>NC_084846.1:1062500-2262500 GCF_033115175.1 Lepus europaeus | reverse complement strand
AATGCTTGGGTCCCACCAACCACATGGGAGACCTGGAAGAAGCTCCTGGCTCCTGGCTTTGGATTGGCACAGCTCTGGCCATTGCGGCCATCTGGGGAGTGAACCAGTGGATAGAAGACTTCTCTTTCTGTCTCCAGGATCTGAAATTGGAAAGACAAAATTTCCCAGCAAAACATAACTTACTGAAACCACCAGGTGGCGCTGCAACATCAGCTTCCAGGTGCCTCACGTCTCTCCAGGAATTTTTTGTATCTTCATCTGGAAGAGCTCAGGTATGTACAAGGAGCATCCTGCACCTCTAGGTCACTCTTCAGGGAGAGGAAGAATACAGGTGGAGGTGCCTTCCACTAGGACTGCAGGAAATATGTCGATGTTATTGATGAACAGAAAAGATACAATGTGTGGCACACATTTGAGGGCTTAAAACAATGCACACACTTAATTATCTTGCCATTTCTGTGAACTGGGAACCGGGGCACAACTTTGCTGGGTCTTGGGCTCTCACAAGCCTGGAACCGATAGAAGCTGTGGTTTCATCTTAAGTCTCAACAGCTGAAGAACCCCCCCCCCCCGCCCCCCGAAGCTTGATCAAGTTGTCACCAGAATTCTTTTCCTTGTTGTGATAGGAATGAGGAAGATAGCTATTCACCAGCTCTTGGCAGGGGGTGGGGGTAGGCTGCCTCCAGCCTTGGGGACTGTTGTAGTGCCCTGGTGTTTTGCCTTTTCCATAGACAATCCACAGGATTGATTTGCAAGGCCACTGGGATAATCTTTCACTCCCATCTGCCAAGACCAAGTGTTACATGAAGGTACTTCAAAAAGTTCGTGGAAAAGGAAATTAGATGACACGTTAGGGGTGAATATTTGGCTCAGCCATTAAGATACTGCTTAGAATGACCATATTCCATGTCAGAGTGCCTGGTTCAAATCCTGGCTCCGCCATTTCCTCTCCAGCTTCCTGCTAATGCACACTCTAAGAGGCAGCAGGTGATGGCCCTGTGTGGGAGAACATCTGGGCTTCTCACTTCAGCTTGCTGTTGTGGCATTTGGTGAGTGAACCAGCAGATGGAAGCTCTTAGTCTGTCTCTCTCCCCTCCCCCATCACTCTTTCTAACACATCAGTCTTTAAAGAACGATGATGGTAATGTCAGTGACAGTGATGACATGATGATGATAATGATGATGGTAATGGTGATGAGATGATGGTGAAGGTGATGCTGCTACTGATGATGATCATGATGGCAATGGTAATGGTGACAATAATACCAATGATGGTGATGATGATAATGCCGATGCTGGTGGCAAACAAACATTTATGGAGTACTTACTGTTTGCCTGGCATAGTTTTATTTCTTTCATATGTAACTCTTTTAACCGAAGTATAACTTATATACAACAAAAGGCATGAATTTTAAGTACACAGGCAAGCGGCAGGAAGACCTCTCTCTCTCTCTCTCTCTCTTTGCCTCTCCTACTCTCTCTGTGTAACTCTTTCAAGTAAGTAAACGAATCTTTGAAAAAAAGTGTATCAAGTTCCCTTGGCCTTCATGCCCCATCTCTGATGTTAGCAAGGCACCAAGAGGACCCTTGCCAGGGGGTTCCATTTGCTGATCTCAGAAAGAAAAGGGCCAGCACCTGCTATTTTTCAAAGCATCTTTAACTCAAAGTAAGCCAAATGCCAAAATGGCATATTTTGGAGTGACCAATGTCAACCCCCTTTACAGACAGAGGCCAAATGGAAGCAGCCTTAAACTCCTATACCTGAACCAGTTGGAGCCACTGAGATCAAGGTAGGTCATTAGAATATAGGTTCCCACACTTCTTTTGTCTTATCACACTTTCACAGTTGATTATACTTTATTGTACCTAGTACATGAAGGTAACTCAGTAGGTTCAGGAGAAAATGGAATGTAAAATTGTTTATTTTGATGCAAATTTTTAAAAAAATCTGTACATAGATTTTTGTTTTCCATAATCCATGCCCCTTGGTTTGGACATTGTTTATCCCCCACAAGAGCTCATGTGTTGGGACTTGGGTCCCCAGTATGGTGCTGGGGCCTTTAAGAGGCTGTAGTCATATCAATGATGGCATCACTCACAGAGGAAACAAACACTCCTCTGAAGGACTGAGTTGGTTCCTGCAAGAGTGAGTTGCTACAGAGACCAAGGTTGCTCCTTCCTGGCCCAGTCTCTGGCTTCCTGTCTGGTCTTATGATCCTTCTCACACATATTCCCACCATGTTGTCATCCACTAGGCTGTGGTGCAGCCAAGGGGCCCTCACCAGAGGCAGAAACCTCAGGGCCTCCAAGTCTTGCACTTTCAGCCTCCAAAACCGTGAGCTAAATCTCCCTCTTTCCTTTTCTGACAAAAGTGCCCAGGTATTTTGTTATAGCAACAGAAAATGGACTAATGCAAGTGCCTTCTGAGAGGGGTAGACACTCTACTGTGAGTGCTCTCAGCTGTACTGAGACTCAAGGCCCAGGAGGCAGATCCAGGAATTCAATGGCAGGCACCCCACCCTCCAGGCTGGGGCTCCGGGGACTCTGCTAAACTGCAGTGTGGCCACTTGGAAGGTGCTTTGAGGAGCTCCAAGAGGTCCCTCTGGGAAAAAAGGCCACACCCCCACTTGCTCACCCTGACACTGAAGCATGCCTTGAGACTTCTCTTAGAAAACCCTTCATTTCCCAAGAGGTTCCTGTTAAAAGTCCTGAAACCAGGAGGCACCACTCCAGCTGCCACTCCTGCCAGTTAGCAGTGGCATCCATTTCCCCAAGAACTGGGGAGCTTGCAGGGCTGGAGAGTGTGGGGAAAGCCATCTGGAAGGAGCATGGGGGACAGGGATTACTTCAGTGGATGCTCACCAGGGTCCTGTGGGTAAAATCTGCAGCAGAAATGCTCAATGCTCCCCAGCCAGTTCACGCCCTTGGGTGGTCCTCTCCCACACTGACTCAGCTTGGCCATGTGACTTACTTTGTACAAAGGGGCAGTAACAAACACTACACAGACAGACATCTGGAAATTCTGTCCACTGGGGCTTGCTCTGTCTTCCCACTGGGTACACCATGAACAGGCCCGAGCAAACCTCCTGGAAGACAAGCTGGCCCAGCTAAACAGACAGAAGTGAGACTGTGACCTGAGGATCCCTCATCTGACACATGGAACTTAAGGAATGCTGGCTGTTCTGCATTACCATGTTCCAAGGATATTTGCTCCCCAGCAAAACCTAAGCTGGAGTTTCTGACTCATTCAAAACCACACAAGAAGCTGAAAGCAGGAACTCCATCTCCTTACTCAGTATCTGTGTGTATTTAGCTCAAGGAAGCTAAATATGGACCCCAAATCAAGTGCCAGGTAGAAAAGTTGATCAGCGCATGTAGAAGAACTGAAGTAATCACAAGGATGTTCATTTCAGTGCCTGGGCAGGGAGACAGTGTTTTTTCAAACTGATCAAATTGGAGAATGGAGGACAGGAAGTATAACAAATACCCTCTCTTTTCTTCTATGAGGAGATGCAGTCTCACTCCAACATTCTGAGATAGGTCAAATGAAATGTCTTGATGATGCCATAAGCCTCTAGAGATTCACAAAAGAAGACAGTTCACTTAATCTAGAGTCGTAGTATAGCGAGAAAATCCACCAGAGTGAAAAAAACAAAAAAAGAAGAAAAATGCAAAGAATATCTCCACAATGCCAACAAGAAACAAGGAAAACATGAGGACGCTCCCAAATGAACATGACACTCCAGTACATGATTATGAAGAGGATGAAAGAGAAGATTGAAAAGTATGTAATTGAAACATTTATGATAAGAGCATTTAGAAATTATAAGAAAATGCATGAACTACAGAAACCCATGCAGGACATGACAGAAAATCTCTCTTATGAAAATGAAATATTAAGGAGGAATCAAAATGAAACAAGGAATTCAGTAGAACATGAAATTGAGATACTGAAGAGAAATCAAATGAAATGAAGAATTCAATAGAACAAACAAACACATTTGAGAGCCTTAAAAATAGAATCAGTGAGTCAGAAGAGAGCATATCGGACTTAGAAGACAGAGCACAGGAAAGTATACAGTCAAACCAAAGAAAAGAAGAGGAAATTAGAAATCTAAAAAATATTGATATAGGATACTATTAAAAACCCAACATTTGGGTTCAGGGAGTTCCTGAAGGTGTGGAGAGAGAAAGGATTAGAAGGCCTTCTAGGTGAGATACTAGCAGAAAATTCCCCAGATTTGCAGAAGGAAAGAGAAATCCAAGAACAGGAAGCACATAGACGTCCCAATAAACAGACCAAAAGAGAGCTTCACTATGACACATTGTAATCAAGCTCACCACAGTGAAACATAAAGAAAAGTTTCTAAAATGGGCAAGAGAGAAACATGAGATTTCTCTCAGAAGATCTCCAATTAGACTAACAGCAGACTTGTCAGCAGAAACCCTACAGGCTAGGAGGGAATGCCGAAATATAGCCCAAGTACTAAGAGAAAAAAAATGCCAATCCACAATATTATATCCTGCAAAGCTCTCATTTGTGAATGAAGGTGAAATAAAGACCTTTCATAGCAAAAAAAAAAAAAATTGAAAGAATTTGTCACCATTCATCCAGCCCTGCAAAAGATGCTTAAAGATTTGCTACACACAGAAACACAGAAACATGGCCAGCGATACAAAAAGGTAAAAAAGGTAAAGGAAGAAAATCTCTCAGTAAAAGATCACAGGAAGCTCAAAGCATTTGTTAGAAATATCTTTGGAAAAATGACAGGGCAAAGTGACTACTTATCTATAGTCACATTGAATGTAAATGGCCTCAACTCTCTAATTAAAAGACATAAACTGGATGGATGGATTAAAAAACAAAACCCATCTATTTTCTGCTTACAAACAACACATCTTTTCCAAAAGAGCATGCAGACTAAAAGTGAAAAGTTGGAAAAAGTTATTCCATGCCAACAGAAACCAAAAAAGAACTGGCCTACCCATCTTCATATCAAACAAAATAAACTTTAACACAAAACCTGTTAAGAGAGACAAAGAGGGGCACTATATAATGCTTAAGTGTTCAATTCAACACTAATTGGAAGATGTAACTATTATAAAAGTACATGTACCTAATCACAGAACACTAGGTTATTTAAAAGATATGTTAAGGAACTTAAAAAGAAGACTTACATGCCAATACAGTAGTATTGGGGGACTTCAATACTCCACTCTCAGAAATAGACAGATCAACCGGATAGAAGATCAACAAGGAAACAGGAGATTTAATAGACACTATAGACCAACTGAATCCAACATAAATCTACATAACTTTTCATCCTACACTGAAAGAATTCATATTCTTCTCAGCTGTACATGGAACCTACTCTAGGATTGACCATGTACTAGGCCATAAAGCAAGTCTCGGAAAATTAAAAAGAATTGACATCTAACCATGCATCTTTTCAGACCCCGGTGGAATGAAGCTAGAAAATAGCAACTCAGGAATCCCTAGAGCATATGCAAACACATGGAGACTGAACAACATGCTCCAAAATGAACAGTGAGTCATAGAAGAAACAAAACAGAAATCAACAACTTTCTGGAAGTTAATGAGGATAACAACACAGTGTATAAAATTTATGGGATACAGCAAAAGCAGTGTTAAGAGGAAAGTTTATAGCAATAGGTGCCTACATCAAGGAATTGAAAAGGGACCAAATAAATGAGATGCCAATGCCTCTCAAGGATCTAGAAAAACTGGAGAAACCAGACCCAAAACTAGTAGGAGAAGATAAATAATTAAAATTAGAAAGAAATTGACAGAATTGAATCAAAAAAATACAAAAGATCAGCAAAACGAACGAATTGTTTTTTGAATAAAAACAAAATTGACACACGATTGGACCAACTAACTAAAAAAAAAGAAGAGAAAAGACCCAAATCAATAAAATCAGAGATTAAAAAAGAAACGTAACAACAGACACCACAGGAATAAAAAGAGTCATCAGTAGTTACTACAAAGAGTTGTATGTCAACAAACAGGCAAATCTATCAGAAATGGATAGATTCCTGGACACATACAACCTACCTAAATTGAACCAGGAAGACATAGAAAACCTAAACAGACCCATAACAGAGACAGAAATTGAAACAGTAATAAAGGCCCTCCCAACAAAGAAAAGCCTAGGACCAGATGGATTCACTGCTAAATTCTACCAGACATTTAAAGAAGAACTACTCCAATTCCTCTCAAACTATTAAGAGCAATCAAAAAAGAGGAATCCTCCCAAATCTCCCAAATTCTTTCTATGAAGCCAGCATCACCTTAATTCCTAAGCCAGAAAAAGATGCAGCATTGAAAGAGAATTACAGAGCAATATCCCTGATGAACATAGATGCAAAAATACTCAATAAAATTCTGGCCAATAGAATTCAACAACACATCAGAAAGATCATCCACCCAGACCAAGTGGGATTCATCCCCGGTATGCAGGGATGGTTCAACGTTTGCAGATAAATCAATGTGATACATCATAGTAGCAAACTGCAAAAAAACACATGATTCTCTCAATAGATGCAGAGAAAGCATTTGATAAAATACAACACCCTTTCATGATGAAAACCCTAAGCAAACTGAGTATGGAAGGAATATTCCTCAATACAATGAAAACAATTTATGAGAAACTCACGGCCAACATCCTATTGAATGGGGAAAAGTTGGAAGCATTTCCGCTGAGATCTGGTACCAGACAGGGATGCCCACTCTCACCACTGCTATTCAATATAGTTCTGGAAGTTTTAGCCAGAGCCATCAGGCAAGACAAAGAAATTAAAGGAATACAAATTGGGAAGGAAGAACTCAAACTATCCCTCTTTGCAGATGATATGATTCTTTAGGGGACCCAACGAACTCTACTAAGAGACTATTGGAACTCATAGAAGAGTTTGGCAAAGTAGCAGGATATAAAATCAATGCACAAAAATCAACAGCCTTTGTCTACACAGGCAATGCCACAGCTGAGGAAGAACTTCTAAGATCAATCCCATTCACAATCGCTACAAAAACAATCAAATACCTTGGAATAAACTTAACCAAGGATGTTAAAGATCTCTGCAATGAGAATTATAAAATCTTAAAGAAAGAAATAGAAGAGGACACCAAAAAATGGAGAAATCTTCCATGCTCATGGATTGGAAAAATCAATATCATCAAAATGTCCATTCTCCCCAAAGCAATTTATAGATTCAATGCCATACCAATCAAGATACCAAAGGCATTCTTCTAAGATCTGGAAAAAATGATGCTGAAATTCATATGAGACACAGAATATCTTGAATAGCTAAAGCAATCTTGTACAACAAAACACAGCCATAGGCATCACAATACCAGATTTCAAGACATACTACAATGCAGTTATAAACAAAACAGCATGGTACTGGTACAGAAACAGATGGATAGACCAATGGAAGTGAATAGGAACACCAGAAATCAATCCAAACATCTATAGCTAACTTATATTTGATCAAGGATCTAAAATCAATTCCTGGAGTGTCGGGGCTAGAGCTCAGGCCCGACATGAGCTGCAGCAAACTGAGGCTGCCCTTTGCCTGACCCTGTTTCCTGTAGTTGTCGTTTAGAGGCACATGCAGGTGATTTAGACCTCTAACTGCATAACAGGATGTTACTGAGGTTATCGGTTGTTTGAATTCTATGTAGCCTTCTGTTTGTTAGGCCATACTGATTCTGTGTAACTATCTTAGAGCTTGTGGGGCTGTGGGTATATATACTCATTTTTTGCTGTGTTCGGGGCCGGTGGTTGAAGAGCCTCTTGAGGAGGTGGCTGCTGGTCCCTGTAGCCAAGCTCCCTCCCTGCCTTGGCTTGAGAGCTTCAAGGCATTAAATGTTGGTGAACGGACAGAGTACTGTGTCTCCGCTTAGTTTGTCGGGTGGCCGCCGACACTGGAGCAAGGATAGTCTATTCAACAAATGGTGCTGGGAAAACTGGATTTCCATGTGCAGTAGCATGAAGCAAGACCACTAACTTACACCTTACACAAAAATCCACTCAACATGTATTAAAGACCTAAATCTATGACCCGACACCATCAAATTATTAGAGAACATTGGAGAAACCCTGCAATATATAGGCGCAGGCAAAGAATTCTTGGAAAAGAGCCCAGAGTCACAGGCATTCAAAGCCAAAATTAACAATTGGGATTACATCAAATATCAATTTCTTATGACTGGTATTGGCAAAAGAAAATCAAAGCAACATTTATAATAAACAAAATGAACAGTTGGAAAAGTTTGCAGAATCACTTCTACATATAATGAAAACTTGGTGTGTATCACATCATTTAAAATTCATATGAAATGATATATAATTAAGGAGTTTCTGGACAATGAATTATACACATTATAATGATTTCACATGTCTAATGATTGCACTGAAATATTTCAACTGTATTACTAAGCTGATTTTAGTATAGAGTCCAATGAATGATTAAAAATAGCAAACAAATGTGTAACTCATTTTATCAAAATATGAATATAAGAAGATCAATGAGTTGGCAATGAAAATACAGGATTGAAAAGAAAGGAGATGGGTTTGTATTCATGAATATAAAACCCAGGCTAGGCCGGCACCGCGGCTCACTAGGCTAATCCTCCACCTTGCGGCGCCAGCACACCGGGTTCTAGTCCCGGTCAGGGTACCGGATTCTGTCCCAGTTGCCCCTCTTCCAGGCCAGCTCTCTGCTGTGGCCAGGGAGTGCAGTGGAGGATGGCCCAAGTCCATGGGTCCTGCACCCCATGGGAGACCAGGAGAAGTACCTGGCTCCTGCCATCGGATCAGTGCGGTGCGCCGGCCACAGTGCGCCAACCGTGGCGGCCATTGCAGGGTGAACCAACGGCAAAATGAAGACCTTTCTCTCTGTCTCTCTCTCTCACTGTCCACTCTGCCTGTCAAAAATAATAATAATAATAAAAAAAAACCCAGGCTAAGAAATTAGTACACATTATTATTTCGAAGGAGGAGGCTTGGGTCCACCAGGGGGTGTAGTGGATATAACCACCACCTGTAACCTTAACATCCCATGTTGGTGCCAGTTCATGGCCTGTCTGCTCCACTTGGAACTCAGCTCCTTGTTAAGATCTAGAAAATGCTTTGGAAGATGGCCTAAGCCTTTCCGTCCCTGACACTCACATGGACACCTGAATTAATCTCCTTGCTTTGGCATGAACCAGCACTGGCCCACTATAGATATCTTCAGATTCCACCACAAGATGGAAGGTTTCTCCCACTCTCTCTTAATTTTTTGTGGATTGGTCTTTCAGAACAAAAACATTTTTAAGAAAAGTATAAATTGTTCATAAGGAGGTCACATGCTGCAAATTATTTTATAACATTAGAATGCAAAATCGGTTTTATAAATTTTAATTTCTAACCATTGAAAACTGAGAGAGCCTAAGAGCTGCTACTCTTTTATTTATTTATTTGTTTGTTTATTTTTAAATTTTTGACAGGCAGAGTGGACAGTGAGAGAGAGAGACAGAGAGAAAGGTCTTGGTTTTGCCATTGGTTCACCCTCCAATGATCACTGTGGCTGGCGCGCTGTGGCCAGCACACCACGCTGATCTGAAGGCAGGAGCCAGGTGCTGCTCCTGGTCTCCCATGGGGTTCAGGGCCCAAGCACTTGGGCCATCCTCCACTGCACTCCCGGGCTACAGCAGCGAGCTGGCCTGGAATAGGGGCAACTGGGACAGAATCCAGCTCCCCGACCAGGACTAGAACATGGTGTGCCAGTGCCACAAGGTGGAGGAATCGCCTATTGAGCCACTGCGCCGGCTAAGAGCTACTCTTGAGAACATGTGATTCCTTGGAAATTATTCTATCCCTTAATCCTTTCAAAGCATTCTGCTCAGGTCTTAAGAGAATAATGTAGCACTTGGGAACAAAGATGCAGCCCAGGAGCCCTGCACTGGAGGCCAAGATGGAGAAGACCTCCACAGCCACCATGACCTTCCCCTTGGTGCTGTGGTAGACAGGCAGGAAGGTCACCCAGACACTGCAGAACACCAGCATGCTGAAGGTCAGGAACTTGGCTTCATTGAAGGTGTCAGGCAGATTCCTGGCTAGGAAAGCCACAGTGAAGCTGGCCAGGGCCAAGGAACCCAGGTAGCCCAGGACACAGTAGAAGGCAGTGACTGAGCCCTTGTTGCACACCAGGATGATGTGTCCATGCTCAGAGTGTGCATCTGTGTCAACAAAGGGAGGAGAAGTTCCAAGCCAGATGGCACAGAGAGCCAGTTGGATCAGGGAGCAGATGGGAATAATGGAGTTAGGTGCCCCTGATATCAGCCAGTGTCTCATTCTTCTCCCTGGGGCAGTGACCTTGAAGGCCAGAACCACAGTGATAGTTTTGGCCAGGACAGTGGAAACAGCCACGGTGAACGCCACTCCAAACGTGGTCTGCTGGAGGACACAGGTGGTTGTGTTGGGATGACCAATGAACAGTAAGGAGCAGAGGAAGCAGAAGATGAGGGCAATCAGCAGGATGTAGCTGAGACAACGATTGTTTGCCTTGACTATGGGAGTGTCTTGGTGCTTCACAAAGACCCCAAGAACAACAGTGGTGAGGACAGAGAAGCACAGAGCTGTGCAGACCAGGGTCATCCCCAGGGGATCTTCAAAAGACAGAAAGGTCACTTTTTTGTGGAAGCACTGGTCTCGCTCTGTGTTGGCATACTGAAGATCTGGACACTTCACACACTGGTCCATATCTAGTGAGAAACATACGATAACATCATCCCAAGTTCCTGATTCACAAGGACCCAACTTAGCTATTTTAGGCCAGTAGTCCTTATTTGATGTTGAAATGGCATATAATATGACATCTACAAATTATTGGCCATTATTCATGCCCATCGTCCTCATGTTAGCAAGTTATTACTTCATCTCCCAAAGTACCTTACATGCTCATGAGTACATGCTCTTTTTGTACTAACAAAGTCCTAAGGGCTACTCTCTGAACCTACTCATGGTACTTTAAAAACCTACCTTTTTGCCTGTTTCATTTTAACACCACAAATTCATTCTTCATGGTTCCTTCAGATTGGGAAGTGATGGTCAAGATGCCAGGGGTTTCTATGTGTGGTAAAGACTACTCTGACCTTTATACATGGCACATGCTTGCTGCATCCTCACTTTGAACAGGAGCAAGCAGCAGTCCTTGTTTTCTTAAGTTTTCTTAATGAACACATTCTTTCATACATTCAACTTTTTAAAGTTTTTATTTAACAAATGCATTTTTTCATAGATAGAATTTTGGGAATATAGTGGTTCTTTCTCCTAAACCCACCTTCCCATCTTAACTCTCATCCCACCTCCCTCCCCCTCTCCCATCTCCTTCTTTATTATGGTTCATTTTTTAGTTTGATTTTAAATATAGAGGTCCAACTCCATATTAAGCATAGATTTGAACAGTTTGTATCCATGCAGACAAACTACATACAGAATACAGTTTGGGAAAAATGTTGCAGTCAATTCTCATAGTACAACTCATTATGGATGGAGTTCCTACATGGGGAGTAAGTGCACGGTGAATTCTGTTATTCCTTTAACAATTAACACTCATTTGTATGACATCAGTGATCATCTGAGGCTCTTGCCATGGGCTGCCAAGGCTATGGAAGCCTGCTGTAACCATAGACTCCATCAGTATTTGGACACTGCCATAAGCAGTTGGATATTCTATCCTCCTTTCTGATAAGAATATACTGTTTGATGACCATTTCTTTCCATTGAGGTCTCATGGAGATCCTCCATGTAGGCTATTTTTTTGCCAGAGTCTTGGCTTTCCATGCCTGCAGTAAGCCCTTGTTTTAATGGTGTTATTCCCTCTGGATTCTCATGGCCCTCTCAATGACCAGAGGATCCCAGTTTTATTTCTAATGAGTGTTCATTTAATTATTTATTTATAATTTAATGGAAAGGCAGAGTTTCAAAAGGAGGAGGAGAAGTACTAGGGAGGGAGAGGGAGAGGGAGAGGGAGAGGGAGAGGGAGAGGGAGAGTGAGAGGGAGAGAGAGAAGGACAGGAGGACAGGGAGAAAAGAGAAGGGGAAAGAGAAAGAGGGAAAAAGAGAAAGGAAGAAATCTTCCACCAGTGATTCACACCCCAAATGATGGCAATAGCTGGAACTAGGCTGTCTTAAGGCAATAAATGGGAGCTTCTTCCTGGTCTCCTACATGGGTGTAGGCTCAGAAACTTGGGCTGTCTTCTGCTGCTTTCTCAAGCATCAGCAGAGAGCTGCAATGGAAGTGAAGCAGCTGAGACTGGAACTGCAGCCCAACTGGGATGCTGGCATTCCAGCCAGAGGCTTCAACTCCTAGCCACAGTACTGGCCCCAGGTTGCCACTCTTAATATCGTGCACTGGGATATTTACTTTGTGAATTTTGGGTGCACAGAAAGCACCCAATGATCTCACTAAACCACATCTCTCTAAGGTACGATCTGGGTAGTCATTCTATGGGCAAGCACTGATTGAGAGATCAGCATTAGAAAGCAGATGATCAAGCTCTAGAGAAACACAGAAGAGCTGTACACTTGATACCTTCTGGATAAGATGCCATTCTTGAGCAGATTTCCATCAAGGAACACACTGGGATGCTGCCTGTAATCAAAGTCAGTCTGGAGATCACCTTGAACCCTACTGGCATATTTCCACTTTGCTGCCTTTTTATCCTTGAACATGAATTTTCTATCTATCTCTGTCAGTATCCCCTTCTTTTTCTATACATTGCTCCGTCGATGTCAGATACCACAACTTGAAGATGTCTTCCAAAATTTAGGTGGTCTTATCTTTGGATAGTTCATACTTTTGAGACATTACATGCGCTCATCTTTCAGAGCTTTGTTTTGCAGAATTTGGAAGCAAAAATAACTGTTTTTTTGTATTTAATCTAGTATTCCAGCACTACTTAACTCAATTACTGATTTTTGATTGTATTACACCATCCCAAGATCAGTTGAAAATGGTGCCACTTTTGTATCTTCCTTTATAATAAGTTGCATAGCTTTCATTTCTATTATATGCACAAAGCAGACCATCCTGGGTAATTTCCTGCAGAAGTTGCATTCTTTCTTCAACTTTGTATCCAATCTTCAGCCATAACTTCCATGATTTTAGCATTCTGAAACACACTTTAGGATTGAAAACTGATTCTTCTTTTTGGCATTTTTGAGTTGTTTTGTTGTTGTTTTTTTTTTATAATTCTTAGATCACTTAGATCTATTAAATGTTTTTCTTCAGTTATGCTATTCTTATTACTATCTTTTCAGGGACTATAAACTGAATTACATTGTATGCAAGGCATTGGGCATGATGTAACCTATTTAAAAATACTGTAGGATTTACGTTGTTTCAAATTTCAAATGTGTGAATTTATTTCAACAACAGTGTCTTACAATTTCATTTTACTGAAATATCTGGCAGTATTTGACCAAACGAGTTAAGATGTTCCTGTAGAAAAACAGAATTTTTCCATTTTTCCTGTTCTGTACAGGAGTTGAGAAAAGAGTTCCTTTCCTATGTGAAAGTGTCTAGCACAATAAAAGTACTGAGAATTATTTTAATAATCATGAAGATATTTGGATTTTTCAAAAATTCTCAATGTATTTCATAATATTTCTATTTGGAAATTTCTGAATTTCTTCTATATTCTTCTATCTATCACCATTAAATGATTAAAAAGTTCTAATATTAGTATTTTTATATCTGTGTAGAGATCTCTTAAGCTCTATTTCTGTAACACACAGACATTGTAATCTTGTTTTTAGTACTGTTCCAACTTGCTGAGGTTCATAAATTTTGCTTGTTTAATGAGCACCAACTATAAGCTCTTCCAATTTTTATTTACTTCAGTTTCCTTATAATATCCACATGCTATCTTCAAGGGCTTGTGTTGAATTTGATGTCATTGACCTACCTTGCTATGCATACTTTTTACCATGGATGTCAGCCTGTATTATTTTGACATAAATTTTACTCATGAGTGTATGTGTGTAAGCATATGAATGTTCCTGAAGATTTATATTTTGATAGGCAATGATTTTTCAAAGGCTAAGATTAGTCCTGTTTATGATATCTGATGAGTATTATCCTCAGCATGATATACTGTATAATTTCTAATACAGGTTTTCATCTTATACACAGTTTGATGAGAGTTGTGCTTTCTCACTCCAAGCATGCTATACTTGAATTTGGTGAAAGCATTTTATCTAAACATGCACAAGGAACACAGAGATGAATTTACCTAAATGATTTTGCAAATACTACATGTAGTAAAGTATAGTGTGCCAAGTTTTATCCTTTTAAGGATTATTACTGAATTTAAGGTTTAACTTCCACCAGAAGGTGAAAAGAATCTTCTCATAAGTCATAATCCACATCTTTTTCTTTTCATGGAGAATAGGAAAATTCTAAGAAACAGGTGTTAATTTCTCCATGAGGCTGGCACTGACTTACCTGTCTGATTGGAAATCTCATTTTCAGAACAAGGTGTGCAATCAAAACAACAGGTAGGCTTTCCCTCCAGAGGGGTTTTCCTGAATCCAGGGCTGCAACTCTCACTGCATACCGAACGTGGAGTCTGAGAAAAATCAGATGAGTATTGGTCAGAGCTGGGACTATTGCTTATGTTCCAAGTAGAGGGTTTTCAAGTCCTGCACAACCTATTCACTTAAACTGTAAACACCTATTTCTGACACAATAATGGCATGCAAGTTTATTTCCTAAATAAATAGATTCAACACATGTGGAGTAACAAGTATGTGTACTGTCCATCCTCAGACAATAAAAACATAACAAAGTATTTAGATTGGGAGGGGTGTGGTTTAATGTCTCTAAGTATGTTTTAATAAGCCAAGTTGCACAAATCCCCATATGAATTGGGGAGTAACAATGTGTACTCTGAATCCTATGATCAGACACAACTTACCTCTGTAATTCCTGTGGCCCACTCTATCAAATTCTCAGAGAGAGACAACTGTTGGCTCTGTGGAACATACGGGGAAAACTTTCCTACTGTAACCTTATGTCCAACACCATATGGAAAATTCAGAAAGTTGAGAATGTCATATTCAGCTTCCAAATTCCTCATGTGATTCAAATTCACGAGGTCACCCGCAGGATTGGTAAGTTGGAGGTTCTTGAGAAATGGGTGCAACTGAAAAAATGCATCATATTCGCATGAAGACTGCCCAAGTGATAACACATGAAACCCAGGTTAGAGAAAACCTTTTGTCTGTAATCACAAATAAACAAAGGGAACTTTTTATATCCACCCAACATATTAAAGCTAAAAACCTGATGAAGACTACATCAAAATAAGTGTGATTTCACTCACTTTCAACAAAAAATAAGGGCAATCAAAAATATCTAACTGTGAAATTACGAACATTTCAAACGGTGGAGTCCACGCTACCAACACTCACTTATTTTCTCAGCGTCCCTAGGACAACTATCTGTAATGCAGTTACCAGAATAAAAAAGTATGCAATTTAATGAGATGTCTTATGTACATTGTGGATGAACATATTCAGTAACATTTGACACTAAAAAGTAATAATTTTTTACTGCTGAGATTGAAAATGGAATGACACAGTCTAGGTATTCACAAGTCATAATTAAATTGACAGGATGGGAGAGTAATTTTTAAGACATAGCACTGATGCTTATCCAAGTTACCTTCCCACTTGAAAATGGAACCCTGTTTCTAATCACAAATTATAAGCAAAGGCTCATTTATATATTGTGATTGAAGAAAGGACCCCAAGTTACTGGTTTGAAAACCCACAGAAGCTTTTAAGGGGATCATTCCAATAATACATGTCATGTAAAGGAAACCAAATTACCTGCCAGGGAGAAAATGCCACCCTTGCCCCATTGTTCACTGGCTGCATTTCTAACTCTTGTAGAAGCATCTCATGTACGCTGTGGGCCACAGCATACACAGCATTGTATATGTTGTAACTCCCATCACTCATGGTCATATCAAAACGATGTGGAGGCAATGATTCCAAGGAGGCATTCAGTGGACAATTCTGCAAGGTTTTACAGGACGCCCCAGAAACTTTGCAACCAAAAGCCAATAACCAGAATGTAGAGAGGTAAATGTCTTCTGGGTATTTGGAAGGGTTAGCTGTCCGAAGAAAGTTTCTGAAACCAGAGATCTCACTACGGTGGTGTGAAAAAATGAGAGTCCCATGGAATGAGTGGAGCAGGATGTGTTTCTCACCACTGGCAAAATCCCATTGTGAGGTGGTGACCCAGACTTTCCATGTCATTAAACGTTCCCATGTTGGGAAGCTGACACCTATGAGTGAATCAGTGTCACAGAAAAGAATCACCACATTTGCTGATGATTTTAGGATCTGGATATGAAACCTATTCTGGAGTGAAATACGAGACTCCTCAGTGGCTGGGATCAATTCCACAAAGTCCACACAGATGCCATTCTTCTGCATCTCGACTTTCAAATCGGACATAAACTGAATACCTTTTGGGAGGTCTGAGACGGCCAAACCCACCCAGGTCCAGCTGAAATGAAGCATCAAAGAGACCATGCCAAGGGCCAGAGAAGTGTCTTTGGGTGCCATCTGATAGACAGAAGGAAACTGACCACTGTCACTCAGAAGCGGTTCAAAAGACCCAAGAGTCAGCTATGGGAAAATGCGAGAAATCTGTGTAAGGTTATTGCTGTAGTGAACAATCTTATTCCTGAAGAAATTAAGCAAATGATGGATGTATCAGAAGATTTTAGAATATTTCATTTTTCTCATCTCCTACTACATATAAACTTCCTAGTTCATGAGTCATTAGACTCACAGGTTGAGGAAAACATTTCTCATATCCCTCACCCACATCACTTCAGAACAAATGTGGCTACTCCACCAAATCTTGCAACCTTCTCCTTAGAATATACACTGTGTGAAATATATAAGGTCTCTGTTACTTAAACTTTTGATCTAAGTAAGGCACCTAAGGTGATGTGCTTTTTCCCTCTCTTTCCCTTACACACTCACCTGTGGAATTTTGTAGAGTTCCAGCAGTGTCCCCATTTGGACAGCAATGCTTGTTCCTGATATTATGGCTACAGACTTGCTCTGTTTCCTACACATGTAATTGGGAATGTCCTTTTCCAGTCCCGCAAACCAGATGAAGGGATTCTTCATCACCATCATGTCACTGTGCATGACATTATAGAGATCAAATCCCAACGTCACATTGGGTAAAAGATGGGGGTTTTTGTTGATCTCCTCAATAGCAAAAACCAAGGCCAGAACATATTGGTAGTTTTTGGACTGAAACCTGCATGAAAGGCACAAGGATCTTTAAGGGAAAAGCCTGCAATCCAGATTATCATCAATTCTACTGTGATTACTCTGACAGATGGATTGTTCATGGTCAAAAATTCAAATGTTCTAATCCTTATATGTATATTTGATTAGGACAGAGTGTCAAGAGCATCGCATTTGCAGGACAGTTGTCCTCACCAGAACCAAAGCTGCTAGTATCTTTCTCCTGACCACCCAGCCTAAAAGATTCTAAAAAATAAGATCTGCTTTTACACCATAATGTCACATCATTAAATGCTTCTTGAAATAAGAGTCATATGATCATAAGGCTGCAGAATACAATGGGAAAAGAGAATAACTCAGCTGAAGGCTGTGTGATCAGAAATTTGGATGACATCAAAGCATGGAGAATTGTAGATGGAATTCTGGAGTTTATTGAGAAAAATCTCTTCCCCATCAAATGTACCGATCAACCACCATCCCAAGCCAGGAAAATGAAATCAGATTCAGAGCTTGAAAGAAAGGAAACAGTGAAAAGGGAGGAGCATTTTAGAGAAGCCGGAAACACTCCCTGGGTGGACTTGAATCTATCTATCTATCTATCTATCTATCTATCTATCTATCTAGAAAACATTTATATTTAGCTATAAAAATGTATCTTAAAGAGGGGCAGAAGCAGAATAATCCCCCTTCTGAAATTTATATTTCCCAGAAATGGAAAGAATCAGGGTCACATCATGAGTGTTGTAGATTCCAAACATTAAATTTCCTATGATCATCATTAAAATATAATTATTATTATTATATTTGTGCAAAGGTGTTGAGCTGAGATTGCTTTTAAGTAGTGAAAACTTACTCTCTTGAATATCTTTTCTTCTTTACAATGTAGAAAAAATGAAGTGTTCTCATGACCCAAATCTAGCACGTACCAGAAAAGTTTGTGAGCACATGTGGAAGAGCTCATGTAATCAGTTCGTTCATTACAGTGCATGGGTTTGGTAAGAATCTGCTACTGAGACACAATAGCCCCCTGAGCTGATGAACGGGGACAGGGAAGGACAGGAAGATCCCAACCAGACTCTCCTTCCTCCTATGATTAGAAAACCTTTCCCTGAACCGTGCACGAACACAGGAAAGAAAATATCACCTCATGCCTCAAATTAATTATGAGCACTTTTTAGAAGAGACAGAGAATGGAAAGAGTAGGAAACCACATATGTCTATCCATCTGCAGACCCAATAACAAGTAGCTATTATGTAAATCAAGAGAAAATGATTATGGCAAAGAGAACTTACCCTTTGAATGTGAGATCTCTTTGGAAAATATTCATGATTCTGTCAACGAGGTATATGTAAATGGGGAAAAAGGCAGCAATCTCAATATCTCCATCCTTGTAAAAACTCCGTTCCATCTGGGAATAGCACTTGGGACCATCCTGACAAATCACAAGGAGATACAGCTGCAGAAAGAGCAACAGAAAAGTCAAAGGAAACATCTTCAAAGTCTGTGAAAAACCCTAGGACACAACCACAGTGGAACGCGCAGGGTCATGCACATATAGCGTGTGTGTGTGTGTGTGTGTTTCCTTGAGTCAAGCCACTTTAATACTGCTCCATCAGACTTTTTCCACCAGCTGTCCATTCATCCATGGGAAATCTTTGCAGCTCAGGTCTTCTGCTCTAGTGAAAAATACAGGAAAGAAAACATGTTTGTGATTCATCTCTTCACCCCAGGTGCCAGAGTTTCCTCCAAGTCCATGGATACAAAGACTCAAGGGAGAAACTCCTTTCAGTTACATTTGGTCCATGGGCTTTGTCAATAAACCTCTCCATGAACTTTTGCAATTATGTACCTGGATTACATCAGATGGCATGAAGGACAGATTCAGGCGAGGTTCTCAGAAAGGTTTCAGACCAGAAAACTCCTGTGTCACACACTTTAAAGATAAAGAGCAACAGGGCAGCCTCCCACACTGCATTTTTGGGCAGGCACATATCATCTTGATGCCACCCAGACCCCTAACCAATCCTGTTTAGAGAGATGCTCATTAGGATTGTGGTTTTCAATCACTGTGGAACCAGTAATCACCCTGAATTCAGAATTTCCAATTGTGTATGTCAAATCACCACATCTTCAGTTGTAAAACAAGAAACCCTTCCTCTACTGTTAACCACGATAATCTCATGTTGATCTGTTTTTGCACCTTCAACCTTGGTTGATGCTCTCATGAGAACTAGGAACTATTTGAGTACTTTTTGCTTTTTGCTGTAAGGCAGACAACAGCAGCCAGAAGTCACCTCTTTATTCCCACCACCACAAACACCAAAGTCAGGATGATGTCTGCAGACATCTGTACTGCTTGAATGCAAGTGACTTTCAGAAATGTTATGTTGGACAGGGCTCTACGTACCTTTAATCTTTTGCAAAATCCCCATACTACACAACATGGGAGTGAACACAGTGGATAGTATGTCCTGTAGGTAATAATGATGATCAACACTGACTAAGCATTTGTGCTTGCATACCAGTGTGATGTATTGCTAATTGAGTAAATCTAATAAGGATGGGACAAGAGGGCAATAAGAGAACTCTATTATCCCACTCAGAAGTTTTCTAAACTCACACTGCTAAAAATGAGATGCCTTGTATTTTTTTTATCTTTTATTTAATGAATATAAATTTCCAAAGTACAGCTTATGGATTACAATGGCTTAACCCCCCACATAACTTCCCTCCCACGCACAACCCTCCCCTTTCCCACTCATGCTCCCCTTCCATTCACATCGATTCATTTTCAATTCTCTTTATATACAGAAGATCGATTCAGTATATACTAAGTAAAGATTTCATCAGTTTGCACCCACACAGAAACACAAAGTGTAAAAATACTGTTTCGGTACTAGCTATATCACTACTTCACATTGGACAACCCATTAAGGACAGATCCCACATGGGATGTAAGTACACAGTGACTCTTGATGTTGATTTAACAATTTAACACTCTTGTTTATGGCATCAGTAATCTCCCTAGGCTCTAGTCATGGGTTGCCAAGGCTATGGAAGCCTTTAGGGTTCACCGATTTCTATCTTATTCCGACAGGGTCATAGTCAAAGTGGAAGTTCTCTCCTCCCTTCAGAGAAAGGTACCTCCTACCTTGATGGCCCTGTTCTTTCCACTGGGATCACACTCGCTGAGATCCTTCATTTAGATCTTCTTCTTCTTCTTCTTTTTTTTTCCAGAGTGTCTTGGCTTTCCATGCCTAAAATACTCTCATAGGGTATTCAGCCATATCCAAATGCCTAAAGGGCTGATTCTGAGGCCAGAGTGCTATTTAGGATATCTGCCATTCTATGAGTCTGCTGTGTCTCCCCCTTCCCATGTTGGATCCTTCTCTCCCTTTTTGGTTTTATCAGTTAGTATTAGCAGACATTAGTCTTGTTTGTGTGATCCCTTTGACTCTTAGGCCTATCAGTGTGATCAATTGTGAACTGAAATTGATCACCTGGACTAGTGAGATGGCATTGGTACTTGCCACCTTGATGGGATTGTATTGGAATCCCCTGGCACGATTCTAACTCCATCATTCGGGGCAAGTCCAATTTTGCATGTCACCAATTGTACATCTCCTCCCTCTCTTTTTCTCATTCTTATATTTAACCAGGATCACTTTTCAGTTAAGATTTAAACACCTAAGAATAATTGTGTGTTAATTACAGAGTTCAACCACTAGTACTAGAACAAAAAAATACTAAAATGGATAAAGTATTACATTGTACATCAACAGTCAGCACAAGATCTGATCAAGTCCCTGTTTCTCGTAGTGTCCATTCCACTTCCACAGGTTTCCCTTTGGTGCTCAGTTAGTTGTCACTGATCAAGAAAAACAAATGATATTTGTCTCTTTGGGACTGGCTTAATTCACTCAGCATGATGTTTTCCAGATTCCTCCATCTTGTTGCAAATGACCGGATTTCATTGTTTTTGACTGCTGTATAGTATTCTATAGAGTACACGTCCCATAATTTCTTTATCCAGTCTACTGTTGATGGGCATTTGGGTTGGTTCCAGATCTTAGCTATTGTGAATTGAGCTGCAATAAACATTAATGTGCATATGGCTTTTTGGTTTGCCAATTTAATTTCCTTTGGGTAAATTCCAAGGAGTGGGATGGCTGGGTTGTATGGTAGGGTTATGTTCAGGTTTCTGAGGAATCTCCAGACTGACTTCCATAGTGGCTTAACCAGTTTGCATTCCCACCAACAGTGGGTTAGTTTCCCTTTTCCCCACATCCTCTCCAGCATCTGTTGTGGGTAGATTTCTGAATGTGAGCCATTCTAACCGGGGTGAGGTGAAACCTCATTGTGGTTTTGATTTGCATTTCTCTGATTGCTAGTGATCTTGAACATTTTTTCATGTGTCTGTTGGCCACTTGGATTTCCTCTTTGGAAAGATGTCTATTGAGGTCCTTGGCTCATCTCTTAAGTGGGTTGTTTGTTCTGTTGTTGTGGATTTTCTTGATTTCTTTGTAGATTCTGGTTATCAATCCTTTATCTGTTGCATAGTCTGCAAATATTTTTTCCCATTCTGTGGGTTTCCTACTCACTTTCCTGATTGTTTCTTTTGAAGTACAGAAACTTCTCAATTTGATGCAATCCCAATAGTTAATTTTGGATTTGACTCCCTGTGCTCCTGGGGTATTTTCCAAGAAGTCTTTGCCAGTACCTATATCTTGCAGGGTTTCTCCAATGCTCTCTAATAATTTGATGGTGTTGGGTCATAGTTTTAAGTCCTTAATCCATGTTGAGTGAATTTTTGTGTAAAGTGAAAGGTGGGGATCTTGCTTCATGATTCGGCATGTGGAAATCCAGTTTTCCCAGCACCATTTATTGAATAGACTGTCCTTACTCCAGGAATTGGTTTTGGATCCTTGATCAAATATGAGTTGGCTCTAGATGTTTGGATGGTTTCTGGTGTTTGTATTCCGTTCCGTTTGTCTATCCACCTGTTTCTGTACCAGTACCATGCTGTTTTGATAACAACTGCCCTGTAGTGTGTCCTGAAATGTGGTATTGTGATGCCTCCGGCTTTGTTTTTGTTGTACAAGGTTGCTTTAGCTATTTCAGGTCTCCTGTGTCTCATATGAATTTATTGAATAGACTGTCCTTATTCTAGGGATTAGTTTTGGATCTTTGATGAAATATAAGTTGGCTGTAGATGTTTGGATTGATATCTGGTGTTTCTATTCTGTTCCATTGGTCTATCCATCTGTTTCTGTACCAGTACCATGCTGTTTTGATAACAACTGCCCTGTAGTATGTCCTGAAATCTGGTATTGTGATGCCTCCGGCTTTGTTTTTGTTGTACAAGATTGCTTTGGCTATTCGAGGTCTTCTGTGTCTCCATATGAATTTCAGCATCATTTTTTCCAGGTCTGAGAAGAAGGTCTTCGGTATCTTGATTGGTATTGCATTGAATGTATAAATTGCTTTTGGGAGAATCGACATTTTGATCATATTGATTCTTCCAATCCATGAGCATGGAAGATTTCTCCATTTTTTGGTATCCTCTTCTATTTCTTTCTTAAAGGTTTTGTAATTTTCATCGTAGAGATTTTTAATGCCCTTGTTAAGTTTATTCCAAGGTATTTGATTGTTTTTATAGCTATTGAGAATGGGATTGAACTTAGAAGTTCTTCCTCAGCCACGGCATTGTCTGTGTATACAAAGGCTGTTGATTTTTGTGCATTGATTTTATATCCTGCTACTTTGCCAAACTTTTATATGAGTTCCAATCGTCTGTTAGTAGAGTTCTCTAGGTCCCTTAAATAAAGAATCATATCATCTGCAAAGAGGGTAGTTTGACTTCTTCCTTTCCAATTTGTATCCCTTTAATTTCTTTTTCTTGCCTAATAGCTCTGGCTAAGACTTCCAGAACTATATTGAATAGCAGTGGTGAGAGTGGGCATCCCTGTCTGGCACCAGATCTCAGTGGAAATGCTTCTAACTATTCCACATTCAATAGGATACTGGCTGTGGGTTTTTCATATATTGCTTTGATTGTATTGAGGAATATTCCTTCCATACCCAGTTTGCTTAGGGTTTTCATCATGAAAGGGTGTTGTATTTTATCAAATGCTTTCTCTGCATCTATTGAGAGAATCATATGGTTTTTCTTCTGCAGTCTGTTAATGTGGTGTATTACGTTGATTGTTTTGCGAACATTGAACCATCCCTGCATACCAGGGATAAATCCCACTTGGTCTGGGTTGATGATCTTATTAATGTGATGCTGCATTCTATTGGCCAGAATTTTATTATTTTTGCATCTATGTTAATCAGGAATATTGCTCTGTAACTCTCTTTCAATGCTGCATCTTTTTCTGGCTTAGGAATTAAGGTGATGCTGGCTTCATAGAAAGAATTTGGGAGGATTCCCCCTTTTTCGGTTGTTCTGAATAGTTTGAGAAGAATTGGAGTTAGTTCTTCTCTAAATGCCTGGTAGAACTCAGCAGTGAATCCATCTGGTCCTGGGCTTTTCTTTGTTGGGAGGGCCTTTATTACTGTTTCAATTTCTGTCTCTGTTATGGGTCTGTTTAGGTTTTCTATGTCTTCCTGGCTCAATTTAGGTAGGTTGTATGTGTCCAAGAATCTGTCCATTTCTGATAGATTTCCCTGTTTGCTGGCATACAAGTCCTTGTATTAATTTCTGATGATTCTTTTTTATTTCTGTGGTGTCTGTCGTTACGTTTCCATTTTCATCTCTGATCCTATTGATTTGGGTCCTTTCTCTTCTTTTTTTTAGTTAATTGGGGCAATGGGGTGTCAATTTTGTTTATTTTTTCAAAAAACCAGCTCCTCGTTTGGCTGATTTTTTGTAATTTTTTTTTTTTGGATTTAATCCTGTTGATTTCTTCTTTGATTTTAATTATTTCTCTTCTCCTACTGGGTTTGTGTTTGGTTTGCTGCAGATTTTCCAGATCCTTGAGATGATTTGAAAGCTCATCTATTTGGTGCCTTTCCAATTTCTTGATGTAGGCACCTATTGATATAAACTTTCCTCTTAACACTGCTTTTGTTGTATCCCATAGGTTGTGGTATGTTGTGCTTTTATCCTCATTTACTTCCAGAAAACATTTGATTTCTCTTTAATTTCTTCTATGACCCATTGTTCATTCAGGAGCATATTATTCAGTCTCCATGTGTTTGCACGTGCTCTAGGGATTCCCAAGTTGCTAATTTTCAACTTCATTCCTTTATGGTCTGAGAAGCTGCATGGTATGATTCTAATTCTTTTGAATTCGCTGAGACTTGCTTTATGGCCTAGTATGTGGTCAATCCTAGAGAAGCTTCCATGTACTGCTAAGAATGTAAAGTCATTAGATGTAGGATGAAATGTTCTGTAGATATCTGTTAGATCCATTTGGGCTATAGTGTCATTTAAATCTACTGTCTCCTTATTGATCTTCTGTCCTGTTGATCTGTCTATCTCTGAGAGTGGAGTATTGAAGTCCCCCAGAACTATTGTATTGGGGTCTAAGTCTCCCTTTAAGTCCCTTAACAAGTCTTTTAAATAAACCGGTGCCCTGTAATTAGGTACATATACATTGATAATCGTTATATCTTCCTGTTGAATGGATCCCTTAATCATTATATAGTGCCCCTCTTTGTCTCTCCTAATAGTTTTTGTGGTAAAATTTATGTTATCTGATTTTTTTAATTAAACTTTTATTTAATGAATATAAATTTCCAAAGTACAGCTTATGGGTTACAATGGGTTCCCCCTCCCAAAACTTCCCTCCCACCCACAACCCTCCCCTTTCCCGCTCCCTCTCCCCTTCCAATCACATCATGATTCATTTTCAATTCTCTTTATATACAGAAGATAAGTTTAGTATATATTAGGTAACGATTTCAACAGTTTGCCCCCATATAGCAACACAAAGTGAAAAAAAAACACTGTTGGAGTACTAGTTATAGCATTAAATGAGAGTGTGTAGCACATTAAAGACAGAGATCCTACATAATATGTTTTCAAAATTAATTAATTTTGTATGCCATTTCCAATTTAACACCAGGTTTTTTTTTTCATTTCCAATTCTCTTTATATACAGAAGATCGACTCAGTATATAATTAGTAAAGATATCATCAGTTTGTACCCACGCAGAAACACAAAGAGTAAAAATATTGTTTCAGTACTAGTTATAGCATCACTGCACATTAGACAACACATTAATGACAGATCACACATGGGATGTAAGTACACAGTGACTTCTGTTGCTGACTTAACAATTTGACACTCCTGTTCATGGAATCAGTAATCTCCCTAGGCTCTGGTCATGAGTTGTCAGGGCTATGGAAGCCTTTAGAGTTCGCTGACTTTGATCTTATTCTGATAGGGTCATAGTCAAAGTGGAAGTTTTCTCCTCCCTTCAGAGAAAGGTACCTCCTTCTTTGATGGCCCCGTTCTTTCCACTGGGATCTCACTCATAGAGATCTTTCATTTAGGTCTTCTTCTTTTATTCTTTCCATGGTATCTTGGCTTTCCATGCCTACAATACTCTCATGGGCTCTTCAGCCAGATCCGAATGCCTTAAGCGCTGATTCTGAGGCCAGAGTGTTGTTTAGGACATCTGCCATTCTATGAGTCTGCTGTGTATCCCACTTCCCATGTTGAATCTTTCTCTCCCTTTTTGATTCTATCAGTTAGTATTAGCAGACACTTGTGTTGTTTTTGTGATCCCTTTGACTCTTAGACCTATCAGAGCCATCAATTGTAAACTGAAATTAATCAGTTGGACTAGTGCGATGGCATTGGTACATGCCACCTTGATGGGATTGTATTGGAATCCCCTGGCACATTTCTAACTCCACCATTTGGGGCAAGTCTGATTGTGCATGTCCCAAATTGTACATCTCCTCCCTCTCTTTTTCCACTCTTAAATTTAACAGGGATCACCTTTCAGTTAAAATTTAAACACCTAAGAATAATTGTGTGTTAATTACAGAGTTCAACCACTAGTACTAGAACAACAACAACAACAATAACAACAACAGATACTAAAAAGTATAAAGTATTACATTGTGCATCTAGAGTCAGGACAAGAGCTGATCAGGTCATTGTTTCTTATAGTGTCTATTTCACTTCACAGGTTTCCCCTTTGGTGCTCAGTTGTCCCCAATCAGGGAAAAAAATGATATTTGTCTCTTTGGGACTGGCTTAATTCACTCAGCATGATGTTTTCCAAATTCCTCCATCTTGTTGTAAATGACCGTGTTTCATTGTTTCTTACTGCTGTATAGTATTCTATGGAGTACATGTCCCATAATTTCTTTATCCAGTCTACTGTTGATGGGCATTTGGGTTGGTTCCAGGTCTTAGCTATTGTGAATTGAGCTGCAATAAACATTAATGTGCAGATGGCTTTTTTATTTGCCAATTTAATTTCCTTTGGGTAGATTCCAAGGAGTGGGATGGCTGGGTTGTATGGTAGGGCTATGTTCAGGTTTCTGAGGAATCTCCAGACTGACTTCCATAGTGGCTTAACCAGTTTGCATTCCCACCAACAGTGGGTTAGTGTCCCTTTTTCCCCACATCCTCTCCAGCATCTCTTGTTGGTAGATTTCTGAATGTGAGCCATTCTAACCGGGGTGAGGTGAAACCTCCTTGTGGTTTTGATTTGCATTTCTCTGATTGCTAGTGGTCTTGAACATTTTTTTATGTGTCTGTTGGCCATTTGGATTTCTTCTTTTGAAAAATGTCTATTGAGGTCCTTGGCTCATCTCTTAAGTGGGTTGTATTGGTATGTTGTGCTTTTATCCTCATTTACTTCCATAAAATTTTTGATTTCTCTTTTAATTTCTTCTATGACCCATTGTTCATTCAGGAGCATGTTGTTCAATCTCCATGTGTTTGTACGTGCTCTAGGGATTCCTGAGTTGCTAATTTCCAACTTCATTCCTTTGTGGTCTGAGAAGCTGCATGGGATGATCTAATTCTTTTGAATTCGCTGAGACTTGCTTTATGGCCTAGTATGTGGTCAATCCTAGAGAAGGTTCCATGTACTGCTGAGAAGAATGTAAAGTCCTTAGATGTATGGTGAAATGTTCTGTAGATATCTGTTAGATCCATTTGGGCTATAGTGTCATTTAAATCTACTGTCTCCTTATTGATCTTCTGTCCTGTTGATCTGTCTATCTCTGAGAGTGGAGTATTGAAGTCCCCCAGTACTATTGTATTGGGGTCTAAGTCTCCCTTTAAGTCCCTTAACAAGTCTTTTAAATAAACCGGTGCCCTGTAATTAGGTACATATACATTGATAATCGTTATATCTTCCTGTTGAATGGATCCCTTAATCATTAAATTGTGTCCCTCTTTGTCTCTCCTGACAATTTTTGGGGTAAAGTTTATGTTGTCCGATATTAAGATGGCTACGCCCGTTCTTTTTTCATTTCTGTTGGCGTGGTATATATTTTTCCAGCCTTTCACTTTCAGTCTGTGTGCCTCTTTGATAGAAAGATGTGTTTCTGGTAAGCAGCAAATAGATGGGTTTTGTTCCTTAATCCAATCAGCCATTCGGTGTCTTTTTACAGGACTGTTCAGGCCTTTAACATTTAATGTGACTATCGATAAGTAGTAACTTTGCCCTACCTATTTGGGTCCTGTGATGTTTTGCTGTGAGGTTTCCTTCCTTTACCTTCTTTCATATTGGTGACCATGTTTCTGTGTTTCTGTATGTAACACATCTTTAAGTATCTTTTGCAGGGCTGGACGATGGCGACAAATTCTTTCAATTTCTGTTTGCTGTGAAAGGTCTTTGTTTCACCTTCATTCACAAACGAGAGCTTTGCAGGATATACTATTCTGGGCTGGCAGTTTTTCTCTCTTAGTACCTTGGTCTATTTCTCACCATTTCCTCCTCGCTTGTAGGGTTTCTGATGAGAAGTCAGCTGTGAGTCTATAATTGGGGATCCTCTGAGAGTGGTCTGATGTTTCTCTCTTGCACATTTTAAGATCTTTTCTTTATGTTTCACTGTGGTGAGTTTGATTACGACGGGTCGTGGTGAGGATCTCTTTTGGTCAGGTTTATTAGGGGTTCTATGAGCTTCCTGTACTAGGATGTCTCTGTCCTTCTCCAAACCTGGGAAATTTTCTGCTAGTATCTCACTAAAAAGGCCTTCTAATCCTTTCTGCCTCTCCATACCTTCAGGAACTCCTAGGACCCGAATGTTCGGTTTTTTAAGAGTATCCTGTAGATTCCTGACAGTATTTTTTAGATTTCTAATTTCCTCTTCTTTTCTTTGTTTTGCTTGTTTCCTTTCCTGTTCTCTGTCTTCTAAGTCTGATATTCTCTCTTCTGCTTCACCCATTCTATTTTTAAGGCTCTCTAATGTGTTTGTCATTTTGATCTATTGAATTCTTCATTTCATTATGGTTTCTCATCACTATCACAGTTTCTTGTTCTACTAGTTGTTTCATTTTGATTCCTCCTTAATATTTCATTTTCACAAGAGAGATTTTCTATCTTGTCCATTAATATTTCTGTAGTTCAAGAATTAAAAAAATATATATATCGTGCAGGATCTCTGTCATTAATGTACTGGACACTGTTATTTAATGGTATAACTAGTACTCCAACAGTATTTTTCACTTTGTTTTGCTATGTGAGGGCAAACTGTTGAAATCTTTATATATACTAAACTGATTTTCTGTATATAAAGAGAATTGAAAATGAATCTTGATGTGAATGGAAGGGGAGAGCGAGTGGGAAAGGGGAGGGTTGCGGGTGGGCGGGAAGTTATGGGGGGCAAGCCATTGTAATCCATAAGCTGTACTTTGGAAATTTATATTCATTAAATAAAAGATAAAAAAAAAGAAATCTGGGAGATGTGGTTGCTTCAGGACCTTAGGGCCGTTAATGCTACTATGGAACTTATGGGGGCCTTGCAACTGGGTCTACCACTGCCTACTGCTATCCCAAGAAATTCCTATATTACGGTAATAGATATAAAAGATTGTTTTTATACAATACCTTTACATCCATAAGATTGTCCCTGGTTTGCCTTTAGTGTTCCATCAGTAAATTTTAAAGAACCTATGAAAAGATATCCATGGAGGGTTTTACCTCAGGGAATGGCCAATAGTCCTACTTTGTGCCAACAATTCATTGATGCCACTCTTCAGAAAATTCGTGAAATATATAGCAATTTATATATTATACACTATATGGATGATATTTTGATAGCTGGCCCTGAGGAACCTCTGGTTATACAATGTTTGACAGAAATGAGAGAACAGTTATCTGCCTTGGTCTTATTATAGCCCTTGAAAAAATGCAAATTCAATATCCTTATCAATACCTAGGCTTCCAATTGTACCCATGAAAAAATACTTACACAGAAAGTCACGTTATGATTGGATTCTTTCCGGACTTTAAATGATTTTCAAAAACTTCTAGGGGATATTAATTGGCTTCGTCCACATCTCTGCCTCCCAACAGGAGACCTTAAACCTTTATTTGATATCCTGAAAGGAGATAGTTCCCCTACTTCCCAGCGAGCGCTTATCCCCGTGGCATGGCTAGCTTTACAAAATGTACCACAGGCTTTATCTCAGAGCTTTGTTTCTTATGTTAATTATAATCAACCTTTAACACTTATTATTTTAGTTACATTAATTACCTACTGCCCTGCTATGGCAAGAAGCTCCTTTGCTTTGGATTTACTTGCATGCTACCCCTAAGAAAAATGTTGTGCCATATTATATCTCTATAGCCGAGATTATAGCTAAAGGGAAGTTAGAATGGAGAAAGATATTTGGGATAGATCCAACATGTGTATGTCAACCTTATACTAACAAACAGCTAATTTGGCTTCTGTCTTTCATCGAAGGTTGGCCTCTTGCATTAGCCTCATTTTCAGGAAAAATTCATGATAATTATCTGTCAGATAAAGTATTGCAGTTTTTACAACATCCCTGTGTATTCCCACGAAATACACGATTTAAACCCTTGAAAATGCTGCCTTGAGATTTACCAACGGTTCCAACACTGGTCAAGCTTCTGTAATTCGTGAAGGTCACCGTACAGTTATTAACACCCCCTTTTATCTCCATAGCTGGTTGAATTAGCGGCTGTTGCATCTGCATTGCAGTCTACTTTGGATGTGGCAGTTACCATATACACTGATAGCAAATATGTGTTTTTTTCCTGAATCCTCTGCTGCTTCCCCTTTGCTTTCTCACATTTGCACTGTCATTCGATGGCGTACTTGCCCTTTCTTTATAGGTCATATCTGAGCACATTCCGATCTTCCTAGACCTTTGGTAGAGGGCAATCATTTGGCAGATTCTGCTCTGAGCATATATTCTATTGAAACAGCAACAAAAGATCACGCTTTACATCATTTAAATGCTCATGTGTTACATTTAAAACACAAAATTGCTCGAGAACAAGCTCAACAAATTGTAAAATCCTGTTCAACTTGCTCCATCCTGTTACCGGTACCTTATTATGGAATTAACCCTTGCTGTTTTTCCCCAATCAACTATGGCAAATGGATATCACCCACTTCATGGAATTTGGTAAACAGAAGTATATACATGTGTCTATTGATACTTGTTCTGGATTTATTTTTGCTTCCTTACATACAGGTGAAGCTACAAAACATGTTATTGCCCATTGCTTGCAAGCTTTTGCTTCCTTAGGAACCCCAAAACAAATCAAGACAGATAATCGACCTGCTTATACTTCTACTTCTTTTAAAACTTTTTGCGCATTTTTTTTGTATCTCATGTTACTGGTATTCCTTATAATCCTCAGGGTCAAGGCATTGTTGAATGCACGCATAATACTGTAAAGTAATATTTAAATAAAATTAAAAAGGGGAGTTTGGGGCTTCTGCCCATTCTCCTAACAAATGGCTCTCACATGCTTTATTCATTTTAATTTTTCTCACATTGGATAAAGATGGTCATTCTGCAGCTGATCGACACTGGCATCCACAAACAGCTATGAAAAGAGCAATGGTGAACTGGAGGGATCCTATCACCAATCAATGGAATGGACCTGATCCGGTACTGGTATGGGATGTGGGATCCTAATGGATGGTTTTTTTTATGCAGCTAATATGTTTTACAACGTTAGCCCCTGATGATTTCCACAACTGCTCATTGGGCCATGTGGCCCCGATGCTGACATCTGTATTTCCAAAGACACGATGGCAACATTCATTACCTGAGAACTGCGATGACAATGTCATCCTAATCGGAGAAGACACTGCCTTTACCACGGCTATATAGGTAGTAGGAGCTCCTGGATTGGCTTATGGAAATAATCATGGACTACAAAGGCTTGCATGTTTGGTGACCAAAACAATCAATCTTACTGCTACTGTGTTGTCCAATATCGCTGAATAATTGGATCAAGATCGCTCAGGAGTACTTTTAAACCATGCAGCTATCGATTACTTGCTGTTGAAAGATCATATAAGCTGTGAATCTGTGCCTGGGGGATGTTGTTTTAACATTACTAGCAATGTGCCATATATAGAGTCTGTTATTGAGAAGCTTAAGAGTGAAATGCAACACATGTTCATTACCAACCCCCTATAATTTGGGGGGTTTCAGTGGATCCATTGGTTATTAATGTTGGCTGGACTGCTACTGCTTTTCCTACTTTGTATGGGAAGTTTTCTGTGTTTTTTACAACTTAATGTTAACTTCACTGCAGTCTTTATGGACTGAGATTCATCATTTAAAACTTCACACTAAACCTCCTTTGTAATAAAAATAATTGATATTTGGCCACATATCTTATCCATCCTTGACTCTCACCTAATGCCTAGCTGGAATGATCCTCAGAGATGGGTAAGACACTCAGCATCCTGTACCAACCTAAGACAGGGCTCTATGCCAAGCTGCCACATTTACCAATGATGGGTAAGGACAGAGATGACTGAGGGCAACCTAAAAGAGACACCATTCTCAATAAAATAAAAAGGGGGAGATGTAGGCAACCTTTGAACAAGTCAAGGCCAATCTTGGCTTGTGGAATTCCTGAGATAAGAAAGTCACATACTCCCATCCTGAAGGAGGATGATGATCAAGAACACTGTGGGTCGGCGCCATGGCTTAACAGGACAATCCTCTGCCTTGCAGCACCAGCACACCGGGTTCTAGTCCCTGTTGGGGCACCAGATTCTATCCCAGTTGCCCCTCTTCCAGGCCAGCTCTCTGCTGTGGTCCAGGAAGGCAGTGGAGGATGGCCCAAGTGCTTGGGCCCTGCACCCGCATGGGAGACCAGGAGAAGCACCTGGCTCCTGGCTTCTGATCAGCACGATGCACCTGCTGCAGTGGCCATTGGAGGGTGAACCAACGGCAAAAAGGAAGACCTTTCTCTCTGTCTCTCTCTCTCTCACTATCCACTCTGCCTGTCAAAAAAAAAAGAACACTGTGTAAAAATTATCTGTGTTACTGGAGGCCTGATAAGCTGTGTGTGTATGTTGTTATCGTTTGTGCTTCTTTGAGCTGCAGCTGGTTATGTATAAATATCACTGAGACACTGGAATAAATGAGCATTGATCAGCCTTGTTGTTTTGGCTCCATTCTCTGTGCTTTTGTCCATTTTTCAGTCCCACTCCCTCCTTCAGGTTCTCTTCGACTGGTGCAGCAGGCCAGCACAATTACTAATAAATCAAAGTATCAATGAGACACTGTTTGCACATACCAACTCAGGCCACCTGTTAAGATCATCAATGTGAATGGAATAATATTGTTATAACTGGCTACTATCCATCATCATAAAAGTGGAGTGCTCTGCGGACATAGGCCTACAATACTGTATCACATGAATTGCTTGGTTGCACAAATCCTATGGTCCATTATCATGGATTCTCGGAATCCATTGGCTTAAATCATAATGCAAAGATTGATGCCCTAACATCTATCTTCTATCAAAGATCTATGTACTGTCTTCCCAATAACTGCATTATGAAGGTAGAAGCCAGTTAGAAAGTGAGGAACATTCTAAAATTGGTTTCAAATAAAATTATGCTAGACATAACATATATATTTAGGCCTGAATAATCATAAAGGAAAAATATTTTTAATATTTTACTATGGAAGGAAAACATAAGGGAGGAGGCAGAATAACCTATATTTTGAAATATCTATATTTATGTAGTTGTCTAAACACAAAAATGTTAATTATACATAATGAAACATTTTCTGTCTTGGTCTGTCTTTTATTTTCCTTGGGATTTTTTTAAAAAAATGCATTTCTGTGGACCCCAAAACAAGTGTCTTACAGAAAAGTTGATCAGAGCAAGAAGAAGAGCTCAAGTAAACACAAGGATATTCATTTCATAGCAACCAACGGGAGACAGTGTTTTGCTGAGGCATAAAGGATTGCTGAGCTGATCAACGTGGAGAAGAGAGGCAATACCCTCTCTTTTTTTCTATGAGGAGACACAGTCTCTCACTTCACCAATAAGAGATAGGGAAAAAAGAAATGTGATCAAGGGACCACAAATAAATTATCAACAATTTCTATGTGAGGTAAGGGATGGACAGGCCAGGGACACAGGATTTTATCTAACCACTTATCTAAGCATTTATCTAACCATTTGCAGAATCCTCAAGATGTAACTATCAGGACAACCATCAGAAATAAGAATAAAGCAAAGGCCCCTTACACTTGGCATATAACATGGGATTATTGATGCTTCTGTTAGTGATGTATCTATACATGGGAAGGAATCAGCAATCACCATATCTCCATCATTCTGAAGGCAGTTTAGCATTTCAAGGAAGCACAAACTATCAACCAGCCAACACACAAGGAAGGGAACCTTCAGCAGGGGAATCAGCAAGAGCAAAGGAAGTATTTAGGAAACCTGTACAAAATCCTAGAACTCCAGGTTAACGCCGTGGCTTAACAGGCTAATCCTCCACCTTGCGGCACCGGCATACCGGGTTCTAGTCCCGGTTGGGGCACCGGATTCTATGCCATTTGCCCTTCTTCCAGGCCAGCTCTCTGCTATGGCCCGGGAGTGCAGTGGAGGATGGCCCAAGTCCTTGGGCCCTGCACCTGCATGGGAGACCAGGAGAAGCACCTGGTTCCTGACTTTGGTCCAGTGCAATGCGCCGGACGCAGCGGCCATTGGAGGGTAAACCAACGGCAAAAAGGAAGACCTTTCTCTCTGTCTCTCTCACTATCCACTCTGCCTGTAAAAAAAAAAAACATCCTAGAACTCCATTGTGGAGGAACCTTCAGTGCTAGGCAGGTACACACACATATTGTATTTTTCTGCATTCATGTGTGCACATCTGCGTGTGTTTCTACTGGACTGGAGAGGCCGTTCCAATGCTCTTCAATCTAACTCCTTTCTGCCAAGCCCCCTCCCTTTCCCTAGAGTATGGGATCCTTTCTTCCCTGGGGCTCTGCAGCTGAGGTCTTGTGTCCAGGTGAAAAATACAAGATGAAAAACCTATTTTTGGCCCATCTTTTCTACCCCCAGGTGCTTTGATGATATCAAAGTCTATGGTTAGCAAGGTCCTAGAGATGAACTGCTGTTAAATTTGATCCAAAAACTTTGCTGTTTAATATGACACAAATAGACTGCCTCACAGGGAGCAATGGGAGCTGTCAGGTGAGAACCTGGAAGGGCCAGTCTCAGTCAGGTGTAGCCAAGAGCATTCCAGCATCAGACTCCCCAAAGGACAAAAGAGGAAGGGGTAGCCTCACATACCCAGTATCCAGGGCAGCCACAGGACATTTCCTTGTTTCCCACACAGATCTCATAGCAATCCTGTGCACACAAAAACCCACAAGTACAGGTTTCCCAAGTACTGTGGCCCCACTCATCACTCTCAATTCAGAGATTCCTAATCAGTACATCAACTTCAATGTACCTTGATGGCCATGTATCCATGCATGACACCTTTCCCCAATGTTACAACACCCACACTAATCCCATGAAGATTTACACCTACAACCATGGGTATTTCTCATTTAAGCCCTTATGAGGACACAGGAGCTAAGTACGAAAGTCTCCATTTTCACCCTAAAGCAGAGAAATCAGCTGGAAATCATCTCTATTCTCACCACAACTACCACCAAGGGCAGGATCACACCCTACAGATATCTATGCCTCTGGAGTGCAAGTGGTTTTCAGGACTACTCTCTAGACTACCATCATGGAGAATATGTATCATTATTCCACTGCCAAAACATGTGGATTGTGCAACAAAAAAGCAACCCTAAAGTAAACCAGAAACTTTAGGCTAAGTGATGCATCAGCAGTGGCTCATCAATTCCTCACTTTATCCTACTATCCTACTGTCATGAGATGTTATCAATAGAGGATAGCTAAAGGAGTTGGGGACACATAAGAAAATTCTAGTATTCTGCTCAAATACTTTGTAAGTTTAAACTGCTTAAGTAAGTTTAAACAGAAAGTCTACTAATTTTAATAGAAACATATTTTTCATCCAAACACCACTGGTGCCTTGCCTTTATTAAGCATCTGAATTAAAACACTTCAATTTTTAAGATCCTTCCATTTTCTATGAATAATTTGAGGTACTCTGGACATGTTGCATACATACACTAAAATATCACAGAACTACTAAGTGGTAATCAAAGCTGTAAAATAACTTAAGAACCTAAAAACATGTGATTTGATTATCATCTACTGAACACATGGAAGGAATGATTATTCTGTATCTCCTAAACACAATCAAAGTAATGATATACATTTCCATACACACATATGTACACAATTACTTTAAAATGCAAAGGACTCAGATACCAACTGACTTGGGTATTAGAAGAAGCATCTGATAATGGCTACTCATACACAATTGAGTATGATTCAGCAAGTGTTCCTATGTTTTGAGATAACGCCATAAAGTTGTGATATCTCCCACCCAAGTGCTTCTCAGGCTATAGGAACTGAAGACACTGTTGGAGAGTTTGGGGAGAAAGATGTAATTCTATGAGGAACTATCTACTGTGTTGGAGATGATAAGGACATTTGTAATCTCAGATGCCTGAATTGGGGAAAAGGCTCTCAAAAGTTGGTTGGAATTAACCTGTTCTGATGCTTTTCCACTTATCTTTTATGAATAATGGAGAGGAGCCAAGATGGCAGTACAGGAACAAGATGTTCTCAGTCTCAAGGTGGAAAATAGATAGTTAATTAGGAAAGGTGATACAGGCTGGTGACAGAGCCACAAGAATTTTGAGTGATCCCTGTTAAATATAAGAGTGGGAATAAGAGAGGGAGGAGATGTACAATTTGGGACATGCTCAGTCGGACTTGCCTCAAATGGTGGAGTTAGAAACATGCCAGGGGATTCCAATACAATCCCATCAAGGTGGCATGTACCAATGCCACCTCACTAGTCCAAGTGATCAATTTCAGTTCACAATTGATCACACTAATAGGTCTAAGAGTCAAAGGGATCACAAAAACAAGACAAGTGTCTGCTAATACTAACTGATAGAATCAAAAAGGGAGAGAAAGATCCAACATGGGAAGTGGGATACACAGCAGACTGGTAGAAGGGCAGATTCCTCAGAATCAGCCTTTAAGGCATTTGGATCTGGCTGAAGAGCCCATGAGAGTATTTTAGGCATGGAAAGCCAAGACACTCTGGCAAAAAAAAAAAAAACCAACTAAATGAAAGATCTTTGCGAGTGAGATCCCAGTGGAAAGAACGGGGCCATCAAAAAAGGAGGTACCTTTCTCTGAAGGGAGGAGAGAACTTCCACTTTGACTATGACCCTGTCAGAATAAGATTGAAGTCGGCAAACTCAAAAGGCTTCCATAGCCCTGGCAACTCATGACTAGAGCCTAGGGAGATTACTGACGCCATAAACAAGAGTGTCAAATTGTTAAGTCAACAACAGGAGCGGGAGTTGGGTGGGGTGCGACTGGGAGGGAAGCTATGGGGCGGGGAGCCATTGTAATCCATAAACTGTACTTTGGAAATTTATATTTACTAAATAAAAGTTTAAAAAAAGAATTTTGAGCACAGAAGCCCAGGAGAATTCTCATAAGGGACTGATCATCCCAGAATTTGGAACCAAGTCATCTTCCCTCACTTGAGAGAGGTGACGCTCTGGATACACCGTGTGGGCATATGGCCTTGACCTAACAAACAAAAAAGTCCCCCACTAAGCACAGGGCATATTTATGATCTGATACACCACTATCTGTTTGTCTAACGTAGGGAAACCTCCTGCAAAATGCCATCAACAGCTGAGGTGCTAGGAATTTGCTTTGTTATGGCAGCAGTGCTGTGTGCGTCTTTCCTTTGGCTAGAGTTGGGGTGCCGTACCGCTCTGAAGCACTCAGACATGGGAAAGATACCCCCCTCTGAGAATTCCATGCAAATTATCAAACATAGTGAATCTGTGAGTGGTAAGATCCTGACACTCCAGGTCCCTGTCTCACAGACCACAGTTGATGACTTAGGGAGAGAGAGCTCCGACAGTGAAAATGACAATGTAGCAAACAAGGTAGCAAACAAGGTAGCAATGCCTAGTCAGCCACCCCCCACATACGTGTGGGATGAACTTGGAGGACCTCTAGACAATAACTCATGCGAGGTCATCCCATCCACACCCAGTGAGGATCCCCACATTTGTGGCAGTGCTTGGACACCCAAAACTTTTAGGGCAGCCACTAGACCCCATCCCACCTACACATTTGCTGTTAATGTAGGAGAGGATGCAGAATTCAGGCCCTGGATTCCAACACCCATAAATGACCTTACTATGCTAAAAAAGGCTTCTCAAGAGTCAGGTCCTGACTCTCCCTACTTTGAGCAAGTGCTCACACAATGGGCAGCAAACCTTCAAACTCATTTTGACTGGGTTGCACTGCTCAAAGCATGTTTGTCGAGACCACAGTTTTTACAGTGGAAAGCCTTCTATCAGGAAGAGGCTGAAACTGGCAAGGAATAATGCTGCCTATGGAATAGCAGTAACCTTTGATATGCTTACAAGCCGTGGCACCAACATATATCCCCAAGAACAGGCCCGCATTGGAGTAGTTGCCTATTTTGATCAGGTCAGAGATTTGGCAATTAAAGCCTTAAAAATATAAATCCTCCTGATTATAGTCAGCTCTTTAGAAATCTAGTTCAAGGCCCAGGCTAATGGTTCCCCGATTTCCTTGCCAGAGTCTTGGAGGCAGTAGAGAAAAGACTACTGCCTGGCCCCGATCAAGACAATTTCATCAAGCAATTAGCTTGGGAAGGTGTTACCAAAGAGGCAAAAGCAGCAATCGCCCCAGTCCATAATGAAGACATTTCTAAATAGATAGTAGCCACAAAGGAGGTAAACCCTGCCGATACACCCATACAGGCCCTAATTGCAGCCATTAACCAACTAACACAAATAAGTCTAATGACCCTCCTGTTTGTTGGGGATGCCAGGAAATAGGACACCTACAGCAAAACTGCCCAAACGCTGAAAGACGGGGCAAGCCCCAAACGCTGTGCCCCAATGGAAAAAAGGCATTCATTGGGCAAAAGATTACAAGACCATCCTTTAAACTCCCAGTGGGGCGGCCCTCAGCCCAGCAAGTAAGAGGGAGTCCCACCACCATTAACTGGTCAATGCCCATCTTCAATCTGAGGCTGAAATTGACCCTATATTTAGATTAAACCTTTGTGGGTTTAATTGATATGGGAGCAGATGTTACTGTCGTAAAAGCTAGGGACAGAAGAAAAATACAACATTGGAAGACAGCACCCTGACCTGACCTCCAAGGTGTTGGAGGATTATTTATGTATGGGAACTGAAAGACTCCATCTACATGGAGACTACTGGAACTCATAAAAGAGTTTGGTAAAATATCAGGATATAAAATCAATACACAAAAAACTACAGCCCTTGTATACACAGACAATACCATGGCTGAGAAAAAACTTCTAAGATAAATCCCATTCACAATAGCTACAAAAAATGTAAATACATTGGAAAAAAATTAACCAAGGAAGTAAAAGATCTATATGATAAGAATTACAAAACTCTAAAAAAAAGAAATAAAAGATGACATTAAAAAATGGAAAAAGCTTCCATGTTCATAGATTGGAAGAATCATCATCATCAAAATGTCCATTCTTCTGAAAATAATTACAGATTCAATGCAATACCAATGAAAATACCAAAGACATTCTTCTCAGATGTAGAACAGATGATGCTGAAATTCATTTGGAAACCTAAGAGGCCTAGGATAGCTAAAGCAATCTTATACAACAAAAATACAGCCAGAGGCATCACAATACCAGATTTAAAGACATACTACAAAGCACTTATAATCAAAACAGCGTGGTATTGGTACAAAAACAGATGGATAGACCAATAGAACAGAATAGAAATGCAGAAATCAATCCAACAATCTACAACCAACTTATATTCATCCAACTAGCTAAAACCACTCCCTAGAGCAACGATAGGGATTTCCACATGCAGAAATATGAAGCAAGGCCCCTACCTTACATCCTACACAAAAATCCATTCAAAATGGATTAAAGACCTAAATCTATGACCCAATACCATCAAAATGCTAGAGAGCATTGGGGAAACCCTGCAAGACATCAGCCTAGGCACAGTGTTCCTGGAAAAGACCCCAGAGGCACAGGCAATAAAAACCAAGATTAACAAGTGGGATTACATCAAATGAAAAAGCTTCTTTACAGAAAATAGGAAAGTAAAGAAGCAACAAACAGAATGAGAGAAATTATTTGTAAACCATGCGACTGATAAAGGATTAATAACCAGAATATATAAAGCGATCAAAAAACTCAACAATAGCCAAGCAAACAACCCAGTGAAGAAGTGGGCAAAGGGTGTAGACATTTCTCAAAAAACAAAATCCAAGTGGCCTACAGACACATGCAAAACTGCTCAGGATCATTAGCCATCAGGGAAATGCAAATCAAAACCACAATGAGGTTTCACCTCACTCTAGTTAGAATGGCTCTCATACTGAAATCAACAAACAACAAATGCTGGCGAGGATGTGGGGAACAAGGAACCCTAATACACTGCTGCTGGGAATGCAAACTGGTAAAGCCACTATGGGAAACAGTTTTGAAATACCTCATATGAATATAGCCCTACCATACGATCCATCCATCCCACTCCTTGGAATTTACCCAAAGGAAATGAAGTCAGCAAATAAAAGAGACATCTGCACCTGTATGTTTATTGTAGCTCAATTCACAATAGCCAAGACATGGAATCAACCTAAATGCCCATTAACTGAAGACTAGATAAAGAAGCTATGGGATATGTACTCTGTGGAATACTACACAGCAGTTTAAAAAATGAAATTCGGTCATTTACAGCTAAATGGATGAATCTGGAAAATATACTTAGTGAAATAAGCCAGTCCCAAAGGGACAAATATAATATTTTCTCCCTGATCTGTGACAACAAACAGAGCACCTAAAAGGAAACCTGTAGAGGTAAAATAGACACTATGAGAAGCAATAACTTGAACAGCCCTTGGCTTGACTGTTGAGGAATACTTCATTATTTCACTTTATCTATTTCTTCATTCTTTTTTTCTTCTCTACTTAATACTATTAGCTAAACTCCTTACTTAGCCTAGAATTAATCATAAATGTATTATCAATTGAAAATAGATTCCAGTTAAAAATCAGAATGGGAATGGAAGAGGGAGGAGCTGTACAGATCAGCACACATTCACACAGACCTACCCCTAAGGGTGAAGCTAAAAATGTCCCACGGACTCCAAATCCCATTTAGCTGGGTGGCACTGTTCCCATCTTATGTGTAAAAGTGATCATAGTAAGTATGGACTTGATCATATACATAGGACCATCAGAAAAAGGGATCACATACATAAGACCAGGTGCCTGGTAATAACAATAGACAGAATTACAAAGAAGAGAAAGTTCCAACCTCGGAAGCAGTCCACACAGCAGACTCATAGAATGACAAACACCCTAAACAGCACTCTGACCTCAGAATCAGCCCCTAAGACCTGACTGAAAACACAATGAGAGAATTTCAGGCATGGAAAGCCAAGACATAGTGGCAAAAATGGTTCTGCATGAAGGATTTCTGTGAGTGAGATCCCAGTGGAAAGAAAAAGCCATCAAAGAAGGATGTACTTTATGCGTCGGCAGGCGCTCTGTGCAGTTCTCCGTGCGCTCCGGATTTTAAAAATTTTTTATTATGCATTATATCAAATGACCACTGTCCAAGTGGAAATTAAGACTTTATGTAGTTTTTATATGTTGTAATATTTCTTCAAATAAATCTCTCCTATAAAAAAATAAAAAGAAGGATGTGCTTTATGCTGAAGGGAGGATAGAACTTCCTGTTCACATACGCCCCTGTATAAAAAAACTGATGGAGTTTGTGAACTCAAAAGGCATCCATAACCTTGGAAGCTCATGTCAAGAGCCTCAGGTGATCACTGACCTCATAGCTAAGAGTGTCAGTTGTTAAATTAACAACAGGAGTCACTGTGTACTTGCTCCCCATGCTGGACTTCTGTCCTTAGTGAGTTGTACTATGAGAATTAAAAGTAAAACCTGTCTTCAAACTGTACTTCATATCTTGTGTGTCTGTCTAGGTGCAAAGAGTAGAAATCTCTCTTAGTAAAGAGTAAAGAGTAGGTCTTCTATATATGAAGTCAGTTGAAAAAAAATCTTAATAGGACCTAAATGAAAGATCTCTGGGAGTGAGATCCCAGTAGAAAGAATGGGCCCTCAAAGAAGGAGGCACCTTTCTCTGAAGGGAGGAGAGAACTTCCACTTTGACTATGACCTTGTCTAAATAAGATTGATGTTGACGAACTCAAAAGGCTTCCATAGCCTTGGCAACTCACGACAAGAGCCTAGGGAGATTACCTACGCCATAAACAAGAGTGTCAATTGTTAAGTCAACAACAGGAGTCACTGTGCACTTACTCCCCATGTAGGATCTCTGTCCTAATGTGTTGTTCAATATGAGTTAATGCTATAACTAGTAATCAAACAGTATTTTACACTTTATGTTCTGTATGGGTGCAAACTGTTGAACTCTTTACTTAATATATACTAAATTGATCTTCTGTATATAAAGATAATTGAAAATGAATCTTGATGTGAATGGTATGGGAGAGGGAGCAGAAGTTGGGAGGGTTGTGGGTAAGAGGGAAGTTTTTGGGGCGAAAAGCCATTGTAATCCATAAGCTGTACTTTGGAAATTTGTATTTATTAAATAAAAGTATGTGTGCACGTACCAAAAAAAAAGAAAATGGAATGGGAGAGGGAATGGGAGTGCAGGTGGGAGGCTGGGAAAGGGGGGAAGAAACACTATATCACTAAAAGCTGTACATGTGTACATTTGTATTCATTAAATAAAAACCTTAAAAAATAAAATAAAGATAAAAAAATAAAAAATAATGGAAACTGGAGGTGGGCTGTGGTGTAGTATATTAAGCTTCCACAGCAGTGCTGGCATCCCATATGTCAATGGCATGAGTCCTGGCTGCTCCACATCTGATCCAGTTCCCTGTAAAAGCAATAGGAACAAAACAGCAACAAACTAAACATCCAGTTAAGAAATGGGAAATGACTTCAACATGCATTTTTCAAAAAGAAGAAACTGAAATGGCTGGCCAAAGGCACTTGAAAAATTCTCAGGACCACTAGCAATCAGGGAAATGAAATCAAAACCACAATCAGGTTTCACCTCACACATCAGAATGGCTTTCATACAGAAATCAACAACCAACCTGTGCTGGAGAGGTTTTGTGTGAAAAGGCACCCTAATCCACAGGTGGTGGGAATGTAAACTCATGCAGCACTGTGGAAGACAGTATGGAAAACTCTGAGCTGAAAATAGATCTGCCATATGAGCCAGCCAACTGTCTCCTAGGAATTAACCCAAACTAAATGAAATCGCATGAAAAAGGGTCATCTGTACCCCCGTGTTCATTGCACCTCAATTCAAAGTAGCTAAGTATGGAATCAACCCAGATATCCATCAACTGATGACTGGATAAAGAAACCATGGTATATATACTCTAAGAAAATTATTTAGCAGTAAAAAAGAGAAATCCTGTCTTTTGTAACAATGAGTTACTACAAGGAATTATCATTTTGTCATTAAAATATAGACACCTGCAATAATGTGGAGGCCCCTTGAAAACACCATGCAAAATGAAAGGTCACCTAAATCCACAGAGTCCAATGTTTCATTTATACAAAACACTCAGGACCATTAAATCCACAGAAACAGGAACAGATTGGTGGTTGTGTAACTGGCAAGACAAGGAACTGAGAGTGACCGTTAATGCATAAGGAACCTGATTTTTAGTGATGAAAATATTTTAAAACATGACAGAGATAATAGTTGCACAATAGAGTGAAAGATCTAAATGTCATTAGATCACTTTAAAATTGTTACTTTCTTTTGAATTATTTTCAGGTTGAGATGTAAAATCACTTTCTTTTGTCTGGTATTGGCAAAAGTAAGTCTAAAGCCAAATCAATAATAAACAGAAATGAGCAGATGGAAAAGAAGTCTGTGTAATCACTTCTATGTATAATGAAAACTTGGTGTGCGATTATCACATCATTTCAAATCTATATGAAATGGTATAAAATTAAGGAGTTTCAGGACAATGCATTATACACATTAAAATGATTTAACATGTCTAATATTTGCACTGAAATATTCCAACTGTATTATAAAACCGACTTTAATATTACATGAATAATGAATGAATAAATACACTAATGAATGAATAAAAACAGCAAAAAGGGCAAGACGCTGTGGCACAGCAGGTTAGTGTCCTGGCCTGAAGCTCCGGCATTCCATATGGGGGCCAGTTCGAGACCTGGTGCTCCATTTCTCATCCAGCTCTCTGCTATGGCCTGGGAAAGCAGCAGAAAATGGCCCAAGTCTTTAGGACCCTGCACCAGGAAGCCCTGGCTCCTGGCTTCAGATCAGTGCAGCTCTGTTGAATGTGGCCAATAGGGAAGTGAATGAACAGATGGAAGACCTCTCTCCCTCTGCCTCTCCTCTCTCTGTGTAAACTCTTTCAAATAAATGAATAAGTCTTAGAAAACAGCAAATGTGTAACCCATTTTATTAAAATATGAATATTACAATGCCCACCAGGTGACAATGAAAACACAGAAATGAAAAGTTTCAAGGAGAGCCTTTATCTGAGATCAGTTTGTGTTTGTGAACATAAAACCCAGGCTAAGAAATTTATACACAGCATTATTTTTGAAGAGGAGGATTGGGGCCAGTGTGAGGGTGTAGTAGATATAACCACCACTTGTGACAATGACATCCCATGTGGGTGCCAGTTCATATCCTGGCTGCTTCACTTGGAATCCAGCTCCCTGTTAGTGATCCAAAAAAAAAGCAGTAGAAGATGGCCTAAGATGCTGACACTCAAATGGACAACTGAATTGATCTCCTGGCTTTGGCATGAACCAGCACTGGGCCACAGCAGATATCTTCCGAGTCTATCACAAGATGCAAGATTTTGTGACTATCCCTTCCTTTTCTATGAATTGGTGTTTCAGAACAAAAACATTTTAAGAGAAGCATAAATTGTTCATTAGAAGGTTACATTGTGTAACTTTTTTTATAACATCACAATGCAATATCGGTTTTATAAATCTTACTCTCTAAAAACTGAAAACTGCGAGAGCCTTAAGAGTTACTCTTCAGAACATCTGATTCCTTGGGAACTATTCTATCCCTTAATCCTTTCAAAGAATTCTGCTCAGGTCTTAAGAGAATAATGTAGCACTTGGGGACAAAGATGCAGCCCAAGAGCCCTGCACTGGAGGCCAAGATGGAGAAGACCTCCACAGCCACCATGACCTTCCCCTTGGTGCTGTGGTAGACAGGCAGGAAGGTCACCCAGACACTGCAGAACACCAGCATGCTGAATGTCAGGAACTTGGCTTCATTGAACGTGTCAGGCAGATTCCTGGCTAGGAAAGCCACAGTGAAGCTCACCAGGGCCAAGGAGCCCAGGTAGCCCAGGACACAGTAGAAGGCAGTGACTGAGCCCTTGTTGCACACCAGGATGATGTATCCATGCTCAGCGTGTGCATCTGTGTCAATAAAGGGAGGAGAAGTCCCAAGCCAGATGCCACAGAGAGCCAGTTGGATCAGGGAGCAGATGGGAATAATGGAGTTAGGTGCCCCTGATATCAGCCAGTGTCTCATCCTTCTCCCTGGGCCAGTGACCTTGAAGGCCAGAAGCACAGTGATAGTTTTGGCCAGGACAGTGGAAACAGCCACGGTGAACACCACTCCAAACGTGGTCTGCTGGAGGACACAGGTGGTTGTGTTAGGATGACCAATAAACAGTAAGGAACAGAGGAAGCAGAAGATGAGGGTGATGAGCAGGATGTAGCTGAGACAACGATTGTTGGCCTTGACTATGGGAGTGTCTCGGTGCTTCACAAAGACCCCAAGAACCACAGCGGTGAGGACAGAGAAGCACAGAGCTGTGCAGACCAGGGTCATTCCTAAGGGGTCATCATAAGCCAGGAAGGCCACAGCTTTGTGCAGGCAGCGGTCTCGCTCTGTGTTGGCATACTGATGATCCGGACACTTCACACACTGGTGCATATCTGGTGAAAAATGTATAATAACATCAACCCAAGTTCACTTATTTCTGATTCACAAGGTCCTTCTGGAATTCCCAACTAGCTATTTCATTTTTATTTTTTTTCAACTTTATTTAATACATACAAATTTCCAAAGTACAACTCTTGGATTATAGTGGCTTTTTCCCATATAACCTGCCTCCCACACACAACCATCACATCTCCCACTCCCTCTCCCATCATATTCTTCTTCAAGATTCATTTTCAATCATCTTTACATACGGAAGATCAAGTTAGTATGGTTTAGGCAGATAGTCCTTATTTGATGTGTAAGACAGCATACACAAATGACATCTAGGACATTACCGGCCATTATTAATGCCCACCTTCCTCCTGTGAGCCAGAGTTATTACTTCCTCTCCCTAAGTGCTTTCCATACTGATGAGTACATGCTGTTTTTGTCCTAACAATGACCTAAGGCTTATTCCCTGAACTTACTCATGGTGCTTTAAAAACATACCTTAACGTGTGTCATATTAACACCACAAATTCATTCTTCATTATTTTTTCAGATGGGGAAGTAGTGATCAAGATGCCAGGGGATTCCATGTGTGGTGAGGGCTACTCTGCCCTTATATATGGTGCATTCTTGCTATGTCCTCACTTTGAACAAGACCAAGCCCCAGCCCTTGTTTTTTTATTTTTAAATTTTTATTTAACATATGCATTTTTCATAGATAGAACGTTAGGAATGTAGTGATACTATCCCCTAAACCATCCTCGTTCATCCCAACTCCCATCCCATCTCCCTCTCCCTCTCCCAACTCCTTCTTCATTATGGTTCATTGTTAGTTTGATTTTATATACGGAGGACCAACTCCATAGTAAGCAAAGATTTCAACAATTTGTATCCATGTAGACACAGAACATATAGAGCACAGTTTAGGGAAAAATTTGCAGTCGATTCTCATAGTACAACTCATTAGGGATGGAGGTCCTACATGGGGAGTAAGTGCACAGTGACTTCTGTTGTTCCTTTAGCAATTAACACTCTTATGTATGACATCACTGACCACCCGAGGATCTTGCCATGCATTGCAAAAGCTATGGAAGCCTTTTGTGAACATAGACTAAGTCAGTATTTTGACATGTCCATAAGCAAAGTGGATGCTCTCTCTGCCCTTCAGAGAAGAGAATATCTTTCTTGGATGACCCTTTCTTTCCATTGAGGTCTCACAGAGATCCTCAGCATCAGCTTTTTTTTGTTGTTGTTGCAGAGTCTTGGCTTTCCTTGCCCGCAATGAGTCCTTATGTTAATGGTGCTATTCACTCTGTGCTCTCATGGCCTCATCAACCACCCAAGGGTTCCAATCTTTGTTATCAATAAGTGTTTATATATTTATTTATTTATAATGTACTTGAAAGTCTGAGTTCCAAAAGAGGAGAAGTAGGAGGGAGGGAGAGGGGGGACAGAGGACAGGGAAAAAGAGGGACGGGGAAAGGGTGAGATGGAAAAGGAGAAAGGGAGAGACATTCTACCTGGTGATTCACAGCCCAGGTGGCTGCAATAGCTGGAACTGACCCACTTTGAAGCCAGAAACCGGGACCTTCTTCTGGGTCTCCTACCTGGGTGTGCACTCAAAAACTTGGGCCATCTTATGCTGCTTTCCCAAGCATCAGCAGAGCTGGACTGGAAGTGAAGCAGCTAGGACTGGACCTGGTGCCCAGTTGGGATGCTGGAATCCCAGCCAGAGGCTTCAACTACTATGCCACAGTACCAGCCCCAGGTTCCCACTCTTAGTAATATGGACTGGGAAATTTACTTTGTGAATTTTGGGTGCACAGAAAGCACACAACCATGTCACTAAAGCACATCTCTCTTAGATAGCATCTGTATTAAGTCATTCTAGGCACCAGCACTGATTGAGAGAACACCATTGGAAGGCAGGTTTTCAAGTTCCAGAGAAACACAGAAGAGCTGTCCACTTGATACCAGTTGGATTAGTTGCCGCCCTTGAGCATGTTTCCATCAAGGAACACACTGGGATGCTGCCTGTAATCAAAGTCAGTCTGTAGTTTACCTTGAACCCTATTGGCATATTTCCGCTTTGTTGCCATTTTATCCTTGAACATGAATTTTCTCTCCAGCTCTGTCAGTATTCTCTTCTTTTCTATATATTTCACCATCAATTGTCCATGTATCAACTTGTAGATGTCTTCCAACATACAGTTAGTCTTACCTTTGGATATTTCATACTTTTGAGATATTACATATGCCCTCTTTCATCGCTTCATTTTTCATAACTGGTAATAAAAATAACTGCCCTGTGTGTTTAATCTTGTATTCCAGCTCTACTTGACTCAATTACTGATTCACTAATGTCATTACAGCATCCCAGTATCAGCTGAAAATGATGGCACTTGTATATCTTCCTTTTTAGTAAGTTGCAAGTCTTTCATTTTTGTTTTTTGTTTGTATTTGTTTCTTTTTAAAGTTTTTATTTAATGAATATAAATTTCCAAAGTACAGCTTATGGATTACAATGGCTTCCCTCCCCCATAACTTCCCTCCCACTTGCAACCCTCCCCTTTCCCGCTCTCCCTCGCCTTCCATTCACATCAAGATTCATTTTCAATTCTCTTTATATACACAAAATCAGTTGAGTATATATTAAGTAAAGATTTCAACAGTTTGCCCCCATATAGCAACACAAAGTGAAAAATATTGTTGGAGTACTAGTTATAGCATTAAATCACAGTGTACAGCACATTAAGGACAGAGATCCTACATGATTTATTTTTAAAAAATTGATTAATTTTCTATGTAATTTCCAATTTAACACCAAGTTTTTTTTTTTCATTTTCAATTATCTTTATATACAGCAGATCAATTCAGTATATACTAAGGAAAGATTTCATCAGTTTGCACCCACACAGAAACACAAGTGTAAAAATACTGTTTCAGTACTAGTTATAGCATTACTTCACATTGGACAACCTATTAAGGACAGATCCCACATGAGATGTAAGTACACAGTGACTCTTGATGTTGTTTTAACAATTTAACACTCTTGTTTATGGCGTCAGTAATTTCTCTAGGCTCTAGTCATGAGTTGCCGAGGCGATGGAAGCCTTTAGGGTTTATTGACTTCGATCTGATTCTGACAGGGTCATAGTCAAAGTGGAAGTTCTCTCCTCCCTTCAGAGAAAGGTACCTCCTATTTTGATGACCCTGTTATTTCCACTGGGATCTCACTCACAGATCTTTCATTTAGTTCTTCTTTTTTTTCCAGAGTGTCTTGGCTTTCCATGCCTACAATACTCTCATGGGCTCTTCAGCCAGATCCGAATGCCTTAAGGGCTGATTCTGAAGCCAGAGTGTTGTTTAGGACATCTGCCATTCTATGAGTCTGCTGTGTATCCCACTTCCCATGTTGGATCGTTCTCTCCCTTTTTGGTTTTATCAGTTGGTATTAGCAGACCCTAGTCTTCTTTGTGTTATCCCTTTGACTCTTAGACCTATTAGTGTGATCAATTGTGAACTGAAATTGATCATTTGGACTAGTGAGATGGCATTGGTACCTGCCACCTTGATGGGATTGTATTGGAACCCCCTGGCACGTTTCTAGCTCCATCATTTGGGGCAAGTCCGATTGAGCATGTCCCCAATTGCACATCCCCTCCCTCTCTTTTTCTCATTCTTATATTTAACCGGGATCACTTTTCAGTTAAAATTTAAACACCTAGGAATAAAGTGTATGAATTACAGAGTTTAACCACTAGTACTAGAACAAAAAAGAATACTCAAAAGGATAAAGTATTACATTGTACATCAACAGTCAGCACAAGAGCTGATCAAATTACTGTTTCTCATAGTGTCCATTTCACTTCCACAGGGTTCTCCTTTGGTGCTCATTTAGTTGTCGCTGATCAGGGAAAACAAATGATATTTGTCTCTTTGAGACTGGCTTAATTCATTCAGCATGATGTTTTCCAGATTCCTCCATCTTGTTGAAAATGACCGGGTTTCATTGTTTTATCTGCAGTATAGTACTCTGTAGAGTACATATCCCATAATTTCTTTATCCAGACTACTGTTGATGGGCATTTGGGTTTACTTCCAGCTCTCAGCTATTGTGAACTGAGCTGCAATAAACATTAATGTGCAGATGGCTTTTTTGTTTGTCAATGTAATTTCCTTTGGGTAAATTCCAAGGAGTGGGATGGCTGGGTGGAATGGTAGGGTTATATTCAGGTTTTTGAGGAATCTCCAGACTGACTTCCATAGTGGCTTAACCAGTTTGCATTCCCACCAACAGTGGGTTAGTGTCCCTTTTTCCCCACATCCTCTCCAGCATCTATTGTTGGTAGATTTCTGAATGTGAGCCGTTCTCACCGGGGTGAGGTGAAACCTCACTGTGGTTTTGATTTGCATTTCTCTGATTGCTAGTGATCTTGAACATTTTTTCATAGGTCTGTTGGCCATTTGGATTTACTCTTTGGAAAGATGTCTATTGAGGTCTTTGGCCCATCTCTTAAGTGGGTTGTTTGTTTTGATGTTGTGGAGTTTCTTGATTTCTTTGTAGATTCTGATTATCAACCCTTTATCTGTTGCATAGTTTGCAAATATTTTTTCCCATTCTGTTGGTTGCCTCTTCACTTTCCCGACTGTTTCTTTTGAAGTACAGAAACTTCTCAATTTGATACAATCCCAAATGTTAATTTTGGTTTTGACTGCCTGTGCTCCTGGGGTCTTTTCCAAGAAGTCTTTGCCAGTACCTATATCTTGCAGGGTTTCTCCAATGCTCTCTAATAATTTGATGGTTTTGGTTTGTAGGTTTAAGTCTTTAATCCATGTTGAGTGAATTTTTGTGTAAATTGAAAGGTAGGGATCTTGCTTCTTGCTTCTGCATGTGGAAATCCAATTTTCCCAGCACCATTTATTGAATAGACTATCCTTATTCCAGGGATTGGTTTTGGATCTTTTATCAAATATGAGTTGGCTGTAGATGTTTGGATTGATTTCTGGTGTTTCTATTCTGTTCCATTGGTCTATCCATCTGTTTCTGTACCAGTACCATGCTGTTTTGATTACAACTGCCCAGTAGTGTGTCCTGAAATCTGGTATTGTGATGCCTCCGGCTTTGTTTTTGTTGTACAAAATTGCTTTAGCTATTCGAGGTCTTCTGTGTCTCCATATGAATTTCAGCATCATTTTTTCCAGATCTGAGAAGAAGATCTTTGGTATCTTGATTGGTATTGCATTGAATGTATAAATTGCTTTTTGGTGAATGGACATTTTGATGATATTGATTCTTCCAACCCATGAGCATGGAAGATTCCTCCATTTTTTGGTATCCTCTTCTATTTCTTTCTGTAAGGTTTTATAATTTTCATCGTAGAGATCTTTAACGTCTTTGGTTAAGTTTATTCCAAGGTATTTGATTGTTTTTGTAGCTATTGTGAATGGGATTGAACTTAGAAGTTCTTCCTCAGCCATGGAATTGCCTGTGTATACAAAGGCTGTTGATTTTTGTGGATTGATTTTATATCCTGCTACTTTGCCAAACTCTTCGATGAGTTCCAGTAGTCTCTTAGTAGAGTTCTTTGGGTCCCCTAAATAAAGAATCATATCATCTGCAAAGAGGGATAGTTTGATTTCCTCCCTCCCAATTTGTATCCCTTTAACATCTTTTTCTTGCCTAATAACTGTGGCTAAGATTTCCAGAACTATATTTAATAGCAGTGGTGAGAGTGGGCATCCCTGTCTGGTAGCAGATCTCAGTTGAAATGCTTCTAACTTTTGCCATTCAATAGGATACTGGCCGTGGGTTTTTCATAAATTGCTTTGATTGTATTGAGGAATGTTCCTTCTATACCCAATTTGCTTAGGGTTTTCATCATGAAAGGGTGTTGTGTCTTATCAAATGCTTTCTCTGCGTCTTTGAGAGAATCATATGTTTTTTTCTTCTGCACTCTGTTAATGTGGTGTATTACGTTGTTTTGCAAACATTGAACCATCTCTGCATACCAGGGATAAATCCCACTTGGTCTGGGTGGATGATCTTTCTGATGTGTTGTTGCATTTTATTGACTAGAATTTTATTTTGGATTTTTGTGTCTATGTTCATCAAGGAAATTGGTCTGTAATTCTCTTTCAATGTTGCATCTTTTTCTGGCTTAGGAATTAAGGTGATGCTGGCTTCATAGAAAGAATCTGGGAGGATTCCCTCTTTTTCAATTGCTCTGAATAGTTTGATGAGAATTGGAGTTAGTTCTTCTCTAAATGTCTGGTAGAATTTAGCAGTGAATCCATCTGGCCCTGGGCTTTTCTTTGTTGGGAGGGCCTTTATTACTGTTTCAATTTCTGTCTCAGTTATGGGTCTATTTAGATTTTCTATGTCTTCCTGGCTCAATTTAGGGAGGTTGTATGTGTCCAAGAATCTGTCCATTTCTGATAGATTTCCCTGTATGCTGGCATACAAGTCCTTGTAGTAATTTCTGATGATTCTTTTTATTTCTGTGGTGTCTGTTGTTACGTTTCCTTTGTCACCTCTGATTTTATTGCTTTGGGTCTTTTCTTTCTTTAGTTAGTTGGGCCAATGGGGTGCCAATTTTGTTTATTTTTTCAAAAAACCAGCTCCTCCTTTGGCTGATTTTTTCTAATTTTTTTTTATTCAATCCTGTTGATTTCTTCTCTGATTTTAATTATTTCTCTTCTCCTAGTATATTTTTGTCTGGTTTGCTGCAGATTTTCTAGATCCTTGAGATGAACTGAAAGCTCATCTATTTGGTGGCTTTCCAATTTCTTGATGTAGGCACCTATTGATATAAACTTTCCTCTTAACACTGCTTTTGTTGTATCCCATAGGTTTTGGTATGTTGTGCTGTTATCCTCATTTACTTCCAGAAAACTTTTGATTTCTCTTTTAATTTCTTCTATGACCCATTGTTCATTCAGAAGCATGTTGTTCAGTCTCCATATGTTTGCACATTTTCAATTGATTCCCGAGTTGCTAATTTCCAACTTCATTCCTTTATGGTCTGAGAACCTGCATGGTATGATTCTAATTCTTTTGAATTTGCTGAGACTTGCTTTATGGCCTAGTATGTGGTCAATCCTAGAGAAGGTTCCATGTACTGCTGAGAAGAATGTAAATGCTTTCTGTGTAGGATGAAATTTTCTGTAGATATCTGTTAGATCCATTTTGCTATTTAAATCTACTGTCTCCTTGTTGATCTGTCCTGTTGATCTATCTCTGAGAGTGGAGTATTGAATTCCCCCAGTACTATTGTTTTGGGGTCTAAGTCTCCTTTTAATTCCCTAAACAAGTCTTTTAAATAAGCCGGTGCCCTGTAATTAGGTGCATATACATTGATAATCATTATATCTTCCTGTTGAAAGAATCCCTTAATCATTATATAGCACCCCTCTTTTTCTCTCCTAATAGTTTTTTGGTAAAATTTATGTTACTGCTATTAATATGGCTACTCTCTCTCTTTTTTCATTTATGTTGGAATGGTATATCTTTTTTCCAGCCTTTCACTTTAAGTCTGTGTGCATCTTTGTTAGAAAGATGTGTTTCTGGTAAGCAGCAAATAGATGGCTTTTGTTCCTTAACCCAATCAGCCAATCGGTGTCTTTTAACTGGACAGTTCAAGCCATTAACATTCAATGTGACTATTGAGAAGGAGTAACTTTGCCCTGCCATTAGCCAAAGATACTTTCTAATATATGGTTTGAGATTCCTGTGATCTTTTGCTGTGGGGTTTCCTTACTTTACCTTCTTTCATATTGATGACCGTGTTTCTGTGTTTCTGTATGTAACACATCTTTAAGCATCTTTTGCAGGGCTGGACGAGTGGCGACAAATTCTTTCAATTTCTGTTTGCTATGAAAAGTCTTAATTTCACCTTCATTCACAAATGAGAGCTTTGCAGGATATAATATTCTGGGCTGGCAGTTTTTCTCTCTTAGTACCTGGGCTATATCTCGCCATTCTCTCCTAGCTTGCAGGGTTTCTGATGAGAAGTCAGCTGTGAGTCTAACTGGAGATCCTCTGAGAGTAATCTGGCATTTCTCCCTTGCACATTTTAGGATCTTTTCTTTATGTTTCACTGTGGTGAGTTTGATTACGACGTTTCGTGGTGAGGATCTCTTTTGGTCATGTTAAGAAGGGGTTCTATGAGCTTCCTGTATTAGGATGTCTCTGTCCTTCTCCAAACCTGGGAAATTTTCTGCTAGTATCTCACTAAAAAGGCCTTCTAATCCTTTCTCCCTCTCCATGCCTTCAGGAACTCCTAGAACCTGAATGTTGGTTTTTTTAATAGTATCCTGTAGATTCCTGACAACATTTTTTTTTAGATTTCTAATTTCCTCTTCTTTTCTTTGATTTGACTGTTTCCTTTCCTGTTCTCTGTCTTCTAAGTCCAATATTCTCTCTTCTGCTTCACCCATTCTGTTTTTAAGGTTCTCTAATGTGTTTGTCTCTTGATCTATTGAATTCTTCATTTCATTATGCTTTCTCATCACTACCACAGTTTCTTGTTCTACTAGTTGTTTCATTTCATTTTGATTCCTTCTTAATGTTTCATTTTCACGCGAGAGATTTTCTATCTTGTCCATTAAGTATTTCTGTAGTTCAAGAATTTGTTTTTGAGAACTTAGTGTTCTTACCAATTTCTTGAGATCCGCTTCTTGCATTTCTTCTATCTCAACATCTTCATGATCTTGAATTTGGGTGTCTTTTTCATTTGGAGGCATCATAGTGTCTTCCTTGCTCTTGTTACCTTGGTTTCTACGTTTGTTTGGCATTTTGGATGTGTTCTTTGTTTCCTTCGATGTGGTGTTTTTTCTCATTATACTATGACTCTAGATTAAGTGGACTGTCTGCTTTTGATGGATCCTTAGAGGCTATGATGTGTGTGGCCGGAGAACTCTGTTTGGTTCTTCAGGGTTAAGGGTATGCCCAAGGTGACTCACACAGATTGTTCTCTGGCTCGCTCACTCGCTCTCTTTTTTTTTAGACTCAGTTGGGAAGTAATTCCATACAGCTCACCGGGTTGCCTAGGTTTGTTTTACATATGTAAAATGTAAAATGTATAATGGTGCCTGCTCTTTATCTTGCTCGGCTTTGTAAGGTGAGTGGAGAGAGAGGCTAGTGACCCTGCTGGTTCCCCCTATTTATTTGCTTTTTTTCTCTCCTCCAGTCAGCCTGGTGCACTTTCCCCAGTGGGACCTCAGGCCTCGTTCTGTCTTTCCCTGCCAATGTCTCAGGTTACCGAGAGGTCCCTGCCTCACCTCTCTTTCCAGCGCTGGCGCTCAAATTCTGTGGCTGGGCTTCTGTGGCTGGGCTCCCTCAGTTCCCTGCTCTCGCGGCTCTGCTCCCGTGGCAAGGCTCAGCTTGGCAGTGGGTGACTTTGCTGTCCCAGTAGGTCCTCTGTGTCACATCCACTAGATCCAGAAGCGTTTCCTCTTCAGTTTTTTTTCTGAGTCTCTTGCTGAGGCTACAGTAACTCCACTTTTGTTAAACTATCTTTTCCCAGACTGTTGGTGTGCGCCCTCACTCTTCTCCCATCTTGGCTCCACCCTTGTCTTTCTTTTTTGATAATATGCACAGAGCAGTCTCCTAGGTAATTTCCTGCAGAAGTTACATTTTTTCTTCAACTTTGTATCTACTCTTCAGCCATAAGTTCCATGTTTTTTAGCATTCTAAAATACTCTTTAGGATTGAAAACTGATTCTTCTTTTTGGCATTTTTGAGTTGTTTTGTTCTTTGTTTACAATTCTTAGATGACTTAGATTTTATTAAATGTTTTTCTTCAGTTATGCTAATTCTTATTACTATTTTTCAGGGACTATAAACTGAATTACATTGCATGCAAAGCTTGGGGCATGATGTAACCTATTTTAAAAAATACTGTCGAATTTACCTTGTTTGAGATTTCAAATGTGTGAATTTATTTCAACAACAGTGTCTTATAATTTCATTTTGCTAAACTATCTGGCAGTATTTGATCAAACAAGTTAAGATGATGCTGTAGAAGAAACAGAATTTTTGCACTCACCTGTTCCCTACAGGAATTCAGACGAGATTTCCTTTCCTATGTGAATGTTTGGTAAAAGTCACCTGAAATTATTTATCACAATAAAAGTATTGGGAATTATTGTAAAAACTGTGAGGATATTTGGATTTTTCAAATATTTCTCCGGCTTAGGAATTAAGGTGATGCTGGCTTCATAGAAAGAATTTGGGAGGATTCCCTCTTTTTCGATTGTTTTGAATAGTTTGAGAAGAATTGGAGTTAGTTCTTCTCTAAATGTCTGGTAGAATTTAGCAGTGAATCCATCTGGCCCTGGGCTTTTCTTTGTTGGGAGGGCCTTTATTACTGTTTCAATTTCTGTGTCAGTTATTGGTCTGTTTAGGTTTTCTATGTCTTCCTGGCTCAATTTAGGGAGGTTGTATGTGTCCAAGAATCTGTCCATTTCTGATAGATTTCCCTGTTTGCTGGCATACAGGTCCTTGTAGTAATTTCTGATGATTCTTTTTATTTCTGTGGTGTCTGTTGTTACGTTACCTTTTCATCTCTGATCCTATTGATTTGGGTCTTTTCTCTTCTTTTTTTAGTTAGTTGGGCCAATGGGGTGTCAATTTTGTTCATTTTTTCAAAAAACAAGCTCCTTGTTTGGCTGATTTTTTGTAATGTTTTTTTGGATTCAATCCTGTTGATTTCTTCTCTGATTTTAATTATTTCTCTTCTCCTACTGGGTTTGGGTTTGGTTTGTTGCAGATTTTCTAGATCCTTGAGATGAACTGAAAGCTCATCTATTTGGTGGCTTTCCAATTTCTTGATGTAGGCACCTATTGATATAAACTTTCCTCTTAACACTGCTTTTGTTGTATCCCATAGGTTTTGGTATGTTGTGCTGTTATCCTCATTTACTTCCAGAAAACTTTTGATTTCTCTTTTAATTTCTTCTATGACCCATTGTTCATTCAGGAGCATGTTGTTCAGTCTCCATGTGTTTGCACGTGCTCTAGGGATTCCCGAGTTGCTAATTTCCAATTGCATTCCTTTGTGGTCTGAGAACCTGCACGGTATGATTCTAATTTTTGAATTTGCTGAGACTTGCTTTATGGCCTAGTATGTGGTCAATCCTAGAGAGGGTTCCATGTACTGCTGAGAAGAATGTAAAGTCCTTAGATGTAGGATGAAAAGTTCTGTAGATATCTGTTAGGTCCATTTGGGCTATTTAAATCTACTGTCTCCTTGTTGATCTTCTGTCCTGTTGATCTGTCTATCTCTGAGAGTGGAGTATTGAAGTCCCCCAGTACTATTGTATTGGGGTCTAAGTCTCCCTTTAAATCCCTAAACAAGTCTTTTAAATAAGCCGGTGCCCTGTAATCAGGTGCATATATATTGATAATCATTATATCTTCCTGTTCAATGGATCCCTTAATCATTAAATAGTGCCCCTCTTTGTCTCTCCTAATAGTTTTTGTGGTAAAGTTTATGTTGTCCGATATTAAGATGGCTACGCCCGCTCTTTTTTCATTTCTGTTGGCATGGTATATATTTTTCCAGCCTTTCACTTTCAGTCTGTGTGCATCATCATTGGAAAGATGAGTTTCTTGAAAGCAGCAAAAAGATTCTCAATATATTTCATAATATTCCTATCTGGAAATTTCTGAATTTCTTTGGTATTCTTCAATGTATCACCATTACATAATTATTATGTTCTAATATTACTATTTTAATATCTGTGAAGACCTCTCAGCTCTCTTTGTTCATACACACAACACACACAAACACACACACACACACAAAGTGTAATCTTGTTTTTCATACTGTCCCTTATTGTTTGAGGTTCATAAAATTTGCTTGATTTTTGATTACCAACTTTAAATTCTACCAATTTTTATTTACTTCAGTTTCCTATAATGTCTGCATCCTATCTTCAAGGACTTGTGTTAATTTGCTGTCATTGACCTATCTTGCTATGCAAACTTTTTACCATTGATGTCAGTTTGTGTTCTTTTGAAATAAGTTTTATACATGTGTATACATCTGTAAGCATATGAATGTTCTCAAAGATTCATGTTTTGAGCAGCAATGATTTTTCTCAAAGGCTAAGGTTAGCCCCATTTATGATATTTTATGAGTATTATCCCTTGATGAAATAATGTCTGATTTCTAAGATCACTTTGCATATAACACATAGTACATTACAGTTGTGCTTTCTCACTCCAAGCATGCTACACTTCAATTTTCTGAAAGCACTTTATCTATACATGAACAAGAAACACAGACATGAATTTACCTATACTGAATTAGCACATATACCACACTACTGCCAGGGATCGTACTCTGTTGAAAGAATCTGTCACTTTCACCAGCAAGTTTAAAAAAATTAGAATGATACTAAAATTTGGTGAAAATAACTACACATGCAACACAAGCAAAAATTGATAATCTTCATGATACATGTCATGATGCCATTCCTGCTTCATGGAACAAATCTGAGAAATCCTACACGGCTTTATGGCGTGAATATTCTCCAACATTGGTTTCATTCATTTTGTACTATAGGTATCATCCTGAACTCCAACATGGTCAGCCTTCCAGGGACACTTAGTCTTTCATATGATTTCACAAACACTACATGAAGTAGAGTGTAGTGTGGGAAGTTTTATTCTTTTGAGGATTATTACTGATTATAAGGATTAATTTCTGCTGTAGGAGGGAAGAATTTTCTCAGCAGTCATATTCCACATTTTATATTTCCATGGAGAATTGGAAATTCTAAGAAATGGTGTTAACTTCTCCACGAGGGTGGCACTGACTTACCTGTCTGATTGGAAATCTCATTCTCAGGACAAAGTGTGCAATCAAAACAACAGGTAGGCTTTCCCTCCAGAGGGGTTTTCCTGAATCCAGGGCTGCAACTCACACTGCATACTGAGCGTGGAGTCTGAGAAAAATCAGATGAGAGTTGGTCAGAGTTGGGAGTGTTTCTTAATTTCCAAGTAGAGGGTTTTCAAGCCCTGCACAATCTATTCACTTAAACTGTAAATAACTGTTTCTGACACAATGACAGCATGCAATTTGATTTGCTAAAATAAATGGAATCAAAATATGTGGAGGACTAAGTGTGTGTATTGCCCATCCTCAGACACTAAAAGCATAAGAAAGTATTTAGATTGGAAGAGGAGTGGTTAAGGTCTCTAAATGTCTAATTAATAAGCCATGTTGCATAAATCCGCATACCAGTTTGGGGGTAACAATGTGCATTGTGAACCTTATGATCAGATCCAACTTACCTCTGTAATTCCTGTGGCCCACTCTATCAAATTCTCAGAGAGAGACAACTGTTGGCTCTGTGGAACAAATGGGGAAAACTTTCCTACTGTAACCTTATGTCCAACACCATATGGAAAATTCCAAAAGTTGAGAATGTCGTATTCAGCTTCCACATTTCTCTTGTGATTCAAATTGACTAGGTCACCAGCAGGATTGGTAAATTGGAGATTCTTGAGTAATGGGTGCAACTGAAAAAATGCATCATATTCTCATGAAGAATGCCCAAATAATAACACACCAAACCCAGGTTAGAGAAAGCCTCCTTTGTCTGTGCTCACAAATAAACAAAGGAACCTATTATACATGAATTTGTAGGAGGCATAATTTAATCTTTAGACCTTATAAAAGAGATGGCTAACATTTTTCTGTAATAGCATAGCCAAAATAAGAGCTTAAATAATAATCTCATAGCTAGATTTACTTTGCCATCAGCGAAGTAAACAGTAAGTAGAAAAAACCTCCTTTCAGACCAAAGGGAAAGAAAGCTTTTAAGTTAGAATATAATTTTCCTCATGGGCATTGTCTACCTTAGAAAAACTACTAAAGCACATGCCTGTGACTATAGACTTGTAGTTCAGGCCACCGAAGATTAGAGATGGGACTTGGGCACTCCCTTGACTTGCATCCTCTGGGCTGCTTTAACACAAACCAGGAGGAAAAGAAAGCTAGACATCAGAAGCAATGGGTGGCAGGCCTATTAATGGCTGAACTGCACAGTGATCTGCCCTCAAGGAGACCCAACAGGCCAGTCCACTGCAGTGGCTTTCAATGTGGTGAGCCTGGGCTTCAGCAGAAGTCAGCTTGTGAAGAGCCCTGGCAGCTCTGCCAAGAGTTGGATCACTGGAAATGGACCTGCCCTGGAGTCGAAGGATGCCCAGGTCAGAGCCACAGATCTTATTGGCTCTAAGCTGAAAAGCCCTTCACTCAGCCCAACTTCCAAAGTGACCACTGCAGCTGAGGGGATGGTCAAGTAGGGTCAGCAACATTGCAGGCAGAACTGTAAATTTCTTGTTAGAGATGCCACCTGCCTTTACCTGGCCAGCTCTCCTCCCAGCCCAGCCAAGTAATGAAAGTCAACAGAGTGCCTTCCCCTAGGAGGTTCACACCTCCCTTAGGATGTACCCCATGTGAAGAGATAGATAGGTCTGGGCCTCTTAACTTACAAGGCCTAAAGCCCAACAGATTATTATCAAGCCCCTTCTGTCAGGTTCTATTTGCCTCTCAATCAGAAAACTTAATTGTAGCTTAGACAGCACATTTCTTAGCTCCTCTAATAATGGCTCTGTCCTTTGTTCTAGACCATGTCTAGTGCAGTTGGGCCTCATTCCTTTGTAATCATAACCTCTACTCTACCACCAATGGCTCTACTCCCAACCTGTGTGTACTGATGGTCCTCTTCCCCACTTAATGCTGTATAATTGTTCAAACCTTGTGAATGTCATTCTTAGGATCATTGGTTACTATCCTCACTCTGTCTTTTATGACCTTGTCTAAATATGATCAGGGTCGGCGAAATCGGAAGGCTTCCATAGCCTTGGCAACTCATGACAACAGCCTAAGGTGGTTACTGGCACCATAAACTAGAGTGTCAATTTGTTGTACCAACAACAGGAGTCACTGTGCTCTTGCTCCTCATGTGGGATCTCTGTCCTCAATGTGCTGTACATTTTGATTTAATGCTATAACTATTACTCAAACAGTTCTTTACACTTTGTGTTTCTATGTGGGTGCAAACTGTTGAAATCTTTATACTAAATTGATCTTCTGTATATAAAGAGAATTGAAAATGAATCTTGATGTGAATGGAAGGGGAGAGTGAGCGGGAGAGGGGAGAGTTGTGGGTGGGAGTGAAGATATGGGAGGGGGAAGCCATTGTAATCCATAAGCTGTACATTGGAAATTTATATTCATTAAATAAAAGTTAAAAATAAAAAAAATCAAAAACAAAACAAACAAAAAAGAACAAAGAAACTTTTTAGCGCCACCCAACCAAATAAAATTAAAAAAAAACCTGATGAGAACTATATCAAAGTAAGTACAACTTCACTCATTTTCATCCAAAAACAAGGGCAATCAAAAATATCGAGCTGTGAGATTCAGACCATTTCCAACTGTGGAGTCCAAGCTACCAACATTCACTTATTTTCTCAGTGTACCTAGAACAACCATCTGTAATAAGGTTAGCAGAATAAAAAACTGCAAATTATATGAGATCTATTCATTGTAGATGAACATCCTCAGCAACAATGGACACTAAAATATAATTATTATACTGCTGAGATTGAAAACAGAATGACACAGTCTAGGTATTTCAAATCCAAAATTAAATTGACAGGATGGGTGAGTACTCTTTAACACAGCATTAATGCTTATCCAAGTTACTTTCCCACTTGTCAATGGAACTGTGTCTTTAATGACATATTACAGGCACAGGCTCATTTATATCTTTTGACTGCAGAAAGGATCCTAACCTACTTGGTTTGAGCACCTCAGACTCTTAAGGGGATCACTTCAAGAGTACATGTCATGCAATGGAAAAAAATTACCTGCCAGGGAGAAAATGCCACCTTTGCCCCGTTGTTCACTGGCTGTAATTCTAACTCTTGTAGAAGCATCTCATGTATGCTGTGGGCCACAGCATACACAGCATTGTATATGTTGTAACTCCCATCACTCATGGTCATATCAAAATGATTAAGAGGCAATGATTCCAAGGAGGCATTCAGTGGACAGTTTTGTAAAGTTTTGCAGGACGCCCCAGAAACTGAGCAATCAAAAGCCAGTGACCAGAAGGTAGGGAGGAAAATGTCTTCTGGGTATTTGGAAGGGTTAGCTGTCCGAAGAAAGTTTCTGAAACCAGAGATCTCACTACGGTGGTGTGAAAAAATCAGAGTCCCATGGAATGAGTGGAGCAGGAAATGTTCCTCAGAATTGGCAAAATCCCACTGTGAGGTCGTTACCCAAACTTTCCATGTCATTAAACGTTCCCATGTTTGAAAGCTGACGCCTATGAGTGAATCAGTGTCACAGAAAAGAATCACCACATTTGCTGATGATTTTATGATTTGGATGTGATACGGCCAGTGGAGTGAAGAACGTGACTCCTCAGTGGCTGGGATCAGTTCCACAAAGTCCACACAGATGCCATTCTTCTGCATCTCGACTTTCAAATCAGACATAAACTGAATACCTTTTGGGAGGTCTGAGATGGCCAAACCCACCCAGGTCCAGCCAAAATGAAGCATCAAGGAGACCATGCCAAGGGCCAGAGAAGTGTCTTTGGGTGCCATCTGATAGAGGGAAGGAAACTGACCACTGTCACTCAGAAGCGGTTCAAAAGACCCAAGAGTCAGCTAAGGGAAAATTCAAAAAATCTGTGTCAGGTTATTGCCATAGTGTGTAATCTTATTCTAGAAAAATTCAAGCAGATGATGGGAGTGTCAGAAGATTTCAGAATATTTCATTTTTGTCATCCCTCCTGCATGATAACTTCCTAGTTCCCAAGACAGTAGATTCACAGCTTGAGGGAAACATTTCTCCTTTTCACTCACCCACACCTCTGCTTCAGAATAAATGTGGCTAATCCATCTATCCTCTGCATTCCTTCTCTTTAGATCACCCACTGTGGCAAATGTATAAGGTCACTGTCGCTTAAATGTTTGGGTCAAATAAGGCACCTTAGTTGAGGTTCTTTTTCCCTCTCTTTCCCTTACACACTCACCTGTGGAATTTTGTAGAGTTCCAGCAGTGTCCCCATTTGGACAGCAATGCTTGTTCCTGATATTATTGCTACAGACTTGCTCTGTTTCCTACATGTGTAATTAGGAACGTCCTTTTCCAGGCCTGCAAGCCAGATGAAGGGATTCTCTATCACACTCATGTCACTGTGCATGACATTATAGAGGTCAAATCCCAAAGTCATGTTGGGTAAAAGATGAGGGTTCTTGTTGATCTCCTCAATAACAAAAACCAAGGCCAGAACATACTGGTAGTTTTTGGACTGAAACCTGCATGACGGGCACAAGGATCTTTAAGGGAGAAGCCTCCAATCCAGATTCTCATCAATTCTACTACATTTAATGTGACCAATGGATTGGTCATGGCAAAACATTCACATGTTCTAAACCTTATCCATACATTTGCTGAGGACAGCGTGTTAAGAGTGTCATATTTGCAGGATACATGTCATCACCAGAACCAAAGCTGCTACTCCCTTGCTCCTGGTCTCCCAGCCTAAACAATTCTGAAAAATAAGATTTGTCTTTGCACTACAATGCCTTTGGCAGGATATCACATGGCTGTCCATGCAGCCAAAAAATATGATCTTATATTTGAATACCTCATCAATTTAAATCATCTCTGGCAACCCATACCTCTTCTAAGTTTGATATTTGATATCTAAAGTAAATACTATAATAGGCTCTGAATGCCCTTTTCAAAGTTCATGCACTCCCAGAATGAATATTTAAGTTGTCAAAGAAAGCTTGACAAGTAAAGGCACATCATCTTTAGCACTGCCTCTACAAATATTCCTATGTTCACAACTACAATGCTGCTTCATCTTATCACATCATAAAATGCTTCTTCAAATAGGAATCCTATGATCATAAAGCTGCAGATTGTAATGGGCAAAGAGAGTAACTCAACTGAAGGCTATGTGATCAGAAAGAGGAAGAATGTCAGAGTACTGAGAATGGTAGATGGAAGTCTGGATTTTATCCTGAAAAATCTCTTCCCCATCAAACTCACCCATCAACTACCATCCCAAGCCAGGAAAATGAAATCAGATTCAGAGCTTGAAAGAAGGAAAACAGTGGAAAGGGAGGAGCACTTTAGAGAAGCCTGAAACACTCCCTGGGTGGAATTGAAAGGCTTTATAATTAAGACAGTCATGCATTTATTTAGAACACTAGGTATATATTAAAGTAAATCATTATCAGTGGTATAAGTATGTACTCCAAACTGGCCTTATTCACCCAATTGTCCCTACAGAACCAAACATAAATAGCCTTCCATGCAAAGAACATGATGCATTTCTACTTTCTGGGATCTGACATTTCACAAAGAATGTAAATGAGGAGCCCCTTGTATGTATTTCAGATGTCCTGCGTGTTGAGTGTCCATGAACAGACTGGGTCATGTACACTGCTTGTTAAGGGTCACTGTGTAATCCAGAGGAAGTGACAGTTTTTCATTCCTTGGTTCATGTTGCAACATAATATATATGTATGCATGCATATTATATACATATTCTCTCCATATATTTGTATATAGGTGTTCCATTACCATGTAAAGAGTAGCTCGATATCTATTGTTTTATATATATCTAATGTCTTACAATATTTGTTATCCAAATGTCATTCATACTTTGTATGTAGAATGAAGAAATTTAAAAATTCTTGCTGAAAGTATCAAATAATATTCTGTTTTGTAGTTCACATTTCTCTGTTCCTTTCCTCATTCTTCTACATTTCCATCAACTCCCCATTCTCCCATTTCTTTCTCCAGCTCTCATTGGTAACAAAATGTCTAAAAGGTTTTTTGAGCACACTGGGCATTTGTGAGAGTTGCCCTTTCAATCTGTTTTATGTTGTGTTCCTTATCTTTAAGAACAGTTTATCAGAAAGTATTATATATTTAGTCGCTGAATCTTATTTTGGAGGGTATAGTGTCTAAATCTATTGATAGCTAAATACTAATTGTATTCCCAAGTATCATTAACACAGGTATTTTCTCCTGGGTTTGCTAAGATTGGATTATGAATGATCTCTGGTTTGCATAGTATACATCTTGGAGGAACCTGGGCTCTATTCATAAAATCTATTCCTGCTACTGGAAATTTACACTCTTCTGGTCTCCATCATTTAGGGTACACTTAAAGGATGTACTGCATGAATAACCATGCATACCACTACTAATAATAAATATTTCATGATTGGGATGCCATGTGCACATATCAAATTAGGCAAATGTATAAAAATCATGTGAAGTGAATAATATCATTATACCAAGCTAATATCCATTAGATTTTTTCTGGATAGAACTTAGGACAAATGCCTAAAATACTTGATCAGTTGCCTCACCTTGGTGGCACCAACTATACTTCTCAAATCCATTAGCTTTAATGATACTGCAATGATCCATGTCCTAATATCTACCTTCTATCAAAGATCTATGTATCATCAACCTGTATCTTGTAGCATTACAGTAGGAAGCAATTAGAAATTACCACCAAAATAAACAGATGTCAGGAAAACAATTTCACTGTCCTACAAGATACTATATTCTATAGGCATGACATTTTCATATACAAATGTATATTAAACATTTATACTTAGGTACAGGTAGAAAGAATCTTAAAGAGGGGCAGAAGCAGAGTAATCGCCCTTCTGAAATGTATTTTCCCAGAAAAAGAACCAGGGGCACATCCTCAGTGTTGTAGATTCAATCCAATAACATTCTTATGGGTATATTCATCATTAAAATATAATTATTATTATACTTGTGGCTTTAGATTACTTTTACTTAGCAAAATCTTACTTTCTTGAATATCTTTTCTCCTGTTTGACTGTAGAAGAAATGAAGTGAGCTCATGGCCTCAAATCTAATACAGAGCAGAAAAGTTTGTGAGCACATGTGGAAGAGCTCATGTAACTCAGGTTTGTTCATTACAGTGCATGGGCTCTGTAAGAACCTGCTACTGAAGCACAACAGGGCCCTGAGCTGATGAATGTGGACAGGGATGGACAGGAAGATCCCAACCAGACTCTCCTTGCTCCTATGATGAGATAGCATTTCCCTGAACAATGCAATGTGCCAAGCAGAAAGCAATGTCTTCCACATGCCCCGAATTAATTACAAGAACTTTTTAGGTGGGACAGAAATGGAAAGGGCAGGGATACACAATGCATATGTTTATCCACCTGTAGACCCAATAATAAGCATCTATTATATAAATCAAGGAAAAATTATTATGGCAAAGAGAACTTACTGTTTGAATTGGAGATATTTTTGGAAAATATTATTCCTTCTGTTAACGAGGTGTATGTAAATAGGGAAAAAGGCAGCAATCTTAATATCTCCATCCTTGTAATAACTCCGTTCCATCTGGAAAAAGCAGATCTGATCATCATGACAAGTCACAAGGAGATACAGCTGCAAAAAGAGCAACAGAAAAATCAAAGGAAACATCTTCAAAGTCTGTGAAAACCCTAAGACACAACCACAATGCAACATGAAGGGTCAAGCAGGTGCATACATATAGCATGTGTGTGTGTGTGTGCCTGTGTGTGATTCCTTGAATTAAGCCAATTTAATACTGCTTGATCTGATTTCTTTCCACTAGCTGTCCATTCATCCTTTTGGGAATCTGGAACCCTTTCTGCCCTGAGGCTCTGCAGCTCAGGGCTTCTGTCCTGGTGAAAAACACAAGAAGGAAAACATGTTTGTGAATCATCCTCTTCACCCCAGGTGCCAGTATTTCCTCCAAGTCCAGGGATACAAATACTCAAGGGCATAACTTCTATTAGTTACTTTTGGCCCATGGGCTTTGTCAATAAACTTCTCCATGAACTTTTGGCAAATATGCACCTGGATTGCATCAGAGGGCATGAAGGGAGGTATCAGGTGAGTTTCTCAGTAAGGTTTCAGACCAGAAAAATCCAGTGTAACACACTTCCAAGACCCAAAGAACAATGAGGCAGCCTCCACACTCCGTGTTCTGGGGAGCCACCCATCGCCTTGATGCCACACAGACCCAAAGCAAATCCTGTTTACAGCGACACCCAATAGGCCTTGTGGGTCTCAATCACTGTGGAACCAGTAATCACCCTGAATTCGGGAATTTCATTCTGTATGTCAAATCATCACATCTTCAGTTGTAAAATATGAAATCCTTCTACATTGCTGTTAACCACGGTAATCTCATGGTAATCTGTTTTCACACCTACAACCTTGGTTAATGCTCTCATGAGAACTAGGGACTTTTTGAGGATTTCTCACTTTTTACTATAAGGCAGACAGTATCAGCCAGAAGTCACCACTTTACTCCCACCACGACAAACACCAAGGGCAGGATGATGCATCAGACACTTGTATTTCTTGAACACAAGTGACTTTAAGGACTCATGTAGGACACCATCAGAGCAGCTATGGACCTTTAACACTTTGCAAAACCAACAGACTGTACAACACGACTGAACAAAATGGATAGCATGTCTTGTAAGCAATAACGATGATCAACACTGACTAATCATTTGTGCTGGCATATCAGTGTGAGGTATTGCTAATGGAGTAAATCTAATGAGGAGGGAAACAAGAGAGCATGGAAGAGAACACTATTTTGTTTTCCCTGATTGGTGACAACTGAGCACCAAAGGGGAAACCTGTTGAAGTGAAATGGACACTATAAGAAACAATGACCTGATCAGCTCTTGTCCTGACTCTAGATGTAGAATGTAATACTTTATCCTTTTTAGTATTTGTTGTTGTTGTTGTTCTAGTACTAGTGGTTGAACTCTGTAATTAACACACAATTATTCTTAGGTGTTTAAATTTTAACTGAAAAGTGACCCCTGTTAAATTTAAGAGTGGAAAAAGAGAGGGAGGAGATGTACAATTTGGGACATGCTCAATCGGACTTGCCCCAAACGGTGGAGTTAGAAATGTGCCAGGGGATTCCAATACAATCCCATCAAGGTGGCATGTACCAATGCCATCTCACTAGTCCAAGTGATCAATTTCAGTTCACAATTGATGGCTCTGATAGGTCTAAGAGTCAAAGGGATCACACAAACAAGACAAGTGTCTGCTAATACTAACTGATAGAATCAAAAAGGGAGAGAAGGATCAACATGGGAAGCGGGATACACAGCAGACTCATAGAATGGCAGATGTCCTAAACAATACTCTAGCCTCAGAATCAGCCCTTAAGGCATTCAGATCTGGATGAAGAGCCCATGAGAGTAGTGTAGGCATGGATAGCCAAGATACCATGGAAAAGAAAAAAAAAGAAGAAGACCTAAATGAAAGATCTCTGTGAGTGAGATCCCAGTGGAAAGAACGGGGCCATCAAAGAAGCAGGTACCTTTCTCTGAAGGGAGGAGAGAACTTCCACTTTGACTATGACCCTATCGGAATAAGATCAAAGTCAGCGAACTCTAAAGGCTTCCATAGCCCTGGCAACTCAAGACCAGAGCCTAGGGAGATTACTGACGCCATGAACAGGAGTGTCAAATTGTTAAGTCAGCAACAGGAGTCACTGTGTACTTACATCCCATGTGGGATCTGTCCTTAATGTGTTGTCTAATGTGCAATGATGCTATAACTAGTACTGAAACAGTATTTTTACACTATGTGTTTCTGTGTGGGTACAAACTGATGAGATCTTTACTAATTATATACTGAATCGATCTTCTGTATATAAAGAGAATTGGAAATGAAAAAAAAAAAACCTGGTGTTAAATTGGAAAAGGCATAGAAAATTAATTAATTTTTTAAAAAAATATTATGTAGGATCTCTGTCTTTAATGTGCTGTACACTCTTATTTAATGCTATAACTAGTACTCCAACAGTATTTTTTTCATTTTGTGTTGCTATATGGGGGAAACTGTTGAAATCTTTACCTAATATATACTAAACTGATCTTCTGCATATAAGAGATGCATATAAGATGTGGATGGAAGGGGTGAGGGAGCAGGTAAGGGGAGGGTTGTGGGTGGGAGGGAAGTTATGGGAGGGGAGGAGCCATTGTAACCCATAAGCTGTACTTTGGAAATTTATATTCATTAAATGAAAATTTAATAAAAAAAGAAGTTTTCTAACCTCAAACTGCTATCAATGAGATGCCTAATATTTTTTTTGGCTGTTGTGGACTGAAGGTTTGGTGAGGGGTGAAATAACAGGAGATTAGGATCTAACTTGGCAACCCAGTGGGAGACTGCAGGAGAATTGGAGCCCACACCAAGGGCAGCAGAGATTCCCTGTGTGGTCCTTGGGAAAGAGCTTCCGATCTCTGGCTCCTGTGAGTATATCATTTGCCTGCTAACTACCTCCAATTATGTTCAGCTGTGCAGAATTACTTCCCTTTTGAATCAAAAAAAGAAAGAGAGATTTACCACACCTAACCTGGGAGTGTCATCTTTGACACACCCTCAACCCTGAGGAACCAAACACAGCTCTCAGGCCACACTCATCTCAAGCCTCTAAGGCTCCACTGAAAGCAGACAGTCCACTTAATATAGAGCCATAGTGTAACAAGAAAAAACACCACAGTGAAGAAACCAAATATCTCCAACATGCTAAACAACAAACGCAAAAACTGAGGTAACAAGAACAAGGAAGACACTATGATGCCCCCAAATGAAAAAGACACCCCAATTCAAGATTATGAAGATGATGAGATCGAAGAAATGCAGAAGCAGATCTCAAAAAGTTGATAAGAACATTAAGAAGTTCTCAAAAACAAATTCTTGAACTACAGAAATCCTTAATGGACAAGATAGAAAATCTCTCTCATGAAAATGAAATATTAAGGAGGAATCAAAATGAAATGAAACAACTATGGAACAAGAAACTGTGATAGTGATGAGAAATCATAATGAAATGAAGAATTCAACAGATCAAATGACAAACACATTAGAGAGCCTTAAAAACAGAACGGGCAAAGCAGAAGAGAGAATATCAGACTTAGAAGACAGAGCACAGGAAAGGAAATAGGCAAACCAAAGAAAAGAAGAAGAAATTAGAAATCTAAAAAATATTGTCGGGAATCTACAGGATACTATTAGAAAACCCAACGTTCAGGTTCTGGGAGTTCCTGAAGGCATGGAGAGGGAGAAAGGATTAGAAGGCCTTTTCAGTGAGATACTAGCAGAAAATTTCCCAGGTTTGGAGAAAGACAGAGGCATCTTAGTACAGGAAGCTCATAGGACCCCTAATGAACATGACCAAAGAGATCCTCACCAGGACACATTGTAATCAAACTCACCACAGTGAAACATAAAGAAAAGATCCTTCTTGGCATTCTTGACAGGCATTCAAAAATCAAAGTTTCAAACAATCTGGACTCTAAAATTTCCAGTAAATCCTAGACTTTCCTTTTTCCAGTTTGGGCCCAACTGAAAAAATCGAAGGACCTATGTCTCTCATCTTATAGAGACACCAACTAATCAGTCTATTTGGATTATATTAGAAGGACTGTCAAGATATGATGTGGTACCAGACTGTAAGTTTCTATAATGGAAAATACTATTAATACAAATGTTTGAGAATTAAAAAGTCTAATGATCTTGTGTTACTAGACACGATAGTTATCTTAATGAGAAAGCCCCAGAGGCCTAAAGGGTTAAATACTTGCAAAATCCTACAGGTGCTTTCAAAAATACTGTGAAGTAAGCAAGTGCCTCTTGTTGGTTGATGAGTTTATAATTTTAAACATGGAAACTTAAAGTCTTTTGTCATCCACAGTTATATATGATTTGCTGCTCATAAAACTAAAGCGTTGTTGGTTCTGTGTTTAGCTGTCCTCCTATAGGTTCCTATGGACTTTTCCAGCCACTTTTATTGTATTCAGTACTTTGGGATGGCTCTGTAAACAGATGAAGCCAATAATGTGTTAACAGTACCAACTGAGAGAAAGTAAGGTTAACTGAGGTTACTAAAAACAAAAAGCAATTCAAATCAATTGGCAATCTACAAAAAGAGTTAAAGATTTTAAAAGCTATTATTAAAATTGCTATATTGGTCTATTATGCTATGTTATATGTGTGTACATATTGTATGTCCACATGGGGAAATTTTATTAAGAGTTTTATTTTAAATGGCTTATAGATAAGATTGTCCATAAATTTAAGCTGCTAAAATCAATCAAAGATACATTTTAATTTGTGTGACCTGAATCTGTGTATCATATGTTTTAAACTTGTTGGTAGAAAGAAACTAAAAACATTTTAGATGGTTGTGCTTAAGTTTACTGGCTAAACAAACTACACCATGTTAGATATTTAAGAGGTGTTTTCAAATACATGATTCTTAAAATTTCTAGAAGGCATTGGACCTTCTGGTAAATGTTTTCTTAAGTTGTTATCTAATGGTTGAAACGGTTTGCTAAGTATTCATGTGATATTGCTATTGTCAGCAAGCGACCTAGGACTTGCTAGCTCATTTCTCTATTCTAAGCCCAACTTGTTCTTTCATTTCTCTATTCTCTTCAAGGTAGGAAACTAATTCTATTATAAAGAAATCTGTAGGACGCACAATTTAATCTTTAGACCTTATAAAAGAGATGGCTAACATTTTTCTGAAATAGCACAGCCAAAATAAGAACTTAAATAATAATCTCATAGCTAGATTCACTTCGGCATCAGCGAAGTATACAGTAAGTAGAAAAAACTTCCCTTTCAGACCAAAGGGAAAGAAAGTTTTAAAGTGAGAATATAATTTTCCTCATGGGCATTGTCTACCTTAGAAAAACTACTACAGAACATGCCTGTGACTATAGACTTGTAGTTCAGGCCACCGAAGACTAGAGATGGGACTTGGGCACTCCCTTGACTTGCATCCTCTGGTCTGCTTTAACACAAACCAGGAGGAAAAGAAAGCTAGGCATCAGAAGCAATGGGTGGCAGGCCTATTAATGGCTGATCTGTACAGTGATCTGCCCTCAAGGAGACCCAACAGGCCAGTCCACTGCAGTGGCTTTCAATGTGGTAAGACTGGGCTTCAGCAGAAATCAGCTTGTGAAGAGCCATGGCAGCTCTGCCAAGAGTTGGATCACTGGAAATGGACCTGCCCTGGAGTCGAAGGATGCCCAGGTCAGAGCCACAGATCTTATTGGCTCTAAGCTGAAGAGCCCTTCACTCAGCCCAACTTCCAAAGTGACCACTGCAGCTGAGGGGATGGCCAAGTAGGGTCAGCAACATTGCAGGCAGAACTGTAAGTTTCTTGTTAGAGATGCCACCTGCCTTTACCTGGCCAGCTCTCCTCCCAGGCCAGCCAAGTAATGAAAGTCAACAGAGTGCCTTCCCCTAGGAGGTTCACACCTCCATTAGGATGTACCCCATGTGAAGAGATAGATAGGCCTGGGCCTCTGAATTTACAAGGCCTAAAGCCCAACAGATTATTATCAAGCCCCTTCTGTCAGGTTCTATTTGCCTCTCAATCAGAAAAATTACTTGTAGCTTAGACAGCACCTTTCTTAGCTCCTCTAATAATGACTCTGTACTTTGTTCTAGGCCCTGTTTAGTGCACTTGGGCCTCATTCCTTTTTAATCATAACCTCTACTCTACCACCAATGGCTCTACTCCCAACCTGTGTGTACTGATGGTCCTCTTCCCCACTTAATGCTGTATAATTGTTCAAACCTTGTGAATGTCATTCTTAGGATCATTGGTTACTATCCTCACCCTTTCTTTTATGACCTTGTCTAAATATGAGCAGAGTCGGCAAACTTGGAAGGCTTCCATAGCCTTGGCAACTCATGACGACAGCCTAGGATGGTTACTGGCGCCATAAACTAGAGTGTCAATTTATTGGGTCAACAACAGGAGCCACTGTGCACTTGCTCCTCATGTGGAATCTCTGTCCTTAATGTGCTGTACATTTTGATTTAATGCTATAACTAGTACTCAAACAGTATGTTTCACTTTGTGTTTCTATGTGGGTGCACAGTGTTGAAATCTTTATACTAAATTGATCTTCTGTATGTAAAGAGAAGTGAAAATGTATCTTGATGCAAATGGAAGGGGAGAGGGTGCGGGAGAGGGGAGGGTTGCGGGTGGGAGGGAAGTTATGGGAGGGGGAAGCCATTGTAATCCATAAGCTGTACACTGGAAATTTATATTCATTAAATAAAAGTTAAAAAAAATAGAAAAAGTCAATCAGTGTAATACATCACATTAATAAATTGAGAAACAAAAATAATATGATTATTTCAATAGATGCAGAGAAAGCATTCGACAAAATACAACACCCTTTCATGATGAAATCCCTAAGCAAATTGGAGTTAGAAGGAACATTCTTCAACACAATTAAGGCAGTATATGATAAACCAATGGCCAGCATCATATTGAATGGGGAAAAGTTGGAGGCATTTCCATTGAAAACTGGCACCAGACAGGGATGCCCACTCTCACCATTGCTGTTCAATATAGTCCTAGAAGTGTTAGCCAGGGCCATCAGGCAAGAAAAAGAAATTGAAGGGATACAAATGGGAAAGGAGGAAGTTAAACTATCCTTATTTGCAGATGACATGTTACTATATATAGGGGACCCGATAAACTCCTATAAGAGACTATTGGAACTCATAGAAGAGTTTGGTAAAGTAGCAGGATACAAAGTCAACGCTCAGAAATCAACAGCCTTCGTGTACACAGATAATGCCAGGGCTGAGGAAGAACTTCTAAGATCAATCCCATTCACAATAGCTACAAAAACAATAAAGTATCTTGGAATAAATTTAACCAAGGATGTCAAAGACCTCTATGGTGAAAATTACACAGCACTGAAGAAAGATATAGAAGATGACACAAAAAAATGGAAAAACCTGCCATGCTCATTGATTGGAAGAATCAATATCATCAAAATGTTCATTCTCCCAAAAGCAATTTACAAGTTCAATGCAATACCAATCAAAATACTAAAGTCATTCTTCAAAGATGTAGAAAAAATGATGCTGAAATTCATATGGAGAAACGAAACAGGATACCGAGAATAGCTAAAGCAATCCTTTACAATAAAAATAAGGCCGGAGGCATCACAATTCCAGACTTCAAGACATACTACAGGGCAGTTATAATCAAAACAGCCTGGTACTGGAACAAAAACAGAGGGATAGAACAATGGAACAGAATAGAAACACCGGAGATAAATCCAAATATCTATAACCAACTCATCTTCAACAAAGGACCTAAAACCAACCCCTGGAACAAGGACAGCCTCTTCAACAAATGGTGCTGGGAAAACTGGATGTCCACATGTCGAAGTATGAAGCAAGACCCCTATCTTACACCTTATACAAAAATCCACTCAACATGGATCAAAGAACTAGAGATGCACCGCGACACCATGAAACTAATTGAGAGCATAGGGGAAACCCTTCAAGATATTGGAACAGGCGAAGAATTCCTGGAGAAGACCCCAGAGGCACGGGTAATCAGAGGTAAAATAAACAAATGGGATTACCTCAAATTGAAGAGTTTCTTTACAGCGAAGGAAACAGTCAGGAAAGTGAAGAGGCAACCAACAGAATGGGAGGTGTTATTCGCAAATTACACAACAGATAAAGGATTAACAACTAGAATCTATAAAATGATCAAAAAACACCACAGAATCAAAACAAACAACCCAATTTAAAAAATGGGCCAAGGACCTTAACAGACATTTTTCAAAAGTGGAAATCCAAATGGCCAACAGACACATGAAAAAAATGTTCAGGATCCCTAGCCATCAAGGAAATGCAGAACAAAACCACAATGAGGTCTCACCTCACCCCAGTTAGATTGGCTTACATACAGATATCAACCAACAACAGATGCTGGTGAGGATGTGGTGGAAAAAGGGACACTAATCCACTGTTGGTGGGAATGCAAGCTGGTAAAGCCACTATGGAAGACAGTTTGGAGAGTCCTCATAAACCTGAATATAGCACTACCACAGGACCCAGCCATCCCACTCCTTGGAATTTACCCAAATGGAATTAAAGGGGAGAAAAAAAGAGCCATTTGCACCTCGATATTTGTTGCAGCTCAATTCACAATAGCTAAGACATGGAATCAACCTAAATGTCCATCAATGGATGACTGGATAAAGAAACTATGGGATATGTACTCTATGGAACACTATACAGCAGTAAAAAAAATGAAATCCGAGCATTTACAACAAAATGGAGGAAGCTGGAAAATATGCTGAGTGAAATAAGCCAGTCCAAAAGGGACAAATATCATATGTTCTCCCTGATCGATGGCAACTAAACGAGCATCTAAAATGATACCCATTGAAGTGAAATGGACACTATGAAAGACAATGACATGATCAGCCCTTGTCTTGACTGTTGAGGAACAACTTACTATTTTATTCCTTTTAGTACTTTTGTTGTTGTTGTTGCTAAATGAAATGGACACTATGAGAGACAATGACAGGATCAGCCGTTGTCTAGACTGTTGAGGAACAACTTACTATTTTATTCCTTTTAGTATTTTTGTTGTGGTGGTTGTTGTTTTTGCTCTGTTTGTTCTACATAAGACCACTGGTTGAACTCTGTAATCAATGCACAATCATTCTTAGGCATTTAAAATTACAGAAAAGTGATCTCTGTTAAACATAGGAGTGGGAATAAGAGAGGGAGGAGATATATAGGTTGGCACATGCTCACTTGGACTTACCTCCAATGGTGGAACTAGAAATGTGCCAGGGGATTTCAAATCAATCTTATCAAGGAGGCAGGTACCAATGCCAGCGCACTTGGTAAAGTGATAAGTATAAATACACAACTGATCAAAAAGATAGGGTATGTGTCAAAGAGATTTCAAAAATAAGACCAGTGTAAGCAAATAATGAAGGATAGAATTAAAAGGGAGAGAATGATCCTGTGGGGGAAGCAGGACACACAGCAGACTAATAGAATGGCAAATGCCCAAAACAGCACTCATGCCTCAGAATCAACCCTTGGGACATTCAGATCTGGCTAAAAGGTCCATGAGAGTCTCACAGGCATGGAAAGCCATGACACGGTGGTAAAAAACAATCTAAATGAAAGACCCTGGTGAACAAGACCCCAGCAGAAGGAACAGGCCATCAAGGAGAGAGGCACCTTTCTCTGAATGGAGGAAGGAACCTCCACTGTGACACGGCCTTGACTAAACAAGTTCAGAGTCGGTGAACTCAAGGGACTTCCATAGCCTAGACAGCTCATGGCAAGAGCCTCGGGTGATTGCTGACGTCATAAATAGGAGTGCCAATTGTTAAATCAACAACAGGAGTCACTGGGTACATGCTCCCCATGTAGGATTTCTGTCCTTAATGTGTTTTACTATGAAACTTAAAAACACTACTAGTCGAACAATGCCCTATACCTTGTGCGGTTGTGTGAGTGCAGCCTGTTGAAATCCTTGCTTAATATATACTAAGTTGATCTTCAGTAAATGAAGGTAATTAAAAATGAATCTCAATAAATGGTGGGATGGGAGAGGAAGAGGGGAAGGCCACGGGAGGGAGGGAGGTTGGGGGAGAGCCACAACAATACAAAAGTTGCACTTTGTAAATTCACATTTATGAAATAAAAAATTAAAAAAAATTAAATAAACATTAAAAAAAAATAAAAAAAACAACCAATCACTTAAAAATCACCTTCCAGGGGGATTTCTATAGGATTAGCCATATGTCTATACACTTGTTACTAGTTTTGTTACCTCCCCTGATGTTGCATAGCCAATTAGTTTTAGTGGTAAACAACTTTGGGTTCTGCCCACCTCACTTCCTTTGGGCACCATCTTTGAATTGCTTCATGTAACTAATTTCCTCACAAGTAAGTTGCTCCTTGACAGGCAAGACAAGGGCTGATCAAGTCATTGTTTCTCATAGTGTCCATTTCATTTCAACAGGTTTCCTTTTAGGTGCTCAGTTAGTTGTCACCAATCAGAGAGAATATATAGTATTTGTCCCCTTGGGACTGGCCTATTTCACTCAGCATGATATTTTCCAGATTCCTCCATTTTGTTGCAAATGGCTGGATTTCATATTTTTTTTGCTGCTGTATAGTATAGAGTACATATCCCATAATTTCTTCATCCAGTCTTCTGTTGATGGGCATTTAAGTTGATTCCAGGTCTTAGCTATTGTGAGTTGAGCTGCAACAAACATTAAGGTGCAGACAGCTCTTTATTTTCCAGTTTAGTTCCCTCTGGGTAAATTCCAAGGAGTGGGATGGCTGGGTTGTATGGTAGGGCTATATTCAGGTTTCTGAGGAATCTCCAAACTGTCTTCCATAGTGGCTTTACCATTTTCATTCCCACCAACAGTGGGTTAGTGTCCCTTTGTCCCCACATCCTCACCAGCATCTGTTGTTGGTAGATTTCTGTATGTGAGCCATTCTCACTGGAGTGATGTGAAACCTCATTGTGGTTTTGATTTGCATTTCCCAGATGGCTAGTGATCCTGAGCATTTTTTCATGAATCTCTTGGCCATTTTGACTTCCTCTTTTGAAAAATGGTCCTTGGCCCATCTTTTTATTGGGTTGTTTATGTTGTTGCTGTGGAGTTACTTGATCATTTTATAGATTCTAGTTGTTAATCCTTTATCAGTTGTGTAGTTTGCAAATAATTTCTCCCATCCTGTTGGTTGTCTCTTCACTTTCCTATTTCTTTTGCTTTAAATAAACTTCTCAGTTTGAGGTAATCCCAATTGTTCATTTTAGCTTTGACTACCCATGCCTCTGGGGTCTTCTCCAGGAATTCTTTTCCTGTTCCAATGTCTTGAAGTTTGCCCATGCTCTCAATTAATTTGATGGTGTTGTGGTGTAAATTTAGATTTAATCCATGTTGAGTGGATTTTTGTATATGGTATAAGATAGGAGTCTTGTTTCATACTTCGACATGTGGACATCCAGTTTTCCCAGCATTATTTTGAAGAGGCTGGCCCTGTTCCAGGGGTTGGTTTTAGATCCTTTGTCGAATATGAGTTGGTTATAGATGTTTGGGTTGATTTCCGGTGTTTCTAATCTGTTCCATTGGCCTATCCATCTGTTTTTGTATCAGTACCAGGCAGTTCTGATTATAACTGCCCTGTAGTATGTCTTGAAGTCTGGAATTGTGATGCCTCTGGCTTTGTTTTTATTGTAAAGGATTACCTTAATTATTCGTGGTCTCCCTTTAAGTCTTTTAGTAATTCTTTCAAGTAGCCAGGTGCCCTGTAATTAGGTGCATATACATTTATAATAGTAATGTCTTTGTGTTGGATTGATCCTTTAATCATTATATAATGTCTTTCTTTGTCTCTTTTAATAATTTTGGTGTTAAAGTCTATTTTCTGATATAGGATGACAATCCTGGCTCTTCTTTGGTTTCTGTTAGCTTGTAATATCTTTTTCCATCCTTTCACTTGCAGTTTGTGTGCATCTTTGCTGCTAAGGTGTGTTTCCTGAAGGCAGCAAATAGATGGGTTTTCTTTCTTAATCCATTCAGCTAGTCTGTGTCTCTTGGTTGTAGAGTTGGAGTCATTTACATTCAATGTAACTATTGTTAAATACTGTCTTTTTCCAGTCATGTTTCCTTAAAAGAGCTGTTTATGTATTTTGAGATTTGTTTGTAGTTTAGTTGGGTCATTTTCTACATTTGTCTTTTTTTAGTGAAGTTATTGTTTTTGTATTTCTGTGTGCTGCACATCTTTGAGCCAGTGTTGTAGGGCTGGACGTGAGGATACAAATTCTTTCACTTTCTGTTTGTCGTGGAAAATCTTTATTTCCCCTTTATTCATAAATGACAGCTATGCAGGGTACAATATTCTGGGCTGGCACTGTTTATCATTTAAAACTTGGAATATATCATGCCATTGTTTCCTTGCCTTTAGTGTTCATGAGGAAAGGTCTGGGGTGAGTCTGATTGAATTACCTCTGAATGTGATTTGTCGTTTCTCTCTGGCACATTTTAGTATTTGTTCTTTGTGTTTCACTGCTCTGAGTGTTGCCATAAAGTGTCGCGGTGATTTTCTCTTCTGGTCTAATTTGTTGGGGCTCCTGCGTTTTTGTTGAATTTGGTTGTTTCTTTCAATCTGTCTATGTTGGAAGTTTTCTGATATTATTTCATTGAAAATGCCTTCCAATCCTTTATATCTTTACACACCCTCAGGTGCTCCTATTATCCAGACATTACAATGCTTGATTGAATCTTGGAGGTCTCCAACCGTATTTTTTAATTTTCTAATTTCTTCTTCCTGTGTTTGATCTGACTGTATTATTTTTGGACGTTTGTCTTGGAGTTCTGATATTCGCTCTTTTATTTCATCTGTTTGATTTCTGAGGGATTCCACAGTGTTTTTTATATGGTCAATTGAGTTTTTCACTTCCAGTATTTCATTCTGGCTTCTCTTTAGGATCTCTAATCCTTGGGCGTGCTTTTCTTTCAGGTCTTGAATCTGTTTCTCATTACTTCTAAGTAATCTCATTATTAATTTTCTGAATTCTTATTCTGGCATGACTTCAAATTCTTCTTCTTCAGCCTCTGTTATTGGTGGTTTAGCCTGCTCCATTGGTGAGTTCATAGGTTCTTCTATATTCTTATTCAGGATTTTTCCTTTGTTCTTCGGCTTTTCTGTTTGGTTTAATTTTTAGGTTGATTTCCCTTGGCTATGGGCTGCTATGGGTCTGTACCAATAGCCAGTGTAAGCAGGCAGCTCCACCTTCTAGCATTTGTTTATTTCTGGTAACTTGAGTAGGCTGGTGCCAGGGCTTTGAGGTACCTAGCTCCACCCCCTGGCACTGGTATCCTTGTTCCTTTGTTTGCCTGAAAGCTCCTGGGCCTCCGTTGTTTAGCCCCCATTGTTGTGCCCTCTGTGCGACAAGTGGGGAGTTGCTTTGACCCGCTGTGGTCCTTATTCTCTACGTGGGATGATCCCTGCCACTGAAGTTTGCACATTGGGGAGGCAAAAGAAGAACTTGCCCTCTTTCAAGCCTGAATGTAAACGAACAAGATGGCTGCTCTCTGCCTGCTGCAGCTCTGGTTGGGGGGGGGAGCACCGAGGGATCCTGGCATGTTCAATCTCTCTGTTCATCCCCTTGGATCACGCCCTCTTCCTGCAAGTGCTATTCACTTTGTTTTGATTTCCTTCCCCACTCAATCGTGTGTATGCCTCACCTGTCCGTCCCAGAGTGGGTCAGAGGCAGCAATGGCAGTGGCATTGGTGGCACTCACAGAGGCAGTGGCAGTTGTCCTACCACTGGTTCTTTGTTCTATTCTTTTTCTGCAGTTCTGGGCACTTCTACCTGCCCCGGGGTGGATCCCGGCACCATCTGGCATGAATGCAATAAGCCATTCTGTCATGCCTTCACTAATTAGTAAGGCTTGCTTATATGGACTTTTAGAGGACAACTCTCAAACTTTAACCAGAAATCCAAGACCAACTGGGAAATTTAAAACATTCTGGATATCATACTGTGACATATGTTTTCTTGTTCATCTAAGGATATGTGGTCCCCAGTGTTGTTTGTAAATTGGAGTGTCCTTATGAATGGATGGAGCTAGACGGCAGGCATAATACAGAAATGAGGAATACATTCAAATCACTGGTTGAAAGTTCATATGTAACAATCTTATTTTTTCTCCCCCCTGACTCTGAGGTTTTCTTTTTGCCAGAGACTTACTTTACTTTGGATGGTCATCATCTCATGGCTTCAAGTAAGAGGATCTCTTCTCATGAAAACTCTGAAGGAATAATTGAATCTAACCATAAATATTCTGGGTTATTGTAGAGAACATGGCTGAGGCATGGGCTGTGCTGCAATCCTGGCTAATTGGGGCTCTTTGGGTCTTCATAGAACCTTACATGTGTACTTCTGAAGAGAGTTAACATAGATCATATGTTTAATTTTTCTTTTTTTAAAGGTTTGTTTGAAAGTCAGAGATACACAGAGAAAGAATGAAAGGGAAAAAGTGAGAGAGGTCTTCCATTTGCTGGTTCACCCCCCATTTGGCCGCAATGGCTGGAGCTGTGCCATTCTGAAGCCAGGAGCTTCCTCCATGTCTTCCCACACCGGTGCAGGAGACCAAGAATTTGTGGCATCTTCTACTGATTTCCCAGGCCATAGCAGAGAGCTGGATTGGAAGTGGAGCAGCTGTGACTCGAACTGGCGCCCACATAGGATGCTGGCACTGAAGGCGGCAGCTTTACCAGCTATTCTGCAATACCAGCCCCTGCTTAATTTTTGCTTCCTTCCCCCCTCCTTCCATCCCTCCCTCTACCCCTCCCTTCTTTCTTTCCTCCTTCCCTTCCTTCCTTTCATTTTTAAAAGATTTATTTATTAACTTGAAAGTCAGAGTTACACAGAGAAGGAGAAGGGGAGAGGGGGGAGAAGGGGAGAGAGAGAGGTCTTTCATCCACTGGTTCACTCCCCAATTGGCTGCAGTGGCTGGAGTTGCACCATTTCGAAGCCAGGAGCTTCTTTTGGGTTTCCCACATGGGTGCAAGGGTCCAAGGACTTCAGCCATCTTCTACTGATTTCTCAGGCCATAGCAGAGAGCTGGAACAGAAGAGGAGCAACTGAGACTAGAACTGGCACCCATATGGGATGCCAGCACTGCAGGTGGCAATCGCATTACCCACTATACCACAGCACCAATCCCTGCTTAATTTCTTGATTGTGTGATGACATCATGAATGTATGGGTATGTCTAGACTCATCAAAAGTGTGTAATGTTTGGTATATCAGTCATACTTCAATATATTTAAAAAGGGGGAGAACTTCCCCCTCCCCACCTCTTCTTTCAAAACTTTTCTTCAGGTAACAGTGTGATTATTTTTTATATTTGTAGAGAGCAATCTGTACTCAAACCTAAAAATTCCAAACTGTTGATTCTATAGAGATTTTAAGTACAGTTTGCTGACCTTTGATATTTTGGGTCACATGACAGTCAGTTGTGGGAAATAATCAATCTATTATTCTCTAAGCAGCTTTAGCTTAGAATATAGTTACCTGTAATAAAAGCATTCTAAATAAGACATCATCACATCATTGAAACCATCCTGGCAAAATCACCTACCTGGTAAGAGTCGACTCTAAACAAGCATGAAGTAGTATAGCGTATGTTATTGTTGTGAGAAAAAATAGGAATTAGACGGTGAATTATACTTTGTAGCATTAATACATGTATTCTTTTGTATGAATGCACCTGGAAAAGCAGTGGAAGATGCCAAAGTCCTGGGCCTCTGCACTCACATGGGAGACCTGGAAGAAGCTCTTGATACTTTCTTTTGGCCTGGCCTAGCTCCGGTCATTGCAACTATTTGGGGAGTGAACCACTGGATGGAAGATCACTCTCTGTCTTTCCTTCTCTCTCTGAAACTCTGCCTTTCAAAGTTATTATTGTGCCCTTCCATCTACACCCACACCCAGGTTCCTGTGGTACAGTGCCATCTTGGGACCTTGCCTGTCACAAACTTGGAAGCAGCTGAACAGTTGCTCCAGAGGCTTGACCACCCCATCCACTTAAGTGCAGCCCATGGAATGAGCAGCCTCACTAACCCTCCCCCACTGCCAGGCTACCCACTGTCCCTTCAGCAGCTGTGTAAAGCACTATTCCAGCCTCAATGGCTGAAACCACCATGTCACGTCTTCAGAAAGTGGCATGGCCACATTGTGTACACATCTGTGCCCTTCCAACTCTCCTAAAGCTCTGCCAAACAGCCGGATGCCCCACTTCCCCCTCAGTAGCCTTGGTTAGCTATCTGCAGCCCACTCTGAGTGGCTAAGCTTGCCAGAATGCCGAGAAGTCTCCTGAGTGTATCAACTCACTGAGGCCTTGCAAAGAAGAACTCACACTCATTTTCTCAAATTATTTTGAAACCTTGGAGGGCATTCTTCCAAACTCATTCTGTGATCTGGATAGCAAAGTCATAAAAAGAAAATTATAGACCAATATCTTTGATGGGCAAACATCCAAAAAATCTTAAGAAAATACTAGGAAGCTGAATGAAAGAGCCCATCAAAAGGTTATATATCGTACTTAAGTGGGATTTATCCTAGTTATGCAAAGATGTTTCTATCTATGTAAATCAAGAAACTTAATATATTATATAGACAGAATGAAAGATAGAAATCCTATGAACATCTCTATACTTATAAAAAGTTATTCAATGAAATTCAACATTGTTTTGTGATTAATAAATTAGACATAAATGTATATCACAATAGGCTGGAGATTACCTGTGATGCACCCATTCCAACATTGTCCTGAATGAGGTGAAGCTTGGAAGCATCTTCTCTAAATCTGAAACAAAAGAAAGATTTCCATTTTAATTATTTTTATTAAAATTCAAACTAGTAGTGTTAGCCATAGCAGTTTGGCAAGAGAAGGAAGCAAAAGGCATACTGACAGGAAACAGAAAAATCAAATTATTTCTGTTGGCAAATAATATGATTCCATACACAGAAAAATCTGAAGACTTATCCAAAAAAGCTTTGTTAGAGTTCAAGCAAATTAGGAAATTTGCAGGGTACGAAATAAACAGACAAAATCATTAGCATTATATACCAAAAATAATTTTCTCAAAAAGAAATCAATAAGACAATCTCATTTAAAACAGCTAGGGGAAAAGTACCTAGGAGAAGATTTAATGAAGTAAGATGCTGATCTCTGCAATGAAATTGCAAGAAAGTCAACCAAGTGCTCATCTAAAGGAGAATGGATAAATAAGAGTGCTTTAAAAAAGTTTAATGACAGGGGGCGGAGCCAAGATGGCGGATAGTGAGGACGTGTGCCTTAGTTTGGGAAAATAAACCCTCATAAAAGTGGAATTACTGTAGCCTCAGGAAAAGACTCAAAAAAAAAAAACTGCAGAGAGACGCTTCCGGATCTTGTGGATGAGACACGGAGGACTTACAGGGAACCCACCGCGTGGAAAACCAACCGAGACGAGTCGAGCGGGAGAGGAGCCAGAGCCACAGAATCTCGCCAGCGCGGGAACGGAGGTCGGTAAGACAAAGACCTGAGAAGTCCGAGACACTGGGGGGAGGGGGAACAGAGGCCTCTCCCTTCACTCACCAAGCAAAACAAAGAGCACCGCGATTTTACATATGTAAAGCTCAGCCAAACTCAGTATCTTTAGCGAAACTGGAGAACACATTGAGGGCTGCATAAACCCTGTGTATGTTCCCAGGCATAAATCAAACGAATACCCACAGAGGCTAGATTTCAACTACCCTCAACTCCACACCCAACTGAGTCAAAAGAAAAAAAAAAAAAAAAAAGAGAGAGAGAGAGAGAGAGAGCGTCCCAGCAAGGAGCAAGTAATCCGGGAGAGTCGCTCTTTACACAGCCTTAAACCTCAAGAAACAAGCATAGCTCTCTAGCCACACCCATCACAGCCCCTAAGGCTGCAACAAAACAGACAGCTCACTCAGAGGCACAGTATAACGAGAGAAAAAAACAAAAACAAAAACAAAAACAAAAACAAAAACACCACAAACTATCTCTAACATGCCAAGCAAGAAACGTAGAAGCGGAGGTACCAAAGATAAGGAAGGCACTATGACGCCCCCAAGTGAACAAGACACGCCAATGCAAGATTATGAAGAGGAACAGTTAGAGCAAATGCACGAAGCAGATGGCAAAAATTTCATAAGAACATTAAGAAGTTCTCAAAAACAAATTCTTGAACTACAGAAATCCTTAATGGACAAGATAGAAAATCTCTCCCGTGAAAATGAAATATTAAGGAGGAATCAAAATGAAATGAAAAAATTAGTGGAACAGGAAACTGCAGTACTGGCAAAAAATCTCAATGAAATGAAGAACTCAATAGATCAAATGGCAAACACATTAGAGAGCCTTAAAAACAGAATGGATGAAGCAGAAGAGAGAATATCGGAATTAGAAGACAGAGAACAGGAAAGGAAACAGTCAAATCAAAAAAAAGAAGAAGAAATCAGTAATCTAAAAAATACTGTTAGGAATCTACAGGATACTATTAAAAAACCCAACATTCGGGTTCTAGGAGTTCCTGAAGGCATGGAAAGGGAGAAAGGATTAGAAGGCCTTTTTAGTGAGATACTAGCAGAAAATTTCCCAGGTTTGGAGAAGGACAGAGACATCCTAGTACAGGAAGCTCAGAGAACCCCTAATAAACATGATCAAAAGAGATCCTCACCAAGACACGTCGTAATCAAACTCACCACAGTGAAACACAAAGAAAAGATCCTAAAATGTGCAAGAGAGAAACGCCAGATTACTCTCAGAGGATCTCCAATTAGACTTACAGCTGATTTCTCATCAGAAACCCTACAAGCCAGGAGAGAATGGCGAGATATAGCCCAGGTACTAAGAGAGAAAAACTGCCAGCCCAGAATATTATATCCTGCAAAGCTCTCATTTGTGAATGAAGGTGAAATTAAGACCTTTCACAGCAAACAGAAATTGAAAGAATTTGTCGCCACTCGTCCAGCCCTGCAAAAGATGCTTAAAGATGTGTTACATACAGAAACACAGAAACACGGTCACCTATATGAAAGAAGGTAAAGGAAGGAAACCTCACAGCAAAAGATCACAAGAAGCTCAAACCAGATATTAGAAAATATCTTTGGCAAATGGCAGGGCAAAGTTACTCCTTTTCAATAGTCACATTGAATGTTAATGGCTTGAACTGTCCAGTTAAAAGACACCGATTGGCCGATTGGGTTAAGGACCAAAACCCATCCTTTTGCTGCTTACAAGAAACCCATCTATCCAACAATGATCCATACAAGCTGAGAGTGAAAGGCTGGAAAAAGATATACCACGCCAACAGAAATGAAAAGAGAGCGGGCGCAGCCATCTTAATATCGGACAACATAAACTTTACCACAAAAACTGTTAGGAGAGACAAAGAGGGGCACTATATAATGATTAAGGGATCCATTCAACAGGAAGATATAACGATTATCAACGTATATGCACCTAATTACAGGGCACCAGCCTATTTAAAAGACTTGTTAAGGGACTTAAAGGGAGACTTAGACCCTAATACAATAGTACTGGGGGACTTCAATACTCCACTCTCAGAGATAGACAGATCAACAGGACAGAAGATCAACAAGGAGACAGTAGATTTAAATGACACTATAGCCCAAATGGATCTAACAGACATCTACAGAACATTTCATCCTACATCTAAGGACTTTACATTCTTCTCAGCAGTACATGGAACCCTCTCTAGGATTGACCACATACTAGGCCATAAAGCAAGTCTCAGCAAATTCAAAAGAATTAGAATCATACCATGCAGCTTCTCAGACCACAAAGGAATGAAATTGGAAATTGGCAACTCAGGAATCCCTAGAGCACGTGCAAACACATGGAGATTGAACAACATGCTCCTGAATGAACAATGGGTCATAGAAGAAATTAAAAGAGAAATCAAAAATTTTCTGGAAGTAAATGAGGATAACAGCACAACATACCAAAACCTATGGGATACAACAAAAGCAGTGTTAAGAGGAAAGTTTATATCAATAGGTGCCTACATCAAGAAATTGGAAAGGCACCAAATAGATGAGCTTTCAAGTCACCTCAAGGATCTAGAAAATCTGCAGCAAACCAAACCCAAACCCAGTAGGAGAAGAGAAATAATTAAAATCCGAGAAGAAATCAACAAGATTGAATCCAAAAAAACATTACAAAAAATCAGCCAAACGAGGAGCTGGTTTTTTGAAAAAATAAACAAAATTGACACCCCATTGGCCCAACTAACTAAAAAAAGAAGAGAAAAGACCCAAATCAATAGGATCAGAGATGAAATGGGAAACGTAACAACAGACGCCACAGAAATAAAAAGAATCATCAGAAATTACTACAAGGACTTGTATGCCAGCAAACAAGAAAATCTATCAGACATGGACAGATTCTTGGACACATACAACCTCCCTAAATTGAGCCAGGAAGACATAGAAAACCTAAACAGACCAATAACTGACACAGAAATTGAAACAGTAATAAAGGCCCTCCCAACAAAGAAAAGCCCAGGGCCAGATGGATTCACTGCGGAGTTCTACCAGACATTTAGAGAAGAACTAACTCCAATTCTTCTCAAACTATTCAGAGCAATCGAAAAAGAGGGAATCCTCCCAAATTCCTTCTATGAAGCCACCATCACCTTAATTCCTAAGCCAGAAAGAGACGCAACACTGAAAGAGAATTACAGACCAATATCCCTGATGAACATAGATGCAAAAATTCTCAATAAAATTCTGGCCAATAGAATGCAACAACACATCAGAAAGATCATCCACCCAGACCAAGTGGGATTCATCCCCGGTATGCAGGGATGGTTCAACATTCGCAAAACAATCAACGTAATACACTACATTAACAGACTGCAGAAGAAAAACCATATGATTCTCTCAATAGACGCAGAGAAAGCATTTGATAAAATACAACACCCTTTCATGATGAAAACTCTAAGCAAACTGGGTATGGAAGGAACATTCCTTAATACAATCAAAGCAATATATGAAAAACCCACGGCCAACATCCTATTGAACGGGGAAAGGTTGGAAGCATTTCCACTGAAATCTGGTACCAGACAGGGATGCCCTCTCTCACCACTGCTATTCAATATAGTTCTGGAAGTTTTGGCCAGAGCTATTAGGCAAGAAAAAGAAATTAAAGGGATACAAATTGGGAAGGAAGAACTCAAACTATCCCTCTTTGCAGATGATATGATTCTTTATTTAGGGGACCCAAAGAACTCTACTAAGAGACTGCTGGAACTCATCGAAGAGTTTGGCAAAGTAGCAGGATATAAAATCAATGCACAAAAATCAACAGCCTTTGTATACACAGGCAATGCCACGGCTGAGGAAGAACTTCTAAAATCAATCCCATTCACAATAGCTACAAAAACAATCAAATACCTTGGAATAAACTTAACCAAAGACGTTAAAGATCTCTACGATGAAAACTACAAAACCTTACAGAAAGAAATAGAAGAGGATACCAAAAAATGGAGAAATCTTCCATGCTCATGGATTGGAAGAATCAACATCATCAAAATGTCTATCCTCCCAAAAGCAATTTATACATTCAATGCAATACCCATCAAGATCCCGAAGACCTTCTTCACAGATCTAGAAAAAATGATGCTGAAATTCATATGGAAACACAGAAGACCTCGAATAGCCAAAGCAATCCTGTACAACAAAAACAAAGCCGGAGGCATCACAATACCTGATTTTAGGACATACTACAGGGCAGTTGTTATCAAAACAGCATGGTACTGGTACAGAAACAGATGGATAGACCAATGGAACAGAATAGAAACACCAGAAATCAATCCAAACATCTACAGCCAACTTATATTTGACCAAAGATCCAAATCTAATCCCTGGAATAAGGACAGTCTATTCAATAAATGGTGCTGGGAAAATTGGATTTCCACGTGCAGAAGCTTGAAGCAAGACCCATACCTATCACCTTACACAAAAATTCATTCAACATGGATTAAAGACTTAAATCTACGACCCGAAACCATCAAATTATTAGAGAGCATTGGAGAAACCCTGCAAGATATAGGCACAGGCAAAGACTTCCTGGAAAATACTCCAAAAGCACAGGCAGTCAAAACCAAAATTAACATTTGGGATTGCATCAAATTGAGAAGCTTCTGTACCTCGAAAGAAACAGTCAGGAAAGTGAAGAGGCAACCAACAGAATGGGAAAAAATATTCGCAAATTATACTACAGATAAAGGATTGATAACCAGAATCTACAAAGAAATCAAGAAAAACCACAACAACAAAACAAACAACCCACTTAAGAGATGGGCCAAGGACCTCAATAGACATTTTTCGAAAGAGGAAATCCAAATGGCCAACAGACACATGAAAAAATGTTCAAGATCACTAGCAATCAGAGAAATGCAAATCAAAACCACAATGAGGTTCCATCTCACCCCGGTGAGAATAGCTCACATTCAGAAATCTACCAACAACAGATGCTGGAGAGGATGTGGGGAAAAAGGGACACTAACCCACTGTTGGTGGGAATGCAAACTGGTTAAGCCACTATGGAAGTCTGTCTGGAGATTCCTCAGAAACCTGAATATAACCCTACCATACAACCCAGCCATCCCACTCCTTGGAATTTACCCAAAGGAATTTAATTTGGCAAATAAAAAAGCCATCTGCACATTAATGTTTATTGCAGCTCAATTCACAATAGCTAAGACCTGGAACCAACCCAAATGCCCATCAACAGTAGACTGGATAAAGAAATTATGGGACATGTACTCCATAGAATACTATACAGCAGTAAGAAACAATGAAACCCAGTCATTTGCAACAAGATGGAGCAATCTGGAAAACATCATGCTGAGTGAATTAAGCCAGTCCCAAAGAGACAAATTTCATTTGTTTTCCCTGATCGGTGACAACTGAGCGCCAAAGAGAAAACCTGTTAAGTGAAATGGACACTATAAGCAACAATGAACTGATCAGCTCCTGTCCTGACTTTAGATGTACAATGTAATACTCTATCCTTTTTAGTATTCGTTGTTGTTGTTGTTGTTCTAGTACTATTGGTTGAACTCAGTAATTAACACACAATTATTCTCAGGTGTTTAAATTTTAACTGAAAAGTGATCCCTGTTAAATCTAAGAGTGGAAAAAGAGAGGGAGGAGGTAAACAATTAGGAACATGCTCAATCGGACTGGCTGCAAATGGGGGAGTTAGAAATGTACAGGGGATTCCAACACAATTCCATCAAGATGGCATGTACCAATGCCATCGCACTAGTCCAAGTGATCAATTTCAGCTCACAATTGATAGCTCTGATAGGTCTAAGAGTCAAAGAGATCACACAAACAAGATAAGTATCTGCTAATACTGATAGAATCAAAAAGGGAGAGAAAGATCCAACATGGGAAGTGGGATACACAGCAGACTCATAGGATGGCAGATGTCCTAAACAACACTCCGGCCTCAGAATCAGCCCTCAAGGCATTCAGATCTGGCTGAAGAGCCCATGAGAGTATAGCAGGCATGGAAAGCCAAGATACCATGGGAAAAAAAAAAAAGACCTAAGTGAATGATCTCTGTGAGTGAGATCCCAGTGGAAAGAACGGGGCCATCAAAGAAGGAGGTACCCTTCTCCGAAGGGAGGAGAGAACATCCACTTTGACTATGACCCTATCGGAATAAGATCAAAGTCAGCGAACCCTAAAGGCTTCCATAGCCCTTGCAACTCATGACTAGAGCCCAGGGAGATTACTGACGCCATGAACAGGAGTGTCAAATTGTTAAGTCAGCAACAGGAGTCACTGTGTACTTACACCCCATGCGGGATCTGTCCCCAATGTGTCGTCTAAAGCCAAGTGATGCTACGACTGGTACTGAAACAGTATTTTTATACTTTGCGTTTCTGTGTGGGCGCAGACTGATGAGGTCTTTGCTAATTATATACTGAAGTGATCTTCTGTATATAAAGAGAATTGGAAATGAAAAAAAAAAAAAACAACCTGGTGTTAAAATGGAAATGGCATAGAAAATTAATTATTTTGAAAAAAAATTATGTAGGATCTCTGTCTTTAATGTGCTGTACATTGCTATTTTATGCTATAATTAGTAATCCAATGGTAGTTTTTTCACTTGATGTTGCTATATGGGCAAAATGTTGAAATCTTTACCTAATATATACTAAACTGATCTTCTGTATACAAAAAAAATTGAAAATGAATCTTTACACGAATGGAGGGAGAAAGGGAGCGGGAGGGGGGAGGGTTGCGGGCGGGAGGGAGGTTATGGGAGGGGGGAAGCCATTGTAACCCACAAGCTATACTTTGGAAATTTATATTCATTAAATAAAAGTTTAATTAAAAAAAAAAAAAGTTTAATGACAAATGGAGTGAAAAGATGTTTATTTTGGTGCATAAGAATTTGAAATCCATGCATATATTCTTACTATGCATATCAATGAACTTTAAAAAATTTTATTTTGTTTAAGAAATACAACTTTATGCATTTAATATATACAGATTTTGGAACATGATGATTATTCTCCACCTGCCCCCACCCATACTCTCTCCTTTCTTCCTTCGTTTTCTTCCTTTCCAGTTATTATTTTTTACAGAGATCAATTTTTCAGTTAATTTTTATACTCATAAAATTAACTCTACACTAACTAGAGGTCACCAATTAGTATGAAGAAAAAACCAAAACAGACAAACAAAAAAAAATTGTTCCTTAACTGTCAAGGCAGGGGCTGTTCCAAATCAATGCATCTCAAAGTGTCAGTTTTACTCCTATAGATCACATTTTAGGTACTCTATTAATTACCACAGATCAGAGAGACCACCATTGGAACAGAATAGAAACTTCAGAAATTAATCCACACATCTATAACCAATTTACCTTTGACAAAGGAGCAAAATTCAACCCCTGGATCCAAGACAGTCTCTCTTCAACAAATGGTGCTTGGAAAACTAGATCTCTATGCATGCAGTAGTATGAAACAAGACTCCTACTTTATACCTTACACAAAAATCCACTCAAAATGGATCAAAGACCTACAGATACAACATGATACCATCAAATGACTAGAGAACATTGTGGAAACCCTAGAAGACATTGGCATAGGGAAAGACTTCTTGGAAAAGACCCCAGAAGCACAAGCAATCAAAGCCAAAATTAACAACTGGGATTACATTGAAATAAGAAGCATCTGTGCTGCAAAAGAAGCACTCAGCAGAGTGAAGGGGCAACTGACAGAATGGGAGAAAATATTTGCAAACTATGAAACTGACAAAGAATTAACTTCCAGAATCTATAAACAGCTCCAGAAACTAAACAACCACAAAACTAACAACCTAGTCAAGAAATGGACAAAGAATGGATACACACACACACACACAAATATATCGCTAGCAATCAGGGAAATGCAAATCAAAACCACAAAAAGGTTTCACCTCACCCTCATTAGAATGGCCCTCAACAGAAATCAACAAACAACAAATGCTGGTAAGGATGTGGGGATAAGGATACTTTAATACTCTGTTAGTGGGGATGTAAACTGGTAAGCCACTAGAAGACAATATGGCGCTATCTCAGAAATCTGAATGTAGACCTGCCATATGATCCAGCCATCCCACTCCTAAGAATTTATCAAAAGGAAATGAAATCAGTATATGAGAGTTATCTGTCCCCCATGTTCATCGCAGCACAGTTTACAATAAAAAGGATATGGAATCAACCCAGATGTCCATCAATGGTTGACTAGATGAAGAAATTATGCTATATATACACTATGGAGTACTGCTCAGCTGTTAAAAAAAATGAAAGCCTGTCTTTTGCAATATGGTTGTACAACTGAAAACCAAAACACTTAATGAAACAAGCCAGTTCCCAGCAGACAGAAATCATATGTTTTCCCTGATCTGATGTAACTAGTAGATTATTTGAAATGTAATGTACTAGAGTGAAATAGGCATTTTGAGAATAAATGATTGTTTATAGCCCTTGTCTCTTCCACTGGGGAACAGTGTTTTGTTTTGCTTCCCTTCTCTTCATACTATTTGTTGAACTCCTTTAGAGTAGGCTAACTATATGATCATTAAGTATACTAAAAACAAATCAATGTAAAAATGATCTGGAGTGAGGTGAAACCTCACTGTGGTTTTGATTTGCATTCCCTTGATGGCTAGTGATCCTGAGCATTTTTGCAAGTGCCTGTTGGCCATTTTAATTTCCACTCTTGAAAAATGTCTGTATAAGTCTTTTTTTTTCATTTATTAAACTTTTATTTAATGAATATAAATTTCCAAAGTACAGCTTATGGGTTACAATGGCTTCCCCTCTCCCATAACTTCCCTCCCGCCCGCAACCCTCCCCTTTCCCGCTCCCTCTCCCCTTCCATTCACAAGATTCATTTTCAATTCTCTTTATATACAGAAGATCAGTTTAGTGTATATTAGGTTTTGCCCATTTTTTCACTGGGTTTTTTTTTGTTGTTGTTGAATATCAGGTACTCTTTTTAAAAAAGATTTATTTTATTATTCAAAAGACAGAGTTACAGATAGAGGTAGAGACAGAAAGAGAGAGAGAGAGGTCTTCCATCTGCTGATTCACTCTCCAGATGGCTGCAAAGGCTAGAGCTGCACCAATCTGAAGCCAGGAGCCACAAGCCAGGAGTCTCTTCCTGGTCTCCCATGTGGGTGCAGCAGCCCAAAGACTTGGGCCATTTTCTACTGCTTTCCCAGGCCATAGCAGAGAGCCGGATCGGAAGAGGAGCAGCCGGGATTAGAAACAGCACCCATATGGGATGCCAGCACTTCAGGCCAGGGCTTTTAATCTGCTGCACCACAGTGCGGACCCCTTGTGCTCTCTTTATATATTCTGGATGTTAACCCTTTATCAGTTGTATAGTTTGCAAATATTTTCTCCCATTCTGTTGCTTGTCTCTTCTCTTTGGTGAATGTTTCTCTTGCAGTGTAGAACTTCTCAGCTTGATATAATCCCATTTGTCAATTTTGGCTTTGATTTCCAAAATTTTGGGGTCTTTTACAAGAAGTCTTTGCCTGTGCCAATGTCTTGTAGAGTTTCCCCCATGTTCCCTAATGATGTAGTGGTATTGGGTCATAGAGTTAGGACTTTTTTCCCATTTTGAGTGGATTTTTATGTAAGGTGTAAGGTAGGTGTCTAGTTTCATACTTCTGCATGTGGAAATCTGGTTTTCCCAGCACCATTTGTTAGAGACTGTCCTTGCTCCATGGATTGATTTTAGCTTCTTTGTCAGATATAATTAGCCGTAGTTGTGTAGGTTGATTTCTGGTGTTTCTGTTCTGTTCCATTGGTCTATCCATTTGCTTTTGTGCCAGTACTAGGCTGTTATAATAGTCTCTTGGTGGAGTCTTTTGGATTCCCTATCTATATAATGTCATCTGCAAATGGAGATTGTTTGATTTCCTACCTTTCAATTTGTTTTTTTTTTCTTCCATTGTGGCTCTGGCTAAAACTTCCAGGACTATATTAAATAGCAATGGTGAGAGTGGGCATCCTTGTCTAGTTCCAGATATTAGGATGAATGCTTCCAGCTTTTCCCCATTCAGCAGGATGCTGGCCCTTGGTGTGTCATACATTACCTTGATTGTGTTGGGGAATGTTCTATACCCAATTTGCTTAAGGTTTTCATCATCAAGTGGTATTGTGTTTTATCAAATGCTTTCTCTGCATCTATTGAGATAATCGTATGGTTTTTATCTTCAGTTTGTTATGGTGATATATCACATTGATTGATTTGTGAACATTGAATGCATCCCTGCATCCCACGGATAAAGCCCACTTTGGGTAAATGATGTTTCTGACATGTTGGATTTGATTAGTTAGGATTTTTTCATCTATGTTCATGAGGCATATTGTTCTATAGTTCTCTTTCTCTGTTGCAACTTTTTCATGTTTAGGAATTAAGGAGATGCCTGCTTCATAGGAGTTTGAGAGAAGTACCTCCATTTCAGTTGTTTTGAATAACTTGTGAAGGATTGGAGTTCTTTAAATGTCTGGTAGAGGGGCTGATGCTGTGGCACAAGTGGGCTAAGCCTCTGCCTGTGGTGCTGGCATCCCATATGGGCGCTGGTTCGAGTCTCAGCTGCTCCACTTTTGGTCTAGCTCTCTGCCATGGCCTGAGAAAGCAGTGGAAAATGGCCCAGGTCCTTGGGCCCATGCACTCACATTGTAACCTGGAAGAAGCTCCTGGATCCTGGCTTCAGACTGTCACAGTTCTGACCTCTCTGTCAATTGGGAAGTGAACCAGTAGATGGAAGATTTCTCTCTTTCTGCTTCTCCTCTCTCTACATAACTCTGACTTTCAAATAAATAAATAAATCTTTAACAAAATGTCTGGTAGAATTCTGCAGTGAAGCCATCTATCTGGTCCTGGGGTTTTCTTTGACCCGGGGATGTTTATTACTGATTCAGTTTCCGCTTTGGTTATTGGTCTGTTTAGGCTTTCTATATTTTTATGACTCAATTTTGTTCGTTTTATGTTTCCAGGAACCTAACCATTTCTCTGAGGTTTCTTAATTTGTTGTCATACAGGTCTTTGTAGCAATTCATGATAATTCTTTTATCTCTGTGGTTCTGCTGTTACATTTCCCTTTTCATCTCTGATTTTAATAATTTGGGTGGTTTTCCTTCTTCTCATTGGTTAGTTGTGGCAACAGTATATCATTTTTTTATTTTTTTCAAAATCCAGCTCTTCATTTCACTGATTTTTTGTATTTTTATTCAATTTTGTTTATTCTCTAAGTTTAAACCTTTCCTCTTATTAATTTCTGATTTGGTTTGTTGTTTTTCTAGGTCCTTGAGATGCATTGATAGCTTCTTTTTTGGTAGCTTTCTAGTTTCTTCCTGTAGGCAGGACTGCTATAAACTTCCCTCTTAACACTGCTTTTGCTGTATCCCATACGTTTTGATATGGATTGTCATCTTCATCTATTTCCAGAAATTTTTTGCTATTGTTTAGATTTCTTCTATGGCCCATTAGTTGTTCAGGAGCTTGTTGTTCATTCTTCAAGTGTTTGCATATGATCTAGAGATTCTTGAGTTGTTGATTTCCAGCTTTATTCAATTGTGGTCAGAGAATATGCGTGAATAATTTTGATATTTTTGAATTTGCTGATACTTGCTTTGTGGCCTAGCATATGATCTGTCCTAGAGAAAGTTCCATGCACTGATGCAAAGAATGTGTATTCTGCTCCTGTGGGGTGACAGGTTCTACAGATATCTGTTAGGTCCATTTGGTCTATAGTATTGATTAACTCTGTTGCTTTCTTGCCGATTTTCTGTCTGATTGATTGGTCCATTGCTGAAGGTAGGAATTTGACGTCCCCTGTTATGATTGTATTGTAGTATATGTCTCCATTTAGGTCCATTAACATTTCTTTTCAAAAGCAGGCACCCTGTAATTGAGTGCATATACATTTATTATAGTAACATGTTCCTGTTGATCCCTTAATCATTACATAGTGCCCCTTTGGCTCTTTTATCTGTTTTTATGGTAGTCTATTTTGTTTGATGTTAGGGTGGCAACACCAGCTCATTTTTGGTTTCTGATAGCATGGAATATCTTTTTCCATCCTTTCACTTTCAGTCTGCAGGTATCTTTGCTGGTGAGATGTGTTTCTTGTAAGCAGTAAATAGGTGGGTTTTGTTTTTTAATCCATTCAGCCAGTCTGTATCTTTTTTAAAAAAAGATTTTTTTGAGACTTAAAAGTATTTATTAGAATCAATAATCAATTAGAGTGGCATGGAAGGGGGCTTCCAAGAGAAGAAAATCCAAAGGGGACTGGTGGCAGCTTTAAGTACAATTTCAAAGAAAAAAAATACTCAATCAGATTGGCATTTGGTTACCAGGCTGGAACAAAAATTATCAAAAGACCCCATTTACAATTTTCTGTCCTTTCTGGCCTGCTAAAGCTGCCATAGTTAATTTGCTTTCACAATAAGCTGTGAACTCTGGAGAAGCTCCCTTGCTATTCTTATGGTAAATTTGGAGATTTCAAAGGAAGGAGGGCAGCCTGTTTGTTCTTTCTAAAGATAATGTTTTGGGGAAGGAAGCAAATATTTTACACCCCAAGTTTCATTGCTGACTCCTCACATTCCCTCCTCCTGGAGATGGAAGCCCTAACATCTGTTAGTGGCAACTGGGTGATGATCACTCTGGCTGCTACATCCTGGTAAGGGGCATCTTTGGGAAGGGGAGTCAAGACAGGGTTGCAGCAGGAGGTGGCTGCTCAGCAGTAGTTGGCTTCTCCAAGGGTGTGCAGTGCCAGCTTGCAGAAACTGCTTCCATCAGAGGTTTCATGTGCATGGCCACCTAGACTTGTGCTTTTTTAAGTCCATAGGAAATGAATCTAACAAGCAGTTTAAACTCACAGGATCTAAAATTACAGGATCTAAAAACCAAGAATAGAGTCATTATTAGAGGCCCTAAGAAAAGTGTCAAAACCATGAGCAAGTTTTTTCATTGTGAGGCAAATGCAAACTTACAGAAAGGGCTTGAAAATAATCAGGCGGGCTTAAGGCCTTGTCTGTTATTAGGCTCAGACCTATTTGTATCTCTTCACATGTGGTACATCATAAGGGAGGCAACCTGTTGACTTCCATTACCTAGCTGGCCTGGAAGGAAAACTGGCTCAAAGAGAAGGTAGGTAGCATTTCCAAAAGTAAAACATTTATTCATTAATACACAGTTCTGCCTGCAATGTTGTTGACCCTACTTGGTCATCCCCTTGACAGCAGTGGTTACTTTGGAAGCTGCAGTGAGTGAAGGGCTTGGCTTTTCAGCTTAGAGTGAATAAGGCCTGTGGCTCTTCAACTCCAGGGCAGGTCTGTTTCTAGTGACCCAACTCTTGGCTGGCATAGCTACCAGGGCTCTACATAAGCTGACTTCTTCTGAAGCCCTGGCTTTCCACATTGAAAACCAAAGCAGTGGGCTGGTCTGTTGGGTCTCCTTGATGGCAGATCACTTTGTAAAGCAGCCGATAATTGACCTGCCACCTATCTTTTTGTTGCTTCTGTAGCCTAGCTTCCTCTTCCTCCTTGTTTTTTTAACCCAGACCTGAAGAAATGTTTAAGAGAATGCAAATCAAGGTGGTGCTCTGACCCTAATCTTTGGTGGCCTAAACTAGAAATCATTAGTCACAGGCATGTTCTGATAATGGTTTTCTTTGAGGTAGACAATGCCCATGAGAAAGCTATGTCAAAAATGATGAATACTTTATTTTTTAAATTTTAAGTCATTAGTAAAACTCCCTTTGTTTGGTTAAAAAAGGGAGGCTTTGCCTATTTTCTGTGCCAATGGCAAAGTAAATCTAGCTATGGAATCATAATTTAAGCTCTCATTTTGACTATGCTATTATTACATAAAAGTGTTAGCCATCCCTTTTATAAGGTCTAAAGATCAAAGTGTACATTCTAGAAAGTTCTTCAGAATAGAATTAGCTTCCTATTTCGAAGTGAATAGAGAAATGAGGGAACAAGTTAGGCTTCCAAGATTGCCTACTGACAATAACAGTATCAAATGAAAACTAGCAAACAATTTAAACTGTTAAGTAACAACTTATGGAAACATTTACCTGAAGGTCCAATGCTTTCTATAAATTTCAAGTACAGAAATTTAGGTCACACGAACCAAAAAGATATCTCTCATTACCTTAGCAGTTTGAATTTATGAGCGATATTTTATCTATAAGCCAATTGAAACAGAACTCGTAATAAATTTTCCCATGTAGACATACAATATGTGAACATGTGTAACATGGCATACAAGATAGAACAATAGAGCAGCTTCAGTAACAGTTTTCTAAATCTGTAACTGTTTTTTAATTACCATCAATCAACTAGAATTACTTTCTGCCCTTAGTAATCTGAATTAACCATAGTTTAAGTTGGAAGCTGTAGAACATTACTGGTTTTATCTACTTACAGAACTGTCCCAGAGTATTGAACACAATAGAGATCAAGGAAAAAGTGGTCCTTTGGAATCTGAAATGACACATTTAAACAGAACCAACAATGTTTTAACTTCATGAGCAGTTAAAAATTTCATTTATTGATTTGAGAGGTAGAGTTACAGACAGAGACAGCAAGAAAGGTTTTACATCTGCTGCTTCACTCCCCAAATGGCTGCAGTGGTCAGAGCTGAGCCAATCTGAAGCCAGGAGCCAGGAGCCAGGAACTTCTTCCAGGTCTCCTGTGTGGGTGCAGACACACAAGCACTGGGGCCATTTTCCATTGCTTTTCCAGGCCATAGAGCTTGATTGGAAAAGGTGCAGCTGGGAGTAGAACTGCTGCCCTTATGGGATGTCAGCACCACAGGCAGAGGCCTAGCCCTATATGCCAGAGTTCCAGCCCCCAGTCTGTATCTCTTAACTGGAGTGTTGTGGACATTTATATTCAAGGTGACTATTGATAAGTAATGACTTGACCCTGCCATTTTTTCATAAATATTTCTATTGTTTGCTACAGGTTTCTTTTGCACTTCTTCTGGGGGGATTTTCTGCCTTCTCATTATTTTACAATGATGGCTGTCTTTCTGTGACAATTTTCTATTTTCAGAGGAAGGACTCTGAATTAGGTTTTGTGATCTCCTTTGCCAAGGAACTAAGATTAAAAGGCACCACAAAGAGTTTTCTTAAATTGGGAGGGGAAAACGGTGGAATCAAGAGAAGAAAATAGGAAGGATTCTGAGGGAGAACACATTGCAGTAAATAGTTACAATGAGTAAATTTCAAGGTGTTTCATTGTCCAGAATCCTTGGCTTTACTGCTTCCAAAGTCAGTGGCCATTATCAGCCTTCAGCAGCTCCCAGGATGGGTAATGTGCAAGGTGAGCCCAGTGCTGTAAGGGTTTGACTGGAGATAGAAGATGATCAGAATGCCAGATCTCTAACACCTTTCCCTAGATGTAGAGTAGTTTTGACTACAATCTACCAAATTGTGTGGAGAGACCAGATATTATAGGTTAACTCCTTTTATCCTGATTGTTCTTTTTTAATTTTTTTATTTTTTAAAGATTAATTTATTTATCTGAAAGGCAGAGTTACACAGAGAGTGGAGAGACAGAGACAGAGACATAGAGAGAGAAAGAGAGAAGTATTCCATCTGATGGTTCACTGCCCAATCGGACACAAAAGCCAGAGCTGTGCTGATTTGAAGCCAGGTGCCAGGAGCTTCTTCTGGGTTCTCACACGGGTGCAGGGGCCCAAGGACTTGGGCCATCTTCTACTGCTTTCCCAGGCCATAGCAGAGAGCTGGGTTGGAAGTGGATCTGCTGCATTTCGAACCGGCACCCATATGGGATGCCGGCATTTCAGGCTAGGGCATTAACCCACTGTGCCACAGTTCCAGCCCCTCTAATTGTTCTTTATTTATGAGAGAGAGAGAAAGAGAGAGAGAGAGAGAGAGAGAGAGAGAGAGAGAGAATGAGATTAGAGAGAGAGAGAGGAGAGAATATAGAGTGATCTCAACTGTTGTCTCACTCTCCAAATACCCAAATCAGGTGTATCTGAGCTAGTGTGAAAGGGAGCTCAGTTGAGGTCTCCCACATGACTGGTAGCAATCCAACTACTTGAGCCATCACCACTGCCTCCCAGGGTGGGCATTAGCAGGAAGCTGGAATTGAGTAGAACCAGGACATAAATCTAGACACTTCAGTGTGGGATGCAGGAGTCCCTAGCAGGTTCTTTTTGAATTACTTATTTTTTCATCTACTTGAAAGGTTGAATGAGAGAGAAAAAGATCTATATCTCTGTCCATAGGCATATATTTATATAGTAATCTATTGCTTCACTCCCCAAATGTCTACATAGCCAAGACTGGGCCAGGCTGAAGCCAAGAGTGAGGAACTCCTTTTGAGTCTCCCACATGGGTGGAAGGATCCCAGGCATTTGAGCCATCATCAGTTGTCTTTCAAGATGCATTATCAGGAAGCTGGATTGGAATCGGAGCAGCTAGGACTTGAACAGGCATGCCTAATGTGGGATGCAGGGTCTCAGTGGGAGACCTGGATTGAGTTCTTGGCTCCCAGCTCTTTTTTTGTTTTATGGCAGCCTAGGGGTCAAAACATTCATGGAAAATATATAATGTGAATAAACTGTGCATAGGTTTCAAAGGTTTTTGCATGAAAATAAATCTTTTAATTTCATTTTTCACCCACTGAAGTTCCCTATAATTGCACTAAGCTATTGTATATTTATGAAGAACTAGAAGAGAGGATCCATGAGACCCTAAACATAAAGAAATGAAAAGGAAATTGAGTTGCTGATTACTCTGACTTGGTCATTGTATTGGATGATCCCACCATGCCTCAAAATATATACATTTATTATGTGTTAATTAAAGCAAGAAAGAAAATGGATAAGTAACCAAAAAAATCTTCCAGACAAACCATGTGAGTTCTTCAAAATATTCATCAAAGAGAAAAACAATGAGAAGAACAAACCAAAAAAATAACAGAGATTTAAAAAATAAGAACCCAGTGTGATAGGCAGACTCTGTCTGGAGTTCCAATACAAACAAAACTGTCTTAAAAAAGGTGAGACAGTGGTTAAGTGGGAATATGAATTGGATGTGTGATGATGTTCCTAATTATTAATTTTTAGACATGATAATGTATGGACATATTAGGTAAAATTATTGCACAGCTGTTTCACATTTTTTACTAAGGGAATTCACACCCAACTATTTATGGCTGGGCTTTTCTTACTGTTATTAATTTTTATTAATATGTACTCTAATTATAATTTGCTATCTTGAGTAAAGGATTTTCTCCTTCCTCTCATGACTTAGCCCTCATATTTAGCAATTTTGGGTCCATCCTGAACTAGCCTCCCAAAAACTCCATTCCTGGCATGGGTGTTATGGTGCAGCAGGTTAAGCTGCTACCTGGGACTCTGTCTCCCCATATTGGAATGCCAGCTTGAGTCTGGGCTACTCTGCTACTGATCCAGCTCCTTGATAGTGCACCTAGGAGGCAGCAGATAAGAGCTCAATACTTCAGTTCTTGCTCCCAACATGGAAGAGTCTGTTGGAGTTCCTGGCTCCTGGCTTCAGCCTGGAGCAGCTGTAGTTCTTGAGACCCCTTGGAGAATGAATCTACTGACAGAAGATGTCTTTTGCTCTCTGAAGTGAACCAGCAGGTTGAAGATCCTCCTATTCCTTTTAAATAAATAAATATTTCAAAAGACTCCATCCTAGCAATAACATTTAGACAAATGCTGAATTATTTTTGGAATGCTAAGCCAGATGCAGAATCACCCAAGATGTTGGTCTCTCATTTTCAATTCTAAGAGCTGCCACCCACTAGACCAGTGTAGACTTGACCTTTGCACAATGCCCCACTGTCCTATCTCAGTTTAAGGAGTCTTGCCTTCTCATATCACCCTCATCTACACATTATTCCATTAGCCAATCTCTTCTGTAACACAGCAAAACATATCAGTTTCTTACTGGGAAAATGGAGTAGAATTTACAAAGAAAATGTAGAGCTTCTTTCAGATAACCTGTTCTTTAGGGTGAAAATTAGCTTCCCACATACTCCCATGTTCTCACAGAAGTGTAAATAATGGAGAAACCCAATGTTAGAGACATAGAGATGGATCATCATGGATACCAGGAAGAGGCAAGGGGGTCAGAGTTTAGAACTGAAACATGAAGTGTGATTTCTGCTGAGGCACTGAGGGGAGTTTCTAAACTCAGTGTGAGTGTGAAGTCCCCAGGCAGAGAGGAACACACGCACTTTGGATTAGTAAGCATGCTGCATGGTCCACACAGGGCAGGTCCTGTGGCTGTCCTGGAACCAGGTGTGTCAGGCAGCCCCTCTGTCCTGAACATTGGACAGCTTGATACCAGAATGTCTTTGGCTGAGCCCCGCCAAGCATGGACCCTTTCTGATCCTAGCACCCAACATGTTACGTTGTTCCTCTGAGGCAGTCAATTTTCATCTTCTCAGATGGCATGCATGCAAATAGATTATTGATGAAGGCTTCATACTAGATCAGTCCATGAGGAGTTCCTCCCCAGGGCCTTGCTGTTTGACTTGGCACTGGAAGGATGACCTCAGAAATGTTTTCCAACTTGTGTTTTTCACCTGGATGCAGGAGCGCAGCTGCAAAGCCCCAGGGCAGAAAGCACTCAGGATTCCTCCAGAGAAGGGGGAGACTTGACTGAAAGGAGTCAGGGGCAATATCATGGCCTCTCCATCCAGCAACAGTAATGCGCACACACCCACACGATATATGTGCGACTGCTTTATACTGCAGGTTTACCTCCCCTCACACCTGGGGCTTGCAGACTCTTCCATGATGTTTCCTTGGGCATTCATGCCCATGTTCCTGCAGCTTCCCTTCCTGTGGTCCAGTGTGGCCTCCCCCAGCTGTTTCCAGGGAAGCAAACACAACCTACACAAGGATGGAGACATGATGATCGGTGCTTTCTTCTCCCTTTACACATTTCAGCCTTCCCAGGAGATCAAAGCAGCTAACAGTAAACTTCTGAATCTGCAGTAAGTGACTGTTTCACTTGAGTGTCTTCTGTCTAGCCATGATGTGAGTCATGTCCAGAGGCTGTGTGCATAGATAGAAGAGTGCTGTTGGTGCCCTTCTCTCGAGCACCTGTGCATAATGTATTCTCTCTCTCCCTCTGCAGACTGTGTTTCCACCTTTAAAAGGAGGTGGCAGAATACTTTGTTTTTCCCCATTTGTAGGGCTGGGGCCTGAGTGAGCAATCACTCTACACCTTCCCCTATCATCTAGACCCTCCACCACTGCCAGAGGTCAAACCAAGTCCCTTAGGATGACAATGCAGTCTATTTGCATACATTCATTTCTAAGAGGAACAGAGACGTGTTCTTTCCACAGCATCTTGAGACTGTTTCCACCAAGTGTGCAATTCCTAATATCCCTATAGAAACCGCTATTTATACCTCATGTACTGTACAATTAATTAAAAATGTTATCACAAAAATAAAAAAAGACAAGCAACAGGGATGGAGAGGAAGGGAGGAAGGGAGGAAGGAAGTGAGAAGTATCATATTAGAATTTTATCTATAAACTATATTAAATCTGTTCTCTTGATATTAATAAAAATAAATAGTAAAATGAAAACAATTCAGGGGAGGCTGAGTCAAATTTGATGAAATGAATCTTGGCCAGGGCAGAAGGCAGGGTTTCCTCAGGTGCTGGGGAGGGCGCTTGTCTCTCATCATAGCCACGGTGAACCTCCTGCTCTTCTTGTCCTCTGATTTTCTCTGTCCGCAGCTCAGGGGCCCGAGGTGCCTGGGCCAGTGTTTCTCTCCAGAACCATGTGCTGGATGCCCTATCCATGCCTGAAGTGCATATATTTGAAGTTACATAAGGTCCTCCTGGTCGCACCAAGTTATCCGATAGCTAGAAGCCTTTATGGGCCCATGAGAATGCATTACCTTATAATTCAAATAGGGGAACAAAAGGATTTTTTGACAGGGAGGATGTTTCCATGTGCAGAATTAACATTTATGTCTTTAGTTCAATACTTTTGCGAAGTGAAATTTTCAATTTGTCTTTTTTGGAGAAAGAGGCCTACCTAAATGTAAATGCCTCAGTTCCACAAGACCATCATATCGCCCTGAGCTTATGCTTTCTATTTCTTCATGTAAATATGAGAAGACATGACAAAGTGGGATCATTCGACCTTGACTCCTCCTAGCTCATTTTCCTTGTGTTACAAAATACCATAAATATTTTATATAAAAATTTTCATAATTGTATCTTATACCTATTATTATTTTACCTTGTAGAGCTAGCATAATTTTAGCTTCTCACCAATTTTTGGGTGCTTCTAAATTTTCTAGTTGGATTCCCAGTTTGTGATACTATAATTAGGAGTACTGTAATTAGGTATTTTATATGAGAAGCAGAGAGACAGAGAAGGAGATCACCCCTCTGCTGGTTCACTCCCCAAATTGCCAACACAGTGAGATCTGGGCCAGGCCAAATGAAGGAACCAGAAATTCCATCCAGGTCTCCCATGGGCACGGGTGGCAGGAACCCAAGTGTTTGAGCCAACACCTACTGCCTCCTAGCGTGTACCTTAGAAGGAAACTAGATACTGAAGTAGAGCAAACTGAAACCGAGGCACTCCAATTTGGGATGTGGGTGTCTCAAGTATTGTCCTAATTGCTTTGATAAAGACCTGCTCCAGTAGAAAGATCTTTGATAGAAGATCGATTATAATAAAGAGATCTACAGTATATTTTGAAAACTAATGAATTGATGAGATGGAAACTAGCTGAGTACATTGCTATTTATATTTAGTTTTACTTTATTATACACGGAAAAATTAGAATTTAATATTTTAAAGAGTAAAAAGTGACGCACTCTGTGGAGAATGATTAATTCAAGTTAATTAATCTGCAACAATTTTCACTGTTTGCAGTCAGAGTTATCTATATTGTAAAGCTGTTAGAGGAATATACTCTAAGAACCCCCTGGCCCTGGCCCTGGCCCTGGCCCTGGCCCTGACCCAGGGAAATATCCTGTTTCAAAAACTATACAGAAGAGAATTACCACTTCATGTTTCCTTTTTAAAAAGATTTTATTTATCTGAAAGGCAGAGTTACAGAGAGGCAGAGGCAGAGGGAGAAAGAGGTCTTTCATCTGCTTGTTCACTCCCCAAATGGCTGCGATGATCAGAGCTGGTCTGATCTGAAGCCAGGAGCCTGGAGCTTCCTCCAGGTCTCCCACACGTGTGCAGGGGCTGAAGGACTTGGGCCATCTTCCACTGTTATCCCAGGCCATAGCAGAAAGCCGGATCAGAAATGGACCCACCAGGACTTGACTTAGCACCCATGTGGGATGCTGGCACTGCAAGTGGCTGCTTTACCTGTTATGCCATAGTCTCAACCCCTCATGTTGACTTTTAAAAGAGGGATTTATCCCTGGTTGTCCATGGACAGTGGTTTCTCATTGTTAATGTTAGTATTTTTATGGATAGATAGGTATAGATAGGTTGATGATATGTATACCTCATGTCTTCATATATTATTTGATTTCTTGCTCTTTTTATCTTAATTTTTAACTTGTTATTTCCTTTTTAAAGAACTTTGTGAAATATTCTTATGAAGTTGCTGCTGAAATATTGTTGAGTGTGGGATCTTTACAGTAGAAACAAGCATGAACTTTAAAGAAGAGCAAAATGCAATCATCTGTGTCCTCGTCTTTCTGCCTTTTTGCCAGGGTTTGTTTTGCAATCCATAAGTCTATATCGCCCTGTGTTGGCTCCATATGTTAATTCCTGGACTCAACTTCATTATAAACTATTTGGAGCCTCTGGAATTTATTTTCTCATCAAATACAAGTTTATTCCCTCAGTTTTTCATTCCTGATAGTTTACTTTCACTATTATTAGAATAATTTCTTATTTTTCTACTTATTTTTCAATACTACCTTAATGATGTATGAAACTTTTATATAAACACAGAGATCAAACTCTATTTGCTGTTCTGTTCCAATTTGTCTGTGTTTTCTGGAACCATTGCCAATCTGTTTAAAATGTTGCACATAAGAAGTAGTTGCTGTTGTTTTCTTCCCCTTGGAAAGTTGTATTCTCCCCTTATGATTGTTCTGAATAATATTCACTAATTTTCTGAGCTCTTTAAAATTTAAGAGTCAGTAAATTAAATGGTATTAAAGTAAAAAAAAATAGAATTATACCTCTAAACCTGCAGCACTTAATGTACTCACCTCAGAATATAAATATAGATAGATAGATAGATAGATAGATAGAAATAGACCACATAAACGCAAAGATGGAATTAAAAGCAAACAGCAAACTGAAAACTTTCAAACATGATGTATTTGGAAAAGAATATTACAAACTTTCAGGCCACAGCAGTCAATGAATTGGATTTGAAGCCAGTCATAATTGGAGTCTTTTCCCTAAGGACTCCTGTGCCCTGTATGCAGGTTGGAGTCTAAGAACTATCAGCATGTTCTGGCTTTGGTTTTCGCCATTGAAGAGATCAACAGGAGCCCACATCTTCTACCCAACGTGTCTCTGGGATATGATGTCTTCAGTGTCCTACACAGTAATCGAAGAATCTTACAGACTCCCTTCCTTTGGCTCTCAGGGATGGTTGAGAGCATCCCAAATTACACTTGTGGAAGAGAGAGCAGGTCTGCAGCAGTACTGACAGGGACAACGTCGGCAACTTCTGCCCAAATTGGGACACTGCTGGGACTCTACAAGTTTCCACAGGTGAGCGGGCTGTCATGAGGAGAGAGAGCTGTTTTTGGCTGATGCCAATCTCTGGTGCTTTGAAGGGTGAGAGGAGGAGACTGGATTTAAGCATCTGTTAAAGTACATAATTTAAAAGGGCAAATACTCAGAAAAGTGGTGGAGAAACCATATTTTCTTTTTGAAATTCAGGAAGAGATAGAGAGAGAGAGGGAGAGAGAGTTTTTTTCCTGGAACTATTACATTGTTAATTTTTCCCTAGAATGTTCTAAAGGAGTGAGGATGAATAGAAAAAGAAATGATTAGTTAAATGAAAGTTAAAAAAAAATCAATGGGGGCCGGCGCCGTGGCTCAGTAGGCTAATCCTCCGCCTTGTGGTGCCGGCACATCGGGTTCTAGTCCCGGTCGGGGCACCGATCCTGTCCCGGTTGCCCCTCTTCCAGGCCAGCTCTCTGCTGTGGCCAGGGAGTGCAGTGGAGGATGGCCCAAGTTCTTGGGCCCTGCACCCCATGGGAGACCAGGATAAGCACCTGGCTCCTGCCATCGGAACAGTGCGGTGTGCCGGCCGCAGCGCGCCTACCGCGGCGGCCATTGGAGGGTGAACCAACAGCAAAAAGGAAGACATTTCTCTCTGTCTCCCTCTGCTGTCCACTCTGCCTGTCAAAAATTAAAAAAAAAGTATCAATGGAATCTGAAAGAAAGGAAAATATTTGTGAACATAATGGTTAATCTTTAATTTAAAAAAAATCATACAATATAACCAGTTATTAGCAATGAACGAATTCTATTGCATTTTGATCAGGTAATTTTAGTTCAGCTATAAATGTTAATAAAAACCAATATGCCCCCCCAAAAAGAAGCAAAAGAAAAATAAATGATTGATTTTTTCCTATGACCAGCTTTTTTTTTTACATTTATTTAACAAACATGAATTTCCAAAGTACAGCTTATGGATTACAGTGGCTTCCCCCACATTGACTTCCCTCCCACCCACAACCCTCCCCTTACCCGCTCCCTCTCCCCTTCCATTCACATTAAGATTCATTTTCATTTCTCTTATATACAGAAGATCAGTTAATATACATTAAAGATTTCAACAGTTTGAACCCACACAGAAACAAAGTGTAAAGTATGTATGAGTACTAGTTATAGCATTAATTCACATTGTACAACACATTAAGGACAGAGATCCTACATGAGGAATAAGTGCACAGTGACTCCTGCTGTTGACTTAACAAATTGACGCTCTTGTTTATGGTGTCAATAATCTCCCTAGGCTCTTGTCATGAGTCGCCAAGGCTATGGGAGGTATTTGAGTTTGCTGACTCCGATCTTATTTAGACAACGTCATAGTCAAAGTGGAAGTTCTCTCATCCCTTCAGAGAAAGGTACCTCCTTCTTTGATGGCCCATCCTTTCCACTGGGATCTCACTCGCTGAGATCTTTCATTTAGTTGTTTTTTTGTTTTTGTTTTTGTTTTTGTTTTTTTCTTTTTTTGCCAGAGTGTCTTGGCTTTCCATGCCTAAATCCTCTCATAGGCTCTTCAGCCAGATCCGAATGCCTTACAGGCTGATTCTGGGGCCAGAGTGCTATTTAGGACATCTGTCATTCTATGAGTCTGCTGTGTATCCCACTTCCCGTGTTGCATCGTTCTTTCCTTTTTAATTCTATCAGATAGTATTAGCAGACACTAGTCTTGTTTATGTGATCCCTTTGACTCTTGATCCTATCATTATGATCAATTGTGAACTGAAACTGATCACTTTGACTGGTGAGATGGCATAGGTACATGCCACCTTGATGGGATTGAATTGGAACCCCCTGGCACGTTTCTAACTCTACCATTTGGGGCATGTCCAATTGAGCATGTCCAAATTGTACATCTCCTCCCTCTCTTATTCCCACTCTTATATTAACAGGGATCACTTTTCAGTTAAAATTTAAACACCTAAGAATAATTGTGTGTTAATTAAAGAGTTATGATCAGCTTTTTAAAAAGATTTACTTATTTATTTGCAAGTCAGAGGTAAACAGAGAGAGGAGAGGCAGGGCATGAGAGAGAGAGAGAGAGAGAGAGAGAGAGAGAGAGAGAGAGAGAAGTCTTTCATCCAGTGGTTCACTCCCCAATTGGCTGCAATGGCTGGAACTTCGCTGATCTGAAGCCAGGAGCCAGGAGCTTCTTCTGGATCTCCCATGTGGGTGCAAGGGCCCAAGGACTTGGGCATCTTCTGCTGCTTTCCTGGGCCACAGCAGAAAGCTGGATTGGAAGTGGAGCAGCCAAGTCTCGAACCAGTGCCCATATGTGATGGTGCTTCAGGGCAGGGCATTAACCCGCTGCACCACAGCGCCGGCCCCCTCTGACCAGCTTTTGATTAATGCCTGTCAGAACTGAGATTATGATTTTTGGAAAGCCTGTTCCTCATGTTGCTTCATATTTTATTTTCCCTTTAGCTAACTTCTGGCCCTTTTGATCCTATTCTGAGTGACAATGGCAAGTTTCCTTCCCTCTATCAGATGGCTCCCAAGGAGATGTCTCTGGTTCATGGCATGGTGGCTCTGATGCTTCATTTCGGTTGGACATGGGTGGGGTTGGCCATCTCAGACGATGAGAAAGGCATGCAATTTCTCTCAGAATTGAGAGCAGAGATGGACAGGAATGGAGTTTGTGTAGCCTTTTTAAAAATGATCCCTGTTACTGTGTTGCTATATTACTCAAGAACCTCATTGTATCACTGGCAGATCATGAAATCATCAGCAAATGTTGTTGTTATTTTTGGTGACAATGAATCTTTTTTAGGCCTGACCTTTGGAAAGTGGGAACATATAATGATGTGGAAAGTGTGGGTCACCACCTCACAATGGGATGTCACCACTGGGAGGAGACATTTCCTACTTGACTCATTCCATGGGACACTCATTTTCTCACATCACCATGGTGAAATCTCTGGTTTCACAGATTTTATCCGAACAGCCAATCCATCCAGATACCCAGAGGATCCTTTCCTTGCTGACCTGTGGTTGACATATTTTAATTGCTCAATTTCTAAACTTGACTGTAAAACTTTGGAGAACTGTCCACCCAGTGCATCCTTGGAATGGTTGCCTTGGCACCATTTTGACATGACCATGACAGAAGAGAGTTACAATATATACAATGCTGTGTATGCTGTGGCTCACGCCATACATGAGATGATTCTTCAACAAGTAGAAATGTCACCAGGAGGAAATGGAAAAGGACTGGTGTTTTCTCCTTGGCAGGTAATGGCTCTGCCATTGGATGTTACATACTGTCACTTGTGTCAAGATGTTTTAAGCAAACCAGATAATTTATAATGCTTCTCCAAAAGCACTGGGGAATATGACTTGTATTTATTGGCCAGGACATAAATGTAGACTTGGGTATAAGTGATTGTCAAGAGCATGGAGCCAAGTGGGCAAGCAGAAAGGCATTGTGAATCTAGACTGATGCTTTATTTTATATAAGGCCTCAACAGCCTGCCCTTCTACTGCTTTCTATAGGAGAAATCTAGAGGTTTCCTGTGAAGTTCTTTTTAAAAGTTTTCAGAGAACAGATTTCAGGTATTTATCATAGAGTTCTAAAAATATAGCCATACTTCTCTCCCAACAGGAAGAGGATTAGTTCTTGAAGTTCATAAAAGATGTTGAGCCTTATCATATAATATAACTAAGCAGCAACTTCATTCACTGATAACCTCACTTTGCAGATTGATGTTCTGGATACTTCAGTAGGAAAAGGGTGTGGGTTTGACTCAACAGCTGAGATTTGAGCAGTCAGCCTCCTTACTGTGTAGGTGTGCATGTTTGGGAGTTTTCTCTTGATTCTTACTGATATTTTAGAAACATTATGATTAGTTTTCTGTGACCTTTCATTTCTGTTACTCCATTGTGTGCCTGTGATACATTGACATCTTCAGCAAGGCATTTCAGATGATAAGAGACTTTCAGTAATTTAGGCTTTGTGTCTTAACCCTGGGATGCCCTTTATCATCAGAGGATGCATCTCTTTTAGCTGCACCGTTTTCTGAAGAACCTCCAGTTTAACAATTCTGCTGGTGACACAGTGAATTTCAAAAAGGAGCACAGATTGAATGGAGAGTATGACATCCTCAACTATTGGAATTTCCCAGATGGTGTTGGAATTAAGGTGAAAGTAGGGAAGTTTTCTCCATATGCTCCACATGGTCAACACCTCTCTTTATATGAAGATTTGATAGAGTGGGACACAAAAATTGAACAGGTGTGTTGGAACTAATAATAATTCTTTGCTATACTCATAAATAGCCAATCTTCAAAAAAATTTATTGGGGCCAGTGCTGAGGCATAGTGGGTAAAGCTGCCATCTGTAGTGACAGCATCCCATATGGGTGTTGGTTCGAGTCCCAGCTGCTCCACTTCTGATCCAGCTCTCTGCTATGGCCTGGGAAAGCAGTAGAAGATGTCCCAAGTCCTTGGACCCCACACCCATGTGGGAGACTGGGAAGAAGCTCCTGGCTCCTGGCTTCAGATCGGCACAGCTCCAGCCATTGCAGCCATCTGGGGAGTGAACAGTGGATGGAAGACCTGTCTCTGCCTCTGCCTCTCTCTAATTCTGCCTTTCAAATAAATAAATAAGATAAGTAAATAAAATAATAAGATATTTTAAAATATCTTTTTAAAAGATTTATTTATTTGAGAAGCAGAGTTAGAGAGAGAAAGAGGGAGAGACAGAGGGAGTTCTTCCAATCACTGGTTCACTCCCCAAATGGCCACAATGACCAGAGCTGGGTCTATTTGAAGGCAGGAACCAGGAGCTTCTTCCAGGTTTCCCATGTAGATGCAGGGGCCCAAGGACTTGGGCCAACTTCCACTGCTTTCCCAGGCCATTATCAGGGAGCTGGATTGGAAGAGAAGCAGCAGGGATGTGAACTGGCACCCATATTGGATGCTGGCACTGCAGGCGGAAGCTTAACCTACTATGCTACATCGCTAGCCCCAAATGATTAATCTTGTTGTGGAGGTTTCTGTTTACTCATAGCACAGTAAATGGCTATTTATGCCATTTAACAACTCACCTTCCCAACTAAGAGATTTTTCTTGCTGTATTTCTGTTGGATATGAAGGGAACACAGCTATTCAATCATATTTCCCAATTCTCATACATTTCACAGCATACAATAAAAATGGCATTCAGTCCATAAAATTAGATGTAGATGTATGTGCAAGTTAAGTTTATTTTGATTTCAGTATTGTAAAACACCCTACTTGGTAGAAGAATGGGTGGTACTCTCAGTAGTGACCAACACATATCTGATTGTCCTCAGCCTCCCCATTCCATATGCAGTGCGAGTTGTAGCCCTGGATTCAGGAAGACCCCTCGAGAGGGAATGGCTGCCTGTTGTTTTGATTGCGCTCTGTGTCCAGAGAATGAGATTTCCAATCAGACAAGTAAGTGTACCTATTAGGAGAAATTCTTCATTTCTCCTTTATTCTCCCCCATCCATCCAAGGAACTGGAAAGGGCCTAGAGGAGAACTGCCAAGACAAGAATCTCCACTTTTAAGTTAATAATGTATTATAATAAATATTTACCCTATTAATGTTACTCTGCATCTGCCTTGAACAAGACAGGCAGATAGAAACAAAACTCTTCACTTTGGTCCAGTTCCAAAATGTTTGCAGTGGTCAGGGCTGGACCATTCCTGGAATCAGGAGCTGAGAGCTGAGTCCAAAGCTCTCATGTGTGTGTTAGGAACCCTGCCACTTCCCTTCCAGGGTCCTCAATGACAGAAAACTGGAACAGGAGCCATATCTGGGAGTCAAACCCAGTTACTTAAATGTGGGACATGCGTGTCTTCACCAGTAGTCTACACATTCACTCAGTGACATGTGTGTTTTCAGGCATTATTTTACACTTACAGCAGACATTAGTGTCTTTATAAAACTCCTCTTGACCACTGCTCAGTCTCCTAAGTTCCATATCCATCATGGAGTGAATACAGGTATATGTATCTACTTTTCATTTTCTGTGAAACTACATTTAGATCACATCGAAGACATAGATACTACAAATCCTTATTTTCCCAGGACCTGGCACTGTTTTTCAGTGTAGCAGGTACTTAGAAAGGGTGTGCTTGATGTACTGGTATGCATTACGGTTGTGTGCAACATGTTTATGATATACCATATTCCAAGTGAGGAGATTGTATTTTATGCTCTTCTGTAGTTCACAGGTAAGAAAAAAAAGAGATATGCAATCAGAGTAGTAGTATTGACTGCAATGAAAGTATGCACAACACAGTTGTCTATAGGATGTATTACGTGGTGGTATCTGCATTTTTTGAGGTGATGTTGTGGATCTCATCCAATAGATGTTAGTATTAATATTATGAATTAAATGGAGAGTAAATTCTTGGTAGAATTATTAGAAGTGGCTGAATTTGGGGAATTGCCAGTTGACGCAACATGCAGAGAACCTAAGAAAAAGGTTTAATTGGTAAAACTCAGAGAATATGTGAATGGGGTTGGGAGATGATACGGGAAATGGACTGAATATTTGTATATTGGATTTTCCATAATTATCACTTTGGAATGTTTCAGACTTACAGTATTTAATGGTGTTATACTGAAATCATTTCTTTTTTAAAGCTGAAAATCCATCTGTTACACCCAGCCTAAATATCATAGCTTAGCCTACCCTTCCTTACACTTGCTTGGAACATGAAGTCACTTATATAGAGTGGGGATTTTCTAAGATTGAATTTGTGATTGGTGTGTTGTTTAATATTACAATGATGTAGCATTAACTCAGTTTATTAGAAATGTAGGAGATTGTTGTTATGGTCTACATATCACTGACTTGGTAAAGGCACTTTGTGTGTACACATTGGGCATAAGTTCATATGTGTTCCACGTGCAGTAATGGAGAGCGCATCATACACCAGCTTGAATTCCGATAGCCTTGGAAATTATAAATACACCACTAAACTACTCATGGGTTATAGAATGAACAAGATGTATATTTCCATTTAGAAACACTGTTTATTAAATCTGGTGTCCAGTTAGAGTGAAACGTATAATTCCAATGAAATTTATAATTCTAAATTTTATATATTTATGTATAATGTATATTAAAAGCTGAACTTATCATTTCTAAGAATAAATCGAGTATCAGAAAAAGAACACTAAATTAAACACAAAGGAGAATATAGGAAATGATAAATATAAGAAAATAAAATACAAACATAAACAGGATAAGAAAAGTTGTTTCTTGTATAAAACAAATAAATTGATCAAGAAGAAGCAGGAAAAATGCAGGAAATAAGAGATACTAAGGCTGAAAGTAGGTCATCTATATAGATCTCCCAAAAAAGTTAACATAGTGAAAACATATTATAAATGATTCTTGTTAACACTTTGGAAACCTCACGTGTAGTTCACAAATTCTCATGTCAGTAGGATTTGTCAGAGCCATCCTCAAAGCATAAATAACATTAAGTGAGGAATTTTTAAAAAGTCCCCATATGTTTTTATTATCTACAACAGCTTCTTTTGGGGGGGATTTATCAAACCTTCATAAAAGAAGGAACAATTATTTACTAAGCTCTGTTCAGAGAAAAGGAAATTTTAGTGAATTCCTTGAAAATGGCCTAACTTTGGCTCCCCAGTATTACAAAGTCATTTCAAAAAGAGGAACTTTTTAAAAGATTTTTATTTATTTGAGAGGTAGAGTTACAGACAGTGCAAGAGAGAGACAAAGAGAAAGGTCCTCCTTCCATTAATTCACTCCCCAAATGGCTGTAACGGCCAGAGCTGCACTGATCTTGAGCCAGGAGCCAGGTGCTTCTTCCTGGTCTCTCACATGGGTGCAGGGGACCAAGGACTTGGGCCATCTTCTACTGCTTTCCCAGGCCATAGCAGAGACCTGGATTGGAAGAGGAGCAGCTGAGACTAGAACTGGTGCCCATATGGGATGCCGGCACCACAGGCGGAGGATTAACCTACTGAACCATGGCACCACCCCCAAAAGAGGAAATTTATAGCCATTTTGCTTCTTTTTTTAAAAGATTTATTTATTTATTTGGAAGTCAGAGTTACACAGAGAGAGAAGGAGAGAGATAGAGGGGAGGGAAGAGGGGAGGGGGAGAGGGAAGAGAAAGGAGATGGTAAGAGGAGGGGAGGAGGAGGGGGGAGGGGAGAAGGAAAGTGAGAGGTATTCCACCTGCAGTTCACTTCCCAGTTGGCCACAATGGCTGGAGCTGTGCTGATCCAAAGCCAAGAGCCAGGAGCTTCTTCTGGGTCTCCCACATGGATGCAGGGGCCCAAGGACTTGGGCCATCTTGTACTGCTTTCCCAGGCCAAAGCAGAGAGCTGGATTGGAAGTGGATCAGCTGGGACTAGAACTGGCACCCAAATGGTATGCCAGCACTGCAGGTGGTGGCTTTACCTGCTACTTCACAGCACTGGCCCTGCTATTTTGCTTCTTGAAGTAAACCTGTGTATCTTAGAAAAAAGCAGTAAGTCAAGCCATATTTTATAAAGAGGCTGTTTCATATTAAAATTGCTTTGCACAATGTAAAACAATACACTAGTACCTCAAAGGAAGAAATAAAAATCCCAATGATGGCAAAAAATAATAAAATCAACATCTATTCATGTTATATAAATAACAAAGAACAATTTTTCCCAAATTATGAGTAGGACAGAATTTTCTTCATAAAGAGTATTTGCATAATCACACCATAGTTTTGAGGCAGTATTGATAGAATAAATTAAGAACATTCAACACAACCACATCTGACTAAGTATTAGGCTGCACATCCTGTCTAGTGAATATTTTCAAAAGAGAAAAAAATTGGAAAAGAAGAAATAAAAATCATGTTCAGATTATATTTTGTATAAATATAAAGCCCACATAAATAAGCTTAGTAATTGACTATAACAGTGACTGGATATAAGGATAACATCCAAAAACTTACTTTATTTTTATATACCGGCCACAAAGCATTTGAAAATGAAAGATTTGAGCGTTTATAACATCTGACAAGTAAAAATATCTAGAAGTAAAGGTAAGAGTCTTGACCATAAATTTACAGAACATAATTTTCAAAAATGAAAGACTGACATAGGCGGACACAGTACGCTCATAGTTGGAGAGACTCAATTGGAAAGATTTGGGGACTACCAAAGATGAGCTCCTGATTCAATGATTTGCAATCTACATTGCAAGATATTCTGTAGTGGAAATTATAACTCATGACAGGATGTGAGGATGTATTCCACCTGGTATCAGTTACTATTAGTCCTCTCTGTCCTTGATACTGTTTTTATTTATTTTTTAAAGATTTATTTATTTGCAAGTCAGAGTTACACAGAGAGAGGAGAGGCAGAGAGAGAAATAGAGAGAGGTCTGCCATTTGATGGTTCATTCCCCAATTGGCCACAATGGCCAGAGCTGTGCTGATCCGAAGCCAGGAGCCAGGAGCTTCTTCCCAGTCTCCCACGTGGGGGCAAGGGCCCAAGGACTTGGGCCATCTTCTGCTTACCCAGGCCATAGCAGAAAGCTGGATCGGAAGTGGAGCAGCCAGGTTTTGAACCGGTGCACATATACAATGTCAGCACTTCAGGCCAGGTCATTAACCCGCTGCACCACAGCACCGGCTGTCCTTTAAATTTTGTAAATTGTCATGTTCCTGATGCTTTCTCAATAAGGGGCCTCAGTATTGAAAAAATGAAACCAAGAGTTTTCTTTTAGAGACATAAATAAATGAGATAGGTAGGTGTTTCACATTTTGAAAATTTGCCTTGAAGGTGACAGTACATTGCAGGGTCTTCTTCAGTGGTGTCTTGAGTCATAGGTTCCAGCCTCATTAAATGATTTAGATACCCTACACTAAACACTACAGCAGGATCCTTGGTCTTGAATGATTGAGTCTCCAGAAACATGAGTAGTGATTTATGCTGTCATAAATTAACCAGGATAAAATAGGGCATTTGGGGCCAGCGCCGTGGCTCACTAGGCTAATCCTCCACCTGCAGCGCTGGTACCCTGGGTTTTAGTCCCAGTTGGGGTGCTGGATTCTGTCCTGGTTGCTCATCTTCCAGTCCAGTTCTCTGCTGTGGCCCGGGAAGGCAGTGGAGGATGGCACAAGTGCTTGGGCTCTGCACCTGCATGGGAAGCCAGGAGGAAGCACCTGGCTCCTGGCTTTGGATCGGTGCAGCATGCTAGCCGTAGTGGCCATTTAGAGAGTGAACCAATGGAAGGATGAACTTTCTCTCTGTCTCTCTCTCACTAATTCTGTCAAAAAATAAATAAAAATAGAGGGCATTTGATGATTACAACAAAGTGTCCTGAGTCAGTCAGTTGTTGTTGTGGGAAAAAAAATAAGATCACATGAATATGAAGAAGAAATAATAGTGTTGTGTCTTAGCCATAATTTAGATGAGTGATATTAATCAGGAATCATTCCCTATACATTATTCTGATACATGCTTCCCACAGCTTATTCTGTGTGCTTTTGGAAGTTGGGGAACATAACACTAAGCACTGCTGGAGCTGGGCTGGTGCACTTTGCTTGTCTTAGCAGATATGGATCAATGTGTGAAGTGTCCAGAGCAGCAGTATGCCAACACACAGCGAGACCGCTGCCTGCACAAAGCTGTGGCCTTCCTGGCTTATGATGACCCCTTAGGAATGACCCTGGTCTGCACAGCGCTGTGCTTTTCTGTCCTCACCGCTGTGGTTCTTGGGGTCTTTGTGAAGCACCGAGACACTCCCATAGTCAAGGCCAACAATCGTTGTCTCAGCTACATCCTGCTGATCGCCCTCATCTTCTGCTTCCTCTGCTCCTTATTGTTCATTGGTCATCCCAACACAACCACCTGTGTCCTCCAGCAGACCACGTTTGGAGTGGTGTTCACTGTGGCTGTTTCCACTGTCCTGGCCAAAACTATCACTGTGGTTCTGGCCTTCAAGGTCACTGCCCCAGGGAGAAGGATGAGACAGTGGCTGCTATCAGGGGCACCTAACTCCATTATTCCCATCTGCTCCTTGATCCAACTGGTTCTTTGTGGCATCTGGTTGGGGACCTCTCCTCCATTTATTGACACAGATGCACACTCTGAGCATGGCCACATCATCTTGGTGTGCAACAAGGGCTCAGTCACTGCCTTCTACTGTGTCCTGGGCTACCTGGGTTCTTTGGCCCTGGCCAGCTTCACTGTGGCTTTCCTAGCCAGGAACCTGCCTGACACGTTCAATGAAGCCAAGTTCCTAACATTCAGCATGCTGGTGTTCTGCAGTGTCTGGATGACCTTCCTGCCTGTCTACCACAGCACCAAGGGGAAGATCATGGTGGCCATGGAGGTCTTCTCCATCTTGGCCTCCAGTGCAGGGCTCCTGGGCTGCATCTTTGTCCCCAAGTGCTACATTATTCTCTTCAGACCTGAGAAGAACACTTCAAAAGGATTGAAGGATACAGCAGATTCCAAGGGAAATGGGTGTTTAAAGATTAGTTCATTAGTTCATTAGTTCACATATTTAGGATTTCAGACCAAAATTGATAAAACTCTGATTTTGCATTCCATGTTATAAATTAACTGATCTAGCTTAACCTCCTTATGAACAGCATCCACTTCTCTGTTAAAAAAGATTTATTATACACACACACACACACACATTGAAAGGCAGAGTTAGAGAAGGGGGAGAGATAGAGAGACCTTCCCTCCAGTGCTTCACTCCCCATATGACTGCAGTGTTCCAGCATTGGGCCAGGCCAAAGCCAGGAGCTTCATCTGAGTCTGCCCCATGGGTGTCAGGGACCCAAACATCTTAAGCCATCTTTTGCTGCTTTCTCCAGGTCTTTGGCAGAGAGCTGGATCAGAGGTGGAGCAACAGGGCCATTAACTGGTGCCTGTTTGGGATGCTGGCGTTGTAGGTGGCAATTTCCCACCACTCCACAACACTTACCATAATTTATCTCTCTTTTTAAAAATAATACTCTGTTCAAACCCCATCTCAGGTAAAGACTCTTGAAACTTCACTTCTACTAGTTTCTACATTTTGCTTGTAAACTAGTAGACACTTAAATATTTATATTTTGATAAAATGAATTTACAAGATTGTTTCCTGTTTCATTTTTCCTCCTTTAGAGTTTACATTAAAAAGATTTATAATATAGTTGGAATTGGCTGGCGCCGTGGCTCAATTGGCTAATCCTCCACCTGCGGTGCTGGCAAACCAGGTTCTAGTCCCAGTCGCGGTGCCGTATTCTGTCCCGGTCACTCCTCTTCCTGTCCAGCTCTCTGCTGTGGAGGATGGCCCAAGTCCTTGGGCCCTGCACCCACATGGGAGACCAGGAGAAGCAACTGGCTCCTGGTTTTAGATTAGCGTGGTGCACCGGCCGCAGTGGGCCGGCCTCAGTGACCATTGGAGGGTGAACCAATGGAAAAGGAAGACCTTTCTCTTTGTCTCTCTCTCTCACTGTACACTCTGCCTGTCAAAAAAAAATAGTTGGAATTTTTGCAGTGCTGTAATTGGTCATGTTAAATCATTTTTCATGTGTTTACAACATTGTCACAAAACCCTTAATTATGTATCACTTTCTTATTTGAAATGCTGTAATAATTGCACATCAATTTTTTAAATGTAACAGAGTATACAAACTTGTATTCAATTTGTTTATTGTTTTTTATTTATTTTGGCTTTAGGTTTTCTTTTTTTAATTTATTTTTATTTAGTAAATATAAATTTTCAAAGTACAGTTTATGGATTACAGTGGCTTCCCCCACCATAATTTCCCTCCTACCCGCACCCCTCCCATCGCCCACTCCCTCTCCCATTCTATTCACATCAAGATTCATTTGCAATTATCTTTATATACAGGAGATCGATTTAGTATATATTAAGTAAAGATTTCATCAGTTTGCACCCACACAGAAACACAAAGTGTAAAATACTGTTTGAATACTACCTATAGCATTACTTCACATTGTACAACACATTAAGGACAGATCCCACATGGGACGGAAGTACACATGTGTACTTCCTGTTGTTGACTTAACAAATTGGCACTCTTGTTTGTGGCGTCAGTAATTTCCCTAGGCTCTAGTCATGAGTTGCCAGGGCTATGGAAGCCTTTAGAGTTCGCTGACTCCGATCTTATTCTGACAGGGTCATAGTCAAAGTGGAAGTTCTCTCCTCCCTTCAGAGAAAGGTACCTCCTTCTTTGATGGCCCGTTCTTTCCACTGGAATCTCACTCGCAGAGATCTTTCATTTAGATCTTCTTTTTTTTTTTTCCAGAGTGTCTTGGCTTTCCATGCCTAAAGTACTCTCATAGGCTCTTCAGTCAGATCCAAATGCCTTAAGTGCTGATTCTGAGGCCAGAGTGCTATTTAGGACATCTGTCATTCTATGAGTCTGCTGTGTATCCTGTTTCCCATGTTGGATCGTTCTCTCCCTTTTTGATTCTATCAGTTAGTATTAGCAGACACTAGTCTTGTTTGTGTGATCCCTTTGACTCTTAGGCCTATCAGTGTGATCAACTGTGAACTGAAGATGATCACTTGGACTAGTGAGATGGCATTGGTACATGCCACCTTGATGGGATTGCATTGGAATCCACTGGCATGTTTCTAACTCCACCATTTGGGGCAAGTCCGATTGAGCATGTCCCAAATTGTACATCTCCTCCCTCTCTCTTTCCCACTCTTTTATTTAACAGGGATCACTTTTCAGTTAAAATTTAAACACCTAAGAATAATTGTGTGTTAATTACAGAGGTCAACCACTAGTACTAGAACAAAACAAAAAAATACTAAAAAGGATAAAGTATTACACTGTACATCAGCAGTCAGGACAAGAGTGATCAAGTCACTGTTTCTCTTTGGCTTTAGGTTTTCTGTTGCCAATTCCAGACTTAAAAATTGGCTTTTATTTTTGAGGTGAAATTAATAACAACAAAAGAGTAACCATTTTAGAGTGAACTAATGACATGCATGGCATTCACTGTTTTCTGCAACCATCATTTTTGTCAAGTTCTAAAATACTTTCATCACCCAAAATCAAATTCTTTATTCAGTGGTCGCTCACTTCCTGCTCCTCACAATCAAACAGCCACCCTCTGCTTTGTGTTTCTGGATTTGACAATGCTGAGTGTTCCATACAAATGAAATCCTGCACTGTGCAGACTGGTTTGGTGACCTTTTTTCACTTAGCATAGTGTTTTCAAGCATCATCCAAATTATAGTTGGTATTCACTCTGTTCATGACAAACTATTATTTCTTTGATTTGATTCATTGAATTTTTAAAAGATTTTTTTTTTAATTTGAAAGGCAGATTTGGAGCAATACAGAGAGAGGGCTTATATTCATTGGTTCACTCCAAATGGCTAAAGTGGCTGGAGTTGGCCCAATCTGATGCCAGGAGCCTCTTCTGGGTCTCTCAAGTGGGTGCAGGGGCCCAAAGACTTGGTCAATTCTGTGATATTTCCCAAGCACCTTTGCAGGGTGCTAGATTGGAAGTGGAACAGCTGGGACCTGAACTGGTACCCATATGAGATGCTGGTGCTACAAGTGGCAGCTTTACCTGCTTCACCACAGCACTGGCCCCAAATTCACTGAATTTTATTTCAGAGATAGAACATGATTTGTTACAAACTTTGTTTGGAATAGACAACTGTGAACACTGATGTACAAGGAGTTGTTTGTGTGTTTTCAGTTTTGTTGATTTTACTCCTAGGAGTGGAATGGTTTGATTATGTATGAATTCTTTTTTTTTAAAAAAAAGCTTTATTTATTTATTTGAAAGAGTTACAGAGAGAAGGAGAGGGAGGGGGAGGGAGAGTTCTTCCATCTGCTGGTTCACTCCCCACATGGCTACAACAGCTGGAGCCGGGCTGATGCAAAACTAGGATCCAGGAGTCTTCTCCTGGTCTTCCATGCTTGTCTAGGGGACCAAGGACTTGGGCCATCTTGTACTGCTTTCCCAGGCCACAGCAGACAGCTGAATCATAAGTAGAGCAGCCGGGATTTGAACTACTGCCTATTTGGGCTGCTGATGCTGTAGACCAGGGCTTTAACCCACTGCGATACAGTGCAGGCTCCGATGAGCATCCTTTGCAATGCTTTTTGGTCACATGTCTCTCTGTGCAAAAAATGTCTCTTCAATTCAAAGTCCCATTATGTTGATTCTGTTTGTATTTTTGTTGTTCCTTTCTGCTTTTTAGAATATGTATTTGATACTAGACACTTACCTGGAGGATTTGCAGCCATATTCTTCCATTTTCTATCATATCTTTGCTCTTTATTGATTCTGTCCTTTCTTGTACAAATCTTTTTTAATTTTGTTCAAACCTTATTCACCTTTTCTTCTATGGTTGCTTGTGCTTTTCCTATTGTATCATAGAATACATTATTTTATCCAGAGCCATGATCTACCCTTTTTTTCTTCTAAGAAGTTTTAAAAATGCACTTTCATTCAGGCTGTTGAATCAACATGAGTTAAATTTTGGGTAAAGCATGAGGTAGGGTAAATCTCATTGTTTTAAGAGTTTGTGTCAAGGACTGTTGCCATGGCTCAATAGGCTAATCCTCAGCCTGCAGCACCGGTACCCCGGGTTCTAGTCCCAGTTGGGGCGCCGGATTCTGTCCTGGTTGCTCCTCTCCCAGTCCAGCTCTCTGCTGTGACCTGGGAAGGCAGTGGATGGTGGCCCAAGTCCTTGGGCCCTGCACCCACATGAGAGACCAGGAGGAAGCACCTGGCTCCTGCCTTTGGATCAGCATAGCACACCGGCCGTAACAGCCATTGTGGGGGTGAACCAATGGAAGGAAGACCTTTATCTCTGTCTCTCTCACTGTCTAACGCTGCCTGTCCAAAAAAAAAAGAGTTTGTGTCAAATAAACCAGCTCTACATTTTTAGAGTTCATATTAAATGAGCCAGGTCTACATTTTCAGAGGGTGTTAATGTATTTTTTCAGTAATAGCCTTAGGTTAGATGCAGAATCATAGAACAAATTCTTGTTAGAATATTTATAAATGGCAAAAGTAGCAAATTGCCAAGTTGTATTTTATTCAGAGTAAATAAGATTCAGCGTGACTGGAACACGGAAAATGTAATGCTGTTGGGGTGAGACATGATGCAGACAGTTAACAGAAAACCAGTATTGTAGACTTTGCATATCAGCATAACCCATTTGGAATTCTGAGATTGGTAATGGTAAATGGTGACACACTAGAACCACCTTTGTATTCTGGATTTTCCTTTTTTTTCTTTTTCTATTTGATATGACATTAATTTTACAATGTACTTACAGTGCTGTATTCTTTTGTTTTGAAATACATTGAGCTCGACAAGATTGTCCAGCATAGAGACAGTTGGAGTCAGTGCTGTCCATGCACGCTGAGTGTAAGTTAAGTTCATGTGTGCCTTCCATGTGCACAGATAGACAATGCTGCACCTACCAACTTCAGCCTCCACATGCTTTTATTTTAAGAAATATTCTTTACAATAACCCAAATGTTAAAGAAACTGGTCTTCAATAGGAATTTTTGATGTCTCAAATAGAAAAAACATCATCAAATTTTGTGGGGATGTTGCTAAAATTCCCTGTAGACAGATGTACAATCCCAGATTCTATAAACCTGTATACAACCTTATCTATAGATCTCAATAAGAAATAACTGAAATTCTACATTTGAATTATTACAGGCTGTTAGGGAACCATTCACAGAGAAAGTAACTATAGTGCTGTTTGAAAGAAAGTAACTGCGCAGTAGAAAAGTAACCCTGCTACCTTGTAAGATTTGAAAACGGACAGCCTAACTAGATGGCCTAACCACAAACCACAAACTGCCATTGCCATGACTACAGGACCTTGGGAGGTTGGCATGTGGGTGGGGCTAGCCTCTAAAAACTGTATATAAGGGGACCCTCAGACACTGTAAACCAGAGGTTGCTGAGCCTCTCTCCTCGGTCCGTAGTGCCTTGTGCCCACAGGGAGAAGCTCTTGGTCCATAGCGCCTAGTGCCCGCAGGAGTTGGCTTGAGCGATCTCTCCTCCTAGTCACCTAGAGTACCAATAAAGTGTGTTTAGCTTGACCTTCCTCAGTCTCCTCGACTCTTCCTTCGCAACAACCTGGCCAATTCCCGGAGGGGGAGATCCTGACAGCTGGCACCCAAACAGGGACCTGAAGTCAGACGGCGAGGAGACGAGCCTTTGAGGGCTCGTCAAAAAGGTGAGTAGCAGTGGTTGAAAGAGACCACTATGGGTGGGATGTCCCAGTCAAAAGAATATAGACAGGCACTAGTGAGTATAGAGAAGGTGAAGGTCCTTCCAGGCCAGGCACCAAGAGGTAAGAAAGTGAATTGCTACTCACCAGGAAATGTAACATGGGCTTGTAAGCTGGCAGCTGCTTGTACAGGACGGGACCTCCAAGATCTGCAGACCTTGGAAGAAGTAGAAACCCTCTTGGAGGAATGTCTACAAAGAGGAGAAGGTGCCACGACAGGGAAAGATTATAAATGTGCAGCAGACACCCTTAAGGTGTTAATTTGTTGTGGCAAAGGATTAAATCCAAAAAATACAGGAGACACCTGTAAGCTGTATGATGCCATAACAGAATGTAGGTAAAACCTTCAGGTTGTTCCCAGAGAGTTAAGCAAGGAAGAAAAAACAAAAGAACAGTCAGCTTACCCAATAATGTTAAGAGGTGGTAGACGAGAATATGAGCCTGTGGGACCTGGACCAATAGCCGCTTGGCTTAAACAAGTGCAGGAACATGGTTTCACATACTCAGCTACCATCACTTACTTTGGGGTAATTTCAGTAAACTTTACATCAGTAGACATCAGTATTCTACTGAACGTAACTCCTGGCTTTGCAGCAGAGAAACAGCTAGTCATAGACAAGATAAAAGAGAAGGTGATAGCATGGGATGAGATGCATCCCCCTCCCGACGCAGCTGGACCAGTGCCACTAACAGCAGATCAGATTAGGGGAATTGGATTATCACCAGAAGAAGCAGCTGGCCCTGGATTCACTGATGCCAGAACCCTCTATAAAACATGGGTTCTTGAGGCGCTTCAAGATTGCCAGAGAACTATCAGTGGGGCCCCTAAAGCAATCAGCATCAGACAAGGGCCCAAGGAACCCTACCCTGAGTTTATTGAATGATTATTTACTCAGATTGACATGGAAACATCTAGAGAGGATTTGAGAACATATTTACAGGACACCATGAGCCTTCAAAATGCTAATGAAGAATGTAGAAAGTTGCTTAGAAATTTAAGACCAGGAGATTCGTTAGAAGAAAAAGTGTATGCCTGTAGAGAATTTGGATCCACCTCCTATAAGATGGCCATGCTGGCAGAAGCCTCAAAGGCTGGAGATAGATAGCAAGGGTCAAGAAGTTTTCAGGGAAATTGTTACAGGTGTGGAAAAAGGGGGCATATGGCAAGAAATTGTAGGAGTGGAGAAAAAACTCTGCTAAAATGCTATAATTGTGGGAGAACTGGACATATGGCAAAAGTATGTAGACAGCCAAAAAACAGGAAAGTGGGGGGCAATGCCCCCGGACCATGATGGCATCTGCCCAGAATATTCAGTCATCTATCCCACTGTCTGCCCCGCCCCTGGGGGAAACACAGACAGAAGCCCCTGCAACAGGGATCTACCTGAAACTACCTAAATAGAATTAAAACAAAGACCTACCTTAAAGGTAAACCTAGGGGGAAATGATATAATAGGGCTGTTAGATACAGGGGCCGATTTAACTATAATAAGGGAACAAGAGACTAAAGGAATAAAAGAAGGGATAACAGAAGGATGGCAAAATATAGAGGGGGTGGGAGGGTGCTCTAAATTACAAAAAAAAAATCACAGGTTACACTGAAAGACAAAAAGGGAAGGAAGACAAAGACATCCATTCTAATATCCCCAGATATTCCCATCAATATATTCGGAAGGGATATCTTAACAAAGTTAGGAGTAGCCCTAATTATGGTGCAGCTCTCTACCCAAATTACCCCAATAAAGATAAAGGGACCTAATAAAGGTCCCTTGATTCCCCAATGGCCTTTAACCAAAGAAAAATTAGAAGGAATTCAGGAAATAACAAAAAGACTGCTAGAGGAAGGGAAGATATCTCCAGCAGACCCAGATAATCCCTGGAACACCCCAGTATTTGTGATAAGGAAAAAATTAGGTAAATGGTAAATGTTAATAGATTTTAGAGAACTTAATAAGTTAGTAGATAAGGGAAGAGAAGTTCAGTTAGGTAATCCACACCCTGGAGGATTACAAAGAAGAAAGCAGGTCACTGTTTTGGATATAGGGGATGCTTATTTCACCATCCCTCTGGATAAGGACTTCAGGCCGTACACTGCCTTTACCATCCCAGAAGTTAATAATCAAGTTCCAGGCCATAGGTATGTTTGGAATTGCCTCCTACAAGCTTTTGTATTAAGTCCCTTGATTTACCAAAGTACACTAAAGGATATACTAAAGCCCTTGAGACAACAACATCCAGAGGTAGATCTTTATCAATATATGGATGATATATATATTGGGTCCAATCATTCTCCAAAATATCCCAAACTGATTGTAGAAAAACTCAGAAAAATGCTTTAAAAGGGATTCGAGACTCTGAATGAGAAATTACAAGAACAATATCCTTATTCATGGATGGGGTACTTGTTGCACCCGAATAAATGTACATTGCAAAAACTAGAGTTGCCAGAACTTCCAGAGAAGCTTACCCTAAATGAACTACAAAAGTTAGTTGGACTCCTTAATTGGATGACCCAAGCTGTTCCCGGAATTAAGACAAAACCTTTTACTCTTATGATGAAGGGAAACCAAGAGTTAAATAGTATAAGGGAGTTGACCCCCGAAGCAAGACAGGAGTTATGGATTATAAAGAGGCTATTACAAGAACACAAACCTTTAAACTACTGGGACCCCAGCAAGGAAGTTTACTGTACCGTTATGATGGGAGGTAACACCATAAATTATAAAGTGCACCAAGGATCTGATATCCTTTGGGTAGGTAGACAGGAATTTCCAAAGGTATTGGCAGCATCTCCTCTAACTAGAGCCCTAAAATGTCTACATAAAATCAGACAAGAATGTATTATATGAATAGGGCAAGAACCTATATATAGGTTACCTATAAAAAAGAGGATTTAACGTTATGATTCAGGAAGACCCCTACTTGCATTGGGTACTGCAGATTGAATGTATCCATGCACCTTTAATGCTTAGAAGAGCACTAAGCAGTCTTCAAGGTCATCCCATGCCAGGACCTACTTACTGTGTTGATGGAGGAAGCAAACAGGGGCAAGGAAAATATGGCTTTTGGAGATCAGATGGAGTTAAACTAGTTAAGGAGAGTGAGGGAAGTAATCAAGAATTCGTAAAAAGAGCCATGCTACTAGCCCTTCAAGAAGGACTCCTGATAATGAATATAGTTACAGATTCCCAATATGTATATACATTAACTGAGTCCAGACCCCTACCTGTAAATATTGAAGAACCCTTGCTTAGAACCATACTAGAAGCTAGTATGGTTAGAAAGTAAAGAAGAAATTTACACCCAATGGGTGCCTGGACATAAGGGAATCCCAGGCATTGAAAATATTGACAAATTAGTTTCAGATAAATACAACTCAAATAAACCTGGTAGTACAAGGTGGTCACATTAAGGAAAAAGAACCAGAACAGATTGGATACTCCATAAGTGCCCCAAAAGATCTAGTACTTATGCCAAACGTAATAGAGACCCTTAACCTACAAACACAAATTATCATAATCCCAGGACAGTGGGGGGGGTGGATAACAGAAACATCAGAGATGACTGAGGCCAAAGTAAGGGTAGTTGGAGGTTTCATCAGCCCAGGAGACCAAAATCCTCTAAAGATAAGATTGGTCAACCTATCCCAAAAATAGTATATGTAAAAACAGGACAACTAATAGTTCAGTTAATTTTAATGTCTGTCCTCCATGACATAAGTAAGGCACCAAACATCTTTTTTCTAGAACATATTGAGACAGCCACGGACGATCATGCTAAATGGCATAGTGACGTGTCATACTTGAGACAACAATTCAGCTCACCAAAAATTGTAGCAGAACAAATAATAAAGAACTGCCCCAAGTGTGTGCATAAAGGAGGAACTACTCCTCATATTAGTAGATCAGGGCCAGGACTGTGGCAAATGGATGTGACCCACTATGAGGCCCGGCTAATTCTGGTAGCCATTGAGACATCTACTGGCCTTCTATGGGCTAAGCTAATTCCTAAGGAAACTGCTCAGGAAACAGTATGGGGAATATTAGAACTACAGAACCTATTTCATATCCAAGCACGCCATACAGATAATGGCCCTAACTTCACAGCAGAAAAGGTCACAGAATTGTGCCGATATTTAAATATTGATCATACCATAGGCACACCCTATAATCCACAGTCGCAGGGAATGGTTGAGAGAGCTAATCAATCCTTAAAACAAGAAATGGATAAATTTGCTAATGTGGTTCAAACCATTGAAGCACGGCTACAATTGGCTCTTATAGCCCTTAGTCAAAAGAAAAGGGGAGGGATAGGGGGCTATACTCCTACGGAAAGATATATCCATCAGAGATGGCAAGAACTAGAGCAAACGCTCTAACTCCAGAAACTTAAAGACAAGAAAACTCTTTTGCTTTTATAGATTACCAAACAGTAAAGACTGGAAAGGGCCCACTACCATCCTTTGGAAAGGAGAAGGAGCAGTAGTGATCGACACACCTGAAAGGGGGATGATTAGCTTGCCCCAAAGACATGTTAGGATGGTTCCAGCCCCAGGACCTCAGGATTTGGGAATTTCCAATTAGGCACTAATGGAATATCAATTACAATTATCCTGTCAAAAGAACTCATGTGTTTGTAAGAAATGTAGATACCACTGTCAGTTGTGCTTTTTACAGAAAGAATTAGGGATTTCATATTCCAGAGCTAGGATTAAAGAACTCCAGAAATGGCAACAGCAGCAGCAAATGGAGAAAAGTACATTAAAGGAAGAGAAGCAAAAGAACTCTATGAACAGTATGCACTTAATTAAGTGAGGAAGAAAATCCACCATTTGTAAACCCTTTTGAGAGATTGCTTGAGGACCAACAAGATGAATTAGCAGCCCAACAACAAGCACATCTACAACAGGTAAAAGAAGAATTGAAGAGATGGGACCCAGATAAAGGTAAGTTAATTGAAGATAAGCAAGTGCTTAAATGATTTAAAGTATTAGGTAACTTAATAAGATGTGGGAAAGATTTGCTCAGAACTTATGGTATGATAATGATATTGCCAAGTGTAAAAACAGAAGAACATGGCCAGTGCCATGGCTCAATAGGCTAATCCTCCACTGCAACACCAGCTCACTGGGTTCTTGTCCCGGTCGGGGCACCGGATTCTGTCCCGGTTGCCCCTCTTCCAGGCCAGCTCTCTGCTATGGCCCGGGAAGGCAGTGGAGGATGGCCCAAGTGCTTGGGCCCTGCACCCCATGGGAGACCAGGAGAAGCACCTGGCTCCTGCCTTCGGATCAGCGCGATGGGCCAGCTGCAGCGTGCCAGCTGCGGCAGCCATTGGAGGGTGAACCAATGGCAAAAAGGAAGACCTTTCTCTCTCTCTCTCTCTCTCTCTCTCTCACTCACTATCCACTCTGCCTGTCAAAAAAAAAAAAACACAGAAGAACAGTGTTAGGCTTAGTAGAAACCATGGTTTGGATATAGCATGTATATGAATGAGACATATAAAATACAATGGTCAACAATTCGAGATGAGTTTTCTGTCTCTTTTATTTGTAAAAATGGCTCAGAGCATAGATATATTAGATGCAGACCTCCAAGTAATAATCAGTCAACACATTGTTTTTGGCAGGCAGGATATGAAATGTTTCACAAACGTTTTGTAAAAACTCCAGTAAGGGAAGACCCAGGAAATTAGATATACAGGACCAAAGGGGAGGTATTATATGCTAGATGCACACACCCATCAGATTCTAAAAAGGAGATCAGTTGCTATATAAGGGACTTGGACTGGGAAGAGAGAATGATAACATTCTTGGCTCCATATATGGTGGTAAAGGCAACTCCCTTCACATATGTACCAGTAAATATGTCTGATTTGACTATACCAATCAAACTGGTGTGCAAAAAAAGAGACTTTGTAGTAACAGCAGCTATTGTCTCTATAGCGGTGTCAGCAGCCATGGTAGCTGCTGCTGTGACTGGAGCACTGGGTCTAAGCACTACCCAACTAGACGGAGATGCTGTGGAGTCCCTCCTGAAGATAATTTAGGAGCAGCGGGCTCAGCTAGGTGACCAGTCAGCACTGCTTAAGACACATGCTATGGGGCTCCCAATGCTCGAATCACGCATGGTACAAATAGAACAGGTAATTACCACACTAGCTTTGGAAAGAGAACTCAAGTGTGAAGCGATTGGAAGAGTTTGCATTACCACCATTCCATGGAACAATCTTTCCATTCCTAATGTAACGCAACTAGCTGATATGTTCAAATACAACCATTCTATCTGGCTAGAGTGGGTAAATGCAACTGCTCACCTTGAGGCTAACATTACTAAGAGAGCTCTACAGATAATACAGCTTAAAAATATAGCAGCATTTAAGATAGGTCAAGTCAAAACAGTGGAACAGACAATAAATACTCTGACTGACACAGTTTCCTCTTGGCTCCCATCCTGGAAATGGTTTAAAATAGGAGCAATATTTTGTATAGTTCTTGTATGCTTGCCTATCTTACAGCACCTCTTCTCAATTGGATGGAATTTTGCAAAGGGATACCTAGCCCTCTGAAAGGAACCCAGCCCACCAGAAATAGAAGAAGAAGAAAAAGGAGATCCCGAATCTGTAAATTAATTCGGGATATCCTCAAGAATATTCATCACCTTGGCCCAGCGGCTCAACGGGCTTTACAGGGCTATGAGAGCATTTAAAGAAAACAAAAGGGAGGACAATTAGGGAGCCATTCACAGAGAAAGTAACTGTAGCACGGTTTGAAAGAAAGTAACTGCGCAGTACAAAAGTAACCACACTAGCTTGTAAGATTTGAAAAGGGTCACCACAGCCACAGTGCAACGGCCGAGCCTCACCCTGGGAGAACCACCTGCCTTATCATGGAGTCTCCCTTGCAGGGTAAGTATAAAAAAAAGAAGACCTAAATGAAAGATCTCTTCGAGTGAGATCCCAGTGGAAAGAACAGGGCCATCAAAGATGGAGGTACCTTTCTCTGAAGGGAGGAGAGAACTTCCACTTTGACTATGACCATATTGGAATAAGATCAAAGTCGGTGAACTCTAAAGGCTTCCATAGCCTTGGCAACTCATGAGTAGAGCCTAGGGAGATTACTGATGCCATAAACAAGAGTGTCAAATTGTTAAGTCAACAACAGGAGTCACTGTGTACTTACATCTCACGTGGGATCTGTCCTTAATGTGTTGTCTAATGTGAAGTGATGCTATAACTAGTACTAAAGCAGTATTTTTACACTTTGTGTTTCTGTGTTGGTGCAAACTGATGAAGTCTTTACTTAGTATATACTGAATCGATCTTCTGTATATAAAGATAATTGAAAATGAAAAAAAAACCTGGTGTTAAATTGGAAATTGCATAGAAAATTAATTTTAAAAAAAATCACATAGGATCTCTGTCTTCAATGTGCTGTACACTGTTATTTAATGCTATAACTAGTACTCAAACAGTATTTTTTCACTTTGTGTTGCTATGTGGGGGCAACCTGTTGAAATCTTTACTTAATATATACTAAACTGATCTTCTGTATATAAAGAGAATTGAAAATGAATCTTGATGTGAATGGAAGGGGAGAGGGAGTGGGAAAGGGGAGGGTTGTGGGTGGGAGGGAAGTTATGGGAGGGGGGAAGCCATTGTAACCCATAAGCTGTACTTTGGAAATTTATATTCATTAAATAAAAGTTAAAAAAAAAAAAGATTTGAAACGGGACGGCCTAACTAGATGGCCTAACCACAAACCACAATCTGTCGTTGCCATGACTACAGGACCATGGGAGGTCGGCATGTGGCCAGGGCTAGCCTCTAGAAACTGTATATAAGAGGACCCTCAGATGCTCTAAACCAGAGGTTGCTCAGCCTCTCTCCCCGGTCCGTAGTGCCTTGTGCCCACAGGGAGAAGCTCTTGGTCCATAGTGCCTAGTGCCCGCAGGAGTTGGCTTGAGCGATCTCTCCTCCTAGTCGCCTAGAGTACCAATAAAGTGTGTTTAGCTTGACCTTCCTCAGTCTCCTCGACTCTTCCTTCGCAACAACCTGGCCAGTTCCCGGAGGGGGAGATCCTGAAACAAGCTATATATAATAGTACATTAAATGCAAAGAAACTAGAAGATAAAAATGATAAATATGAAAGGAAAATATAATACAAATCAAACAGGATAAGCAACGCTAATGTTGGTTCTAGTAAAGAAGCAAAATTGCTTAAACCCTAGAAGATTGATCAAGAATAAAGAGAATTTTTTTAATTTCACATAATATTTATAACCTTCAAACTACAATATTAATACATGTCTATCAGTTGGAAATAGAAGCAGTTTGTTAGGCTACAGGTTTTAACATAAAATCAACTTATACATATGAAAAGCCATAGTGGGCCTATTTACCATTACAGCATATATCTCTTTCTTCCAGAACATTTTTTTATTAAAACTTCAGTATCATGGAATATTAAAATAACTCCCCAAACATGCCACAATCACTATTCACAAATAACATAAAAATCAAAATACAAAGCCACTTAATACTGTCAAATAAAACAGTAAACTGCAAGACTTCCGGAATGGAAATAGTAGGACTCCTGAATGTTTTATGGTGAATGTAAGGAAAAGATAAGTTTTGACTGTTTCATGATATAGAAGGCAAAAATTACCCAGATCATTCAAATGAGCATTGCAATGTTTATAAAATGAAAGAAACAGTCCTTAAAAGTGAACACAAATGCTTTTTTTAAACTTTTATTTAGTAAATATAAATTTCCAAAGTACAGCTTATGGATTACAATGGCTTATTGCCCTCCATAACTTCCCTCCCACCTGCAACCCTCCCATCTCCCATTCCCTCTCCCATTCTATTCACATCAAGATTCATTTTCAATTCTCTTTATATACAGAAGATCACTTTAGAATATTCCAATTTTTTATGTTTTTCATAGAAAACTTATATTTAATAAATATAAATTTTGAATGTATGACTTTTGGCTCATAGTGGTTCTTCTTCCCATATCCATCCTCCCACCCCCAAACTATCCCATCTCCTACTCCCTCTCCCATCTCATTCTTCATTAAGATTCATTTTTAATTATCTTTATATATAGAAGATTAACTCTATACTAAGTAAAGATTTCAACAGTTCGCATCCACACAGACACACAAAGTATAAAGTACTGTTTGAGTACTAGTTTTACCGTTAGTTCTCATTGTACAACACATTAAGTACAGATATTCTACTTGGGGAGTAAGTGCACAGTGACTCCTGTTGCTGATTTAACAATTGACACTCTTATTTATGATGTCAGTAATCACCCGAGGCTCTTGTCATGAGTGGCCAAGGTTACCGAAGGTTCTTGAGTTCACAAACTCAGACCTTATTTAGACAAGACCATAATCAAAGTGGAAGTTCTCTCCTCCCTTCAGAGAAAGGTACCTCCTTCTTTGATGGCCCATTCTTTCCCCCGGGATCTCACAGAGAGCTTTCATTTAGGTCATTTTTGTCCACAGTGTCTTGGCTTTCCATGCCTGAATACTCTCATGGGCTTTTAGCCTCACTCTCTCAATGGTGGAGTGAGTGAGTGACTCTCATGAGAGGACAGTCTGTCTGATCTCTTCTTGTCTTTCAATCTCCTTATTATTTAAATAAAAAAAGTTCTTGTGGCAGACACTGTGATATAGCAGGTAAAGCCACCGCCTGCAGTGCTGGCATCCCATATGGGTGCTGCTTCATGTCCTGGCTGCTCCACTTATTTCCAGCTCTCTGCTGTGGCCTGGGGAAGCAGTAGAAGATGGCCCAGGTCCTTGGGCTCCTGCACCCACATGGGAGTCTTGGCTCCTGGCTTTGGATCAGCACCTGCCTGGGAGACCCAAAGGAGGCTCCTGGGCTCCTGGCTTTAGATCAGTGGGGCTCTGGCCATTGTCTTCAATTGGGGAGTGAACCAGCAGATGGAAGACCTTTCTCTCTGCCTCTTCTCTCTCTGTATAACTCTGACTTTCAAATAAATAACTAAATGTTTAAAAAAGTTCTTAGATTTTATTTGAAAGTCTGAGTTAATGAGAAAGAGGGAAAGACAGAGAGGGAGAGTTCTACTATCTGCTAGTTAACTCCTGAGCCATCTACAGTGGCCAGCACTGGGGCAGACTAATGCCAGGGACTTCATCTGAGTCTCACATATGGATGGCAGTGGCTGAAACACTTGGGCCATCATTCACTGCTTTATCCAGGCCACTAGTAGGGAGATGGATTGGAACTGGAGCAGCCGGCACACAGACTGGCGCCCATTTGGAATGTTGGCATCACAGGCAGCATCTTTACCCACTACACCACAATTGCAGCCTCAATCTCCTTTTTTTTTGTTTGTTTGTTTTGACAGGCAGAGTGGACAGTGAGAGAGAGAGAAAGGGCACACCATGCTGATCCAAAGCCAGGAGCCAGGTGCTTCTCCTGGTCTCCCAAGCGGGTGCAGGGCCCAAGCACTTGGGCCATCCTCCACTGCCCTCCTGGGCCAAAGCAGAGAGCTGGCCTGGAAGAGGGGCAACCGGGACAGAATCTGGCACCCCAACCGGGACTAGAACCTGGTGTGCCAGCACTACTAGGCAGAGGATTAGACTGTTGAGCCACGGCACCGGCCCTCCTTGTTCTTAAGCACAGAAGACTACTGTGCCTTTGCAAAGGGCTCTCTCCAAGCCTATGCACTTAAACAGGTGCACTTGGATAAGCTCTTCTATATGTGCTGCCCTACTTTCTGCAAAGTTCAGTGGTATGTGAGAATTGTTTATATCTTCTAAAATCATATAGAAATAAAATAAAAGAATTTCCCAAAGAGAAGAAGTATTACTCAGTAAGGCTAAAACATGTCTTTGTACCACCACCTGTGCAAAAATCTAATGCTCAATAGACTTTTATGATGGATGTAGCCCAGGTGCACATTAATGGTTCACATGTACAAATTTCAAGGTGTGGACCATATCTTATTCTACACATAATTACAAAAAATATTTCAAAAGTGGAATTATCCTCTTTCCAACCCTCTTTAATATATTCTCCTTCCATAGCAAAACATCCTAAATATTTCTCTATGTAAATAGGTATATGATGATTTCAGGCCTACAGAGTATTATATCCTGTAAGTCTAGTATAATTTGATGCATACATCAATTTTTCAAGGATGCCAATTTTCAGATTGGCTTCTCCTTGCAGGTTACATGAAGTAGGAGCAGAGTATACAGATTTTTTAAAAAATTAAGTCTAGGGAAGAATACAACTAAATCTTTTTTTAAAAAGATTTATTTTTTATCTGAATGGCTGAGCTATAGAAAGGCAGTGGAACTAAGGGAGATGGAGGGGAAAGGGGGAGGGAGAGGGAGAGGGAGATGGAGAGGGGGAGTTAACCATCTACTGGTTAATTCCCCAGTTGGCCAAAATGGCTGGAGTTGTGCTGATCCAAAGCCAGGAGCCAGGAGATTGTTCTGGGTCTCCCACAGAGGTGCAGGGGCCCACACACTTGAGTCATCTTCTACTTTCCCAGGCCATAGCAGGGAGCTGGATGGGAAGTGGAGCAGCTGTCTCAAACCAGCACCCATTTGGGATGCTGGCAGTATAGCTGGTGGTTTTACTCGCTACACCACAGCGCTGGCCCTGAGTATATAGATCTTGATGGAAGATACATATTAGTATACAGATATTTGCATCAGCATTAAAGCAGACAGATCCTAAGAAATACAATGTGTGGATGTAAGGCAATGCATATGATAACAGTTGTTAGGTGCAGTGTTCATGGAACCCTCTGGAAATATACTGGAAATTGATACTACCTGGGGATAACAATGCTATTCCCTTCACATTGATCTTTTTAAACAATGTCTTGACTTGACATGCAAATGGTATCTCCTTGATGATATATTATTTAGTATTGTTAGTTGGGTGTCGGTGTTTATGCATTATCTGAAGAATATATTCTTCAATGCATTGTCTCGCATCATTTTTCACATTTACCACAGGCCTGCACCTGTCTTTAAAAGAAAACAGACATTTATTTTGTTTTCCGTGTGGAATTCACTTTCCTGCCTTTGTCATGCAAGTAGCAGCACAGGGCAACTAAATCCAAATCGATGCATTTGTAGAGGAAAACCACCACAATCCTACTGCTAAGGCGCTCCCAACACAGTCCTCTGTCAGAGGTGTCCTGCTCAGAATCACCTCCTCGTCAGGGGCCCGCAGCGGTGCCGAGGAGCCACCTGACTGAAATGGGACAAATGGCGCCAGCTGAGGGCAACGTTCCTGCAGTTCTGACCTCTGCCTCAGCCAGGCCTGTTCCCGCCTTTCTGCCTTTCCGTCGGGGTCAGTGCCGTCCGCAGCCGCCAGAGGGCGCCCATGGTGCTGGGTTGGAACCTGGTCCCGCGACTGCAGGAACGCGCCTGAAGGGGGCAACCCCAGGGGCTCTTTGCTGTGGAGCCTCTCAAGTTGGCTTCTCCCTGCCACGCTGGGAATTAGCAGACATCCGCACACCGGCCGTCACTATCCCCTATTTGGTTCTTCAGCCAACGCCAGAAGCCTTGGGAGGCGCTGAAGTCTTCTCAGGAGAGAAGAGAGGCAGGAAACGCGTGCAGAGCAGGTGGCTGTGGCAGCGGGAAATGGCGCCGCCCGGCGTGGCCTCCTCTGGTCTCGAGGCTGCATCACAAGGACCTCGGTCAGCCGGGCTGGCCCAGCCGCGGGGAGGGCGCGGCGTTACTCTCACAGCCGCCTCTCAGCTCCTAAGATCCGTATTCAGTCATTTAATAGTGTCCTATAAATTTCCAACACTTTTAATTTTTGTATTTTCTTCCTTTTTCTTCCCCCCAGAAAAATTTAAAAGTTTTGTGCTCTAGATCAGGTGTACGTTCTACTTCTTCATCAAGATTGCTTTTAAGGCTTTCCACTGTAGTTCTTTTTTGACATATTGAATTCTTCACTTCTAAGAGTTCATTGTTATTTCTCTTCTGAATTTGTTTTATGGGAAACTTATTCATGTCATATATAGATTTCTTTAATTCATGAATCTGCTTACTGCTTCTGAGTAATCCTATGGATTATATTTTGAATTTCGTTTCACGCACTTTTTCAATCTCTTCATATTCATGTTTCAATATTGTTTTTATTTTGGGTTGCGCATGTTGTCTTCCTTATTTTTTCTGAATTTTCATTTATTTTTAGGCATTTGTGGAAATTCTAGTTGATTTTCTTCTCTGATGGCTTTTAGCAAAGAAGTGTGCTTCTGTGCTTCGTGGAGCAGCTTGGACTCAAACAGGCACCTGCATGGGACGCCAGCATCTTAGATGTTGCCTGTACCCACTGTGCCGTAATGCTCACTCAAAATCCAGTGTTTCTGTGTGAATTAAAGAAAATCAGTTCCCAGTTAAAAAGTTTACAACAGTTTTCATGGTGATTGTTAACTCCTATGGATAATTCTATCAAATACTAAAGGAAGTTTCATGTTCATTAAATTAAAATTCATAGGAAAAATAGTTATAATTAATTCCTTTGATGGGAGAGTGTTGTGGCATAGTGAGATAAGCCACAGTGTGTGACATGAGAGTCCCATGTGGGTGCCACTCCAAGTCTCAGTTGTTCCACTTCCAATCCAGCAGATGGAAGATCATTCCCTCACTCTCTATGTCTGCCTTTCAAATAAATAAATGAATCTTTTTTTAAGAAATACATTCCTTTCATGAAAATAGCTGAACTTTGCTATCCATATCCCACCACTTGATTACAAGACAAAATTGACTCACTGTTTCCTTTCCTGAATGAAATTCATATATCCTATTTCATCTCCAGGTATGTTCTATAAAAAGTATATGCCATGACCAAATTAGGTTTGTATAGTCTAAATCGGTGAACTTACTTCCTAAATGAACAGAAACAACCACTTCAGTCATGGAAAAACATGACATGCGTGTGTTTAGCAGATGGTTAAATCAAGTTAGCATTATTATCTCCTTACACATGTTTTACAGAGATTTTTTACATTTACTTATGTGAGAGGCAGAGTTACAGACAGAAAGAGGAAGAAACAGAGACAATGGTCTTCCATCCACGATTCCACCCCCAAATGGTTGCAGTAGCTGCAGCAAAGTGGATTTGAAGTCATGGAGCTTCCCTGTGTTTCCCACACAAGCTCAGGGGCACAAGCACTTGGGCCATCCTCCACTGCCTTCCCAGGCTGTAAGCAGAGATCTAGAATGGAAGAGGAGCGGCTGGAGCAAGAGTGGGTGCCCATATGGAATGCTGGTGCCACAGGAGGAGAACTAGCCCACTATGCCACAGTGCCAACCCCTTCAAAACACATGTATTAAGTTCTGATTAACACTCAGTAATTGTGCTGTGATATTTCAGTCATGTGCAGAGTGTGTACAGAGGACATCAGAAACTATGGAAATGGATATTAATGATGAGTGTATCTGGGTGCAAAATATTTTGAAATCTGTGCATAATTTTTCATAATACCTATTTTCCATGAATTTTCTGAGGATTCCTTATGTGCATGCAGTTCGTCCTCTCCCTTCCAAGTATTTGCTCAATGCATCGTGTACATTCAGACTGACTCTAGAGTTTCTACGCATTAGCAAGAACAGGTGATACACACTCTCTGATTTAGAATTACTTCTGCTATTCAACTGAATAGATAATATTTTTCTTCCTTGTATTAGTAATCTAAATCATGTTTTCATGACATTATCTTTTCATTTTTGTGGAAGTTGTTGAATTCTGGTATGCATTTTGTGCCTACACTGTATCTCTATTTGCACTAGACACTATTCAAATGCTCAGTAGTGGCATTGGCTAGGCAATGGAAAATGTGTTTTGCTTAAAATTATTAGACATGTCATTTCCAGCAGTTTGAGTTGAGAAAAATTGTGAATAGAATAGTAGAGTTCTCATATTGCCTCCCATCTCCCTCTTTGTTAGGTTGTTCTCCATTAGCAACATCTCATACTGGTAGGCTAGGTAGCACAAATGATTAATCAATATTGATTATCATTCTTGCCTACAGAACATAGTATACATTGTGTTCACCATGGGTTTTGACAAAGGTTTCATAGTACGTGTAGTTGCCATGATTATGTCCTACATAGTAGTCCTGAAAATCACTTGCATTGAAGAATGCAGATATCCTTAGGCACCATTCTGCCCTTGGTATTTATGGTGGTGAGAATAAAGTCCCTTCTAGCTGTCATTTTTGATTTACAGTAAAAAGAAGAGTTCCTCAAGTAGTCTAGAGTTCTCATAAGAGCATACATTAAGGTTGTAGGTACAAGAACAAATGTTAGCATGGGTAACAGCAGTATGGAAACTTTTTGTGTTTTAGAACTGAAGGAGCAATGATTTGACATACTGATTGGGAACTTTGGAATTCAGGGTGATTATTGGTTCCACAGTAATTAATACCCACACATACTTCTTTTTTTTAAATTTTTATTTAATGAATGCATTTTTACATAGATACAACTTTAGGAATATAGTGGTTCTTTCCCCCATTCCTCCCTCCAGCTCCCATCCCATCTCCCTCTTCCTCTCCCATCTCCTTCTTCATTATGGTTCATTTTTAGTATGACTTTATATACAGAAGACTAACTCCATGCTAATCATAGACTTCAACAATTTTCACCTACACACACACACAACATATAGAGTGCAGTTTGGGAAGAGAACTTGCAGTCAGTTCTCATATTACAATTCAATAGGAACAGGGGTCCTACATGGGGAGCAAGTTCACAGTGACTACTGTTGTTCCTTAAACAATTAACACCCTTTTTTATGATGTCAGTGATCATCTGAGGCTCTTGTCATGGGCTGCCAAGGCTATGGAAGCCTTCTGTGACCATAGACTCCATTGGTCTTTGGACACGGCCATAAGCACAGTGGGTGTTCTCTCCTCCCTTCAGAGAAGAGTGTCTCCTTCTTTGATGACACTTTCTTTCCTCTGAGGTCTCACAGAGATCCTCTGTGCAAGATATTTTTTGTCATAGAGTCTTGGCTTTTCATGCCTCAGATGCTCTCGCAGGCCTTTCAGCCTGACCAGGAAGCCTTAAAGGTTAATTCTGATGTCAGAGTGTTATTTACTGTGAATGTCATCCTAGGACTCTGCTGACCCACACGTACTTGTATCTTTGTAAACAGGATTGGTTTGGGGTCTGTGTACATTAAGGCAGTGTGTGCTGCCCTGAACCCTGGGTGTGGGAGGATGCTGCATTCCTCTTTGGGCCTTTGGGGTGTGTGATACTGGAGTTTTCTTGTCTGAATCCTGACTGAGATGGGCCATCACAGATCTTCACCTGATGCCTTCCATAGTGCTTCTGTGGTAATCCACGTGCATAATTGGAAAAAGTTTTCCTGGAGAGGTTTATTGACAATGCCTTTGGACCAAATGTAACTAATAGGAGCTCCTCACTTGGGTCTTTGTATTCATGAACTTGTAGGTAATTATGCCCCTGAGGGTGAAGAGGATGATTTCCAAACATGTTTTCCTTATTTTTCACCTGGACAGCAGACCTCAGCTGCAGAGCCTCAGGGCAGAAAGGGTTCCAGAAACCCCATGGACGGATGGACAGCTGGTTGAAAGAAGTCAGATGGAGCAGTATTAAAGTAGCTTTGACTCAGTCACACACACATATGATGAGAGCATACACCACACAGGCACACACACCCAGACAGATGCTGCATGTATACTCCCGCCTAGCACTGCATGTTCCACTGCCATTGTGTCCTAGGGCTTTTCACAAAATTCTAAGATGTTTCCTTTGATTTTTCTGTTGCTCTTCCTACTGGTATTTTTCCTTGTGACTTGTCACGATGATCCCAACTGCTTTCTCAAGATGGAACGCAGTTTTTACAAGGATGGGGATACTGTGATTGCTGCATTTTTCCCCATTTACAGCTACCTCACTGATGCAATGATGAATGTTTTCAAAAAGAATCTCATATTTGAAGGGTAAGTTCTCTTTGTTTTAATCATTTTCCTTGATTTACATATTAGCTTTTTATATGGTCTCTTATATGGTCTGCAGATGGTTGGAAAAGTGTGTTCTGTGTCCCTGCCTTGTCCATCTTTGGTCTCTCCTAGAAACTGCTGATAATTAATTTGGGGAATGATGAAGACATTTTCTTTCTTTCCTGGCACATGAATGGGTCAGGCAAAGTTGTCTCATCAGAGGAGGAGAGGAGAGTCTCGTTGGTGTTCTTCCTGTCCCCCCTGTCCATGTTCTTCAGTTTACAGGCCTATTGTGCTCATCAGAAGACTTTTATAACTCGTGCACTGAAATGAATGAGAAACCTGGGTTAACATGAGCTCTTCCACATGTGCTCACAAACTTTTCTGCTATGTACTAGATTTGGGGCCATGAGAATGCTTTATTTCTCCTATAGTCCTGAAGAAGAAAAGATACTTAATAAAGTAAATTTTTTACTAGTTAGTAATCATAGGGCAACACCTCTGGAAAAATATAATATTAAATATATATTTTAATGGTGGACGTGACCCATGTGACTCTAATGGTTCCAAAATACAAAGTTCAGGTTGAGTCCCTGTATCTTTCTTTTTCTCGACAAAAGTAGACATTTCAGAAGGGGGATTTTTTTATAGCCCTCTCCTTAATAGATTTTCTTTTTGTAGCTAAATATAAATGTTTCGCGCGCGCACACACACACACACACGAAAATTTCATGCCTACAGCATATTGTATCTGGTAGGATGGCGTAATTGTTGTTTGAACATCTTTTTTGGAAGGTGCTAATTTTCTAATTTGCTTCTCCCGTAATGCTACAGTAAGTAGGATGCAGTAAGCAGGTTGACCCAGTGTAGATCTTTGATAGAAGGTAGATATTAGGTAGATATTAGATAATAGATCATTGTGGTATCATTAAAGACAGTGGATTTGAGAAGTATAGCTGGTGCCACCAAGGTGATGCCGCTGATTAAGTATTTGAGGCATGTGTCCAAAGATCTCTCCAGAAATAATCTAATGGGTACCAGCTCAATATAACAATATTATTCTCTTCACATTGATTTTTATAAATTGGCCTAATTTGATATGTGCACAGCATCCCATTTATGAAACACTTATTTAGTAGTAGTAGTAGCATTCCTCATGGTTATGCATGCAGTACATCATTTAAGTGTACCCTGCAATGATGGAGACCAGGAGATAGTGAATTTTCAGTAGCAGGAAAAGCTTGTATGAATAGAGCCCAGGTTCCTCCCACATGAATGACATGCAAACTGGAGCTCATAGTCAAGTCTCAGCAAACCCAGGAGAAAACAACTGTGTTCATGACATTTGAAAAAGCAATAAGATTGAACTAAAAATACATTTACACACTATACCCACCACTGTTAGATTCACCAACTTGAGAATATACAATAATTACTGATAAACTGTTCCTAGATATAAGGAAGACATTATAAAACAGAACAAAAGGGCAACTCCCACAAATACCCAGTGTGCCAAAAGGCTTATAGACCTTTTGTTTCCAGAGGGGAGCTGGAGGAAGAAATAAAGAGAATGAGGAATTGAGGGAAGAGTAGAAGAATGAGGAGAGGAACTGGGAAATATGAAGTACAAAACTGAATATTATTTGATCCTTTTAGCAAGGATTTTCAAATGTTCTCATTCAACATAAAAACTATGCATCAGATATTTGGAAAACAAATATTTATAGTAACTATATATATAGCTATATATAGCAACTGTACATGGTTATAGACAACTATTTATAAATAAGATATGTATACATACATACATACTTATACAGCAAAACGAATGGACTAAAAAATGAAAATCTGTCACTTCTCTAGCACACAGTGACCAATAACAAGCAGTCAACATGACCTAGTCTACTCTTCAATACTCAACACACAGGGCCTCTGAAAAACTGAAAGGGGCTTCTCATCTTGGTTCTTGCTCAAATGTCAGACCTCAGATATAGATATGCATTGAGTTCTTTGCATGGGAGACTATGTTCAATTCTATAGGAAAAATTGAGTGAGAAAGGCTAGTTGGAAGTAAATACCGATACCAATGGTAATGTTTTATTTTAACATATGCTTAGTGTTCTAAATAAATGGATGACTGTCAAAATTGTAAAGTGCTATGGGTCTCGGGGCCATCACTGTGGCATAGTGGGCTAATGCCCTGGCCTGAAACACTGGCATCCCATATGGGTGCCAGTTCTAGCCTGGGCTGCTTCTCTTCGGATCCAGCTCTCTGCTATGGCCTGAGAAAGCAGCAGAAGATGGCTCAAGTGCTTGGCCCCTTGTACCAGTGTGGGAGACCCAGAAGAATCTCCTGGCTCCTGGCTTCAGATCAGCTCAGCTCCAGCCATTGTGGCCATCTGGGGTGTGAACTGACTGATGAAAGACCTCTCTGTCTGTCTCTACCTCTCTGTATCTCTGTCTTTCAAATAAATAAAATAAATCTTTTTTAAAAAAAGTGTTACGGATCTTGCAGTCTAGTGTTTCAAGTCCACTCAGTGAGTATTTCAGGCTTTTCTAAAGTGTTCTTCGCTTATCACTGTTCTCCTTTCAAGCTCTGAATGTGATTTTATTTTTCTGGCTTGTGATGGTTGTTGATGGTAAATTTGATGGGGAAGAGACTTTTCTGGATAAATTGCAGACTTCCATCTACCATTCTAGTGCTCTGACATCATCCCTCTTTCTGATCACATAGTTACTCTCTTTTCTTATTACAGCCTGCAGCCTTCTGATCATATGGCTCCTATTTCAAAAAGCATTTAATGATGTGATAAGATGAAGAATCATTGTAGATTGTGAATATAGGAAACATTTATAGAGACAGTGCTAAAGATGGTGTGCCTTTTCTTTGTTCATGCTTTCTTTTACAACTTGGATCTTCTTTCTAAGTGTGAAGATTTTTGACAGGACATTGAGAGCCTGTTGTAATATTTACTTTAGAATTAAATCAAATAATTTAGAGGACGTAGCTTTTGCCATAGATGAATTGATGAGCTATGAATCCAAAAATAAGATTATGTTCTTTGGCAGCATGGACTCCCATGTGATAATATGTTCAAGACGCTATGGTGTAAAAGTGGATTTTATATTTCAGAATTGTTTAGACTGAAAGTCCAGGATCAAGGTAGTAGCAATTTTTGTTTTGGTGAGGGCGTGTGCACTGCTACAAATATGACAGGCTTCACCAGAAGAGAGGGAGCAAACTCTGTCCGCATTCCCGTTTGGACACTAATCTCATTCATAGGAGATGTATAATAAAGAATCTATGTTACTTAATTACCTCACAATGATATAATAGTCATAGTACTGGGAAGGATTAGAACATGAATTTTTGTCCTTGACAGTCTAGTTTATATCAGTATGCGAGTAGAATTGATGATAATCTGGACTGGATGTTTTCCTTTAAAAATCCCTGTGCCTTTCATGTAGGTTTCAGTCCAACAACTACCAGTACGTTCTGGCCTTGGTTTTTGCCATTGAGGAGATCAACAAGAACCCCCATCTTTTACCCAACATTACCTTGGGATTTGATCTCTATAATTTCATGCATAGTGAAGTGAGGATGATGGAGAATACCTTCATCTGGCTTGCAGGCCTGGAAAAGGACGTTCCTAATTACACATGTAGGAAACAGAGCAAGTCTGTAGCAGTAATATCTGGAACAAGCTTTTCTGTCCAAATGGGGACACTGCTGGAACTCTACAAAATTCCACAGGTGAGTGTGTAAGGGAAAGAGAGGGATAAAAGCACATCACATTAGGTGCCTTAGTTATATCCCAAAAGGTGAAAAGACCAAGACATTATGCATTTACCAAAGTGTGTAATGTAAAGAGGAGATGTGCAGGAATTTGTTGGAGTAGCCACATTTCTTCTAAAGTAGAGATGTGGGTGAGTTAAAACGTGAAATGTTTTCCTTGACTTCTGAGTATAATGCCTCATGAACTAGGGAGTCCTGATGTAGTAGACATGAGTAAAATGAATATTCTAATGTCTTCGGACACTTCCATTATATGCTTAATTTTTACACAGATTTCTTGCATTTTCCTTTAGCTGACTCTTGGGTCTTTTGAACCGCTTCTGAGTGACAGTGGTCAGTTTCCTTCCCTCTATCAGATGGCACCCAAAGACACTTTTCTGGCCCTTGGCATGGTCTCCTTGATGCTTCATTTCAGCTGGACCTGGGTGGGTTTGGCCATCTCAGACCTCCCCAAAGGTATTCAGTTTATGTCCAATTTGATAGTCGAGTTGCAGAAGAATGGCATCTGTGTAGACTTTGTAGAGCTCATCCCAGCCACTGAGAAGTCACGTTCTTCATTTCGCTGGCCATATCACAACCAGATCATAAAATCATCAGCAAATGTGGTGATTCTTTTCTGTGACACTGATTCACTCATAGGTGTCAGCTTTGCAACATGGGTACGTTTAATGACGTGGAAAGTTTGGGTCACAACCTCACAATGGGATTTTGCCAGTGGAGAGAAACATATGCTGCTCCACTCATTCCATGGGACTCTGATCTTTTCACACCACCGTAGTGAGATCTCTGGTTTCAGAAACTTTCTTCGGACAGCTAACCCTTCCAAATACCCAGAAGACATTTACCTCTCTAGATTCTGGTTATTGGCTTTTGGTTGCAAAGTTTCTGGGGCATCCTGCAAAACTTTGCAGAACTGTCCACTGAATGCCTCCTTGGAATCGTTGCCTCCGCATCATTTTGATATGGCCATGAGTGATGGGAGTTACAACATATACAATGCTGTGTATGCTGTGGCCCACAGCGTACATGAGATACTTCTACAAGAGGTAGAAATGCAACCAGTGAATAACGGGGCAAAGGTGGCATTTTCTCCCTGGCAGGTAATTTTTTTTCCATCGCATGACATGTACTCCTGAAGTGATCCCCTTAAGAGCTTCTGCAAATATTCAGGTAGTTTGGCACCCTTCCTCCAAAATACAAGATGTAAATGAGCCCCTACATTTAATTTGTCATCAGATACCAGATTCCATTAACAAGTGGGAAAGTTACTTGGATAAGCATCAGAGTTGTGTGTTAAAAAGCATTCTCTCATCCTGTCCACTTAATTTTGACATTTGAAATACCTAAACTGTGTCATCCTGTTTTCAACCTCAGCAGTACAATAATTGCTTCTTGGTGTCAGATTATGCTGAGGATGCTTATCCACAGTGAACATAATTGATCTCATATAAGTTGCACAAATTTTCTTAGGTAGCTTCGTATTACATGTGGTTGTGCTAGTTACACTGAAAAAATAAGTGAGTGTTGGTAGCTTTGCATTCACAGTTTAAAATTGTCTGAATCTTGCAGCTAGATATTTTGATTGCCCTTGTTTTTAGATGAAAATGACTGAAATCATGCTTACTTTGATGTAATTCTCTATCAGGTTGTTTTAATTCGTTGGTTGACTATAATAAGTTTTCTTTGTTTATTTGTGATTTACACATGATGAGAACCTTAATCTATAGGAGTTTTATGTGTTATCACTTAGGCAGTCTTCATGTGAATATTATGCCTTTTTTCAGCTACACTCAATTCTCAAGAACCTCCAATTTACGAATCCTGTGGGTGACCTAGTGAATTTGAATCAAAAGAGAAAATTGGAAGCTGAATATGACATTCTCAACTTTTGGAATTTTCCAGATGGTGTTAGATATAAGGTTAAAGTAGGACAGTTTTCCCCATATGTTCCTCATGGCCAACAGTTGTCTCTCTCTGAGAATTTGATAGAGTGGGCCACGGGAATCACAGAGGTAAGTTGTGTCTGATCATATGATTCACAGTACACATGTTTACCCCCAAGTGGTATGGGGATTTGTGCAATATGGCTTATTAAAAAGACACTTAGAGACATTAAACTACTCCCCTTCCAATTTAAGTATTTTTTGTGTTTTCTGTCTCAGCATGGACAGTACACACACTTCTTCCTCTACATGTTTTGAATCTGTTTCATGGGAAACAGTCAAATTGCATGCAGTCAGTGTATTACAATTTACAATTTAAGTGCATAGGTTGTCCATGAATCTAAAACACTCTTCTTGGAATTTCAGTAATAGTCCCAACTATGACCAATGCTCATCTGATTTTTCTCAGACTCCACACTCGGTATGCAGTGTGAGTTGCAGCCCTGGATTCAGGAAAACCCCTCTAGAGGGAAAGCCTATCTGTTGTTTTCACTGCACACCTTGTACAGAGAAAGAGATTTCCAATCAGACAAGTAAGTCAATGCCTACCTCATGGAGAACTTAACAGCTGTTTCTTATAATTTTCCACTTCTCTATAGAAATAAAAGATGTGGAATGTGACTGCTGAGAAAATTCTCACCTTCAGGTAGTAATTAATCCTTATAGCCAATAATAATTTTCACAAGGATAAAAGTTTTCACACTACACTCTACTTCATGAATTATTTGAGAAAGCGTATGAAAGACTGATTGTCATTGGAAGGCTGACCATGTTGGAGTTCAGGATGATATATGTTGTAAAATATGAATAGAAACCAACATTGAAAATATTCACCCCATAAATCAATGTGGGACTTCTCTGATTTATTCCACTTAGCAGTAATATGCCATCATCACATGTATCATGAAGATTTTCCAATTTCTGTTTGTGTTGGATGATTAGTTGTTTTCACCATATATTTGGTATCATTCCAATTTGAAAATTAGTGATAATAGTGATAGATTCTGGCAACAGAGTACAATCTGTGTAAGATGTGCTATGTGCAACTTCATTGTAGGTAACTTTGTATCTGTGTTTCTTATGCATGTGTAAATAAAAGTGCTTTCACCTAATTCACATGTAGCATGCTTGAAGTGAGGAAGCACACCGCTAAACAAGCTGTGTGTTCAATGGAAAACTATATTAGAAATTATTCAGTATATCAACCTGAGGATAATACTCATCAGATATCATAAATGGGGCTAACCTTTGCCTTAGAGAAAAATCAGTGCTTCTCAAAATATAAATCTCTAGGAACACTCATATGCATACAGACATAGACTCATGTATATAATTTATATTGAAAGAGCACAGGCTGACATTCACAGTGATAAATATGCATAGCAATAGGTCAATGAAAGCAAATTCAACACAAACCCTCAAAGATAGGATGTGGATATTATAAGGAAAAAGAAGTAACTAAAATAGAATAATTTAGAATTATTTAAAGTTGATTATCATATAAAACAAGGAAACTTCATGAAACTCAGCAAGATTGATCAATAAGAAAAACATGGTTACTGTGTGTGTGTGTTTACAAAGAAAGCGGAAGGGGTTCTGCACATATGTAAGACATACTAATAGCAGAATATAATCACTTAATGGTGATACACTGAAGAATACAGAAGAAATTCAAAGATTGAGAGAGAAATATTATGAAGCATATTAAGAAATATATTAAAAACACAAATACACTCATGGTTATTAAAATAATTCCCAATACTTTTATTGTGGTAAACAATTTTCAGCTTTGCATGTTATCCAAATATAAAGACATGGAACTTACTGGAAATGAAGATATAAAAGTGGCCTTGTTTTAAAATGATAATGGGATTGTGTAATTAAATCAGTGTATCAGTGATTGATTAGGTAGTGCTGGAATACAAGGTTAAACACACAGAAAAGTTATTGTCACTTAGCAGTTCTGGAAAATGAAGCTTTGAAAGATGGCATGTATAATATGTGAAATGTATGAGATATCCAAAGGTGAAACTAACTAAATATTGGAAGACATCTGCAAGTTGAGACATGGGACATTGTTGGAGCAATATATAGAAAAGAAGAGGATACTGACACAGTGGAGAGAAAATTCATTTTCAAGGATAAAAAGGAAAGTGGAAATATGCCAGTAGGGTTCAAGGTGATCTACAGACTGACTTGGATTACAGGCAGCATCCCAGTGTGTTCATTGATGGGAAGTTGCTCAAGAGTGGCAACTAATCCACCTGATATCAAGTGTACAGCTCTTCATGTTTCTCTAGAATTTAACCCATAGCCTTGCTAATGGTAGTCTCTCAATCAAGCTTGCCTTTAGAATGACTTCCAGATCCTACCACAGAGAGTTATGCTTCAGGGAGATCATCGGGTGCTTTCTATACACCCAGAATTCGCAAATTTCCAGTCCATGATATTAAGAGTGGGAACCTGGGGCTGGCACTGTGGCATAGCAGGTTAAGCCTCTACCTGTGATGCAGGCATCACAAATGGCACCAGTTTCAGTCCCAGCTGCTTCACTTACAATGCAGCTCTCTGCTGATGCTTGGGAAAGCAGCAGAAGATGGTCCACGTTTTTGGGCCCACACCCACTTGGGAAATCCAGAAGAAACTCCTGGTTACTGGTTCCAGATTAGCCCAGCTCCAGCCATTGCACTCATTTGGGGTATGAACCACCAGGTGAAAGATTTTCTCTCCCTTTCTCTCTCTTCCTCTCTCTCTTTCTCCCTTCTCCTCCTCCTCCCCCTGTCACTCTCCCTCTTCTTTCCTCCTTCTACTTCTCCTATTTCTGTAACTCTGCTTTCATGTAATTAAAAATAGTTAAAATAACTTTCATTAAAAACAAACACAAGGAACCTTGACTGGTTGATTAGGTCATGATATTATTGAGTGAATAGAACCCTTAAAACAAGGGCTGCTGCTTGCTCTTGTTCAAAGTGAGGACGCAGCAAGAATGTGTCATGTATAAGGGCAGAGTAGTCCTCACCACACATGGAATCCTCTGGTACCTTGATCATCACTTCTCAATCCTAAGAAGCCATGAAGAATGAGTTTGTGGTGTTAAAATGACACAGGTTAAGATGTTTTTAAAGCAACATGAATAGGTTCAGAGAGTAGGTCTTAGGGCTCTGTTCTTAGAAAAAGAGAATGTACTCATCAGTATGTAAGGTACTTAGGGAGAGTAAATAACTGATTAACATGAGGTAGATGGGCATGAAATTTTATTTTTTATTTTTAATTTTTAAAAAATTTTATTTATTTGAGAGACGGACAGTGAGAAGGAGAGACAGAAAGTTCTTCCATCTCTTGGTTTATGCCCCAAATGCCACAATGGCTGGAGCTGTGCCAATTCAAAGCCAGGGGCTAGGCACTTCTTCCCATCTCCACAGTGGTTCAGGGGCTCAAGGACTGGGACCATAATCTGCTGCTTTCCCAGGCCATAACAGGGAGCTGGATTGGAAGAGCAGCTGGGAATAGAACCAGCACCCACAAGGGATTAACCTACTGAGCCACTAGCCAGTCCCTGAAGAGCAAGAATAATTGCCAAAAATGTCCTAGATGTCATTTTTATATGTTGTCTTCAACAAGAAATAAGGAGTATTTACCTACATGGACTCAGGTATTCTAGAAGGTCCTTGTGAGTCAGAAATAACTGAACGTGGGATGATGTTACTGTACATTTCTCACCAGATATGGACCAGTGTGTGAAGTGTCCGGATCATCAATATGCGAGCACAGAGCGAGACTGCTGCCTGCACAAAGCTGTGGCCTTCCTGGCTTATGATGACCCCTTAGGAATGACTCTGGTCTGCACAGCTCTGTGCTTCTCTGTCCTCACCGCTGTGGTTCTTGGGGTCTTTGTGAAGCACCGAGACACTCCCATAGTCAAGGCCAACAATCGTTGTCTCAGCTACATCCTGCTCATCGCCCTCATCTTCTGCTTCCTCTGCTCCTTACTGTTTATTGGTCGTCCTAACACAACCACCTGTGTCCTCCAGCAGATCACGTTTGGAGTGGTGTTCACCGTGGCTGTTTCCACAGTCCTGGCCAAAACTATCACTGTGGTTCTGGCCTTCAAGGTCACTGCCCCAGGGAGAAGGATGAGACAGTGGCTGCTATCAGGGGCACCTAACTCCATTATTCCCATCTGCTCCCTGATCCAACTGGCTCTCTGTGCCATCTGGCTTGGGACTTCTCCTCCCTTTGTTGACACAGATGCACACTCTGAGCATGGCCACATCATCCTGCTGTGCAACAAGGGCTCAGTCACTGCCTTCTACTGTGTCCTGGGTTACCTGGGCTCCTTGGCCCTGGCCAGCTTCACTGTGGCTTTCCTAGCCAGGAATCTGCCTGACACGTTCAATGAAGCCAAGTTCCTGACCTTCAGCATGCTGGTGTTCTGCAGTGTCTGGGTGACCTTCCTGCCTGTCTACCACAGCACCAAGGGGAAGGTCATGGTGGCTGTGGAGGTCTTCTCCATCTTGGCCTCCAGTGCAGGGCTCCTGAGCTGCATCTTTGTTCCCAAGTGCTACATTATTCTCCTAAGACCTGAGAACAATGCTTTGAAAGGATTAAGGGATAGAATAGCTTCCAAGGAATCAGATGTTCTGAAGAGTAGCTCTTAAGGCTCTCTCAGTTTTCCATAGTTAGAAACTAAAATTCAAAAAATGGTTTTGCATTCTGATATTATAAAATAACTTGCAGAATATAACCGCCTTATGAACAATTTATACTTCTCTTAAAATGTTTTCATTCTGAAGCACCAATTCACAGAAAAGAAAGGGAGAGTGGGGGAAACCTTCCATCTGCTGATAGATGCTGAAGATATCTATAGTGGTCCAGCTTTGGTTCTAAAGAGAAGCTCTTGAGGCTCTTGCAGTTTCAAGGATTTGAAACTAGTATTTACAAAACTGAATTTTGCATTCTGATGCTATAAAATAAATTGAACATTTTAATCACCTCATGAACAACTTACATTTCTCTTAAAAACTTTTTTAATTCTCAAATACCAATCAACAAACAGAGCTAGTGGGGGGGAAAAGCATCCATCTGGTGATATACTCTGAAGATATCCACAGTGGTGCAATGCTAGTTCAGGCCAAAGAAATGAGCTCAGTTAGGTTTCCATGTGGTGTCAGGGATGGCAAGAGGCCATCTTCCACTGCTTTTTCTGGATCATTAGCAGGGAGCTGGATTGCAAGTGGACAGCCGGTACATGGCCTGGCACCGACATAGGATGTCGGGGTTGCAGGTGTTGGTTATATCCACTACACCCCAACACAGGCTGCAATCCTCCTCTCTTCTTCAAAATAATACTGTGTACAAATTTCTTAGCCTGGATTTTATGTTCACAAATAAAACCCATCTCAGATTACGGCTCTGCTTGAAAGTTTTCATTTCTGCATTTTCATTGTCAACTGGTCAACGTTGTAATATTTGTATTTTAATAAAATGAATTACATGTTTGCTGTTTTCATTCATTCACTAGAGTCTATTAATTTCGGCTTTGTCATATAGTTGGACTATTTTCATGCAATCATTGGACATGTTAAATCATTTTAATATGTATATGCATTATCCAGGAAATCCTTTATTATATATCATTTCATATAGATTTGAAATGATGTGATAATCACACACCAAGTTTTCATTATATGTAGCTGATTCTGCAAACTTCTTTTCCATCTGCTCATTTCTGTTTATTATCAATTTGGCTTTAGATTGACTTTTGCCAACACCAGATATAAGAAAGTAATTTTACATCTCAACCTGAAAATAATTCAACAAAAAGTAACAATTTTAAAGTGAAGTAATGGCATTTGGACCATTCACTCTCTTGTGCAACTGTTACCTCTGTCATATTTTAAAAATATTTTCATTGCTACAAATCAAGTTCCTTATCCATTAATGGTCACTCTCAGTTCCTTCTCTTGCCAGTCACTCAACCACCAGTCTGTTTCTGTTTCCATGGATTTAACGGTCCTGAGTGTTTTGTATAAATGAAACATTGGACTCTGTGGGTTTAGGTGACCTTTCATTCTGCGTGGTGTTTTCCATGGGCATCCACATTATTGCGGGTATCTACATTTTTCATGACAAACTGATAATTCCTTGTAGTAAGTCATTGAGTTCTGTGTCTCCAGTGAACCATACACTGACTTGTGTGTTATTTCCCACTTTGGCTATTTGGAGACACACACTGATGTACAAGAGATTTTTTTTTTACTTTTCCTTTTTTTTTTAAAGTAGCTCCATGATTTGGGGGCTGGTTAGTACAATACAGAGAACAAAGAGGAAACATACAAAATGGCACTTACTACCAATGCCAGTGCTCATCTCATTATGGTTATAACCAAGAATATTATTAATTTGTGTGTTACTTGCTTTTCTTTAGCACATAAACCAAAGCCATTAACTTGACTTGAGGTATATATACAATACATACACAAAATACTTTTCGTAAGTAATGTTACATTTTAAAATATTGGAAACCTAGTATCTGTGATTTGCAGTTTGACTAAATGGAACAAGAAAATAACAACATTCAACAAGGGAGGGTTATACTGATACTAAAGCTCTTAGAAGTTCAAAATGCATTCCTCTCCCTTTGTACTTACCACAGGCTACACAATGTCCTGAGAGCATTCATTATGAGAAAAATGTCAATCACAGCTTTCATAACTTACTTTGGAAGGAATAATGAGAAAGTAAAATGGAAGGTGAGACTTCATCTTTGTTTTCAAACAAGTGGTCTGAATTTTTCTTCTTATAGAAAATCTTTAAATCAGTTTATTATAAATATACCTAAACCATTAAATTTTGCAGCTTTCAGGTGAAGTCCAGCACACTGTTTACACAAAGTCTGTAAGACGAGGTCAGTAGAGATCATCTAATCTTAAGTCGGGACATCATCCATTCAAGTCCTTGACATAATCCCTCTCCAGTAAGAGCACAGCAGGCCTGGATATGCCACTGGTGATCTTTGATAGAAGTCAGCTTCAAAAACTGAGAGATTTCTGCTACAGTCATGCATTCTTTAACATCTTGTTTATTAGCAAAAATCAGCAATCCAGCTTTCCTTAAGTCCTCATGTGCTAACATTTTATAGAGTTCTTCTCTAGTTACAGAAATCCTCTCTCTGTCTGTACTGTCCACAACAACTATTACAAACTCTGTGTTAGTATAGTAAGTGTTCCAGGAAGAACGAAGAGATTCTTGGCCACCAATATCTCACATTAGGAAACGTGTGTTATTAATCACTATCTCGTCTACATTACTTCCTAACGTAGGGGATGTGTGTACAACTTCCTTCATAGAAAATTGGTAAAGGATGGTAGTTTTCCCTGCATTATCCAGCCCAACAATTATAACTTTGTGCTCCTGGTGATTGAACAGTCTCCACATCCTGGTGAAGAGAATTTCCATTCTCGGGCAGCGGAGCCCCTCCAGCCGCCCGGGGCGCCTGGCCTCCCCGGGCTCAGGCGGAGGGGCAGAGAGACGCCCTGGAGCCTCCGCCTCTGCTGCTGCTCCCGCGCTGGCCGCCGGCCCGCTTCCAGGGAACCGGAGGGAGGCCGAAGCCCAGGCCTTCCTGCCGCACGCGAGGCCCCGCCGCTACCGCCCGGCACTCGCCTGGCTCACGGACATCGCCACCGCGTTGTCTGCGGCGAGCCTCGCGGGCCACCGTCCTCCCCCAGCTCCTCTCCGGCGGCTGCGGTGGCCGAGATTTTTGCATATTTTCTAATTTTGTAGTGTACTATTAGATGTAGAACATTTTGGTCATAAATGAATTTTATGTTGAATTTGCTAAGGAGGTGACAACTCTTCCATACTGTGTGTGTTGTAACTTTCTAGCATGGTTTGAAGGTTCCAAATTCCCTATGGCACCTCCGACACCTAAAAACTTTGAAATTTTTTGTAGCCAGTTAGTGTTTGTGAAGTAGAGGCTCCTTCTGGTGTGGAATGGTTTGTCCATGCTTATTTCTGATTAGCATTGTTTGTAATGCCCTTAGGTCATTTATTTTTCTGTACAGAAATATCCATCATATTATATTCCCATTGTTCATGAATTATATTTTGTTGTTACTTCTGCTTTTTAAAAAATATATTTTCTTGTTTGTAAGTTACTCAATGTGTTTATATTTCAAATTTTGTTGATGTATATAAGTTTCATGAATTTCATATATACAGTTTTAGGAGCACAGAGATACTTCCCACCTACCCATTCATCCTGGCCACAATCTTAAGCTTTTTTTAAAAAAAGACTTATTTATTTTATTTGAAAGTCAGAGTTAAACAGAGAGAGGAGAGGCAGGCATAGGGAGAGAGAGAGGGAGAGGGAGGGGGGAGAGAGAGAGAGAGAGAGAGAGGTCTTCCATCTGATGATTCACTCCCCAATTGGCCGTAATGGCCAGAGCTGTGCAGATTCAAAGCCAAGAGCTCCTTCCAGGTCTCCCATGACTTGGACCATCCTCCACTGCCTTCCCAGGCCACAGCAGAGAGCCAGACATGAATTGGAATAGCTGGGTCTTGAACCAGTGCCCATATGGGATGCTGGCACTTCAGACCAGGGCATTAAACCACTGCTCCACAGCGCTGGCCCCAAACTTATGCTTCTTCCTCCTCACTCTCCTATACCCACTCTTAATTTTTGCAAAGAACTGCTTTCTAGTTTACTTTAACTCAAGAGATTAACCTTACCGTATGTAATGTGTTCTACAAATGGTATGAAGAAACCAAGCTATTCTTCAAAATAAAGACAAAGGCTATAAAAAAAACATGGAATCTCAAATTGTCAATTTGACTCCAATGTTGCTTTCAGGCATTTGTAATGAAGGGTAAGAGAATACATAGGGTTTATGTCTGTTTTTGATACTGGCTGATTTCTCTTAAGTATCATGGTTTCCAGCTGCATCAATTTTTTTGCAATAGACAGGATTTCTGAGAGCGGCAAGATGGCAGAATAGGAAGGGAGCACACGGATAGTCTGGGAAGAGACAGTTTAACAAAGTGGAGATACTGCAGGTTCAGGGAAGAGTAGGGGAAGAAACAGCAGAGGAAACTCTTCTGGAACTAGTGATTCACAGTGGACCTGCATGGAGAGCGTGGGAGCCCAAGGTGGGACACCAGTAGCAGACTCAACACACCAGCACTGGAATGTGAGGTGAGCCAAATGTCAATAGCCCGAGACACCAGTGGGCAAGCGGAAAGAGGAGACTAAAGGGAACGAGGCTTGAAACTCCATGAGGAAAAGTTCACCAGGCTAACTAGAAGAGAGAGAGGGAAAAAAAAAGTGACCGATACGGACACGAGTTTCTCTCTCTCCACTCAACTCTCAAAGGCGAGCAAGACAAAGAGCAGGAGCCATTTTGGACATACGTCATAAGCAGGGCGACCTCAGGTCTGCACCGGCCCTGAGCCTAGCAGAAAAACATGACTCTGGGGGGTGTGAAATAACAGGAGATTAGGATCTAACTTGGCAACCCAGTGGGAGACTGCAGGAGAATTGGAGCCCACACTGAGGGCAGCAGAGATTCCCTGTGTGGTCCTTGGGGAAGAGCTTCCGATCACTGGCTCCTGTGGGTATATCATTCGCCTGCTAACTACCTCCAATTCCGTACAGCTGTGCAGAATTACTTCCCTTTTGAATAAAAAAAAACAATGAAAGAAAGAGATTTACCATGCCTAATCTGGGAGTGTCACCTTTGACACACCCTCAACCCTGAGGAACCAAACAGAGCTCTCAGGCCACACTCATCTCAAGCCTCTAAGGCTCCACCAAAAGCAGACAGTCCAGTTAACATAGAGCTATAGTATAACAAGAAAAAACACCACAGTGAAGAAACCAAATATCTCCAACATGCCATACAACAAACGCAAAAACCGAGGTAACAAGAACAAGGAAGACACTATGACGCCCCCAAATGAAAAAGACACCCCAATTCAAGATTATGAAGATGATGAGATAGAAGAAATGCAAGAGGCGGATCTCAAAAAATTGATAAGAACATTAAGAAGTTCTCAAAAACAAATTCTTGAACCACAGAAATCCTTAATGGACAAGATAGAAAATCTCTATCGTGAAAATGAAATATTAAGGAGGAATCAAAATGAAATGAAACAACTAGTAAAACAAGAAACTGTGATAGTGATGCGAAATCATAATGAAATGAAGAATTCAATAGATCAAATGACAAACACATTAGAGAGCCTTAAAAACAGAATGGGCGAAGCAGAAGAGAGAATATCAACTTAGAAGATGAAGAACAGGAAAGGAAATATGCATACCAAAGAAAAGAAGAGGAAATTAGAAATCTAAAAAATATTGTCGAGAATCTACAGGATACTATTAAAAAACCTAACAATCGGGTTCTGGGAGTTCCTGAAGGCATGGAGAGGAAGAAAGGATTAGAAGGCATTTTCAGTGAGATACTAGCAGAAAATTTCCCAGGTTTGGAGAAGGACAGAGGCATCTTAGTACAGGAAGCTTATAGAACCCATAATAAACATGACCAAGGAGATCCTCACCACGACACGTTGTAATCAAACTCACCACAGTGAAACATAAAGAAAAGATCCTAAAATGTGCAAGAGAGAAACGCCAGATTACTCTCAGAGGATCTCCAATTAGACTCACAGCAGACTTCTCATCAGAAACCCTACAAGCTAGAAGGGAATGGCGAGACATAGCCCAGGTACTAAGAGAGAAAAACTGCCAGCCCAGAATATTATATCCTGTGAAGCTCTCATTTGTGAATGAAGGTGAAATAAAGACTTCTCATAGCAAACGGAAACTGAAAGAATTTGTTGCCACTCATCCTGCCCTGCAAAAGATGCTTAAAAATGTGTTACACACAGAAACACAGAAACATGGTCATCAATTTGAAAAAAGGTAAAGGAAGGAAACCTCACAGCAAAAGATCACAGGAAGCTCAATTTCTCTTTGACATAGAATTAAACTCTGATGTTCTGTTAAAGCAATGTGTTAAAGTAATCTATTATGTTCTCTTGATGTCTGTTAAATTCTAATTGTTCAAAAACAGCTGAATTTTTATTAAGAGCTATGGGTTATTTAAATATGTGCTTATTTTCAAAGATTTGAATAATCACCTTGTAACAATGATCAAATTTGTTCTATGTTATTTCATGATTTTAAGGAATCTTATTTCAACCAGTTATTTTGGATTTTGAGCCTTCTTGGCATTCTTGACAGGCATTCAAAAATCAAAGTTTCAAACAACCTGGACTCTAAAATTTCCAGTAAATCCTGGACTTTGGTTTTTGCATTTTGAGCCCAACTGAAAAAATCGAAGGACCTATGTCTCTCATCTTATAGAGACAACAAATAATCAGGCTATTTGGATTTTATTAGAAGTAATGTCAAGATGTGATGTGGTACCAAATTTTAAGTTTCTATAATGGAAAATGCTATTAATACAAATGTTTGAGAATTAAAAAGTCTAATCATTTTGTGTTACTAGACATGATAGTTATCTTAGTGAGAAAGCCCCAGAGGCCTAAAGGGTTAAATACTTGCAAAATCCTACAGGTGCTTTCAAAAATACTGTGAAGTAAGCAAGTGCCTCTTGTTGGTTGATGAGTTTAGAATTTTAAACATGGCGACTTAAAGTCTTTTGTCATCCACAGTTATATAGGATGTGCTGCTCATAAAACTAAAGCGTTGTTGGTTCTGTGTTTAGCTGTCCTCCTATAGGTTCCTATGGGCTTTTTCCAGCCACTTCTATTGTATTCAGTACTTTGGGATGGCTCTGTAAACAGATGAAGCCAATAATGTATTAACAGTACCAACTGAGAGAAAGTATGGTTAACTGAGGTTACTAAAAACAAAAAGCAATTCAAATCCATTGGCAATGTACAAAAAGAGTTAAAGATTTTAAAAGCTAGTATTAAAATTGCTATATTGGTCTATTATGTTATGTTACACATGTGTACATATTGTATGTCCACATGGGAAAATTTTATTAAGAGTTTTATTTTAATTGGCTTATAGATAAGATTGTCCATAAATTGAAGCTGCTAAAATTAATCAAAGATACATTTTAATTCGTGTGACCTGAATCTGTGTATCATATGTTTTATACTTGTTGGTAGAAACTAAAAACATTTTATATGGTTGTGCTTAAGTTTACTGGTTAAACAAACTACACCATGTTAGATATTTAAGAGGTGTTTCCAAATACATGATTCGTAAAATTTATAGAAGGCATTGGACCTTCTGGGTAAATGTTTTCTTAAGTTGTTATCTAATGGTTGAAACGGTTTGATAAGTATTCATGAAATATTGCTATTTTCAGCAAGCGATCTAGGACTTGCTCCCTCATTTCTCTATTCTAAGCCCAACTTGTTCTTTTGTTTCTCTATTCTCTTCAAGGTAGGAAACTAATTCTATTATGAAGGAATCTGTAGGATGCACAATTTAATCTTTAGGCCTTATAAAAGAGATGGCTAACATTTTTCTGTAATAGCATAGCCAAAATAAGAGCTTAAATAATAATCCCATAGCTAGATTTACTTTGCCTTCAGCGAAGTATACAGTAAGTAGAAAAAAACCTCCCTTTCAGACCAAAGGGAAAGAAAGTTTTTAAGTGAGAATATAATTTTCCTCATGGGCATTGTCTACCTTAGAAAAACTGCTACAGAACATGCCTGTGACTACAGACTTGTAGTTCAGGCCACCGAAGATTAGAGATGGGACTTGGGCACTCCCTTGACTTGCATCCTCTGGTCTGCTTTAACACAAACCGGGAGGAAAAGAAAGCTAGGCATCAGAAGCAATGGGTGGCAGGCCTATTACTGGCTGATCTGTACAGTGATCTGCCCTCAAGGAGACCCAACAGGCCAGTCCACTGAAGTGGCTTTCAATGAGGTAAGCCTGGGCTTCAGCAGAAGTCAGCTTGTGAAGAGCCCTGGCAGCTCTGCCAAGAGTTGGATCACTGGAAATGGACCTGCCCTGGAGTCAAAGGATGCCCAGGTCAGAGCCACAGATCTTATTGGCTCTAAACTGAAAAGCCCTTCACTCAGCCCAACTTCCAAATGGACCACTGCAGCTGAGAGGATGGTCAAGTAGGGTCAGCAACATTGCAGGCAGAACTGTAAATTTCTTGTTAGAGATGCCACCTGCCTTTACCTGGCCAGCTCTCCTCCCAGGCCAGCCAAGTAATGAAAGTCAACAGAGTGCTTTCCCCTAGGAGGTTCACACCTCCCTTAGGATGTACCCCATGTTTTAGCCGGCGCCGTGGCTTAACTGGCTAATCCTCCGCCTTGCGGCGCCGGCACACCGGGTTCTAGTCCTGGTTGGGGCATCGATCCTGTCCCAGTTGCCCCTCTTCCAGGCCACCTCTCTGCTGTGACCAGGGAGTGCAGTGGAGGAAGGCCCAAGTGCTTGGGCCCTGCACCCGATGGGAGACCAGGAAAAGCACCTAGCTCCTGCCATCAGAACAGCGCAGCGCGCCTACCGCGGCGGCCATTGGAGGGTGAACCAACGGCAAAAAGGAAGACCTTTCTCTCTATCTCCCTCTACTGTCCTCTGCCTGTCCAAAAAAAAATTTAAAAAAAAAAGGATGTACCCCATGTGAAGAGATAGATAGGTCTGGGCCTCTTAACTTACAAGGCCTAAAGCCCAACAGATTATTATCAAGCCCCTTCTATCAGGTTCTATTTGCCTCTCAGTCAGAAAACTTAATTGTAGCTTAGACAGCACCTTTCTTAGCTCCTCTAATAATGACTCTGTCCTTTGTTCTAGACCCTGTCTAGTGCACTTGGGCTTCATTCCTTTGTAATCATAAGCTCTACTCAACCTCCAATGGCTCTACTCCCAACCTGTGTGTACTGATGGTCCTCTTCCCCACTTAATGCTGTATAATTGTTCAGACCTGGTTAATGCCACTCTTAGGATCATTGATTACTATTCTCACCCTGTCTTTTATGACCTTGTCTAAATATGATCAGAGTCGGCAAACTTGGAAGGCTTCCATAGCGTTGGCAACTCATGAGGACAGCCTAGGGTGGTTACTGGTGCCATAAACTAGAGTGTCAATTTGTTGGGTCAACAACAGGAGTCACTGTGCACTTGCTTCTCATGTGGGATCTCTGTCCTTAATGTGCTGCACATTTTGATTTAATGCTATAACTATTACTCAAACAGTATGTTTCAGTTTGTGTTTCTATGTGGGTGCAAACTGTTGAAATCTTTACTTAATGTATACTAAATTGATCTTCTGTATATAAAGAGAATTGAAAATGAATCTTGATGTGAATGGAAGAAGAGAGGGAGCGGGAGAGGGGAGGGTTGTGGGTGGGAGGGAAGTTATGGGAGGGGGAAGGCATTGTAATCCATAAGCTGTACACTGGAAATTTATATTCATTAAATAAAAGTATTTTTAAAAAGACAGGATTTCTTTTCTTTCTTTACTGCTGATTACTAATCTTAGAGTATATATACCATGGTTTCTTTATCCAGTCAGCTATTGATGGATATCTGGTTTGATTCCATTTCTTAGCTATTTTGAATTGAGCTGCAATGAACATGAGGGTATAGATGACTCTTTTTCATGCTGATTTCATTTTGTTTGGGTAGATTCCTAGGAGTCAGTTGGATGGGTCATATGGCAGATCTATTTTCAGCTCTCAGAGATTTCTATACTGTCTTCCACAATGACTGCATCAGTTTACTTTTCCACAACCTGTGTATTAGGGTACATTTTCCCCCAAATCCTCTCAAGCACAGGTCGTTGATTTCTGTAGGAGAGCCATTCTGACAGATGAGGTGAAATCAACCTAAATGCCCATCAATGAAAGACTGGATAAAGAAACTAGGGTTATGAGCTCTTTTGAATAATACACAGTGGTAAAAACAAAAAATGAAATCTGGTTATTTGCAACAAAATGTAGGAATCTGGAAAACATCATGCTGAGTGAAATAAGGCAGTCCCAAAGGGACAAATATCCTATGTTCTCCCTGATCTGTCACAACTAACTGAGCACCTAAAAGAAAACCTGTAGAAGTGAAACTGACACTACGAGAAGCAATGACTTGATCAGTGCTTGTCCTGACCTTTTTAGTATTTTCTTTTTCTACTTAATACCATTAGTGGAACTCTTGAATTAACATTGAATTATCCTTAGGTGTTTAAAGTTAACTGAAAATTCTTGGTGTTGCTATGTCAGGGCAAACTGTTGAAATCTTTACTTAATATATACTAAACTGATCTTCTGTATATAAAGAGAATTGAAAATGTATCTTGATGTGAATGGAAGGGGAGAGGGAGCAGGAAAGGGGAGGGTTGCAGGTGGGAGGGAAGTTATGGGGGGGGGGAGCCATTGTAATCCATAAGCTGTACTTTGGAAATTTATATTCATTAAATAAAACTTTAAAAAAAAGTTAACTGAAAATTGATCCCTGTAAAACATAATAGTGGGAGGGGCCAGCTCTGTGGCACAGCAGGTTAAAGCCATGGCCTGAAGTGCCGGCATCCCATATGGACACCAGTTTGAGTCCCGGTTGTTCCTCTTTGGATCCAGCTCTATGCTATGGCCTTGGATAGCAGTAGAAGATGGCCCAAGTCATTGGGCCCCTAAACCCATGTGGGAGACCTGGAAGAAGCTCCTGGCTCCTGGCTTCTGATTGGTGCAGCTCTGGCAATTGCAGCTATCTGGGGAGTGAACCAGTGGATGGAAAGCCTTTCTCTCTTTCTCTACCTCTCTCTGTAACTCTGTCTTTCAAATAAATAAAATAAGTCTTTCAAAAAATATAAGAGTGAGATAAGAGAGGGAGAAGACGCACGGTTCGGCACACACTCTCTTGGACTTATCCCTACTGGTAAAGCTAAAAACGTGCCATGGGACTCCAAATCCCATTAAGTTGGCAGGTACAAATACCATCTTACTAGTTAAAGTGATCAGTTTAAGTTCATAATTGATCATGAATGTAGGATTAAGTGTCAAGAGGATCACATAAATAAGACCAGTGTCTTCTAATAATAATTATAGAATTATAAAGGAGAGAACAATCCAACATAAGATGCTGGATACACAGCAGACTCATAGAATTACAAAAGCCCTAAAAAGCACTTTGGCCTCAGAATCAGCCCTTAAGGCATTTAGATTTGGCTGAAAAGCCCATGAGAGGAATTGAGGCATTGAAAGCCAAGACACTGTGGCAAAAAAATGCCTGATAGGAAGATCTCTGTGAGTGAAATCCCATCAGAAAGAATGGGCCATCAAAGAAGGAAGTACCTTTTTCTGAAGCAAGGAGACATCTCCCATTTTGATTATGGCCTTGTCTAAATAAGGTTGGAGTTTGTGAACTCAAGAGCCTTCCATAGCCTTGGCAGCTCATCACAAAAGCCTCGGGTGATTGCTGACATCATAAATAAGTGTCAATTGTTAAATCAACAACAGGAGTCACTGTACACTTGCTCCCATATAGGACCTCTGTACTTAATGTGTTGTACTATGGAATTAATGGTAAAACTAATCTTCAAACAGTATTTTATACTTTGTGTGTCTGTGTGGATGCCAACTGTTGAAGTTTTACTTAGTAGAGAGTTGATCTTCTGTATACAAAGGTAATAAAATGAATCTGAATGAAGAATGGGATGAGAAAAGGAGTAAGAAATGGGATGGTTTGGGGGTGGGAGGTTTGTTATGGGAGGAAGAACCACTGTAATCCAAAAGTTGTACTCTTGAAAGTTACATTTATTAAATAAAAGTTTTCTGTGAAAAAAGAACATAGGAAATAAATGATAAATAGGAGAGAAACATTTAAGCAAAAAATGAATAGAACTGGGTGCAAATTTTTTTGAAATTCATGCATAATGTTTCATAACACACATTTTCAATAAATTTTCAAAGATTTCTCATTGCATGGAGTTCATCCTTTCCATTCCCAACCTTTGTTCAGTGATTCTTGTGCATTCAAATTGACTCTACTCTTAGTTTCTACACATTAGAGAGAACAGGAGATGTTTGCTGTCTGACTTAGATTTACTTTTCTTGTTTAACTAAATAGACAACGAGTTTCATCATTGCACTGGTAATAAATCTAACTCATCAAGACATTATATTTCATTTTTATGCAAGTCAGTGAATTCTGTGTGTTTTGTGTGGATACTTCATCTCAATTTGCAGGAGCCGCCATTCAAAATCTCACTAATGGCATCAGACTAGGCAATGGAAAATGTGTTTTGCTTAAAATAGTAAGCATCTCAATGATAGCAGTTTGAGTTTAGAAAACTTTGGAGTGGAATAATAGAGTTCTCTTCCATGCTCTCTTGTTTCCCTCCTCATTAGATTTACTCCATTAGCAATACCTCACACTGATATGCCAGCACAAATGATTAGTCAGTGTTGATCATCCTTATGGCTTACAAGACATGCTATCCATTTTGTTCAGTCGTGTTGTGCAGTCTGTTGGTTTTGCAAAGTGTTAAAAGTCCATAGCTGCTCTGATGGTGTCCTACATGAGTCCTTAAAGTCACTTGTGTTCAAGAAGTACAAGTGTCTGCATGCATCATCCTGCCCTTGGTGTTTGTAGTGGTGGGAGTAAAGTGGTGACTTCTGGCTGATACTGTCTGCCTTATAGTAAAAAGTGAGGAATCCTCAAATAGTCCCTAGTTCTCATGAGAGCATTAACCAAGGTTGTAGGTGTGAAAACAGATTACCATGAGATTACCATGGATAACAGCAATGTGGAAGGATTCATATTTTACAACTGAAGATGTGATGATTTGACATACAGAATGAAACCTCTGAATTCAGGGTGATTACTGGTTCCACAGTGATTGAGACCCACAAGGCCTATTGGGTGTCACTGTAAACAGGATTTGCTTTGGGTCTGTGTGGCATCAAGGCGATGGGTGGCTCACCAGAACACGGAGTGTGGAGGCTGCCTCATTGCTCTTTGGGTCTTGGAAGTGTGTTACATTGGACTTTTCTGGTCTGAAACCTTACTGAGAAACTCACCTGATGCCTTCCTTCGTGCACTCTGATGCAATCCAGGTGCATATTTGCCAAAAGTTCATGGAGAAGTTTATTGACAAAGCCCATGGACCAAAAGTAACTAATAGGAGTTATGCCCTTGAGTCTTTGTATCCCTGGACTTGGAGGAAATACTGGCACCTGGGGTGAAGAGGATGATTCACAAACATGTTTTCCTTCTGTGTTTTTCACCAGGACAGAAGCCCTGAGCTGCAGAGCCTCAGGGCAGAAAGGGTTCCAGATCCCCAAAAGGATGAATGGACAGCTAGTGGAAAGAAATCAGATCAAGCAGTATTAAATTGGCTTAATTCAAGGAATCACACACAGGCACACACACACACACACGGTATTTGTATGCACCTGCAAGACCCTTCATGTTCCTCTGCGGTTGTGTCCTAGGTTTTTAACAGACTTTGAAGATGTTTCCTTTGATTTTTCTGTTGCTCTTTTTGCAGCTGTATCTCCTTGTGACTTGTCATGATGATCAGATCTGCTTTCTCCAGATGGAACGGAGTTATTACAAGGATGGAGATATTGAGATTGCTGCCTTTTTCCCTATTTACATACACCTCGTTGACATTATGATAAATATTATCAAAAAATCTTTCACATTCACACAGTAAGTTCTCTTTGCAATAATCATTTTCCTTGATTTACGTAATAGATGCTTATTATTGCGTCTACAGGTGGATAAACATATGCATTGTGTATCCCTGCCCTTTCCATTTCTGTCCCACCTAAAAAGTTCTTGTAATTAATTCGGGGCATGTGGAAGACATTGCTTTCTGCTTGGCACATTGCATTGTTCAGGGAAATGCTATCTCATCATAGGAGCAAGGAGAGTCTGGTTAGGATCTTCCTGTCCGTCCCTGTCCACGTTCATCAGCTCAGGGCCCTATTGTGCCTCAGTAGCAGGTTCTTACAGAACCCATGCACTGTAATGAACAAACCTGAGTTACATGAGCTCTTCCACATGTGTTCACAAACTTTTCTGCTCTGTATTAGATTTGGGGCCATGAGCTCACTTCATTTCTTCTACAGTCAAAAAGGAGAAAAGATATTCAAGAAAGTAAGATTTTGCTAAGTAAAAGTAATCTCAGGCCACAAGTATAATAATAATTATATTTTATTGATGAATATACCCATAAGAATGTTATTGGATTGAATCTACAACACTGAGGATGTGCCCCTCATTCTTTTTCTGGGAAAATACATTTCAGAAGGGGGATTACTCTGCTTCTGCCCCTCTTTAAGATACTTTCTACCTGTACCTAAGTATAAATGTTTAATATACATTTATATATGAAAATGTCATGCTTATAGAATATAGTATCTTGTAGGACAGTGAAATTGTTTTCCTGACATCTGTTTGTTTTGGTGGTAATTTCTAATTGCTTTCTACTGTAATGCTACAAGCTTTAAGTTGATGATACATAGATCTTTGATAGAAGGTAGATATTAGGACATAGATCATTGCAGTATCATTAAAGCTAATGGATTTGAGAAGTATAGTTGGTGCCACCAAGGTGAGGCAACTGATCAAGTATTTTAGGCATTTGTCCTAAATTCTATCCAGAAAAAAATCTAATGGATACTAGCTTGGTATAATGATCTTATTCACTTCACATGATTTTTATAAATTTGCCTAATTTGATATGCGCACATGGCATCCCAATCATGAAATATTTATTAGTAGTAGTGGTATGCATGGCTATTCATGTAGTACATCCTTTAAGTGTACCCTAAATGATGGAGACCAGAAGAGTGTAAATTTCCAGTGGCAGGAATAGATTTTATGAATAGAGCCCAGGTTCCTCCAAGATGTATACTATGCAAACCAGAGATCATAATCAAATCTTAGCAAACCCAGGAGAAAATACCTGTGTTAATGATACTTGGGAATACAAGTAGTATTTAGCTATCAATAGATTTAGACACTATACCCTCCAATATAAGATTCAGCGACTTTAAATATATAATACTTTCTGATAAACTGTTCTTAAAGATAAGGAACACAACATAAAACAGATTGAAAGGGCAACTCTCACAAATGCCCAGTGTCTCAAAAAACCTTTTAGACCTTTTGCTACCAATGAGAGCTAGAGAAAGAAATGAGAGAATGGGGAATTGATGGAAATGTAGAAGAATGAGGAAAGGAACGGAGAAATGTGAACTACAAAACAGAATATTATTTGATACTTTCAGCAAGAATTTTTAAATTTCTTCATTCTACATGCAAAGTATGAATGACATTTGGATAACAAATATTGTAAGACATTAGATATATGTAAAACAATAGATATTGAGCTACTTTTTACATGGTAATGGAACACCTATACATAAATATATGGAGAGAATATGTATATAATATGCATGCATACATATATATTATGTTGCAACATGAACCAAGGAATGAAAAACTGTCACTTCCTCTGGATTACACAGTGACCCTTAACAAGCAGCGTATATGACCCAGTCTATTCATGGACACTCAACACACAGGCCATCTGAAATACATACAAGGGGCTCCTCATTTACATTCTTTGTGAAATGTCAGATCCCAGAAAGTAGAAATGCATCATGTTCTTTGCATGGAAGGCTATTTATGTTTGGTTCTGTAGGGACAATTGGGTGAATAAGGTCAGTTTGGAGTACATACTTATACCACTGATAATGATTTACTTTAATATATACCTAGTGTTCTAAATAAATGCATGACTGTCTTAATTATAAAGCCTTTCAATTCCACCCAGGGAGTATTTCAGGCTTCTCTAAAGTGCTCCTCCCTTTCCACTGTTTTCCTTCTTTCAAGCTCTGAATCTGATTTCATTTTCCTGGCTTGGGATGGTAGTTGATGGGTGAGTTTGATGGGGAAGAGATTTTTCAGGATAAAATCCAGACTTCCATCTACCATTCTCAGTACTCTGACATTCTTCCTCTTTCTGATCACATAGCCTTCAGTTGAGTTACTCTCTTTGCCCATTACAATCTGCAGCCTTAGGATCATAGGATTCCTATTTGAAGAAGCATTTAATGATGTGATAAGATGAAGCAGCATTGTAGTTTGTGAACATAGGAATATTTGTAGAGGCAGTGCTAAAGATGATGTGCCTTACTTGTCAAGCTTTCTTTGACAACTTGAATGTTCTTTCTGGGAGTGCATGAACTTTGAAAAGGGCATTCAGAGCCTATCATAGTACTTACTTTAGATATCAAATATCAAACTTAGAAGAGGTATGTGTTGCCAGATATGATTTAAATTGATGAGGTTTGTATTAAAAAATATCATATTTTTTGGCTGCATGGACAGCCATGTGATATCACACCAAAGGCATTATAGTGTAAAAGCAAATCTTATTTTTCAGAATTGTTTAGGCTGGGAGACCGGGATCAAGGGAGTAGCAGCCTTTGTTCTGGTGAGGACACGTTTCCTGCAAATATGACACTCTTAACACGCTGTCCTCAGCAAATGTACAGATAAGGATTAGAACATATGAATGTTTTGCCATGACCAATCCATCGGTCACAGTAAATGCAGTAGAATTGATGATAATCTGGATTTGAGGCTTCTCCCTTAAAGATCCTTGTGCCCTTCATGCAGGTTTCAGTCCAAAAACTACCAGTATGTTCTGGCCTTGGTTTTTGCTATTGAGGAGATCAACAAGAACCCTCATCTTTTACCCAACATGACCTTGGGATTTGATCTCTATAATGTCATGCACAGTGACATGAGGGTGATAGAGAATCCCTTCATCTGGCTTGCGGGCCTGGAAAAGGACGTTCCTAATTACACATGTAGGAAACAGAGCAAGTCTGTAGCCGTAATATCAGGAACCAGCATTGCTGTCCAAATGGGGACACTGCTGGAACTCTACAAAGTTCCACAGGTGAGTGTGTAAGGAAAAGAGAGGGAAAAAGAACATCAACTAAGGTGACTTATTTAACCCAAACATTTAAGCGACAGTGACCTTATACATTTGCCACAGTGGGTGATCTAAACAGAAGGAATGCAGAGGATAGATGGATTAGCCACATTTGTTCTGAAGCAGAGGTGTGGGTGAGTGAAAAGGAGAAATGTTTCCCTCAAGCTGTGAATCTACTGTCTTGGGAACTAGGAAGTTATCATGCAGGAGGGATGAGAAAAATGAAATATTCTAAAATCTTCTGACACTCCCATCATCTGCTTGATTTTTTCAAGAATAAGATTACACACTATCGCAATAACCTTACACAGATTTCTTGCATTTTCCTTTAGCTGACTCTTGGGTCTTTTGAACCTCTTCTGAGTGACAGTGGTCAGTTTCCTTCCCTCTATCAGATGGCACCCAAAGACACTTCTCTGGCCCTTGGCATGGTCTCCTTGATGCTTCATTTTGGCTGGACCTGGGTGGGTTTGGCCATCTCAGACCTCCCCAAAGGTATTCAGTTTATGTCTGATTTGAAAGTCGAGTTGCAGAAGAATGGCATCTGTGTGGACTTTGTGGAATTGATCCCAGCCACTGAGAAGTCACGTTCTTCATTTCGCTGGCCGTATCACATCCAAATCATAAAATCATCAGCAAATGCGGTGATTCTTTTCTGTGAAACTGATTCACTCATAGGCGTCAGCTTTCAAACATGGGAACGTTTAATGACATGGAAAGTTTGGGTCACAACCTCACAATGGGATTTTGCCAATTCTGAGGAACATTTCCTGCTCCACTCATTCCATGGGACTCTGATCTTTTCACACCACCGTAGTGAGATCTCTGGTTTCAAAAACTTTCTTCGGACAGCCAACCCTTCCAAATACCCAGAAGACATTTACCTCTCTAGATTCTGGTCATTGGCTTTTGGTTGCTCAGTTTCTGGGGCGTCCTGCAAAACTTTGCAGAACTGTCCACTGAATGCCTCCTTGGAATCATTGGCTCTTCATCATTTTGATATGACCATGAGTGATGGGAGTTACAACATATACAATGCTGTGTATGCTGTGGCCCACAGTGTACATGAGATGCTTCTACAAGAGTTAGAATTACAGCCAGGGAACAAGAGGGCAAAGGTGGCATTTTCTCCCTGGCAGGTAATTTTTTTCCATTGCTTGACATGTACTCCTGAAGTGATCCCCTTAAGAGCTTCTGCAGGTGCTCAAACCAAGTAGCTTAGGATCCTTTCTGCAGTCACAAGATATAAATGAGCCTGTGCCTGTTATATGTCATTAAAAACAGGGTTCCATTGACAAGTGGGAAAGTAACTTGGATAAGCATTAATGCTGTGTTAAAGAGTACTCACCCATCCTGTCAATTAAATTTGGATTTGAAATACCTAGACAGTGTCATTCTGTTTTCAATGTCAGCAGTATAATAATTATATTTTAGTGTCCATTGTTGCTGAGGATGTTCATCTACAATGAATAGATCTCATATAATTTGCACAATTTTTTATTCTGCTAACTTTATTACAGATGGTTGTCCTAGGTACACTGAGAAAATAAGTGAGTGTTGGTAGCTTGGACTCCACAGTTGGAAATGGTCTGAATCTCACAGCTCGATATTTTTGATTGCCCTTGTTTTTGGATGAAAATGAGTGAAGTCATACTTACTTTGATGTAGTTCTCATCAGGTTTATTTTATTTTATTTTGTTGGGAGGCTCTAAAAAGGTTCCTTTGTTTATTTGTGATCACAGACAAAGAGAGGCTTTCTCTAACCTGGGTTTGGTGTGTTCTCACTTGGGCAGTCTTCATGAGAATATGATGCATTTTTTCAGTTGCACCCATTTCTGAAGAACCTCCAATTTACCAATTCTGCTGGTGACCTAGTGAATTTGAATCAAAAGAGAAATTTGGAAGCTGAATACGACATTCTCAACTTTTGGAATTTTCCGTATGGTGTTGGACATAAGGTTACAGTAGGAAAATTTTCCCCATATGTTCCACAGAGCCAACAGTTGTCTCTCTCTGAGAATTTGATAGAGTGGGCCACAGGAATTACAGAGGTAAGTTGGATCTGATCATAAGGTTCACAATGCACATTGTTACCCCCAAACTGGTATGGGGATTTATGCAACATGGCTTATTAATTAGACATTTAGAGACCTTAACCACTCCTCTTCCAATATAAATACTTTCTTATGTCTGCGGATGGACAGTACACACACTTATTCCTCCACATATTTTGATTCCATTTATTTTAGAAAATCAAATTGCATGCTGTCATTGTGTCAGAAATCGGTGTTTACAGTTTAAGTGAATAGGTTGTGCAGGACTTGAAAACCCTCTACTTGGAACTTAAGAAACAGTCCCAACTCTGACCAATGCTCATCTGATTTTGCTCAGACTCCACGCTCAGTATGCAGTGTGAGTTGCAGCCCTGGATTCAGGAAAGCCCCTCTGGAGGGAAAGCCTACCTGTTGTTTTGATTGCACACCTTGTCTTGAGAATGAGATTTCCAATCAGACAGGTAAGTCAGTGCGACCCTCGTGGAGAAGTTAACACCTGTTTCTTAGAATTTCCAATTCTCCATGGAAATATAAAATGTGGAATATGACTGCTGAGAAAATCCTTCCCTCCTTCAGTAGAAATTAATCCTTATAATCAGTAATAATCCTCAAAAGAATAAAACTTCCCACACTACACTCTACTTCATGTAGTGTTTGTGAAATCATATGAAAGACTAAGTGTCCCTGGAAGGCTGACCATGTTGGAGTTCAGGATGATACTTATAGTAAAAAATGAATGAAACCAATGTTGGAGAATATTCACCCCATAAAGCAGTGTAGGATTTCTCAGATTTGTTCCATGAAGCTGGAATAGGCTATCATCACATGTATCATGAAGATTTTCAATTTTTGCTTGTGTTGCATGTGTAGTTATTTTCACCAAATTTTTAGTATCATTCTAATTTTTTAATCTTAGTGGTGAAAGTGACAGATTCTGTCAACAGAGTACAATCCCTGGCAGTAGTGTGGTATATGTGCTAATTCAGTATAGGTAAATTCATGTCTGTGTTTCTTGTTCATGTATAGATAAAAGTGCTTTCACCAAATTGAGGTGCAGCATGCTTGGAGTGAGAAAGCACAACTCTAATGTACTATGTGTTATGTGCAGAATGATCTTAGAAATCAGACATTATGTCACAAGGGACAATACTCATAAAATATCCTAAATGGGGCTACCCTTAGCCTTTGAGAAAAACCATTGCTGCTCAAAATATGAATCCTCAAGAACATTCATATGCTTACAGACATGTACACATGTATAAAATCTATTTCAAAGGAACACAGGCTGACATCCATGGTAAAAAGTATGCATAGCAAGATAGGTCAATGACAGCAAATTCAACACAAGTCCTTAAAGATAGGATGTGGACATTATAGGAAACTGAAGTAAATAAAAATTGGAAGAATTTAAAGTTGGTAATCAAAAAACAAGCAAATTTTATGAACCTCAGCAAGAAGGAACAGTACGAAAAACAAGATTACGCTTTGTGTGTGTGTGTGTGTGTGTTGTGTGTATGAACAAAGAGAGCTGAGGAAGTCTCTGCAGATGTAAAAAATACTAATATTAAAACATATTAATTATTTAATGGTGATACATTGAAGGATACCAAAGAAATTCAGAAATTTCCAGATAGGAATATTATGAAATATATTGAGAAATATTTGAAAAATCCAAATATCCTCACAGTTATTAAAATAATTCCCAATACTTTTATTGTGATAAAAAAAAATTTCAGATGACTTTTGCCAAACATTCACATAGGAAACGAAATCTGGTTTGAATTCCTGTAGGGAACAGGTGAGTGCAAAAATTCTGTTTTTTCTACAGCATCATCTTAACTTGTTTGATCAAATACTGCCAGATAGTTGAGCAAAATTAAATTGTAAGACACTATTGTTGAAATAAATTCACACATTTGAAATCTCAACAAGGTAAATTTGACAGTATTTTTTTAAATAGGTTACATCATTCCCCAAGCTTTGCATGCAATGTAATTCAGTTTATAGTCCCTGACAAATAGTAATAAGAATTAGCATAACTGAAGAAAAACATTTAATAAAATCTAAGTCATCTAAGAATTGTAAACAAAGAACAAAACAACTCAAAAATGCCAATAAGAAGGATCAGTTTTTAACCCTAAAGAGTATTTTATGACCTAAATGAAAGATCTCCGTGAGTGAGATCCCAGTGGAAAGAATGGGTCATCAAAGAAGGAGGTACCTTTCTCTGAAGGGAGGAGAGAACTTCCACTTTGACTATGACCTTGGCTAAATATGATAAGAGTCAGTGAACTCAAAAGGCTTCCATAGCCTTGACAACTCATGACTGGAGCCTAGGGAGATTACTGATGCCATAAACAAGAGTGTCAAATTGTTAAGTCAACAACAGGAGTCACTGTGCACTTACTCCCCATGTATGATCTCTGTCCTTAATGGGCTGTACATTGTGATTTAATGCTATAACTAGTACTCAAACAGTATGTTTCACTTTGTGTTTCTATGTGGGTGCAAACTCTTGAAATCTTTACTTGATATATACTAAACTGATCTTCTGTATATAAGAGAAATGAAAATGAATGTTGATGTAAATGGAAGGGGAGAGGGAGCGGGTAAGGGGAGGGTTGCGGGTGGGAGGGAAGTTGTGGGGGGAAAGCCATTGTAATCCATAAGCTGAACTTTGGAAATTTATATTCATTAAATAAATGTTTTTAAAAAAGAGTATTTTAGAATGCTAAAAACCATGGAACTTATGGTTGAAGATTAGATATAAAGTTGAAGAAAGAATGTAACTTCTGCAGGAAATTACTGCTCTGTGCGCATTATCAAAAAAGAAAGATATGCAACTTACTAAAAAGGAAGATATACAAGTGGCATAATTTTCAGCTGCTACTGGGTTGGTATAATGACATTAGTGAATCAAAATTGAGTTAAGTAGAGCACTCTGCAACAAAAAAAGCCTATGCTGAGGATCTCTGTGAGACCTCAAAGGAAAGAAAGTGTCATCTAACAAAGATATTCCCTCCTCTGAGGGCAGAGAGAGCATCCACTTTGCTTATGGCCATGTCAAAATACTGACTTGGTCTATGTTCACAAAAGGCTTCCATAGCTTTTTTTTCATTTATTAAACTTTTATTTAATGAATACAAATTTCCAAAGTATAGCTTATGGGTTACAATGGCTTCCCGCCTCCCATAACTTCTCTCCCATTCGCAACCCTCCCCTTTCCCGCTCCCTCTCCCCTTCCAATCACATCATGATTCATTTTCAATTCTCTTTATATACAGAAGATCAGTTTAGTATATATTAGGTAAAGATTTCAACAGTTTCCCCCACATAGCAACACGAAATGAAAAAAATACTGTTGGAGTACTAGTTATAGCATTAAATGACAGAGTACAGCACATTAAAGACAGAGATCCTACATAATATTTTTTTAAAAAATTAATTAATTTTCTATGCCATTTCCAATTTAACACCAGGTTTTTTTTTTAATTTCCAAATATCTTTATATACAGAAGATCGATTCAGTATATAATTAGTAAAGATCACATCAGTTTGTACCCACGCAGAAACACAAAGTGTAAAAATACTGTTTCAGTACTAGTTATAGCATCACTGCACATTAGACAACACACTAAGGACAGATCCCACATGGGATGTAAGTACACAGTGACTCCTGTTGCTGACTTAACAATTTGACACTCCTATTCATGGCATCAGTAATCTCCCTAGGCTCTAGTCATGAGTTGCCAGGGCTATGGAAGCCTTTAGAGTTCGCTGACTTTGGTCTAATTCTGAAAGGGTCATAGTCAAAGTGGAAGTTCTCTCCTTCCTTCAGAGAAAGGTACCTCCTTCTTTGATGGTCCCGTTCTTTCCACTGGGATCTCACTCACAGAGATCTTTCATTTAGGTCTTCTTCTTTTTTTTCTTTTCCATGGAATCTTGGCTTTCCATGCCTACAATACTCTCATGGGATCTTCAGCCAGATCCGAATGCCTTAAGGGCTGATTCTGAGGCCAGAGTGTTGTTAAGAACATCTGTCATTCTATGAGTCTGCTGTGTATCCCGCTTCCCATGTTGGATCTTTCTCTCCATTTTTGATTCTATCAGTTAGTATTAGCAGACACTTGTCTTGCTTGTGTGATCCCTTTGACTCGTAGACCTATCCAGGCCATCGAATGTGAACGGAAATTGATCACTTGGACTAGTGAGATGGCATTGGTACATGCCACCTTGATGGGATTGTATTGGAATTCCTTGGCGTATTTCTAACTCCACCATTTGAGGCAAGTCCTATTGAGCATGTCCCAAATTGTACATCTTCTCCCTTTCTTTTTCACTCTTACATTTAACAGGGATCACTTTTCAGTTAAAAATAAACACCTAAGAATAATTGTGTGTTAATTACAGTGTTCAACCACTAGTACTAGAAAAACAACAACAACAAATACTAAAAAATTATAAAGTATTACATTGTACATCTAGAGTCAGGACAAGAGCTGATCAGGTCATTGTTTCTTATAGTGTCCATTTCACTTCAACAGGTTTCCCCTTTGGTGCTCAGTTGTCACCGATCAGGGAAAACAAATGATATTTGTCTCTTTGGGACTGGCTTAATTCACTCAGCATGAAGTTTTCCAGATTCCTCCGTCTTGTTGCAAATGACTGGGTTTCATTGTTTCTTAATGCTGTATAGTATTCTATGGAGTACATGTCCCATAATTTCTTTATCCAGTCTACTGTTGATGGGCACTTCAGTTGGTTCCAGGTCTTAGCTATTGTGAATTGAGCTGCAATAAACATTAATGTGCAGATGGCTTTTTTATTTGCCAAATTAATTCCCTTTGGGTAAATTCCAAGGAGTGGGATGGCTGGGTTGTATGGTAGGTTTATGTTCAGGTTTCTGAGGAATCTCCAGACTGACTTCCATAGTGGCTTAACCAGTTTGCATTCCCACCAACAGTGGGTTAGTGTCTGTTTTCCCCCACATCCTCTCCAGCATCTGTTGTTGGTAGATTTCTGAATGTGAGCCATTCTCACCGGGGTGAGGTGAAACCTCATTGTGGTTTTGATTTGCATTTCTCTGATGGCTAGTGATCTTGAACATTTTTTCATGTGTCTGTTGGCCATTTGGATTTCCTCTTTCGAAAAATGTCTATTGAGGTCCTTGGCCCATCTCTTAAGTGGATTGTTCTGTTGTTGTGGATTTTCTTGATTTCTTTGTAGATTCTGGTTATCAACCCTTTATCTGTAGTATAGTTTGCAAATATTTTTTCCCATTCTGTCGGTTGCCTCTTCACTTTCCTGACTGTTTCTTTTGAAGTACAGAAACTTTTCAATTTGATGCAATCCCAAATGTTAATTTTGGTTTTGACTGCCTGTGCTCCTGGGGTCTTTTCCAAGAAGTCTTTGCCTGTACCTATATCTTGCAGGGTTTCTCCAATGCTCTCTAATAATTTGATGGCATCAAGTCGTAGATTTAAGTCTTTAATCCATGTTGAGTGAATTTTTGTGTAAGGTGAAAGGTATGGGTCTTGCTTGAAGCTTCTGCACGTGGAAATCCAATTTTCCCAGCACCATTTATTGAATAGGCTGTCCTTATTTCAGGGATTAGTTTTGGATCTTTGATCAAATATAAGTTGGCTGTAGATGTTTGGATTGATTTCTGGTGTTTCTCTTCTGTTCCATTGGTCTATCCATCTGTTTCTGTACCAGAACCATGCTGTTTTGATAACCATTGCCCTGTAGTATGACCTGAATTCTGGTATTGTGATGCCTCTGGCTTTGTTTTTGTTGTACAAGATTGCTTTGGCTATTCGAGGTCTTCTGTGTCTCCATATGAATTTCAGCATCGTTTTTTCCAGATCTGAGAAGAAGGTCTTCGGTATCTTGATTGGTATTGCATTGAATGTATAAATTGCTTTTGAAGAACAGCAATTTTGATGATATTGATTCTTCCAATCCATGAGCATGGAAGATTTCTCCATTTTTTGGTATCCTCTTCTATTTCTTTCTTTAAGGTTTTGTAGTTTTCATCGTAGAGATCTTTAACGTCCTTGGTTAAGTTTATTCCAAGGTATTTGATTGTTTTTTGTAGCTATTGTGAATGGGATTGATTTTAGAAGTTCTTCCTCAGCCGTGGCATTTCCTGTGTATACAAAGGGTGTTGATTTTTGTGCATTGATTTTATATCCTGCTACTTTGCCAAACTCTTCGATGAGTTCCAGTAGTCTCTTAGTAGAGTTCTTTGGGTCCCCTAAATAAAGAATCATATCATCAACAAAGAGGGATAGTTTGAGTTCTTCCTTCCAAATTTGTATCCCTTTAATTTCTTCTTCTTGCCTAATAGCTCTGGCCAAAACTTCCAGAACTATATTGAAGAGCAGTGGTGAGAGTGGGCATCCCTGTCTGGTGCCAGATCTCAGCGGAAATGCTTCCAACTTTTCCCCATTCAATAGGATCTTGGCCGTGGGTTTTTCATAGATTGCTTTGATTGTATTGAGGAATGTTCCTTCCATACCCAGCTTGCTTAGAGTTTTCATCATGAAAGGGTGTTGTATTTTGTCAAATGCTTTCTCTGCGTCTATTGAGAAAATCATGTGGTTTTTCTTCTGCAGTCTGTTAATGTGGTGTACCACATTGATTGATTTGCAAATGTTGAACCATCCCTGCATGCCAGGGATAAATCCCACTTGGTCTGGGTGGATGATCTTTCTGATGTGTTGTTGCATTCTATTGGCCAGACTTTTATTGAGTATTTTTGCATCTATGTTCATCAGGGATATTGGTCTGTAATTCTCTTTCTCTGCTGCATCTTTTTCCGGCTTAGGAATTAAGGTGATGGTGGCTTCATAGAAAGAATTTGGGAGGAGTCCCTCTTTTACGATTGTTTTGAATAGCTTGAAAAGAATTGGAGTTAGTTCTTCTCTCAATGTCTGGTAGAACTCAGTAGTGAATCCATCTGGCCTTGGGCTTTTCTTTGTTGGGAGGGCCTTTATTTCCGTTTCAATTTCTGTGTCATTTATGGGTCTGTTTAGGTTTTCTATGTTTTCCTGGCTCAATTTAGGTAGGTTGTATGTGTCCAAGAATCTGTCCATTTCTGATAGATTTCCCTGTTTGCTGGCATACAAGTCCTTGTAGTAATTTCTGATGATTCTTTTTATTTCTGTGGTGTCTGTTGTTACGTTTCCATTTTCATCTCTGATCCTACTGATTTGGGTCTTTTCTCTTCTTTTTTTAGTGAGTTGGGCCAATGGGTTGTCAATTTTGTTTATTTTTTCTATAAACCAGCTCCTCGTTTGGCTGATTTTTTGTAATGTTTATTTGGATTCAAATTGTTGATTTCTTCTTTGATTTTAATTATTTCTCTTCTCCTACTGGGTTTGGGTTTGGTTTGCTCCAGATTTTCTAGATCCTTGAGATGACTTGAAAGCTCATCTATTTGGTGCCTTTCCAATTTCTTGATGTAGGCACCTATTGATACAAACTTTCCTCTTAACACTGCTTTTGTTGTATCCCATAGGTTTTGGTATGTTGTGGTTTTATCATCATTTACTTCCAGAAAATTTTTGATTTCTCTTTTAATTTCTTCTATGACCCATTGTTCATTCAGGAGCATGTTGTTCAATCTCCATGTGTTTGCACGTGCTCTGTGGATTCCCGAGTTGCTAATTTCCAATTTCATTCCATTGTGGTCTGAGAAGCTGCATGGTATGATTCTAATTCTTTTGAATTTGCTGAGACTTGCTTTATGGCCTAGTATGTGGTCAATCCTAGAGAAGGTTCCATGTACTGCTGAGAAGAATGTAAATGCTTTCTGTGTAGGATGAAATGTTCTGTAGATATCTGTTAGATCCATTTGGGCTATAGTGTCATTTAAATCTATTGTCTCCTTGTTGATTTTCTGTCCTATTGATCTGTCTATCTCTGAGAGTGGAGTATTGAAGTCCCCCAGAACTATTGTATTGGTGTCTAAGTCTCCCTTTAAGTCCCTTAACAAGTCTTTTAAATAAGCTGGTGCCCTGTGATTAGCTTCATATACATTGATAATCATTATATCTTCCTGTTGAATGGATCCCTTAATCATTATATAGTGCCCCTCTTTGTCTCTCCTAACAGTTTTTGTGGTAAAGTTTATGTTGTCTGATATTAAGATGGCTACGCCCGCTCTTTTTTCATTTCTGTTGGCATGGTATATCTTTTTCCAGCCTTTCACTTTAAAGTCTGTATGCATCATTGTTGGAAAGATGAGTTTCTTGTAAGCAGCAAAACATGGGTTTTGTTCCTTAACCCAGTCAGCAAGTTGGTGTCTTTTAACTGGACAGTTCAGGCCATTAACATTCAATGTCACTATTGAGAAGGAGTAAATTTGCCCTGTCATTTGCCAAAGATTTTTTCTAATATATGGTTTGAGATTCCTGTGATCTTTTGCTGTGAGGTTTCCTTCCTTTACCTCCTTTCATATTGGTGACCGTGTTTCTGTTTTTCTGTATGTAACACATCTTTAAGCATCTTTTGCAGGGCTGGACGAGTGGAGACAAATTCTTTCAATTTCTGTTTGCTGTGAAAGGTCTTAATTTCACCTTCATTCACAAATGAGAGCTTTGCAGGATAAAATATTCTGGGCTGGCAGGTTTTCTCTCTTAGTACCTGGGCTATATCTCGCCATTCCCTCCTCGCTTGTAAGGTTTCTGATGAGAAGTCAGCTGTGAGTCTAATTGGAGATCCTCTGAGAGTGGTCTGATGTTTCTCTGTTGCACATTTTAAGATCTTTTCTTTATGTCTCACTGTGGTGAGTTTAATTACAATGTGTCGTGGTGGGGATCTCTTTTGGTCAGGTTTATTAGGGGTTCTATGAGCTTCCTGTACTAGGATGTCTCTGTCCTTCTCCAAACCTGGGAAATTTCCTGCTAGTATCTCACTAAAAAGGCCTTCTAATCCTTTCTCCCTCTCCATGCCCTCAGGATCTCATAGAACCCGAATGTTGGCTTTTTTAAGAGTATCCTGTAGATTCCTGACAGTATTTTTTAGATTTCTGATTTCTTCTTCTTTTCTTTGATTTGACTGTTTCCTTTCCTGTTCTCTGTCTTCTAAGTCCGATATTCTCTCTTCTGCTTCACCAATTCTGTTTTTAAGGCTTTCTAGTGCGTTTGTCATTTGATCTATTGAGTTCTTCATTTCATTATGGTTTCTTGTCACTATCACTGTTTCATGTTCTACTAGTTGTTTCATTTCATTTTGATTCCTCCTTAATATTTCATTTTCACGGGAGAGATTTTCTATCTTGTCCATTAAGGATTTCTGTAGTTCAAGAATTTGTTTTTGAGAACTTCTTAATGTTCTTAGCAATTTTTTGAGATCCGCTTCTTGCATTTCTTCTACCTCTTCATTGTCATAATCTTGCATTGGGGTGTCTTGTTCATTTTGGGGGCATCATAGTGTCTTCCTTGCTCTTGTTACCTCGGATTCTACGTTTGTTGCTTGGCATGTTGGAGATAATTTATGGTTTTTTTTTTTTTTTTGCTGTGGTGTTTTTTTCTCGTTATATTATGCCTCTAACTGGGCTCTCTACTTTGATGGATCCTTAGAGGCTGTGATGGGTGTGGCCAGAAATCTTCTTGACTCTTCGGGTTTAAGGCTGTGCAAAAAGTGACTCACCCAGATTGTTCTCTCCGTTGCTCCTTGCTGGATCTCTCTCTCTCTCTCTCTCTCTCTCTCTCTCTCTCTCTCTCTCCCTTTGACTCAGTTGGGAAGTAATTCCAAATGGCTGAGTGGAATTGAGGGTAGTTGAAATCTGGCCTCTGTGAGTATTCGTTTGATCTACCCCTGGGACCACACAAAGAGTTTATGCAGCCCTCAATGTGTTCTCAAGTTTCACCATGGACCCAAAGTTACTGAGTTTGTGTACTCATCGCCGCTTTACATATGTAAAATGGTGCCTGCTCTTTTTTTGCTCAAGTGAAGAGAGAGGCCTCTGTCTTTCCCCACCAATGTCTTGGGTTTCTGATGTCTTTGTCTTACCTCTGGTTCCCGCACTGGAGAGATTCTGCGGCTCGGCTCCCACGGTGGGGCTTCCACGCAGTGGGCTCCCTGTAGGTCCTCTGTGTCACATCCACTAGATCCGGAAGCGTTTTCTCTGCAGTTTTTTTCTTGAGTCTTTTCCTGAGGCTACAGTAATTCCACTTTTATGAAACTAAATTTTCCCAGACTATTGGTGCATGTCCTCACTATCAGCCATCTTGGCTCCGCCCAGGCTCCCATAGCTTTTGCAATGCATGACAAGATCCTCGGGTGGTCAGTGATGTCATACATAAGAGTGTTAATTGCTAAAGGAACAACAGAAGTCACTGTGCACTTATTCCCCATGTAGGACCTCCATCCATAATGAGTTATACTATGAGAATCGACTGCAAATTTTTCCCTAAACTGTACTCTATATGTTCTGTGTCTGCATGGATACAAACTGTTGAAAGCTTTGCTTACTATGGAGTTGGGCCTCTGTATATAAAATCAAACTAACAATGAACCATAATGTAGGAGTTGGGAGAGGGAGAGGGAGATGGGATGGGAGTTGGGATGAACGAGGATGGTGTAGGGGAAAGAATCACTAATTTCCTGGAAACCGACAGAATGGGAAAAAATATTTGCAAACTACGCAACAGATAAAGGGTTGATAACAAGAATCTACAAATAAATCAAGAAAATCCACAACATCAAAACAAACAACCCACTTAAGAGATGGGCCAAGGACCTCAACAGACATATTTCGAAAGAGGAAATCCAAATGGCCAACAGACACATGAAAAAATGTTCAAGATCACTAGCCATCAGAGAAATGCAAATCAAAACCACAATGAGGTTTCACCTCACCCCGGTGAGAATGGCTCACATTCAGAAATCTACCAACAACAGATGCTGGAGAGGATGTGGGGGAAAAAAACCCACTGTTGGTGGGAATGCAAACTGGTTAAGCCACTATGGAAGTCAGTCTGGAGATTCCTCAGAAACCTGAACATAACCCTACCATTCTACCCAGCCATCCCACTCCTTGGAATTTTCCCAAAGGAAATTAAATTGGGAAATAAAAAAGCCATCTGCACATTAATGTTTATTGCAGCTCAATTCACAATAGCTAAGACCTGGAACCAACTGAAGTGCCCATCAACAGTAGACTGGATAAAGAAATTATGGGACATGTGCTCTGTAGAATACTATACAGCAGTCAAAAGCAATGAAACCCGGTCATTTGCAACAAGATGGAGGAATTTGGAAAACATCATGCTGAGTGAATTAAGCCAGTCCCAAAGAGACAAATATCATTTGATTTCCCTGATCGGTGACAACTGAGCACCAAAGGGGAAACCTGTTGAAGTGAAATGGACACTATGAGATTCATTGACTTATCAGCTCTTGTCCTGACTCTTGATGTACAATGTAATACTTTATCCATTTTAGTATTTTTTGTTCTAGTACTAGTGGTTGAACTCTGTAATTAATACACAATTATTCTTAGGTGTTTAAATCTTAACTGAAAATTGAACCTGGTTAAATATAAGAATGAGAAAAAGAGAGGGAGGAGGTGTACAATTGGAGACATGCTCAATCGGACTTGCCCCAAATGATGGAGTTAGAAATGTGCCAGGGGATTCCAATACAATCCCATAAAGGTGGCATGTACCAGTGCCATCTCACTAGTCCAAGTGATCAATTTCAGTTCACAATTGATGACACTGATAGATCTAAGAGTCAAAGGGATCACACGAACAAGAATAATGTCTGCTAATACTAACTGATAAAATCAAAAAGGGGCCGGTGCCTTGGCTTAACAGGCTAATCCTCCACCTTGCATCGCCGGCACACCAGGTTCTAGTCCTGGTTGGGGCGCTGGATTCTATCATGGTTGCCCCTCTTCCAGGCCAGCTCTCTGCTATGACCCGGGAAGGCAGTGTAGGATGGCCCAAGTCCTGGGGCCCTGCACCCGCATGGGAGACCAGGAGAAGCACATGGCTCCTGGCTTCGGATCAGGAGATGCGCCGGCCACAGCGACCATTGGAGAGTGAACCAACAGCAAAAAGGAAGACCTTTCTCTCTGTTTCTCTCTCTTTCGCTATCCACTCCACCTGTCAAAAAAAAATCAAAAAGGGAGAGAACAATCCAACATGGGAACGGGGAGACACAGCAGACTCATAGAATGGCAGATGTCCTAAATAGCACTCTGGCCTCAGAATAAGCCCTTAAGGCATTCCGATATGGCTGAAGCGCCTATGAGAGTATTTTAGGCATGGAAAGACAAGACACTCTGGGAAAAAAAAAGAAGAAGAAGACCTAAATGAAGGATCTCAGCGAGTATGATCCCAGTGGAATGAACGGGGCCATCAAGTAGGAGGTACCTTTCTCTGAATGGAGGAGAGAACTTCCACTTTGACTATGACCCTGTCGGAATAAGATTGAAGTCAGCGAACCCTAAAGGCTTCCATAGCCTTGGCAACTCATGACTAGAGCCTAGGGAGATTACTGACGCCATGAACAAGAGTGTTAAATTGTTAAATCAACATCAAGAGTCTGTGAATGGAAGGGGAGAGGGAGTGGGAGAGGGGAGGGTTGCGGGTAGGAGGGAAGTTATGGGAGGGGGAAGCCATTGTAATCCATAAGCTGTACATTGGAAATTTATATTCATTAAATAAAAGTTAAAAAAAATCAAGAGTCACTGTGTACTTACGTCGCATGTGGGATCTGTCCTTAATGGGTTTTCCAATGTGAAGTAATGATATAGCTAGTACTGAAACAGTATTTTTACACTTTGTGTTTATGTGTGGGTGCAAACTGCTGAAATCTTTACTTAGTATATACTGAATCGATCTTCTGTATAAAAAGATAATTTAAAATGAAAAAAAAAACTTGGTGTTAAATTAGAAATTGCATAGAAAATTAATCAATTGTTTTAAAAAATATCATGTAGGATCTCTGTCATTAATGTGCTGTACACTGTTATTTAATGCTATAACTAGTACTCCAACAGTATTTTTTCACTTTGTGTTGCTCTGTGAGGGCAAACTGTTGAAATCTTTATATATACTAAACTGATTTTCTGTATATAAAGAGAATTGAAAATGAATCTTGATGGGAATGGAAGGGGAGAGCGAGTGGGAAAGTGGAGGGTTGCGGGTGGGAGGGAAGTTATGGGGGGGGGAAGAATCACTATATTCCTAACGTTCTATCTATGAAAAAATGCATATGTTAAATAAAAATTTAAAAATAAAAAAACAAGGTCTGCAGCTTGCTCTTGTTCAAAGTGAGGATGCAGCAAGAATGTGCCATGTAAAGGGCAGAGTAGCCCTCACCACACATGGAATCCCCTGGCATCTTGATCCCTACTTCCCAATCTGAAGAAACCATGATGAAGGAATTTGTGGTGTTAATATGAAACATGTTAAGGTATGTTTTTAAAGCACCATGAGTAAGTTCAGGGAGTAAGCCTTAGGTCTTTGTTAGGACAAAAACAGCATGTACTCATCAGTATGGAAGGCACTTAGGGATAGGAAGTAATAACTCTGGCTCACAGGAGGAAGGTGGGCATTAATAATGGCCGGTAATGTCCTAGATGTCATTTTTGTAAGCTGTCTTAAACATCAAATAAGGACTATCTGCCTAAACTATACTAACTTGATCTTCTGTATGTAAAGATAATTGAAAATGAATCTTGAAGAAGAATATGATGGGAAAGGGAGTGGGAGATATGATGGTTGAAGGAGGGAGGGAGGTTATGGGGGGGAAAGCCACTATAATCCAAAAGTTGTACTTTGGAAATTTGTATTTCTTAAATAAAGTTGAAAAAAATAAAAATGAAATAGCTAGTTGGGAATTCCAGAAGGACTTTGTGAATCAGAAATAACTGAACTTTGGATGATGTTATTATGCAATTTTTCACCAGATATGCACCAGTGTGTGAAGTGTCTGGATCATCAATATGCCAACACAGAGCGAGACCGCTGCCTGCACAAAGCTGTGGCCTTCCTGACTTATGATGACCCCTTAGGAATGACCCTGGTCTGCACAGCTCTGTGCTTCTCTGTCCTCACCACTGTTGTTCTTGGGGTCTTTGTGAAGCACCGAGACACTCCCATAGTCAAGGCCAACAATCGCTGTCTCAGCTACATCCTGCTCATCGCCCTCATCTTCTGCTTCCTCTGCTCCTTACTGTTCATTGGTCGTCCCAGTACAGCCACCTGTGTCCTCCAGCAGACCACGTTTGGAGTGGTGTTCACTGTGGCTGTTTCCACTGTCTTAGCGAAAACTATCACTGTGGTTCTGGCCTTCAAGGTCACTGCCCCAGGGAGAAGAATGAGACACTGGCTGCTATCAGGGGCACCTAACTCCATTATTCCCATCTGCTCCCTGATCCAACTGGCTCTCTGTGCCATCTGGCTTGGGACTTCTCCTCCCTTTGTTGACACAGATGCACACTCTGAGCATGGCCACATCATCCTGCTGTGCAACAAGGGCTCAGTCACTGCCTTCTACTGTGTCCTGGGCTACCTGGGCTCCTTGGCCCTGGCCAGCTTCACTGTGGCTTTCCTAGCCAGGAATCTGCCTGACACGTTCAATGAAGCCAAGTTCCTGACGTTCAGCATGCTGGTGTTCTGCAGTGTCTGGGTGACCTTCCTGCCTGTCTACCACAGCACCAAGGGGAAGGTCATGGTGGCTGTGGAGGTCTTCTCCATCTTGGCCTCCAGTGCAGGGCTCCTGGGCTGCATCTTTCTCCCCAAGTGCTACGTTATTCTCTGCAGACCTGAGAAGAATGCTTTGAAAGGATTAAGGGATAGAATAGTTCCCAAGGAATCAGAAGTTCTGAAGAGTAGCTCGTAAGGCTCTCAGCTTTCAATGGAGAGAAAGTAAGATTTATAAAGCCAATTTTGCATTCTGATGTTATAAAATAACTTGCAGAATGTAACCTCCTTATGAACAATTTATACTTCTCTTAAAATATTTTTGTTCTGAAGAACCAATTCACAGAAAAGAAAGGGAGAGTGGAAGAAACCTTGCATGTTGTGATAGACTCTGAAGATATCTGCAGTGGCCTAATGATGGTTCATGCCAAAGCACGTAGATCAATTCAGGTTTCCCTGTGAGTGTCAGGGATGGAAATGTGTAGGCCATCTTCCACTGCTTTCTCTTGATCATCAACAGGGACCTGGATTGCAAGTGGAACTGTCAGGTTATGAACTGGCACCCACATGGGATGTCGGGGTTACAGGTGATGGTTATATCCACTATACCCTCACACTGGCCCCAATCCTCCTCTTCAAAAATAATGCTGTGTATAAATTTCTTAGCCTGGGTTTTATGTTCACAAACACAGCACAGCTCAGATAAAGGCTCTACATGAAAATTGTATTTCTTTATTTGCATTGTCAGCTAGTCAACACTGTAATATTCATATTTTAATAAAATGAATTATAAGTTTGTTTACTGTTTTCATTCATTAGAGTCTATATTCATGTGGGCTTTATAATAGAGTTGGAATATTTTCAGTGCAACCATTAGACATGTTAAATCATTTTAATGTGTATAACACATTGTCCAGACATTCCTTAATTATATATCATTTCATATTGATTTGAAATGATGTGATAATCACACACCAAGTTTTCATTATATGTAGGTAGAAGGATTCTGCAAACTTCTTTTCCACCTGTTCATTTCTGTTTATTATTGATTTTGGCTTTAGATTTACTTTTGCCAATACCAAACCTAAGAAAATGATTTTTAATCTTGAGCAGAAAATAATTCAACAAAGTAACATTTTTAAACTGAACTAATTTCATTTAGACATTTCACTCTTTTGTGTGACAATCATCTATGTCATATTTTAAAATATTTTATCACTACAAATCAAATTCCTTATCCATTTATGGTTACTTGCAGTTCCTTCTCTTGCCTGTCACACAACCCCCAATCTGTTTCTGTTTCTATAGATTTTATGGTCCTGCAGGCTTTTTTATAAATTAAGTATTGGATTCTGTGGTTTTAGGCAACCTTTCATTTTGCATGGCCTTTTCATGGGGAATCCACATTATTTCAGGTATCTACATTTTTCACGACAGGCTGATAATTCCTTGTCTTAATTCATTGAGTTATGTGTCTCCAGTTAACCATATACTCACTTGTGTGTTGTTTCCAACCTTGGCTGTGTGGAGACAAGCACTAATGTACAAAGATTTTTATGTATTTTATAATTTGTGAATGTACTATTAGGTATGAAATGTTTTGGTCATAAATGAACTTTATGTTGAATTTGCTAAGGAGGTGACAACTGTCTTCCATACCCTATGTGTTGTAACAGTAACACTATCATGGTTTGAATGTTCCAAATTCTCTATGGCTTCTCCATCACTTTGAAAAGTTTGAAATGTATTTGAGCCATGGAGTGGATGTGAAGTGGCGGCTCCTTCTGGTGTGGAATAGTTTGTCCATGCTTATTGCTGATTAGCATCCTTTGTAATGCCCTCTGGTCATATATTTATCTGTGCAGAAATGTCCCTTATATCCTATCTGCATTGTTCATGAACTACTTATATTTTGATGGTACATCTGCATTTTAAAATATATTTTCTTATTTGTAAGTTACTCAATATGTTTATATTTCAAATTTTAGTTAAGGTGTACACGTCTCATGAATTACATATGTACAGATGTAGTAACATAGCAATGCCTCCCACCTAACACTCCCTTGTGTTCACAATCTCTCACTTCTTCCAACCCCCTCTCCTATCCCCACTCTTAATTTTTGCAAGGAACTATTTTTTTCTGATTTGACAGGTAGAGTTACAGACAGTGAGAGAGAGAGACAGACAGAAATGTCTTCCTTCCATTGGTTCACTCCCCAAATGACTGCTACAGCTGGTGCTGCACCGATCTGAAGCCAGGAGCCATGTGCTTCTTCCTGGTCTCCCATGTGATTGCAGGGGTCCAAGCACTTGGGCCATCCTCCACTGCCCTCCCGGGCCACAGCAGAGAGCTAGACTGGAAGAGGAGCAACTGGGACTGGAACCTGACACCCATATGGGATGCAAGTGCTGCAGGTGGAAGATTCACCAAGTGAGCCATGGTGCCAGCCCCTCAAGGAACTATATTCTAGTTTACTTTATACTCATGAGATTAACCCTACCGTATGTAACATGTTCTACAAAGGGTATGAAGAAACAAACACTATTCCACAAAAATGGATACAAAGGCTATAAGTAAACATGGACTCACAAATTATCAATTTCACTCCAATATGATACATTTTGGGCACATGTTAGGATAGATAAGAGAACACATATGGTATATGACTTTTATGATACTGGCTCTTTTCTCTAAGTATCATGGTTTTCAGTTCCACCAATGTTGTCACAAAATACAGGATTTCTTTTTTTTTACTACTGATTAATATTCCTAGTATATATGCCATGGTTTCTATATCCAGTCATCAGTTGATGGATATCTGGCTTGATTCCATATTTTAGCTATTTTGAATTGAGCTGCAATGAACATGGGGATACATATCACCCTTCTTAATGCTGATTTCCTTTTGTTTGCATAAATTCCCAGGAGTCAGTTGGCTGGATCATATGGCAGATCTATTTTCAGCTCTTAGAGATTTCCATACTGTCTTCCACAGTGCTGCATCAGTTTACATTCTCACCACCTGTGGATTAGGGTGCCTTTTCCCCAAAATCCTCTCCAGCACAGGTTGTTAGTTGATTTCTGTATGAGAGCCATTCTGATGGGTGAAGTGAAACCTGATTGTGGTTTTGATTTCATTTCCCTGAAGGCTAGTGATCCTGAGAATTTTTCAAGTGCCTTTGGCCAGCCATTTCAGTTTCTTCTTTTTGAAAAATCATGTTGAAGTCATTTCCCATTTCTTAACTGGATGTGTAGTTTGTTGTTGTTCAGTTCCTTTAGCTCTTATAGGGAACTGGATTGGATCGGAGCAGCCAGGACTCAAGCCATCGACATGTGGGATGCCAGCACTCAAGGTGGAAACTTAACATACCTGTTCCAGGTTCCAGTATTCTTAAAGTGGAGAAGCACCAGATCACGCTGATTCCAACCACCTTTTGAGAGCCATGTCCCCAGTTGAGGCATCTTAAATTAAATGTCCCCATCCTCTTGAACTCAGTAGTAAGTTACGCATAGAATTACTTATTTCTCCCCAAAGCCTCCAACAGGGTCTTTAGCCTGAGAAGCACTTGGGTGGGAGATATCATAACTTTATGTGGTTGTGTCAGAACATAGGAACACTTCCTGGGTCATACTCAATTGTGTATGAATAGCCATTAGCATGTGTGTCTTCTTTTTTATTATTTTTGACAGGTAGAGTTATAGACAGTGAGAGAGAGAAACAGAGAGAAAGATCTTCCTTCCATTGGTTCACTCCCCAAATGGCCATCATGGCCGGCGCTGCGCCGATCTGAAGCCAGGATCCAGGTTCTTCTTCCTGGTTTCCCATGTGGGTTCAGGGGCCCAAGGACTTGGGTCATCCTCCACTTCCCTCCTGGGCCACAGCAGAGAGCTGGACTGGAAGAGGAGCAACCAGGACTAGAACCTAGCGCCCATATGGGATGCTGGTGTCGCAGGTAGAGGATTAACCAAGTGAGCCATGGCACCGGTCCCAGCATGTGTGTCTTCTAATATGCATGTCAATTGGTAACTGAGTCCTTGCATTTTAAAACAATTGTGTGTATGAGTGTGTGTAAAGGTAAAATCACTGGAACTGAAGTTTTTATTTTTAGATGCAAAAACTATGTCCTTAGTTAATGTGCCAATGATATCTCTGATTATAATTTCTATCATTCATAGCTAGAACATATGTTTATGTATTATCTGAATAGTATATTATTTCCTTACTTGCCTTTCATGAGTTGTCTGTTGTTTAATAGGCTTGTTTATTTGATTAAAAAGAAATGCATTTGCATTGATTTTTGCAATCAATGTGAAATTGGCCTGTTCCCAGTTATTGTTCAGTAGTATCCTTAAGGCAAATAAATCCAAGTATATACAAAGGATAAAGTAAAACCAGCCAATGCCCTGGCTCACTAGGCTAATCCTCCGCCTGCGGGACCGGAACTCCGGGTTCTAGTCCCAGTTGGGGTGCCGGGTTTGTCCTGGATTTGGATCAGTGCATTGCACTGGCAGTAGTGGCCATTTGAGGAGTGAACCAATGGAAGAAAGACCTTTCTCTCTGTGTCTCTTTCTCACTGTCTAACTCTGCCTGTACAAAAAAAAAAGGATAAAGGGGCCGGCGCCATGGCTCACTAGGCTAATCCTCCGCCTTGCGGCGCCGGCACACCGGGTTCTAGTCCCGGTCGGGGCATCGATCCTGTCCCGGTTGCCCCTCTTCCAGGCCAGCTCTCTGCTGTGGCCAGGGAGTGAAGTGGAGGATGGCCCAAGTGCTTGGGCCCTGCACCCCATGGGAGACCAGGAGAAGCACCTGGCTCCTGCCATCGGATCAGCGCGGTGCGCTGGCCGCAGCGCGCCTACTGCGGCGGCCATTGGAGGGTGAACCAACGGCAAAAGGAAGACCTTTCTCTCTGTCTCTCTCTCTCACTGTCCACTCTGCCTGTCAAAAAAAAAAAAAGGATAAAGGAAAACCAACTGCCTTCCCATTGCTTACAGGCAACTCCTATATAATTTGTCTTTGGGACATTTTGTACACACACATTTATTTCTGCAGGACCATCTCGTGTTCCCATGGAGATCCCTTCCATTATTCTTGGATGTCTCAGTTCACCCACTCTTGACTTGGAGATGCTCTGAATGTCCAGGTCTTCCTTCCTTTCAGTCAGGGTCAATACCACCCTCAGGCACTAGAGGGTGCCCGAGGCAGAGGATGGATGTGTCCTTGCCTGCAAGACTGCAGTGGATGCACCTAAGGGGGTTGGGAGTGGTCCCAAGGGCTCTGTCTTGTGGAACCTCTCAGGTCAGCTCCTCCAGAGTGAAAGCTGAAGTGCACAGAGATCCACACCTCAGCCATTAAATATCCCCACATTGATCTGCAGCCAAAGTCAGGAGCCTCAGCACTGTGAGCACAGGTTTCTCATGAGAGGACAGAGGCAGGAAACATGTCCTGTACAGGAATATGGGCCACATGGCATAGGGAATGAGAAGAGCCCCCCCCCCACCTTCCTTCTTTGGTGCAGAATATGAGGATATGGGGCTTTATGTGTGCTGCCCCCGAGGGCTGAGCTGCAGAGGAGCAAAGTGTGTTCATGCCACTGCCCACTGTGGGCTCCTCACTGCTCTGCAGCTCAACAGGCCCTCCTAGGCTCTGTCCCAAGTTGTGAGACCTGGGGAGGAGTGGGATGGTTGAGTGTGGGGGTCCCCTGAGGTATCATGAGTAGGGAGAGTCCTTCCCGCTTCTTCCCCACCAGTTTGGTGAAACCTAGTAATCCTGTAATGTAATGCACCTTGTCTCCCTTGGGCTGGAAATTTACATCTTCAGTCGTGCAGTATATTGTGGAATTCTTTTACTCTGGAATAGGAAGTCTTACCTCACGGAGACTCTAGCATTTCAAGAGGAAGTTACTTTGTTTTCCTTGTTTCTTCAACCCTCAGAATCACCTTCAGCACTTCATGAAACAGGGAGACTGTTGGGATGCACTCTGTGAGGTCTTATATAGTAGACCTGGGGGTGGCCATGGCATTCAGCTCCATATGTGCTAAGTAGGAGCCTCTGCCCAATTCTGCTTCCTTGTGTTTCCGGGTTTCCATTCTTAATTTACTAAAAATCCAAGTTCTTTGATTTGTAATACCTTTCTCTCTCTTCGCAAAGAAAGCATGAGAGTTTCTACCACAAAACCTCAAGGTCTTTTTAAAAAGTATAATTTGGATTACTTTGCTGAATTTGATTGAGGAGAAAATACCGGGAAGAAAGGGAGTGGATTGCAAACTCTTGAACATTTTTGCATGAACCAACAACAGACAAAGCCCAAGAGCTATCCTAAAAGGAGAAGATTGGTCTGTAGGTCCCCATCAAACTTTGGCAATTTAAAGTTGGAATCACAGATAAACTCTGAGTCATGGAGAAAAACTGAATTCCCTCAACATGGGATCATCCTATGACCAGGAGAAACTGACGAAGATTTTTTTTTTCCACAGGCAGAGTTAGTGAGAGAGAGAGACAGAGAGAAAGGTCTTCCTTTTCCATTGGTTCACCTCCCAAATGGCCGCTATGGCTGGTGCACAGTGGCTGGCATGTTGTGCTGATCTGAAGCCAGGAACCAGGTGCTTCCTGCTAGTCTCCCATGTGGGTGTAGGGCCTAAACACTTGGGCCATCCTCCTCTGCCTTCCAGGCCACAGCAGAGAGCTGGACTGAAAGAGCAGCAACCGGGACAGAATTCGGCACCCCAACTGGGACTCGAACCTGCGGTGCTGGTGCTGCACGTGGAGGATTAGCCAAGTGAGATGTGGCGCCAGCTGACAGAGTTCTTAATTGGAGGAAAACACCACGATAAGAACACAGGTACTTCACAGGTGAAAAATCATGCAAGAAGGGCCTTAAAAAGCAGCCTCATTAGACTCGTGCAGCAAAATAAACCATTGTTGATGACAACAGAATAAAGCAATATTAAGTTTAAAATAACTGCTTTAGACACTCAACCCCCAACTGTTGGAATTCACAGTGTCAGATTATCTTCTTACTACTGATTACCTGTTCAAAGAGATATAGGATGGAATGATATATCCTATCCACATGGAAACTGTCAGCAAAAGCCTGTTTGGTAGAGATCATATTCAGCTGTCTAGAGAAGAGGAGGAGGAGGAGATGAAGAGGACAGAGCAAACAGAGGAAAACTGGACGAATGACAAAGAAGAGGAAGAATATAGAGCATAAACTACATTTTTGCTTAGAAGGAGAATTTTCAACTTCTCTCACCTAGAAAGCAACATAAATAATAAAAAGACACTTGGAAAGACAAGTTTACCATTTGATATGTTGGAAACATTTAAAATCCTGTGCCAACAATTGAAAGATGCACCTTCCTGTCAGGCACAAAGAGATCACGAACAAGCCGTCAACATGAAGTAGACTGTTCATCACAACTGAACACGCAGGACACCTGAAATACAAGGGACACCTGTGTTCTAACATTGAGGAATTTTGAGTCAGTGCCTGTAGAAATGCGTGATATTGGCCGGCGCCATGGCTCAATAGGCTAATCCTCTGCCTGCAGTGGTGGCGGCACACCAGGTGCTAGTCCCGGTCGGGGCACCGGATTCCGTCCCGGTCACTCCTCTTCCTGTCCAGCTCTCTGCTGTGGCCCGGGAGTGCAGTGGAGGATGGCCCAAGTCCTTGGGCCCTGTGCCCGCATGGGAGACCAGAAGAAGCACCTGGCTCCTGGCTATGGATCAGCATGGTGCACCAGCCACAGCGTGCCGTCCATAGCGGTCATTTGGGGGGGGGCGGTGAACCAACGCAAAAGGAAGACCTTTCTCTCTGTCTCTCTCTCTCACTGTCCACTCTGCCTGTCAAAAAAAATGCATGATGTTTTTCCTTTGCCTTCAAGATGAGTTGCATGCAGGTCTGGAGGAAATATTCAAAGAATAAGAGCTATTTGGTTTTAAAACTACAACTAATAGTAATTATTTATTTGAACATACTTTTCAGATTTCCATTTAAAATAGATGGCAGCCATTCAACTTCACTAGTGCAGTGCCTTTTGATCTATAGTGCTTCGAAGCTCCCCAGTTTGTGATTCTGAAGTCTTCTAAATGTTTTGCATTTTCATGATTCTCCTACTTTCAGGCTCTGAATTTGAGCTAGTTTCCTGATTCGGGATGGGAGCTGATGCCCAGGTTTGATAAGGGAGAGGCTTAACTGTTATAAATGCCAAGCCTTGTGTTCCACCATTCTCCACACTTAGATATCCTGCCTTTGCTGGCCACATAGCCTTCAGATGAGTTATTATTCATTCTTGTGACCTTGTTCTGAGTCATGTTCATGTTGATGCTGTTCAGGGTGTCATTTAATGTTTTCTAATATAAATAACCATTTTTGGCCCATGAATGGAACGTGTGCAAAAACTCACCAAGAGTGATTTGTATTTACTTCATCATGCTTTCCTTGGAAAATCAGTTTCTTTTCCTCATGGTGCATAAAATTTAGACAGAACATTCCAGAGCTTCTTCTGGCATTTGCTACAAATACAAACTCCAAGGACTTTGGAGAACCAGCTGTTGACACAAATGAAATTAACTAGCATTCATCCCCATTTCATTGTTGTTAGTCAGTTTCCATATAACACCATACCATGACTTTGTGACTTAGCAACAGGAATTTATTTTTCAGAATTGCTGAAGCTGAGGGACTAGGATCAAGATACATGAGGTTAGTGTCTGTCAAAAACATTTTTCCTGCCTCAAGGAAAGACAAATTATGCAACAGCCTGGCCATGTCATATACTGATCAGGACTTCATCATCAAATGTGGTTAATCTTGCGTTGACAGCAAATGTCTGATAGTCGTGAACTTTCAAACATGAGAATATGTAATGGCATGGAAAATCTGGGTCCCCATTTCCCAGTGGGATTTTGACACTAGTGAAACACATTTCCTACTCCACTCATTCCAATTCCTGCTCATGCCATTCCATTTCCTGTTCCACTCATTTGCTGGTTTTGAAACTTTATAGAAAGCTAACCCTTCCAAATAGATTCTGGTTGATGTTTTTCATTGCTCAGTTTCTGGGGGTATCCTGCAACACCTTGCAATACTGTCCACTGAATGCCTCCTTGGAATGAATGCTTTGGCATGATTTTGACATGACCATGAGTGATGGGGGTTACAGGATAGACAATGCTGTGTATGCTGTGGCCCACACTGTAGGTGAGCTGCTTCTACAAGAGTTAGAAATGCAGCCATGAGCAATGGGGCAAAGGTGGTGTTTTCTTCCTGGCAGGTAACTGTTTCCATTGCGTGACGTGTACCCTTAAAGTTTTAAAAATTTTTACTTTTTTCACTTTCTGTTATTTATCTTTTAGTTTAAGGTATACAGACTTCATGTAAAAACTATTATTGGGCTGGTGTTGTGGTTTAACAGGTAAAGCCTCTGCCTCTAGTGCCAGCCTCCCATATGGGCACTGGTTCCAGTCCTGGCTGTTCCATTTCCAATCTAGGTCTGCTATGGTCTTGGTAAGCAGCAGAAGATGGCCCAAAAACTTGGGACCCTGCACCTCATTGGAGACCTGGAAGAAGCTCCAGGCTCCTGCACTTGTTTGGTTCAACTCTGGCCATTGTGGCCATTTAGAGAGTGATCCAGGGGATGGAAGACACTTTCTCTCTCTCTCTCTCTCTCTCTCTCTGCCTCTCTCTCTCTCCCTCACTCACTCTCTCACTCTCTCACTCTGCCTTTCAAATGAAATCTTTAAAAACAAAAACTATTGTAGCCAATGGAGCAGATGTGAGGTGCTATCTCTGTGTGGCTTTGAATACTATTCCAAGTTCATTGTGGATTAGCACCCTTGGTAATGCCTTTTCATCATCTACTTGTACAGGAATGTCTGTTTAATTCCTATACCCATTCTTGATGATATTTTTATTTTTCCTTCTGCTTTTTAAAATGTAAGTTGTAAAATGTATCTGGAAGGATATGTAGCCATAGTCTCCCATTTTCTATCAGGTGTTTGACTCTTGAGAGCTCTCCTTCCAGTTATGTAACCAGTGGCCCAGGCCACTGTAGTCTCCCCTCCCTTCCCAAGCTGATGCTTTCTCCGGCTCTTGGCTGCTGGGATTGTGATGTGTCCTTGATCATACTGCGTGTCTGCACCTTCCACGCCGATTCACAGCATCTTCCTTCCATAGAATCCCCCCTGCAATTTTCACTCTAATTCTCCCCTGAGAATGTATTCCTTCCACTTTTACTGTTTACACCTAGCCTGGAACAGTAAGCCCTTCCCTATTCAACCATCTTGGATTCTTCCCAGTAATCAGCAGTATTAGTCCTAGGTTAGATGGATAATGGTAGAAACAGATTCTTGGTACATTACCATATGTGGCAAAACTAGCAAAATTCATTTTCTGTTATATTCAGACAAGCTACATAAGATTCTGTATGGCTGGAAGATGGATGGTGTGGAGCTTCTTGGGTGGGACAAAATACAGGAAGGATAATAAAAATGTGCTATTGTAGACTTTACATACCAGCGTATTTAATTTGGAGTTACTGAGAATTGATATGGTGAGGGCTGACATGCTAGATCACCTCTGTGTTGTGGATTTCCTTAGCTTTTTTCTGCTTGCTATGACATTAATCCTACAACACACTTATATTTATTTCTACATTTCATTTGATGTGTGTTGAGCCTGAGAAGAGAGTCCAGGACAGAGTCCATTGGAGACAGTGTTCTCGATGCAGACTGAGTGTAAGTGTTTGTGTGTGTTCCTTGTACACACAGAGAACTCTGTACATAACAACTCAAATATCCACATGTTTTTATTTTTTGAAATTGCTTTACAGTAAGCTAGATGTTATATAGAAATTATAAAAAATCTCAGAAGAGTGTGTTGGTAAAATTCAATTAAGACAGAAATGTATAACCTCAGATTCTATATACTTTTGTGCAAATATAATATATACTTCCCTATAATAAGACTGAAGTTCTACATTTGGGGAATTCACAACAAGCTATAAGAAACCATCAAATTCAGCATTAAGAATGTAGAAGGTAAAAGTGGTAAATATGAGAGAAACACTTAAGGAAAAAAATGATGAATCTATGTGGGTGCTAAACTACAACTTTTGGATTAGATTGGCTTTTTTCCCCCATAACCAGCCTCCAACCCACAACCATCCCATCTCCCACTCCCTCTCCCATCCCATTCACATCAAGATTCATTTTCAATTCTCTTTATATACAGAAGATCAATTTAGTATATACTAAGTAAAGATTTGAACACTTTGCACCCACACAGGAACACAAAGTATAAAGTACAGTTTGAGTACTAGTTATACCATTAATTCACATAGTATAACATATTAAGGACAGAGATCCTACTTGGGGAATAAATACACAGTGACTCCTGTTGTTGATTTAACAATTGACACTCTTAATTATGATGTCAGTAATCACCCAAGGCTCTTGTCATGAGCTGCCAAGGCTATTGAAGCCTCATGAGTTCACGAACTCCTATCTTATTTACACAAGGCCATAGTCAAAGTGGAAGTTCTGTCCTCCCTTCAGAGATAGTTACCTCCTTCTTTGATGGCCCATTCTTTCCGCTGGGATCTCACTCACAGAGATCTTTCATTTAGCTCATTTTTTTGCCAGAGTGTCTTGGCTTTCCATGCCTGAAATACTCTCATGGGATTTTTAGCCAGATCTGAATGCCTTAGGGTTGATTCTGAGGCTAGAGTGCTATTTAGGAAACTGCCATTCTATGAGTCTACAGTGTATCCTGCTTCCCATGTTGGATCATTATCTTTTTTTTCTTTTTGATAGGCAGAGTGGACAGTGAGAGAGAGACAGAGAGAAAGATCTTCCTTTTGCCGTTGGTTCACCCTCCAATGGCCGCCGCGGTAGTGCGCTGTGGCCAGCGTACCGCGCTGATCTGATGGCAGGAGCCAGGTGCTTATCCTGGTCTCCCATGCGGGTGCAGGGCCCAAGCACTTGGGCCATCCTCCACTGCACTCCCTGGCCACAGCAGAGAGCTGGCCTGGAAGAGGGGCAACCGGGACAGGATCGGTGCCCCGACCAGGACTAGAACCTGGTGTGCCGGTGCTGCAAGGCAGAGGATTAGCCTAGTGAGCCGCAGCGCCGGCCCATTATCTCCTTTTAAATTCTATCAGTTAGTATTAGCAGACACTAGTCTTCTTTATGTGATCCCTTTGACTCTTAGTCCTATAATTATGATAAATTATGAACTGAAATTGATCACGCTGATTAGTGAGATGGCGTTGGTACATGCCACCTTGATGGGATTGAATTGGAATCCCCTGGCAGGTTTTGAACTCTACCATTAGTGGTAAGTCTGAGTGAGCATGTGCTGAACTGTGTATCTCCTCCCTTTCTTATTACCACTGTTATTCCCTCTTTACAGTTAAATTTATTTTTTTTTATTTTTGAGACAGAGTGGACAGTGAGAGAGAGAGAGAGAGAGACAGGGAGAAAGTTTTTCCTTTGCCATTGGTTCACCCTCCAGGGCAGGCGCGCTGTGGCCGGTGCACCAGCTGATCCAAAGGCAGGAGCCAGGTGCTTATCCTGGTCTCCCACGGGGTGCAGGGCCCAAGCACTTGGGCAATACTCTGCTGCACTCCTGGGCCATAGCAGAGAGCTGGCCTGGAAGAGGGGCAACTGGGACAGAAACCGGCGCCCTGACAGGGACTAGAATTTGGTGTGCCTGTGCCACTAACCAGAGGATTAGCCTGTTGGGCCACGGCGCCAGGCTACAGTTAAATTTAAACACCTAAAACTAATTGTGTGTTAATTAAGGAGTTCATTCAATGCTATTAAGTAGAACAAAAAAAAATCCTCAAAGAATAAAGTAATAAATTGTTCCTCAACAGTCAGGACAAGGGCTGATAACGACACTGTTTCTCATAGAGTCCATTTCACTCCAAAAGTTTTCCTTTCAGGTGCTCAGTTAGTCATCACCTTTCAGAGAGAAAATATGATATTTGTCCCTTGGGGACTGGCTTATTTCACTCAGCATGATGTTTTCCGGATTCCTTTCCATTTTGTTGCAAATGACCGGATTTCATTTTTTACTGCTGTATAGTATTCTATAGAGTACTTATCCCATAATTTTTTTTAACTTTTATTTAATGAATATAAATTTCCAGTGTACAGCTTATGGATTACAATGGCTTCCCCCTCCCATAACTTTCCTCCCACCCACAACCCTCCCCTCTCCCACTCCCTTTCCCCTTCCATTTGCATCAAGATTCATTTTCAATTCTCTTTATGTACAGAAGATCAATTTAGTATCAAGATTTCAACAGTTTGCACCCACATAGAAACACAAAGTGAAACATACTGTTTGAGTACTAGTTATAGCATTAAATCAAAATGTACAGCACATTAAGGACAGAGATCCCACATGAGGAGCAAGTGCACAGTGGCTCCTGTTGTTGACCCAACAAATTGACACTCTAGTTTATGGTGCCAGTAACCACCCTAGGCTATCGTCATGAGTTGCCAAGACTAGGGAAGCCTTCCAAGTTTGCCGACTCTGATCATATTTAGACAAGGTCATAAAAGACAGACTGAGGATAGTAACCAATGATCCTAAGAGTGGCATTTACCAGGTTTGAACAATTATACAGCATTAAGTGGGGAAGAGGACCATCAGTACACACAGGTTGGGAGTAGAGCCATTGGTGGTAGAGTAGAGGTTATGATTAAAAAGGAATGAGGCCCAAGTGCACTAGACAGAGCCTAGAACAAAGGACAGAGTCATTATTAGAGGAGCTAAGAAAGGTGCTGTCTAAGCTACAAGTAATTTTTCTGATTGAGAGGCAAATAGAACCTGAAAGAAGGGGCTTGATAATAATCTGGTGGGCTTTAGGCCTTGTAAGTTAAGAGGCCCAGACCTATCTATCTCTTCACATGGGGTACATCCTAAGGGAGGTTATTATTTAAGTTCTTATTTGGCTATGCTATTACAGAAAAATGTTAGCCATCTCTTTTATAAGGTCTAAAGATTAAATTGTGCGTCCTACAGATTCCTTCATAATACAATTAGTTTCCTACCTTGAAGAGAATAGAGAAATAAAAGAACAAGTTGGGCTTAGAATAGAGAAATATGGGAGCAAGTCCTAGATCGCTTGCTGACAATAGCAATATTACATGAATACTTAGCAAACCGTTTCAACCATTAGATAACAACTTAAGAAAACATTTACCAGAAGGTCCAATGCCTTCTATAAATTTTAAGAATCATGTATTTGAAAACACCTCTTAAATATCTAACATGGTGTAGTTTGTTTAGCCAGTAAACTTAAGCACAACCATATAAAATGTATTTAGTTTCTTTCTACCAACACGTTTAAAACATATGATACACAGATTCAGGTCACACAAATTAAAATGTATCTTTGATTGATTTTAGCAGCTTAAATTTATGGACAATCTTATCTATAAGCCATTTAAAACAAAACTCTTAATAAAATTCCCCCATGTGGACATACAATATGTACACACATAGAACATAGCATAATAGACCAATATAGCAATTTTAATAATAGCTTTTAAAATCTTTAACTCTTTTTGTCGATTGCCAATTGATTTGAATTGCTTTTTGTTTTTAGTAACCTCAGTTAACCATACTTTCTCTCAGTTGGTACTGTTAATACATTATTGGCTTCATCTGTTTACAGAGCCATCCCAAAGTACTGAATACAATAGAAGTGGCTGGAAAAAGTCCATAGGAACCTATAGGAGGACAGCTAAACACAGAACCAACAACACTTTAGTTTTATGAGCAGCAAATTCTATATAACTGTGGATGACAAAAGACTTTAAGTCGCCATGTTTAAAATTATAAACTCATCAACCAACAAGATTCACTTGCTTACTTCACAGTATTTTTGAAAGCACCTGTAGGATTTTACAAGTATTTAACCCTTTAGGCCTCTGGGGCTTTCTCATTAAGATAACTATCATGTCTAGTAACACAAGATCATTAGACTTTTTAATTCTCAAACATTTGTATTAATAGCATTTTCCATTATAGAAACTTAAAGTTTGGTACCACATCACATCTTGACAGTACTTCCAATATACTCCAAATAGCCTGATTAGTTGGTGTCTCTATAAGGTGAGAGACATAGGTCCTTCGATTTTTTCAGTTGGGCCCAATCTGGAAAAACCAAAGCCCAGGATTTACTGGAAATTTTAGAGTCCAGATTGTTTGAAACTTTGATTTTCTGAATGCCTGTCAAGAATGCCAAGAAGGCTCAAAATCCAAAATATCTGGTTGAAATAAGATTCCTTAAAATCATGAAATAACATAGAACAAATTTGATCATTGTTACAAGGTGATTATTCAAATCTTTGAAAATAAGCACATATTTAAATAACCCATAGCTCTTAATAAAAATTCACCTGTTTTTGAACAATTAGAATTTAACAGACATTGAGAGAACATAAGAGATTACTTTAACACATTGCTTTAACAGAGCATCAGAGTTTAATTCTATGTCAAAGAGAAATTGAGCTTCCTGTGATCTTTTGCTGTGAGGTTTCCTTCCGTTACCTTCTTTCATATTGGTGACCATGTTTCTGTGTTTCTGTGTGTAACACATCTTTAAGCATCTTTTGCAGGGCAGGATGAGTGGCAACAAATGCTTTCAGTTTCTGTTTGCTATGAAAAGTCTTAATTTCACCTTCATTCACAAATGAGAGCTTTGCAGGATATAGTATTCTGGGCTGGCAGTTTTTCTCTCTTAGTACCTGGGCTATGTCTCGCCATTCCCTTCTAGCTTGTAGGGTTTCTGATGAGAAGTCTGCTGCGAGTCTAATTGGAGATCCTCTAAGAGTAATCTGACGTTTCTCTCTTGCACATTTTAGGATCTTTTCTTTATGTTTCACTGTGGTGAGTTTAATTACGACATGTCGTGGTGAGGATCTCTTTTGGTCATGTTTATTAGGGGTTCTATAAGCTTCCTGTACTAAGATGCCTCTGTCCTTCTCCAAACCTGGGAAATTTTCTGCTAGGATCTCACTGAAAATGCCTTCTAATCCTTTCTCCCTCTCCATGCCTTCAGGAACTCCTAGAACCCGATTGTTAGGTTTTTTAATAGTATCCTGTAGATTCCTGACAATATTTTTTAGATTTCTAATTTCTTCTTCTTTTCTTTGGTTTGCCTGTTTCCTTTCCTGTTCTCTGTCTTCTAATTCTGATATTCTCTCTTCTGCTTCACCCATTCTGTTTCTAAGGCTCTCTAATGTGTTTGTCATTTGATCTATTGAATTCTTCATTTCATTATGATTTCTCGTCACTATCACAGTTTCATGTTCTACTAGTTGTTTCATTTCATTTTGATTCCTCCTTAATATTTCATTTTCATGAGAGAGATTTTCTATCTTGTCCATTAAGGCTTTCTGTAGTTCAAGAATTTGTTTTTGAGAACTTCTTAATGTTCTTAGCAATTTTTTGAGATCTGCTTCTTGCATTTCTTCAATCTCATCATCTTCATAATCTTGAATTGGGGTGTCTTTTTCATTTGGGGGCGTCATAGTGTCTTCCTTGTTCTTGTTAGCTTGGTTTTTGCGTTTGTTGTTTGGCATGTTGGAGATATTTGGTTTCTTCACTGTGGTGTTTTTTCTTGTTACACTATGGCTCTATATTAAGTGGACTGTCTGCTTTTGGTGGAGCCTTAGAGGCTTGAGATGAGTGTGGACTGAGAGCTCTGTTTGGTTCCTCAGGGTTGAGGGTGTGTCAAAGGTGACACTCCCAGGTTAGGCGTGGTAAATCTCTCTTTTTTTGATTCAAAAGGGAAGTAATTCCGCACAGCTGAACGTAATTGGAGGTAGTTAGCAGGCAAATGATATACCTACAGGAGCCAGAGATTGGAAGCTCTTTCCCAAGGACCACACAGGGAATCTCTGCTGCCCTCAGTGTGGGCTCCAATTCTCCTGCAGTCTCCCATTGGGTTGACAAGTTAGATCCTAATCTCCTGTTATTTCACCCCTCCCCCCAGAGTCAGGTGTTTCTGCTAGGCTCAGGGCCGGTGCAGACCTGAGGTCGCCCTGCTTATGACGTATGTCCAAAATGGCGCCTGCTCTTTGTCTTGCTCGCCTTTGAGAGGTGAGCGGAGAGAGAGAAACTTGTGTCCGTATCGGTCACTTTTTTTTTCCTCTCTCTCTTCTAGTTAGCCTGGTGAATTTTTCCCCACGGAGTTTCAAGCCTTGTTCCCTCTAGCCTCCTCTTTCCGCTTGCCTGCTGGTGTCTCGGGCTATTGAGGTTCGGCTCACCTCGCGTTCCAGCGCTGGTGCGTTGAGTCTGCCGCAGGTGTACCGAACTTGGGCTTCCACGCTCTCCACGCAGGTCCACTGTGAATCACTAGTTCCGGAAGAGTTTCCTCTGCTGTTTCTTCCCCTACTCTTCCTTGACCCTGCAGTATCTCCACTTATATTACACTCTCTCTCTCCCCCTGACTAATAGTGTGCTCCCTGCCTATTCCGCCATCTTGCCCCATCTCTCTTATCCCATAATTTCTTTATCCAGTCTACTGTTGATGGGCATTTAAGTTGATTCCAGGTCTTAGCTATTGGCGGGGTTGTATGGTAGGGTTATATTCAAGTTTCTGAGGAATCTCCAGACTGACTTCCACAGTGGCTTTTCCAGTTTGCATTCCCACCAACAGTGAGTTAGTGTCCCTTTTTCCCCACAACCTCTCCAGCATCTATTGTTGGTATATTTCTGAATGTGAGCCATTCTCACTGGGGTGAGGTGAAACCTCATTGAGGTTTTGATTTGCAGTTCCCTGATAGCTAATGATCCTGAACATTTTTTTCATGTGTCTGTTGGCCATTTAGATTTCCTCTTTCAAAAATGTCTATTGAGGTCCTTGGCCCATCTCTTAAGTGGGTTGGTTGTTTTGTTGTTGTGGAGTTTCTTGATCTCTTTTGTAGATTCTGTTTATTAAAGTTTTATTGGTTGCATAGCTTGCAAATATTTTTTCCCATTCTGTCGGTTGTCTCTTCACTTTCCTGACTGTTTCTTTTGCAGTACAGAAACTCCTCATTTGATGTAATCCCAATTCTTAACTTTGGCTTTGACTCCCTGTGCCTCTGGGGTCTTTTCCAAGAAGTTTTGCCTGTGCCTATATCTTGTAGGGTTTTTCTGATGTTCTCTTATAATTTGCTAGTATCAGGTCATAGACTTAGATCTTTAATCCATGCTGATTGGATTTTTGTGTAAGGTGTAAGGTATGGATCTTCCTTCATGCTTCTGCATGAGGAAATCCAGTTTCCCCAGCACCATTTGTTGAATAGACTGTCCTTGCTCCAGGAATTGGTTTTGGATCCCTGACCAAATATAAGTTGGCTGTATATGTTTGGATTGATTTCCGGTGTTTGTTTTCTGTTCCATTGGTCTATCCATCTGTTTCTGTACCAGTACCATGCTGTTTTGATAATAACTTCCCTGTAGTATGTCCTGAAAACTGGTATTGTGATGCCTCCAGCTTTGTTTTTGTTGTACAAGATTGCTTTAGCTGTTTGAGATCTCCTGTGTCTCCCTATGAATTTCAGCATCACTTTTTCCAGATCTCAGAAGAATGTCTTTTAGTATTTTGATTGGTATTGCATTGAATCCATAAACTGCTTTTGGGGGAATGAACATGTTGATGATACTGATTCTTCAATACATGAGCATGGAAGATTTCTCCATTTTTTGGTGTCCTCTTCTATTTATTTCTTTAAGATTTTGTAATTCTCATCAGAGAGGTCTTTGATGTCCTTCGTTTACTTTATTCCAAGGTATTTGATTGTTTTTGTAGCTATTGTGAATGGGATTGGTCTTAGAAGTTCCTTCTCACCCATGGCATTGCCTATGTAGACAAAGGCTGTTGCTTTTTCTGCATTGATTTTATATCCTGCTACTTTGCCAAACTCTTCTGTGAATTACAATGGTCTCTTAGTAGAGTTCTTTGGGTCCCCTAAATACAGAATCATATCATCTGCTAAGAGGGATAGTTTGACTTCTTCCTCCCCAATTTGTATCCCTTTAATTTCTTCCTCTTGCCTGATGGCTCTGGCTAAACTTCCAGAACTATATTGAATAGCAGTGGTGAGAGTTGGCATCCCTGTCTGGTACCAGATCTCAGTGGAAATGCTTCTAACTTTTGCCATTCAATAGGATGCTGGTCGTGGGTTTTTCATAATTGCTTTGATTGTATTGAGGAATGTTCCTTCTATACCCAATTTGCTTAGGGTTTTCATCATGAAAGGGTGTTATATTTTATTGAATGCTTTCTCTGCGTCTATTGAGAGAATCATATGGCTTTTCTTCTGCAGTCTGTTAATGTAGTGTATCACATTGATTGGTTTGCAAACATTGAACCATCCCTGCATACCAGGGATAAATCCCACCTGGTCTGGGTGTTGTTGAATTCTACTGGCTAGAATTTTATTTTGGATTTTTGTGTCTATGTTCATCAAGGAAATTGGTCTGTAATTCTCTTTCTCTGCTGCATATTTTTCAGGTTTAGGAATTCAGGTGATGCTGGCTTCATAGAAATAATTAGGAGGATTCCTCCCTTTATTGTTTTGAATAGTTTGGGAAGATTTGGAGTTAGTTCTTTAAATGTCTGGTAAAATTCAACAGTGAATCCATCTGGTCCTAGGCTTTCCTTTGTTGGGAGAGACTTTAGTACTAATTCAATTTCTGTCTTGGTTATGGGTCTGTTTAGATTATCTGTGTCTTCATGGTTCAATTTAGGTAGGTTGCATGTGTCCAGGAATCTATCCATTTCTTATAGATTTCCCAGTTTGCTGGCATACAACTCTTTGTAGATTTTCTGATTTCTCTTTTTATTTCTGGGGAGTCTGTTGTTATATTCCCTTTTTCATCAGTGATTGTATTGATTTGGCTTTTCTCTCTCCTTTTTTGCTTAGTTGAGCCAATGGTGTGTCCATTTTGTGTATGTTTTCAAAAAACCAGCTCTTCATTTAGCTGATCTTTTCTAATTTTTTCATTCAATTCTGTTGATTTCTCTCTACTTTCAATTATTTCTCTTTTCCTACTAGTTTTGGGTTTGGTTTGCTGTAGTTTTTCTAGATCCTTGATTTGCATTGATAGCTCTTTTATTTGGTGCCTTACTAACTTCTTGATATAGGCACCTATTGCTATAACCTTTCCTCTTAACACTACTTTTGCTGTATCTCATAAGTTTTGATAAGTTTTGCTGTTTTCCTCATTTACTTCCAGAAAGTTTTTGATTTCTCTTTTGATTTATTCTAGAACCCAGTTTTCATTCATGAGCATTTTGTTTAATCTCCATGTGTTTGCATATGCTCTAGTAGTTCCTGAGTTGCTAATTTCCAGCTTAATTCCATTGTGCTCTGAGAAGATGCATGGTATGATTTTGATTCTTTTGAATTTGCTGAGACTTGCTTTATGGCCTAGTGTGTGGTCAATCCTAGAAAAAGTTCCATGCACTGCTGAAGAATGTGTATTCTTCAAGTGTAGGGTGACAAGTTATGTAGATATCTATTGGATCCATTTGGTCTAAAGTGTCGATTAAATCTGCTGTTTTCTTGTTGATTTTCTGTCTGGTTGATCTGTCAATTGCTGAAAGTGGAGTATTGAAGTCTGCCAAAACTATTGTATTGGAGTCTAAGTCTCCCTTTAAGTCCCTTAATATATCTTTGAAATAGCCCAGTGCCCTGTAATTAGGTGCATATACATTTATAATACATACATCTCCCTGTTGAATTGATCCCCTAATCATTATATAGTGCCCCTCTTTATCTCTTTTAACATTTTTTTCTGTTAAGGTCTATTTTGTCTGATATTAAGATGGCAACACCAGTTATTTTTGGTTTCTGTTGGCATGGGATATCTTTTTCCGACCTTTCACTTTCAATCTGCATGCTCCTTTGTTGGAAAGATGTGTTTCTTCTAAGCAGCAAATAGATAGTTTTGTTTTTTAATCCATTCAGCCAGTCAGTGTCTTTCAACTGGAGAGTTGAGGCCATTTTCATTCAATGTGATTATTGATAAATAGTGACTTTGCCTTGCCATTTTGCAAAGATACTTCTAGTATATACTTTGAACTTCCTGTGATATTTTACTAGAGTTTTTCTTCCTTTTTCTTCTTTCATATTGATGACCATGTTACTAGCAGAAAACTTCCCAGTTTTGGAGAAAGACAGAGACGTCCAAGTATAGGAAGCACACAGAACTCCCAGTGGACATGACCAAAAGAGATCCTCACCACAACACATTACAATCAAACTCACCACAGTGAAACATAAAGAAAAGATTCTAAAATGTGCAGGAGAAAACACCAGATTACTTTCAGAGGATCTCCAATTATACTCACAGCAGACTTCTCACCAGAAACCCTATAGGCTAGGAGGAAATGGCTAGATATAGACCAAGTACTAACAGAAAAAAACTGCCAGCCCAGAATATTATAACCTGAAAAGCTCTCATTTGTGAATGAAGGGGAAATAAAGACCTTTCATAACAAAGAGAAATTGAAAGAATTTGTCATCACTTGTCATGCTCTGCAAAAGGTACTTAAAGATATGTTAAACACAGAAACACAGTCAGCAGTACAGAAGAAGGTCAAGGAAGAAAATCTCTCAGTAAATGATCACGTGAAGTTCAAATTATATATTAGAAATATCTTTGGAAAAAGGACAGGGCAAAGTCACTACTTACCAGTTAAAAGACACAGACTTTCTGAATGGATTAAAAAACAAAACCGATTTATTTGCTGCTTACCAGAAACACATCTTTCCAACAAAGGAGCATGCAGACTAAAAGTGGAAGGTTGGAAAAAATTATTCCATGCCAACAGAAACCAAAAAAGAGCTGACATAGCCATCTTAATATCAGACAAAATAGACTTTAACATGAAAAGTGTTAAAAGAGACAAAGAGGGGCACTATATAATGATTAAGAGATCAATTCAACAGGAAGATGTAACCATTATAAAAATCTATGCACCTAATTACAAGGCACTGGGCTATTTAAAAGATATGTTAAGTGATTTAAAGGGAAACTTAGACTACAATATAATAGTATTGGGGGACTTCATACTCCACTTTAGGCAAAGTACAGATCAAGCAAGCAGAAGATCAACAAGGAAAGAGCAGATTTAATTGACACTACAGACAAATGGATCTAAAGAATAGCTATGGAACTTTTCATCTTTCAGTTGCAGAATACACATTCTTCTCAGTAGTGCATGGAACTTTCTCTAGGAATGACCATATGCTAGGCCATTAAGCAAGTCTCAGCAAATTCAAAAGAATTGAAATCATACAATGCATCTTCTCAGACTACAATGGAATGAAGCTGGAAATTAGCAACTTAGGAATCCCTAGAGCATATGTGAACACACGGAGACTGAACAACATGCTCTGAAATGAACAGTGACTCATAGAAGAAATCAAAAGAGAAATCAAAAACTTCCTGGAAGCAAAGAAAGATAACAACACAACATATCAAAACTTATGGGATACAGCAAAAGCAGTGTTAAGAGGAATGTTTATAGCAATAGGTGCCTACATCAAGAAATTGGAAAGGCACCAAATAAATGAGCTTTCAATGCATCTCAAGGATCCAGAAAAACTACAGCAAACCAAACCGAAAACTATTCGGAGAAGAGAAATAATTAAAATATGAGAAGAAATCAACAAAATTGAATCCAAAAAAATATACAAAAATCAGAAAAAAATGAAAGATTTTTTAAAATAAAATAGAAATATCATTGGCCCAACTAACCATGAAAAGGTGAGAGAAAACACAAGCCAATAATATTAGAGATGAAAAAGAGAATTTCATACAGACTCCTCAGAAAAAAAAAAGTCATCAGAAATTACTTCAAAGAGTTGTATGTCAATAAACTGGGAAATCTATCAGAAATGGATAGATTCCTGGACACATACAACCTACCTAAATTGAACCAGGAAGACATAGAAAACCTAAACAGACCCATAACAGAGACAGAAATTGAAACAGTAATAAAGGCCCTCCCAACAAAGAAAAGCCTAGGACCAGACGGATTCACTGCTGAATTCTACCAGACATTTAAAAAGAACTATCCAATTCTTCTCAACCTATTCAGAGCAATCGAAAAAGAGGGACTCCTCCCAAATTCTTTCTATGAAGCCAGCATCACCTTAATCCATAAACCTGAAAAAGATGCAGCAGAGAAAGAGAATTATAGACCAATTTCCCTGAAGAACTAGACAAAAAATCTTCAATAAAAGCTGGCCAATAGAATTCAACAACACATCAGAAAAATCATCCACCCACACCCAGTGGGATTTATCCTTGGTATGCAGGGATGGTTCAACATTCACAAATCAATCAATGTGATATCCACATTAACAAACTGCAGAAGAAAACCATATGATTACCTCAATTGATGCAGAGAAAGCATTTGATAAAATACAACACTCTTTTATGATGAAAACTCTAAGCAAATTGTGTATAGAAGGAACAGACTTCAACACAATCAAGGTAATTTATGAAAAACACAGGGCCAGCATGGAAAATGTTCAAGATCACTAGCCATGAGGGAAATGCAAATCAAAACCACAATGAGGCTTTACCTCACCCTGGTTAGAATGGCTTACATACAGAATTTAGCTAACAACAGCTGATGGTAAGGATATGGGGAAAAAGGCACACTAATCCACTGTTGCTGTGAATTCAAACTGGTAAAGTCATTATGGAAGGCAGTTTGTAAACTCCTCAGAAACCTGAATATAGCCCTACAATATGACCCAGCCATCACACTCCTCAAAATTAACCCAAGTGAGTTAAGGAACAAAACCCATCTTTTTGCTGCTTACAAGAAACTCATCTTTCCAACAATGATGCATACAGACTGAAAGTGAAAGGCTGGAAAAAGATATACCATGCCAACAGAAATGAAAAAAGAGCGGGCGTAGCCATCTTAATATCGGACAACATAAACTTTACCACAAAAACTGTTAGGAGAGACAAAGAGGGGCACTATTTAATGATTAAGGGATCCATTCAACAGGAAGATATAACGATTATCAATGTATATGCAGCTAATCACAGGGCACCAGCTTATTTAAAAGACTTGTTAAGGGACTTAAAGGGAGACTTAGACCCCAATACAATCGTACTGGGGGACTTCAATACTCCACTCTCAGAGATAGACAGATCAACAGGACAGAAGATCAACAAGGAGACAGTAGATTTAAATGACACTATACCCCAAATGGATCTAACAGATATCTACAGAACATTTCATCCTACATCTAAGGACTTTACATTCTTCTCAGCAGTACATGGAACCTTCTCTAGGATTGACCACATACTAGGCCATAAAGCAAGTCTCAGCAAATTCAAAAGAATTAGAATCATACCATGCAGCTTCTCAGACCACAAAGGAATGAAATTGGAAATTAGCAACTCGGAAATCCCTAGAGCACGTGCAAACACATGGAGATTGAACAACATGCTTCTGAATGAAAAATGGGTCATAGAAGAAATTAAAAGAGAAATCAAAAATTTTCTGGAAGTAAATGAGGATAAAAGCACAACATACCAAAACCTATGGGATACAACAAAAGCAGTGTTAAGAGGAAAGTTTATATCAATAGGTGCCTACATCAAGAAATTGGAAAGGCACCCAATGATGAGCTTTCAAGTCATCTCAAGGATCTAGAAAATCTGCAGCAAACCACACCCAAACCCAGTAGGAGAAGAGAAATAATTAAAATCCAAGAAGAAATCAACAGGATTGAATCAAAAAAAAAATTACAAAAAATCAGCCAAACGGGGAGGGGTTTTTTGAAAAAATAAACAAAATTGACACCCCATTGGCCCAACTAACTAAAAAAAGAAGACATTGAGAGAAGAATTAACTCCAATTCTCAAAATATTCAGAGCAATCGAAAAAGAGGGAATCCTCCCAAATTCTTTCTATGAAGCCACCATCACCTTAATTCCTAAGCCGGAAAAAAGATGCAGCATTGAAAGAGAATTACAGACCAATATCCCTGATGAACATATGCAAAAATACTCAATAAAATTCTGGCCAATAGAATGCAACAACACATTAGAAAGATCATCCACCCAGACCAAGTGGGATTTATCCCTGATATGCAGGGATGGTTCAATGTTCTCAAAACAAACAACGTGATACACCACATTAACAGACTGCAGAAGAAAAGCCATATGATTCTCTCAATAGACGCAGAGAAAGCATTTGATAAGATACAACACCCTTTCATGATAAAAACCCTAAGCAAACGGGGTATAGAATGGACATTCCTCAATACAATCAAAGCAATTTATGAAAAACCCACGGCCAGTATCCTATTGAATGGGGAATAGTTAGAAGCATTTCCACTGAGATGTGGTACCAGACAGGGATGCCCACTCTCACTACTGCTCTTCAATATAGTTCTGGAAGTTTTAGCCAGAGCTATTAGACAAGAAAAAGAAATTAAAGGGATACAAATTGGGAAGGAAGAAGTCAAACTATCCCTCTTTGCAGATGATATGATTCTGTATTTAGGGGACCCAAAGAACTCTACTAAGAGACTACTGGAACTCATAGAAGAGTTTGGCAAAGTAGCAAGATATAAAATCAATGCACAAAAATCAACAGCCTTTGTATACACAGACAATGCCGCGGCTGAGGAAGAACTTCTAAGTTCAAACCCATTCTCAATACCTACAAAAATAATCAAATACCTTGGAATAAACTTAACCAAGGACATTAAAGATCTCTACGATGAAAATTACAAAACCTTAAAGAAAGAAATAGAAGAGGATAACAAAAAATGGAAAAATCTACCATGCTCATGCATTGGAAGAATCAACATCATCAAGATGCCCATTCTCCCAAAAGCAATTTATTCATTCAATGCAATACCAATCAAGATACCAAAGGCATTCTTCTCAGATCTGGAAAAAATGATGCTGAAATTCATATGGAGAGACAGGAGACCTCACAACAAAAAAAGGCGGAGGCATCACAATACCAGATCTCAGGACATACTACAGGGCAGTAGTTATCAAAACAGCATGGTACTGGTACAGAAACAGGTGGATAGACCAACGGAACAGGATAGAAACACCAGAAATCAACCCAAACATCTACAGCCAACTCATATTTGATCAAGGATCCAAAACCAATTCCTGGATTAAGGACAGTCTATTCAATAAATGGTGTTGGGAAAACTGGATTTCCACATGGAGAATCATGAAGCAAGATCCCTACCTTTCACCTTACACAAAAATTCACTCAATATGGATTAAAGACTTAAAGCTATGACCCAACACCATCAAATTATTAGAGAGTATTGGAGAAACCCTGCAAGATATAGGTACTGGCAAAGACTTCTTGGAAAATACCCCAGGAACACAGGCAGTCAAAGCCAAAATTAACATTTGGGATTGCATCAAACTGAGAAGTTTCTGTACTGCAAAAGAAACAATCAGGAAAGTGAGTAGGAAAACCACAGAATTGGAAAAATATTTGCAAACTACGCAACAGATAAAGGGTTGATAAACAGAATCTACAAAGAAATCAAGAAACTCCACAACATCAAAACAATCAACTCACTTAAAAGATGGGCAAGGACCTCAACAGACATCTTTCCAAAGAGGAAATCCAAAGGGCCAACAGACACATGAAAAAATGTTCAAGATCACTAGCAATCAGGGAAATGCAAATCAAAACCACAATGAGGTTTCACCTCACCCCGGTGAGAATGGCTCACATTCAGAAATCTACCAACAATAGATGCTGGAGAGGATGTGGGGAAAAAGGGACACAAACCCACTGTTGGGGGGAATGCAAACTGGTTAAGCCACTATGGAAGTCAGTCTGGAGATTCCTCAGAAACCTGAATATAACCCTACCATTCCACCCAGCCATCCCACTCCTTGGAATTTACCCAAACGAAATTAAATTGGCAAACCAAAAAGCTCTCTGCACCTCAATGCTTATTGCAGCTCAATTCACAATAGCTAAGACCTGGAACCAACACAAATGCCCATCAACAGTAGACTGGATAAAGAAATTATGGGACATGTACTCCATAGAATACTATACAGCAGTCAAAAAAATGAAACCCGGTCATTTGCAACAAGATGGAGCAATCTGGAAAACATCATGCTGAGTGAATTAAGCCAATCCCAAAGAGAAAAATATCATTTGTTTTCCCTGATCGGTGACAACTAACTGAGCACCAAAGGGGAAACTTGTGGAAGTGAAATGGACACTATGAGAAACAGTGACTTGATCAGATCTTGTGCTGACTGTTGATGTACACTGTAATACTTTATCCATTTTAGTATTTTTTTTGTTCCAGTACTAATGCTTGAACTCTGTAATTAACACACAATTTTTCTTAGGTGTTTAAATCTTAACTGAAAAGTGATCCTGGTTAAATATAAGAATGAAAAAATGTGAGGGAGGAGATGCAGAATTGGGGACAAGCAAAATCGGACTTGCCCTGAATGATGGAGTGAGAATCGTGCCAGGGGATTCCAATACAATCCCATCAAGGTGGCATGTACCAATCCCATCTCACTAGTCCAGGTGATCAACTTCAGTTCACAATGGATCACACTGATAGATTTAAGAGTCAAAGGGATCACACAAATGAGACTAATGTCTGCTAATACTAACTGATAAAACCAAAAAGGGAGAGAAGGATCCAACATGGGAACGGGGAGACACAGCAGACTCATAGAATGGCAGATGTCCTAAATAGCACTCTGGCCTCAGAATCAGCCCTTTAGGCATTTGGATCTGGCTGAAGACCCTATGCGAGTATTTTAGGCATGGAAAGCCAAGACACTCTGGAAAAAAAAGAAGAAGAAGAAGATAATGATCTAAATGAAGGATCTCAGCGAGTGTGATCCCAGTGGAAGAATGGGGCCATCAAGGTAGGAGGTACCTTTCTCTGAAGGGAGGAGAGAACTTCCACTTTGACTATGACCCTGTCGGAATAAGATCAAAGTCAGCGAACCCTAAAGGCTTCCATAGCCTCGGCAACCCATGAGTAGAGCCTAGGGAGATTACTGATGCCATAAACAAGAGTGTTAAATTGTTAAATCAACATCAAGAGTCTTGTGTACTTACATCCCATGTGGGATCTGTCCTTAATGGGTTGTCCGATGTGAAGTAGTCATATAGCTAGTACTGAAACAGTATTTTTACACTTTGTGTTTACGTGTGGGTGCAAACTGATGAAATCTTTACTTAGTATATACTGAATCGATCTTCTGTATATAAAGATAATTGGAAATGAAAAAAACTTGGTGTTAAATTGGAAATTACATAGAAAATTAGTCAGTATTTTAAAAAAATATCATGTAGTATCTCTGTCCTTAATGTGCTGTACACTGTTATTTAATGCTATAACTAGTACTCCAACAGTATTTTTTCACTTTGTGTTGCTATGTGAGGGCAAACTGTTGAAATCTTTTTATATACTAAACTGATTTTCTGTATATAAAGAGAATTGAAAATGAATCTTGATGTGAATTGAAGGGGAGAGCGAGTGGGAAAGTGGAGGGTTGCGGGTGGGAGGGAAGTTATGGGGGGGGGGAACCATTGTAATCCATAAGCTGTACTTTGGAAATTTATATTCATTAAATAAAAGATTAAAAAATACAAGGCATCTCATTTTTAGCAGTGTCAGTTTAGAAAACACTTGAGTGGAACAATAGAGTTCTCTTATTGCCCTCTTGTCCCATCCTTATTAGATTTACTCAATTAGCAATACATCACACTGGTATGCAAGCACAAATGCTTAGTCAGTGTTGATCATCATTATTACCTACAGGAAATACTATCCATTGTGTTCACCCCCATGTTATGTAGTATGGGGGTTTTGCAAAAGATTAAAGGTACGTAGAGCCCTGTCCAACATAACAGTTCTGAAAATCGCTTGCATTCAAGCAGTACAGATGTCTACAGACATCATCCTGCCTTTGGTGTTTGTGGTGGTGGGAATAAAGAGGTGACTTCTGGCTGATGTTGTCTGCCTTATAGCAAAAAGCAAAAAGTACTCAAATAGTTCCTAGTTCTCATGAGAGCATCAACCAAGGTTGAAGGTGCAAAAACAGATCAACATGAGATTATCATGGTTAACAGTAGAGGAAGGGTTTCTTGTTTTACAACTGAAGATGTGGTGATTTGACATACACAATTGGAAATTCTGAATTCAGGGTGATTACTGGTTCCATAGTGATTGAAAACCACATGTCCTAGTGAGCATCTCTCTAAACAGGATTGGTTTGGGGTCTATGTGGCATCAAGATGATATGTGCCTGCCCAAAAATGCAGTGTGGGAGGCTGCCCTGTTGCTCTTTATCTTTAAAGTGTGTGACACAGGAGTTTTCTGGTCTGAAACCTTTCTGAGAACCTCGCCTGAATCTGTCCTTCATGCCATCTGATGTAATCCAGGTACATAATTGCAAAAGTTCATGGAGAGGTTTATTGACAAAGCCCATGGACCAAATATAACTAACAGGAGTTTCTCCCTTGAGTCTTTGTATCCATGGACTTGGAGGAAACTCTGGCACCTAGGGTGAAGAGATGAATCACAAACATGTTTTCTTTCCTGTATTTTTCACTAGAGCAGGAGACCTGAGCTGCAAAGATTTCCCCAGGGATGAATGGACAGCTGGTGGAAAAAGACAGATGGAGCAGTATTAAAGTGGCTTGACTCAAGGAATCACACACACACACACACACACACACACTATATGTATGCACCTGCATGACCCTCCACGTTCCACTGTGGTTGTATCCTAGGGTTTTTCAAAGACTTTGAAGATGTTTCCTTTGATTTTTCTGTTGCTCTTTCTGCAGCTGTATCTCCTTGTGATTTGTCAGGATGGTCCCAAGTGCTATTCCCAGATGGAACGGAGTTTTTACAAGGATGGAGATATTGAGATTGCTGCCTTTTTCCCCATTTACATATACCTCGTTTACAGAACCATGAATATTTTCCAAAGAGATCTCACATTCAAAGGGTAAGTTCTCTTTGCCATAATCATTTTCTCTTGATTTACATAATAGCTACTTGTTATTGGGTCTGCAGATGGATAGACATATGTGGTTTCCTACTCTTTCCATTCTCTGTCTCTTCTAAAAAGTGCTCATAATTAATTTGAGGCATGAGGTGATATTTTCTTTCCTGTGTTCGTGCACGGTTCAGGGAAAGGTTTTCTAATCATAGGAGGAAGGAGAGTCTGGTTGGGATCTTTCTGTCCTTCCCTGTCCCCGTTCATCAGCTCAGGGGCCTATTGTGCCTCAGTAGCAGATTCTTACCAAACCCATACACTGTAATGAACGAACTGATTACATGAGCCCTTCCACATGCGCTCACAAACTTTTCTGGTACGTGCTAGATTTGGGTCATGAGAACACTTCATTTCTTCTACATTGTAAAGAAGAAAAGATATTCAAGAGAGTAAGTTTTCACTACTTAAAAGTAATCTCAGCTCAACACCTTTGCACAAATATAATAATTTTATAATATATTTTAATGATGAACATAGGAAATTTAATGTTTGGAATCTATAACACTCATGATGTGGCCCTGATTCTTTCCTTTTCTGGGAAAAATACATTTCAGAAGGGGGATTATTCTGCTTCTGCTCCTCTTTAAGATACATTTTTATAGCTAAATATAAATGTTTTCTAGATAGATAGATAGATAGATAGATAGATAGATAGATAGATTCAAGTCCACCCAGGGAGTGTTTCCGGCTTCTCTAAAATGCTCCTCCCTTCTCACTGTTTCCCTTCTTTCAGGCTCTGAATCTGATTTCACTTTCCTGGCTTGGGATGGTGGTTGATCGGTACATTTGATGGGGAAGAGATTTTTCTCAATAAACTCCAGAATTCCATCTACAATTCTCCATGCTTTGATGTCATCCAAATTTCTGATTATATAGCCTTCAGCTGAGTTATTCTCTTTTCCCATTGTATTCTGCAGCCTTATGATCATATGACTCTTATTTCAAGAAGCATTTAATGATGTGACATTATGGTGTAAAAGCAGATCTTATTTTTTAGAATCTTTTACGCTGGGTGATCAGGAGAAACATACTAGCAGCTTTGGTTCTGGTGAGGACAACTGTCCTGCAAATGTGATGCTCTTGACACTCTGTCCTAAGCAAATATACATATAAGGATTAGAACATTTGAATTTTTGACCATGACCAATCCATCTGTCAGAGTAATCACAGTAGAATTGATGATAATCTGGATTGCAGGCTTCTCCCTTAAAGATCCTTGTGCCTTTCATGCAGGTTTCAGTCCAAAAACTACCAATATGTTCTGGCCTTGGTTTTTGCTATTGAGGAGATCAACAAAAACCCCCATCTTTTACCCAATGTGACGTTGGGATTTGATCTCTATAATGTCATGCACAGTGACATGAAGGTGATGGAGAATCCCTTCATCTGGCTTGCGGGCCTGGAAAAGGACGTTCCTAATTACACATGTAGGAAACAGAGCAAGTCTGTAGCCGTAATATCAGGAACCAGCATTGCTGTCCAAATGGGGACACTGCTGGAACTCTACAAAATTCCACAGGTGAGTGTGTAAGGGAAAGAGAGGGAAAAAGCACATCACCTTAGGTGCCTTACTTAGTTCCAGAAGTTTAAGTAATAGAGACCTTATATATTTCACACAGTGTATATTCTAAGGAGAAGGTTGCAGGGATTTGGTGGAGTAGCCACATTTGTTCTAAAGTGATGTGGGTGAGGAATGTGAGAAATGTTTTCCTCAACCTGTGAGTCTAATGACTCATGAACTAGGAAGTTTATATGTAGTAGGAGATGAGAAAAATGAAATATTCTAAAATCTTCTGATACATCCATCATTTGCTTAATTTCTTCAGGAATAAGATTGTTTACTACAGCAATAACCTTACACAGATTTCTCACATTTTCCCATAGCTGACTCTTGGGGCTTTTGAACCACTTCTGAGTGACAGTGGTCAGTTTCCTTCTGTCTATCAGATGGCACCCAAAGACACTTCTTTGGCCCTTGGCATGATCTCCTTGATGCTTCATTTCAGGTGGACCTGGGTGGGTTTGGCCATCTCAGACCTCCCAAAAGGTATTCAGTTTATGTCCGATTTGAAAGTCGAGATGCAGAAGAATGGCATTTGTGTGGACTTTGTGGAATTGATCCCAGCCACTGAGGAGTCTCATATTTTACTCCAGAATAGGTTTCATATCCAGATCCTAAAATCATCAGCAAATGTGGTGATTCTTTTCTGTGACACTGATTCACTCATAGGTGTCAGCTTTCCAACATGGGAACGTGTAATGATATGGAAAGTCTGGGTCACCACCTCACAGTGGGATTTTGCCAGTTCTGAGGAACATTTCCTGCTCCACTCCTTCCATGGGACTCTCATTTTTTCTCACCACCGTAGTGAGATCTCTGGTTTCAGAAACTTTCTTCGGACAGCTAACCCTTCCAAATACCCAGAAGACATTTACCTCTCTACATTCTGGTTATTGGCTTTTGATTGCTCAGTTACTGGGCCATCCTGCAAAACCTTGCAGAACTGTCCACTGAATGCCTCCTTGGAATCATTGCCTCCACATCATTTTGATATGACCATGAGTGATGGGAGTTACAACATATAAAATGCTGTGTATGCTGTGGCCCACAGCGTACATGAGATGCTTCTACAAGAGTTAGAAATGCAGCCAGTGAACAATGGGGCAAGGGTGGCATTTTCTCCCTGGCAGGTAATTTGGTTTCCTTTACATGACATGTATTATTGGAATGATCCCCTTAAAAGCTTCTATGGGTTTTCAAACCAATAACTTGGGGTCCTTTCTTCAATCAAAAGATATAAATGAGCCTTTGCTTATAATTTGTGATTAGAAACAGGGTTCCATTTTCAAGTGGGAAGGTAACTTGGATAAGCATCAGTGCTGTATCTTAAAAATTACTCTCCCATCCTGTCAATTTAATTATGACTTGTGAATACCTAGACTGTGTCATTCCACTTTCAATCTCAGCAGTAAAAAAAAATATTACTTTTTAGTGTCAAATGTTACTGAGTATGTTCATCCACAATGTACATAAGACCTCTCATTAAATTGAAGGAATCTGTAGGACGCACAATTTAATCTTTAGACCTTATAAAAGAGATGGCTAACATTTTTCTGGAATAGCATAGCCAAATAATAACTTAAATAATAATCTCATAGCTAGATTCACTTCGCCATCAGCGAAGTATACAGTAAGTAGAAAAAACCTCCCTTTCAGACCAAAGGGAAAGAAAGTTTTAAAGTGAGAATATAATTTTCCTCATGAGCATTGTCTACCTTAGAAAAACTACTACAGAACATGCCTGTGACTATAGACTTGTAGTTCAGGCCACAGAAGATTAGAGATGGGACTTGGGAACTCCCTTGACTTGCATCCTCTGGTCTGCTTTAACACAAACCAGGAGGAAAAGAAAGCTAGGCATCAGAAGCAATGGGTGGCAGGCCTATTAATGGCTGATCTGTACAGTGATCTGCCCTCAAGGAGACCCAACAGGCCAGTCCACTGCAGTGGCTTTCAATGTGGTAAGCCTGGGCTTCAGCAGAAGTCAGCTTGTGAAGAGCCCTGGCAGCTCTGCCAAGAGTTGGATCACTGGAAATGGACCTGCCCTGGAGTCGAAGGATGCCCAGGTCAGAGCCACAGATCTTATCGGCTCTAAGCTGAAAAGCCCTTCACTCAGCCCAACTTCCAAAGTGACAACTGCAGCTGAGGGGACAGCCATGTAGGGTCAGCAACATTGCAGGCAGAAATGTAAATTTCTTGTTAGAGATGCCACCTGCCTTTACCTGACCAGCTCTCCTCCCAGGCCAGCCAAGTAATGAAAGTCAACAGAGTGCCTTCCTCTAGGAGGTTCACACCTCCTTTAGGATATACCCCATGTGACGAGATAGATAGGTCTGGGCCTCTTAACTTACAAGGCCTAAAGCCCAACAGATTATTATCAAGCCCCTTCTGTCAGGTTCTATTTGCCTCTCAATCAGAAAACTTAATTGTAGCTTAGACAGCACCTTTCTTAGCTCCTCTAATCATGACTCTGTCCTTTGTTCTAGACCCTGTCTAGCACACTTGGGCCTCATTCCTTTGTAATCATAAGCTCTACTCAACCTCCAATGGCTCTACTCCCAACCTGTGTGTACTGATGGTCCTCTTCCCCACTTAATGCTGTATAATTGTTCAAACCTGGTAAATGCCACTCTTAGGATCATTGGTTACTATCCTCACTCTGTCTTTTATGACAAAAAATAAATAAATAAATTATTACTTTTTAGTGTCAAATGTTACTGAGTATGTTCATCCACAATGTACATAAGACATCTCATTAAATTGCATACTTTTTATTCTGGTAACTGCGTTACAGATGGTTGTCCTAGGGACACTGAGAAAATAATTGAGTGTTGGTAGTGTGGACTCCACAGTTGGAAATGGTCTGAATTTCACAGTTAGATATTTTTGATTGCCCTTATTTTTGGATGAAAGTGAGTGAAATCACACTTATTTTGATGTAGTCTTCATCAGGTTTTTAGCTTTAATATGTTGGGTGGCTATAAAATGTTCCCTTTGTTTATTTGTGATTACAGACAAAAGGCTTTCTCTAACCTGGGTTTGATGTGTTATCACTTGGGCAGTCTTCATGTGAATATGATGCATTTTTTCAGTTGCACCCATTTCTCAAGAACCTCCAACTTACCAATCCTGCGGGTGACCTCGTGAATTTGAATCACATGAGGAATTTGGAAGCTGAATATGACATTCTCAACTTTCTGAATTTTCCGTATGGTGTTGGACATAAGGTTAAAGTAGGAAAGTTTTCCCCATATGTTCCACAGAGCCAACAGTTGTCTCTCTCTGAGAATTTGATAGAGTGGGCCACAGGAATTACAGAGGTAAGTTGTGTCTGATCATAGGATTCAGAGTACACATTGTTACGCCCCAATTCATATGGGGATTTGTGCAACTTGGCTTATTAAAACATACTTAGAGACATTAAACCACACCCCTCCCAATCTAAATACTTTGTTGTGTTTTTAGTGTCTGAGGATGGACAGTACACATACTTGTTACTCCACATGTGTTGAATCTATTTATTTTGGAAATAAACTTGCATGCCATTATTGTGTCAGAAATAGGTGTTTAGAGTTTAAGTGAATAGGTTGTGCAGGACTTGAAAACCCTCTACTTGGAACATAAGCAGTAGTCCCAACTCTGACCAACACTCATCTGATTTTTCTCAGACTCCACGTTCGGTATGCAGTGAGAGTTGTAGCCCTGGATTCAGGAAAACCCCTCTGGAGGGAAAGCCTACCTGTTGTTTTGATTGCACACCTTGTCCTGAGAATGAGATTTCCAATCAGACAGGTAAGTCAGTGCCAGCCTCATGAAGAAATTAACACCTGTTTCTTAGAATTTTCCTATTCTCCATGAAAAGAAAAAGATGTGGATTATGACTGATGAGAAGATTCTTTTCACCTTCTGGTGGAAGTTAAACCTTATATTCAGTAATAATCCTTAAAAGGATAAAACTTGCAACACTATACTTTACTACATGTAGTATTTGTAAAATCATTTAGGTAAATTCATCTCTGTGTTCCTTGTGCATGTTTAGATAAAATGCTTTCACCGAATTCAAGTATAGTATGCTTGGAGTGAGAAAGCACAACTCTCATCAAACTGTGTGTAAGATGAAAAACTGTATTAGAAATTATACAGTATATCATGCTGAGGATAATACTCATCAGATATCATAAACAAGACTACTCTTAGCCTTTGAGAAAAATCATTGCCTATCAAAACATAAATCTTCAGGAACATTCATATGCTTACACACATACACTCATGAGTAAAATTTATGTCAAAATAATACAGGCTGACATCCATGGTAAAAAGTATGCATAGCAAGGTAGGTCAATGACATCAAATTCAACGCAAGCCCTTGAAGATAGGATGTGGATATTATAAGGAAACTGAAGTAAATAAAAATTGGAAGAGCTTATAGTTGGTGCTCATAAAACAAGCAAAATTTATGAACCTCAGCAAGTTGGAACAGTACTAAAAACAAGATTACAGTGTCTGTGTGTTACAGAAATAGAGCTTAAGAGATCTCTGCACAGATATAAAAATACTAATATTAGAACTTTTTAATCATTTAATGGTGATAGATAGAAGAATATAGAAGAAATTCAGAAATTTCCAGATAGAAATATTATGAAATACAGTGAGAATTTTTGAAAAATCCAAATATCTTCATGATTATTAAAATAATTCTCAGTACTTTTATTGTGCTAGACACTTTCACATAGGAAAGGAACTCTTTTCTCAACTCCTGTAGAGAACAGGAAAAATGGAAAAATTCTGTTTTTCTACAGGAACATCTTAACTCATTTGGTCAAATACTGCCAGATATTTCAGTAAAATGAAATTGTAAGACACTGTTGTTGAAATAAATTCACACATTTGAAATTTGAAACAACGTAAATCCTACAGTATTTTTAAATAGGTTACATCATGCCCAATGCCTTGCATACAATGTAATTCAGTTTATAGTCCCTGAAAAAATAGTAATAAGAATAGCATAACTGAAGAAAAACATTTAATAGATCTAAGTGATCTAAGAATTATAAAAAAAGAACAAAACAACTCAAAAATGCCAAAAAGAGGCCGGCGCCGCGGCTCACTAGGCTAATCCTCCGCCTTGCGGCGCCGGCACACCGGGTTCTAGTCCCGATCGGTGCACCGATCCTGTCCCGGTTGCCCCTCTTCCAGGCCAGCTCTCTGCTGTGGCCAGGGAGTGCAGTGGAGGATGGCCCAAGTCCTTGGGCCCTGCACCCCATGGGAGACCAGGAGAAGCACATGGCTCCTGCCCTCGGATCAGTGCGGTGCGCCGGCCGCAGCGCGCTACCGCGGCGGCCATTGAGGGTGAACCAACGGCAAAAAGGAAGACCTTTCTCTCTGTCTCTCTCTCTCACTGTCCACTCTGCCTGTCAAAAATAAAAAAAAAAATGCCAAAAAGAAGAATCAGTTTTCAATCCTAAAGTGTGTTTCAGAATGCTAAAATCATGGAAGTTATGGCTGAAGATTGGATACAAAGTTGAAGAAAGAATGCAACTTCTGCAGGAAATTACCCAGGATGGTCTGCTTTGTGCATATAATAGAAATGAAAGCTATGCAACTTATTATAAAGGAAGATACAAAAGTGGCACCATTTTCAACTGATCTTGGGATGGTGTAATACAATCAAAAATCAGTAATTGAGTTAAGTAGTGCTGGAATACTAGATTAAATACAAAAAAAAACAGTTATTTTTGCTTCCAAATTCTGCAAAACAAAGCTCTGAAAGATGAGCGCATGTAATGTCTCAAAAGTATGAACTATCCAAAGATAAGACCACCTAAATTTTGGAAGATATCTTCAAGTTGCGATATCTGACATTGATGGAACAATGTATAGAAAAAGAAGGGGATACTGACAGAGATAGATAGAAAATTCATGTTCAAGGAAAAAAGGCAGCAAAGTGGAAATATGCCAGTAGGGTTCAAGGTGATCTCCAGACTGACTTTGATTACAGGCAGCATCCCAGTGTGTTCCTTGATGGAAATCTGGTCAAGGATGGCATCTTATCCAGAAGGTATCAAGTGTACAGCTCTTCTGTGTTTCTCTAGAGCTTGATCATCTGCTTTCTAATGCTGATCTCTCAATCAGTGCTTGCCCATAGAATGACTATCCAGATCGTACCTTAGAGAGATGTGGTTTAGTGAGATCATTGGGTGCTTTCTGTGCACCCAAAATTCACAAAGTAAATATCCCAGTGCACGATATTAAGAGTGGCAACCTGGGGCCAGTACTGTGGCTAGGAGTTGAAGCCTCTGGCTGGAATGCCAGCATCCCAGTTGGGCTGCAGTTCCAGTCTCAGCTGCTTCACTTCCATTGCAGCTCCCTGCTGATGCTTGAGAAAGCAGCAGAAGACAGCCCAAGTTTCTGAGCCTACACCCATGTAGGAGACCAGGAAGAAGCTCCCATTTATTGCCTTAAGACAGCCTAGTTCCAGCTATTGCCATCATTTGGGGTGTGAATCACTGGTGGAAGATTTCTTCCTTTCTCTTTTCCCTCTTTCTCTTTCCCCTTCTCTTTCTCCCTGTCCTCCTGTCCTTCTCTCTCTCCCTCTCACTCTCCCTCTCCCTCCCTAGTACTTCTCCTCCTCCTTTTGAAACTCTGCCTTTCCATTAAATTATAAATAAATAATTAAATGAACACTCATTAGAAATAAAACTGGGATCCTCTGGTCATTGAGAGGGCCATGAGAATCCAGAGGGAATAACACCATTAAAACAAGGGCTTACTGCAGGCATGGAAAGCCAAGACTCTGGCAAAAAAATAGCCTACATGGAGGATCTCCATGAGACCTCAGTGGAAAGAAATGGTCATCAAACAGTATATTCTTATCAGAAAGGAGGATAGAATATCCAACTGCTTATGGCAGTGTCCAAATACTGATGGAGTCTATGGTTACAGCAGGCTTCCATAGCCTTGGCAGCCCATGGCAAGAGCCTCGGATGATCACTGATGTCATACAAATGAGTGTTAATTGTTAAAGGAATAACAGAATTCACCGTGCACTTACTCCCCATGTAGGAACTCCATCCATAATGAGTTGTACTATGAGAATTGACTGCAACCTTTTTCCCAAACTGTATTCTGTATGTAGTTTGTCTGCATGGATACAAACTGTTCAAATCTATGCTTAATATGGAGTTGGTCCTCTATATTTAAAATCAAACTAAAAAATGAACCATAATAAAGAAGGAGATGGGAGAGGGGGAGGGAGGTGGGATGAGAGTTAAGATGGGAAGGTGGGTTTAGGAGAAAGAACCACTATATTCCCAAAATTCTATCTATGAAAAAATGCATTTGTTAAATAAAAACTTAAAAAAGTTGAATGTATGAAAGAATGTGTTCATTAAGAAAACTTAAGAAAACAAGGACTGCTGCTTGCTCCTGTTCAAAGTGAGGATGCAGCAAGCATGTGCCATGTATAAAGGTCAGAGTAGTCTTTACCACACATAGAAACCCCTGGCATCTTGACCATCGCTTCCCAATCTGAAGGAACCATGAAGAATGAATTTGTGGTGTTAAAATGAAACAGGCAAAAAAGGTAGGTTTTTAAAGTACCATGAGTAGGTTCAGAGAGTAGCCCTTAGGACGTTGTTAGGACAAAAAGAGCATGTACTCATGAGCATGTAAGGTACTTTGGGAGATGAAGTAATAACTTGCTAACATGAGGACGATGGGCATGAATAATGGCCAATAATTTGTAGATGTCATATTATAGGCTATTTCAACATCAAATAAGGACTACTGGCCTAAACTAGCTAAGTTGGGTCCTTGTGAATCAGGAACTTGGGATGATGTTATCGTATGTTTCTCACTAGATATGGACCAGTGTGTGAAGTGTCCAGATCTTCAGTATGCCAACACAGAGCGAGACCAGTGCTTCTACAAAAAAGTGACCTTTCTGTCTTATGAAGATCCCCTGGGGATGACCCTGGTCTGCACAGCTCTGTGCTTCTCTGTCCTCACTGCTGTTGTTCTTGGGGTCTTTGTGAAGCACCGAGACACTCCCATAGTCAAGGCCAACAATCGTTGTCTCAGCTACATCCTGCTGATCACCCTCATCTTCTGCTTCCTCTGCTCCTTACTGTTTATTGGTCATCCCAACACAACCACCTGTGTCCTCCAGCAGACCACGTTTGGAGTGGCATTCACTGTGGCTGTTTCCACTGTCCTGGCCAAAACTATCACTGTGGTTCTGGCCTTCAAGGTCACTGCCCCAGGGAGAAGGATGAGACACTGGCTGATATCAGGGGCACCTAACTCCATTATTCCCATCTGCTCCCTGATCCAACTGGCTCTCTGTGCCATCTGGCTTGGAACTTCTCCTCCCTTTGTTGACACAGATGCACACTCTGAGCATGGCCACACCATCCTGGTGTGCAACAAGGGCTCAGTCACTGCCTTCTACTGTGTCCTGGGATACCTGGGTTCCTTGGCCCTGGTGAGCTTTACTGTGGCTTTCCTAGCCAGGAATCTGCCTGACACGTTCAATGAAGCCAAGTTCCTGACCTTCAGCATGCTGGTGTTCTGCAGTGTCTGGGTGACCTTCCTGCCTGTCTACCACAGCACCAAGGGGAAGGTCATGGTGGCTGTGGAGGTCTTCTCCATCTTGGCCTCCAGTGCAGGGCTCCTGGGCTGCATCTTTGTTCCCAAGTGCTACATTATTCTCTTAAGACCTGAGCAGAATGCTTTGAAAGGATTAAGGGATAGAATAATTTCCAAGGAATCACATGTTCTCAAGAGTAGCTCTTAGCCAGCGCAGTGGCTCAATAGGCTAATCCTCCACCTTGTGGCACCGGCACACCAGGTTCTAGTCCCGGTTGGGGAGCTGGATTCTGTCCCGGTTGCCCCTATTCCAGGCCAGTCGCTGCTGTGTCCCGGGAGTGCAGTGGAGGATGGCCCAAGTGCTTGGGCCCTGAACCCCATGGGAGACCAGGAGCAGCACCTGGCTCCTGCCTTCAGATCAGCGTGGTGTGCTGGCCACAGCGTGCCAGCCACAGTGGTCATTGGAGGGTGAACCAATGGCAAAAGGAAGACCTTTCTCTCTGTCTCTCTCTCTCACTGTCCACTCTGCCTGTCAAAAATTTAAAAATAAACAAATAAATAAATCAATAAAAGAGTAGCAGCTCTTAGGCTCTCTCAGTTTTCAATGGTTAGAAATTAAAATTTATAAAACCGATTTTGCATTCTAATGTTATAAAATAATTTGCAGCATGTGACCTCCTTATGAACAATTTATACTTTTCTTAAAAATATTTTTGTTCTGAAGAACCAATCCACAAAAAATGAAGAGAGAGTGGGAGAAACCTGCCATCTTGTGGTGGAATCTGAAGATATCTATAGTGGGCCAGTGCTGGTTCATGCCAAAGCAAGGAGATTAATTCAGGTGTCCATGTGAGTGTCAGGGACGGAAAGGCTTAGGCCATCTTCCAAAGCATTTTCTAGATCTTAACAAGGAGCTGAGTTCCAAGTGGAGCAGACAGGCCATGAACTGGCACCAACATGGGATGTTAAGGTTACAGGTGGTGGTTATATCCACTACACCCCCTGGTGGACCCAAGCCTCCTCCTTCGAAATAATAATGTGTACTAATTTCTTAGCCTGGGTTTTTTTTAGTATTATTATTATTATTTTTGACAGGCAGAGTGGACAGTGAGAGAGAGAGACAGAGAAAGGTCTTCCTTTTGCCGTTGGTTCACCCTCCAATGGCCGCCGTGGTTTGCACACTGAGGCCAGCGCACCGCACTGATCCGAGGGCAGGAGCCAGGGGCTTATCCTGGTCTCCCATGGGGTGCAGGACCCAAGGACTTGGACCATCCTCCACTGCACTCCCTGGCCACAGCAGAGAGCTGGCCTGGAAGAGGGGCAACCGGGACAGAATCTGGTACCCTGACTGGGACTAGAACCCGGTGTGCTGGCGCCGCAAGGCGGAGGATTAGCCTAGTGAGCCGCGGCGCCGGCCTAGCCTGGGTTTTATGTTCATGAATACAAACCCATCTCCTTTCTTTTCAATCCTGTATTTTCATTGCCAACTCATTGATCTTCCTATATTCATATTTTGATAAAATGAGTTACACGTTTGTTTGCTATTTTTAATCATTCATTGGACTCTATACTAAAATCAACTTAGTAATACAGTTCGAATATTTCAGTGCAATCATTAGACATGTTAAATCATTATAATGTGTATAATTCATTGTCCAGAAACTCCTTAATTATATATCATTTCATATGAATTTAAAATGATGTGATATACACCAAGTTTTCATTATATGTAGAAGTGATTCTGCAAACTTTTCCAACTGTTCATTTTGTTTATTATAAATGTTGCTTTGATTTTCTTTTGCCAATACCAGTCATAAGAAATTGATATTTTATGTAATCCCAATTGTTAATTTTGGCTTTGAATGCCTGTGACTCTGGGCTCTTTTCCAAGAATTCTTTGCCTGCGCCTATATATTGCAGGGTTTCTCCAATGTTCTCTAATAATTTGATGGTGTCGGGTCATAGATTTAGGTCTTTAATACATGTTGAGTGGATTTTTGTGTAAGGTGTAAGGTAGGGGTCTTGCTTCATGCTTCTGCATGTGGAAATCCAGTTTTCCCAGCACCATTTGTTGAATAGACTATCCTTGCTCCAGTGTCGGCGGCCTCCTGACAAACTAAGAGAGGCACAGTACTCTGTCCGTTCACCAACGTTTAATGCCTTGAAGCTCTCAAGCCAAGGTAGGGAGCTTGGCTACAGGGACCAGCGGCCACCTCCTCAAGAGGCTCTTCAACCACCGGCCCTGAACACAGCAAAAAACGAGTATATATACCCACAGCCCCACAAGCTCTAAGATAGTTACACAGAATCAGTATGGCCTAACAAACAGAAGGCTACATAGAATTCAAACAACCGATAACCTCAGTAACATCCTGTTATGCAGTTAGAGGTCTAAATCACCTGCATGTGCCTCTAAACGACAACTACAGGAAACAAGGTCAGGCAAAGGGCAGCCTCAGTTTGCTGCAGCTCATGTCGGGCCTGAGCTCTAGCCCCGACACTCCAGGAATTGGTTTTAGATCCTTGATCAAATATAAGTTAGCTATAGATGTTTGGATTGATTTCTGGTGTTCCTATTCACTTCCATTGGTCTATCCATCTGTTTCTGTACCAGTACCATGCTGTTTTGTTGATAACTGCACTGTAGTATGTCTTGAAATCTGGTATTGTGATGCCTATGGCTGTGTTTTGTTGTACAAGATTGCTTTATCTATTCAAGATATTCTGTGCCTCCCTATGAATTTCAGCATCATTTTTTCCAGATCTTAGAAGAATGCCTTTGGTATCTTGATTGGTATGGCATTGAATCTATAAATTGCTTTGGGGAGAATGGACATTTTGATGATATTGATTTTTCCAATCCATGAGCATGGAAGATTTCTCCATTTTTTGGTGTCCTCTTCTATTTCTTTCTTTAAGATTTTATAATTCTCATTGTAGAGATCTTTAACGTCCTTGGTTAAGTTTATTCCAAGGTATTTGATTGTTTTTGTAGCGATTGTGAATGGGATTGATCTTAGAAGTTCTTCCTCAGCCGTGGCATTGCCTGTGTATACAAAGGCTGTTGATTTTTGTGCATTGATTTTATATCCTGCTACTTTGCCAAACTCTTCTATGAGTTCCAATAGTCTCTTAGTAGAGTTCTTTGGGTCCCCTAAAGAATCATATCATCTGCTAAGAGGGATAGTTTGAGTTCTTCCTCCCCAATTTTTATCCCTTTAATTTCTTTGTCTTGCCTGATGGCTCTGGCTAAAACTTCCAGAACTATGTTGAATAGCAGTGGTGAGAGTGGGCATCCCTGTCTGGTACCAGATCTCAGTGGAAATGCTTCCAACATTTTCCAATTCAGTAGGAAACGGGCCATGAGTTTTTCATAAATTGTTTTCATTGTATTGAGGAATATTCCTTCCATACTCAGTTTGCTTAGAGTTTTCATCATGAAAGGGTGTTGTATTTTATCAAATACTTTATCTGCATCTATTGAGAGAATCATGTGTTTTTTTGCAGTTTGCTACTATGATGTATCATGTTAATTTATCTGCAAACATTGAACCATCCCTGCATACCGGGGATAAACCCCACTTGGTCTGGGTGGATGATCTTTCTGATGTGTTATTGCATTCTATTGGCCAGAATTTTATTGGGGATTTTTGCATCTATGTTCATCAGAGATATTGCTCTGTAACTCTCTTTCTCTGCTGCATCTTTTTCAAGTTTAGGAATTAAGGTGATGCTGGCTTCATAGAAAGAATTTGGGAGATTTGGGAGGATTCCTCTTTTTTGATTGCTCTGAATAGTTTGAGAAGAATTGGAGTAGTTCTTCTTTAAATGTCTGGTAGAATTTAGCAGTGAATCCATCTGGTCCTAGGTTTTTCTTTGTTGGGAGGGCCTTTATTACTGTTTCAATTTCTGTCTCAGTTATGGGTCTGTTTAGGTTTTCTATGTCTTCATGGTTCAATTTAGGTAGGTTGTATGTGTCCAGGAATCTATCCCTTTCTGATAGATTTGCCTGTTTGTTGACTACAACTCTTTGTAGTAACTACTGATGACTCTTTATTCCTGTGGTGTCTGTTGTTACGCTTCCTTTTTCATCTCTGATTTTATTGATTTGGGTCTTTTCTCTTCTTTTTTTAGTTAGTTGGTCCAATCGTGTGTCAATTTTGTTTTTATTCAAAAAACCATTCGTTCGTTTTGCTGATCTTTTGTATTTTTTTTATTCAATTCTGTCAATTTCTTTCTAATTTTAATTATTTATCTTCTCCTACTAGTTTTGGGTCTGGTTTCTCCAGTTTTTCTAGATCCTTGAGAGGCATTGGCATCTCATTTATTTGGTCCCTTTTCAATTTCTTGATGTAGGCACCTATTGCTATAAACTTTCCTCTTAACACTGCTTTTGCTGTATCCCATAATTTTTATACGTTGTGTTGTTATCCTCATTAACTTCCAGAAAGTTGTTGATTTCTGTTTTGTTTCTTCTATGACTCACTGTTCATTTTGGAGCATGTTGTTCAGTCTCCACGTGTTTGCATATGCTCTTGGGATTCCTGAGTTGCTATTTTCCAGCTTCATTCCACCGGGGTCTGAAAAGATGCATGGTTAGATTTCAATTCTTTTTAATTTTCCGAGACTTGCTTTATGGCCTAGTATGTGGTCAATCCTAGAGTAGGTTCCATGTACAGCTGAGAAGAATGTGTATTCTTTAAGTGTAGGATGAAAAGTTATGTAGATTTATGTTGGATTCAGTTGGTCTATAGTGTCTATTAAATCTGCTGTTTCCTTGTTGATCTTCTATCCGGTTGATCTGTCTATTTCTGAGAGTGGAGTATTGAAGTCCCCCAATACTACTGTATTGGTGTGTAAGTCTTCTTTTTAAGTTCCTTAACATATCTTTTAAATAACCTAGTGTTCTGTGATTAGGTACATGTACTTTTATAATAGTTACATCTTCCAATTAGTGTTGAATTGAACACTTACGCGTTATATAGTGCCCCTCTTTGTCTCTCTTAACAGGTTTTGTGTTAAAGTTTATTTTGTCTGATATGAAGATGGCTACGCCAGTTCTTTTTTTGGTTTCTGTTGGCATGGAATAACTTTTTCCAACTTTTCACTTTTAGTCTGCATGCTCTTTTGGAAAAGATGTGTTGTTTGTAAGCAGACAATAGATGGGCTTTGTTTTTTAATCCATCCATCCAGTCTATGTCTTTTAATTAGAGAGTTGAGGCCATTTACATTCAATGTGACTATAGATAAGTAGTCACTTTGCCCTGTCATTTTTCCAAAGATATTTCTAACGAATGCTTCGAGCTTCCTGTGATCTTTTACTGAGAGATTTTCTTCCTTTACCTTTTTGTATCGCTGGCCATGTTTCTGTGTTTCTGTGTGTAGCAAATCTTTAAGCATCTTTTGCAGGGCTGGACGAATGGTGACAAATTCTTTCAATTTTTTTTCTTGCTATGAAAGGTCTTTATTTCACCTTCATTCACAAATGAGAGCTTTGCAGGATATAATATTGTGGATTGGCATTTTTTTTCTCTTAGTACTTGGGCTATATTTCGGCATTCCCTCCTAGCCTGTAGGGTTTCTGCTGAGAAGTCTGCTGTTAGTCTAATTGGAGATCTTCTGAGAGTAATCTCATGTTTCTCTCTTGCCCATTTTAGAAACTTTTCTTTATGTTTCACTGTGGTGAGCTTGATTACAATGTGTCATAGTGAAGCTCTCTTTTGGTCTGTTTATTGGGACGTCTATGTGCTTCCTGTACTTGGATTTCTCTTTCCTTCTGCAAATCTGGGGAATTTTCTGCTAGTATCTCACCTAGAAGGCCTTCTAATCCTTTCTCTCTCCACACCTTCAGGAACTCCCTGAACCCAAATGTTGGGTTTTTAATAGTATCCTATATCAATATTTTTTAGATTTCTAATTTCCTCTTCTTTTCTTTGGTTTGACTGTATACTTTCCTGTGCTCTGTCTTCTAAGTCCGATATGCTCTCTTCTGACTCACTGATTCTATTTTTAAGGCTCTCAAATGTGTTTGTTTGTTCTATTGAATTCTTCATTTCATTTGATTTCTCTTCAGTATCTCAATTTCATGTTCTACTGAATTCCTTGTTTCATTTTGATTCCTCCTTAATATTTCATTTTCATAAGAGAGATTCTCTGTCATGTCCTGCATGGGTTTCTGTAGTTCATGCATTTTCTTATAATTTCTAAATGCTCTTATCATAAATGTTTCAATTCCATACTTTGCAATCTTCTCTTTCATCCTCTTCATAATCATGTACTGGAGTGTCATGTTCATTTGGGCGCGTCCTCATGTTTTCCTTGTTTCTTTTGGTATTGTGGAGATATTCTTTGCATTTTTCTTCTTTTTTTGTTTTTTTCACTCTGGTGGCTTTTCTCGCTATACTATGACTCTAGATTAAGTGAACTGTCTTCTTTTGTGAATCTCTAGAGGCTTATGGCCTCATCAAGACATTTCATTTGACCTATCTCAGAATGTTGGAATGAAACTGCATCTCCTCATAGAAGAAAAGAGAGGGTATTTGTTATACTTCCTGTCCTCCATTCTCCAATTATCAGTTTGAAAAAATACTGTCTCCCTGCCCAGGCACTGAAATGAACATCCTTGTCATTACTTCAGTTCTTCTACATGCGCTGATCAACTTTTCTACCTGGCACTTGATTTGGGGTCCATATTTAGCTTCCTTGAGCTAAATACACACAGATATTGAGTAAGGAGATGGAGTTCCCGCTTTCAGCTTCTTGTGTGGCTTTGAATGAGTCAGAAACTCCAGGTTAGGTTTTGCAGGGAAGCAAATATCCTCGGAACATGGTAACAAAGAACAGCCAGCATTCCTTAAGTTCCATGTGTCAGATGAGGGGTCCTCAGGTCACAGTCGCACTTCTGTCTGTTTAGCTGGGCCAGCTTGTCTTCCAGGAGGTTTGCTCGGGCCTGTTCATGGTGTACCCAGTGGGAAGACAGAGCAAGCCCCAGTGGACAGAATTTCCAGACGTCTGTCTGTGTAGTGTTTGTTACTGCCCCTTTGTACAAAGTAAGTCACATGGCCAAGCTGAGTCAGTGTGGGAGAGGACCACCCAAGGGCGTGAACTGGCTGGGGAGCATTGAGCATTTCTGCTGCAGATTTTACCCACAGGACCCTGGTGAGCATCCACCGAAGTAATCCCTGTCCCCCATGCTCCTTCCAGATGGCTTTCCCCACACTCTCCAGCCCTGCAAGCTCCCCAGTGCTTGGGGAAATGGATGCCACTGCTAACTGGCAGGAGTGGCAGCTGGAGTGGTGCCTCCTGGTTTCAGGACTTTTAACAGGAACCTCTTGGGAAATGAAGGGTTTTCTAAGAGGAGTCTCAAGGCATGCTTCAGTGTCAGGGTGAGCAGGTGGGGGTGTGGCCTTTTTTCCCAGAGGGACCTCTTGGGGCTCCTCAAAGCACCTTCCAAGTGGCCACACTGCAGTTTAGCAGAATCCCTGGGTTCCCAGCCTGGAGGGTGGGGTGCCTGCCACTGAATTCCTGGATCTGCCTCCTGGGCCTTGAGTCTCAGTACAGCTGAGAGCACTCACAGTAGAGTGTCTACCCCTCTCAGAAGGCACTTGCATTAGTCCATTTTCTGTTGCTATAACAAAATACCTGGGCACTTTTGTCAGGAAAGGAAAGAGGGAGATTTAGCTCACGGTTTTGGAGGCTGAAAGTGCAAGACTGGGAGGCCCTGAGGTTTCTGCCTCTGGTGAGGGCCCCTTGGCTGCACCACAGCCTAGTGGATGACAACATGGTGGGAATATGTGTGAGAAGGATCATAAGACCAGACAGGAAGCCAGAGACTGGGCCAGGAAGGAGCAACCTTGGTCTCTGTAGCAACTCATTCTTGCAGGAACCAACTGAGTCCTTCAGAGGAGTGTTTGTTTCCTCTGTGAGTGATGCCATCATTGATATGACTACAGCCTCTTAAAGGCCCCAGCACCATACTGGGGACCCAAGTCCCAACACATGAGCTCTTGTGGGGGATAAACAATGTCCAAACCAAGGGGCATGGATTATGGAAAACAAAAATCTATGTACAGATTTTTTAAAAATTTGCATCAAAATAAACAATTTTAAATTCCATTTTCTCCTGAACCTACTGAGTTACCTTCATGTACTAGGTACAATAAAGTATAATCAACTGTGAAAGTGTGATAAGACAAAAGAAGTGTGGGAACCTATATTCTAATGACCTACCTTGATCTCAGTGGCTTCAACAGGTTCAGGTATAGGAGTTTAAGGCTGCTTCCATTTGGCCTCTGTCTGTAAAGGGGGTTGACATTGGTCACTCCACAATATGCCATTTTGGCATATAGCTTACTTTGAGTTAAAGATGCTTTGAAAAATAGCAGGTGCTGGCCCTTTTCTTTCTGAGATCAGCAAATGGAACCCCCTGGCAAGGGTCCTCATGGTGCCTTGCTAACATCAGAGATGGGGCATGAAGGCCAAGGGAACTTGATACACTTTTTTTCAAAGATTCGTTTACTTACTTGAAAGAGTTACACAGAGAGAGTAGGAGAGGCAAAGAGAGAGAGAGAGAGAAAGAGACAGAGAGAGGTCTTCCTGCTGCTTGCCTGTGTACTTAAAATTCATGCCTTTTGTTGTATATAAGTTATACTTCGGTTAAAAGAGTTACATATGAAAGAAATAAAACTATGCCAGGCAAACGGTAAGTACTCCATAAATGTTTGTTTGCCACCAGCATCGGCATTATCATCATCACCATCATTGGTATTATTGTCACCATTACCATTGCCATCATGATCATCATCAGTAGCAGCATCACCTTCACCATCATCTCATCACCATTACCATCATCATTATCATCATCATGTCATCACTGTCACTGACATTACCATCATCGTTCTTTAAAGACTGATTTGTTTGAAAGAGTGATGGGGGAGGGTAGAGAGACAGACTAAGAGAGCTTCCATCTGCTGGTTCACTCACCAAATGCCACAACAGCAAGCTGAAGCGAGAAGCCCAGATGTTCTCCCACACAGGGCCATCACCTGCTGCCTCCTAGAGTGTGCATTAGCAGGAAGCTGGAGAGGAAATGGCGGAGCCAGGATTTGAACCAGGCACTCTGACATGGAAGATGGGCATTCTAAGCAGTATCTTAATGGCTGAGCCAAATATTCACCCCTAACGTGTCATCTAATTTCATTTTCCATGAACTTTTTGAAGTACCCTCATGTAACACTTGGTCTTGGCAGATGGGAGTGAAAGATTATCCCAGTGCCCTTGCAAATCAATCCTGTGGATTGTCTATGGAAAAGGCAAAACACCAGGGCACTACAACAGTCCCCAAGGCTGGAGGCAGCCTACCCCCACCCCCTGCCAAGAGCTGGTGAGAAGCTATCTTCCTCATTCTTATCACAACAAGGAAAAGAATTCTGGTGACAACTTGATCAAGCTTCGGGGGGGGGGGGTTCTTCAGCTGTTGAGACTTAAGATGAAACCACAGCTTCTATCGGTTCCAGGCTTGTGAGAGCCCAAGACCCAGCAAAGTTGTGCCCAGGTTCCCAGTTCACAGAAATGGCAAGATCATTAAGTGTGTGCAAAGTTTTAAGCCCTCAAATGTGTGCCACACATTGTATCTTTTCTGTTCATCAATAACATCGACATATTTCCTGCAGTCCTAGTGGAAGGCACCTCCACCTGTATTCTTCCTCTCCCTGAAGAGTGACCCAGAGGTGCAGGATGCTCCTTGTACATACCTGAGCTCTTCCAGATGAAGATACAAAAAATTCCTGGAGAGACGTGAGGCACCTGGAAGCTGATGTTGCAGCGCCACCTGGTGGTTTCAGTAAGTTATGTTTTGCTGGGAAATTTTGTCTCCAATTTCAGATCCTGGAGACAGAAATAGAAGTCTTCTATCCACTGGTTCACTCCCCAGATGGCCGCAATGGCCAGAGCTGTGCCAATCCAAAGCCAGGAGCCAGGAGCTTCTTCCAGGTCTCCCATGTGGTTGGTGGGACCCAAGCATTTGGGTTGTGTTCTACTGCTTTCCCTGGCCATTAGAAGGGAGCTGGATTGGAAGTAGAGCAACTGGGACTTGAACTGAAACCCACATGGGATGCTAGAGTCACAGGCAGCAGCTTAACCCACTACACCACAGCACCGACCCTCCGTGGATATTTCTGATAGAAGAGCATTCCAGGCAGGAATTTCAAGTACAAACAGAAGTCTGGATGTGTGTGTCTGCTTGGCTTGTTCAAGGAGAGGTAAGGAGATGGGGAGAAGTGTGAGAAGCCATAGACCAGTAAGGAGTTCGAATCCCAGGCTGCGAAATGGAAGGTGTCACTGGCCACTCTAACATGGCTTTGCCATAGAATGAAATGTGATTTACAAGCTTTTAAAGAACCTCTTGGTGTGTTGTGCTGAGAACAGACTGAAGAGAGGCAAAGGGGGAAGTTTGGAGGCCCTTGGGATGCCTGGGATGATCTCAGTGAGAGGGAATGGTAGTTGCAAGAAGATGGTAAATGGTGGTGGTCAGCAGAGGCAGGAATCCAAGTGTATTACTATATAGAAAATCTAAATTTACTATATTTTAAAGAATGTTTATTTTCTTTTTTTCTCTTTTCTAACAATGTTTATTTTCCTCTACTTGAAGAAGAAAGAGACTGAGAGCAAGACACACACACACGCAAACAGAGAGAGAGAAAGAGAGAGAGAGAGAGAGAGAGAGAGAGAGAGAGAAACTCCCACCTTCTGGTTTACTCTCCAAATGTCTGCAACCGCCAGAACTGGCTGAGGCTGAGCTGGGAGCAAGGAACTCCCTCCAGTCCCTCCAGTTCTCCCATGTGAGCGGCAGGGGCCCAAGCACTAGGGCCATCATTTGCTGCTCCCTGGACGCATTAGCAGAAGGCTGCATTGGGAGTGAAGGTTGTGGAACTGGAACTGGCCCTCTCCATATGGGATGCAGCTGTAATCAGTGGTGCAACCTGCTGCACCACAACATCTGCCCCTAAACGTATAATTCAATTATTTCATGAACTATTTTTAAAAAGATATATTGATTTATTTGAATGGCAGAGTTACAGAGAGGCAGAGAGAGAGAGAGAGGGAGAGAAGAGAGTGAGAGTCTTTCATCCACTGGTTCACTCCCCACTTGGCCGCAACAGCCAGAGATTGGCTGATCTGCAGCCAGGAGCCAGGAGCTTCTTCAGGTCTCCCACGTGGGTGAAAGGGCCCAAGGACTTGGGCCATCTTCCAATGCTTTCCCAGGCCATAGTGGGGAGCTTGATCAGAAGAGGAGCAGCCGGGACTCAAACCGGCACCCATGTGGGATGCCGGCACTGCATGCGGAGGCTCAGTCTACTACCCTCCATTGCCGGCCCCTCACACCACTCCCTTTTAAAGATGGGTAGCAGGAATCCGCTCATTGGCTGTGACTGGATTCACCTGATTTTGTCCAGTCATCTACTCCCTAAAATAGGAAAAAGCGACTTAACACTGTGCGCATTTCACTTCGGGGTGACCCCAGACCCCGTAAACACGTCTTGTTTCTTTTGAATTCTGAACAATTTCCACTTTATTCAGAATGTCGGAGACTTAACGGCCCCAAAGGCCTCTCCCCAGTCTTTCCCAACCGCGGAGCTACTGATAATTCTTCGTTGGGGAAGCCAGGAGCTGTCCTGCCCACCCTCCCACAGCTGGTAACAATCAAAACATGTCTGCGGCCGGGTCTGGGGGAAGAAAGGGCCCCAGAGGGTCGCACGCAAGCAGCGGCCCCGCCTCCCACCCCCGCTCACCCACTGCACCCCTGGCGGCAGGGGAAAGTGCATGCACTGTGGCTGCATTTCCGGCCCTGGGAGGGCTGCCCCGCATTTCCGCTTCCGGCCATAGTGAGTAGGCACGCAGAGCTTCCGTTTCCGGTCTGGTGTGGGAGGTGGTGGAGGGCGGTCTCTGTGGCAAAGTTCTGGTCTGAGGCGGTCTCTACCGGTCCCTACAGCCCCGGCAGAGGTCTTCGTGAGTAGGGGAAGGGCTTGGCCTGGGTCAGGGGAGGACTGGGAGGCAGCCCCAGGGCCGGGGAGCTGGCTGCTGGGCGGTGCTGTGGCGAGCTGAGGGCCGGGGCCCGGGCCGTGATGCCGGACCATGTCACTCCCTGGCAGTGAGCGGGAGCCTGCGTGTGAGCAGCGCCTGGCCCGGGGGTGCGGCCGACCGCGGCTGTGTGGTGGGGTCGGGCCTGGGGCTGAGCTCCGGGGCTCAGAGGACAGGACTGGAGGGGGAGGCCCGTTCCACAGGTGGGGCTTTTCTCGGCTCCAGGGCGGAGCTCCGGGAAGCACAGCAGCTCCAGGTGCGAGTGGCGCTTCCTGTCCAGTGGCCAGCTCCTGCTTGTGGTCTGCCTTGGACACCTTCCCGTGCGCATGCGTCAAGAAGGGACGTCCAGGAAGGTATGGGCGGCTGACTTAAACTACGCTGATTCCGAAGTTAATGTAGGGAAAATCGGCATGTTGTTCAAGTTAATTCTTCCTCTTTGAAAGTGGCATAGCCCTCCATGGGTTGGTTCTTTCTTCAGGCTATTAGAATTTTCATTATCATGAAATGTGATGGGTTCAGTTTACTCCCAGACATTGTGTATACTTAGTTGTTTTTGTTTGCTTTCCTAGAAAACATGTGTCTTTAATACTGAACGGAATGGTTTCTCAGCCTTTGTTTTTCGTGACCTTGACATCTTTGAAGGTGAAGTCATTATTTCATAGAATTTTGTAAAATGTTCTTCAGATTGCTTTGATAGATAGGATATTGGATTCAGGTTATACTTTTTTATTTTTGAACCACAGTGTCAGAGAAATTGTGTGTGTTCTTCTCATTGCATCAAGATGAACATGATAATTGGTTTTCTCAATTAGTGATCGCCAGTATTTCTACCAAGCAGAACTTTCAGAGATGAATGCCCAAATATCATGAATTCAATACCACCTTGACTCTGGTTGCCTTAGCTAGGCCTGAAGAGTTTAATGTCCATCCAAGTCTAAAGGTGCAAGAACACATGGACTGCCGTGGGAATTGACAGGAACAAACTGTAGAAGTAGAGGCTGGTGGTGCTGGGATATCCTGTGGGACGTTTTCTTCCCCCTAAGTCCAGCTGGAGAAGTCAGTGGAACAAGGACTATCAGCATAGGAAGAGACAGAAACATTCTCTTGCACTTATTACCTGTTACCATGTTTTAAAAGGAATATGATATTGAGAAAAAGTAGTTGTGTTTTTTAAAAATTATGATCTATTGCTGCTCTGTTTCTTTATTTTTTGGGTTCTCCTTGCAGCCTTTGGCATGATGGTAGGAATCCTGTCAGTGGTTGGATAGGCTTTTCTCAGCATTTCATTACTCAGGTCATTGATTAATGCTTCATATCTGAGTGGCTTCTTGGAGAGGGGGCACACCAGAAACTCCAGCAAGGTTGTGTGGAAAAATGCTGGGCATCTGCCCTGCCCTCTTGCTCCTATGTGCTGGGCGCCGTGACCTTGTCTCATGCAGGCACCCCAGACACCCACAGCACTGAGGTAAGCATGCCATCTGCCCCTCTCAGCATGGCCTGGCCACTGGAACCACCCCTTGGTGCACCCTCCCTACTGCTGCTTTTGGAGTTTATTTGGTATCAAATCACACTAGATTTCTTGTGTTGTGTTATGTTGTGTCTTAGATTATGTGTCCGGTATGAACTAAGAAAGTAACTAGAAACTATCCTGAATATTCTTGGAAGAGCTGAGACAGCTGTTCTAACTTCAGATATAACAGACTTTAGTCAGAAATGGTTGTAAGGAATCAGAAAAGTTATTTTATGTTGATGAGTGTATCAGTTTATCAGAAGGAACAACTATGGAAATACTCTCAGTAAACCACCCTGCCTAGAAGTAAGCAAATGTTGACATAATTGAAGGTGAAAAATCAGCAAATTCTACAAGAGTTGGAGACATCACAATGTTTATGGCAAAACAGAACTAAAAGAGAAAAAATTTTAAAAAATAAATATACTCTCTCGACATAAGACCCATTAAGTTCAAGACACTTTTATAAGTGATGTTAATAACCATCTAATCCATCCTAAAAAACTAAGGGTTCTCTGAAATTGCTGTCTTCCTCTTTTTAAAACTATCTTCCTCTAGACTAGAGGAGTAAGGTACCTCTCTATTCTGCCATTAAAACTCCTCCTAACTTTTAGAATTGTCTTCATCTTTTTACCATGTCCTCATCCTTGCTTGGGTACCAGACTTATTTAAGAGTAAGTAAAAGGCCAGAGTGTTGTTTAGGACATCTGCCATTCTATGAGTCTACTGTGTATCCCACAGCCCTTAAGGCATTCGGATCTGGCTGAAGAGCCCATGAGAGTATTGTAGGCATGGAAAGCCAAGACACCATGGAAAAGAGAAAAAAAAAGAAGACCTAAATGAAAGATCTCTGTGAGTGAGATCCCAGTGGAAAGAACTGGGCCATCAAAGAAGGAGGTACCTTTCTCCGAAGGGAGGAGAGAACTTCCACTTTGACTATGACCCTATCGGAATAAGATCAAAAGAGTCCAACAAATAGTAAGAAGAAAAAAAAAAAAAAACACTGTTCCTCAACAGTAGTGATAAGTGTTCTAAACAATCATTAAATCTCAAAATGAAAATTTCACTCCTATACATTACATTTTTGGTGCTCTATTAGTTAACCACATATCAGGGAAAACATGGTATTTGTCTTTTTGGAACTGGCTTATTTTACTAAGTATAAAGGTTTCCAGTTGTATCTATTTTGTTAGCAAAAGACAGGACTTCATTCTTTTTATGGCTGGGTAGTGTTCTACAGTGTATATATACCATAATTTTTTTATCCAGTCAGTTGATGGACATCTGGATTGATTACCTGTCTTAGCTACTGTGAATTGAGCTGCAGTGAACATAGGGTATAGATAATTCTTTCATAGGCTGATTTCATTTCCCTTGGGTAAATTCCCAGGAGTGGGATTACTGGGTCGTGTGGTATATCTGTTTTCAGCTTTCTGAGGTATTTCCATACTGTCTTTCACAATGGATATACGAGATTACATTCCCACCAATGGTGGATTAGGGTATGTTTTCCTCCACATCCTTGCCAGCATTTATTGTATGTTGATTTCTGTATGAAAGCCATTCTAACAGGTGAGGTGAAACCTCATTGTGGTTTTGATTTGCATTTCCCTGATGGCTAGTAATCCTGAATATTTTCTCATGTGTCTGTTGGCCATTTGAATTTTCTCTTTGGAAAATGCCTGTTAAGATCCTTTGCTTATTTCTTAACTGAATTCTTTGTTTTGTTGTAGAGTTTCTTGAGCTCTTTATAGATCTTGGATATTAATCCTTTTATCAGTTTCATAGTTTGTAAATGTTTTCTCCCATTCTGTCAGTTGCCTTTTCACTTTGCCAAGTGTTTCTTTTGCAGTGCATAGTCTTCTCAGCTTGATGTATATAATCCCATTTGTCAATTTCAGCTTTCGTTGCCTTGCTTCTGGTGTCTTTTCCAAGGTATTTTTGCCTATGCCAGTGTCTTTCAGAGTTTCCCCAATCAAACTTGATCTTTTAACAGGCAGTTAATCAGAATATATATAAGAAATACCACAGAGTACAAAGACAACATGTGAAAAGTGGGTTTACTACAAAATTGAAAGGTTCACCTATATTTGATTTAGGAGTGTATTCAGATCTCTCTGTTGATATCCAGTATTGAAGTGGAATGATACTTCTTTTTTTAATTTAATAAATATAAATTTACAAAGTACAACTTTTGAATTATAGCAGTTTCCCCCCCATAGCCTCCCTCCCACCCATAACTTTCCCATCTCCCACTCCCTCTCCCATCCCATTCTTCATCAAGATTCATTTTCAATTATCTTTATATACAGAAGATCATCTTAGTATATACTAAGTAAAGATTTCAACAGACTGTACCCACACAGACACACAAGATATAGAGTACTGTTCGAGTAGTAGTTTTACCATTAATTCTCATAGCACAACACATTAAGAACAGAGATCCTACATGGGGAGCAGGTGCACAGTGACTCTTGTTGATTTAAGAATTGACACTCTGATTTATGACATCAGTAATCACTGGAGGCTCTTGTCATGAGCTGCCAAGGCTATGGAAGCCTCTTGAGTTCACCAACTCTGATCTTATTTAGATAAGGCCATATCAAAGTGGAAGTTCCTTCTTCCCTTCAGAGAAAGGTGCCTCCTTCTCTGATGGCCTGTTCTTTCCACTGGGATCTCATTCACCAAGATCTTTCATTCAGGTCATTTTTTTTGCCATAATGTCTTGGCTTTCCATACTTGTGACTTGGGCCATTTAGCCAGATCTGAATGCCTTAAGGGTTGATTCTGAGGTCAGAGTACTGTTTAGGGATTTGCCATTCTATGAGTCTGCTGTGTATCCTGTTTCCCCAGTAGGATTATTCTCCCCCTTTTAATTCTGTCATTCATTATTTGCAGACACTGGTCTTATTTGTGGAATCTTTTTGATACTTATATATTTTTTATCAATCATGTACTTAAACTGTTCACTTTAACAAGTAAGATGGCATTGAAACATTCAATCTTGATGGGATTGTATTAGAAACCCCTGGCACATTTCTAGCCTTACCATTGGAGATAAGTTTGAGTAGGCATGTGCCGAACTGTGTATCTCCTCTCTCTCTTATTCCCACTCTTATATTTAACAGAGATCACTTTTCAGTTAATTTTAAACACCTAAGAAATATTGTGTATTAATTAAAGAGTTCAACCAATGGTAATAAGAAGAACAAAAAAAATACTAAAAGGAATAAAATAGTAAGTACAGGGTTTTTGTCCACCCATACAAGGATGGACTGGGTCCGAGGAAAGGTTCTAAGGGGGTTTTAAAATTTTACCACTTTCATTCAGGATGTACTATCATTTGAGTTAATATTTTATGTGGGCAAGAGATAGGGTCAAGCTCATTGTTTACAGTAAGTATATCAGATGGACCGGCTCTACTTTTTTTAGAAGACCTACATTTTAAGTGGATGTTAGTGATATCTTCAGTAATCAGCAATATCGTTTTTTCTTTTCTTTTTCTAAAATTCTATTTAGGGTCCACATCTTTCATGTTTTCATATTCAGATTTAGTAATACAGTGATTCTTCCCACTCTACCCTCCCTCCTGCCCATAATCCAACACTTCTTCCTATTCCCATGCTTAATTTACAAAGATCTATTTTCAGTTTACTTTATTCTCATAAGATTAATGCTTCTCTAAGTAAAGAGTTCTGCAAAGAGAAGAAAAAACATTGTTCCTCAACAGTAGAGACAAGGGGTATAATTATCAAATATCAAAATGTTATTTTCTGTTAGTTATCACAGATCAGGGAAAACATGTTATCTGCCTTTTTGGGACTGGCTTATTTCACTAATCACAATGGTTTGCAGTTGCATCCATTTTGTTGCAAAACACAGAATTTCATTTTTTAACTGTTGAATAGTATTCCATAGTGTATATACTGTAATGAATTTGTTCAGTCATCAGTTAGTGGATATTTGGGTTGATTCTACATATTACCTATTGTGAATTGAGCTTCAGGAAACATGGAGGTACAGATAACTTTCATCTGCCAATTTTGTTTTGTTTGGATACATTCCTAGGAGTGGGATTGCTGGATCATATGGTAGATCATTTTTCAGATTTCTGAGGTTATCTGTGCCACCTTCCATGATGGCCTCACCAGTTTATAGTCCTAACAACAATGGATTAGGGTACCTTTCCCCTCCCATACTTGCCAGCAGTTATTGTTTGTTGATTTCTATATGAAAGCCATTCTAATGGGGGTGAGGTGAAACTTCATTTTGGTTTTGATTTGCCTAGTGATCCTGAGCATTTTTTTTCATATGGGTCAATGGTTTCCTTCTCCCCCTTTGTACTCCAGGCTGGGCTCATGCCAAACCCTGTATCACCAGTGGCACAGGCCACTAAGGTCTAATCTCACCTCACTGTCCAAAGCTGGCACTTTCAGGCTCTTGGCTTGGGGTCATGTGTTGTGCCCATGTTTGTGCTGCATGTCCGCAAATTCCACACTGATGTATGTTGTTGCTCTTCTTTCCGTAGAATTTCCACTGCAGTTTTCTCTCTAACTCTCCCCTAGGAATATACTTAATCCACTTTCATTTTTACTAGTTACACCTAGCCTAGAGCAGCGTGCCCTTCCCTGTTCAGCCACCTTATAATTTCCTCGGTAATCAGCAGTGTTAGTCCTAGGGTAGATGGACCATGGTATAACAGATTCCTGGTAGAATACTCAAAATGGCAAAAATCACTAAGTATCATGTTCGTTTTTATTCGGAGAATCTAAATAAGATTCAGTATGACTGGAAGATGGAAAATGTGGGCCTTATTGAGTGTGGCATGATACAGAACAGTTAGCAGAAAAGCAATATTGTAGACTTTGCATACCAGCATGGCTAATTTGGAGTTACTGAGATTAGTAACTGTGAATGGTGACATGCTGGATCACCTCTGTGTTGTGAATTTTCTTAGGTTGTTTTTCTGTTACATATGATTTTGATTTTACAACTGGATTTTAAACATGATAAACAGCATGGATTTTAAAACCATGATTTCTACTTTGCTTTGACATGTATTGAGCCTGACAAGATAGTCCAGGAGTCAGTTGGAGATAGTGTTCTCCATGCACACTGAGTGTAAGTTCTGTGTATGATAGTGTTCTCCATGCACACTGAGTGTAAGTTCTGTGTATGTTCCCTATGCACAGATAAAGAACTCTGCACCTACCAACTTCAATGTCCACATGATTTGATTTTAGGAAATTGCTTTACAATCTTTACAATAACTTAGAGGTTATTGGACTTCAACAGAAATCCTAAGGAGTCTCAAATAGAAAAACATTATCAAATTTTGTGGGGATGTTGCTGCAATTCAATACAGACAGAAATGTATGATTCCAGATTGTATATACTTTTATACAATTAAAAGATTTATATTTCACTGAGACGATGAAATTCTGTACTTGAAGCATTTACCACAAGCTATAAAAACATCAGACTCAACACAAACCAGAGGATAAAGTGATAAATGTGAGAAGAAATGTAACAAAAGGATGAATAAAGCTAATGTTGATTGTAGTAAAAATCAAAATTGATAATCTCTAATAAGATTGGACAGAAATAAAGAGAAAATAACTTCAAATCAAAGGACAATTTGTCTTGTGTACTTTAACATTGGTGCTGGCTCTGGTGTAGTAGGTTAAGTCTCTGCCTGTGGTGCTGGTATCCCATATGGGTATTGATTTGAATCGTGGCTGCTTCACTTCTTATCTAGCTCCCTTCTAATGGCCCGAGAAATCAGTGGAAGGTGGCTCAAATCCTTGGGCCCCTGCACCTACATGGGTGACCTGAAAGAAGCTCCTGGCTGCTGGCTTCAGATTGGCCCACCTATGGCTATTGTGGCCATTTGGGCGTGAACCAGTTCACTTTTTCTGTCTCTCCCTGTCTCTGTTACTCTGTAACTCTGACTCTCAAATAAATAAATAAATAAATACATGTTTAAAAAAGAAATACTTTAACCTTACAAATACAATATGAATAATTTTTCAGTCTATTTTAAAAACTAGATGAAGTTTACAATTTCTCAGAAAAAGTTAATAAACTGCCAAAGTTTCCCAAAATGGAATGAAAAATTCCAATTTTTTATAGAAAACTTATATTTAATAAATATAAATGTTGAAAGTATGGATTTTGGATTAATGGTTCTTCCCCCCATATCCACCCTCCCACCCCCAAACCATTCCATCTCCTACTCCATCTCCCATCCCATTCTTCATTAAGATTCATTTTTAATTATCTTTATGTACAGAAGATTAACTCTATACTAAGTAAAGATTTCAACAGTTTGCATCCACACAGACACATAAAGTACTGTTTGAGTACTAGTTTTACTGTTAGTTCTCATAGTACAACACCTTAAGGACAGAGATCCTACTTGTGGAGTAAGTGCTCAGTGACTCCTATTGTTGATTTAACAATTGACACTCTTATTTATGATGTCAGTAATCACCCAAGGCTCTTGTCATGGGTTGCCAAGGCTATGGAAGGCTCTTGAGTTCACAAACTCTGATCTTGTTTAGACAAGGCCATAATCAAAGTGGAAGTTCTCTCCTCCATTCAGAGAAAGGCACTTCCTTCTTTGATGGCCCATTCTTTCCCTGAGGATCTCACTCACAGAGAGCTTTCATGTAGGTCATTTTTTGCCACAGTGTCTTGGCTTTCCATGCCTGAATACTCTCATGGGCTTTCACCCTCACTCTCTCAAAGGTGGAGTGAGTTATTAACTCTCATGAGAGGACAGTCTGTCTGCTCTCTTCTTGTCTTTCAATCTCTGTATTATTTTAAAAAAAGTTCTTGGGGCATGCACTGTGATGTAGCAGGTAAAGCTGCTGCCTGCAGAGCTGGCATCCCATATGGATGCCGGTTCATCTCCTGTTTTCTGCTCTACTTCAATCCAGCTCTCTGCTGCAGCCTGGGAAAGCAGTAGAAGATGGCCCAGGTCCTTGGGCTCCTGCACCCACATGGGAGTCCCGGCTCGTGGCTTTGGATTAGCGCTCACATGGGAGACCTGAAGGAGGCTCCTGGCTCCTGGCTTCAGATCAGCAGAGCACTGGCCATTGTCATCAATTGGGGAATGAACCAGCAGATGGAAGACCTTTCTCTCTGCCTCTCCTTTCTCTGTGTAACTCTGACTTTCAAATAAATAACTAAATCTTTTTTATTAAACTTTTATTTAATGAATATAAATTTCCAAAGTACAGCCTATGGATTACAATGGCTTCCCCCCTCCCATCACTTCCCTCCCACCCACAACCCTCCCCTTTCCCACTCCCTCTCCCCTTCCATTCACATCAAGATTCATTTTCAATTCTCTTTATATACAGAAGATCAGTTTAGTATATATTAAGTAACGATTTCAACAGCTTGCCCCCACATAGCAACACAAAGTGAAAAAATACTGTTGGAATACTAGTTATAGCATTAAATAACAGTGTACAGCACGTTAAAGACAGAGATCCTACATAATATTTTTTTAAAAAATTAATTAAATTTCCAATTTAACACCAGATTTTTTTTTCATTTCCAATTATCTTTATATACAGAAGATCAATTCAGTATATAATTAGTAAAGATTTCATCAGTTTGCACCCACACAGAAACACAAAGTGTAAAAATACTGTTTCAGTAAGTTCTTAAATTTTATTTGAAAGTCTGAGTTAATGAGAAAGAGAGAGAGACAGAGAGGGAGAGTTGTATCTGCTAGTTCACTCCTGAGCTGTCTGCAGTGGCCAGCACTGGGCCAGACTAATGCCAACGACTTCATCTGAGTCTGACATATGGATGGCAGGGGCTGAAACACTTAGCCCATCCTTCACTGCTTTTTCCAGGCCACTAGTAGGGAGCTTAATTGGAAGTGGCACAGCTGGCACACAGACTGGTGCCCATTTGGAATGTTGGCATCATGGGCAACATCTTTACCCACTACACAACAATTGCAGCCTCAATCTCCTTGTTCTTAAGCACAGTAGTCTCCTGTGCCTTAGCAAAGGGCTCTCTCCAAGCCTTTGCACTGAAACAGGTGCAGTTAGGTAAGCTCTTCTACATGTGCTGCCCTACTTTCTGCAAAGTACAGTGGTATGTGAGAATTGTTTATATCTTCTAAAATCATATAGAAATAAAAGAATTTCCCAAAAAGATGTGTTACTGAATAAGGCTAATACATGTCTTTGTACCACCACCTGTGCAAAAATCTAATGCTCAATAGATTTTTATGACGAGTGTAGCCCAGGTGCACATTAATGGTTCACATGTACAAATTTCAAGGTGTATACCGTATCTTTTTCTACACATAATTACAAAAATATTTCAAAAGTAGAATTATCCTCTTTCCAACCCTCTTTAACATATTTCCCTTCCATAACAAAACATCCTAAATACTTGTCTATGTAAATAGGTATATGATGATTTCAGGCCTACGGAGTAGTATATACTGTAGGTCTAGTATAATTTGATGCATACATCAATTTTTCAAGGATGCCAATTTTCAGATTGGCTTCTCCTTGCAGGGTACATGAAGTAGGAGCAGAGTATACAGATTTTTTTAAAAATTTAAGTCTGCAAAAGCATACAACTAAATCTTTTTAAAAAAGATTTATTTATTATTTATTTGAAATGCTGAGTTACAGAAAGGCAGAGGCAGTGAGAGAATGGGAGTGAGAGAGAGAGAGTGTTAACCATCTGCTGGTTAACTCCCAAAATGGCCAAAATGGCTGGAGTTGTGCTGATCCAAAGCCAGGAGCCAGGAGATTGTTCTGGGTCTCCTACACAGGTGCAGGGACCCACACACTTGAGTCATCTTCAACTACTTTCCCAGGCCATAGCAGGGAGCTGGATTGGAAGAGGAGCAGCTGTCTCAAACCAGCACCCATATGGGATGCTGGCAGTATAGCTGGTGGTTTTACTCACTACACCACAGCGCTGGCCCCGAGTATATAGATCTTGATGGAAGATACATAGTAGTATATAGATATTTGCATCAGCATTAAAGCAAATGGATCCTAAGAAATACAATGTGTGGATGTAAGGCAATGCATATGATAACAGTTTTTAGGTGCAATGTTCATAGAACCTTCTGGAAATATACTGGAAATTGATACTACCTGGGGATAACAATATTATTCCCTTCACATTGATCTTTTTAAACAATGTCCTGACTTGACATGCAAATGGTATCTCCTTGATGATATATTATTTAGTATTGTTAGTTGGGTTGTTGGTGTTTATGCATTATCTGAAGAATATATTCTTCAGTGCTTTGCCTCATATCATTTTTATTTTTATAACTTTTATTTAGTAAATATAAACTTTGAAAGTACAGCTTTTGGATTACAGTGGCTTTTCCCCCCATAACTTCCCTCCCATCCGCAACCCTCCCATCTCCCACTCCCCCTCCCATTCCATTCATATCAAGATTCATTTTCAATTATCTTTATATACAGAAGATCAATTTAGTGTATATTAAGTAAAGATTTCAACAGTTTGCACCCAAACAGAAACACAACGTGTAAAGTACTGTTTGAGTACTAGTTATAGCATTAATTCACATTATACAACACATTAAGGACAGAGCTCCTACATGAGGAGTAAGTGCACAGTGATTCCTGTTGTTGACTTAGCAAATTGACACTCTTGTTTATGGCGTCAGTAATCACCCTAGGCTCTTGTCATGAGTCGCCAAGGCTATGGAAGGCTTTTGAGTTTGCCTACTCTGATCTTATTTAGACAAAGTCATAGTCAAAGTGGAAGTTCTCTCCTCCCTTCAGAGAAAGGTACCTCCTTCTTTGATGGCCCCATTCTTTCCACTGGGATCTCACTCGCTGAGATCTTTCATTTAGGTCTTCTTTTTTTTTTACTTTTATTTAATGAATATAAATTTCCAGTGTACAGCTTATGGATTACAATGGCTTCCCCCTCCCATAACTTCCCTCCCACCCGCAACCCTCCCCTCTCCCGCTCCATCTCCCTTTCCATTCACATCAAGATTCATTTTCAATTCTTTTTTTTTATTAAACTTTTATTTAATGAATATAAATTTCCAAAGTATAGCTCATGGGTTACAATGGCTTCCCCCCTCCCATAGCTTCCCTCCCGCCCGCAACCCTCCCCCCTCCCGCTCCCTCTCCCCTTCCATTCATGTAAAGATTCATTTTCAATTCTCTTTGTATACAGAAGATCAGTTTAGTATATATTAGGTAAAGATTTCAACATTTTGCCCATTTTCAATTCTTTTTATATACAGAAGATCAATTTAGTATAAAGATTTCAACAGTTTGCACCCACATAGAAACACAAAGTGAAACATACTGTTTGAGTACTAGTTATAGCATTAAATCAAAATGTACAGCACATTAAGGACAGAGATCCCACATGAGGAGCAAGTGCACAGTGGCTCCTGTTCTTGACCCAACAAATTGACACTCTAGTTTATGGCGCCAGTAACCACCCTAGGCTGTCGTCATGAGTTGCCAAGGCTATGGAAGCCTTCCAAGTTTGCCAACTCTGCTTATATTTAGACAAGGTCATAAAAGACAGAGTGAGGATAGTAACCAATGATCCTAAGAGTGGCATTTACCAGGTTTGAACAATTATACAGCATTAAGTGGGGAAGAGGACCATCAGTACACACAGGTTGGGAGTAGAGCCATTGGTGGTAGAGTAGCGGTTATGATTACAAAGGAATGAGGCCCAAGTGCGCTAGACAGTGTCTAGAACAAAGGACAGAGTCATTATTAGAGGAGCTAAGAAAGGTGCTGTCTAAGCTACAATTAAGTTTTCTGATTGAGAGGCAAATAGAACCTGAAAGAAGGGGCTTGATAATAATCTGGTGGGCTTTAGGCCTTGTAAGTTAAGAGGCCCAGACCTATCTATCTCTTCACATGGGGTACATCCTAAGGGAGGTGTGAACCTCCTAGGGGAAGGCACTCTGTTCACTTTTATTACTTGGCTGGCCTGGGAAGAGAGATGGCCAGGTAAAGGCAGGGGGCATCTCTAACAAGAAATTTACAGTTCTGCCTGCAATGTTGCTGACCCTACGTGACCATCCCCTCAGCTGCAGTGGTCACTTTGGAAGTTGGGCTGAGTGAAGGGCTTTTCAGCTTAGAGCCGATAAGATCTTTGGCTCTGACCTGGGCATCCTTCGACTCCAGGGCAGGTCCATTTCCAGTGATCCAGCTCTTGGCAGAGCTGCCAGGGCTCTTCACAAGCTGACTTCTGCTGAAGCCCAGGCTTACCACATTGAAAGCCACTGCAGTGGACTGGCCTGTTGGGTCTCCTTGAGGGCAGATCACTGTACAGATCAGCCACTAATAGGCCTGCCACCCATTGCTTCTGATGCCTAGCTTTCTTTTCCTCCCGGTTTGTGTTAAAGCAGCCCAGAGGATGCAAGTCAAGAGAGTGCCCAAGTCCCATCTCTAATCTTCAGTGGCCTGAACTACAAGTCTATAGTCACAGGCATGTTCTGTAATAGTTTTTCTAAGGTAGACAATGCCCATGAGGAAAATTATATTCTCACTTTAAAACTTTCTTTCCCTTTGGTCTGAAAGGGAGGTTTTTTCTACTTACTGTATACTTCACTGATGGCGAAGTGAATCTAGCTATGAGATTATTATTTAAGTTATTATTTGGCTATGCTATTACAGGAAAATGTTAGCCATCTCTCTTATAAGGTCTAAAGATTAAATTGTGCGTCCTACAGATTCCTTCATAATAGAATTAGTTTCCTATCTTGAAGAGAATAGAGAAATGAAAGAACAAGTTGGGCTTAGAATAGAGAAATGAGGGAGCAAGTCCTAGATCGCTTGCTGACAATAGCAATATTACATGAATACTTAGCAAACAGTTTCAACCATTAGATAACAACTTAAGAAAACATTTACCAGAAGCTCCAATGCCTTCTATAAATTTTAAGGATCATATATTTGAAAACACCTCTTAAATATCTAACATGGTGTAGTTTGTTTAACCAGTAAACTTAAGCACAACTATCTAAAATGTTTTTAGTTTCTTTCTACCAACAAGTTTAAAACATATGATACACAGATTCAGGTCACAGAAATTAAAATGTATCTTTGATTGATTTTAGCAGCTACAATTTGTGGACAATCTTATCTATAAGCCATTTAAAATAAAACTCTTAATAAAATTCCCCCATGTGGACATACAATATTTACACACATATAACATAGCATAATAGACCAATATAGCAATTTTAATAATAGCTTTTAAAATCTTTAACTCTTTTTTTCGATTGCCAATGGATTTGAATTGCTTTTTGTTTTTAGTAACCTCAGTTAACCATACTTTCTCTCAGTTGGTACTGTTAACACATTATTGGCTTCATCTGTTTACAGAGCCATCCCAAAGTACTGAATACAATAGAAGTGGCTGGAAAAAGTCCATAGGAACCTATAGGAGGACAGCTAAACACAGAACCAACAACACTTTAGTTTTATGAGCAGCACATCATATATAACTGTGGATGACAAAAGACTTTAAGTTTCCATGTTTAAAATTATAAACTCATCAACCAACAAGAGGCACTTGCTTACTTCACAATATTTTTAAAAGCACCTGTAGGATTTTACAAGTATTTAACCCTTTAGGCCTCTGGGGCTTTTTCACTAAGATAACTATCATGTCTAGTAACACAAAATCATTAGACTTTTTAATTCTCAAACATTTGTATTAATAGCATTTTCCATTATAGAAACTTAAAATTTGGTACCACATAACATCTTGACAGTACTCCTTTTTTTTAAGCTCCTCTAGATAAACAGTTTATTTATTGCATAGGATCTTTTGCATCTTAAAGCATATTTTTTATTAAACTTTTATTTAATGAATATAAATTTCCAAAGTACAGCCTATGGGTTACAATGGCTTCCCCCTCCCATAACTTCCCTCCCACCCACAACCCTCCCCTCTCCCGCTCCCTCTCCCCTTCCAATCACATCATGATTCATTTTCAATTCTCTTTATATACAGAATATCAGTTTAGTATATATTAGGTAACGATTTCAACAGTTTGCCCCCATATAGCAACACAAACTGAAAAAAAATACTGTTGGAGTACTAGTTATAGCATTAAATAAGAGTGTACAGCACATTAAAGACAGAGATTTTTTTAAAATTTTTTTTAAAAATTAATTACTTTTCTATGCCATTTCCAATTTAACACCAGGTTTTTCCTTTTCATTTCCAATTATCTTTATATACAGAAGATCGATTCAGTATATAATTAGTAAAGATTTTGACAGTACTTCTAATATAATCCAAATAGCCTAATTAGTTGGTGTCTCCATAAGATGAGAGACATAGGTCCTTCGATTTTTTCAGTTGGGCCCAAACTGGAAAAAGGAAAGTCCAGGATTTACTGGAAATTTTAGAGTCCAGATTGTTTGAAACTTTGATTTTTTGAATGCCTGTCAAGAATGCCAAGAAGGCTCAAAATCCAAAATTCTGGTTGAAATACGATTCCTTAAAATCATGAAATAACATAGACCAAACTTGATCGTTGTTACAAGGTGATTATTCAAATCTTTGAAAATAAGCACATATTTAAATAACCCATAGCTCTTAATAAAAATTCAGCTGTTTTTCAACAATTAGAATTTAGCAGACATCAAGATAACATAATAGATTACTTGAACACATTGCTTTAACAGAACATCAGAGTTTAATTCTATGTCAAAGAGAAATTGAGCTTCCTGTGATCTTTTGCTGTGAGGTTTCCTTCCTTTACCTTCTTTCATATTGGTGACCATGTTTCTGTGTTTCTGTGTGTAACACATCTTTAAGCATCTTTTGCAGGGCAGGATGAGTGGCAACAAATTCTTTCAGTTTCTGTTTGCTATGAAGAGTCTTAATTTCACCTTCATTCACAAATGAGAGCTTCACAGGATATAATATTCTGGGCTGGCAGTTTTTCTCTCTTAGTACCTGGGCTATGTTTCGCCATTCCCTTCTAGCTTGTAGGCTTTCTGATGAGAAGTCTGCTGTGAGTCTAATTGGAGATCCTCTAAGAGTAATCTGACTTTTCTCTCTTGCACCTTTTAGAATCTTTTCTTTATGTTTCATTGTGGTGAGTTTGATTACAACGTGTCATGGTGAGGATCTCTTTTGGTCATGTTTACTAGGGGTTCTATAAGCTTCCTGTACTAAGATGCCTCTGTCCTTCTCCAAACCTGGGATATTTTCTGCTAGTATCTCACTGAAAAGGCCTTCTAATCCTTTCTCCCTCTCCATGCCTTCAGGAACTCCTAGAACCCGAATGTTAGGTTTTTTAAGAGTATCCTGTAGATTCCTGACAGTATTTTTTAGATTTCTAATTTCTTCTTCTTTACTTTGGTTTGCCTGTTTCCTTTTCTGTTCTCTGTCTTCTAACTCTGATATTCTCTCTTCTCCTTGCCCATTCTGTTTTTAAGGCTCTCTAATGTGTTTGTCATTTGATCTATTGAGTTCTTCATTTCATTATGATTTCTCGTCACTATCACAGTTTCTTGTTCTACTAGTTGTTTCATTTCATTTTGATTCCTCCTTAAGATTTCAATTTTGTGAGAGAGATTTTCTATCTTGTCCATTAAGGCTTTCTGTAGTTCAAGAATTTGTTTTTGAGAACTTCTTAATGTTCTTATCAATTTTTTGAGATCCGCTTCTTGCATTTCTTCTATCTCATCATCTTCATAATCTTGCATTGGGGTGTCTTTTTCATTTGGGGGCGTCATAGTGTCTTGCTTTTCCTTGTTACCTCGGTTTTTGTGTGTGTTGTATGGCATGTTGGAGATATTTGGTTTCTTCACTGTGGTGTTTTTTTCTTGTTATACTATGGCTCTATATTAAGTGGACTGTCTGCTTTTGATGGAGCCTTAGAGGCTTGAGATGAGTGTGGACTGAGAGCTGTGTTTGGTTCCTCAGGGTTGAGGGTGTGTCAAAGATGACACTCCCAGGTTAGGCGTGGTAAATCTCTCTTTCTTTCTTTCTTTCTTTCAATCTTTTTTTTTTATTCAAAAGGGAAGTAATTCCACACAGCTGAACGGAATTGGAGGTAGTTAGAGGCGAATGATATACCCACAGGAGCCAGAGCTTGGAAGCTCTTTCCCAAGGACCACACAGGGAATCTCTGCTGCCCTCAGTGTGGGCTCCAATTCTCCTGCAGTCTCCCAGTGGGTTGCCAAGTTAGATCCTAATCTCCTGTTATTTCACCCCTCCCCCCAGAGTCAGGTTTTTCTGCTAGGCTCAGGGCCGGTGCAGACCTGAGGTCGCCCTGCTTATGACATATATCAAAATGGCGCCTGCTCTTTGTCTTGCTAGCCTTTGAAGGGTGAGCGGAGAGAGAGAAACTTGTATCCGTATTGGTCACTTTTTTTTTTCTTCTCTCTCTTCTAGTTAGCCTGGTGAACCTTTCCCCATGGAGTTTCAAGCCTCGTTCCCTCTAGTCTCCTCTTTCCGCTTGCCCGCTGGTGTCTCGGGCTATTGAGGTTCGGCTCACCTCGCGTTCCAGCGCTGGTGCGTTGAGTCTGCCGCTGGTGTCCCGAACTTGGGCTCCCACGCTCTCCACGCAGGTCTACAGTGAATCACTAGTTCCGGAAGAGTTTCATCTGCTGTTTCTTCCCTACTCTCCTTGACCCTGCAGTATCTCCACTTTTATTAACCTGTGTCTTGCTGAACTATCAATGTGCTCCCTTCCTATTCCGCCATCTTGCCGCTCTCCCTAGGTCTTCTTTTTTTTTTGCCAGAGTATCTTGGCTTTCCATGCCTGAAATACTCTCAGGGGCTTTTCAGCCAGATCCGAGTGCCTTAAGTGCTGATTCTGAGGCCATAGTGCTGTTTAGGACATCTGCCATTCTATTAGTCTGCTGTGTCTCCCACTTCCAATGTTGCATCATTCTCTCCTTTTTACTTCTATCAGTTAATATTAGCAGACACTAGTCTTGTTTATGTGACCCCTTTGACTCTTGATCCTATCATTATGATCAATTGTGAACTGAAACTGATCACTTGGACTAGAGAGATGGCATTGGTACATGCCACCTTGAGGAGATTGAATTGGAATCCCCTGGCACATTTCTAACTCTACCATTTGGGGCAAGTCCAATTGAGCATGTGCTGAACTGTACATCTCCTCCCTCTCTTATTCCCACCTTTATATTTAATAGGGATCACTTTTCAGTTAAATTTAAACACCTAAGAATAATTGTCACATCATTTTTCACATTTACCACAGGCCTGCACCTGTCTTTAAAAGAAAACAGACATTTATTTTGTTTTCCGTGTGGAATTCACTTTCCTGCCTTTGTCATGCAAGTAGCAGCACAGGGCAACTAAATCCAAATTGATGCATTTGTAGAGGAAAACCACCACAATCCTACTGCTAAGGCGCTCCCAACACAGTCCTCTGTCAGAGGTGTCCTGCTCAGAATCACCTCCTCGTCAGGGGCCCGCAGCGGTTCCGAGGAGTCACCTGATTGAAATGGGACAAATGGCGCCAGCTGAGGGCAACGTTCCTGCAGTTCTGACCTCTGCCTCAGCCAGGCCTGTTCCCGCCTTTCTGCCTTTCCGTCGGGGTCAGTGCCGTCTGCAGCCGCCAGAGGGCGCCCATGGTGCTGGGTTGGAACCTGGTCCCGCGACTGCAGGAACGCACCTGAAGGGGGCAACCCCAGGGGCTCTTTGCTGTGGAGCCTCTCAAGTTGGCGCCTCCCTGCCACGCTGGGAATTAGCAGACATCCGCACACCGGCCGTCACTATCCCCTATTTGGTTCTTCAGCCAACGCCAGATGCCTTGGGAGGCGCTGAAGTCTTCTCAGGAGAGAAGAGAGGCAGGAAACGCGTGCAGAGCAGGTGGCTGTGGCAGCGGGAAATGGCGCCGCCCGGCGTGGCCTCCTCTGGTCTCGAGGCTGCATCACGAGGACCTCGGTCAGCCGGGCTGGCCCAGCCGCGGGGAGGGCGCGGCGTTACTCTCACAGCCGCCTCTCAGCTCCTGAGACCTGTATTCAGACATTTAATAGTGTCCTATAAATTTGCGACACTTTTGATTTTTGTATTTTCTTCCTCTCCGAAAAATTTAAAAATTTTGTGCTCTAGATCAGGTGTACGTTCTACTTCTTCATCAAGATTGTTTTTAAGGCTTTCCACTGTATTTTTTTAAAACATTTATTTAATAAATATGAGTTTCCAAAGTACAGTTTATGGATTACAATGGCTTTTCCCTCCCATAACCCACCACATTTTTTGGACAATTAAATTCTTCATTTCTAAGATTTCATTGTTATTTCTCTTCAGAATTTCAGTGTAATAGGAAACTTATTTATGTCATTTATAGATTTAATTCATGAATCTTGCTCATTGCTTCTGAGGAACCCTATGGATTATGTTTTGAATTTCATTTCATGCATTTTTTCAATCTCTTCATATTCAAGTTTCAATATTGTTTTTACTTTGGGTTGCACATGTTCTCTTCCTTATTGTTTCTGAATTTTCATTTATTTTTAGGCATTTGTGGAAATTCTAGTTGATTTTTTTCTCTGATGGCTTTTATCAAAGAAGTGTGCTTCTGTGCTCCTAGAGCAGCTTGGACTCAAACAGGCACCTGCATGGGATGCCAGCATCTTAGATGTTGCCCGTACCCACTGTGCCGTAATGCTCACTCAAAATCCAGTGTTTCTTTATCAATTAAAGAAAATCAGTTCCCAGTTAAAAAGTTTACAACCGTTTTCATGGTGATTGTTAGCTCCTTTGGATAGTTCTATCACATGCTAAAGGAGGTATCATGTTCATTAAAGTAAAATTCATAGGAAAAATAGTTATAATTAATTCCTTTGATGGGTGAGTATTGTGGCATAGTGAGATAAGCCACTGTGTGTGACATGAGAGTCCCATGTAGGTGCCACTCTAAGTATCAGTTATTCTACTTTCAATCCAGCAGATGGAAGATCATTCCCTCACTCTCTATGTCTGCCTTTCAAATAAATAAATAAATCTTTTTCTAAAAAATACATTTCTTTCATGAAAATAGCTCAACTTTGGTATCCATATCTGACCACATGATTACAACACAAAATGGACAGACTGTTTCCTTTCCTGAATGAAATTCATATCCTATTCCATCTCTATCTATGTTCCATAAAAAGTATATACCATGACCAAATTAGGTTCCTGTAGTCTAAATTGGTGAACTTACTTCCTAAGTGAACAGAAACAACCACTTCAGTCATGGAAAAACATGACATGCGTGTGTTTAGCAGATGGTTAAATCAAGTTAGCATTATTATTCCTTACACATGTTTTAGAGAGATTTTTTACATTTACTTATGTGAGAGGCAGAGTTACAGACAGAAAGAGGAAGAAACAGAGGCAATGGTCTTCCATCCACGATTCCACCCCCAAATGGTTGCAGTAGCTGCAGCAAAGCGGATTCGAAGTCAGAAGCTGGAGCTTCCCTGTGTTTCCCACACAAGCTCAGGGGCACAAGCACTTGGGCCATCCTCCACTGCCTTCCCAGGCTGTAAGCAGAGATCTAGAATGGAAGAGGAGCAGCTGGAGCAAGAGTGGGTGCCCATATGGAATGCTGGTGCCACAGGAGGAGAACTAGCCCACTATGCCACAGTGCCAACCCCTTCAAAACACATGTACTAAGTTCTGATTAACACTCAGTAATCGTGCTGTGATATTTCAGTCATGTGTAGAGTGTGTACAGAGGACATCAGAAACTATGGAAATGGATATTAATGATGAGTGTATCTGGGTGCAAAATATTTTGAAACCTGTGCATAATTTTTCATAATACCTATTTTCCATGGATTCTATGAGGGTTCCTTATGTGCATGCAGTTCGTCCTCTCCCTTCCAAGCATTTGCTCAATGCATCGTGTACATTCAGACTGACTCTAGAGTTTCTACGCATTAGCAAGAACAGGTGATACTCACTCTCTGATTTAGAATTACTTCTCCTATTCAACTGAATAGATAATATTTTTCTTCATTGTATTAGTAATCTAAATCATGTAGAATTCAGGGTGATTATTGTTTCCACAGTAATTAAAACCCACACATACTTGTTTTTTTTTAATTTTTATTTCATGAATGCATTTTTACAAAGATACAACTTTAGGAATATAGTGGTTCTTTCCCTAATACCTCCCATCCAGCTCCCATCCCATCTCCCTCTTCCTCTCCCATCTCCTTCTTCATTATGGTTCATTTTTAGTATGACTTTATATACAGAAAACTAACTCCATGCTAATCATAGACTTCAACAATTTGCACCTACGCACACACAACATATAGAATACAGTTTGGGGAGAGAATTTGCAGTTGGTTCTCATATTACAATTCAATAGGAACAGGGGTCCTACATGGGGAGCAAGTTCACAGTGACTACTGTTGTTCCTTAAACAATTAACACTCTTTTTTATGACGTCAGTGATCATCTGAGGCTCTTGTCATGGGCTGCCAAGGCTATGGAAGCCTTTTGTGACCATAGACTCCATTGGTCTTTGGACACGGCCATAAGCACAGTGGATATTCTCTCCTCCCTTCAGAGAAAAGTGTCTCCTTCTTTGATGACACTTTCTTTCCTCTGAGGTCTCACAGAGATCCTCTGTGCAAGATAATTTTTGTCTTGGCTTTTAGAGTCTTGGCTTTTCATGCCTCAAATGCTCTCGCAGGCCTTTCAGCCTGACCAGGAAGCCTTAAAGGTTAATTCTGATGTCAGAGTGTTATTTACTGTGAATGTCATCCTACGACTCTGCTGACCCACACGTACTTGTATCTCTGTAAACAGGATTGGTTTGGGGTCTGTGTACATTAAGGCAGTGTGTGCTGCCCTGAACCCTGGGTGTGGGAGAATGCTGCCTTCCTCTTTGAGCCTTTGGAGTGTGTGATACTGGAGTTTTCTTGTCTGAATCCTGACTGAGATGGGCCATCACAGATCTTCACCTGATGCCTCCCATAGTGCTTCTGTGGTAATCCACGTGCATAATTGGAAAAAGTTTTCCTGGAGAGTTTATTGACAATGCCTTTGGACCAAATGTAACTAATAGGAGCTCCTCACTTGGGTCTTTGTATTCATGAACTTGTAGGTAATTATGCCCCTGAGGGTGAAGAGGATGATTTCCAAACATGTTTTCCTTATTTTTCACCTGGACAGCAGACCTCAGCTGCAGAGCCTCAGGGCAGAAAGGGTTCCAGAAACCCCATGGATGGATGGACAGCTGGTTGAAAGAAGTCAGATGGAGCGGTATTAAAGTAGCTTTGACTCAGTCACACACACATATGATGAGAGCATATGCCACACAGGCACACACACCCAGACAGATGCTGCATGTGTACTCCTGCCTAGCACTGCATGTTCCACTGCCATTGTGTCCTAGGGCTTTTCACAAACTTCTAAGATGTTTGCTTTGATTTCTCTGCTGCTCTTTCTGCAGGTATTTTTCCTTGTGACTTGTCACGATGACCCCAACTGCTTTCTCAAGATGGAACGCAGTTTTTACAAGGATGGGGATACTGTGATTGCTGCATTTTTCCCCATTTACAGCTACCTCACTGATGCAATGACGAATGTTTTCAGAAAGAATCTCATATTTGAAGGGTAAGTTCTCTTTGTTTTAATCATTTTCCTTGATTTACATATTAGCTTTTTAAATAGTCTGTTATATGGTCTGCAGATGGTTGGAAATGTGTGTTCTGTGTCCCTGCCTTGTCCATCTTTTGTCTCTCCTAGAAACTGCTGATAATTAATTTGGGGAATGATGAAGACATTTTCTTTCTTTCCTGGCACATGAATGGGTCAGGCAAAGTTTTCTCATCAGAGGAGGAGAGGAGAGTCTCGTTGGTGTTCTTCCTGCCCCCCCATCCATGTTCATCAGTTCACAGGCCTATTGTGCTCATCAGAAGACTTTCATAACCAGTGCACTGAATGAATGAGAAACCTGGGTTAACATGAGCTCTTCCACATGTGCTCACAAACTTTTCTGCTATGTACTAGATTTGGGGCCATGAGAATGCTTTATTTCTCCTACAGTCCTGAAGAAGAAAGGATACTTAATAAAGTAAAATTTTTACTAGTTATTAGTAATCATAGGGCAACACCTCTGCAAAAATATAGTATTAAATATATTTTTAATGGTGAATGACCCATGTGAACTCTAATGGTTCCAAAATGCAAAATTCGGATTGAGTCCCTGTATCTTTATTTTGCTGGACAAAAATAGACATTTCATAAGGGGAATTTTTTTTCTAGCCCTCCTTAATAGGTTTTCTTTTTGTAGCCAAATATAAATGTTTCACACACACACACACACACACACACGTAAGAAAATTTCATGCTTAAAGAATATTGTATCTGGTAGGATGGCATAATTGTTGTTTGAACATCTTTTTTGGAAGGTGCTAATTTTCTAATTTGTGTCTACTGTAATGTTACAGTAAGTAGGATGCAGTAAGCAGGTTGACTCTGTGTAGATCTTTGATAGAAGGTAGATATTAGATAATAGATCATTGTGGTATCATTAAAGACAATGGATTTGAGAAGTATAGTTGGTGCCACCAAGGTGATGCCGCTGATTAAGTATTTGAGGCATGTGTCCAAAGATCTCTCCAGAAATAATCTAATGGGTACCAGCTCAATATAACAATATTATTCTCTTCACATTGATTTTTATAAATTGGCCTAATTTGATATGTGCACATGGCATCCCATTTATGAAACACTTATTTAGTAGTAGTAGTAGCGTTCCCCAAGTTATGCATGCAGTACATCATTTAAGTGTACCCTGCAATGATGGAGACCAGGAGATAGTGAATTTCCAGTAGCAGGAAAAGCTTGTATGAATAGAGCCCAGGTTCCTCCCACATGAATGGCATGCAAACTGGAGCTCATAGTCAAGTCTCAGCAAACCCAGAGAAAACAACTGTGTTCATGACATTTGAGAAAGCAATAAGACTGAACTAAAAATACATTTACACACTATACCCACCACTGTTAGATTACCAACTTGAGAATATACAGTAATTACTGATAAACTGTTCCTAGATATAAGGAAGACATTATAAAACAGAACAAAAGGGCAACTCTCACAAATACCCAGTGTGCCAAAAGGCTTATAGACCTTTTGTTTCCAGAGGGGAGCTGGAGAAAGAAATAAAGAGAATGAGGAATTGAGGGAAGAGTAGAAGAATGAGGAGAGGAACTGGGAAATATGAAGTACAAAACTGAATATTATTTGATCCTTTTAGCAAGGATTTTCAGATTTTCTCATTCAATGTAAAAACTATGCATCAGATATTTGGGTAACAAATATTTATAGTAACTATCTGTATATAACTATAGCAACTGTATATGGTTATAGACAACTATTTATAAATAAGATATGTATACATACATACATACTTATACAGCAAAATGAACGAACTAAAAAATGAAAATCTGTCACTTCTCTAGCACACTGTGACCAATAACAAGCAGTCAACATGACCTAGTCTACTCTTCAATACTCAACACACAGGGCCTCTGAAAAACTGAAAGGGGCTTCTCATCTTGGTTCTTGCTGAAATGTCAGACCTCAGATATAGATATGCATCGTGTTCTTTGCATGGGAGACTATGTTCAATTCTATAGGAAAAATTGAGTGAGAAAGGCTAGTTGGAAGTAAATACCGATACCAATGGTAATGTTTTATTTTAACATATGCTTAGTGTTCTAAATAAATGGATGACTGTCTTAATTGTAAAGTGCTATGGGTCTTGGGGCCAGCACTGTGGCGTAGTGGGCTAATGCCCTGGCCTGAAACACTGGCATCCCATATGGGTGCCAGTTCTAGCCTGGGCTGCTCCTCTTCGGATCCAGCTCTCTGCTACAGCCTGGGAAAGCAGCAGAAGATGGCTCAAGTGCTTGGCCCCTTGTACCAGTGTGGGAGACCCAAAAGAATCTCCTGGCTCCTGGCTTCAGATCAGCTCAGCTCCAGCCATTGTGGTCATCTGGGAAATGAACCGGCTGATGAAAGACCTCTCTGTCTGTCTCTACCTCTCTGTATCTCTGTCTTTCAAATAAATAAAATAATTTTTTTTAAAAAAAAAAGTGTTACGGATCTTGCAGTCTAGTGTTTCAAGTCCACTCAGTGAGTATTACAGGCTTTTCTAAAGTGTTCGCTTATCACTGTTCTCCTTTCAAGCTCTGAATGTGATTTTATTTTTCTGGCTTGTGATGGTTGTTGATGGTAAATTTGATGGGGAAGAGACTTTTCTGGATAAATTGCAGACTTCCATCTACCATTCTAGTGCTCTGACATCATCCCTCTTTCTGATCACATAGTTACTCTCTTTTCTTATTACAGCCTGCAGCCTTCTGATCATATGGCTCCTATTTCAAAAAGCATTTAATGATGTGATAAGATGAAGAATCATTGAAGATTGTGAATATAGGAAACATTTATAGAGACAGTGCTAAAGATGGTGTGCCTTTCCTTTGTTCATGCTTTCATTTACAAGTTGAACCTTCTAAGTGTGAAGATTTTAGACAGGACATTCAGAGCCTGTTGTAATATTTACTTTAGAATCAAATCTAATAATTTAGAAGAGGTAGCTTTTGCCGTAGATGAATTGATGAGCTATGAATCCAAAAATAAGATTATGTTCTTTGGCAGCATGGAATCCCATGTGATAATATGTTCAAGATGCTATGTTGTAAAAGCAGATTTTATTTTTCAGAATCATTTAGACTGAAAGTTCAGGATCAAGGCAGTAGCAATTTCTATTTTGGTGAAGACATGTGTCGTGCTGCAAATATGACAGCCTTCACCAGAAGAGAGGGAGCACATTCTGTCTGCATTCCCGTTTGGACACTAATCCCATTCATAGGAGATGTATAATAAAGAACCTATGTAAATTAATTACCTCAAAATGATATAATAGTCAAATAGTCATAGTACAGAGAAGGATTAGAACATGAATTTTTGGCCTTGACAGTCTTAGTTTGTATCAGTTATGGGAGTAGAATTGATAATCTGGGTTGGAGTTTTTCCTTTAAAGATCCCTGTGCCTTTCATGTAGGTTTCAGTCCAACAACTACCAGTACGTTCTAGCCTTGGTTTTTGCCATTGAGGAGATCAACAAGAACCCCCATCTTTTACCCAACATGACCTTGGGATTTGATCTCTATAATTTCATGCATAGTGAAGTGAGGATGATGGAGAATCCCTTCATCTGGCTTGCGGGCCTGGAAAAGGATGTTCCTAATTACACATGTAGGAAACAGAGCAAGTCTGTAGCAGTAATATCTGGAACAAGCTTTTCTGTCCAAATGGGGACACTGCTGGAACTCTACAAAATTCCACAGGTGAGTGTGTAAGGGAAAGAGAAGGAAAAAGCACATCACGTTAGGTGCCTTAGTTATATCCCAAAAAGTGAAAATACCAGACATTGTGCATTTACCAAATTGTGTAATGTAAAGAGGAGATGTGCAGAAATTTGTTGGAGTAGCCACATTTCTTCTCAAGTAGAGATTTGGGTGAGTTAAAATGTAAAATGTTTTCCTTGACCTCTGAGTATAATGGCTCATGAACTAAGGAGTTCTGATGTAGTGGACATGAGTAAAATGAATGTTCTAATGTCTTCTGACACTTCCATCATATACTTAATGTTTTCCAGGACTGAGATAGTACACTATAGCAATAACCTTACACAGATTTCTTGCATTTTCTCTTAGCTGACTCTTGGGTCTTTTGAACTGCTTCTGAGTGACAGTGGTCAGTTTCCCTCCCTCTATCAGATGGCACCCAAAGACACTTCTCTGGCCCTTGGCATGGTCTCTTTGATGCTTCATTTCAGCTGGACCTGGGTGGGTTTGGCCACCTCAGACCACCCAAAAGGTATTCAGTTTATGTCCGATTTGAAAGTAGAGTTGCAGAAGAATGGCATCTGTGTGGACTTTGTGGAATTGATCCCAGCCGCTCAGGAGTCACATATTTCACTCAAGAAAAGGTTTCATATCAAGATCCTAAAATCATCAGCAAATGTGGTGATTCTTTTCTGTGACACTGATTCCCTCATAGGTGTCAGCTTCCCAACATGGGAACGTGTAATGACGTGGAAAGTCTGGGTCACCACCTCACAATGGGATTTTGCCAGTGCGGAGAAACATATCCTGCTCCACTCATTCCATGGGACTCTGATCTTTTCTCACCACCGTAGTGAGATCTCTGGTTTCAGAAACTTTCTTCGGACAGTTAACCCTTCCAGATACCCAGAAGACATTTACCTCTCTAGATTCTGGTCATTGGCTTTTGATTGCTCAGTTTCTGGGGCGTCCTGCAACACGTTGCAGAACTGTCCACTGAATGCCTCCTTGGAATCATTGCCTCCACATCGTTTTGATATGACCATGAGTGATGGGAGTTACAACATATACAATGCTGTGTATGCTGTGGCCCACAGTGTACATGAGATGCTTCTACAAGAGTTAGAAATGCAGCCAGTGAGCAATGGGGCAAGGGTGGCATTTTCTCCCTGGCAGGTAATTTGGTTTCCATTGCATGACATGTACTCCTGAAGTGATCACCTTAAGACCATCTGCTGGTGTTCAAAACAAATAGCTTGGCATCCTTTCTCCAAAATACAAGATAGAAATGAGCCCCTGCATTTAATTTGTCATCAGATACCAGATTCCATTGACAAGTGGGAAAGTTACTTGGATAAGCGTAAGTGTTGTGTGTTAGAAAGCACTCTCTCATCCTGTCTACTTAATTTTGACATTTGAAATACCTAAACTGTGTCATCCTGTTTTCAACCTCAGCAGTACAATAATTGCTTCTTGGTGTCAGATTATGCTGAGGATGCTTATCCAGAGTGAACATAATTGATCTCATACAATTTGCACAAATTTTTATTAGGGTAGCTTCATATTACAGGTGGTTGTCCTAGGTACACTGAAAAAATACTGAGTGTTGGTAGCTTTGCATTCACAGTTTAAAATTATCTGAATCTCACAGCCAGGTATTTTGATTGCCCTTGTTTTTGAATAAAAATGCCTGAAATCATGCTTACTTTGATTAATTCTCTCTCAGGTTGTTTTGTTTTAATTCATTTGTTGGCTATAATAAGTTTTCTTTGTTTATTTGTGATTTACACATGATGAGAGGCTTTCTCTATAGGGGTTTTGTGTGTTATCACTTAGGCAGTCTTCATGTGAATATCGTGTATTTTTTCAGCTACACCCAATTCTCAAGAATCTCCAATTTACCAATCCAGCTGGTGACCTAGTGAATTTGAATCAAAAGCGAAAATTGGAAGCTGAATATGACATTCTCAACTTTTGGGATTTTCCGTATGGTGTTAGACATAAGGTTAAAGTAGGACAGTTTTCCCCATATGTGCCATATGGCCAACAGTTGTCTCTCTCTGAGAATTTGATAGAGTGGGCCACAGGAATTACAGAGGTAAGTTGTGTCTGATCATAAGATTCACAGTACACATTTTTACTCCCAAGTGGTATGGGGATTTGTGCAATATGGCTTATTAAAAAGACACAGAAATTAAACTACTCCCCTTCCAATCTAAATATTTTCTTCTGTGTTTTCTGTCTCAGCATGGACAGTACACACACTTCTTCCTCCACATGTTCTGAATCTGTTTCATGGTAAACAGTCAAATTGCATGCAATCAGTGTATTAGAATTTACAATTTAAGTACATAGGTTGTCCATGAATTGAAAACACTCTTCTTAGAATTTAAGTGGTAGTCCCAACTATGACCAACGTTCATGTGACTTTTCTCAGACTCCACGCTCAATATACAGTGAGAGTTGCAGCCTTGGATTCAGGAAAACCCCTCTGGAGGGAAAGCCTACCTGTTGTTTTGATTGTATACCTTGTACAGAGAATGAGATTTCCAATCAGACAAGTAAGTCAGTGCCTACTTCATGGAGAACTTAACAGCTGTTTCTTATAATTTTCAACTTCTCTATAGAGATAAAATATGTGGACTGCTGAGAAAATTCTTCCCACCTCCAGGTAGTAATTAATCCTTATAGCCAACAATAATTCTCACAAGGATAAAACTTTTCACACTACACTCTACTTCATGAATTATTTGAGAAAGCATATAAAAGACTGATTGTCATTGGAAGGCTGACCATGTTGGAGTTCAGGATGATATATGTTGTAAAATATGAACAGAAACCAATATTGAAGAATATTCACCCCATAAAACAATGTGGGATTTCTCTGATTTATTCCACTTAGCAGTAATATGCCATCGTCACATGTATCATGAAGATTTTCCAATTTCTGTTTGTGTTGTATGATTAGTTATTTTCACCATATATTAGGTATCATTCCAATTTGAAACTTACTGATATTTGTGATAGATTCTGGCAACAGAGTACAATCTGTGTGAGTAAGATGTCCTATGTGCAGCTTCATTGTAGGTAACTTTGTATCTGTGTTCCTTGTGTATGTATAAATAAAAGTGCTTTCACCTAATTCACATGTAACATGCTTGATGTGAGGAAGCACACCTCTAAACAAACTGTATTATATGGAAAACTATATTAGAAATTATACAGTATATCAATCTAAGGATAATACTCATCAGATATCATAAATGGGGCTAACTTTTGCCTTAGAGAAAAATCAGTGCTTCTCAAAATATAATTCTCTAGGAGCACTCTTTTGCATACAGGCACATGTATATAACTTATATTGAAAGAGCACAGGCTGACATCCACATTGATAACTATGCATAGCAAAGTAGGTCAATGAAAGCAAATTCAACACAAACCCTCAAAGATAGGATGTGGATATTATAAGAAAACGGAAGTAACTAAAAATTAGAATAATTTAAAATTGATTGTCATCTAAAACAAGGAAACTTTATGAACCTCAGCAAGATTGATCAACAAGAAAAACATGGTTACAGTGTGTGTACAAAGAAAGTTGAAGGGGTTCTGCACAGATGTAAGAAATACTAATAGCAGAATATAATCACTTAATGGTGATACATTGAAGAATACAGAAGAAATTCAAAGATTGAGAGAGAAATATTGTGAAGCATATTAAGAAATATATTAAAATCCAAATATATTCATGGTTATTAAAATAATTCCCAATACTTTTATTGTGGTAAACAATTTTCAGCTTTGTATATTATCCAAAAATAAAGACATGGAACTTATTGGAAATGAAGATATAAAAGTGGCCTTGTTTTAAAATGATGATGGGATTGTGTAATTAAATCAGTGTATCAGTAATTCATTAAGTAGTGCTTGACTACAAGATTAAACACACAGAAAAGTTATTGTCACTTAGCAGTTCTGGAAAATGAAGCTTTGAAAGATGGCATGTGTAATATCTTAAATGTATGAGATATCCAAAGGTGAAACTAACTAAATATTGGAAGACATCTGCAAGTGGAGACATGGGACATTGTTGGAGCAATATATAGAAAAGAAGAGAATACTGACACAGTGGAGAGCAAATTCATGTTCAAGGATAAAAAGGAAAGTAGAAATATGCCTGTAGGGTTCAAGGTGATCTACAGACTGACTTCTATTACAGGCAGCATCCCAGTGTGTTCATTGATGGGAAGTTGCTCAAGAGTGGCAACTAATCCACCTGATATCAAGTGTACAGCTCTTCATGTTTCTCTAGAATTTAACCCATAGCCTTCCTAATGGTAGTCTGTCAATCAAGCTTGCCTTTAGAATGACTTAAACCAGATCTTACCATAAAGAGTTATGCTTCATGAAGATAGCTGGGTGCTTTCTGTGCACCTAAAATTCACGAACTTCCAGTCCATAATATTAAGAGTGGCATAGCAGGTTAAGCCTCTGCCTGTGATGCAGGCATCACAAATGGCACCAGTTTCAGTCCCAGCTACTTCACTTCAAGTCCTGTTCTCTGCTGATGCTTGGGAAAGCAGCAGAAAATCATCAAAGGTTTTGGGCCCACACCCACTTTGGAAATCCAGAGGAAACTCCTGGTTACTGGTTTCAGATCAGCCCAGCTCCAGCCATTGCAGTCTTTTAGGGTATGAACCATCAGGTGAAAGATTTTCTCTCCCTTTCTCTCTCTTCCTCTCTCTCTTTCTCCCTTCTCCTCCTCCTCCCCCTGTCACTCTCCCTCTTCTTTCCTCCTTCTACTTCTCCTATTTCTGTAACTCTGCCTTTCAATTAATTAAAAATAATTAAAATAACTTTGATTAAAAACAAACACAAGGAACCTTGACTGGTTGATTAGTCATGATATCTTTGAGTGAATAGAACCCTGAAAACAAGGGCTTCTGCTTGCTCTTGTTCAAAGTGAGAACACAGCAAGAATGTGTCATGTGTAAGGGCAGAGTAGTCCTCACCACACATGGAATCCTCTGGTACCTTGACCATCACTTCCCAATCCTAAGAAATCATGAAGAATGAGTTTGTGGTGTTAAAATGACACAGGTAAAGATATGTTTTTAAAGCAACATGAATAGGTTCAGAGAGTAGGTCTTAGGGCTCTGTTATTAGAAAAAGAATGTACTCATCAGTATGTAATGCACTTAGGGAGAGTAAATAACTGACTAACATGAGGTAGATGGGCATGAATTTTTTTATTTTTAATTTTTTAAAAATTTTATTTGAGAGATAGAGTAACAGACAGTAGAGGGAGAGACAGATAGAAAGGTCCTCTCTCTGTTGGTTTACTCCCCAAATGGCTGCAATGGCCACAGCTATGCTGATGCAAAGCCAGGGGCTAGGCGTTTCTTTCCATCTCCACAGGGGTTCAGGGGCTCAAGGACTGGGGCCATACTCTACTGCTTTCCCAGGCCATAGCAGAGAGCTGGATTGGAAGAGCAGCCAGGACTAGAAACGGCACCCATGAGAGATTAACCTACTGAGCAACTAGCCGGCCCCTGAAGAGCATGAATAATTGCCAAAAATTTCCTAGATGTCATTTTTATAAGTTGTCTTCAATAAGAAATAAGGAGTATTTGCCTAAACTAGCTCAGGTGGGAATTCTAGAAGGTCTTTGTGAATCAGAAATAACTGAACATGGGATGACGTTACTGTACATTTCTCACCAGATATGGACCAGTGTGTGAAGTGTCCGGATCATCAGTATGCCAGCACGGAGCATGACCATCGCTTGCACAAAGCTGTGGCCTTCCTGGCTTATGAAGACCCCTTAGGGATGACCCTGGTCTGCACAGCTCTGTGCTTCTCTGTCCTCACCGCTGTGGTTCTTGGGGTCTTTGTGAAGCACCGAGACACTCCCATAGTCAAGGCCAACAATCGTTGTCTCAGCTACATCCTTCTCATCACCCTCATCTTCTGCTTCCTCTGCTCTTTATTGTTCATTGGTCATCCCAGTACAACCACCTGTGTCCTGCAGCAGACCACGTTTGGAGTGGTATTCACCATGGCTGTTTCCACTGTCCTGGCCAAAACTATCACTGTGCTTCTGGCCTTCAGGGTCACTGCCCCAGGGAGAAGAATGAGACACTGGCTGCTATCAGGGGCACCTAACTCCATTATTCCCATCTGCTCCCTGATCCAACTGGCTCTCTGTGCCATCTGGCTTGGGACTTCTCCTCCCTTTATTGACACAGATGCACACTCTGAGCATGGCCACATCATCCTGGTGTGCAATAAGGGCTCAGTCATTGCTTTCTACTGTGTCCTGGGCTACCTGGGCTCCTTGGCCCTGGCCAGCTTCACTGTGGCTTTCCTAGCCAGGAATCTGCCTGACACCTTCAATGAAGCCAAATTCCTGACGTTCAGCATGCTGGTGTTCTGCAGTGTCTGGGTGACCTTCCTGCCTGTCTACCACAGCACCAAGGGGAAGGTCATGGTGGCTGTGGAGGTCTTCTCCATCTTGGCCTCCAGTGCGTCGCTCCTGGGCTGCATCTTTGTTCCCAAGTGCTACATAATTCTCTTGAGACCTGAGCAGAATGCTTTGAAAGGATTAAGGGATAGAATAGTGTCCAAGGAAACAGATGTTCTGAAGAGTAGCTCTTAAGACTCTCTCAACTTTATTATTTTTTTATTTAGTAAATATAAAATTCCAAAGTACAGTTTATGGATTACAGTGGCTCCCCCAACCATAATATCCCTCCCACTTGTGCCCCTCCCATCTCCCGTTCCCTCCCCCTCTCCCATTCCATTCACATCAAGATTCATTTTCAATTATCTTTATATACAGAAGATCGATTTAGCATATATTAAGTAAAGATTTCATCAGTTTGCACCCACATAGAAACACAAAGTAAAATACTGTTTCAGTACTAGCTATAGCATTACTTCACATTGGACAACACATTAAGGACAGATCACACATGAGAAGTGAGTACACAGTGACTCCTGTTGCTGACTTAACAATTTGACACTCTTGTTTATGGCGTCAGTAATCTCCCTAGGCTCTAGTCATGAGTTGCCAAGGCTATGGAAGCCTTTTTTATTTTGCATTCTGATGTTAAAAAATAACTTGCAGAATGGAACTGACTTATGAACAATTTATACTTCTCTTAAAATGTTTTGTTCTGAAGGACCAATTCACAGAAAAGAAAGGGAGAGTGGGGGAAACCTTCCGTCTGCTGGTAGATGCTGAAGATATCTACAGTGGTCCAGCATTGGTTCTGAAGAGAAGCTTTTGAGGCTCTCTCAGTTTCAAGGATTTGAAACTAGTATTTACAAAACTGATTTTGCATTCTGATGCTATAAAATAAATTGAACATTTTAATCACCTTAAGAACAATTTACATTTCTCTTAAAAACTTTTTTAATTCTCAAATACCGATCAACAGAGCAGAGAGCTAGAGTGGGAAAAACCATCCATCTGGTGATATACTCTGAAGATATCCACAGTGGTGCAGTGCTGGTTCAGGCCAAAGAAAGGAGCTCAGTTAGGTTTCCATGTGGTGTCAGGGATGGCAAGAGGCCATCTTCCACTGCTTTTTCTGGATCATTAGCAGGGAGCTGGATTGCAAGTGGACAGCCGGTACATGGCCTGACACCCACATAGGATGTCGGGGTTGCAGGTGTTGGTTATATCCACTACACCCCAACACAGGCTGCAATCATCCTCTCTTCTTCAAAGTAATACTGTGTAAAAATTTCTTAGCCTGGGTTTTATGTTCACAAATAAAACCCATCTCAGATAAATACTCTCCTTGAAACTTTTCATTTCTTTATTTTCATTGTCAGCTAGTCAACACTGTAATATTCTTATTTTAACAAAATGAGTTACATGTTTTTCCTTCATTAGAGTCTATATTAAAGGGGGCTTTATAATATAGAGTGAGTATTTTCAGTGCAACCATTAGACATGTTAAATCATTTTAATTATATATCATTTCATATTGATTTGAAATGATGTGATAATCACACAGCAAGTTTTCATTATATGTAGGTAGAAGGATTCTGCAAACTTCTTTTCCACCTGTTCATTTCTGTTTATTATTGATTTTGGCTTTAGATTTACTTTTGCCAATAGCAAACATAAGAAAATGGTTATTAATCTTGAGCAGAAAATATTTCAACAAAGTAACAGTTTTAAACTGAACTAATTTCATTTAGACATTTCACTCTTGTGTGTGACAATCATCTATGTCATATTTTAAAATATTTTTATCACTACAAATCAAATTCCTTATCCACTTATGGTTACTCGCAGTTTCTTCTCTTGCCAGTCACACAACCACCAATCTGTTTCTGTTTCCATAGATTTTATGGTCCCGCTGGTTTTTTTATAAATTAAGTATTGGATTCTGTGGTTTTAGGCAACCTTTCATTTTGCATGGCATTTTCAAGGGGCATCCATATTATTGCAGGTATCTATATTTTTCATGACAAACTGATAATTCCTTGTAGTAATTCATTGAGTTTTGTGTCTCCAGTTAACCATATACTCACTTGTGTGTTGTTTCCAAGCTTGGCTGTGTTGGGACAAGCACTGATGTACAAAGATTTTTATGTATTTTATAATTTGTGAATGTACTATTAGGTATGAAATGTTTGGGTCATAAATGAACTTTATGTTGAATTTGCTAAGGAGGTGACAACTGTCTTCCATACCGTATGTGTTGTAACAGTAACACTATCATGGTTGAAGGTTCCAAATTCCCTATGGCTTCTCCATCACTTTGGAAATTTTGAAATTTATTTGAGCCATGGAGTGGATGTGAAGTGGCAGCTCCTTCTGGTGTGGAATAGTTTGTCCATGCTTATTGCTGATTAGCATTCTTTGTAATGCCCTCTGGTCATATATTTATCTATGCAGAAATGTCCATCATATCCTATTCCCATTGTTCATGAATTACTTATATTTTGTTGGTACATCTGCATTTTAAAAATATATTTTCTTGTTTGTAAGTTACTCAATATGTTTATATTTCAAATTTTAGTTGAGGTATACAAGTCTCATGAATTACATATATACAGATGTAGGAACATAGCGATGCCTCCCACCTAACACTCCCTTGTGTCCACAATCTCTCGCTTCTTCCTCCCCCTCTCCTATTCCCACTCTTAATTTTTGCAAGGAACTATTTTCTTTTTTTTTTTATTTGACAGGTAGAGTTATAGACAGTGAGAGAGAGAGAGATCTTCCTTCCATTGGTTCACTCCCCAAATAACCACTATGGCTGGCACTGCACAGATCCAAAGCCAGGGGCCAGCTGCTTCTTCCTGGTCTCCCATGCGGTTGCAGAGGCCCAAGCACTTCGGCCATCCTCCACTGCCCTCCCGGGCCAGAGAACTAGACTGGAAGAGGAGCAACTGGGACTAGAACCTGGCACCCATATGCGTTGCTGGCGCTGCAGGCAGAGGATTAACCAAGTGAGCCATGGTGCCGGCCCTGCAAGAAACTATTTTCTAGTTTACTTTATACTCACGAGATTAACCCTACTGTATGTAACATGTTCTACAAATGGTATGAAGAAACAAACACTATTCCCCAAAAATGGATACAAAGGCTATAAATAAACATGGAGTCGCAAATTATCAATTTCACTCCAATTCGTTACATTTTAGGCACTTGTTAGGATAGATAAGAGAACACATATGATATATGTCTTTTATGATACTGGCTCTTTTCTCTAAGTATCATAGTTTTCAGTTCCATCAATGTTGTTGCAAAAGACAGGATTTTGGGCAGAGCCAAGATGGCAGATAGTGAGGACATGCACAGAAAGTCTGGGAAAATATACTTTCATAAAAGTGGAATTACTGTAGCCTCAGGAAAAGACTCAAGAAAAAAACTGCAGAGGAAATGCTTCCAGATTTAGCGGATCTGACACAGAGGACCTACAGGGAGCCCACCGTGTGGAAGCCCAGCAGCGGGAGTCGAGCCGCAGAATCTCGCCAGTGCGGGAATGGGAGGTAAGACAAAAACCTCAGAAACCCAGGACATTGGCGGGGAAAGGCAGAGGCCTGAGGCCCCATTGGGCAAAGATCACCAGGCTGACTGCAGGAGAGAAAAAAAAAACAAATAAATCAGGGGAACTAGCACGGACACTAGCCTCTATCTCCACTCACCTTACAAAGCCGAGCAAAACAAAGAGCAGGAGCCATTTTACATATGTAAAGCAGCAACCACAAGTAGCCAGGCAGAAAAACTTCACTCTGCTCGGGAGAAATAACAGGAGGTTAGAATCTAGTGAAAACAGGAGAACCTAATATCTGCGACTGTGAAAATCCAAGGGGAGTGAGCAAACTCACCGAGTACACAAACTCAGTAACCTTGGGACTGTGGTAAAACTTGAGAACACATTGAGGGCTACATAAACTCTTTGTGTAGTCCCAGGGGTAGATCAAATGAATACTCACAGAGGCCAGATTTCAACTACCCTCAATTCCACTCAGCTGTGTGGAATTACTTCCCAACTGAGTCAAAAAAAAAAAAAAAGATCCAGCAAGGAGTAAGGGAGAGAACAATCTGGGTGAGTCACTTTTTGCACAGCCTTAAACCTGAAGAATCAAGCAGAGCTCTCTGGCCACACCCATCACAGCCTCTAAGGATCCATCAAAGCAGACAGCCCACTTAGAGGCATAGTATAATGAGAAAAAAACACCACAACAACAACAAAAAAAAACAATAAATTATCTACAACATGCCAAACAACAAATGTAGAAACCGAGGTAACAAGAGCAAGGAAGACACTATGATGTCCCCAAATGAAAAAGACACCTCAATGCAAGATTATGAAGATGAAGAGATCGAAGAAATGCAAGAAGCGGGTCTCAAAAAATTGATAAGAACATTAAGAAGTTCTCAAAATAAATTCTTGAACTACAGAAATCCTTAATGGACAAGATAGAAAATCTCTCTCATTAAAATGAAACATTAAGGAGGAATAAAAATGAAATGAAACAACTAGTAGAACATGAAACTGTAATAGTGACAAGAAACCATAATGAAATGAAGAACTCAATAGATCAAATGACAAACACATTAGAGAGCCTTAAAAACAGAATGGGTGAAGCAGAAGAGAGAATATCAGAATTAGAAGACAGAGAACAGGAAAGGAAACAGTCAAACCAAAGAAAAGAAGAGGAAATCAGAAATCTAAAAAATACTGTCAGGAATCTACAGGATACTATTAAAAAACCCAACATTTGGGTTCTAGGAGCACCTGAATGCATGGAAAGGGAGAAAGGATTAGAAGGCCTTTTTAGTGAGATACTAGCAGAAAATTTCCCAGGTTTGGAGAAGGACAGAGACATCCTAGTACAGGAAGCTCATAGAACCCCTAGTAAACATGACCAAAAGAGATCCTCACCACAACACGTCGTAATCAAACTCACCACAGTGAAACACAAAGAAAAGATCCTAAAATGTGCAAGAGAGAAACGCCAGATTACTCTCAGAGGATCTCCAATTAGACTCACAGCTGACTTCTCATCAGAAACCCTACAAGCTAAGAGAGAATGACGAGATATAGCCCAGGTACTAAGAGAGAAAAACTGCCAGCCCAGAATATTATATCCTGCAAAGCTCTCATTTATGAATGAAGGTGAAATAAAGACCTTTCACAGCAAACAGAAACTGAAAGAATTCATCGCCACTCGTCCAGCCCTGCAAAAGATGCTTAAAGATGTGTTACATACAGAAACACAGAAACACGGTCACCAAAATGAAAGAAGGTAAAGGAAGGAAACCTCACAGCAAAAGATCACAGGAGTCTCAAACCATATATTAGAAAAAATCTTTGGCAAATGACAGGGCAAAGTTACTCCTTCTCGAGAGTCACATTGAATGTTAATGGCCTGAACTGTCCAGTTAAAAGACACCGATTGGCTGATTGGGTTAAGGAACAAAATCCATCTTTCTGCTGCTTACAAGAAACTCATCTTTCCAACACTGATGCATACAGACTGAAAGTGAAAGGCTGGAAAAAGATATACCATGCCAACAGAAATGAAAAAAGAGTGGGTGTAGCCATCTTAATATCGGACAACATAAACTTTACCACAAAAACTGTTAGGAGAGACAAAGAGGGGCACTATTTAATGATTAAGGGATCCATTCAACTGGAAGATAAAATGATTATCAATGTATATGCACCTAATTACAGGGCACCAGCTTATTTAAAAGACTTGTTAAGGGACTTAAAGGGAGACTTAGACCCCAATACAATAGTACTGGGGGATTTCAATACTCCACTCTCAGAGATATACAGATCAACAGGACAGAAGATCAACAAGGAGACAGTAGATTTAAATGACACTATAGCCCAATGGATCTCACAGATATCTACAGAACATTTCATCCTACATCTAAGGACTTTACATTCTTCTAAGCAGTACATGGAACCTTCTCTAGGCTTGACCACTTACTAGGCCATAAAGCAAGTCTCAGCAAATTCAAAAGAATTAGAATCATACCATGCAGCTTCTCAGACTATAAAGGAATGAAATTGGAAATTAGCAACTTGGGAATCCCTAGAGCACGTGGAAACACATGGAGACTGAATAACATGCTCCTGAATCAACAATGGGTCATAGAAGAAATTAAAAGAGAAATTAAATGTTTTCTGGAAGTAAATGAGGATAAAAGCACAACATACCAAAACCTATGGGATACAGCAAAAGCAGTGTTAAGAGGAAAGTTTATATCAATAGGTGCCTACATCAAGAAATTGGAAAGGCACCAAATAGATGAGCTTTCAAGTCATCTCAAGGATCTGGAAAATCTGCAGCAAACTAAACCCAAACCCAGTAGGAGAAGAGAAATAATTAAAATCCAAGAAGAAATCAACAGGATTGAATCTAAAAAAAATTACAAAAAATCAGGCAAACAAGGAGCTGGGTTTTTGAAAAAATAAACAAAATTGACACCCCATTGGCCCAACTAACTAAAAAAAGAAGAGAAAAGACCCAAATCAATAGGATCAGAGATGAAATGGGAAACATAACAACAGACACCACAGGAATAAAAAGAGTTATCAGAAATTACTACAAGGACTTGTATGCCAGCAAACAGGGAAATCTATCAGAAATGGACAGATTCTTGGACACATACAACCTACCTAAATTGAGGCAGGAAGACATAGAAAACCAAAACAGACCCATAACTGACACAGAAATTGAAACAGTAATAAAGGCCCTCCCAACAAAGAAAAGCCCAGGACCAGATGGATTCACTGCTGAGTTCTACCAGACATTGAGAGAAGAACTAACTCCATTCTCCTCAAACTATTCAAAACGATCGAAAAAGAGGGAATCCTCCCAAATTCTTTCTATGAAGCCAGCATCACCTTAATTCCTAAGCCAGAAAAAGATGCAGCACTGAAAGAGAATTACAGATCAATATCCCTGATGAACATAGATGCAAAAATACTCAATAAAATTCTGGCCAATAGAATACAACAACACATCAGAAAGATCATCCACCCAGACCAAGTGGGATTTATCTCTGGTATGCAGGGATGGTTCAACGTTCGCAAAACAATCAACGTAAACACTACATTAACAGACTGCAGAAGAAAAACCATATGATTCTCTCAATAGATGCAGAGAAAGCATTTGATAAAATACAACACCCTTTCATGATGAAAACTCTAAGCAAACTGGGTATTGAAGGAACATTCCTCAATACAATCAAAGCAATATATGAAAAACCCACAGCCAACATCCTTTTGAATGGGGAAAAGTTGGAAGCATTTCCACTGAGATCTGGTACCAGACAGGGATGCGCACTCTCACCACTGCTATTCAATATAGTTCTGGAAGTTTTAGCCAGAGCTATTAGGCAAGAAGAAGAAATTAAAGGGATACAAATCGGGAAGGAAGAACTCAAACTATCCCTCTTTGCAGATGATATGATTCTTTATTTAGGGGACCCAAAGAACTCTACTAAGAGACTGCTGGAACTCATCGAAGAGTTTGGCAAAGTAGCAGGATATAAAATCAATCCACAAAAATCAACAGCCTTTGTATACACAGGCATGCCACGGCTGAGGAAGAACTTCTAAGATCAATCCCATTCACAGTAGCTACAAAAACAATCAAATACCTTGGAATAAACTTAACCAAGGACGTTAAAGATCTCTACGATGAAAACTACAAAACCTTAAAGAAAGAAAAGGATACCAAAAAATAGAGAAATCTTCCATGCTCATGGATTGGAAGAATCAATATCATCAAAATGTCTATTCTCCCAAAAGCAATTTATACATTCAATGCAATACCATTCAAGATACCGAAGACCTTCTTCTCGGATCTGGAAGAAATGATGCTGAAATTCATATGGAGACACAGAAGACCTCAAATAGCCAAAGCAATCTTGTACAACAAAAACAAAGCCGGAGGCATCACAATACCAGATTTCAGGACATACTACAGGGCAGTTGTTATCAAAACAGCATGGTACTGGTACAGAAACAGATGGATAGACCAATGGAACAGAATAGAAACACCAGATATCAATCCAAACATCTACAGCCAACTTATATTTGATCAAAGATCCAAAACTAATCCCTAGAATAAGGACAGCCTATTCAATAAATGGTGCTGGGAAAATTGGATTTCCATGTGCAGAAGCTTGAAGCAAGACCCATACCTTTCACCTTACACAAAAATCCACTCAACATGGATTAAAGACTTAAATCTATGACCCAAAACCATCAAATTATTAGAGAGCATTGGAGAATCCCTGCAAGATATAGGCACAGGCAAAGACTTCTTGGAAAAGACCCCAGGAGCACAGGCAGTCAAAACCAATATTAACATTTGGGATTGCATCAAATTGAGAAGTTTCTGTACTTCAAAAGAAACAGTCAGTAAAGTGAATAAGCAACCAACAGAATGGGAAAAAATATTTGCAAACTATACTACAGATAAAGGGTTGATAACCAGAATCTACAAAGAAATCAAGAAAATCCACAACAACAAAACAAACAACCCACTTAAGAGATGGGCCAAGGACCTCAACAGACATCTTTCCAAAGAGGAAATCCAAATGGCCAACAGACACATGAAAAAATGTTCAAGATCACTAGCAATCAGAGAAATGCAAATCAAAACCACAATGAGGTTTCACCTCACCCCGGTAAGAATGGCTCACATTCAGAAATCTACCAACAATAGATGCTGGCAAGGATGTGGGGAAAAAGGGACACTAACCCACTGTTGGTGGGAATGCAAACTGGTTAAGCCACTATGGAAGTCAGTCTGGAGATTCCTCAGAAACCTGAACATAACCCTACCATACAACCCAGCCATCCCACTCCTTGGAATTTACCCAAAGGAAATTAATTTGGCTAATAAAAAAGCCATCTGCACATTAATGTTTATTGCAGCGCAATTCACAATAGCTAAGACCTGGAACCAACCCAAATGCTCATCAACAGTAGACTGGATAAAGAAATTATGGGACATGTACTCCATAGAATACTATACAGCAGTTAGAAACAATGAAACCTGGTCATTTGCAACAAGGTGGAGGAATCTGGAAAACATCATGCTGAGTGAATTAAGCCAGTCCCAAAGAGACAAATATCATTTGTTTTCCCTGATCGGTGACAACTGAGCACCAAAGGGGAAACCTGTTGAAGTGAAATGGACACTATAAGAAACAGTGACCTGATCAGCTCTTGTCCTGACTCTAGATGTACAATGTAATACTTTATCCTTTTTAGTATTTGTTGTTGTTGTTGTTGTTGTTGTTCTAGTACTAGTGGTTGAACTCTGTAATTAACACACAGTTATTCTTAGGTGTTTAAATTTTAACTGAAAAGTGATCCCTGTTAAATTTAAGAGTGGAAAAAGAGAGGGAGGAGATGTACAATTTGGGACATGCTCAATCAGACTTGCCCCAAATGATGGAGTTAGAAATGTGCCAGGGAATTCCAATACAATCCCATCAAGGTGGCATGTACCAATGCCATCTCACTAGTCCAAGTGATCAATTTCAGTTCACAATTGATGGCTCTGATAGGTCTAAGAGTCAAAGGGATCACACAAACAAGACAAGTGTCTGCTAATACTAACTGATAGAATCAAAAAGGGAGAGAAAGATCCAACAAGGGAAGTGGGATACACAGCAGACTCATAGTATGGCAGACGTCCTAAACAACACTCTGGCCTCAGAATCAGCCCTTAAGGCATTTGGATCTGGCTGAAGAGCCCATGAGAGTATTGTAGGCATGGAAAGACAAGACACCATGGAAAAGAGAAAAAAAGAAGACCTAAATGAAAGATCTCTGTGAGTGAGATCCCAGTGGAAAGAACGGGGCCATCAAAGAAGGAGGTACCTTTCTCCGAAGGGAGGAGAGAACTTCCACTTTGACTATGATCCTATCGGAATAAGATCAAAGTCAGCGAACTCTAAAGGCTTCCATAGCCCTGGCAACTCATGACTAGAGCCTAGGGAGATTACTGACGCCATGAACAGGAGTGTCAAATTGTTAAGTCAGCAACAGAAGTCACTGTGTACTTACATCCCATGTGAGATCTGTCCTTAGTGTGTTGTCTAATGTGCAGTGATGCTATAACTAGTACTGAAACAGTATTTTTACACTTTGTGTTTCTGCGTGGGTACAAACTGATGAGATCTTTACTAATTATATACTGAGTCGATCTTCTGTATATAAAGAGAATTGGAAATGAAAAAAAAACCTGGTGTTAAATTGGAAATGGCATAGAAAATTAATTTTTTAAAAAAATATTATGTAGGATATCTGTCTTTAATGTGCTCTACACTCTTATTTAATGCTATAACTAGTACTCCAACAGTATTTTTTTTTCACTTTGTGTTGCTATATGGAGGCAAACTGTTGAAATCGTTACCTAATATATACTAAACTGACCTTCTGTATATAAAGAGAATTGAAAATGAATCATGATGTGATTGGAAGGGGAGAGGGAGCGGGAAAGGGGAGTGTTGTGGGTGGGAGGGAAGTTTTGGGAGGGGGAAGCCATTGTAACCCATAAGCTGTACTTTGGAAATTTATATTCATTAAATAAAAGTTTAATAAAAAAAAAAAAAAGGTCAGAAGCTGGGAGTTATTCTGTGTGTGTGTGTGTGTGTGTGTTGCTCTCAGTCTCTTTCTCCTTCAAGTAGATGAAAATAAACATTCTTAGAAAAAATAAAATAAACATTCTTTAAAATATAGTAATTTTAGGCCGGCACTGCTGCTCACTTGGCTGATTCTCCGCCTGCGGCGCCAGCACCCTGGCTTCTAGTCCCAGTTGGTGTTCCAGATTCTGTCCCAGTTGCTCCTCTTCCAGTCCAGCTCTCTGCTGTGGCCGGGGAAGGCAGTGGAGGATGGCCCAAGTGCTTGGGCCCGGCACCCGCATGGGAGACCAGGAGGAAGCACCTGGGTCCTGGCTTTGGATTGGTGCCGCGCCGGCGGCAGCACGCCAGCCATGGCGGCCATTCTGGGGGTGAACCAATGGAAAGGAAGACCTTTCTCTCATCACTCTCTCTCTCACTTTCTAGTTCTGCCTGTCAAAAAATATATAGTAATTTTAGATTTTTTTATATATAGTAATATACCTGGATTCCTGCTTCTGCCGACCACCACCATTTACCATCTTCTTCCAACCACCATCCTCTCTCACTGAGATCATCCCAGATATCCCAAGAGCCACCAAACTTCCCCCCTTTGCCTCTCTTCAGTCTGTTCTCAGCACAACACACCAAGGGGTTCTTTTAAAGCATGTAAATCACATTTCATCCTATGGCAAAGCCATGTTAGAGTGGCCAGTGACACCTTCTATTTCCCAGCCTGGGATTCGCACTCCCTACTGATCTATGGCTTCTCACACTTCTCCCCATCTCTTTACCTCTCCTTGAACAAGCCAAGCAGACACACACATCCAGACTTCTGTTTGTACTTGAAATTCCTGCCTGGAATGCTCTTCTATCAGAAATATCCACGGAGGGCCGGTGCTGTGGTATAGCGGGAAAAGCCGCTGCCTGTGACTCCAGCATCCCATATGGGTACCAGTTCAAGTCCCAGCTGCTCCACTTCCAATCCAGCTCTCTTCTGATGGCCTGGGAAAGCTGTAGAAAACGACCCATATGCTTCGGTCCCACCACCCACATGGGAGACCTGGAAGAAGCTCCTGGCTTCTCACTTCAGCCTGGCCCAGCCCTGGCCATTGTGGCCATTTGGGAAGTAACCCAGCAGATGGAAGATCAATATCTCTATCTCTTCCTCTCTCTGTGTAACTCTGCCTTTCAAATAAATAAGTCATTTACAAGGAAAGAAGAAACAAACAAATGTCCATGGGCTCACTCCAATCCCTTTCTGACTGTTAGTGTTTCTGTGACTGAGCCTCCTCCACATTCCCTGTGGTGAATGCCGTGTGCCTCTCAAATTCACATCTGGAAGTCCTAACCTCCAGGTTGCCTATACGAGGGCACCTCAGGGCACATGGAGCATGTATGCCATCTTTTCATCCCATTTTCCCCATGCACTTTTTGCATTTGGAGATGGGGCCTGGGTGGATGTAGTTAAAGTTAAATGAGATCATGAAGACATGAAGATGTATTAGGAAGAGAATCTTCATGAGGAATGGAATCAGCCAGCACCTGGTGCTTGCATTTCTGGCCTCCAGGACTGAGAGAAAATGAATTTCTGCTGTTCAAACCACCCCATCAGTGGCAAATACCTGAGCTGACAAATACCTTCCTTATCTACTTGCTCCTTACTTTTCTCTACAGCACACATCTCCCTCTAACATACTATCTGTCTTTTTAATTTTCCATAGTCATACAGGAGTAGACCAGAATTGAAAAGAAAAAGATTGGGGCTGATGTTGTGGTGCAGTGGCTTAAAGCCCTGGCCTGAAGCGCCAGCATCCCATAAGGCACCGGTCCTGGTCCCAGCTGCTCCTCTTCTGATCCAGCTCTCTGCTATGGCCTGGAAAAACAGTGGAAGCTGGCCCAAGTCCTTGGGCCCCTGTATCCATGTGGGAGACCCAGAATAAGCTCCTGGTTCCTGGCTTCAGATCGGCGCAGCTCCGGCTGTTACAGCCATCTGGAGAGTGAACCAACAGGTGGAAGACCTCTCTCTGTGTCTCTACCTCTCTCTGTAACTCTTTCAAATAAATAATATCAATCTTTAAAAAAGAAAAAGGCTAAAAACAAACAATAACCAGCTTCAAAAAGTATAAACAGAAAACCACACTACACCTGACTCCACTAGACTAGAGAAAATAGCCAAGAGCACAAAATGACAAAAATCATAACAAAGACACAGCAGCTAAAGCTGCCGCTACAACACCTACATCCTATGGCAGAGTGCCATTCCAGTTCTGGCTATTCTGATTCTGGTCCAGCTCCCTGCTAATGCACCTGAGAAGGTGACAGATGATGGCCCAAGTGCTTGAGCCCCTGCCACCCATGTGGGAGATGGAGTTTCTGGCTCCTGGCTTCAGCTTAGTTCATCTGGGGCTGTTGCAGCCATCTGGAGGAGTGAACCTCTGGATGCAAGATACCTCTCTCTGTGTGTCTATCTCTCTCTCTCTTTCTCCATCTCTCCTGTCTCTGTGCCACTCTGCCTTTCAAATAAGTAACCCATTTTTTAAAAGCAAAGATTAAAAAAAAGATCAACAAAGATAACAAAGATGAAAGTTAGCTCTGAAAAACTTCTAGCATCGGGATTAGGGAAGAAAAACATGACCAAAAGCGAGAAATGAAGATTTGAATGTAACTTCAAAGGCTAAAAAAGATGATGAGAGATTATTTTGAACTCCAGGATCCGAACTTTTAAAAACAAAATTTCCTAGAAAAACATAATTTACTGAAACCACGAGGTGGCGCTGCAACATCAGCTTCCAGATGCCTCATGTCTCTCCAGGAATTTTTTGTGTCTTCATCTGGAAGAGCTCATGTATGCACAAGGAGCATACTGGACTTCTGGGTCACTCTACAGGGAGAGGAAGAATACAGGTGGCGGTGCCTTCCACTAAGACAGCAGGGGCAATGTCGATGTTATTGATGAACAGAAAAGATACAAGAGATAACTCCTCACACCACAGTACCACGCATCAGGCCACTATGCTGTTTTCTATTGTTGAGGCACACAATTGATGGCTTAAAACAATGCACACAGTTAATTATCTTGCCATTTCTGAGAACTGGAAACCGGGGCACAACTAAGCTGGGTCTTGGGCTCTCACAAGCCTGGAACCGATATGGGCTGTGGTTTCATCTTAAGTCTCAACTGCTGAAGAACCCCCCCCCCCAAGTTTGATCAAGTTGTCACCAGAATTCTTTTCCTTGTTGTGATAAGAATGAGGAAAATAGTTTTCACCAGCTCTTGGCAGGGGGTGGGGGTAGGCTGCCTCCAGCCTTGGGGACTGTTGTAGTGCCCTGGTGTTTTGCCTTTTCCATAGACAACCCACAGGATTGATTTGCAAGGGCACTGGGATAATCTTTCACTCTCATCTGCCAAGACCAAGTGTTATATGAAAAATGAAATTAGATGACACGTTAGGGGTGAACATTTGGCTCAGCAGTTATATACTGCTTAGAATGGCCAAATTCCATGTCAGAGTGCCTGGTTCAAATCCTGGCTCTTCCATTTCCAATCCAGCTTCCTGCTAATGCACACTCTAGGAGGCAGCAGGTGATGGCCCTGTGTGGGAGAACATCTGGGCTTCTCGCTTCAGCTTGCTGTTGTGGCATTTGGTGAGTGAACCAGCAGATGGAAGCTCTCTTGGTCTGTCTCTCTCCCCTCCCCCATCACTCTTTCAAACAAATCAGTCTTTAAAGAACGATGATGGTAATGTCAGTGACAGTGATGACATGATGATGATAATGATGATGGTGATGGTGATGAGATGATGGTGAAGGTGATGCTGCTACTGATGATGATCATGATGGCAATGGTAATGGTGACAATAATACCAGTGATGGTGATGATGATAATGATAATGCCGATGCTGGTGGCAAACAAACATTTATGGAGTACTTACCGTTTGCCTGGCATAGTTTTATTTCTTTCATATGTAACTCTTTTAACCGAAGTATAACTTATATACAACAAAAGGCATGAATTTTAAGTACACAGGCAAACAGATGGAAGACCTCTCTCTCTCTCTCTATCTGCCTCTCCTACTCTCTCTCTTTCAAGTAAGTAAATGAATCTTTGGAAAAAAAAGTGTACCGAGTTCTCTTGGCCTTCATGCCCCATCTCTGATGTTAGCAAGGCACCAAGAGGACCCCTGCCAGGGGGTTCCATTTCCTGCTCTCAGGAAAAAAAAGGGCCAGAACTTGCTATTTTTAAAAGCATGTTTAACTCAAAGTAAGCCATATGCCAAAATGGCATATTGTGGAGTGACCAATGTCAACCACCTTTACAGACAGAGGCCAAATGGAAGCAGCCTTAAACTCCTATGTGCAGCCACTGAGATCAAGGTAGGTCATTAAAATGTAGGTTCCCACACTTCTTTTGTCTTATTACAGTTTCACAGTTGACTATATTTTATTGTACTTAGTACATGAAGGTACCTCAATAGGTTCAGGAGAAAAAGGAATTTAAAATTGTTTATTTTGATGCAAAATATTTTTTAAATCTGTACATAGATTTTTGTTCTCCATAATCCTTGCCCCTTGGTTTGGACATTGTTTATCCCCCACAAGAGCTTGTGTGTTGGGACTTGGGTCCCCAGTGTGGTGCTGGGACCTTAGAGAAGCTGTAGTCATGTCAATGGGGGCACCACCCACAGAAGAAACTAAGACTCCTCTCTTGGACTGAGTTGGTTCCTGCAAGAATGAGTTGCTACAGAGACCAAGATTGCCCCTTCCCGGCCCAGTCTCTGGCTTCCTGTCTGGTCTTCTCACACACTCCTGCCATTATGTCATCCACTAGGCTGTGGTGCAGCCAAGGGGCCCTCACCAGAGGCAGAAACCTCAGGGCCTCCCAGTCTTGCACTTTCAGCCTCCAAAACCGTGAGCTAAATCTCCCTCTTTTCTTTTCTGACAAAAGTGCCCAGGTATTTTGTTATAGCAACAGAAAATGGACTAATGCAAGTGCCTTCTAAGGGGGTGGACACTCTACTGTGAGTGCTCTCAGCTGTACTGGGACTCAAGGCCCAGGAGGCAGATCCAGGAATTCAGTGGCAGGCACCCCACCCTCCAGGCTGGGGCCCCAGGGATTCTGCTAAACTGCAGTGTGGCCACTTGGAAGGTGCTTTGAGGAGCCCCAAGAGGTCCCTCTGGGAAAAAAGGCCACACCCCCACCTGCTCACCCTGAACTGAAGCATGCCTTGAGACTCCTCTTAGAAAACCCTTCATTTCCCAAGAGGTTCCTGTTAAAAGTCCTGAAACCAGGAGGCACCACTCCAGCTGCCACTCCTGCCAGTTAGCAGTGGCATCCATTTCCCCAAGAACTGGGGAGCTTGCAGGGCTGGAGAGTGTGGGGAAAGCCATCTGGAAGGAGCATGGGGGTCAGGGATTACTTCGGTGGATGCTCACCAGGGTCCTGTGGGTAAAATCTGCAGCAGAAATGCTCAATGCTCCCCAGCCAGTTCACGCCCTTGGGTGCTCCTCTCCCACACTGACTCAGCTTGGCCATGTGACTTACTTTGTACAAAGGGGCAGTAACAAACACTACACAGACAGACATCTGGAAATTCTGTCCACTGGGGCTTGCTCTGTCTTCCCACTGGGTACACCATGAACAGGCCCGAGCAAACCTCCTGGAAGACAAGCTGGCCCAGCTAAACTGACAGCAGTGAGGCTGTGACCCCTCACCCAACACATGGAACTTAAGGAATGCTGGCTGTTCTGTTACCATGTTCTGAGGATATTTGCTCCCCAGCAAAACCTAACCTGGAGTTTCTGACTCATTCAAAGCCACACAAGAAGCTGAAAGCGGGAACTCCATCTCCTTACTCAGTATCTGTGTGTATTTAGCTCAAGGAAGGTTGTTCAGAATCCTCTTGAATTTGTGGTCCACCTCCTGGCACTTACCTACCTGCCCACCATGGGGCAGAGGGGGAAAGGGGGAGGGGAGGAGTTGTTCATGCTAGAATGGCATCAAAAATATCTGGCACGTAGATTTCCAAGGTGTTGGATCAGAGCAAGGTCCCTGGTATTCCTGGAATGAGACCCTTCATGACCGCATCGTGAAAGGTATGGAGGTCCCTAGGGGAGGGAATTAACTGGTATAGAAAGTGCAATGTTTAACTGCAGGTCTGGCCATACAAGTATGGGCTTGCAGATCACCAGCTCTGCCGGAAGCAGCAACAAGTTTGTGGAAGAAGTTAGGATGACGAGAGATGCTGATTTTGGTGCAAACATTTTTGTGAAATTCATGCATAGTGTTTTCACAATGTGAGTTTTTTCATGCACTTTTTGAAAACCCCTTTCCCCTCCCCTATGTTTAACCTGCAGCTGCACAAGCTGAAGATTGTGGGGAATTTCCTTCTCCAAGAACAGGTGCCCACAACTTCCAAAGAGCTTTCCCTTAATATAACTGATGCCAAAGACACAACCCAACTCAGCACAAGAGCATTATGGAAGCATCACACAAAAACAGGAGTATTCTCAGATAATTTATTCAGAATTTTACTATAAACAGGTAATTATCCCATATTTTACATGCAGAACAATTTCAATATCCCCTCCCCCCCTCAAAAAGGCATATTCTGTACATGATACTACTTGGCTCCTGTAGGAAAACATTGAAAAAAATAATAATCATTGAGCTTTGGGTGGTTTTCGTGTTTCTGAGTTGTTTTCTGCAAAACCTGTGGCACATTTGATCCTGTACTGTTGACAGAGGCCACCCAGGCACACAAGGGGCAGGGAGCAGCAACTTTGACACAAAGTGTACAGACCAAACAAGCCATTCCTGAATACACGTACGGACACACACGGGTGTGTGGGCTGTTCCTTCTCAAATGGGACCAAGAGCCCCAGATTCATGATGTGATCCTGAGCAAGCGTTTTTATGGCCGATTTCCAGATAGCAAACTTTGCTGGAGCTGGTTCCGGCACTTCACAGAAGATGGCAGTGAGCTCAGAACATCATACACCCACTGTTTCTCAGGGGACCCCTAAGGAAATATCAGCTCTTCTATTGCAGCCCCTCGAAGTCCATCACATTTTTCGTGTGTGTTCTAAAGAAGCAGCACTGGTCTGTTCTTTCCATTCCCAATCACACCTCTGGTGTAAATTAATATTCTGAAGAACATTCTGGAAGATTTTCTGAACTGATACCATTCTATGTGCAACCATTTGTTAAAAAAAAAAAATCAGCATTCCCCATTCTCCACCCACAGCAAAAATATACTATCTGAAGAGTCTCAGGTGAACAGGACTCCTCAGGTGGCATCTAAAAGAAATTCCATCTCCAACTTCCTCCCTCTACAAACTGTGAAAGTTGTTGGAACTATGGCACATCCACTCACCTCCAGGATGGCCACCCAGACCATGCCTCCATGGCACTCTTGCCCACTGACAAGTGTAAAGTAGGTTACAAATATACACCTTCCAGCCAAGTAAGCATGCTTCAGGGTGGACTGTCTGTCCAGGTGGGATACCGTGAACAACTGGCCCACCAGCTAGAGGCATAGTCTCTCAATCATACAATCATATAGCAGATGATTGAATCAATTCCCACATTTTCCTCACTTGTGCTCAGCCTATACCCAGACACCCAGCAGTGCTTCCCTTCCTACAGTCTTCAAAATACAGGACAGCACCTGGGACAGCTCCCCAAACAGGACTTCTTCCTGATATGTGTGTATCACTGATCCAGGGGCAAAGTGATGCAGTTGCTATTCTCCCCCTGGGAGAAGAAATGACTGTGTGGATTTCACCACACTAATGAGAACGGTTTTCATCAGAGTGAGACATCTTCAAAAATGAACAACAGAAAACATCAACCTACGCTGGTGTTGCTGCTGTTCTGTAACCAATCACTGCAGACCCCCAAGGTCACAGTGACTTTCTAGACCAAAGTTCTGTTGTTACAAAGTCAGTATTTTCTCATGCCAAAGGATGCTGGTGACCCAACCTGACAGCCGCTAGGTCTTACATTGCAGCAGTGTCAATGAAATGGATGAGCTCCCCTTTGCACAGGGTGGGCCCTGTGTTCCATCTCTCTCCAGGGCAGGTGGAGAAAGGTAAGTCTGCACCAGCAGAGCCTTTAAGAAAGACAGTGAGAGCAGCAAGGTTTGGCAATTAGGGCAACGGCCCTGTTTGCCTCAGCTCAACTTTCACGCTGGTTCTCAAAGCTGCAAAAGCTCCAAGTATCAGCCTGAGGTCAACCAAAACCCCAGACAGGTCCAGGGTCTTGTCTCTACCAAGTAAAGTGTTCAGTACTCCCATGTGCTTAGGACTTGGGGTTTCCCCAAAAGCCCCCTTCCCACTCAGAGCACAGAGGGAGACATTGCTCTAGGTGTCTGTGTGTGAGGTGTCCTTGAATCCGATTCATCCTGGCCCGAGTGAGAATCCACCTGCAGGGGGCCCAGGGCACCCTCCTGCCCACTTCAAGCAATCCCATGGGACAGGTGGGGAGACTGGCTCTGAAGCCAAGCCTGTCTTTGTCCAGTAGAACAAGGACACAGCTACCTCTCACCCAAGGGAGGCAGACCACAGGCGGGGGTCAGATCTACCACATGTCCTCAAACTTGGTTTATGTTTTATTGTGTCAATAGATGGAGCAGGATTTGTTCTTCTATATTTTAAATGTTTTTATTTCAGAGACAGAGAGCAATGCCATCTGTTGATTCACTCCCCAAATGCCCACAATGGCCACAGGGCTGGGCAGAGCCAAAATCTGAAGTTGGGAGCTTAATCCAGATCTCCCATGTGGCTGGCAGGGACCCAGTCGATTGAGCCTTCAACGCTGCCTCCTAGGGTCTGCACTAGCAGGCAGCTGGAGCCAGGAATGAAACCCAGGCAGTCCAGTGCAGGCACAGGTGTTGCTATTAACCTGTATCTCAACTGCAAGACCCAACACCCATCCCAGTGGAAGATTTTTTTTTTTTTAAGAAATCCTAAATTCAGAGAAGGATATTATCAGCCAGCAGAAAAAGGATCTATGCTCACAAGAAGGCTGCACCTTCTCCATCCCAACTCCCTCCCTCAAAATCCTTACTGGTCCCTGGAATTTAGAATCAGCTGACACACGTTTTCCCTGATTCAGACCAGACCCAGGCAGAATTCTGAAGTCTCCAAGATGTCCATTGTTGAACCACATCCTAGCAATACACTGAGGTAGACTGTGCTGGAAAAAAAAAAAAAAGAAATCATTACCCACATTCACCTGTTTATTTTTTCCTTGATAAAAACTTACATGCACTCCATTTTTTACGAAAGTGATTTTCAGAGTGATTTTATATATTAAAATAAATACTTTTCCCCCTAATATAAGAAAGTCTTTCTGAATTAGAAAAATGTGAAAATTGCTGCTAGTGTAGTATACGACCACTACAAATTTGCTATGAAAAGAACAAAATATCTAGACCTACTTTTTTTTTTAATTTACGTACAGAACCCTCTTGTATGTACAAAATAAATTTGGCGAAAATAATTTCTGTCCTCTTGCTTCTTGTACTGAATCACAGAGGGTCCCCAGCAATATTTTACATGCCATCATTTTCCAAATCCTATAAATAAGAGAGCAATAAACAATTGGAACTCGCGTCTACCTGTGTCTTTAGTCAAGAATCGAAAAGGCTCGGAGGCTGCCACTATGCATCTGTCCCCCTCTGGAGCCCGAAACTCTTCAGAAGAGAGAAGGCAGCAGTCACAGCCTGTGAGGGACCACTCCCGGGGCATGGGGGGTGACCACATCTGTGAGCCCAGGTGAAGAGTTTCCCTCCCCCACCCCGTTCTTCCTCTGAGCAGCTGTGGTTCCTTTCACAAAGGGAAGGGACTATGGGGTCCCGCCCACCCAGAAGTCCTTGGTGTGCAGGTCTTGAACGGTTGCTCCTCCAGACTCCTCTCTCCTGGGCCCTGCAACATCACGAAGCCCCTGAGAAGTGCCTCAGGTGCCGCGGTGGCCACATCTCCTTTGCCATTGCTTATGCTGTCCTTCAGACGTCTTTGGGCTTTGATTGTGTTGTGTTTGCACAGTCCCCAGGGGCCGTGCAGGTCCGGGCGAGGCAAAGCCGCATGAGGTACATAGAGAGAACCCAAGGGAGAACACGGGCGTCCTCGGAGCTGGGTTCCGCTCCTGGAAGCCTCCCACTGAGCCGAGCAGGAGCCCTGTGGCAGGCGGTGGTATCCAAACCACACCTTCCACAAAGCCCACCTGTGTACCCACTCAGCATGGCCTCACGATGTCCACAAAGATTAGCAGCGAATGTGGCTTAATTCCCAGAAGAATGGATGCTTTAAGACCAAACAAAGAGGCTGATAGTACCTGGCACCCCTCCTTACAAGCAGGAAGGCCCACCCGTGACCACACCCCCGACTCGATAACTTTCACGGCTAATGCTAAAGGTGTTCTCCCATTAAACAGGGTACAAATATATCCTCAAAACTTTCCTGCCATCCCAGTTCTTTTATTTTTTTTTTCCCTATCCTAGCTTTGTTTGGTCTTGAAAGAACCCATGATCACTCTAAAAGAAATGCTCCTCCCTTAGTTCCTGGGGAAAAAAAAATTTTTTTCATCCAAGTGAAAGGAGAGGAGACATCCGAGGCTAGACTTGTAAAATGAGAAGAACCTGCCGGGGGCACAGTATGCCAGGGAATAAGGCAGGGGAGCGTGGGGCCGGAACACGCCAACTTGAAGCAGCACAAGTGTCAAGTGCCGGCTCTGCACGCGTGAATACTCTGCACGTGCGTGTGTGCACACACACACACCAGCGGTCTTTAACCTGCACACACACACAGTGTGCACACACCGGGGACCGCAGGTGTTCACGCAGAGTATGAAAACAGCAGCTATTGGTCAACTTGAGGAACTGATCTTTGTGGAGAAGAAGGCAAAGAAGCGACGTCCTTCAGTGGGATGAGTAAAACCTGCGCACGCCCACCCTGGCGAGCGTGGAACTCCCTGCAAACAGGGGGGTGTGGGTTTTCCTTTTCTCCTTTCAAACTTTTGTTCCACAAACAAGTATTACATTTTATACTGTAGCTCAGACACCAGCAAGGAAAAAAAAAAAAAAAAAAAAAGACTGTAAAAACAGGTGCTTTCTTCCCATTGTGCTACGAGATTAAAAAACAAAAACAAAAATCCCGGTTTGAGACAGCTGTAGAAAACCCTCCCTGCCCCTCTAGGCTCACAGCTGCATCTTTCGCGGACGCCCCGGTCACATTGGCAATTGCACAAGTGTGTGTGTGAAGTCCGAAGACAAGCAGAGAAGTCGAGGGCCAATTTCTGAGCCCGGTGGGCCACGCGGGCAGGTTGCCGCGATCCTGAGCTTTCCGGAGACTTTCGAACCAGAGGAAGTTGTGGATGGAAACCCCGGGCCCGGGCAGGCGCCGTTAGGAGGGATTCGCCCGAGGCAGGCTCAGAATCCGCCCGTTTTTCTTGCCCCCGTTCATGTGGGTGTAGGGGATGTGGTCTTCATATCGCTTGACGCCCAGCGAGGAGCCCCCTTCCCGGCCCCCCGCCTCCTCCCTCTGGCAGTGCGCGGACCGGTCCAGCGGGACGCTCTCCATGTCCTCGAATTCCATCTCCAGGTCCTCACTCTCGGGAGCCTTGTTCTCCTCGCTGTGGAAGAAGGAAACTTCCGGGAAGCTGGGGTGGAGGTCGTCCTTCAGCAGGCTGACGATCTCCAGGAAAGTGGGCCGCATCTTGGGGTTGAACTGCCAGCACATGCGCATCAGGTCCGTGCTGCGGGACACAGGGACACGGCCACCATGAGTCTGGGGGCCCAGCCAGGCAGCCCCTCCCCCGTCCTCTCGCCTCTGCAGCCCAGGCCAAGCGTGCTGCAAGATGCTTTGAAAGGTTTAGTTAATTGAAACACACACACAGAGAGAGAGAGAGAGAGAGAGAGAGAGAGAGAGAGAGAGATCTTCCATCTGCTGGTTCACTCTGCAAATGGCCACAAGAGCCAGGGCTGAAGCCAGGAGCCAGGAGCTCCATCCAGGTACGTGGCTGGCAGGGGCCATCACTGCTGCCTCCCAGGGTGCACAGGAGCAGGGAGCCGCATCAGAAGTGGAGCAGCTGGGACTTGAACTGGCACACCGACACGGGAGGCCCATATTGCAAGCAGCAGCACAACACATTGCACAGCAACACCAGCTCCTTCTAGGAGCTTTGTGAAGGGTCCCGGCCCAAGGGCTGCCCCAGGCAGTGTTGGCAGGCTTCTCATTTCACACACTCCTGATTTCCCTGCCCCTCCCCAATCTGGTGCATTTCCTGAGGGCTCAGTCCCACCCGGGGCTGCTTGGAAAGGCCGCCTGTGACCCCCGGCGGTTCCAGGGAAAGACCTCTCCAGGCCGGGGAGCTGAAGCTCATGGGAGCAGCAGTGCCAACGGAACCCAGAGAGACAGCTCTGTGTGCGTCCTGCTGGCCCAGCCCTCCATCTCTGGGGGGCGGCGGGAGGCACCTCAGTCCGGCGTCTGTCAGCACCCAGGACCCCAGCCTCACATCCTCATGGCTGCCCATTTCCTCAGCCAGCAGCACTCCGAGAAAGGGGCTGAGGACTTGTGTTTGCCATTTTCCCTCTTTCTTTCCAAACTCTAACTTCTTCTACAAGAGTCAGCCAGCTCAGTCCCCAGATCAAATCCACCCCCGCGCCAGGGCCAGGGTGTTTTTGAATAAAGTTTTATTGGTACACAGTCATAGCCATTCTCTTACATAATGTCTGCGGTTGCCTTCCAGCTACATCCACAGAACAGAGGAGCTCTGACAGAAAACCCTATGGCCCACCGAACTGACGCCACTCACCAAAGGATCCCTTCCAGAAAAAACATGGGCAAACCCCTGGCCTTAATTCCCCTGACCACGGAACTAAAGCTGGCTGCTGCCTTGCATGGCTACGAGAGGAAATGTATGGGGAAATGTTTAAAATTATTTTGCTCCAAGTTTCTAAATGACTCTGCTTCTCACTTTTTCCATATCAGATTTCTTCCCATGAAGTTTCCTCAGTTGATGTCTTTTTTGGGAGCTGCAGTATTCAAATGGATTTTCTTAATAAGCCTTGATAAAGGTCTTTATATAAAAATAGATATTATCAATATATAAAAATTATATATCAATTAAGTGCTCATTGTAGAAAAGTCAGGGAAAAAAAAACAAAATATACACATCTCGCAATTTTCCTTCAGCTTTAACCTTTGGTCTTTTCAACTGAATATACCCATTCCCGCTTAATTTTTTTAAAGATTTATTTTATTTATTTGAAAGAGTTAGAGAGAGAAGGAGAGGCAGAGAGAGAGAGAGGTCTTCCACCTGCTGGTTCACTCCCCAAATGACCACAATGGCTGGAGCTGAGCCGATCCGAAGCCAGGAGCTTCTTCTGGTCCCCCACATGGGTGCAGGGGCCCAAGGACTTGGGCCATCTAATACTGCTTTCCCAGGCCATAGCAGAGAGCTGGATCGGAAGCGGCCCAGCCAGGACTCAAACTGGTGCCCATGTGGGATGCCAGTGCTGTTGGGCTGCGGCTTTAACCTGCTGCGCCATAGTGCCGCCCCCCCCCCCACTTGATTTTCATCATAAGCTTATCTACCGAGTTCAATATATTGGAAGCATCATTTGAAATGTCAATGGCGACATCATATGAATCGACTGAGTTAGCTGGCGGCTCTCCTGTTGTTGGCTATTTAGATCTTTTTCCGTCCCCTTCCCTCCCCTCCCCTCCCCTCCCCTTCCTCTTTCCCACCTTTCCTTTCTCTCCGGCATCCTCACACCACATCACTCTGAACCGCGAGTACAGCGGCACAGTAAGAACGCTCCTCTGGGCTAGCGCTGTGCTGCAGTAGGTTAAGCTGCCACCTGGGACACCTGCATCCCTTAGAGCACCAGCTCCAGTCCCGCTGCTCCATGTCCTGTCCTGTCCAGCTCCCTGCTAACGCGCCTGGGAAGGCAGCGAATGATGGCCCAAGGACCTGGGTCCCCGCCCCCCATGTGAGACATAGACACAGCTCCTGACTCCTGCTTCCCACCTGGCCCATCCCTGCCTGCTGCAGCCATTTGGAGAGAGACCAGTAGATGGGAGTTAGCTCTCCACCTCTCTCTCTCTCTCTTTTTTTTTTTTATTATTTTTCTGACAGGCAGAGTGGACAGTGAGAGAGAGACAGAGAGAAAGGTCTTCCTTTTCCGTTGGTTCACCCTCCAATGGCCGCTGCGGCAGGGGCGCTGTGGCAGGGGCGCTGCGGCCGGCGCACCGCACTGATCTGGAGCCAGGAGCCAGGTGCTTCCTCCTGGTCTCCCATGCGGGTACAGGGCCCAAGCACTTGGGCCATCCTCCACTGTCTTCCTGGGCCACAGCAGAGAGCTGGCCTGGAAGAGGAGCACCCGGGACAGAATCCGGCTCCCCGACCAGGACTAGAACCCGGGGTGCCAGCACCACAGGCAGAGGATTAGCCTATTGAGCCATGGCGCCGGCCTCCATTTCTCTCTCCACACACGCCGTCCATCTCTGTCTGCCTCTCAAAGAAAGAAAAAAATATTTTAAAAACACTGTTTAGGGGCCGGCGCTGTGGCGCAGTGGATTAAAGCCCTGACCTGAAGCACCAGCATCCCGTATGGGCGCCGGTTCTAGTCCCAGCTGCTCCTCTTCCAATCCAGCTCTCTGCTGTGGCCTGGGATAGCAGTGGAGGATGGCCCAAGTCCTTGGGCCCCTGCACCCATGTGGGAGACCCGGAAGAAGCTCCTGACTCCTGATTTTGGATTGACGCAGCTCCGGCCATTGCGGCCATCTGGGGAGTGAACCAGCGGATGGAAGATCTCTCTCTCTGTCTCTACCTCTCTGTGTAACTCTGTCTTTCAAATAAATAAAATAAACCTTAATAAAAAAAGTTTTTTTTTTAAAAAAAAAAGACTAGCTGGCAATACTACCACTAATGCTATATCCTGGTGTGTTTAGTTTTTCTATTTCTTTCACCTTTTCTTGTGTGTGTGTGTGTTTATTGGTCTATCAGTAAGGTTGGACAATTTTCCAAATGTTTCATGGCAGGTGTACATGCATTGCACATTTGCTCCTACAAAAAAAATATACAACGAAAAGATCTGGAGGCCTGATAAATTTTTAAGTAATAAAGAATAAAGTTAAGCAGGGATCTTTCTAGTTCTTCAGCTCCCTTCTCCCAAAGTAACCACTGCTATGGATTTCTTGTAGAACCTTCCAAAGGTAGGATCTGCAGGGAAGGCTTCCACACGAAGATGGGCCACGCTACCACAGCATGAAGGTAGACACAGGAAATGCGAGCAGAAAACACAGACACAAAGCATTCTAAGTGTTTGCAGGTATGTAAATGTATGAGCATACTTCAAAATGTCTGTGGCAAACAGAATTACAGGATCTTTATTTTAATGCAAAAAAAAAGAGTTGCAATCCTGTTCAGTTTTTTTCATCATACACATCTCTGAATTTGAGAAGCAGAGCGACAGACAGAGAAGGCTCCCATCCAAATGCCTGCAACAGCCAGGGTCAGGCTGGAGCTGAAGCCAGGAGCCAAGAGCACAGCCCAGGTCTCCCACGTGGGGGGCAGGGACCCAGGCACTTGAGCCAGCACTGATGCCTCCCAGGTACACATGCACAGGGAGCCAGGGTCAGGGGCCAGAGGTGGGATTCGAGCTCTCTGTGGGGATGCAGGCATCTTAGCTGGTGCCTTAACCATGAGGCCAAACGCCCATGACTCCTGATGTACATTTTTCACAAACATTTTGAAGCTCCTTCTATGTGTGTATTTCAAAATTTCTTGGACCAAAACTTCTCTTGTCATTCAAATTCCTGCAAACTTTTTGAAGTCCCCTCCCCTGACATGCAGACACACATCCCCAGGTACGGTGGGAAAGCACAGCACACACACAGAGGGCAGGCTCCTTTGATTGAACACCTCACCCGCCGCATACCCTTCCTGTACTCACACTCTCTCTGGACAGTTGTCGGGTTGGTCCAGGTACCCTCCGTCCATGACAAACTTCAACACCTGCTCATTGGACAGGCCTTGGTAAGGCTGCTCTGCCAAGCTGGTAATTTCCCAGAGGACCACGCCAAACGACCTGTCAAGGACAATCGCAAGCAGTTAACACATGTGTGCACACACCTGCACATGCATGCACACACATGTATACACACCTTCATGTCCACACACCTACACACGTGTGCACACGCAGGTACACCCATGCACATGCGCACACACACACAAGTGCACACACACGCCTCTTCTTGCTTTGCTAGAACCTGGGTAAAGGCAATCCGTGCTGTGGTTCCTATATGCCTGTAAGATTAGCTCTGTCAGAACGTAACCATAGCTGTGCTGGGGTTTCTCAGACAAGACATTGCCTTCATGTTCTTGGTGGAGAGGTGGGAGGGAAGAAGCCTGCCTTTGGCATGCCCATGCTGGTCACTCTCTCAGGGCCCCTGGGGACTCCAGCCGCGCAGCCACATGGCACTCACCACATGTCAGAAGAGGTGGTGAAAACCCCGTCCTTCAGGGACTCCGGTGCCATCCATCGCACAGGCAGCAGACCCTTGCCCCCCTTCCGGTAGTAATCCGTTTCGTAGATGTCTCTGGTCATTCCGAAATCTGGCAACACACAGTTGGCACTCTCAGCCTGCAACCTGCCCCTCTGGCTGCTCTGGCACCGGCAGAGTCCTCAGAGCCAGGGCTCACCTGCCCCAGGTGTGTGCCCACCTGGGTGGTGGCCGACTCCAGCGAGGATGGACCCTGAGGGTACTTGTGGGAGTGTGAAGGGAGAGGAGGGGCCTCCATTTGAGGGGAAGGGACAGGTGGCATCAGGCGACCGAGCAGTGATGTCAACATGTCCCTCCCACCTGAACCTTCCGGGGCATCTGAAGCTGAAGTTTCGACTTTCTCCAGTGAACCTGCTCCTTCTCAGGGGTCGCAGCCTTGCCATCCACAAGCTGCTCTGTCCTCCTGTGAATGGTGCCCATTCTCCCGAATCCACCTGTGCCTCCCCATTGCTCAGGCCCTAGCCGGGCTTCCCTCCCAACCGCCCAAGAGCAGGTACCTCCAGAGGACCCTGTCCCCTCCCATTGCTAAGGAAGGAGACGAGCATTCAGCACCTTGAACAGCACGGCGCCTCCTCCTGCTTCTCATAGCCTACACAGGGCGACATCGAAAGGACCTGCCTGAACTCCCAAGGCCCTGATGGGTCTAGTTCCTGCCTTCTCAACCTCACTTCTTGTGCTGCCCTGGTCCCCTCGACACTCATTCTCTCCCCAGCCTCAGGACCCCTGCACATGCTGTACCCTCCTCCAGGGGTGCTCTCACTCATCCTGCCAGTTTTTTTTTTTTTAAGGTTGATTGATTTGCAAGGTATAGTGACAGAGAGACAAAGAGAGAGAGAGACCTTCTATTTGCTCGTTCACCCCCCCCAAATGGCCACAACAGCCAGGGCTGGTCCAGGCCAAAGCCAGGAGCCTGGAACCCTATCTGAGCCTCCCATGTGGGAGGCGGGGCCCAACTACTTGAGCCACCAACTTTTGCTTTCCCAGATGCATTAGCAGGGAGCCAGATCAGAACTAAAGCAGACAGGACTCAAACTGGCACTCTGATACGGGATGCTGGCCTCACAGGCCGCAGCTTAACTCAATAACCACAAGGTCAGCTCCTCATCCTGCCCGTCTCGGATAAAATGCTGCCTCCTTACAGAGAGGGGTCCCTTCCTGACCTGCCCTCTACCCCTCAGCTGGCTCTGTCATGGACCCATTCATCTTCAGCCATCTTCCCCAGCTGATAAAAGTACAGACCCCTCTGTGGTTCTGCTGGAGAAGCCCTATCCCAGATAACCACCTGTGGGGATGCGCAGGGTCTACCTCCACGCTGACCAACATGGCAGCCACTAGGCTCGGGCAGCTGTGGACCACCTGAAACGCGGCCAGGGCAACAGACTGACCGGACTGGCCATCTGCTGCAGTGAATTCGACTCCACCTGGCCACACAGGCCCATTCTTCACGTACACAGACTGCAAGCTGGGGCTGGGGCTTGGTGCTGCAGGTAAGAGGCTGCCTGGTACACATGCAAGTCATATCGGGGTCCTAAAGCCAACTCCCGGCTCTGCTCCAGGCTCCAGCTTCCTGCTTGTGTGCACCCGAGAGGCAGCAGGTGATGACTCGAGTGGTTGGGTCCTTGTCACCCTCACGGGAGACTGGACAGAGTTCCCAGCTGCGGGCTTCAGCCTGGTTCAGTCCTGGCTACTTTGGACATTTGAGGAGTGACCCAGGAGATGGGAGTGTGAGTTTTCTCTCTCTCTCTCTCTCTCTCTCTCATAAGAAAAATAAAGTTTTTTAATTTGTATTCAAGAAAAGACTGCAAGCCTCGTAAGAGTAGACAAATCGAAGTGCGTGTTTAGCACTTACTGCAGACATACAAAAGTACTTGAGAAAGTCGGAGGAAAACTGGAATTAAAAGGTGTTTGCTTGGCAAATAGACATCTGAAATCTGTGCCTATGAGTGGTCTTCAAAATGTTTGCGAAAAATGTGTATTAGGAAAAAAGCCATGAATGAATTTTAAAAGTTTTTTTTTGTACCAAAATAAACCATTTTTTAATCCCATTTTCCACAAACTATCTGAAGGACTCGTGTATCTTTATAGAAGTGAAGGGGTGAGTGAGTTTATCAGCGAAATGCAGTTAAAGTACTGCTTGGGTCCTGGCTTCAGCCTGGCCCGGCACTGGACCGGTAGGATAGGAGATTCTCTCTCTGCCTTTCAAACAAATAAATCCTTCTTTTAAAAAATTACAGGACCAGACCCCCACGCCTACTCTACCACCCACCTACCCCAAAGCCTAACCCTTGACACAACTGAAAACAATTTAGCAACTCAGTTTAGAAAACTTCCTTCCAAGACCAAAGCTGGCCCGGGCCACACATTTCAAAGCAGAAAGCAAGGCTCAGGGACGAACCTCCGATTTTGACGGTAAAATCGTGGGCAACCATGCAGTTTCGGGCTGCCAGGTCCCGGTGCACGAACTTCTTGGCGTTCAGGTACGCCATGCCGTCCGCGATCTCCGCCGCCATCTGAATCATCTCTTGGAGGGTAGGGGGAGGGCGACCCGGGTTGTTCTGAAGCCGAAACATGGGGTGGGGTTCAGAGACGCTGGGACCTGCCTCCGGGAGCAGGTGCCCCACCAGGGACCTAGAGGCAGCCTCACCTCGGCCTCGGGCCGCAGAGAACGAAGGTAGCTCTTCAAGTCTCCATGAGCCATCAACTCCATCACCACCAGCGTGGGCTGGCCCTTGGACACCACCCCCAGGAGGCGGACCTGCAGAGCAAGCATGAGGTTCTGGGTGAGAGCCATGGATGGTCTGTACTCCCCATCGGCACTCTGTCTAGTGTCTCCACCATGCACAGTGCCCTGTGCCTGGAGGGAGTGTGGGCAGCTCTGGTCTGGAGGAAGAAGCACACCTGCCCACACACAGGGCCATTCCAAGGCAAATACCATCCCCCTGATTCCTGCTCCTACCTGCAGGCCTTTGCATTAGCTGCGCCACCTGACTCTGCTCACTCTCCCACACCCACACGGCTCAGATACGCCCTTCCCACCCTCCTCTCTGTTCCATTCTCCATGGCGTTTCCTCCCAAGATAATTAACACAGCAGATTTGGGATCCGTCTCTGCCTGCTACAGTTGAGGCCCCCTGAACGCAGACATCTACTGCATCTCAGAGGCAAAAACAGGGATTTGGGTGCCTGCAGGTACATGGTAAAGAGATGAAGCCCAAAGAGAAACAGAGACCACTGGGGGAGCAGAAAAGCAGGAGGAATTTGTGCTAGATTTAGGGGGTAGGGGGCAAGAATTAGTGCAGGTGGGGTATAGTGGACTTCTGTGTGGTTCAGGATTACAAGGAGCCAAGAAGAGATGGAAAATTCTGGAAAGTGATGGAAGGTTCCAGAAAAGTGACAGAAGAGTCCAGAAAGCAATAGAAGATTCTGAAAATTGATGGGATATCAATAGAGTCTGGTTCAGGCAAGGTGGGATAGAATGGGATGGAGAAGGGAGCACCCCCCACACACACATCTTTAGGACGGGAGAGGCTCATGGGGTGAGGGCTGTGCAGGAGACTGCAGCCAGGGTCCCCTGTGGCTCTGTGCAGCAGGAAGAGGCTGGGAGGGGAAAATGACATGAATAGAAATGCCCATCCCATCCCAGCCAGGCTCACCACATGATGGCAGGTGAAACCCTTCATGACGGAGGCCTCGTTGAGGAACTCGATCCGCTCCCGGAGACTGGCCGACTCATTGACAGTCTTCACAGCCACGCGGGTCTCGGCCTCCCCCTTGATGATGTCCTTGGCGTTGCCCTCATACACCATGCCGAAGGAGCCCTGGCCCAGCTCCCGCAGGAGGGTGATCTTCTCCCGAGGCACCTCCCATTCATCCGGAACGTACACGGAACAGGGAAACACTGCTTCTCAATTAGCTACACAGCACTGCGGGCCCATCCCTCAGAGGCCCCCGGCCACCTCCCACCCAGAGCCCTCTCCTGTGGAGCATCCCAAAAGTGGCCATCCAATAACTTCTAGAATTTAAGACCTATGCCAGGCACTGGGCATACAGCCAAGAACTGGGCAGGCACTGGCCCCCATGGAGGGCAATGGAGGCTGGGGAAGGGGCTACAGGGCTGAGTCCCTCCTGTCTGATACCAGATTCCCCACTACTGAATGACTCTATTTCCTCTCTTTGGCTGTTATTTCTGCAAGGTGCCAAAGACATGGGGTCCAGGTCAAAACTCGTTGACCGAACCATGGCTGCAGTGCTTGGCAGTGCTTCCTGTGAAGAGGTAGAGCCTATGTCTCCCCTTGCCCTGGACCTGGGCATGCCCTTGTGGTTTGCTCTGGTGGATGCGAATCAGCAAGCACATCCCAAGCAGAGATTGGAGCAGACCATGGAGCCTACTCTCCCTTGCCCTAGGAACCATCAGAGCACAGCATGGAATGAAGCCCAGCCAGAGTCTAAGACAGTGCAGGGAAGAAACGAGGCTCAGCCACCTCCCAACAGGCCCACGCAGCCTTTGAGCCCCCAGAAACACCCGGGAGGCCATCCAAGACCACTTGGCACCAGCTGAAAACAGGCAGAATGCAGCCATGTGAGTGAACCTGGGTGGGACCAGAAGAACCACCCAGCTGAGCTCAGCCCAGGTAGACTGCCCACAAAATTGTGAGCCTCTATGAAGGTCCTTCAAAAAGTTGGTGGGAAAGACTAGAATTAAAAGCTTTAGGAGGGCTAGGGGCTGGCACTGTGGTGTAGTAGGTAAAGCTACTGCCTGCAGTGCTGGCATCTCATATGGGCACTGGTTCAAGCCCTAGCTGTTCTACTTCCAATCCAGCTCTCTGCTATGGCCTGGGAAGGCAGTAGAAGATGGCCCAAGTCCTTGGGCCACTGCATCCACACAGGAGACCTGGAAGAAGCTCCTGGCTCCTGGATTTGGATTGGCTAAGCTCCGCCACTGCAGCCATTTGAGGAGTGAACCAGCAGGTGGAAGACCTCTCTCTCCCTCTCTCCCTCCCTCCTTCCCTCTCTTCCTCCTCCCTTCCTTCCTCTCCCTCTCCCCCTCTCTGCCTCTGCCTCTCTGTAACTCTTTCAAATAAATAAATAGACAAATCTTTAAAAAAAAAATTATGGATGCCAGTCCCAGTTTGCAGTGCCAGCATCGCATGTGGGCGCCGATTCTAGTCCCAGCTGCTCTACTTCCAATCCAGCTCTCTGCTATGGCCTGGGAAAGCAGTGGTAGATGGCCCAAGCTCTTGGCTCCTGGCTTTGGGTTGGCCCAGCTCCAGCCACTGTGGCCATTTGGAGAGTAGACCAGTGGATGGGAGACCTCTCTCTCTGCCTTGGTCTCTCTGTAACTCTGCCTCTCAAATAAATAAATAAGTCTTTTTTTAAAAAAGTTATGAGTCTATCCTGATGCCAAAAAAAAAAAAAAATGCGGCTTCATAATACGTGGAAAATACGTATCATAAAAAAACTGCACATGGATTTCAAGGTTTTTTGCACTGAAATATACTCATACTTTTAATGATGTTTTTCCACCAACGTTCTGAAGCTCCCTCATAAATGGCCGTTATTTCAAGTTCCTAAATTCAGGGTGCTTTGTCCCTGTTTTCATCTTCCTCTAGTCCCCTGTCTGGCAAGCAGGAATGGGATCTTCTGTCTCTGATCCTCAGCACTGTCTCTGGCTTCACTTCTCCACAGCTGTGGTACAAGGTTCCCTCGCTCTCATCCCAGCCTACAAATCCCAGACTGGCTAAGTCTGAACAGGCTCCAGCCAGCAGGTAACTGACTGTCCACAGTAACAGGGCTTCTGTGACAAGCACAGGTGGGCAAGCTCTGTGAACAAGGGGGCTGTCCTCGGGATCAACCCTCAACGCTTGCTCGACTGAGCATCCAGGTTCCGGCCACCCCCAGGGAAGGGGAAGGTCCTCACCATCACTGGCGCTGAGGTACTCAGGGTTTGAGGAAGCATACAGCGGTCCCAGTGGCCCATCCGGCTGCCTGGAAGAGGGAAAGGGAAGCACACCAGCTTGAGATACTCACGACTGTCTGCATCTCCACGTGACAAGGCTCCCCAGGGCAAGCAGCAACCCTCACCAGCAACCTCACAGAATCCCGGATACGGCTGGTTTATGGCAGGGATGGGGGTCTTTGAGTGAAAGCCCATCAGACCGCTTCTTAAGTGCACCTGCAGGCGAAGGCTCACCCCTCCCTCGCTGACTTTTATTATGACACAGGGCTACTTCACAAAGTTCATGGAAAGCAGAATGAAAGGTAAACTCTGGAGCAAAAATAGCTGGCAGCCCATGCCTAATTTTTTCACAATGCATATCCTGTATGAACTTCTGGAAGACACCCCCCTCCCAGATACATGGATTTCAAAGATGTCTTGTACCAAAGTAAAGTTATCTTTGAATCCCATTTCCCATGATTTCTTTGAAAGACCCTTGGGTATGGTTGTCCGAGGCACACGGAGAAGCCACTCACCCAGGACTACTGTTATAAGTTCATGGGACTGGTGAGAAATAGCTGTTAAGTTTCCAGGAAACTTGAGTCAGTTGTTCAAGACAAGTGCCATTAAAATTAAATTATAGAGGCTTACAAGGAAACATATTCTGTTTCAAAGCAAAGGTAATACATATGTGAAACTCTTCACTTCCTATTATGCTATGTGCACTACAGTCAGTGCTCTTGAAGTGGTTTATGTTATCTCACTTATTTACATTACACCAGTCCTTTCTTATCCAGTTCTGGTTTTCGGAGTTTCATAGGCAACCGTGGGAGGGACTGGAAATCCAATGAATTGGCAGCTGGCTCATTTGTAAGTCGATCATTTTGTCTGGCGCATGAATGATGCTGTAAATATCCAAATGGCCCTTGGCAGAAGAAAGGCTCCCCACCCTGGACTAGAGGGAATCTAAGAACACGAGCCCTGCATATTGCATCGTAGTGATCACCTGTGAATGAAAATTTACAACAGGCTTGGCTGTGCCTAGAGCGAAGCATACTTCTTCCCCAGAGAGCCTGCTGTTCGCCATCCGCCAGCACACCACCTCACTCACCTCTTTCTCAGGAATAGATAAATACTTCCGATCACCACACTGAAGAGGAAGACGAAGATGAGGGGGCCGATGATGATTTTTGCAATATTTGATGGGACATCTACTGGAACAGAAGAAGAAAAGACATGTTCCACATCGAAACGTGTTTGCAGCACAAAAATCACACCCAGCGCGGGCACTGAAAAGCGTGGCAGCTAAGACGCTGCTTGGGACACCCATGCCCCATGTCAGAGCGCCTGGGTTCGAGTCCTGGCTCTGCTCCCAAGTCCAGCTCCCTGCTAATGCACACCCTGGGAGGCAGTGCTGATGGCTCAAGTACTTGGGTTCCTGCCACCATGTGGGAGACCTGGATTGAGTTTCCAGCTACTGATAATTTGGGGAATGAACCAGAGGAAGGGAGATCACTCCCCTTTTTCTTTTTTCTCTCTTCTCTCTCTCTGTGCCTCTCGAATAAAAATCCATAAGTTACTTAATCTAATCACATGCATACTTGGAACAGGGGCCATGTTGGTCCCTCTCTCCTTGACCCTGACTCTCTCTTTCTCTACCTCTAGTCCTAACACAGCCCATGGCTAGCTCCGAGGGACTAGGCAGTGGGCTTGGAGAACCCTATTCCAGAAGCAGTGCTGATGCCGCCCCCAGACCACTGCTTCAGACAAGAACCCTGCACCCAGCTTTACACCTTGCACTGGCTGCCATGAAGTGCTGAATACTTTTTTAAAAGATATATTCATTTATTTGAAAGGCAGAGTTACAAAGAGGGAAATGAAGAGAGAGAGAGAGAGAACTTCTACCCACTGGTTCAATGGCACCCGTCCTCAAATGGCTGCAATGGCTGGGGCTGAGCCAGGCCAAAACTGGGAGCCTGGAACTCCACCAGGGTCTCCCATGTGGGTGGCAAGGGCCCAAAGCACTTGGACCACCTTCAATTGCCTTCCCAGATACATTAGCAAGGATACATTAGATCAGAAGTAGAGCAGCTGGGACTTGAACCCGTGCTCATATGGGATTCTGGCATCATGAGCATTGGCTTAACCCACTGCTCAAAAGTGCCAAGTCCCTCTTAATGCTTTAAAAGCAAGCAGCTCTGCGTTTCCATTTTGCAATGGGCCCTGCAAATTACACCCCTCACTCCAGACCCATCATCACCTTTGGCAGGTGAAAAATTCACCAGAAAGTGTTGTACAAAGGCTCTGGCCCCTCCTCACCAGGAGATCAGCCACCAGCCATTAAAGAACTTTGTGGATAGGATCAGAGTCATGACATAGCAGGTAAAGCCACGTCCTGCAATGCCAGCATCCCACATGGGTGCCAGTTCATGTGCTGGCTCCTCCACTTCTGATCCAGCTCCCTGCCAATGGCCTGGGAAAGCAGTGGAAGATGGCCCAAGAGCTTGGGCCCCTGCCACCCATATGAGAGACCTGGAAAAAGCTCCTGGCTCCTGGTTTTGGCATGGTCCAGCCCTGGCTGTTGCAGCCATCTGGGGAGTGAACAAGTGGATGGAAGACCTCTCTCTCTCTCTCTCTCTTTCTCTCTCACTTTCAAATAAATAAATAAATCTAAAAACAATAAAGACCTTGTGGATAGTCTCATTGCTAAGAATACCAGACTAAAGAAAATACATTTCCCCTAAAGAATTCCTCTTCAGGGGCTGGCATTGTGGTACAGCAAGGGTTAAGTCTGGTTAAGCCATTTGCAACCCAACATCCTTATGAGGACGGGTTTGAGTACCAACTGCTCCACTTCCAATCCAGCTCCCTACTAATGCACCTGGGAAAGCAGAAGAAGATGGCCCAAGTGTTTGGACCCCTGTCACCCACATGGGAGACCTGGATGGAGTTCCTGGCTCTTGATTTCAGCCTGGCCCAGCCTTAGCCACTGTGGCCATTTGGGGAGTGAACCAGTGGATGGACTCACACTCTCACACACTCTCACTCTTCCCCCCACCCCCACACCCCTCTCTTTAACTGGCTGGGGAAGTATTACGCAGCCTCTTTTTGCGTTTTTCATTCACACTTGCAAGGTCAAGTTGTCTGTAATTATAAACACGTGCTTGGACTGCTCAGCACCAAGGAAGAAAGTGTGCTCTGCAAAGCGGAGATACGGGCCTGGTCCCAGGGGTCCTCAACAACAGCGGCTGACTGAACGCCTCTAACACACTGTGCCCAGCCCCAGGCGCATCATGTGGGCACTCTTACCCCTCTCCCTGCCCGTCAAGAAGGGAGGGACGCCGAGTAGCTCCAGGTGGCAGACTGGGATCTGGGGTGGCTGCCTGGCCCAGCAGTTAAGGCACTGGTGAAGACCCACTGACACCCACACCAGAAGGCCCAGGTTCAGTCCCAGGCTGCACTCCGATGCCAGCTCCCTGCCAATGCACGCCTGGGGAGGCAGCAGTGACGGCTCAAGTACTTGGGTCCCTGCCACTCCCTTGGGAGACCTGGATGGCGCTCCCAGCCTCCCAGCTGCAGCCTGGCCCAGTCTCAGTCATTGTGGACACTTGGGGAGTGAACCAGTGGATGGAAGCTGTCTGTCTGTCTCTCTGCCTGTCTCAGAAAGGAAGGAAGAATGAAGAAGGGAGAGAGGAAATGAGGGAGAGAGGGAGGGGAGGGAGGGAGGAAGGATAGAGGGAGGGAAAGGAAGATAGATTGGGAACTGGGGAAGCTTCCAGAAGCAAGGGGGTCTTGTCCAAGGTCCTAGAATTGCTCACTGATGCAGAAGGGATTTGAACCAGGGGAGTCAGTCTGAGAGAGTCCCTGTCTCCAGCCTAGCACATGGCCTTGGATGGCCGGCTCTGTCCTGAGCAATCCCACCCTCCTGCTCCTCCTGGAGTAGACAGCAAACTGCTCCAAGCTGTCTCTGGCAGTTCCTGGGGCACAGAACGACTCACAAACACTGGGAGAAGTGGAAACACCAAGTCACCTGCCTCTGCACATCCTTCCTCCTCCTCTTCCTCCCCTCCAAATCCTCCTCCTCCGGGGTGGAGGAGGTCAGGACAGAGCTTGCCTCTCAAAGCAGGGGGAGAAGTGTAGTGACAGAGACACTCTGTCCCCTTCCCCTGCTTCCCAGACCCCCTGTTCTGCCACCCCCTCGGCCCCCAGCTGCAGCAGCCTCTGAAATGTACTGACTTACGGTAGTCTGTCACGTAGAAATAGGTGGCTTCCGTCCAGGAGCCATTGCCCGCCAGGGAGGTGGCCCGCACCCGCACGCTGTAGTTTCCGGGGGAAAGCCCCCGCAGCCTGCAGCCCCGCTCCAGAGCAAAGTGCTTGCGGGAGACACAGAGGTGCAGCTCCTGTGAGGAAGGAAGGCAGAGGAGGTTGGCTGAGCTCTGGGTGGAAGCTCAGGGGGGAACGTGACAGCCAGGACCCCACTCAGACATTCTGCACACACCTGGGAGGCAGCGGGGCCCCTGCCACCCACACAGGAGACCCTGAGTGAGTTCCAGGCTCCCAGCTTTGGCACAGCCCAGCCCTGGCTATTTGGGGAGTGAACCAGTAGGTGGCATCTATCTCCCTCCCTCCCTCCCTCCCTCCCTCCCTCTCTCTCTCTCTGTGTGTGTGTGTGTGTGTGTTTCTCTCTCCTTTCTCAGATGTATAAATACAATGCTTTAAAAAGAGCCAGAGCTCCACACAGAGTGTCAACACTCAGGCAACACTGGGAATCCCAGTATCCCAGACCCTTAGCGCTATAAGACCACTTTAACAACCGTGGGAAATGGCATTAAAAGATACATTTAGGGGCCAGCGTCTGGTGAAGCCATCAAGCTGCCCCCGGGCCACCAGAGCACCTGGGTTTGGGTCTCTGCACCACTCCTGACTCTAGCTCCCTGCTAACACGCACCATGGGAGGCAGTAGTTCCCGCATGGAACTGCTGGCTCCTGGCTTCCTGTTGGTCCAGCCCCAGTTGTTGCGGGCATCCCTGTCTCCCTGTCTTCTTACCCCTCTCTCTGTACCACTCTGCCTTTCAAATAAATAAATAATAAATCTTCAAAACAACTAGGCTAATGAGCACGTACAGAACCTCACAGAGCCATCGTCTCCTTCTGTAAGAACACTCAAAATGCTTTCTTCTGTGTTCGCTTGTTTGTTATCGTTCCAAGTGGCCCGTAATAGCTGCACGTAGTTAGTGGGTGCCACGGGCTTACTCGGTCACTGCACACCGTTTGCAGTGATTAGATCAGCAAGGTTTGCACTTCCAGCTCCCTAAACATCATCTGCTTGTGTTGGGACCCTGTAAACTCCCCCGTTCTGCTTCTTTACAAAACAGAAAATAAACCGTTGGAAAGCAAGCCAACCCCACGCTATAGGGTGTGGGCCCCCAGCTACCGTTACTGCAGTCACCGCAGTACTGGTTAACTGACCTCACTCTGCCTCCTTCCCCCTCCCCCAAGTCTCTCTTCGTCATTTACTCCCAGTTATCCTAAAGCATAAACGCAGCGCCAGAGCTGGGAGAACACAGGCACGTGCGGCCCATGGGATGTAGCTTGCTGGTCAACCCCGGCTTAGGACGCCCAACACGGTGCCTGAGGCCCCCAGCATGGGGGGGTGGCAGGTCAGCCTTCAACCCAGACCCACCTGGGTCTCAGAATTCTGCTTGGGACCACCCACCACCATGGGGCACTTCAGCCGGGCCCCAGCAGCAGTGCCAGACACGTGGTGGGAAGACAGTGAGATGTCCAATCCTCCACTGCAGGGCCCGGGCTCCTGATCCCCCTGATGCCGGCTTTTCCCGAATGTGGACCCTGGGTGGCAGTGGGAATGGCTCCTGATCCCCCTGATGCCGGCTTTTCCCGAATGTGGACCCTGGGTGGCAGTGGGAATGGCTCACTGATCCCCCTGATGCCGGCTTTTCCCGAATGTGGACCCTGGGTGGCAGTGGGAATGGCTCCTGATCCCCCTGATGCCGGCTTTTCCCGAATGTGGACCCTGGGTGGCAGTGGTAATGGCTCCTGATCCCCCTGATGCCGGCTTTTCCCGAATGTGGACCCTGGGTGGCAGTGGGAATGGCTCCTGATCCCCCTGATGCCGGCTTTTCCCGAATGTGGACCCTGGGTGGCAGTGGGAATGGCTCCTGATCCCCCTGATGCCGGCTTTTCCCGAATGTGGACCCTGGGTGGCAGTGGGAATGGCTCCTGATCCCCCTGATGCCGGCTTTTCCCGAATGTGGACCCTGGGTGGCAGTGGGAATGGCTCAGGTGGTGGAGTCCCTGCCACCCACGTGTAAGATTCTGATTCCGTTTCCAGCTGCTGGCTTCAGTCCCCAGCCGGCTTTGTTGCAAGCATTTGGGCAGTAAAGCAGTGGGTGGGATCTCTCTGTCTCTCTGTCTCTTTGTCTCTCTCTCTCCCTCTTAATTAAAAGAGAGAGAGAGGCCAGAATTATGTTGTAGCAGGTCAGGCTGCTGCCCGCAGGTCTAGCATCCCGTGGGAGCCCACTTCAGCTCCCAGCTGCTCCTCCACCTCCACTCCAGCTCCCAGCTAATGTGCCCGAGAAAGCAGCAGAAGATGGCCAAAGCATCTGGGCCCCTGACACCCATGTGGGAGACCAGTTCCAGGCTCCTGGCTTCATCCTGGCCTAGCCTTGGCCATCGGGGTGGGCTGTGGCCATTTGGGGAGTGAACCAGAGGATGGAAGATCTCTCTCTCTCTTTCAAATAAATAAATCTTTAAAAAATAAATAAATAAAAACTGGGAGGGAAGTCATTGCAATCATTTCCCACACCTCCTGGCCTCTGACTCACTGGAACCTGATGGATGAATGGGTTGACTGAGGACAAACAGCAAAGGTTTTTTTGCTTCCCATGGTTCTATCTTCTCGGGTTTTTTTCCTCCTCATAAGAAGACTTGGAATCCACCCAAACATCCACGGAGTAGGAGGAGAAGAGATAAACACGGGAGCGCACGCCCCGTGATAAGCATGTGACCAAAGATAAACCCAGAAATTCTTAGGAGAGCCCAGGGTTTCTGGGAAACCTGCAGGCCTGGAGCCAGGACTCAGAAAACTTCCCCCAGCAGCTCCAAGCTGATGGAGCCTGCAGGGAACTGGGCTGGAAAATTTTAAAGGGAGGAGGGTAGGGGAGAGAACGCCATGTAAAAGCCTCTCGTGCTTATCATGTGACCATAACAGCAAGAAAACAAATCGGGCTGTGAGGGCTGGGCTGGGAATTCTGGTCCAAAGTTCTTCCAAGTGGCATGAGTCACTCAGGAGAGACAAACAAGCAAGTGTATAAACCAAAGGTACTGGCCGGGACGAGAGGGAAATGCACTCTCTGACCCTTGCCACTCACCCCACACCTCAAGGTGTGGGGTATAGGAAGGAAGGACAGAAGGTTCCAGAACCTGACACACAAAAAAAGGTCTCTGCTGAGACACACACACACACCACACACGTGTGTGCAGGCATGTGCATGCACACGCCAAACAAGAGCTGCCAGATCAGGTGAAACGTTGTGCAAAGGGCAGAAAAACGACCAACTCCGAGACATACCGAGGCGAAAGGATATGAGCACCCACAGAATGGATGCGAGGGGGAGACCCGGCTCAGGACATCCCAGCTGTTTCTGATCCAGCTCCCTGCTCATGCACACCCTGGTTAGCAACAGATGATGCTCAAGTACCTGGGTCCCTACCACCCACATGGGAGACCTGGATGGAGTTCCCAGCTCCTGGCTTTGCCCTGTTGACGGCATCTGGGGCATGAACCAGCAGATAGAAGATCTCTCTCTCTCTCTCTCTCTCTCTCTTTCTCTCTCTCTCTCTGTTGCTCTACCTTTCAAGTAATTTTTTAAAATATTTATTCAGAAATCAAGAGAGAGAGAGAGAAAGAGAGAGGAGATAGTGGAGATAGTCCAACCACTGGTTCACTCCCCAGATGGCCACAAGGGCTGATGCTGGGTGGCCCAGGCCAAAGCAAGGAGCCAGGATCTTCACCAGGGCCTCCCAAGTGGGTGGCAGGGGCCCAAACACTTGGGCCATCATCTACTGCTTTTCCCAGGACATTAGCAGGGAGCTGGATGGGACACAAACCAGCGCCTACATGAGATGTCGGTGTTGCAGGTGGTGGCTTTACCGGCCATGCCACAAGACCGGGGCTTCAAATAAATTTTTATAAAATAAAGTGCTCAAAAACAGAATAACCTTTTTAAAAACTTCAATGGAAAATGCATATTATGAGTAGATATGCATGCTTCGAAAATATTTGGCACCAAGATACACTTAACTTTTAATTCCATGTTTCAAGGAACTTTTTAAAACAGAGTTGAGTACTCTCTGTAGCTTCAGGCACCCACTGGGAGTTTTGGGCTGTATCCCTTGAAGATAATGGGGAACAACTATGTCCTGCCAGTATACATTATAAATAATACCTTTTAGGAAAGGTTTGCATTATGCTTTTCTTTGTCAAGGAAACACTAGGCAATTAAGGAAAACGTTGTAAATAAATGATGTCTGTGAACACATTCGTAAGAAGACAATCGGAGCAGCTGGAGTCATGGCGCAGTGGGTGAGGCCTCCACCTGCGATGCCAGCATCCCGTATCAGAGGGCCAGCTCAAGTACCAAGCGCTCCACTTCTGATCCAGCTCCCTACTAATATGCTCAGGAAAAGCAGCAGAGGATGGCCCAAGCAGCTGAGCTCCTGCCATCCACGTATGAGATCCGGATGGAGTCCAGGTTCCTGGCTTTGGCCTGGCTCAGCACCAGCCATTGTAGCCCTTTGGGGAGTGAACCAACAGGTGGAAGATCGGAACTCCTCTCTCTCTCTCTTTCTGCCTTTCAAATAAATCTTTAAAAAAAAAAAGCAGTTGCTGTACCCGAAGTTATTTCCAGGTCTACAGCCGCTCGGTTACAAGTTGCTCTACTACGCTTTGGCCGCACATTCCCATCTTCCTTAGATACACAGGCCTCAATACACAACAGGCACACACGTGGCAACACAGGGGAAGTGAGGGCTGCATCCCTGGGATGTTTTCCCTGAAGTTCTCTCAAGGAATGGAGTCCGTGCACAGCACAGGATGAGATGACGTTAGCTTGTTCTGCAAACTTTAGGTGTGTCTTGTCTTAAAACTGCATGTACTTAGGAAGCAAAAAAACGGGCCGGCACTGTGGTCTAGCAGGTAAAACCGCCGCCTGCAGTGCTGGCATCCCACATGTGTGCTGGTTCCAGTCCCAGCTGCTCTACTTCCAATCCAGCTCTCTGCTATGGCCTGGGAAAGCAGTAAAAAAAAAAATAGCTCAAGTGCTTGGGCCCCTGCACACACATGGGAGACCCAGAGGAGGCTCCTGGCTCCTGGCTTCAGACTGGCACAGCTTGAACCATTGCGGCCATCTGGGGAGTGACCATAGGATGGAAGATCTCTCTCTCTCCCTCTCTCTCTCCCTCCCTCCCTCCCTCCCTCCCTCCCTCTAACTCTGCCTCTCTGTAGCTCTGCCTTTCAAATAAAAAAATATTTATTTATTTATTTGAAAGGCACGGGGGCCTAAGCACTTGGACCACCTTCCTCTGCTTTTCCCAGGAGTGGCTGGGATTGGCTGGGACTCAAACCAGCTGGCTGAGGGATGCTGGCATTGCAGGCAGCGGCTTTACCCACCATGCCACAATGCCCCATAACTGCTTTTCCAATGCTGCAAATATTGAGTACATGTTGTGTACTAGACTGCCAGTGGCTAGGAGGGCAGGAGATGGGGGAAGGATGACAGCCAAGGGAGACTGAAGGCACTTTTTTCTTTCTTAAGAGTCTCTAAAAGTCACGTGGCCTCTTGTAGCACCTTGGAGGTGACAAACACCCTGAACGAGCCACTGTGCGCCAAGTGTTGACCACAAGTGCAGAGCCTAGCTACTGCTCTGGTTTTGTGCAGTGGCCTCTGTGGGCACCCACCAACCTGCACAGCATCTGCTACTTCAGGAAGGACTTAACAAAGATGCCACTTAACCCTCTCCTCTCGGCTTCCTGGCTCCCGGCGGCCTCCATCCCACTCACTTCCCTGGGCCTCACTTTCTTAGCTTCCACCAATGAGCCGGAACAGCAGTGTTTGTCTTTCTGTGCCTGCTTTATGTCACTTAACGAACGTCCTTCAGTTTCACATAGCTGCAAACGACAGGATTTCATCCTTCTTTTAAACAGAGGACTAACAGCCCATGGCGTAAATAGACAATTTTTAAAAATCCATTCATCTTTTGAGGGAGAGATTTGAACGAGAGTAGATAACGGGCATCAGAATATGGTGGGGGTGAGGGAGTAGTTCTGTTTATTATTTATTTTCATTTTCTTGGAAAGGCAGACAGAGAGATAAACACACAGACAGGGATCTTCCATCTGCTGGTTCACTCTCCAAATGTCTGCAACAGCCAGGGCTGGGCCAGGCCAAGGCAGGAGCCAGGGGCTCCATCCAGGCCTTGTATATGGGTGGCAAGGACCTCAGCACTTGAAATCTCCACCTCTCAGGGTGTGCGTTAGCAGGAAGTGGGGCCAGGACTCAGAGCCAGGCCCTCTGACTCAGCATGCAATGGAGACACCTCAAGTCGCAGCTTCACCACTGTGCCACACACCAGCCCCCAGTTCTAATGTTCCAGAGCACAGCAGGCTGACTGCACTGTAGAATGACTAACTGCACATTTCAAAATATCCGGAGAACAATCTGAAGTTTCCCATGGAAATGCCAATATTGGAGGATACAGAATTGCTAACTATCCTGCCTCCATGTAGCGTTGACATGTTGAATTGTAATACTGCACCCCATCAGTAAGTACCAATATTGTACATCAAGTAAATTTTATAAATATACATATATATATATAGGGGCTGGTGCTATGGCACAGTGGGTTAAAGCCCTAGCCTGCAGCGCCAGTATCCCATATGGGCACCTGTTCAAGTCCTGCTTGCTTCACATCCAATCCAGCTCCTTGCTAGTGCAACTGGGAAAGCAGCAAAGGATGACCCAAGACCTTGGGCCCCTGCACCCATGTGGGAGACCCCAAAGAAACGCCTAGCTCCTGGCTTCAGATCAGCTCAGTTTGGCCATTGCAGCCATTTGGGGATTGAACTAGCAGATGAAAGATCTCTCTCTGTCTCTACTTCTTTCTGTAACTCTTTCAAATAAATAAAATAAATCCTTAAAAACTAATAATAATAATAATAATCATTAAGTCACATATTAAGGTTTTAAGTGATTCCTTCCCAGTCTCTCAAGTGAAATGAGTTCCTTGTTATGTCAGCAGGGACACAGGTGCAGGCACCCACCAGCCAATGTGGAGAACAGGGCTGAAGAGCAGTGGGAGAAACTGAGGAAAGAAATCAAAGTTCCTGTGTTGGATTTCTGAGTCACCTCCTTGGAGGGCTGTATCTCAAGACGTCAAACCCTAAAGATGCAGGATCTCCGGACAGAAGTATGTGGGCCGGAACACAAGAGGGAGAAGAGGGTACCAAGCACAAAGGTGAAGCCACACACTCAAGCGTCGTGCCCTTACCTCATCACCATATCGCCGATAGCTCACTTCGTACAGCACGATCAGACCGTTGGGGTCCTTCGGCTCTTGCCACATCAAATGGACCACGTTGTTCTCGAAGATCTCATGCGTCACGGGGCCGACGATGTCATCAGCCTTGGCTAGAAGGAGCAGCAGTGAGAGGCAAGGATGTTAGTCTTGGATCGAACCCCACCTCTGCCACCAGCCAAGCAACCTTGTTGGTTATGTAATTTTCCCATGTCTCATTTTCCTCATCCAAGAAGGGACACGTAAAACTCACCTCATGGGATTTAAGATTAAATGGGTTATCTTTTTCCTAGACCTTGTAGGCTGAAGTTATTTCAAATTCACAACAAGTTGCAAAACAGCAGACAGAGTTCCCATGGACACGCCTTCCCCCAGCTTGTGCCACCGGTAACACCCACAAGTAAGTCTGTACGATTATCATCAGGGTTCCCGAGGGACTGGTTCCAAGACCCCTCAGCATTGCCAAACTCCATGAATGCAGAGGTCCCTTAGGTAAAACGGCGTAGCAGTGCACAAAGCCTACACACCACCGCTGTACTCTTTAAAGCATCCCTAAGTAGATGACTTGTTTCGTGAATTGTTGTTAGGCTGATCACTAGGGAATAGCAGCCCGTACTTGTTCAGTCTGCCCCTGATCAGAACAGATGCAATGTTTTCTGAATATTACTGATCTGTGATTTTTAGCTGAACCTATGGATGTGGAGCCCACCGAGATGGAGAGCTGACTGCAGGAGGACACTCGCAAAAGTTCATGGGGAATAGAATTGAAAGGTAAGTAAGTTCATTTTGAAACAAAAGAATTTGAAACGCATGCGTATGTAGGGGTCTTCAAAAAACTCATGGAAATACATAGTATAAAAATACTGTGCATGAATTTCATTTTTTTAAAGATTTATTTATATGAAAGGGGACAGGGAGAGACAGAGATTTGCCACCTGCTGGTTTACTCCCCAAATGGCTGCAATGGCCAGGGCTGGGCCAGACCAAAGCCAGGAGCCAGGAACTCCATCCAGGTCTCCAGGTGGGTGGAAGGGGCTCAAGCACTTGGGCCATCCTCCACTGCTTTCCCAGGCGCATCAGCAGGGAGCTGGATTAGAAGGGGAGCAGCCAGGACTCAATCTGGCACTCCAGTATGGGATGCGCATGTAGCACACAATGGCTTAGCAGCCCTGGACTTCAGTGTTTCCCATCAGCTGTTGCAGCCATTTGGAGACAGCTAGCAGGAGCTCCATGTCTGTCTCTCTGCCTCTCAAATCAGTGAATAATTTTTTAAAAAGATGAATAAAGGCAAATACATGTAAGCACACAAGTGCGCTGGCTAGAGGGCAGAAGGGCTGTCCTTGCCCCCGAGGTGCCGCCCCCCGGAGAGCAGGCCCACCTTCAGGCATGGTCCGCGCACTGACGTAGGCAGCCACGCTGCACCTCTCCTCGGGCGTGTCCTGGTTGCAGGCCTGCAGCTCGATGCGGTAGCCGGTGAAGTGGCGCAGGCCGGAGATGACCAGCGACTCTTTGTTCACCACCTTCTCGAAGGGCCTGTGCACCTCCGGGCTCACAGGCACGCTGGTGGACGTCGTGTTGGAGAATCCTGGGACTGTGGGTGTGGCCGCTGTCACATTGCTGACCTCACCGAGGGACCTGCGTTTCCGAGACGGCCTGCACGGGGCGGGGACAAACAGGACACATGTGGTCACGCACCCACCAGCATGATGGCAGATGATGTTCAGGGATGCAAAGCGAATTGAAGAGAAAGGCTGCGGGAGCAGATGGATTAGAAGGCAGGAGTCATCAGCCCCTCGGGGCAGCTCTGCAAATGCCCCCAGCTGGGTCCTCCCCAGGAGGCTGCTGGGTGGCACCCGGGCCATCAACGACAGGAACACACCAGTATCCCGCTCGGCATGCTTGATTTCAGGGTCACCATTTAGAGAAGGGGCCGCTCAGGGTAAAGGGGAAGACGAAGACACCCAAGCTGGAAAGCACCTGGCTTTTCAGGGGCAGCCATTGGGTCTACGGTTGGGTCATTGCATGGTGACGCTCACACTCCACATCAGAGTCACACGTTCGAGTCCTGATTCCAGCTCCCTGCTAATGCGCACCCTGGGAGGCAGCAGGCAATGGCTCAAGGACCTGGGTGCCTGCCACACATGTGGGAGACCTGGGTGGAGCTCCTGGCTCCTTGTTTCTGCTCCTTGCAAACAGGACATTTCCCTGTCTGTCTCCCTCTCCCTCTCTGCCTCACAAATAATTTTTTTTTAATCTTTGAAAAGAATCAAGCCCTTCCATAGTAACAAAAATCTTTCATTTTTTCCTTTTCAGGTAATACTATCGATGGAGTTATCATGAGGAACAACAAGGTTTTATGGCACTACAAAACCCATCTGTTCCCCTATCCTATATTCTAACTGAAACAGTGGTTTTAAGAATGATAGCAGGGCCAGTGTTGTGGCACAGTGGGTTGGGCTGCTACCTTCAGTGCCGGCATCCCATATGAGCATTGATTCAAATTGCAACTGCTCTACTCACCATCCAGCTCCTTGCTAATGCTCCTGGGAAACCAGCTGAAGATGGCCCAAGTACCTGGGCTCCTGCCACCCACGTGGGAGACCTGGATAGAGTGCCAGTCTCCTGCCTTCAGCCTGGCCCAGCCCTGGCTGTTGTGGACACCTGGGAAGTGAAGCAGTGGATGGAAGACCTCTCTCTGTCTCTCTCCTTCTCCCTCTTTCTGAAACTCAGCCTCTCAAATAAATGAATAAATCTTTAGAAAAGAATGATGTTAGCTTGGTTGTTGGCATAATCCAGGTACTATTTGTCTGGCTGAAGAAGTATTCTATTCACAGTATTTTTTTTTATTATTTAAAATTAGTGTCATGACTTTTTAAAGTATTTTTAAAAATTTATTTATATTAATATGAAAGGCAGAGTCACAGGGAGGAAGGAGGGTTAGAGGGAGGGAAGAATCTTCCATCCTCTGGTTCACTCCCCAAATGGCAACAATAGCCAGACCAAAGCTGGGAGCCCAGAATTCCATCTTGGTTTCTCACATAGGCAACAGGGGACCAAGTACTTGGGCCATCTTCCACGTCTTTCTCAGGTGCATTAGCAGGGAGCAGGATCAGGAGTAGAGCAGCTGGGACACAGGGCTTCAATAAAGGATGCTTGCATTGCAGTCGGCAGCTTAACCTGCTACACCACATCACTGACCCTATTCCTGGTATTATAAGAAGTTTCTAGCCTCTTGTCCACTTCTCTAAGGTAAGAATTAATTAGTGTTAAAGAATGACAGCATATGATTTTTTTTTCTCTTTTTATAGATCATATGATGAAACAGATTATCAGATCTTCTATCTTAAACAATCCTTACATTTCTGAGATAAATAATATTTTCCACTGAGTGTTTCATTTGGGACATTTGGTTCTGAATTCATACATGCAGGGTCTTCCAAAAGCTAGTGGAAAATGCACACCTTGAAAACACTATGCGGGGCCAGCACTGTGTGTAGCAGGTAAAGACGCCGTCTGCAGTGCCGGCATCCCATATGGGTGCCAGTTCCAGTCCCGGCTGCTCCACTTCTGATCTGGCTGTCTGCTATGGCCTGGAAAAGCAATAGAAGACAGCCCAAGTGTGGGCCCCTGCACCTGTGTGGGAGACCTGGAAGAAGTTCCTGGTTCCTGGCTTCAGATCAGCCTGCTCCAGTCATTGTGGCCATTTGGGAATGTGGATGGAAGACCTCTCTCTCTCTCTTTCTCTCTCTCTCCGCCTCTGCCTCTCTGTAACTCTCTGCCTTTCAAATAAATAAATCTTAAAGAAAAGAAAGAAAATACGATGCATGAGGGTCTAGCGCTGTAGCATAGTGGGCTAAGTCTCTGCCTACAGTGTCAGCATCCCATAGGGGTGCCAGTTTGTGTCCCAATCCAGCTCTCTGCTATGACCTGGAAAGCAGTGGAAGATGGCCCAAGTACATAGGCCCCTGCACCTGCGTGGGAGACCTGGAAGAAGCTCCTGGCTCCTGGCTTTGGATCAGCCCAGCTCCAGCCTTTGCAGCTGTTTGGAGAGTGAACAAGCAGATGGACAATGTCTCTGTCTCTTCATCTCTCTGTAACTCTGCTTCCTAAATAATAAATCTTTAAAAAGAAAATACTATGTATGAATTTCAAAACTTTTCAGTACCAAAATAAATTAGCCTTTTAATTCCATTTTTTCAGAAACTTTTTATAGTGCCCCCCTCTTAGCTTGGTGTGCCTTCCCTGTCACTGTGACGTCACCACACCTACCCACTAGGGGCGTTGTCTCAGGCTTGTAAACTGGAATGGTTCTCACAGATATCTGTGCTCTAGAATGGCTTCTGGGTCACGGGAAGCAGACATTCTTCTCGGGGATCAGAGATTTTTTTCCCCAAGGAAATCAACGGACACCGATTTCTTAGCATTCTTCCAAATTTGCTACATTTCTGCCCATCCTTGAAGCAGCATAGGCAAGTGAAAATTTCAAATTTCATAGCATACAGGGTCCAAAGAAAAAGCATTAAAATTCCCATTTGTATTAAAGGGCTTTATATAACTTCCTTCCTTTATTTTATTTATTTTCATTGTATTTGAAAGGAAGAAACAGGGGGAGAGAGAGAGCTCTTCCATGCCCTGGGTCACAATGCCTCCAACAGCCAAGGCCTGGCCAGGCCAAAGTCAGGAGTCAAGAACTCCATCCAGGTCTCCCATGTGGGTGGCAGGGACCCAAGTCCTTGAGCCCTCCCTGCTGCCTCCCAGGGTATGCAGCAGCAGGGAGCTGGGGTCAGAACCGCAGGACATGAGAACAGCACTGTAACACAAGGTGCAGGCATCCCAGGAAGCATCCCCACCACTGTGCTGAACGCCCACTTCCCTTTGTCCGTCTTTCCCTTTTGATTAGTTACTGTGGGCCTAGCTATTATTGATTCCCCCTCAATGTGTCTATATTTAATAACTTTTCTTAACAGATGAATCCATTTACATCACAGCTTAGCTTTAGCAATATTCTACAAGCTGAGGTATGAGATATTCATATTTTCAACATTTCCAAATGGACTTTAATGGATGTTTCAAATTCTGCTTTCACTCAACAGATATTTAAGTGGTTGACTTGCAATCACCAGGAAGTCGTTTCCTGTTCAAACTTCTAAACTTAACTTCTTTTAAAAAAAATTATTTATCTGGCCGGCGCCGCGGCTCAATAGGCTAATCCTCTGCCTGCGGCGCCAGCACCCCGGGTTCTAGTCCCACTCGGGGCGCCGGATTCTGTCCCGGTTGCCCCTCTTCCAGTCCAGCTCTCTGCTGTGTCCCGGGAGTGCAGTGGAGGATGGCCCAAGTGCTTGGGCCCTGCGCCTGCATGGGAGACCAGGAGAAGCACCTGGCTCCTGGCTTCGGATCAGCGTGGTGCGCCGGCCACAGCATGCCGGCTGCAGCGGCCAATGGGGGGTGAACCAACGGAAAAGGAAGACCTTTCTCTCTCCTTTCTCTGTCTCTCTCTCTCACTGTCCACTCTGCCTGTCAAAAAAAATAATAAAATAAAATAAAAAATATTTATCTATTTGAGACAGAGAGAGAGAGAGAACTCAGCTGCTGATTCACTCCCCCAAACGCCTACAATGGCAGGGGCTGGGCCAGCTCAAAGCCAGGAACTCCATTCAGGTCTTTCATGTGAGTGGCTGGGTCCCAAGTACTTGGGCCATCACTGCCACCTCCCAGGGTATGCGATAGCAGGGAGCTGGAACGGAGAGTGGGCCCAGGACTCAAACCCAGGCATTCTGATGCAGGATGCAGGCATCCCAGCCAGCGGCTTAACCACTGCACCAAATGCTTACTTAGCAATAAAACATTTTTTAAATTGAGAATGTACATTTTTTAAGACATAACGCCTAACAGAGTACAGTTCAGTGTAAACACAACTTTTACACGCACCAGGGAAGCAGAAAGGTCACGTGACCTGCTTTATAGCGGCGGCCTGGAAAGCAACCCACACTGCCTCCAGGTACGCCTATATCCCTAAAGGGTTCTACCCAGCAAGACCACGAGGGGGCGACGAAAGACTCCCTGGACATCAATTGAATCTCCCCCTGCCCATGTAGGCAGCAACCAGCTCACCCTGAACCCGGGGTCCCAACAAGGGGCACTCATACTCCCACCCGCAGGGTACTTCTGGCAACTTCTAGTGACAGTTTTGGTTGTCTCTACTTTGGGGAGCGGCTTTGCCCCTAGCATGGACAAGGTGGAGGCCAGGGATGCTGCTCCACACCCCAGGACAGCCCCACCCCAAGACGGGGCTGAGAATGAGAAACTCTGCTTGGGTGACCGAGGCCGGATATGTCTAGGTCTTCTCAGACTACAACACTTATTCCAAACAGCCGCTAGAGGACAGCTCAGGCCACACAGGAAAAAAAAAAAAAATAAGACAGTCTAGGAACAGAAAATGCCTCACTGTGGCCCCAGGCTGCCTGGGTCTGCTCCCACGTCCATGACTCCTCCCAGGGCCCCGCCATGACACCACACTCCCTAAGACACAAATTGGAAGGAGACAGCCCTGGCTGTCCTCAGGGGGACTCAGCGCCCTGGCCTGCATCCTCGGCCCGGTTCACCATGCTCTACCTCCAGATCCAGCCTACCCCTCCCAGCAGGAGCTCTGGGCTGGCGAACCTGGGCTCTGCACCTCCGGCTCAGCTCTGCACCTGCACTCAGGCTGTGTGGACAGACAGATGGGGGAGATTGAGGCCCGGAGGAGCTGCCCCAGAAAATGCTCCCTTTATGCCACGTTTTGGAAACAATGTGTTAGTTATGATTCCCCCAGCCCCACCACAGTTCAGGCTGAAGACCCTTCATTGGTGAATTTGTGAAGCCTCTGATCTCAGCTTGGCAGCCCCTGGCATGCAAGAAGCCACAGAAACCCCTGGGATCTGCAAGGTGCCCGAGGAGGGTCCCCACCCCGACCCCCATCCCGCCTGGCCCGGCGCTGAGGCCGTGCGGGCGTCCCCAGGGCAGCCGTACCTAGTGTTCTCAGCACCAGAGCCTGAAGAGGTTTTTCTGTGAAAACAAGAACCGCTTTGAGGACAGACGGAACTTCCCCAGGTCAGACACCCTGGAGGTCTGCCCTGGACAGAGGACAGATCGCTCCCCTTGCTGGCTGCTGCAGGTGAACTGAATGGTTTGTACTTTTCTCCGCAGGTGCATGGAATCCAGCAAGGCAGGGAGGGGACCCAAGCAAAGAGCAGAGTACTTCAAAACATCCGTGGGAAAACGGGGGAGGAAAAGACATGTTTGTTTTGGTGGAAAAGAAAATCTCGAGACCTGCTGGTGATTTTTTTTCATAATACACTTATTTTGAGAATTTTCTGAAGACCTCCCCAAGTTCATGGATTTCAACAGTTCTTACATCAGAATAAACACATTTCAGCACTTCTTCCAGGAACACTTTTGAAGCCCCTTGATGGTCACTGAGACTTGGTCTCTTGGGATCCCCCTGGATGTCTGCTTCCCTGGCATGTGACCACAGGTGACAGCAGCCTGGGAGATTACTCTTTTTTTCCATGGCTCAAACAGTATCTGCCTCCCGCCTCCTGCCTCCCGCCTGAGCACCCCCACCCCGAATGCCTTTTGGGGAAATGGCAAGAAAGAAAGGAAAAAATAAAGAGACACGAGCACAGAGATGGTTCTGAGTTGACGTCTGTGTCGGGCGAGAGGTAGGGACCTAACGTGGTTCTTCGATTTAGATCCATCCAATTTCAGCAGCACCATTTACTGGAGTCATCATTCTTCCCCCAGGGCGCCGTCTGGGCACTTCTGTCCAAGAGCGATTGGCTGTGTGTGGATGCATTTCTGGGCGCTCGGTTCTGTTCCACTGAGCCATGTGTGGGTTTTTAGACGGGTACCATGCTGCGTTAATTACTGTAGCTGTGTGGTATGCTTGGAAGCCAGGTACTGTGATGCCTCCAGCTTGATTTTTTTTTCTCTCTCAGAATCACTTTGGCTACTCTGGGTCTTCCATGATTGCATATGAATTTTAGGGTTGTTGGGCTGTTTTACTCCTAATTCTGTGAAGAATGTTGTTGGTATTTTGATAGAGATGGCACTGAATCTATGGCCTGAGGTAGTATAGACATTTTAATATGAATTCAAAAATCTGCTTCCGTAAGTGAGCATTGCAACAGACAGCATGGACCCTCTGGGGCTGGAGGGACAACTCTGTGGGACACTTGGAAGGAGCCACCTGCTGGATTCCTAGGGGGAGGGGTCCAACCCAGGGGTCGATTTGCAATCCCTGGAGATGGTTCTGGTTGTCCTGGCTGGAGGGACGGAGGCTAGGGGCGCTACTTGGCACCCTGCTATGCACACGGCAGCTCCTACTGACTCCAAATGTTGATGGTGTCAGTGCTGAGGGTCGCTGCACCGCTCATGTAATCTCACGGCCAGTTCTCATGCCCATGGGTTCTGCGTCCATACACTCACTCACTGCAGGACAAACTCTCGGGAGAACATAACTCACATCTGGGCTGGATGCGGGCAGACTTTTGTCCTTGGCCTGATTCCCCATGAGACAGCATCACCAGGATTTACAAAGCATGATGCTGCACTGGGTGTCGTACATCTCCCAGAGACGACTCAAAGTCCACAGAGGATGTGCGTAGGGACCATGACAGAAAGAACTTGAGCGCCTGTGAACTCTGGTACCCCAGGGGGTCCTGACGCTAACCCCACACAGATGTTGCAGGAAGACTGCATTAAGTCCATTTTACAGATCAGGAAACTGAGGTCCAGAGGGAGGTGACGTAACCTGCTCCAGCTAGCAGAGAGAAGGGCAGGAACCCAGGCCGTTCACACCAAGTCCCTACTACGTAAACCTCTCACCAGTCTGTCTCTGCATTCCCAAAACAGAGAGATGTATGGGGGAAGGGCCTACCCTGCACCTAGAAAAGACTGCTCTGTATCAGCATGAATGAGACTTTAAAAAAAAAAAAAAAAAAACCGTGACCTGTGACCCCATGCCTTTGACCCAAGGCTCTTCCCTGGCATTATGAGGTCAGGCGGAAGGGGGAGCTTGCAGCAGATTTTATCACAGGCTTCTGAGAACACAGACAGGCCAGACGGGCCTCATCACAGGCCATCTGCACTCTCCCATATTTAAACAGGAGAAGGCTCCCGGGTGTGGATGACACTGTGGAACATTCCAGAAGGGCGGGAAGATGACATGCATTAAAACAGAGAGACAGCCCTGAGCTTCAGCAGGTGCAGATCTTTCCCAACATTGACCCCATCTGTCAGATGCAGGGGGCCTCGGAGCTCAGGTGAGGGGGGCTCAGAGAGACAAGATGAAAACGGCTAGGTTGTGCAAATGCTGCGATTTGCTGCGATGGTTCTCGTGGAAATCACAAGAGTTGTGTCTGCATCCAGGCAAAGCCCTCGGCTCGGGCTCCGTACATCCTCCCAGGATCTCGGAGTCCCCACTTTGTGCTGTCCCCCACGTCACGACGCACCCCCCCCCAAAAAAAAAAAACCCAGCTAGCTGCCAGCCCCACAGGGACAGAGGGCCATGGCGCATCCTCACCTGGGCACAAAGACCACGTTGTGCAGGTAGTCCTCGAACGTCTTGCGGAAGGAAGACTCCTCCAGCTCCTTCAGGATCTGGGAGTCGGTCTTGGGGCAGGAGCAGCACTCGCCCGCCGAGTCCTCATACTCACTCTGGTTGTGCTTCTGCGAATCGTCGGACTCAAATGGGGGCGACCACATGCGGGAGGGCAGCTTCAACCCTGGAGAGAGACAATGGCAGAACAGGGGGCTTCAGCCTCCCCCAACAACACAGAGGCACATGCACAAAGACACAGCCTGGGTTCAAGCTGCCCTTCAAGAAATAAGCCTCTCTCAAGAGTGTCCAGGGAGGGGCCGGCTCTGTGGCACAGCGGGTAAAGCCACTGCCTGCAACACCGGTATTCCATGTGGGCACCAACTCAAGTCCTGGATGCTCTGCTTCTGATCCAGCTCCCTGCTAATGCGCCTGGGGAAGCAGTGGTGATGGCCCAAACGCCCATGCACCCACATGGGAGACCTAGATGGAGGTCCCAGCTCCTGGCTTCAGCCTGGTCCAACCCCAGCCCTTGCAGCCATTAGGGGAGTGAACCAGCAGATGGATCTCTCTCCCTCTCCTCTCTCTGTCACTCTTTCAAATAAATAAATCTTTATTTTAAAAAAAGAGAAAATGTCAATATCTTACAAGCTGTTGAACACCATCATCTGCATACTGGAGATGTTACAACAACCAGGCAACGCCCTTGTCCTCATGGGGCTTACTGACTTCCTATAGTAAACCAGGAATACATAGGTCGTGCTGAGATGATGGTAAAAAACCAGACGTTTTTATGGTGTAGCTTCACAGAAAGTAATCACTGAGCCATCCTGAGCTAAGCAAAAGAGTGAGTCAGCACATATCTTGGTGCAAACTAATCCGGACAGAGTAACAAAGCAGTGTAAAGGCCCTGGGGTGGTATATTCCTTGGCACATCAAGGAAACAATGTAGCCAGGAGGGGGAGGGACCGGGCAGTGGGAGAGGAGGCTGGAAGAGGAATAGGCGGCCCCAGTCACAGGTGAACGGATAAATCAACCAAGAGGGGAAGAGAATTCCAACTGGGAGCCCAGGGCATCCATTCAGGAATCCACAAGCGGGACTTGCTCACTGGTTCTCTGCTGGGGCCGGGGGAGCCGTGTGCAGCCCAGGGAGCGCCAAAGGGGTCACAACGGGGCTGGAGGATGCGGCTCACACCCCACAAGGCACAGGACCACCCGGCCCCAGCGAACGGCCCGGCCCAAGGCTGAACTGAGACCCGTGATGAGATGCTGGAGGCAGGAACTTCTCGAGTACGCCAAGAGAAGGGAAAAGAAAACGAGGTAACTTCTGCAGATGGTGGTCATAAAAACTAAAACTGTTTTCTTTTTAAGTCCCATGGCTGGTCTTGAACCCTAAGGTCAAAGCCCAGGTGCAGGGGCGGGGGGATTGTATGGCCTAGTGTTGAAGACTCCACGTCCCACATCGGAGCGCCTGGGTTCAAGTCCCAGCTCCAACTCCTTACACCAGCTCCCTGCTGATGCGCGCCCCGGGAGGCAGTAGTGATGGCTTAAGTTCTTGGGTTAGGCAGCCACCTGCAACACCGGCATCCCATGTGGGTACCAGTTCAAGTCCCCGTTGCTCCACTTCTGATCCAGCTCCCTGTGAATACATCTTGGAAAGAAGTGGAAGATGGCCCAAGTGCTTGGGCCCCTGCTACCCATGTGGGAGACGCTGGTTGGAGTCCCTGCCTCCTGGCTTTGGTCTGACCCAGCCCTGGCTGTTGCCAGCATTTGGGGATTAAACCAGCAGATGGGGGATCTTTCTTTCTCTGTCACTCTGCCTTTCAAATAAAATAAATATTTAAATTAACATATAGATGTTGAGCTCAAGCCCAGAGGCTGCTGCTCCCTGGAGGAGCAGCTGTGAAAACCAACATCAATCTTACGGGCCACAGCCACAAACATCCCCACGGATCCAGCTCTCCTGCCTCTCAGCCTGGTGCCTGCCGGTATCTGCTGAGCGCAGGAAGTTCTCTTCTTCCTTCCTGTACTCTTGATGCTCAGACACGGACAACAAACTCAAAGTAAGTGTGTCAAGGACTTCCCTGCCAAGGGTAAGCAGCCACTCACAAACTCAAGTGCAGCTTGAAAAGCCAGCAAGAGGCTCTCAGAAATACTTCTCCTAAAAAAAATATTAAAAGGTGTATTTATTTTTATTTGAAAGACAGAGTAACAGAGAGACTGGGGGTAGGGGGAGGGGAGGAGAGAGAGAATATCTTCCATCCACTGATTCACTCCCCAAATGGCCTCAACAGCCAGGGCTGGGCCAGGCCGGAGCCGGGAGCAAGGATCTCCATCAGGTTTTCTCACATAGATGGCAGGGGCCCAAGCACCTGCCGCCTCCCAGGGTGTGCATTAGCTCAAAGGTAGATGGGAAGTGCAGGGACTCAAACCCAGGCCCTCGGATGTGGGATATGGGCACCCCAAGTGGCAACATAACCACTTGTGCCAACTCACCCACCTCTAAAATTTATTTTACTTATTTCAGAGAGAGAGAGAAAGAGAGGGAGGGAGAGAGGGAGAGAGGGAAGGAGTCAGAGAGAGAGAGAGAATATCTCTCATCCACTGGTTCACTCCCTGACAACAGGCAGGCCTGGGCCGGGCTGAAGCCAAGAGCCAGTGACTCCATCCTGGTCTCCCACGTGGGTACAGGGGCCCAAGCACTTCCAGTGCTTGGCATCTTCCAGTGCCTTCCCAGTGCGTTAGTAGAGAACTGGATTAAAAGTGAAGCAGCCAGGACTTGAACTGGAGTCCATATGGGATGCCAGCACTGCAGACAGCAACTTAACCCGCTGTGCCACAAAGCCCCTCTTAGAAGTACTTCCCATGTTTATGAACACACACGGCAGGTCTGGCTGAGGTAACCGTGAAGAGGGCCAGTAACCTATGACAAAGAGAAGAAAACTGTAAGATTTCCACAGTCGGGGAGCTCCCAGCATTTTTCTGGAGAGGGGGGATGTATGCTTGGGCACAGGTTCGTTCCTGACTCCCAGTACCTCTTTCCAGCAGCCACAGCACAAAATTGGGAATGCCATGGTTTTTCTGAGACTTTAAAAGTAGAAGCACACGGGGATGGCACTGTGGTGCAGCAGGTTAATGCCCTGGCCTGAAGCGCCGGCTTCCCATATGGGCAACCAGTTCTAGTCCCGGCTGCTCCACTTCTGATCCAGCTCTCTGCTGTGGCCTGGGAAAACAGCAGAATATGGCCCAAGTCCTTGCACCCACGTGGGAGACCCAGAAGAAGCTCCTGGCTCCTGGCTCCTGGCTTCGGATCAGTGCAGCTCCAGCCATTGCGGTCAACTGGAGAGTGGAACCATCAGATGGAAGATATCTCTCTCTCTCTCTCTCTCTCTCTCTGCCTCTCCTTTGTGTAAATCTTAAAAAAAAAAATCACACACAAAAAAAGTAGGAGCACAAAGAGGTCCCTGGAGTCATCAGATCCAGAGAGACCGGAAGTAGAGGGGGGTGCCAGGGGAGGTGGCTGGGGTTGTTGAATGGGGACAGAGTTCCGGGTTAGGAAGATGAGAAAGCTCTGCGGGTGGACAGTGATGATGGTCGTACGACATCCTGAGTGTGCTTTATGCCACTGAACTGTAAACATAAAAGCAATTTTAAAACGGGGGCTGGCACTGTGGCACAGCTATCCATGGTGACGCCAGCATCCCATACTGGAGTGTTGGGATTGAGTCCTGGCTGTTCTGCTTCCAATCCAGCTCCCTGCTCATGTGTACCCTGGGAGGCAGAAGATAATGACCCAAGGACCTGGGCCCCTGCCACCCACATGGGAGACCCGGATGGAGCTGCAGGCTCCTGGCTTTGGCCTGACCCAGCCCTGGCCATTGTGGCCATTTCGGGAGTAAACCAGCAGATGGAAAATCTGTCTCTCTTCCTCTCTCTCTCTCTCATTGCTCCCTTTCAAATAAATAAAATCTTTAAATAAATAAATCATGGTTACAATGAATCATTTTGTGCCAAGTATATTTTTACAATAATTTTTTTAAAAAACCATAATGGTGATACTAATATGAAGCACTGCTGATGACAGTTGGCAAGTTTATTTAGTGTGTGTGTATGTGTGCGCGCGCGTGCGCGCGCGTGTGTTTTAAGTTGTCAAAATAAACATCACATAAAATTTAACATTTTCTGGCCAGCGCCATGGCTTAACAGGCTAATCCTCTGCCTTGCGGCACCGGCACACCAGGTTCTAGTCCTGGTCGGGGTGCCGGATTCTGTCCCAGTTGCCCCTCTTCCAGGCCAGCTCTCTGCTATGGCCCGGGAAGGCAGTGGAGGATGGCCCAAGTCCTTGGGCCCTGCACCTGCATGGGAGACCAGGAGAAGCACCTGGCTCCTGGCTTCAGATCAGCACAATGCGCCGGCCGCAGCGGCCATTGGAGGGTGAGCCAATGGCAAAAAGGAAGACCTTTCTCTCTGTCTCTCTCTCTCACTATCCACTCTGCCTGTCCAAAAAAAAAAAAAAAAAAAAAAATTTAACATTTTCTTGTCTCAACTGTTGAGGAACAGTTTTTTTTTTTTTCATACTATTTGTTGAACTCTTTACCTAGTGTAGAGTTAATCTTATGTGTATAAAGTTAATTGAAAACAGATCTTAATAAAAAATAAGAATGGGAATAGGAGAGGGAGGAGGAGAAAGTGTGGGAGTGTGGGTGGGAAGAATCACTATGTTCCTAAAGTTGTATTTAGGAAATGCATGAAGTTTGTATACCTTAAATAAAAAGTTTCTGGGGAAAAAAAATTTAACATTTTCACCATTTTCCAGGACACGGTTTAGTGGCGTTAAGCACATTCACACAGTTATGCAGCCCTCACCACCAGAACTTCACTCTCTCCTCTTGCAAAACTGAAGCTCTGTCCCCAGGAGGCACTCGCTCCCCAGCCCCCTCCTCCAGCCCCTGGCACCACCCCCCCATTCTACTTCCTGCCTCTGTGGATCTGAATATTCCAGGGACCTCCCAGGAGTGGAGTCCCACTGGTAAAACTTTGTGATCCTCGCAAATAAAATCATGTTCAATCCTGTCATTTGGTAATTACAGATTTAGACTTTCAGAATAGAAGTTGTTGCTCTTTAAAACAACAAGGCGGGGAGGGGCAGGGTGAGCTCTGGCATTGCTGGTTCCAGCGCAGGGCCAGGAGCTGGGAGCCGGGCCAGCGGCTGGGCATGCTCGGGAGTTATATAAAGCAGGCGAGGAGATAAATCACGTTTGCAAGCCGGGGCTCGGGCGGGGATGATGTCACAGCACACATATAGCACATGATCTTAGAGCCCTGACAGCGCCCAGAGATTATCTGTCCTCCAGCCGCTTCTCCCGAAAAGGAGGTAGACAGTGACTCGCTGCCTGGAGACCTGGCCCAGACTGGGCAGCCGGCCGGGGCTGAGCCACAAGCAACCCTGGGGCTCCCGGCCCTAGCCACGTGGCACCAGTGGCCCTCGGCACTGTCCACTGAGGTCACGGGCAGAGGCCTCGACTAACTGAGAAATCTCTCCAGAGAACGGAGTAGAACAACAAGCCAATTAAAGAGAGAGGAAGACTGGTGACTTGCACTTCCCTGGTGGGGTTCGTGTGTAGAAAACCTGGCGTTAGCTACAGGGGTCCTTTAAACCACTCACGGAAAATATATTAAAAGGCAAGATTCCGGGGATACAAAACATCCTGCAATCCATGCATGTTTAAAAAATTCAGGTGTTGGCCGGCGCCGTGGCTTAACAGGCTAATCCTCCGCCTTGCGGCGCCAGCACACCGGGTTCTAGTCCCGGTCGGGGCGCCAGATTCTATCCCGGTTGCCCCTCTTCCAGGCCAGCTCTCTGCTATGGCCCGGGAAGGCAGTGGAGGATGGCCCAAGTCCTTGGGCCCTGCACCCGCATGGGAGACCAGGAGAAGCACCTGGCTCCTGGCTTTGGATCAGCGCGATGCGCCGGCCTCAGCGGCCATTGGAGGGTGAACCAACGGCAAAAAGGAAGACCTTTCTCTCTGTCTCTCTCTCTCACTATCCACTCTGCCTGTAAAAAAAAAAAAAAAAAAAAAAAAAAAATTCAGGTGTTACGAGGAAAAAAACTATGCAAGGATTTCAAAAACTGTTGGCATCAAACAAAACTTATCTTTTTAACTCCTTTTCTCCATGAACCTTTTGCAGCATCTTCCCTACCTTCAAGAATACGGAAAGGGGGCTGGGATTGTGGCACAGCTGATGAAGCAGCCAACTGACATGACACCAGGAAGGCCCGGCTGCTCCACTTCTAATCCAGCTCCCTGCTCATGTGCCTCGGAAGGCAGTGGACGAAGGACCAAGCACTTGAGCCCCTGCACCCACGTGGGAGACCAGGATGGAGTTCCAGGCTCCTGGCTTCAGCCTGGCCCAGCCCTGGCCATTGTGGGCATGTGGGGAGAGAATCAGCAGATGGAAGATCTCTCTTTCTCTCTCCTTCTCTCTTTCACTCTGCCTTTCAAATAAATAAAATAAATCTTTAAAAAAAAAAATACAAACAACTAAAGAAAAAAGGTGATTTCTGCCTGTCCGGTTTGCTGGGAGTTTCTAGACCCCTGTTTCAGCTATTTGGAAATACACAATAAATCTCTGTTAGTATCCTCACCCTGCCATGCAAGTGAACCCCAGAATGTATCCCTCCCATCTGTAACCTTGTACCCACCTTCCCAGGCTCTGGTAACTACCATTGTGAGAATCTGGGACATTCCTATCACAAAGAAATGACCTCCCCTCCCCTGTTAGAGGTGACAGATATGCTAATTGTAGCCACCCCAAGCTGATCAGGTGTGTCCCTACACACCACATACATGTAGTAAAACCCTACACTGTGTCCCATAACTACACACAATTATTCTGTGTCCATAAAGAATAACGGCAGTTTTTAAATAACTTTAAACTCAGATGTACAAACTAGTTTAAGGCTTCTAACTCGTATTTTTCCTTTTTTTTTTTTTTTTCCCTAGATGGATGGAAGCTCATTATGTAAACAGGACTGGAGACTCAAAACTGAAGCTGCTGAGGTGCTTGGCCCAGCAGTGACACTGCCACCTGGGACACCTGCCTCCCGTATCTAAGCGGTTGGGATGGAATGGGTTGGAATCCTGTCTCTGCTCCTGACCCAGCTCCCCGCTAATGTGCACCCTGGAAGACAGCATGTGAAGCTCATGGACCTGAGCACCTGTCACCCATGTGGGAGACCCAGACTGAGTTCCTGGCTCCTGGCTTCAACTGCCCCAGCCCCGAGCGTTACAGCACTTGGGGAGTGAACCAGTGAATGGAAGCTCCATCTCCATCTCTGTCTGTCTCTCCCCTCTCCACCTCTCAAATTAAAAAAAAAAAAAATTTAATTTTAATTGTCACTGGTATAGCCTTTAATTGAAAGCAGTGGAAGACGGCCCAAGGACCTGGGTCCCTGGATCCTGGCTTCGGTCTGGCCCGGCTCTGGCTGTCGTGGGCATCTGAGGAGTGAAGCAGTGGATGGGAAATCTGTGGTGTGTTTGTGTGCTCCCCTGTCTCTGTATAGGTCTGCCTTAATAACAAATAAATCTTTTTTTAAAAAAGAGAGAGAGCAAGCATGACAGCAGGGAGAGACAACTGCTTCTTGCTGTCTCAGACTTAAAACTGTACGGTTCGGGCGGAGTCAAAACCCTTCTCTCAACACGCTCGGGGGTAGGGCCAGACCTGCACCAAAGTCGTGTGTGGGTCTTACAGCATTGAGAGCGAGGAGTGCAGTACGAGAAACAGGATAGGGGAGAGAATTCCAGAAGGGAACGGCATCAAGCCTGAGAGAGAGTGCGTGTGGTCTAAGAAGAGGGCTACAGGTCAATAACAGCATGGCTAGGGGACTCCAGTGGCTACGTCACCACCCAGTGATACAATCTCACCAGACGACTCGTGGCCAGTCCTTGACCAAACAAACCATCGACATGCTGCCCGTGACTCTATGTGCTTCTGACACAAGTCTCCAGAGTACATAACCATGAAACGATGTGTGAAAATCGTGTGTATGGAGTGGGCGTTTAGCCCAGCAGGGAAGACACTCACGTCCCTGGGTTTGAGTCCCGGCTCGGGCTCCTGACTCCAGCTCCCTGCAAATGCAGACCCTGGGAGGCAGCAGTGATGGCTCGAGTCGCTGGGTTCCTGCCACTCACATGGGAGACCTGGATGGAGTTCCCCACTCCTGGTTTTAATCTGGTCCAATTCCAGCTATTGTGGGCATTTAGGGAGTGAACCAGCAGATGGAAGATCTCTCTCAGAGTTAGAAAGAGGGAGAGACAGGGAGAGCTTTCATCCATTCGTTTATCATTCAAATGACCACAATAGCCGGGGCTGGGTCAGACTGAAGCCAGGGGCCTGGAACTCCATCCAGGTCTCCCACATGGGTGGCAGAGACTCAAACTGGTGCTCATCTGGGATGCTGGCACTGCAGGCAGTGGCTTAACACGCTGCACCACAATGCCAGTCCCAATAAACCCACTTTATTTTTATTTATTTATTTATTTTTGACAGGCAGAGTTAGACAGTGAGAGAGAGAGACAGACAGACAGAAAGGTCTTCCTTTTCCATTGGTTCACCCCCCAAATGGCCGCTACGGCCGGCGCTGCGCTGACCCGAAGCCAGGAGCCAGGTGCCTCCTCCTGGTCTCCCATGCGTAAACCCACTTTAGTGTGTGTGTTTTCATAGAGGATCCAGCGGAGTATGTACATGTGCACGTGCGCACTCACTAGGAAACAGGAAGAAAGACTGTGCCCTGAAAGTGGAGCAAAGCATGGCCTGCCCCCGCCGGCACTGCACTCACCTTTGAGACAATAATCCAACTCGTAGAGCTCTCTGTCCTCCTCCTGTCTCTCCCAGAAAACCAGGTAGTGCGTGATGTTGCCATTGGGGTCCGAGGGAGGTTTCCACTTCAAAAGAATCTGGGAGGAGGAGTTAGAAACCGAAATCGGATCCAGGGGGACAGAAGGATCTGCAAAGGAGAAAAGAAAGGGGTGCACTATGAGGAAGGTGCAGGGTGCAGGGTGTGGGGTGGAGGGGTGAGGGGAGGGGCACACAAGGTGGAGAAACACAAGCAGGGGAGGCATTTAGCCTGGCAGTTAAGATGCTGCGTCTGAGTCTCAGCTCCAGCTCCTGACTCCAGCTTCCTGCTGGTGCACACCTGGAAGGCAGCAGGTGATGACTCAAGTACTTGGGCCCCTGCCACCCATGTGGGACACCCAGATGGAGTTTCTGGTTCCTGACTTCAACCTGACCCAGCCCCGGGCCATTGCAGATGTTTGGAGACTGACCCAAGAGATGGTAGCTCTCTCTCATCTGACTGTCTGACACATACTCTCCCTCTCTCTCTCTCTTACATTGAAAAAAAAAAAAAAAAAGTTCTAATAGTAAACCTTCCTGGGGCCAGTGCTGTGGCAGTGTGGTTAAGTCACTGATGGCAACACAGGCAGCCACATCAGAGAGTCAGCTCATGTCCGTGTTACCCTGGTTCTGATCCAGCTCCCTGCCAATGCACCTGGGAAGGCAGTAGAGGACTGCCCAAGTACTTGGGCCCCTACACCCATGTGGGAGACCTGGAAGGAGTTCCTGCCTTCCTGGCTTCAAGTTGTAGCCATTTGGGGGAGTGAGCCAGAGGATGGAAGATCTCTGTCTCTCTTTCTCCCTCTTCCTCTTCCTGTCACTCTGCCTTTTAAATAAATAAATAAATCTTTGAAATAGAGCAGTTATAACAATAAGCTATCAGAAAAGTCACTTAAAGTTTATGAACAGGAGCCAGCGTTGCGATGCAGCAGGTTAAGCTGCCACTTGCAACGCCGTCGTCCCATGTGGGAGCCAGTTCAAGTTCCAGCTGCTCCATTTCCAATCTAGCTCCTTGTTAATGCGCCTGGGAAAGCAGCAAAAGATGTCCCAAGCACTTGGGCCCTTGTCAGCCACGAGGGAGACACAGAAGAAGCTCCTGGCCCCTGGCTTCAGCCTGGTACAGCCCCAGGAGTCATTTGGGGAATGAACCAGTGGGTGGAAGATTTCTCCCTCACTGTCTGTCCTTTCTGTCACTCTGATTTCCATAATAAAAATAATTTTTTTAAAAAAAGTTAAGAACTGTTTATTTTTGGAGCTTCCTAAATAAAATAAATCTTAGAAAAAAAAAATACAATTGACTGGCCAGCGCTGTGGCGTAGCAGGTTAACACCCTGGCCTGAAGTGCCGGCATCCCATATGGGTGCCAGTTCGAGACCCAGCTGCTCCACATCTGATCCAGCTCTCTGCTGTGGCCTAGGAGGACAGCAGAGGATGGCCCAAGTCCTTGGGCCCCTGCACCCGCATGTGAGACCAAGAGAAGCTCCTGGCTTCTGGTTTTGGAATGGCGCAGCTCCAGCCATTGCAGCCAATTGGGGAGTGCACCAGCAGATGGAAGACCTCTCTCTCTCTCTTTCTCTCTAACTCTTATATCTTTAAAAAAAAAAAAAAATACAGTTGACACGGTGGAAAAGGAAACTGCAGATGGGGTGGGGTGGGTGTGGCTAGCTATGCCCTTAGGGGTCTGCTGCTCCCAACTCCATTTCTCAGCACTTGGTCCCTTCAGAAGCCATGAACCATGCAAAAGCAGATTGCACACAACACCACCACATCAGCCTGTCCAAGGCAAGATGTCCAACGGCGAGCACAGCCACGCCAACAGCAAACACATACTGGTAGCATCCGTCTGGACGTAAATGATGTCGCTCTTGGCTCCGTAGGTCCGGCGCTCATCAGAGAAGGTGACCAACGTCTTCACGAAGATGGCATACTGGGTCCAGGGCTTGAGGCCGCGCATCAGCCACCCAGGGTGGTTCTGAGCCTTGGGGTCATTGGATCTCAGGGGCGGGTCGATGTCTACCACGGTCCAGCTGTTGGAGCCACACGCGTCCTGCCCATCAAACTCTGTCACGTTCTGATAAGGGCTTTGGAGACAGCACAGGGGAAGGCGGTGACTGTGGTGCAACTGTCACCCTGAGCATCCTGGAGACGGGGCCTGGGGAGGTGACATCCCACGAGGTTGTGTCTTACCCACCCAGAGAAAAACGGGAAAGGAAACAATCGGAGGCAAGGGACCTCCAACCCTGACATCTCAATTATAAACTAATGATGATGATGCCGGTCTTGACTTACGATGGTTCAACTAACAATATCCCAGCTTTATGATGGTGTGAAAACAATATCCATTCAGTGGAAATTATAATTCAGGTTTTGGATTTTGATCTCCCGAGCTGGTGCTATGGAGTAGGAGCCTTTCCTGTGACGCTGGGCGGCGGCAGTCAGCCCTACGGTCACCCAGGAAAGTGACCCTCTGTAGTGTGTTGCTGAGCTAGAATGTTCTCTACTGTGCCATGTCACTTAGCTGGAATGTTCTGTAGTGTGCTATGTCGCTCAGCTAGGGTGTTCTGTAGTGTTCCGTGTTACTAACCTAAAACGTTCTGTAGTGTTCTGTGTCACTAACCTAGAATGTTCTCTGGTATCATGTCACTTAGCTAGAATGTTCTATAGAGTGTTGTGTTGCTAAGCTAGAATGTTCAGGTTAGGTAGGTTCGAAACATTTTGTAACTTCCAATATTCCTCATTTCCATTGTGTTACTAGAAGCATCCTAAGTTGAGAAGCACATGTAACGCCAGTAACCAGCTCATGAGTTTCTGCCAAGATTCCATGAGAAGATATGTGTAAAGTTCTCATGCTGAGAGATGGAGCTATGTGATGCTTAAAATATGATCTGGCCCCTGAACTCATGCAGCTGAGTCTGCCATATTTTATGTTCACAGCACTTACGAAATCCAGTTCCAACGTTTACATGTGGGCCCTTTCGGAAGCAAGTGGGCTGAAGTAGATTGGGAGGATGGAACCCCCATGACCAACTCATGGTGGCTGTGGAAGGACACAGACCACACACGATCCCTGTCTCTCACTGTGGTGCTGTGCCCCCTCCTCGGGACTCTGCCAGCAAAAAGGAAGCCAAACCGATCTGGGACTGTGAACCTCCAGAACCGTAAGCCAAAGGGAACCTCTGTCCTTTATGCAGCTGGGCTGTCTCTGACACTTTATCACAGTGATGAAAAGCTGAGGACTACAACTACGGTGAACGCCGATCCCACGCCCTCCTCTACTACCCGCTTTGGAGATCTCAGCACAGCCACACACTCAAAGGCACTGCACATCATCTACCTGTAAGCACAGGGCTGCAGTGTGGGAACACGAGGACGGGGCGGGGACTGAACAGTGGTGACGGCGGACAAACAACCTCAGTGCGGCTGTGCACTTAGCAACAGTTAAACCGAGAAACCTGGGGTCTAGTGGTCCGCCACTTTTGTGAAAATTGGGAAAATATTAAAAATGAATATTTAAAAACATCTTCTCAGCACACCAAGCTGTTGGCAGCTGAGGATGTTGGGTGAGGTGGCCGCGACGGAGAAATGTACACCGCCCAACGAAAACGGTTCATCCAGAGCTGTGCAGGACACTCGGTCTGTGTCCACCTCATGCATTTGACACAAGGGGGCGCTACCGCCTGCATAAGGACACAACACAGATGGGTGAGAGCCTGCAGAGAACCCTAGGGTGTTTATACCAGGAGGCAGAGGGCTATGATCCATCTTCCCACCAGACCCCTCTTTATCTTTCTACTTACGCCTCTTTGTAAAAAAGCATGAACCCCAAGAGGTCTCGGAAGTCGGGGGGCCAGTAGGGCTCCCATCTCAGCAAGATCTTGTCAAAAGTTGTCCGAATAGAAGAAAACTTAAGCAACTCGTTTTCACCTGGAAAAGCAGAACAAAGGCACACCACAGGCAACGTCAGCATTGAACAGTTTCAGACCAAAACATGTATGACTCCATGCTTCCCGGAGAGGGGCGTGAGAACGGATGGAAGTACCTGCTGCCTACCTGCCTCTCAGGTCTCAGCCCCACCTGCCCCTCTGGGTGTGATCACCCAGCGAAAGGCCAGGTCTGGAAAGCAAGGCCCAGTCATGCCACCTGGCTCCCCATACAAACCAGCCCATCGACTGGCCAGCTACTCCGCTGCCAAACGCACCCACGCCAGCCCACAGAGGACCCTCGGTACTGAGGGGGGGATTTTCCAGTATGAGTTTGTTTTGCACACGGGCTTGCGAGCCTGCCACAGCAGCAAATGCAGCTTGTGTGCAAATAAACACGCCCCAGAGGCGTGCACAGACATCCTGCAAAGGATCCGTGGGAAAACGACATTTAAAAGTAAGTTTATTCTGCGTAAAAGCAAAATTGAAATCCATGCGTAGTGAGGGGCTCCATCAGTTCATGGAAAACGCATGCTGTGGGTAAAAGGCACGCGTGGATTCTAAATACTTGTTACACCAACATGAACTTCTCCAGGTCCATCTGTCCCCTGGGCTTCTGGAAGCCTCTAGCAGGGGGCTTACGGATCACAAAACCCTGCAAAGACAAAGCTGAGCAACTCATTCCGCCTCTGGAGCGCCAACCACCCACACTCTCTCCTGGGACCACTTTCTGCCTGGGGAGCCGGGGAGCCGGGGAGCTGAAGCCCCAGCAGCTTGCTCAGACGCCGCCAGAAGCATGCAGTCGGCACACAGCCTCTATCTACAGCAACCAAGGGACCTACTGTGGCACCTGCGCCAAGCCTGGCCCTCCCAGGACAGCCCCCATCTGCGCCCGAGCTCATCAGGGCTCCAGATCTGTCCTACCCAATGTGGGACTCCTCTGTAGACAAGAGGCTGCCTTGAGTCCCCCTAGGTTTGACCAAGACTCTCGGGGACAGGAAAGATCTGCTGTCTGGGGAACTCCCCGCCTGGGCCTCTTTCCTTCCCTCTCTTGCTCGGAGGTCATCGGGCCCTCCCCATTGCTGCTCCTCCGCCTCCACTCCCCTGCCCACCGTACTTCCCGGGCAGGTGCCCTCCCTGCCCTTCTATCACCATCCCCAAGGACTCAGAATGACACACGCATGCTATTCAACTCCGAACCCCCCCGGCACGGGCACCAGGCCTGATAAATAGGTCTAGGGAGAGGGCAAGCACTTGGGTCACTCGTTAAGATGCAACTTGAGAGGCCCACATTCCTTGTCACAGTGCCTGGGTTCAAGCCCCAACTCTGCTCCTGACTCTAGCTTCCTCCTAATGCACACCCTGGGAGGCAGCAGGGATGGCTCAAGTGCCTGAGTCCCTGACATCCATGTGAGAGACCTGGATGGAATTTCTAACTCCTAGGCATTTCAGGTGTGAATCAATGAATAGGAGCTTTTTGTCCCTGTCTCTCTCTCCCTCTTTCTGCCTCTCAAATGAATTTTAAGAAAAGTTCATGGACAATGAAATAAAAATAGAGGTTTATTTGGCTGTTAAAAAAAATAAAATAAAATATAATCCATGCCTATGAGGGCCTTCAGAAAATTCATGAAAAGTGCATTTGATGAAAAAAAAAAAAAAAAAAAACTATGTACGGATGTGAAAATGTTTTGTATCCAAATAAACTTCTCTTTTAATTCCACTATTCCACAAACTTATAAAAGGAGCTGTCACTCATTCATTTATGCAATGCTTACAGGCATCATCCAGTATCAGGCACTGTATTTAGTGCAGTAGTCACACAGACGTGCAAAGCTGCCTTCAGTAGGCCCACTAGGAGGCAGTGCGGTGGGCAAGGGAGGGCAGCCATGTTCTCTGGTCAGTGGCTGACCACTTACAGGAAGCCTGGTCCCCGTTGGTTTTCAGGGCGATGTCGTTCCTCTCCTGGCGCCCCTTGGTTCCGGAGACTTCTTCCATCTTGTGAATCTCTGACAAGCAAAGTTTGGGGTTGTAGTGGAAGAAGAGCTTCCCCTGAGAGATGGTGAGGTTGTGTTTGCTCCAGTCCCAGAGCTGCCTCAGGTTCTGGTTGTCCAAGGCGTAGAAGGAGTAGTTTCTAAGGAAAAACACACACATTTATGGTCGTCCAGTGGTAGCCTCCAGGATGGCAGACCCATGCCCGGAGTTGACCTCATTCAGTCCCGCACCCGCACTCCTGCCCACTTGCTTGTTGCACAATAAAAAACTGTTGAGTAGGGAGGACCAGGCTTTCATGGCTGAGAAGGTATCCGAGTTCAGTCTTTTTTCTTTTCATCTTAGTGATTTTATTCAACAGATGCCATAAAATTACATTCAGAGAAAAAAAAAAATCTTTACACAAAGGAATAGAAGGTTGCCACTCTAACCAGCATTCTCTCTTTCACACAACAGCTATCAAAGATATGAGGCAAAATCATGAAGATATTAAACGGACTGTCAAACACAGAAGACAAGAAAAATCAAATAGTCTCGTGCTCAAATGCAGGCACCAAAAACTTTGAACTGTCGGCTGACTTTTTTTTCTAGTTTCTATTACACATTCCTTTATAATGAGCTTATCCCTGTAAGACTAGTTGAATTGCTCAAGGGTGAAGAGATTTTAGCTCAAGAATTTTTCACAGATGACTTGCTACAAGTCCACCTGCCGCTATGCTTCTGCTTGCTGCTGTGTGCGGCCAAACACATCGCTGAGCTTAGTCTTAAAGGGAGGAGAGAGGGACGCTAAGACAGTGATGGCATGTGACCGGGCATACTGAAGACCCCAGAGGCACCTGAGCCGCTCCAGGGAACAGCAAAGTAGCATGTTTTGGTCAACAGGAGACAAGAACTAGCTGCCGAGCAGACGTGAGACGAAGCCTCTCGTATACGGACATCAGACCGAGACCAAGAACGCACAACCTTCCTTGGTAGACTGCAGGTTTTCTATCAGCTCAGTGACTATACCTGCACTTTAATTACCGAGCCATCAGCACGTAAGCATCTCAACAAGGGGCAGGTACATTCTACGTCGGGCCAGGAGGAAGAAAGGGCCAGATGCAAGCAACCACTAGGTCTGCACACCATGAGGGGTGTCCTTGTTGAGCTGCCTCCAGCACCAGTACCTGGGAGAGCATCAAAGCTCTCCAGTTTCCAAAAATGACCACATCACAAATTCCAGGTTTTGGAGCTTCTAAGACAAGACCCGTCCCACCCAGGCTTTGCCAGGGACTTTGTTCAAAAAGATGGGCATTTCGGAGGGGGTCTTAGGAAAAAAAAAAAAAAAGGACAATGCCATTAACATCTGAGCTCCACACCCAGGATCGGGCCCACATACCCAATCTCCAAGGTCTCCCCTCGAATCAGACGTAACTTCCGGAAGAAGGAAAGTGACACCAGAGCGTAGGATCGGCGGATTTTCAGGTACCCTGAAATCTCTTCAATGAGGCCAAGGTTGGCCTCGAGCTCAGCCGCCAGGTTGTCTACGGAGAGGAAAGAATGTTCCGTGAGTTTCTATAGAAATATTTTCATCCTCCCATGATTCCCCTTGGTGACGGGCTCGCCAACAGGCTGCGAGTGATTTCAACACACTCTGCTCAGTGCCTGTGAAGCTTGGAAGGCGACCCAAAGTCTCAATGCCTCCTGAAGTGGCCAAGCATACCCCTGTCCCAGGGCCTTTGCCCAGAATGTTATTCCCTCATATATCTCCTTGGCTTGCTCCACCCCCACTTAAAAGCTTTCCTCCCAGACCAGAAACTGCTCTAAAATAATAACCCCTTCTCTCTTTCTCTGCCACTCTGCCTTTCAAATAAATGACTATATAGTGTAAAATAAATAAACATATCTTTAGCAAAAAGGGGAGGGGGCTAGTTTTGTGGTACAGTGGGTTAGGATGCCACCTGTGATACTGACATCCCTTGTGAGCACTGGGTCAGGTCCCAGCTGCTCCACTTCTGGTCCAGCTGCTTGCTAATGCACCTGGGAAAGCAGAGGAAGATGGCCTGAGTACTTGGGCCCCTGCCACCCACATGGGAGACCCAGATGGAGTTCTAGGCTCCTGGCTTCAGCCTGGCTCAGCCTTGGCCATTGTAGCCATTTGGGGAGCGAACCAGAGGATGGAAGATGTCTCTCACTGTCTCTGTCTGCCTTTCCCTCTCTCTGTGTCACTCTGATTTTCAAATAAATAAATCTTTAAAAATAACAACAAAAAAAAATAAATAAAATAACAACCTCCTTTATTCTATACTTCAGAGGTTGACAAACTCTAGCCCAGTGACCAAATACAGCCAGTTGTGTAAGGAACATTTGACTGGAGCAGCGCCAGACCAGTTTGCTGGCGCGTGTCCACGGCTGTTTTCGTGCTCCAACTGCAGAGCTAAGCGGTCAGGACCGCAATTATCCAGCCTGAAAAGCTGAATGCAGTCAGACTTCTACATCCACAGATTCCAAATCCACGCACTCAACCAACTGCAGATGGAAAACACTCAGGCGAAGAAGCTGCCTCCAGACGGGACCCATGCGCACTGTTTTTCCCTTGCCACTGTTTCTTGCACAATAGAGCAACTCGACAACGCACGTAGCACTGACGCTGTACTGATGTCACGAGTCATCTGGAGGTGATTTAAAGTCCACAGGAAGATTCTGGGGTTCTATGTGAATACTACGCTCCTGTTTTTACATAAGGGACCAGAGTAGCCACGGATTTCAGCCTCAGAGCAGGTCCAGGACAATCCTCGTGGACAATGAGAGACAGTTGTCCTTTTGCTATAAGGTGCTTTATATATAAAAACAGAAATGCGAGGCCGGCGCTGCGGCGCAAGGGGTTAAAGCCCTGCCCTGAAGCACCAGCATCCCATATGGCGCCAGTTCTAGTCCCGGCTGCTCCTCTTCCAATCCGGCTCTCTGCTGTGGCCTGGGAAAGCAGTAGAAGACGGCCCAAGTGCTTGGGCCCCTGCACCCGCGTGGAAGACCCAGAAGAAGCTCCTGGCTTCTGGCTTCGGATCGGCGCAGCTCCAGCCATTGCGGCCATCTGGGGAGGGAACCAGCGGATGGAAGACCTCTCTCTCTCTCTCTATCTCTCTCTGTTAACTCTGTATTTCAGACAAAAATAAATAAAATAAATCTTAAAAAAAAATGCTGGCCCCTTATATTCCATCCGTGGACTTGCTCTGCTTTCCTTCCTAGCAGAGACCACAGCCGAGCTCAGCGGACATGCTGGTTTGTAAGAGCATCACGTCAGGGGCTTTGCCAGTGTGAAGACCCAGTAAGTGCCTGCTGAATGATAAACCAAAGAATGCCTTTTTGTCTGAGACGGGATTTCTGGACCCATGGTCCCCACATCTGCAAGGGGGCCTGCTGCCTGCTTGTTCAAAATGCAGACTCCTGGGGCAGGTGTTCCATGCAATGGTCAAGACACTGCTTGGGTCACCCACCTCCCACACTGCAATGCCTGCTTCCCCCCCGGCTCTGCTTCTGACCGAGCTCCCTGCTAACGTGAACCCCCGGAGGCAGCACTGGGGGCTCAAGTACTTGGGTCCATGCCACCCATGTGGGAGACCTCGATGGAGTTCCCAGCTGCTGACTTTAGCCTGGCCCTGCCCCTTTGGAGAGTGAAGCAGTGGATGGAAGGTCTCTCTCTGTGTCTCTTTCCTTCTCTTCCTACCTCTCAAATAAATAAATTTAAAAAAACACACATCCTTAGGAATAGGTGCTCTCTGCTGTACCTTGGAGGTATATAACTTGAGTTTTCAGTTTCCAGGCTCACAGCTGAAAAGCGTTTGTCTGGAGTCTCAGATGAGACTTTGGACTTTTGAGTGATGCTGGAATGAGTTAAGACACTGGGATGACTGCGGATGGAGTAACTGCAATTTGCATGACTATGAGACAGACAGGAACTTAGGGTGCAATGCTAAGGTCTGGGTGCAGTTGAGTCCCCAGGCGGCCAGCTGTTTGCTAGGTTTGGGAGCTGGTGGATGGGACCCTTAAGAGGTGACCCTGGTGAGAGGCTGGTAGGTTACTGGGGACGCTGGTCTAGGAAGGGATTAATGTAGTTCTCCTGGATCCCCAGTTGCTACTCTCAAGACTGCCATCATCAAAAGGGCACACCTGGGGGCCAGTGCTATGGCACAGTGGGTTAAGCTGCTGTGTGTAGTGCCGACATCCCACATGGGCACCTGTTCGAGCCCCAGCTGCTCCACTTCCAGTCCAGCTTCACTGCTAACGTGGAAGCAGCAGAAGACGACCCAAACACTTGGGGTCCTGTACCCAAATGGGAGACCCAGGTGAAGCTCCTGGCTCCTGGCTTAGGCCTGGCCCAGCCCTGGCCATTGCAGCCACATGAGGAGTGAACCAATGGATGGAAGAGCTCTATCTCTCCCTCTCTGTAACTCTGCCTTTCAAATTAATTAGTTAATTAATCATTAATTTTTTTTCTTTTCTTTCTTTTTTTTTTTTTTTTTTTTTTTTTTTTTGACAGGCAGAGTGGATAGTGAGAGAGAAAGACAGAGAGAAAGGTCTTCCTTTTTGCTGTTGGTTCACCCTCCAATGGCCACTGCGGCCGGCGCATCTCGCTGATCCGATGGCAGGAGCCAGGTGCTTCTCCTGGTCTCCCATGCGGGTGCAGGGCCCAAGGACTTGGGCCATCCTCCACTGCCTTCCCGGGCCATAGCAGAGAGCTGGCCTGGAAGAGGGGCAACCGGGATAGAATCCGGCACCCCAACCAGGACTAGAACCCGGTGTGCTGGCGCCGCAAGGCGGAGGATTAGCCTGTTAAGCCATGGTGCCGGCCACTTTTAAAAGGATATGCCTGGCCCCTGCATCACCCTGGCTTCCTGTCTGTCATGCTCTCATCACCATGACAATCCCATTCACTTTGGGACATAGCCAGGAAGCCCTGTGTGTGCACCAAACACAAGAGACCTCCCAATCTTGGACTTCCAGCCTCCAAAACACTGCTGAGCTACATCAACTCTGTTTCTTATACACTCAAAACAAAACAAAACATCCCTGGTCTCTGATGCTGCCCCCCCCACCACCACCACTACGGACAATGAGAATCTCAGAGGAGGTGGGGCCGGATCTGAGCTGCTCCTTTCTTGTTTTGAGGCAAACACCTGGGCATGGGTCTTCCCCCAGCCTTGGGCACGCATAGCACAGACTGGGCCGGCTCCTCGGGCAGCACAGCCCAGCAGGTGGCCCCCATCCTGGCCCAGGGCACTCACTGCCTCCTCGGATGTTGATGATCAGACTGCCGTTGATGACGGTGCAGCCTCGGAGCTCCTGGGCAGACGTCACCGAGTCGATGGTCTTCTCACCATCTAGCAGGTGGCACACCTTGGGACAGGGGCCCAGGCACGGGGTGCACATCAAGCTGAGGAAGAAGCAGAGAGAGACGGGGATCAGGATGTGTGTGGAGCCTCCCACAAGGCCAGGGGCATGCTCCATAGGATTCCAAGTGATGGGACTTTTGCTGTTCCCCGGAGGCAAGGATTCCTGACCTCAGCACTGCTGAGATCTGGGGCCAATAAGTACTCACTGTCCTGTGCATCATTATGGAATGTGGAGGGGCACCCCTGGGCTCCACCCACTGATGGCTGCACCTGGTCTTTGTACTGGCTCCTGAACAGAGTTCCAAACCCTTGGAATTTCCCACCCCCACCTCCACCCCCGCAACGGTAGGCATGTCTTTTAGGAGTGTGACACAGCAGGTAAAGTCACTGCCTGCATTGCCAGCATCCCATATGGGCACCAGTTTGAATCGTGGCTGCTCTACTTCCAACCCAGCTCCGTTAATGGCCTGGGAAAAAGCAGCAGAGAAAATAGCTCAAGTGCTTGGGTCCCTGCCACCCACGTGGGAGACCCAGATGAAGCTCCTGGCTCCTGGCTTCAGCCTGGCCCAGCTCCAGGCGTGTGGCCATCTGGGGAGTGACCCAGCGGATGGACGCTGGGGAGCCTTGTAGTGACCCTAGAGAGCTTCAGGATGGGACTCATTTAACAAGAAAGTAACCAAGGGAGTAGAGGACTGAGTCTCTCCCCAACCTGACTCAGGAGAAGGGAGCAGGGGAACTGAATGTGGAGTCCAGTTACATAGCAGTGAGCCAACCAATGGTGCCAACACAACAAGACCCCAACAGAAAGTCTGCACCACAGCTCAGCAGAGCCCCCCAGCAGGTACTCCCACCCATGTGCCAAGTGAGTGGTGTCCTAAACCTTGCCCTACATGTATGCTTTGTAATAAAACTGGAACCAGGGGGCAAGTGTTTGGTGCAGAAGTTAAGACACCTACGGGAATGCCCACATCCCATATCTGAATGTCTGGGTTCAAGTCCCAGCACTGCCTATAATTCCGGCTTCCTGCTAATGGAAGACAGGGGCAGAGCTGGAAGTTGGACCCTGGTCCTCCTGTCTGGGATGCGGACATCCCAGGTGCTCACATCTTAACTATGGTGTCCATAGTTAAGAAGCAGCAGGTGCTGTTCCCCATGTGGGGGAGACCTACATGGAGCCCTTGGTTCCTGGCTTCAGCCTGGTCCAGCCCTGGCTGCTGTGAGCATTTGGGAGTGAACCAGTGGATGATTCTCTCTCTCTCCCTCTCTCTCTCTTTTAAAAAAATCAATAAATCCAATCAAAAATAAAGCTACAACTGCAAATGTAGCAAGTTTATTTCAGTTCTATGTCATCGTGGTGAATGGGTCATCAAGGGCTTGTAGGAACTCCCAGATGTGTAGCCAGTTGGTCAGCAGAGCAGGTGGCCTGGGGACCCCCAGTGTGTAGCCAGTCCCGGGGAGGCCTGGGCCTTGACTTCATGGATGCTGACACCAACAGATGGTCAGTGTCTGAATTATACTTCAGGAGACCCAGTTGGCGTGAGGACAGCTGGACTGCATGCAGAAGAGGGACCAAGTGTTTCCTTTCTTTTATGGGTTCTACACTTTAGGTGACAAGGGATGCTCTAAGCCAGGGGTTAGCAAACCGTAGCCCACAGACCCAACGCAGCCAGCCACCTGTTTTTGCAAACAACACTACCGGAGCACAGCCACATCTCTCTTTGCGGTCTCAGCATTGCTGGCTTTCATACGGGGCTGCCACAGCACCAACACACGGCCCTCAGGGGTGAAAAGTGTTTGCCCTCTGGCTCTTTGCCAAGCCCGTTCTTCGGAGCTGCAGACGATCTACCTGCCCAGCGAGAAACTACAAATGGCCACCGTTCTGTGTAATGGGCGGAGTTTACTGCCCCACTTGTTGAATCTGGGCGTGCCGTGCAGCCTGCTTTGTCCGATGGGATGTTAGCTACTGCGATGTAGGCAGGAACTCACAGATAACTTAGACACCATAGTTAAGACGTGAGCACCTGGGATGTCCGCAACCCAGACAGGAGGGCCGGGGTCCAACTTCCAGCTCTGCTCCTGACTCCAGCTCCCTTCTAATGCGCACCCTGGCTGGCAGCAGTAGATGAACAGCTGGTTCAGACAAGTGGTCAGACGAACAGGGCAGCTTACTGAGGGCATCACTTGCAAGCTGCAACCTGGACGACAAGGAGGAGCAGCAAGGCCTCTGAGAACCAAGAGCTTCTGGTAAGGGGAGCCAGCCCGGGCCAGGGCAGAGCAAAAAGAACAGACCTGGGGAGTTGAAGGCAGAGTCTGTGTGACTGTGGCAGTGGGGAAAGGGGTTCCGGGAGGAAAGCAGGACATGCAGAGCCATGGTGCTGAGGGCCTGGGTTTTGTTTGAGTCTTTGGGTCAGGGCACTGTGGCTCGGGGAATTAAGCCACCACTTAGGGTGCCCCCAACCCACATGGGAATGCCTGGTTCTAGTTCTGGCTCAAGTCCTGTGCATCTTATCCAGCTCCCTGCTAATGTGCCTGGGAGGCAGCAGATGAAGGCCCAAATGCTCAGGTCCCTGCCACCCATGTGGAGGACCCGGATGGAGTTCCTGGTTCCCGGTTTTGGAATGGCCCAGCCCTGGCTGTTGTAGGCATCATTTGGGGGAGTGAACGAGCAGACAGAAGAAATCTCTGTGTGTCCATCTTTGTCTCCCTCTCTCCTCGTCTCTGTATCACTCTGCCTTCCAAACAAATAAATCAATCTTAAAAACAAATCTCCAAAAGTAAAAATATTAACTGTCTTTTTTTTTTTTTTTAAACCCTATGAAGTCAAACACTGCTGCAGTGCGCCGTGATTGGCAGCCCTGCTTCCAAGTCACGGTCCCCACATAGAAAGGCGCGTGGCCAGTTTCTCAGGGCTCTGTTCTGGGTCTGACAGCAGCCGCAGCAGGATCATCGATGGAGGTTCTCGGCCTCAGTGGCAGTAAACAGAAGAAACGCCTAGCTGCTGAAAGCCAAGGTCTAGCAGACAAACATCTCACCAGGAGACGTCCATTCCCCCACGCTTCTTTTCAAACAAGAAACAAATCGAAAGGAATTCGGTCATGTTCCCAAGGAGCCAAGGAGGAAAAGGAAAATATTGCACCTGGCACGCAGAGGTCACTCGGAGAGGCCTGTTTGGGGCCAACAAAGCCACTTGATAGATTTTTATCACAAACAAGTAGAAGACACACACTGTACTTGCGGGCTTCACAAACACCCAGCAGACACACTCCAGAGGAATGAAATAAAGATTCCTCTCCCTTCCCTCCCTCTCCACCCCGGGAAATAAAAATCTCCCACCAAAACACACTCACTTGCTGATTCACAAGTCTGAAGAGGAAGATTTTTTGCGTAAGCAGGTCGGCTCAAGGTCTCTGGATGTGCATCTATCTCTGATTTGTTTTTGTGTTGTTTGGTGGTGTATTAAAAAAAAAAAAATACTCAACACAAAATCCAGGAAATGGGTTTGCTGAAGTCAGTCTACAGCCCAGGCACTGGAATAGCTCACCTCAACAGCTAGCTGGGCAGCAGTGGAGCCTACAATGTGCACACATACTGTGTATCACGGCCCAGGAGAGGGAAAACCTGCTCCCTCGCACCCAGACGCTGGGGAACTCGGCCCGTCCTGTTCACAGGGCAGCAGAGCGCTGGGAACCGTGCGCAGCCCTTCCTCCCGGGGAAGACGTGAAATCCTCAGCTGTGGCCCTGGCCTGGTCAAGAGGAGTGTCTGGGGGCAAAGCCAGGACTGCTGGCTTTGTGCTTTCTGCTCTGGCGCTATCTAAGCACGGCAAGCTCAGAGACAGTGGACATGATGCTGGAAACGTTTACCATTTGCGCCTCTCAGGTAATGCTGGTTCCTACATCAAAGCCCAGGTCAAAAACAGGAGGCAAAAATGACACATGAGAGAGGCCGGCGTGGTGGTGCAGCGGGTCGGCCTGCCGCCTGCCATGCCAGCATCCCATAGAGCACGGTTTCGAGTCCTGGCTGCTCCACTTCCAATCCAGCTCCCTGCTAACGTGCCTGGGAAAGTGCTTGGGCCCCTGCCACCCGCGCTGGAGACCTGGATGGAGTTCCAGGCTGCTGGCTTCCACCTGGCCCAGTCCTGGCCAGGAGTGAAGCAGTGAATAGAAGATCTCTTTCTCTGTCTCTCCCTATCACTCTGCCCTTCAATAAATAAATCTTTAAAAAAAAAAAAAAGAGGATATCTCAGAGTCCCAAACACGTCACCTGCCAGAGTAGGGGATCAGCAGCAGCTGGTTTTGGCTTTGCACAAAGCTGTAACAGGCAAACCTCGACCCGTGCCAGCCCAGCTCGTAGCCAGCTAGCTGTGGCTTTGCAGAGTTCCACCATGTGAGCTCCCACCACCACTCCCACACGCCCACCCAGACCCACCCCGGACTCACTTGCTGGAGTTCATCGTGTACCCCGAGGGGCACTCGGGGATGCACTTGTTGTTGTGGATGACGTACTGGTGGCAGCCCGGCCTGCGCGAGTTCTTGCACTTGTTGTGCAGGTCCTGGCAGAAGCTGAAGTTCACACAGCGCCAGTCCTGGAAGTGGTAGTAGGGGGGCGGGCAGGTCTCCACACACCGGCCATCCAGGTAGAAGTTCCGGCACACGGTGCACTTGGTGGGGTCATCGGGCTCGGTACAGTTGCCCAAGCACTCGCTGTGGCAGCAGAGGCCCTCGGCGGTGCAGCCGTGCGACTTACAGATGGTCGGGCACACTGCAGAGAAAACAGAAACACAGAGGCTTGGTGGCTCGGTCCGGCTCCAGGCTGCTGGCTGAGGACGCAGAAGCCAGGCATTGTAGGAGCGACATCGGTCACACCTCTGCAGCACCTGCCCCGTCCCTGGCGCCTCCCTTAATGCCCGAAGCCCCCGCCCCAGCGCAGTGTTCCTACACACTCAACCACCACCTGAGGGAGGAGGGCATTCCCACGGTGGGAGCATCTTCCTCACCCCACCCCCACCCGCCGCAGATGTCAGGCCACCAACAGGAAGTCACTGAAGATAGTCGGGAGAGACATTTGTCTCGAAGATTGTCAGGAGAGACACAAGGTAGCAAAGCATTTGTCTCGGGGCTAACAGGCAAGGAGGACATCTGCAGTTCTGAGGTCTGCTTCCTGCTGGTGCACACCCTGGGAGGCAGCAGGTGCCGGCTCAAGTACTGGGGCCCTGCCACCCACATGAGAGATCTTTACTGAGTTCGCAGCTCCAGGCTTCAGCCCCAACCGTCAGGAACATTTGAGGAACAAATGAGTGGATGGAGATTCTCTCTCTCTCTCTCTCTCTCTCTCTCTCTCTCTCAAATACTGTCTCCCTCTCAAATAAAAAACTTAATTTTAAAAAAAGGATTCTGTAAAGAATAATAGCAGCCTCAGTTTTCTCAACTGTAAATGGGCAAATGGGCCACTGTTTCTCAAGGTTGTCCCAAGAACGAAATGAGACTGCAAGCGAAACCCAGGTTTCTCTGACACATACACTGACCGGCTGTGTCACTGGGGCCACCATTGGGGCCACCACTGGTACAATCTCCCCTTGGGATCTGGGAGGACTGAGCTCCAGGACCCATGCAGACAGCGAGCTGTGCAGACGCTCAAGCCCCTTCCATCAGCATGGAACCTACAACGACTGAGAACGCCTCGCACGACGTGCTGCCATGCTGCTCAGGGAACAAGGAGAGGAAAAAAAGCCAGCACATGTTCAGTCCAGATGCGCACACACACACCCGCCCCCCCCGCCCCCCGCCCCCCGCCGCTGCACGTCTGCCACCTGCACAGGGCGTGATTATTAACATCATCATCACCCTCATCTCTCTGTGGGGCCGCTCAATTGCAGGAAGCAATATTTAAGGCAGACAACAATGACCTGAGACCTTGCTGTCCGCCAAGGCCCCAGTGAGAACAGGAAGGGGCCCATTTCCTGGGCTGGAAGATGGGCTCTTTCCCTCAAAGGCCTGACAAAGCCCAGACAAAGCCAGGAAGCGATCAGGCGATCAGACGCCCGCAGATGAGGCCAGAGGCAGACAGGCGACGTCACAGACGGCCTGATTCCCGCTAAAGGCAGAACCACCGTGACAAAGGACACTGCCCCACAGTCACCAGGGCTGGAACTGTGGACGCTGCGAAGACACATGGGGAGATGATGATGGCACTGTTCTGTATCTGCTTTTTAAACTGTTCATTTATTTTCATTTTTATTTCAAAGGCAGAGGAACAGAAAAAGATTTCACTGTGAAATGCCAGGGCTGGGTCAAGCTTAAGCTCTTAAGGGGCCGGGAGCTTCATCCGGGTCTCCCACGTGCGTGCAGGGGCCCAAGGACTTGGGCCATATTTTGCTGCTTTCCTGGGTCATTAGCAGGGAACTGGATCAAAAGTGGAGCAGCCAGGACTAGAACCCACGTTCCTAGGGGATGTTGGCGTCACAGGTGGTGACTTAACCCACTGCACAATGCCAGTGCCTGAAATACATTTTTAAAAAGTCTCTACTAGATGACATGCAAATGTTATTGATCCATATCATGATCTGCCAACAGCTATCATCTAAGAGCTGAGGGGCCAGCTTTGAGGCACAGCACAGGCATGCCCTGTGGGAGCACAGGTTCAAGTCCCAGCCTCTCCACTTCTGATCCAGCTCCCTCTTAATGTGCCTGGGGAAAGCAAACAGGCACCTAGGCCCCTGCCACATACATGGGAGACGCCTGGGAAGCCCCTGGCTCCTGGCTTCACCCAGCCCACCATTTAGTGAGTGGACCAGCAGATGGAAGATTCTCTCAGTCTCTCCCTCTATCACTTTGAATTTCAAATAAAGGAATCTTAGAAGCAGGAGGAGGGGGAGGGGGAGGAGGAGGGGGAGGAAGAGGAGGAGCTGCCAACCGGCTCACTGAGACCTTTTGCAGTTTCTCTTTAGGGCATTTTTGACTCATTGCAAAATCAACATAGGAACCTGAGGGCGGAGTGTGTTTTAATAACAGCTTTGTTCTCCTATGGACTATTCAATAAGTTGTTGGCACTTCCAATTCTTTCTCATTCATTCAACAAATATGTGTGGAATGCAGAGGGAGGGCACAGGAAACCTGCTACCTGCAAGAGCAGCAAAGCACAGTGGAGACAGGGCCACTCCAGTCCTCCAGAAGTTCCGGGGAGCACTATCCTCACCCTTTATCTTCCCACACCAGGAAGAGAGGAAGAAAGTGAGGGGCAGGTGCTGTGGCGTGGCAGGTAAAGCCACCGCCTGCAATGCCAGGATCCCAAATGGGCGCTGGTCCAAGTCCTGGCTGCTACACTTCCGATCCAGCTCTCTGCTATGGCCTGGGAAAGCAGTAGAGGAGGGCCACAGTGCTCGGGCCCCTGCACCCGCGTGGGAGACCGGCATGAAGCTCCTGGCTCCTGGCTCCTGACAGGCCCAGTTCTGGCCACTGCAGCCGTTTGAGGAGTGAACCAGAAGATCTCTGTCTCGCCTTCTCTCTAACTCTGCCTTTCAAATAAATAAATTTAAAAAAAAAAAAGTGGAAATCTCAGGGTATAGGAAAATACTAAGAAAAATTTTTCCTTTTTAAGATTTAATTATTTATTTGAATGGCAGTTATAGAGAGGCAGAGAGAGAGAGAGAGGTCTTCCATCTGCTGGTTCACTCCCCAAATGGCCTCAATGGCCAGAGCTGTGCCGATCCACTGCTAGAAGCCAGGAGCTTCGTCCAGGTCTTCCTACGCAGGTGCAGGGTCCCAAGCACTTAAGCCACCTTCTACTGCTTTCTCAGGCCATTAGCAGGGAGCTAGATGGGAAGTGGAGCAGCCAGGATTCAAACCGGTGCCCACATGGGCTGCCAGTGTCCCAGGCCGTGGCTTTACCCCCTACGCCCCATAACTTATTTTTGTCAGGGGTCTGTGTTTCGTGTGCTGAGCCCCATGGTGTCACTACGATACCGGAGAATGACCCCTTAAAATCTATACGAAAACGTGGCCTGGCACTTAAACACCGCAGTCAGAACCTCTTCAGCGGCAAGCGCGGCCCAGTAGGCTGAGATACCCGCCCCATGTGGGAGATCCCGGTTCGAGTCCCAGCGCCGGCTCCTGGCCCGCGAACCTGCAAGGCAGCGGGAAGCCTCCAGCGCCTGCCCGGATGGAGTTCCCGGCCTAGGCCACCCACCCTGGCCATCTGGGAGTGCCCCAGTGGATGTAAAGTTAAAAAAAAAATTTTTTTTCAGCTTTACATTTTTAGAAAAAACAAATGTAAAGAAAGAGGGCGTCTGGTTAAAAACACAAAACAGGGAGAAAAAAAAAAAACTAAAGAAAAAAGAAAAGTAAAAGAAGACGCAAAGCCACTACGGAGAGTCTCCACAGCAGCAGCGCCTCGCTCCAGGCGTCTCCGGTTTTAAAATGGCGGGAAAAAAAAAAAATAAAACCAAACACCTCAAGATTAGCCCAAAAATGGCTACTTTCCAGAAATTTCCAAACGGAAGAAAGAGCGGCGTCCCGTGCCAATCGCTCTCCGAGAAGCCATCGGCTGCGCTCACGTTCGAAGCCCGCATCGCCCACGCGGGCCACGGACCCCGACTCTGGGGGTTCGGCTCCCCTCGGACCCAGGGACGATTCAGTGGCGGCTCCGGTGCTGCGGAGCTCTTCGGAGACTTACGGCGCGCGCAGCCGGGGGAGGGGGCACGGGCCAGCCCGCCACGGCCGCCTCAGGATTGGTCGGCTCTTAGTACGCGGGGAGGGGGGAAGATCAGGGAGTGCGCGTGTGTCTGTAGGCGTCCACGGGGGAGGCCCCACTATCATCTGCGGAACTCTTCGGAGACTTACGGTGCACGCCACAGCCAGGAAGGGGGCGGGAGACAAGCGCCCCTAAGGGTAGCCCCAGGATTGGTCAGCTTCGTGTGCGTGTCTCTCCCTCCCTCCCACCACCCCCCCCACCCCCACCCCCGGCGGGAGGCGGGCCCAAGACGTGCCAGGGCCCCCCGCCAGCTAGCGAGGTCGGCGCGCCACAAAGCCCGCGGCGCGTTCCGCCCCGTGGACTCCAGGCCGGGCGTTGACGGCGTCCGCAGCACCGCCCTCGCCGTGAGCCAATGGGCGAGCGAGCTGCCGCGCGCTGGCCCCGCCCCCCCGGGCGCGCGCGCGCGAGGCTGCGCTGGCCGCGCCGGCGATGGGGCCGAGGCAGCGCCGCCTGGCGGTCGGCCCCGGGGGACGCGAGTGGGTGGCGGGCGCCCCCGGAGGGCCTCCAGCGGGCCCGGACCGTGCAGGGCAGACGCGCACTGGGGGCGTGAGCCCGGGAACGAGCTGTGCACCGCGCGGCGGCGGCCCGAGTCACCCCCGGGGAAGCGGCCAGGGCCGCTCCCCAGTCACCCAAACAGGACGCGGGGCCGCGGGAACGGAGGCAGGGGCACAGCGGGCAGCCCAGGTCGGCTCCCGAGACCCCTGAGTGGAAGCTATGGGAGGGGGCGCCGGGATGCAGGAGGCTTTCCCCAGCTGTTCCCGGCCGGCGGGGCCAGAATTCGAACCCGGGCCGCGCTCAGCGCCTGCGACTGGGGGGGGGGGGGGGGTCTGGGGTCTGGGGTCGCGCTGTGCGCAGCGGGGTCGGGGCGGAGCCCACTTGTGCATCGCGGCAGGGGCGGCTCAGGGCCCACGAAGGTGAAAGTGCAGAGGGAGAGGAGGCCGGAGGCCAGGGAGGAAGGGCGGCGGGCAGGCCCACCCTCGGGGCCACCCTCCTGGCCCTGGGGTGGAGGCCGAGGAAGGGGCTGGCTCCCGAAGCTCACCGGGAGCCCCGATGACACCCTGGGCCCCACCTTGTGCAGCTGGGGACACCTGAGGGGCTCAGCCAGGCAGGCAGGAGCTGTGACCCAGGCTCTGAGCCCGGCTGGGGCCCAAAGCGGGGGGCAGCAGCCCAAGGTGCCATCCTGCCCTCTGCGGCGGAAGGACCGCTGTTTGCAGGGGTTTTAGGGTTTTTCCTCACAGCGATTTCCACATTTTGGGCAATTCACCCTAAGGGTCGCTTTGTAAAAATTGCATTCCTGCCTACTCTGCTTTTCGGGGTCTTCAGCTACTTTATGGGGAACGTGTGGACTCCCGGGTTCTACCGCACCACAATAGCTTACTTTTTTTGCTTGTATTTCCCACAAGATCTTTGAAGTATGCTCCTTTACATTTTACAGGCGATTCAGGAATTTAGGAGGTAATAGGCCTCGCTGTCTTGAGGGCAAACCCAGAGCCTCAATTTCTTGCAAAGGAAATAAACTAAAAAAAAACGAGCTATTCGAATCAATAAATAATAGTTCCGAAAGTATTAGCAGAGCTGTCTTTACAATTTTTTATGGGTCTTATGTTGCCTCTGTTGTCATTCTGAACTTGATCCACAATATTTGTCTTTCCTCTCCCTTTTTCTTAGGTACATTGTTTTACTGATTCTTGCTGTTAAGAGTTCCATCCAGGGGTCGGCGTTGTGGTGCAGCAGGTGAAGCCCCCACCAGCAATACCGGCACTAGTTTTAAGTCCCCCCGCTGCTCCACTTCTAATCCAGCTCCCTGCTAATGCGCCTGGAAAACCGGCAGAGGGTGGCCCAGGTGCTTAGGCCCCTGCAACCATGTGGGAGACCCGGATGGAGTTCCAGGCTCCTGGCCCAGCCCTGGCCATCACAGCCATTTGTGGAATGAACCAGTAGATGGAAGATCTCTCTCTCTCTCTCTCTCTCTCTCTTTCTCTCTAACTCTGACTTTCAAATAAATAAATCTTTTTTTTTCTTTTTGACAGGCAGAGTAGACAGTGAAAGAGAGACAGAGAGAAAGGTCTTCCTTTTGCCGTTGGTTCACCCTCCAATGGCCGCCGCGGTAGGCATGCTGAGGCCGGCGCACCACGCTGATCCGATGGCAGGAGCCAGGTGCTTCTCCTGGTCTCCCATGGGGTGCAGGGCCCAAGGACTTGGACCATCCTCCACTGCACTCCCTGGCCACAGCAGAGAGCTGGCCTGGAAGAGGGGCAACCGGGACAGGATCGGTGCCCCGACCGGGACTAGAACCCGGTGTGCCGGCGCCGCAAGGCGGAGGATTAGCCTAGTGAGCCGCGGCGCCGGCCTCAAATAAATAAATCTTGAACAACAAAAGAGTTCTATGCAATAAACTCTGCAGCAATGCAATAGTTCTGAACTATCTGTTGTGACCAGTTCAGTGGTCACTAGTCAAAAGTGGCCATCAAGTGCATGGAAACTTGGCTCGTGTGACTGAGAAAATGAATTTTTATTTTTTTAAGATTTATGTATTATGTATATAGGCAGAGCCCTTCTCAAATGGCCACAATGACCAGGGCTGGGCCAGGCAAGGTCCCATATACTTGGACCATCTTCACTGCTTTCCCTGGTGCATTTGCAGGGAGCTGGATCAGAAGTGGAGCAGCCTGGACTTGAACCAGCGCTCAGATGGGAGCCTACACAGCAGGAGGTGACTTAATCCACTGAGCTACAATGCCAGCCCCTGTATTTACTTACACCTTTGTTTTCTTTTTTTTCTACACTGGGGCAGGTGTTCATTAATATGCTGCCTGGGGACACCCACATCCCATATCAGAGTGCCTTGTTCAAGTCCTGGCTCCATTTCCAATCCAGCTTCCTGCTAACCCACACCCTGGAGGCAGCAGGAGATGGCTCCAGTGCCTGGGTTCCTTCCAGCCATGTGCGAGACCTGGACGGAATTCCTGGCTCCCGGTTTCTTCCTGGTCTAGCCCTGGCTGTTGTGGCCATTTGGGGAGTGAACCAGTAGATGGAAGATTCTCTGTCCCTCTCTCTCTGCCTTTCCAATATAATGAAAATAGACGGAAAGAAAAAAAGTTTTTAAGAGTCTACACTGCGGTAGTTAGCTCCTCCTTAATGTACGCACAGCTTTTAGTAGTTTTTTTCTTATTTTTTTTTTAAGATTATTTATTTGAAAGTCAGAGTTACACAGAGAGAGGAGAGGAAGAGAGAGAGAGGTCTTCCATCCGCTGGTTCAATCCCCAGATGGCCGCCATGGCCAGAGCTGGCCCGATCCGAAGTCAGGAGCCAGGAGCTTCTTCCAGGTCTCCCATGCGGGTGCAGGGGCCCAAGGACTTGGGCCATCATCTACTGCTTTCCCAGGCCATAGCAGAGAGCTGGATCGGAAGTGAAGCAGCCGGGTATCAAACCGGCACCCATATAGGATGCTGGCGCTTGAGGTCAGGGCATTAACCTGCTGCACTACCGCACTGGCCCGAGGTTTTTATTTCAGTTTTTGTTTGTCCCATTATCAAGTGGTCGGAGTTTGTTTTGCATGTGGTTTAGTTAACTTTTGAAAAATGAATTTCCTAGGCTTTCTGACAGCCAGAGACTGGGATCAGGGCAGTATCTGTTTTGGGAAACATGGGTTTTTTTCCTTAGATTTAACACATGATTACTTTTGCTAAGTATTCCAACAGCACTTTTAAAAGGTGTGTTGTTTGCCAACTGTATTTTTGACCATGATCTTACTAGCCTATTATTCAAGCTCCCAGCTGGGCTACCTCGCTGAAGCTTAATCAACACCATCGGGACTGGACTAGAGCCTGCCCAGGGGTTTACATCCTCTCCCTGCAGGCCCACTGGCTGTCCCAGGCCAGACTCTCCCATGGGTGCCCCTCCTTCAGTGCTGCGCCTCCCGACAATACTGACACTGCCCTTTACTCCCTGGCAATGCCTCGCGCCTCGAACTCTTTGCTTATTCTTCTCCGTTCGTGTGGAGCCGCATGTTTTTCTGTGTCACTCTGGAATGAGGAATGACAATTTTCTAGTGGTGGGAAACAGAGAAACCCACAGCTTGCATGGGAATAAGGAAGGTGGGGGTAGGGAAAGACCCAGGCTGAAATTGGTCACTGTAGAAGGTCTGTGTCCCCCAGGGCCACTTCAGGGGTCCCGATCACAGGACACATACACGGCGGCATTGTATGTGCACAGATCGCAGACTTCAGTTTCCTGGGAATTGCTATATCCGAGAGCTAGCAGAGTTTAAGGCCAATGACAGGGAAGAAAGTTCCCTCAACTCCTAAAAGGCAAAAGTAGACATTTAGAACGGGCTGAATTTTAGTAAAGACCCCAGGGAAGGAGCTCCTAAGTAAGAGTGAAAATGCACTATTTCAAAACTCATGATGATAGAGTTTCTAGCTTATTTCTTGATTGAGTTGATTCCTAAAACTGCTATATGTGGAAAACACAAGACACCTTTTAAAAAGTTAATTGCTCTGAAAGGCAGACATATGTACACAGAGAATGAGAGAGAGAGATTCCATCTGCTGGTTCATCCCTCAGATACCTGCAAGAGCTGGGGCTGAAGCCAGGAGCTCAGGACTCCATCCAGGTCTCCCACATGAGAGGCAGGGGCCCAAGCACTCGAGCCATCCATGCTGCCTCCCAGGGAAGCTGGAATCAGAGGCGGAGCCAGGACTCAAACCCAGGCACTCCAATGTGGGATGTGTCCCAAGTTGCATTTTAACCACCATGCCAAACACCTGCCTCATGCGTTATCTTTTAATTCCACTTTCCCCCAAACATTTCAAAGGCACCTCCCATCTTCCACCCTGGAAGAAACAGGGGCTCTGTATGTCACTTCCACTCCAGAAGGCTTGTGGCCTCGTGTTCCTGGGAGTGCTTGCCTTGTATACACTCCCAGACATGGCTATCTGCATCCTGTTAGAAAACGAGGTAGTCCTCTGATTGGCAGGGGAAATCTTTGTGTGTGTGTGTGTGTGTGTTTTCAACTGGAGAGACAGCTCCTATTCAGACCCACTTTGTAGCTCTCCATCTACCTGAGCAAACAGCCCACATACCTGGGACTTCCTGGTTCCACCCCTGCTTACGTGGCCCAAACCCCAGTGCACGGCTTGGGGGGAAAATGCAAACAGGAAAAGAAAAAGAAAGCCCTGCAAATGTTTCCCCATCAGCCTGGACGCCAGATCTCATCTCAGAAAGATGAATCGTTGGGGCCACGCTGTAGCGCAGCAGGTTAACGCCCTGGCCTGAGCGCCGGCATCTGATATGGGCACCAGTTCGAGACCCAGCTGCTCCACTTTCGATCCAGCTCTCTGCTATGGTCTGGGAAAGCAGTACAAGATGGTCCAAGTCCTTGGGCCCCTGCACCCGCGTGGGAGACCCAGAGGATGCTCCTGGCCCCTGGCTTCGGATCAGCGCAGCTCCAGCCATTGCAGCCAATTGGTGAGTGAACCATCAGATGAGAGACCTCTCTCTCTCTGCCTCTCCTCTCTCTGTGTAACTCTTTCAAATAAATAAATAAATCTTTAAAAAAGAGAGAAAGAAAGAAAGATGAGTCATATATTCTAATACCCAAAGTTGTCTGCCGGAGGTGGGGGATCTTTAGGGGTAAAAAGCTTCTTTCACGAGCAGACCACTATAAGGAGGGGATTTTTTTTTCTCTGCATCCTTCCCAAGGTCAGCCACACCCCACAGGTGTTTATTCACGGGTGGGTTTTTTTCCTGAATCACAGAGATGCCTTAGAAACCTGGTTCTCTGTTTTACTGGACAGCCCCATTCTAACAAACTCTTACTTTCTTCACTATAAAAGCGCACTAGGCAGTAAAACAGGCCCTGTGGCTCCTCCTCTCATCTCCATCAACAGATCTGAGCTGCTAAATGGTAGGCACTAGTAGCAGCTCTGGACACAAGAGGACAGAGAAGTGCAATAGATAAATGCAAGAACATTTAGCTACAAATTGTAACCATGCAGCAACCAGGCTCAGAGCAGGACCTTAACAGCCCCCAGGGCTAATTCCCAGCGAAAGTTACTCTGTAAAAGCCAAAGTGTTACTTTTTTTTTTTTTTTAATTGAAGACAGACCAAAAGAGAGAGGGGTCCCATTTGCTTATTCACTCCCCAAACGCCCACAGCCACCAGGGCAGAAACCGCACCCAGGAGCTCAACTACTTGAGCCATTTCCGCTGCCTCCCAGGGTCTGCATTAGCAGGAAGCTAGAGTTGGGATGACACCCAGGCACCTGGATGTGAGACACCTGTTCCCAAAGTGTGACTTTCTTGCCTTGACCAGCCAGAGAGTTCATTGCCAACATGGCCGCCGTGCCCTCCCTCCTGCCTTGGTCCACACCCCACTTCCCTCTCTATCCTTGTCATGTGGTGGAGCTGCAGAACCGACAGACAGCTGGCCATGCGTACTGGGCCCTCAGCGTTCAGGGATGGGGACTGTAGAGATTTTATGTGGTTTAGATTCACTGTTGTGAGACTCCAGCCCACAGGCCTGAAATACACAGCGTCAGGCTTTGCCACAGTGTGGGCTGCAAGGAATCCTGGAGCTGGCCTGACATGGGTCTCCAGGGAATGTGTCCATTTCCTGGTCAGGGAACTCTGCCTTTGGTGCCTCAGTTTCCCCCCACCCCGGGGGAGGAGGAGCCAAGAAATAGTGCCATGGGTGGACCTAGGAATCAGAGGGAAGCGTGCACAAAGCCGCCGTCCCCAGGTGGGGCCCAAGGTACGGGACACAAAGGTGTCATGCGAGCCAAGTGATTTGAGCTTCCTCCTGCTTGGGGCACTCTTGAGCACTGCTGGGTTTGGGGCCACTTTTGTGTGTTGCCAGTGACCTGAACTGGTGACCTCTCCGGAAATCCAGGCTGTCACCACACATATCCAGTTCAGAAAAGACAAACAGATCCCCAGGCCAGGCAGCCCCAGGCCCTGTACAAGAGGTGGGGACTGACGCACACTCAAGCCCAGGGACCCCATCAGCGTCTGAACCCTCAAAGCTCTCCCCAGCCCCATCCAGCGGCCCCCCACCCCCACCCCATTCTCATGTCCAACAGGAAACAGCCTGGGAGAGCTGGGGAGGACTCGGCATGAAACAGCAGGCAGGCTCTTTTCTCCAGCCTCAACGTCATGTTGTAAAAGCACCACACCTCCCGGCAACACCTCTGTGCCCTCTGAAACCCCCTGGAAGCTTCTAGAAGGACTCACCCACAGTAGCAGAACACTGGAGCTACAAAGAGAAAACAAAATGCGCAATTTCCCTCTCAGAGACTGAGCCATATAACCTCCCTGGAGGAAACCTTATGGGAGGTCTCAAGGGCATGTCCCTCCTAGAGGCCTGTGATTGACAGGTTGCTGCCAACAGTGGGCCTGGAGCCTCCTGGGAATCTGGGCTCAAACTAAAATGAAGACCACCTCGGCTGAGTGATTGGCCAAGTTCATTCACACCCACAAACTCACTTTGGGGAAAACTATCAAAAGGTTTTTTGCACCAAAAGGTGTAAAAAAACTTTTCAGATTCATGCATATGAGGGGTCAGGCAAAACACCAGTACTAAAAAAAAAAATAAAAACTGTGAATGGATTTCAAGGTTTTTGCACCAAAAACAAATTCATTGCTTTAGAATTTATTTAATGTTTATTTTGTTTGAAAGGTGAAAGGGCTGGTATTACAGCACAGTAGAGTAAGCTGGAGCCAGCGACACCAGCTCTGGTTCCAGTCCAGGCTGCTCTACTTCTGATCCAGCTCCCTGCCAGTGTGCCTGGGAAAGCAGCAGGTGATGGCCCAAGAGCTTGGGCCCCTGCCACTCGGATGGAGTTCCAGGCTGCTGGTTTTGGCCTGGCCCAGAGAGAAACAGCAGATAGAAGCTTTCTCTCTCTGTCTGTCTGTCTGTCTGTCTCTGTGTGTATGTGTGTGTGTGTGCCTTATTCTCTTTCTATAACTCTGTCTTTTAAATAAATAAATCTTTTTTAAAAAGAAAACAAAAGCAGAGAGACAGAAATATCCATCTGCTGGTTCACACCCACAATACCCAGAGCTAGGCCAGGCTAAAGCCAAGAGCTGGGAGCTCCCTCGGGGTCTCCAGTGTGGATGGCAGGGACCCCAGCACCTGAGCCATCACTGCTGCCTCCCAGGGTGTGCACTGCAGGAAGATGGAATTGGAGAGGAGCTGAGACTCGCGCTCAAGTGCTCTGATACGGGACGTAGGCATTGCCTGCTCCTCTGCTGGGCCAAACGTTCGCCCCTAAACCTGTCTTTTAATTCCACTTTTCCAGAAACTTTCTTAAGCCCCCTCCTACCCAGGGATAGCTGGAACAAAGACCGGGTATGAGGAAGTTGGAAAGGAAGAAATTCCCACACAGAGAAATAAAGCTCCTGTCTCAAATAAAACACGGGTCCTCCCAGACACCTCCCCCTACCCTGGCCAAGGAAAAGACAGTTGCAAGGATGTGGCCTTGGGTGTGGAAAGAGACTTAAGGAACACCCCCACCCCAACATACTCCCTTCCTGTCCTTGTCCCCCAGAAAACCACCTCCGGTTTGGCTCATAAACTTCTGCTTCTTGGAACCCATCCGTGGCCAAAACAACCCGAATGCCCTCTGAAACCACGTGCGATGTCACCTACGTCCAGCCACATCACCCTTGGGCGGCCACCGGGAGGAACAGCAGGCTCAGCCTCCCTGCGTGGACTCTGCCTTCACTGTGAGTCTCTCACTTTGAAATGCAGAGATCAAAGGCGTATCTTGGACATGCCTCTGAATTTCCTTCCCATCTGTTTCCTTGGCCAACCCGGCCCCTGGCTGCCCTGCATGTACAGCCTCCTACGGATGCAAAGACAGAATTTAACACAACACCCTCAGGAAATCCAGTAGCCACGCGGGACCTGACACATGGAGCCTCCTGTCCTAGAGCATGCCAGAGAACAGTCCCTACATGGGGGCAGGGTGATGCCAGCAGCCAGGGGCTCCATGGAAGTAGGTGGGTGAGGCCAAGACAGCGTGGACCCCATGATGGCAGAGCCAGCAACCCCTCTGAGCGAGAGGAGAAGGAGGAGGCACATGTCCTCCAGACTCCACTTGCTACCTGATTCAGTGGGACGGGCTGGTGACTAGAAACCAAGGCCACGGAACCCCACAGCGCTCAGGTAGAACCTCAGGGAAGGATGCACCTGACACCAGGCCAGGTGCCTTAACTTCCGGGAGCCTTGGTTCCCCCTTTCTTAAAGCAGAGAGTCGTTAGGTGGTAAGAGGCTCTTCCGCCTCAAAGATGCTGTGGGCAGGTGAGCTGTGAGTCTCAGGTGCAGTGTGCAGGAGGTTAAGCTGCTGCTTACCACACCAGCAGCCCATATCACAGCACCTCTTTGAGTCCTAGCCACCCCACTTTCTATACAGTTCCTTGCAAATGCATCCTGGGAGGCAACAGTAGTGGCTGAAGAACTTGGGCCCCTGCCACCTACACGGGACACCAGGAACTCCATCTTTGGTCTGGCCCAGCCTGGCTGTTGTTGGCATTTGGAGAGTGAACCAGTGATGGAAGGTCTGACTCTCTCACTTCTCAGGGCTTGCATCGTGGCATAGTGAGTAAAGTTACAGCCTGCTGTGCCAGCATCCCACATAGGCCCTGGTTTTGTCCCAGCTGCTCCACTTCCCATCCTGCTCTCTGCCTAATGTGCCTGGGAAAGCAGCAGAGGATGGCCCACATCCTCGGGACCCTGCACTCACATGGGAAACCCTGAAGAAGCTCCTGGCTCCTGGCTTCAGCCTGGCTCAGCCATGGTCATTGCAGCTATTTGGGGAATGAACCAGTGAATGGAAGACCTCTCTCTCTCTCTCTCTCTTTGTAATTTTGATTTTCAAATAAATAAGCAAATCTTTTTAATAATTAAAAAACCAAAAATAATATCCTTTATACAACCAGGAAATTCTAGGAAAGCCATCCCCTTGGGACCAGCCTGTTGGTTTATGGAGCAATCAGCTCATCTTGGCTTTCAGCAGGCATGTGTCTTCCTCCAGCTGCCAGTCCTGCTGGAGCAGGTAAACATCTGTGCTCCGACTACTGCTTTTCCCAAAGCAGCCCATCTTGGACACAGACGTGCGTTCCACCAAACATTCTTCATGACCCAGTGGCTCCCGGGCCAGGCACGTTCCAGATTTTAAATGAGTAACAAATGAAATTGACTCACAACAAAACCCAAGTGCCCAACCCGGTGACCCCTTGTGAACTAAAACACGCATGAGCACACTTACATAGGGGCAGGGTAAAGAAGCCGGCAGCCACTTCTGCTCCGGGGAGGAAGAGAGGGAGACGGCTGTGGGCAGGGATGCAGCACCCTCCACGCGACCTGGAGCAGCCCACAGAGCTTGCCAAGGGAGGTACCATGGACAAGAGGCAAAAAACATCACTCTGGCCAAGCATAGATCTGGACAGAAATGCAGTCAGTCCCCGGCAGGGTGGGGCCATGGCCTGGCTCCCCTTCCCCGTGTGTCCTGGCCAATTCCACATCTGAGTACTCGAGGGAAATTTCCCAAATCCCAGATTTACACCCATAAAGATGTCCCACAGATAATACCACTATCACTAGTCTCACAGTCGGGGCATCTGGAGTCTGCTCGTTCTCTGTGGCAGGGGTGGTCCGGTGCTTGTGGGGTGCCAAACTGCTCTCTGTCTACTCAATCCCCACGGAACCTCCCCACTCATGACAATCACGATGTCCCATGGGGCTGGTATTGTGGCACAGTGGGTTAAGCCACTGCTACCAATGCAGGAATCCCAGAGCAGAGCACCAATCCAAGTCCCAGCTGCTCTAAACTTCTAATCCAGTTCCCTGCTAAGGGTCTGAGAAAAGCAGCAGTGATGGCCCAAGTGCTTGAGTCCCTGCCACCCGTGCGGGAGACCTGGCTGGAGTTCCTGGCTTCTGGCTTTGGCTGGGTGGAGCCCTGGCTGTTGCAGGCATTTGTGGAGTGAACCAGCGAATGGAAGATCTCCCATCTGTCTCTCCCTCTCTCTGTAACCAATGACTTTCAAACAAATAAAGTTTTGGATTTTGAGTCCCACCTGTGGTTGCCGTGGCAGGGCCAGACAATTCCGCACCCTCGCACCTGCACAGGGCACTGCAAGAATCACCACCCCCAGAAGTACACCAAGGACCACTCTGAAGCATCTGACAGCTTCTGCTTTTCTCCCGAGAGGAATGTGCTCAGAGCACATCCACCCTTGCAGAATGTGCACACACATCTCAGACACAGTGAGCTCTGCTGCAAAGGCTGCCAATGGCCTGCACACCTTGAGGTTCATATAACCCACAGCCCAGTGCAGCGGAGGCTACGATTACCCGGGAAGAAAGATGACCCTACCCACAAACTCAGCAGAGAGACACATCAGAGAAGGAACGTCCAACAGCAAGGCACTGCCTCTGTGGGATGCACTTGGAGCAGCAAAGCTGTCTTCTCCCGGTCCGCGCCCCACAGCTGCACAGAGGAATACGTTACGTCTCCTCATCTCATACACCGACTGGACTCGGGATACACACACGTGCAGCTGTAGGACAGCAGGGCTTTCTGCTCTACTTCTGTGATCTGATAAAATAAGTTTGCCACCCAAGGCCCGGATGTGTGGGTGAGCTGTCCAGGGAAAGCTGGATTTCAGACTCAAGGCATCATGGTTGGAAGAGTAGATAAATACAGCATGGTCCATGCACACAGTGGAACACGACTCAGCCTCTGGAAGGAGGGGAATTCTGACACCTGCTTCCCCACAGAGGGACCTGGAGGACATCATGCTCAGCGAGATACACCCAACACAAAAGGATAAACCCTGCAGGACTCCACTCCTAGGAGGTCCCTGGAGTCGGCAGAGCCACAGAGACAGGAAGCAGAAAGTGGGGTGCAGCGGCTGAAGAGAGAGTATTCTTGGGACAGAGCTTCAGTTTGGGAAGCAAAGAATGTTCTGAGGATGGACAGTGGTGACGATGGTGCAAGAACATGGATGGACTTGATGCTGCTGAACTGGATGCTGTGAAATATTTAAAATGTTTTCCTGGTTTTGGGTTTTTTTTTGTTTGTTTGTTTTTTGACAGGCAGAGTTAGAGAGTGAGAGAGAGAGAGACAGAGAGAAAGGTCTTCCTTTTCCGTTGGCTCACCCCCCCAAATGGCCACTACGGCTGGCGCGCTGCGCCGATCCGAAGCCAGGAGCCAAGTGCTTCCTCCTGATCTCCCATGGGGTGCAGGGCCCAAGCACTTGGGCCATCCTCCACTGCCTTCCCGGGCCACAGCAGAGAGCTGGACTGGAAGAGGGGCAACCAGCCAGGACTAGAACCCAGGGTGCTGGTGCTGCAGGTGGAGGATTAGCCAGGTAAGCCATGGCGCCGGCCTGTTTTCATGTTTTTTAAAATTTTTTTTAGAAAATGTTTATTATATTTGTTATTTGAAAGGTGAGTAATAGAGAGAGATCTTCCATCCACTGGTTCATTCCCCAAACGGCTGCAACAGACCAGCCAGGTTGAAGCCAGGAGCCAGGAACTCCATCAGGGTTTCCTAAGTAGGTGCAGAGACCCAAGTTCCTGAGCTATCAGCTGCTGCTTTCCCAGATACAATAGTAGGGAGCTGCATGAGAAGCACAAAAGCTGGGAACTGAACCCATGCACCAATTTGGGATGCCGGCGATGCAACCAGCAGCTTAATCGGCTACATGTAATGCCCACTCCTTGACCATGTTTAAAGTGGTAAGCTGCATGGTATATATATTGTACAATACTCTTGAAAAGTAACTCAAGAACATTCTGGTGGCCAGCCCCACACCAGGCATTGTGTCAGGGGAGCTAGGGGCCCCTGATAACTACACCGGGTAGGTTCTATCTGTTATCTTTATTTTGCAAGCAAAGACAGAGACAGCTCAGTAACGGGCTCAAGGTCACACATCAAAGAGAGAGTGGATGCAGCCAGGATTATAGCTGGGCGGTCTGGCTCAAGAGCCTTCAGCCTGTAATGCCCACACTGTAGATGGCTCCAACCCAGGCTTCCTAATTCTCTACTCCTGCCCACACCCTCCCCACGACCCCTACCTTCCTGCCAAGTCTTTCCCCTTCACTGTGTGTCTCCCCAACAGCTGCATTTACACCCACGACCACCCAAGGAGACGTATGGGAGGTGGGACGATCTCAAGACCCCCAGCTGGTCCACATCGTGGGGACATGTGGTGTGAGGTCAGGGGATGCAAGCAGCTCTTAGCCGCCCAGGTGGGAAGGAGTTGACACCAACTCAAGCAAAGTGTCCGGACCCAAGTTCCATGACCCAGTCTGCCCTATTAAGTCAAGTTGGGTGAGTGAGTCCACATCTGTGGGCCTCTTTTCCTTTTTTTTTTTTTTTTTTTGACAGGCAGAGTGGAGAGTGAGAGAGAGACAGAGAGAAAGGTCTTCCTTTGCCATTGGTTCACACTCCAATGGCTGCTGTGGCCGGCGCACCACGCTGATCCGATGGCAGGAGCCAGGTGCTTCTCCTGGTCTCCCATGCGGGTGCAGGGCCCAAGGACTTGGGCCATCCTCCACTGCACTTTCGGGCCACAGCAGAGAGCTGGCCTGGAAGAGGGGCAACTGGGATAGAATCCGGTGCCCCGACCGGGACTAGAACCCAGTGTGCTGGCGCCACAAGGCGGAGGATTAGCCTAGTGAGCCGCGGCACCAGCCATGTTTTCCCATCTTAAAATGGGGGCAGGGGCAGGGGTTAGTCTAGAGGTTACAACGCCCATGTCCCACAACAAACTACAAGGGTTCCATTCCTGGTTTTGGCTCCTGACTTCAGCTCCCTGCTAACGCACACCCTGGGAGGCAGTGGTGAGGGCTCAAGCATTTGGGTCTCTGCCACCCACATGGCAGATCCGGATGGAGTTCCCAGCTCTAGGATTTGCTCCTGGCCCTTGGGCCTGATGTTGGGGGCATCTGAGGAGGGAACCAGCAGATGAGAGTGTTCTAGCTCTCTCTCCCTCTCAGATAAATTATTTTAAAATGTTAAAGGAAGGTGCAGGGGCACAAGTAAAAGTAATTCCTACATAGCAATTGATTGGAAAATGAAAGATGCCGAAGTATGGAACATCAAAAATCAGAAATCTCCAATAAGCAGATCTGTGATCATTTTCCAAAATGAAAAACATCTTCACTAATCACAGGTATAAAAAATAGCACTTGAGGAGACACCTGCATGCTAAAATGACCCAGATCTTTTTGAAAGAAAGAGTGACAGAGGGAGAGACACAGTGAGAGAGATCTTCTACCCACTGATTCAGCCCCCCACCCCAAAGGGCCACAATGGTTGGGGCTGGGCCAGGCCAAAGCCAGGAGCCAGGAATCTCATGCCCATGCATTTTTGGCCTTTGAACAAAGACAGCTCGAGGAAGGTGTCTTCCTTGGCTAAACCAGGAGGGAACTTGAAAAGGTTCCCGGGAATGAACGAAAAGATGAGTCAGTACAGGTGCAAAACAATTTTGAAATCCACACATGGGAGAGCCCTGGGCCAAGCAAGAGCCCCTGCTCAGCTCCTGACCTTGGGCAGGCATAGGAAGGGTCTTCCAGAAGTTCGTGGAAAATGCAGAGTGATGAAAATCTGCAGGCTTTTTAGGACCCAGATCAACTTACCTTTAAATCTGTTTCCTCCCCACCCCCCTACCCCCCAACAAACTATTTTTTACACATCTGCAGAGGAACACTGGGTTCAGAAAGAGAAGCATGGAGGAGAATAAACATTTTCCATGGCGAGAGGCAGCGACCGCCTTCCTCCCTGGGGACTGTGGCTTTGCATCAGCTCATACATCCCAAGAGGCCCGCCTTCCATCAACGTTTCCTGAGCAAATAAAATAAACCATGGCATGGGAGGTGACTGGAAGCTCGGGCCGCCCACCAGAGGGAATACAACCTTTCAGCACTTAGAAGTCGAGAGCCTGCCCAAGGTCAGGAACCCTCATGGCTGGTGGGTGAGCTGTCACTCATGGCCAGTGGGCGGGCCATCACTCAGGGCCAGTGGACAGGCTGTGGGCCTGCAGGATTTCACCAGTGTCTGGGGGTTTTAGACCTCGAGGAGTTGCACTCCGTGGACCAGGAGCTCCAGGCCATGCCATTCAACCACCTACCAGGCTGTACAGTTATGTGTCACTCTTTGTAAGAAAAAAAAACACTCACATTAGTTCCCAAGCTTGCTTGTTCATCTGCCCTCTCCCCACCCTGAGTGTGTGTGTGTGTGTGTGTGTGTGGTTGCCTCTCAAATAAATACTTTGTAAAGGGATAGGCATTTGATCTAGGAGTTACAGTGCCAGGTAAGACACCTAGGTCCTGTATCAGAGTGCAAGGGGATGAGTGACTTTAACTTCCTGTTAATGCAGACCCTGGGAGGCAGCAATGGTGGCTCAACTGTTAGGGTCCCTGGGGTCCCTGCTGTCCACGTGGGACACCTGCATTGAGCTTCTGGCTCCCAGCTTCCAGTCCAGGCAGGCCCAGCCCCAGTCACTGCAGACATCTGGGGAGTGAATCAGCAGACAGGAGCTCGCTCTCTCACTCTCTATGTGTCTCTCTCTATCTCTCTCACTCTCTGTCTCTCTCTCTCTCATGTGTGTGTTCCACTGCCTCTCAAATAAGTATTTTTTAGAAAACAGCTCCCAAGTTCACACAGCAAAGACGTGACAGACCCAGGATTTGAACCCAGGACCACAGGTCCCTATGTCTCTGCTTATTTCAGGTGGACAATGGTTGGCACAGGCACTCCCAGGCCCCTTCCAGGTCATCACATGCCTCTGGCAGGGACAGCAAGGAAGGTCATGGCTCCTCGTATTTCGTCCCTTGTGTCACCATCTATATCTGGGGGCCAGAATCACCCTTGAATCTCCACAAGGACAGCCTGGGCTCTCCATCCAGGCCGAGCGGGCAGCCATCCCAACGGCCACCCACGCCTGCCGGTGCAGTGCCCTGTCCCTGCTGCACCTGAGCACAACTGGGAACCCCAGGAAAAGACTGGGGGCACAAGGCTCTATGTGGGGAAGTCGGCAGCAGCCCCCGGAAAGCCCCCATCTCCGCTTCCTCATCTCCCTCTAGTGAACCCATTCAACCAACCAGACCCATCCAATCGGGAAATTCCAATGGGAATTCAGACCACTTCCTGGCCTCATGGTCTTGTTTTGAGGGGAAATAGTGACGGAGATAGAAATGCAATCATCCCCCTGGCTCTGGATGGGTTCTGGGACCGCCTATAGACACCAAAATCCACAGCTGTTCAAGGCCCTTCCATGCAATGGTGCAGCGTTTGCACAGAACCCCGGTACACCCCCCTTGGACTTTAATCCTGTCTAGACGACTTAGCACATCCAGTATCATGTCAGTGCTATGCACACAGCTGCTACTAAACGCTACCGTCTAGGAAAGAATGTACGTGATGTGTTCAACCCGTGGTTGGTTGAGTACACGGATGTGGAATCTGCAGATCCTAATAGACTCTTACTCTGAAGTTCCAGCTAGAATCTAGCTTGGGGTTCCCCATCCCCTGTACAAACCAGGAAGCCCTGGACCTCCTCTCTCCTACCCCCCAAAACACACACCATGTGCTAAGAGCAGGGGTGACAGGATACCCAAAGGATGAGCAGGAACCAGTGGGATGGTCCTGGGCTCTGGGTTCTGAGGTGCAGGTCCCTCATATCCAGAGAACCTGCGAAGAAGTAAACCATTGCAATCCCAGGGAGCTGGCGTGAGGGTGCCCCTGAGCTTGCAGTAAGGCCACCAGGCTGCTGCTGGGACCCCAATCCACTTGTCACCAAGCCCCGGCCCTGGCACCTGTAGGCCTTAGCTCAAGATCCATGCTGTGGGGTTTTCCGGGTCCTAAGTCTCGGTGTTCCCTCCATATCCTTTCCTAAAGCTGCTGGGACGAAAGACCACAAACATGCAACAGCATAAAGGTGGGAAGGGCATTGTGGTGCAGTGTTGAGCCACTGCCTGGGATGCCCACATTCCACACTGGAGTGTCGATTCAAGTCCTAGCTCCTCTGCTTCTGACCCAGCTTCCTGCTAATACACTCAGGAGCCAGCAGTGATGGCTCAAGTACTTGGGCCCCTTCCACCCACCCATGCAGGAGGAGAACCAGATGGAGCTCTGGGCCTCGAGCTTCAGCCTGATCCAGCCCAGGCTGTTGTGGGCACTGGGGGAGTGAATCAGAAGATGCAAGACATCTCTCTCTTTCTCTTTCTCTCTCTCTCTCTGCTTTCAAGTAATGAAAAAAAAAATTTTTAAATACATAAAGGTAATATTTTCTTACAATTCCAGAGGAAAAAAGCCTGAAATGAGTCTCATAGGGTTAAAAATCAAGTTATTAGGACCAATGGGTGAAGCTGCCACCTGCAGTACCAGCATCCCATATGAGCATTGGTTCAAGTCTGGGCTGCTCCACTTCCAAACCAGTTCCCTGCTGATACACCTGGGAAAGCAATGGAAGATGGCCCAAGTGCTTGGGCCCCTGCACCCATTGTAAGAGACCCAGATAGAGCTCCTGGCTCCTGACTTCAGCCTGGCCCAGCCCTGGCTGTTGGGGTCATCTGGGGAGTGAACCAGCAGATAGAAGATTTCTCTCTCTCTTTCTCTCTCTCTCCCCCATAACCCTCTGTCTGTAATTCCAACTTTCAAATAAATAAATCAATCTTTTAAAAAAATCAGCCTTTGCTGATTCCCAGTGTGGGCTCCAGGGATGGGGCACTGTGTAGGGGTGAAGCCAGCCCAGCAGCTCTTTATGCAAAAAAGAGAGCCAAAAAAAGGCTCTCTTTGGCCTTAAGGCTCCAGGCTCTGCCCTCTCAGGCTCTAACTCTCTTATCTTCTTCCCTGCAAAAGAATTCCTATGATGACATCAGACCCACACAGATAACCCAGCATAATCTCCCCAGCTCAGGATCCCTAACAGCCTGGTGCCATGTGAGTGACATACTCACAGATTATAGGGCTTAGGGCCTGGACATCCCTGGCAGGAAAGGGGGCAGTCGTGACTCACAGACCACACTCGCCCTCTCCAGGATTTATCTCCCCCAGCCACAAAATAACCCAGGAACAGTGACGGGAGCGGGGCTTGCATTGTGGCCCAGCTGGTAAAACTGACACCTGTGAGGCCAGCATCACATATGGGTGCTGGTTCATGTCCCGGCTACTCCACTTCTGATCTAGCTCCCTGCAAATGGCTGGGAGAGCAACAGAAGATGACTCAAGTGCTTGGGCCCCTGCAGCCACGTGGGAGACTCAGATGAAGCTCCTGGCTTTAGCCTGGTGCAGCCCCGGCTGTTGCAGCCATCTGGGGAGTGAACCAGTGGATGGAAGATGGATCTCCCTCTCTCCCTCTCTCTGTAACTCTGCCTTTCAAATAAACAAATAAATCTCAAAAAAAAAAAATAGTAACAAGGAACATTTCTCATTGTTCTCCCTTCTTTAAAAGAAAATGGAGGTGGCCCATTTCACAGTGGGTAAAGCTACCACCTGCAGCACCAGCATCCCTATGGGTTCAGTTCGCATCCTGGCTGTTCCAGTTCTGGTCCAGCTCCCAGCTAATGCACCTGGGGAACCAGCAGAAAATGGCCCAAGTGCTTGGGTCCCTGCCCCCCACATGGGAGACCCAGATGGAGTTCCTGGCTCCCAGCTTCAGCCTGGCCCAGCCCTGGCTATTGCAGCCACTTGGGGAGTGAACAAGTGGATAAAAGATCTCTCTGTCACCCTGCCTTTCATGTAAATAAATGAATCTTTTGTAAAAAAAAAAAAAAAGGGGGGGGGGGGACAGAGAAAGATCTTCCATTCACTGGCTCACTCCCCAAATAAATCAATCTTTTTTTTTTAAGTGAGTAGAAAAAATAGAATTAAATTTATTTTGGTATAAAATATTTTTGAAAAGCAGGTGTCTTTTTTATTGCAAATCCATCAGCGCTCTGAAGTGCCCTCATATTTACCACCTGATCTTTTCAAGAGAAGTCTGTGTGGGCCCTGGCACCTTCTGGCCTGGGTTTGAAGCTTTCTCTCTATAGCTGGGCCTGCTTCTACAAATGACCCAGCCTCTCCACGCCCGAACAAGACAACGACGGTGATACTCTTGGGACACAGCTGTTGTAGGGGTCCCAGGAAATTACTCCCCCCCCAAAAAAAAAATTTAGCCCAGTGCCCAGCCTAGAGCACATACTGCATAAACAGCAAACGATGTCCTGTTTTCTACAGAACAGCACTTGGGGAAGCCTGGGTCAGGGCCCAGGTGTGCTGAAGGCTGGGGCCACTCAGACCCCATGTTTCTCACAAGCAAGCAAGGGTGAGCGGACAGGGACGATGACGGTGTGGCTTGGGAGCAGAAGCGGCCATTTACCAGCCCGGGGCCCACGCTGGCACACTGGGCTGCAAGCCCACACTCACACCCCTGGCCCTGAATCCTGGCACTCAGCTGGTTTCCTAGCTGCTCCAATAGCAGCCTGGCATTTGCCACGTGCCCTGCATTAATTTATTTATTTATCGTATTTGAGAGGCAGAGAGAGACAGAGCAGACTGACCTTCCCCATCTGCTCGTTCATTCCCCAGATGCCCAGGAGCTAAGAACTCCACCTGGGTCTTGCACACAGTTGACAGGGACCCAAGTACTTGAGCCATCACCTGCTGCCTGCCAGGGTGTGCATGAGCAGGGAGCTGGAACCCGAAGTGGAGCCAGGACCTGAACCAGGCACTCCAATATAAGATGAGGGCGTCCCAAGTGGCATCTTAACTCCTGTGCCAAGTGCCTGCACTGGCTCCCCTACTGGATGGTGACTGTGCCCATCCCTGGCTCTTGGAGGGGAGAACGCTTAGTCTTTGGGGAGGGCTGGAGGCACAAGGAAGGCTACTGATCCGTGACCAGGAGCCAGCTCCCATGCAGAGGGAGGCTGGTGTTCAGCAATGGCTACGACTCAGGGGCCACCACATGCCCGATGCCATGCTTATCACTTACTACAACCCAGGCATCCACAGACAGAGCAGCCCGGGAAAGCAGCCCCGCATAAACACACAAGGAGGCATTCTGGGGAGGTGACCACTGTCAGGGCTGAGTCTCTGTCTCTGTCTCTGTTTCTCTCTCTCTCTCTCTCTCTTTATCTCTGTCACTCTGCCTTTCAAATAAAGATATCTTTAAAAATGGTGGGGGACAGGGAGGGGAAAACAGACATTTGGCACAACTTGGGACGCTCACACCCATCAGAGTGCCTGGGTTTAAATCCTGGCTCTGTTTCCCATTCCAGCTCCCTGTTAACATGCATCCTAGCAGGCAGCAGTGACTCAAGGGGTGGATCCCTGCCACTCACATGGGAGACCTGGATGGAGCTCCTGGCTCCTGGGTGTTTGGGGAGTGAAACAGCAGATGGAGTTCTCTGTCTGCCTATCTATCTATCTATCTATCTATCTCCATCACTGTGTCTCCTTCTGTTTATCTGTCTTACAAATAAATAAAAATGAATTTTAAAAAAGATCAATAAAAACATCTGACTGATTTGAAAGATAAGGTCTTGCAACACGAGCCAGCCAGTTTATGCAAATCTCCATTCCAGCCTTTCTCCCTCCAGCTCCCGCCCTGACACCAAGCAGGGCTGTTTTCCCCCTTGGTTTTTCCTCTGCCAGTAATTTCACAAGAGCCCTAACAGAGGCATGAAGCGAAGTCAACAAGACGAGCTCAGAAACCCCATTCACGGGCAGCTCCAAGGAGCTGGGACGCCGGGTGTGCGGCTGAACCCTCAGCCGCGGGGACAAGGAGCCTCCGTGAGGGCGAGGAGACGAGCTGCCGGCCACACGCCCGAGACTAAGCCGCATCTCAACCAGAGCAAGGAGAGGCACAAAGCAGGCCACTGTCCTGGCCTCGGACAACAGCGCGTGCAAGGAGCCAAGATGCTGGAGGCTGTGGGGAGACAGCAGCAGGCAGCGAGCACCTCAGGGCAGCGTCTGCCTGGGAGCGGGTGGGCGTGGTCCTGGCCAAGCCCTGGCAGGTGGGCTCTGGTGCAGAGATGGTCCCGGAATGGCAACACAGGGCATTGAGGAAGCTGGCCGGTAAAGAGAGGCCTTTGGCCAAGCCACACGAGACAGCGGAAAGTGTGTATGGCTGCTAGACGATGGAGAGAGGGGGCAGGGTCCCTCAAGGCGGCCAGGGAAAAAAGAGTTCCCAGTCGGGCCACCTGACAGCGGTTCCTCTACTAACCCTTTAATCCTCCCATCACCACTGGGGCCCCGCCATTATCTTTGTTTTACAGAGGACAAAACGGAGGCCCAGAGAGGTTAACTAATCTGCCATGGTCACATAGCTCTCAGCAAATGTCACCAGGGGGCCAGTGGCCACCAGGGGTAGAAGATGATATCTCAGGAGAATTCACTGTCAGTCACCTTCTCTGATTAACTTAAGGGGACTCAAGTTCCCAGCCCCTACCCCAAACCAAAGAAATTTTGAGTCATGGGGCCAGCAGGGTGGTGCAGAGTTAAGCTACTGCCTGCCATGCCTGCATCCCATACGGGCACTGGTTCGAGTCCCGGTTGTTCCACTTCTGATTCAGCTCCCTCCTAATGGGCTTGGGAAAGCAGCAGAGGATGATCCAAGTCTTTGGGCCCCTGCAACCACGTGGGAGACCCAGAAGAAGCTCCTTGGCTTTGGCCTGGCGCAGCCTTGGCCATTGCAGCCATTTGGGGAGTGAACCAGCAAATGAAGGATCTCTCTCTTTTTCTCTCTCAAAATTTTGTATCAACTGCAGCCAGTTTAGAACTAGGCACCAGGTCTGGTCTGGCCTTTCACCAAGAGGACTAGCGGAGGTTGCACACTCACTTGCAACTTTGTTACAAAACAGCTTCTGCACTGGGCCAGGCAGGGTTACTGACGGGACAAGCAAAGAGCTCAGGAAGAAAGCCACCAAGGAGGACACCTGGTGCTGGTTTCACCTTCTGTTTGCTTTTCCTAAAAACCCAGCATGTATCACCAATGATTGACATTGTATCCTGAAAGGTGCTCTTCTGTTTCCTAACACATCAAAAACAAGGTCCTGAGACCAATACCTTCACATCCAAGTCTTATTTCCGCTGAGACTCCAGGGTAGCATCACCCAGAGAATTTTCCAGATAAACCTGCAGCAGATTGTCCCAAACCTCAGGGCCAATGATACAGCCCCAGGGAGCACTTACTATGATCTGAATACTGTTTCATGAACTCACATCAGAGTTTAACCCCCAAAGTTTTTGGTTAACAGTGAAGATAATACAAACTGAAGGCATTGGCACGGGACAGGTTAAGCCACTGCTCCTGATGCCAGCATCCGATATCAGAGCGCTGGTTCATGTCCCAGCTGCTTTGCTTCTTTTTTTTTTAAGATTTATTTATTTATTTGAAAGTCAGAGTTACACAGAGAGAGAAGGAGAGGCAGAGAGAGAAAGAGAGGTCTCGCATCTGCTGGTTCACTCCCCAACTGGCCGCAACAGCCAGAGCTACGCCAATCTGAAGCCAGGGGCCAGGAGCTTCTTCTCGCTCTCCCACAAGGGTGCAGGGGCCCAAGGACTTGGGCCATGTTCTATTGCCCTCCCAGGCCATAGCAGAGACCTGGACCGGAAGTGGAGCAGCCCAGTCTCGAACCGGCACCTATATGGGATGCCGGCACTGCAGGCGGTGTCAGCCCTGCACAACGCCAGCCCCAGCTGCTCTGCTTCTGATCCAGCTCCCTGCTAATGGCCTGAGAAAGCAGTGGAGGATGGCCCAAGTCCTTGGGTCCCTGCCACCCACATGGGAGACTTGGATGAGGTTCCTGGCTCCTGGCTTCAGTCTGGCCCAACCCTTGTCACTGTGGCCATTTGGAACTGAACCAGCCAACGGAAGACCTCTTTGTCTCTGTCTCTCTGTAACTCTGCCTTGCAAATAAATAAATAAACCTTAAAAAAGGAGGTGGAAACTTAATGCAATGATGGTGTACAGAGGCAGAGCCTTTGGGAAGTGATTGCATTGGATCGTGGTGGCATCAGGAGAAGCAGAGAGACCACACCGGCACAGAGACACAAACGTGGGGCTGTGGTCCTTGCTGGACCCTGCTCCTCACTGTTTGGACTTCCAGTCTCCAAAACCGGGAGCTGAACCTCTTTGCTTTACACATTCAGCCTGCCTCGAGCACCTTGTAACAGTGACAAAGTTTGGACAGCTGCAACCCTCAACCACTTAGAAAGGGCACCATCCTCTGGCCATGACTGCACAGGGTGTTCAGGAAATCCACATTCCCCTGATGGAAAAGCCACCCCAGGAATGAACGTCGTCCCTGTGCGAGGGGCAACAAGCCAGCAACAATCTGCTCTGCTTGAAACCGGGGCTGGGGGTTCATAGCCACTGCAGCAAGGTGAACCTGCTGTGCTTGTGCAGGGTCATATGCCACCTGCAGGAGACAGGAGTTCCTGACTATACTCCGCTGGCTAAACAAAGCTGAACGCAAGAGGGTCGGGGAGCTTAATAATGATATCTGTTCTCTGCGGTGAAGCAAGCGAGGCACTCAGCTCAAGTCGGACGTGCGCCCGGGCTGGCGGCATCCAGAGCTGTCATTTAACAGGGCTCTGGAAACTCCACTCGTAACAAGATTAACCGCAGTAACTGACATCATTATGGGCAAAGGGCAATGAATCACTGCTATCTGCAGAAGCTATGATGATAGAGCTGGAAATTGAGGGGAATCAACCGTATGGCTTTTAGAACTAGTCAGCATTTAATAAGGCAGCGTGAAAGAGAAGACATAAGCCCGGGGCCCTATTCTGAAAAATAACTGCTTTTAACGCTTTGTAAAAAGATTTCTTATATTAGATAGAAATATGGAGAGATGGAGAGGTAGATGGGTGAGTGGGTGAGTGGGTGGAGGGATGGAGGGATAGGTGGGGAGGAGCAGACAGATGGTTAGGACAGTGGATGGATGCATGGATGAATAAGCTGGTGATGGGTGGATGGATGGATGGATGAACAGATGGATGGTAGATAGATAGGTGGGTGGGTAGATGGATGGATGGAAGGGTGGGAAGATAGGTAGGTAGATGGACAGATGGATGGGTGGATGGATGGATGGATAGATGGATAAGTGGGTGAGTGGGTGGGTGGATGGATGGATGGAAGGATGGGAAGATAGGTAGGTAGGTAGGTAGATGGATGGATGGATGGATGGATGGACAGATGGATGGGTGGGTGGGTGGATGGATGGATGGATGGATGGATAAGTGGGTGAGTGGGTGGGTGGATGGATGGATGGGCAGACAGAGGGATAGTGTGATAGTCAACCAACCTAAAAGCAGCACTCACAAGAAGAAAACAGATCATATCTGAAAAAAAAAAACACATAAAAATTCTAAGAATAAAAAAGAACCCTTGGGAAAACAAGGAGGAAATCCATGACACGGGACGGTACAAGTAAACACTGTCAAGACGTCACTTCCCTCTAAGTCAACCTCAACAGTTCACGTCCCACAATAAAACCCACAAAGCGCCTCTGGGGCTGACTTTTTCCCCTCTCCTTTTTTATTTCTTGGAACGTGGCTACATTTTCTGAAGTTCTGGAAGAATAAGCAAAGCTAGGGCACTCTCAAACAATGAGAAGGAAGAGTGACTCTGGGAGGCCTTTTCACAATAATTTCCTAATCCTTTTCGTGTGACACGGAGGCAAAACAGAAATGCCAGATAGTGCAAAATAAGAGGCTCTGAAAGTAGCACCTGCTCAACACAAAACTAAAAAGAAAAGGAAAGGAAAGATGACCTCCTTGCCTGGGCAGTGCCAGGTTGGAGGTGTTGGCATGGACCAAGGAACCCACAATGCTACACAAACGCAGAGTACACGTCCTGTCTCCCACCAAAGGAACACCAAGTCCCTCGGTACACACAGACCTAGAACTGTTCACAGCAACTTCAGAAAGTTTAGAGAAAAAGGAATTAAGAGATAAGTTTAAAAAAAAGAGTTTAAGCAGTAGGAATTTAGCTTAGTAGTTAAAATACCTACGTCCCACATCCAGGGGCCTGGGTTTGATGCCCGCCTCTAGCTCCTGACTCCAGCTCCCTGCTAATGCACACTCTGGCAGGCAGTAGGCGATGGTTCAGGTACTTGGATCTCTGCCACCCACACAGGAAACCTGGATTGAGCTCCCAGCTCCTGGCTCCAGACTGATCCGACCCCAGACACTGTGGGTATTTGGGGAGTGAATGAGCAGGTGGGGGCGCACACTATCTTGCTCTGGCTCTCTCTCTCTTCCTCCCTCCAACATCGCTCAAAAAAAAAAATTAACTCGCCCACTTCTTTTACCCAGCAGAGCCACATTTCTCACATCACCGAAGCCTCCCACCCAGCAGCCACCGAGGGGACACTGCAGACCCAGACAGTGACAAAAGCACACAACTCTGGGACAGGGCAGAGAGACTCTGCACCTGCCGCGGGCTCTCCCACCACCCTGAAATGAAGCCCCAATCTCTCATTTTCATTTTTAAAATTTGTGTTTTCATTGCAGTAAGACATAACCTAAAATCTACCATCTAAACCAGGTCACAGTGTACAGTCAGGATGTCTAGTGCAGTTCCAGGGCTGTGCAGCCCTCACCAGTCCTGCTCCAGAACTTTCTCACCCACCCAACCTGAAGCTCTGTCCCCAGGAAATGCTCGCTCCCCGGCCACCTCTCCAGCCCCTGGTGCCCCCAACTCCGGGGAATCTGACGACTCCAGAGACCTCCTAGGAGTGGACTCGCTCACACAGGGTTTGTCCTCTCGCAACTGGCTTATTTTGTTTGTATCATGGAGCAGGCGTCACAGCTGCATTTCTTTTGAAGGCTGAAGCACAGTCCACTGTGTAAAGATGGACCATGCTGTGTTTACCCCTCACCTGTGGGTGGACTCTCTGTTCTCTCCTGTTCTGGAGAAACTGCTGTGACCCTCAGGGCACAGATCTCTCTCCAAGACCCTACAGCCAGGGACCCAGAAATGGAACTGCTAGATCTTACAGTCATTCCACATTTCCTCTCTTGAGGAACCACCGGGCTGTTTTTGGCGGTGGCTGCACCACCACACATTCCCAGAAGCAATGCCCAAAACTTGCAAATTACTGCCCAATCCTCATCAACACTGCTCACTGCTACTTTCTGTTCTTGCTGGTCACAGCCATCCTTGTGGACGTGAAATGGCAGCTCGTGGGCTCACGGCTATGGATGACATCGGTGCTTTCCCCACTAGAGTGCCTGCCTCATGAGGGCAGAAACTCTTCTCCATGTGGTTCTCAGCCACATCCTCAGAACCCAGTGCTGAGCAGGTGAAACGGACGGCCCAGCAGCGGATGCACAGCTAAGGCAACGAAGATGGCTTTGAAAGCTGTTGAAGGAGTCCAGGGGACAAACCCCAAGGACAGATCAGGTGGGAGGAGGAAGGAGAGACAGGTCCCCGGCTCCAGTCCTGGGGTCATAAGCTGTGCACTTGGAGCAGAGCCTGGGGCTCATCCTGCCAGCAGCTGGGTCACCTTGAATCTGGCGCTGGCTTTGCTTGCAGCCTGCATTTCTTCCTCTGTGCACCACGCATCCTGCTGGTGTTTGCTTGGCAGAGCCAAGCCTTGTCCTCAGAGCAGCCTCTGTACACAGGCGCTCATGGCCTCTCCCTACGCAGAGAGCTGGACCACCTCAGAGCAGAAGCTGGCTGGGGACTGTGTTTTCAACAGACCAATGCCAAAGCAACACGTGTCTGCAGACAGAGCTCCAGCCTGCAAAAGCCTCCAGCCTCCCGCCTGGCCTGCTCCCTCTGGCTGGCCCGGCCTCCGGGGCTGGAGCCAGGAGCCACGCGCCACACCAGCTTGCCGGAATTCCAGCAACTGCGAACTGCTGCCGAAAATGCTGGAAAGCAGGGGGTCTCCGTGGAATGTGCCAGCAATTCAGCCAGAGAGAAAACAGTTTTCTGCGCTTGATAGTCTCTGTGCTCAAATCCATGGGGCTGTCTTGATAAGAGAGTTCAAAGGCACCAGGTGGCCAGGCCTGTGTCTCTTGGCCAGGGACCTGCCACACATCCTTGCACCTCTTTCCAGATTCTAGGGTTTTGAACCCTAACTGCTAGTGGCAGTGGATCCTGTCAACCACCACCAGCCAACATTGCTCCAACCTTTCAAACAGTGTGTCTTGGGTAGATGATACGCTGGGGTGATTCTAACGTGAGCAGCGGGAGAAACCTAGAGTAACCAGGACTCCTATCCACTTCTCTCTCCACGCTCCTCCTCCTCAATAAATAAATAAGTAAATGGGGTGGGCATTTGGTCTAGCAGCTAAGATACCTGCATCTCATGTCACAGCCCCTGGGAGGAAGTAGGAGACAGTTCAACTGACTGGGTCCCTGCCACTCACGGGGGAGACCAGGCCGGATGCTGTAAGCATCCTGAGGATGGATCAGTGAATAGAAGCACTCTCTGTCTACTTCTTGAGTACATTTTTTTAAAATTGTTTTAAGATTTATTTATTTGGAACTGGTAGTGTGGCATAGTAGGTAAAGCCATTGCCTGCAATACCAGCATCCCATATGGGCACCAATTCAAGTTCCGGCTGCTCCACCTCCGATCCAGCTCTCTGCTATGGTCTGGGAAGGCAGTAGAAGATGGCCCAAGTCCTTGGGCCCCTGCCCCCGCGTGGGAGACCCAGAAGAAGCTGCTGGTTCCTGGCTTTGGATCAGCTCAGCTCAGGCCATTGCAGCCATTTGGGGAGTAAACCAGTGGAGGGAAGTCCTTTATCTCTGTCTCTCCCACTCTCTGTAACTCTGCCTCTCAAATAGATAGACATTTTTAATTTAAATTCCTCCCTGCAGTGGGTAGAGAGGGAAACTCACCTGCAGCCTTAATCACCCCAACAAGGAGCTTCTGGGAATGTGGCTGGTTAACACCTGCACTTTCACTAGTTTGACGTTGGCAGACGATGGCGACTCCTAGATCAACGTTAAAGCTACAGCTGGGGCTGGGTGTTAGGCCTAGTGGTGAGGACGCCATTGAGATACCTGTGTCCCACACTGGAGTACCTGGGTTCCAGGACCAGCTCTGGTTCCTGATCCAGCTTCCCGCTAACAATGCAGGCCTGGGAGCAGCCCTGGCCACCGCAGGCAGTTAGAGAGTGACTCGGCATTTCGGATGGCTCATGCATGCGCTCTTTCTCTCTCTGTGTACCTCTCAAATAAATAATTTTTTTAAAAAAAAGTTAGTCGCTTGTACAGGCCTAAATAGTTGGTAAACAAAAAGAAAAATTTAGTAAAATTCTGCTGATTGGGAAGCCAAATTTGCTGTGAATCTGTTCAAAATGTGTGCAGCACTGCATCTGGGTCAACATTTAGTTGTGGCATGGAGGGTAAAACTGCCGCCTGTAACACCAGCATTCCATAGGGGCACCAGTTTGAGTCCCAGCTGCTCCACTTCTGATCCAGCTCCCTGCTAATGGCCTGGGAAAGCAACGGAGGATGGCCCAAATGCCTGGGCCCTTGCACCCACATGGGAGACCCAGATGGATTTCCAGGCTCCTGACTTCAGCCTGGCCCAGCCCCAGTCATTGCAGCCACTTGGGGAGTAAACCAGCGGATGGAAGATCTCCATCTGTCTCTGTCCACCCCCCCCCTCTGTAACTCTGTCTTTCAAGTAAATAAATCTTTTCTATAAAAAAAAAAATGAACCACCTTAATCTTGTTAACTACTTCAGAAAAGAAACATCCCAAATCCTTTTTGTTCCTCTGAGTTCAATAAATTTTAAATTTAAATGAATGTGTTTGCCTGTGTTAACAGATAAACAAACATTGTACATATATTTATCACACATGATGTTCTTAAAATTCCTATACACCATGGAATGACTAAGTCAAGATGGTTAATGCATGCATTACATTGTCGATTTATCATGTTTTGTGGTGAGAGCACTTCAAGTCCACTCTCTTAGTCATCAATATTTAATTTAAGGACATTTGAAACCAGTCTCTGAGTCCATGTTAATAAAACAAGACTTAGGGTGTGAAACTGTGAAGCTGAAAACATTTGCATGGCACGTGTCTCAGAAGCTACTTCAGATAGAGGCCAGCATTTGGTCTAGCACTAAGCTGTCACTTGGGACACTGTATCCCATACTGGAGTACCTGGGTGTGAGCCCTGTCTCAGCTTCTGATCCAGCTCCCTAAGTTGCATCCTGGGAGGCCACAGAGGATGGCTCAAGTGTTTGGCCCCTGCCACCCACACAGGAGACCCAGATGGAGCTCCTGGCTCCCAGCTTTCGCCTGGCCCAGCCCCAGCTGTTGTGGGCATTTGGCGAGTGACCCAGAAGATGGAAGATCTCTGTCTGTGTCTGTCTCCCTGAGTGTGCATCTCTCTGCCTTTCAAATATAATGTAAAAAAAAAAAATTGTTTTTAATTTGCCACTCCCTGGCCCAGGCTGATGGTGCAGTGGGTAAAGCTGCTGCCTGCAGTGCCCACATCCCATATAGGTGCCAGTTCGTGTCCCGGCTGCTCCACTTCCACTCCAGCTCCCTGCTTATGTAAGTGGGAAAGCAGTGAAAGATGTCCCAAGTGGACAGAGTCTCCCACGTGGGAGACCCAGATAGAGTTCTAAGCTCCGGGCCCAGTCTCAGCCATGATGGCCATTTGGGGATTGAACCAGCAAACAGAAGATCTCTCCCTCTCTATAACTCTACGTCTCCAATAAATACAGACAAGAAATGTAAATCTAAAAACAAAGATTCCCCCCAAAAAACACAATAAAGAAAACGAATCTAAAGCAGGACCCCATTTCCTGCCCCCAGCGGCAGCCAAAGCAGAGAAAACGAGGAGAGAGGCAGCTCTGGGCGGGTGTCAGCGAAACCTCCCAACTGTTTCCTCCCCACACGAACAGTGGAAGTGCAAGGAGCACGGGCTCCAGGCGCCAGACTAAAACCCTTATTAGATTTCAGACGAGAACTGCTGCCGTAATACTTCTAACGTGAGACAGCCCATAAAACCCCGCGTGAATCACGGCCCAGTGTGAAGGAAAATCTCATCGCTCGGCGTCCCAGCGAGTCACACGGGCACTGCGGCGTCCTCCTGCAGAGACAGGCACAGAAATAGCAGGAGCGGCACCTGATCGATCACCCGGCCGGCAGTGCATCCACACCCTCACGCTGAGACAGAGACACAGAAATAGAATGGAAGGGCCACCATCCCTGACCACCTGATCAGTCCCCCAGCCAGCCACAGATCCACATTCACAGGCTGAGACAGAGGCACACGGGCCCCTGAACACCTGATCGATCCGTGGATCCACAAGTCACACCCTGCCCAGGCCCAAACCAGCAGCCCGGGGTGAGGGAAGGAGACAGAAAGGGTGACCAGGGAAACAGGTTCCGGCTGCCTTGGGGAGAAGGCAGCTAGGCTAACGGACAGAGGGCGGGCGAGACAGTGTTTCTTATTCCGACTAGACACATTTGTGTCAGTGGAAACTTTCCCTTTTGAGTCTGTAGATTCTAAGCTCGCAACACTGAAGTCGCCTGCTTTTCAATCAACCACGTCACTTTTTATGGAAAGCCGACAGAACAGCCACTCTGCTACCAAGAAGCCACAAGCAAGTAAAAATGCACACACTCCAAGTTTGCATCAGGGCCACTGTCCCAAACAAGTTATTTATTTAAAAAAAAAAAACCATGGGAGAATAAAATAACTGTTAACATGGAAAGTTAATCTTTAAAGCTGATTTGAGATACAGAGAGAGAAAAAGAGAAGGAGAGAGTGTCATTACCCAGATGCCCACATCAGCCGGGGCTGGACTTAGGACCAGGAACCAGGAATGTAATCCAGGTCTCCCACATGGGAGTGGCAGGGACCCAACTATTTGAGCCATCACCACTGCCTCCCAGGGTGAGCATGGGCAGGAAGCTGGAGGCGGGAATGGGAGCCAGACTTTAAACCCAGGCCCTCCAATGTGGGATGCAGGCATCCTAACCAAAAGTTAATTTTTTTTAAGAACCTTAACAACTAAGTGATTAAAACTCACTCAAGTGCAGAGGTGGTGTAATACAGTCAGAAGATATGTGGTTTAGAATCAAAACAGACCATGGACTGAATTCCAGCCCCTATTCCATTATCTGTATGACCTGGGGACAAGTCCCTCAGCCTCTCATGGAGCTCAGTTCCATGGTCAGTAAGAGCAGGAAAGGGCCCAGCATCACCATGCAGCAGGTTAAGCCACTACCTGCGGCACCAGCACCCCTTTTGAGCACCGGTTCAAGTTTCACCTGCTCCACTTCCTATCCAGGTCCCTGCTAATGCACCTGGGAAAGCAGCAGAGGATGGCCCAATTGCTTGGGCCCCTGCAGCCACATAGGAGACCCAGATGGAGTCCCAGGCTCCCAGATTCAGCCTGGCCCAGCCCTGGATGTTGTACCCATATGGGGAATGAAACAGTGGATGGAAGATCAATCTCTTTCTGTCTGTCTGTGTCTCTCTCTCTGTAACTCTACCTGTCAAATAATGTTTAGAGAGATAGAAAAAGATGATAATTCAGGTTGGTGCTGTGGCATAGTAGGCTAAGCCTCCACCTGCCACACCAGCATCCCATTGAGTCCTGGCTGCTCCACTTCTGATCCAGCTCTCTGCTGTGGCCTGGGAAAGCAGTAGAAGATGGCCCAAGTCCTTGGGCCCCTGCACCTGCATGGGAGACCCGGAAGAAGCTCCTGGCTCTAGACTTTAGATCATCTCAGCTCCTGCTGTTGCGGCCATTTGAGGAGTGAATCAGTGGATGGAAGACCTCTCTCTCTCTCTCTCTCTCTCTCTCTCTCGTCTCTCCCTCTCTCAGTAACTCTACCTCTCAAATAAGTAAAATCTTAAAAAAAAAAAAAAAAGATAACTCGCAGAAAGCCTACGATGATAAAATGAGATGATTTATTTGAAATGATTGAAAGGCAAGCTCTCCACAGCAGTGTTCATGATCAGGGGGATGCAAACTAACAAATAAAAATGATGATCATAAGCTCTTTAGAAAGCACAGGCCGTCCCAGCTTAGGAATTTTCAGCTTAGCAATGTTTTGACCCTACCATGATGCAAAACCAGTAGCAAACATCCTTGGATGTCTTCTTGGGTCTTTTCCTAGGGCTGCAATGTGTAGTAAGACACTCTTGTAATACTAGGCAGCTCCCAGCCAGCAATGTGGCCAGGACAGCAAACAACTAATGGTCTATAGTGTACTGTGTTGCTAAGCTATGATGTTCCACAGGTTAGGGGTATGAAATGACCAGCAATATTTTCAAGTTACAATGAGGCTATTGAAATAAAACTCTATTGTAAGTTGAGGAACCTCTGTAAAGCCAAAACTCATGGGAGCAGCCAAAGCAGCACTGTCGAGTAAATTCTTGGCCTTAAGACATGTAATTGTTTTAAATGAATGCAATTTGATTTTTCATTAATTTACTCACTCCTCCAATACATTCTGTACTAGGGGAAACATGCAAAGCCATGACTCAGAATAACCTTAAAAAGAATTAAGATTATAACAGTAAGTGCTGACTCGTGGGGGAAAAAAACAGAGTTAATGAATAAACCCAAAATCTGGGTTTCTTTTTTTATTTTAAAGACGTATTTATTTATATGAAGTTCAGAGTTACAGAGAGAGCAGGAAAGACAGAAAGAGAGATCTGCCATCCACTGGTTCACTCCCCAGATAGCCACAACAGCCAGTGTTGGGCCAGGCCAAAGCCAGGAGCCAGAGGTTTCCTCCAAGTCTCCCATGTGGGTGCAGGGGCCCAAGCACTTGAGCCATAATCACTGCTTTTCCCAGGCCATTAGCAGGGAGCTGGATGGAAAATGGAGCAGCCATCCAGTGCCACAGTGCCTGGATGGGATGCCGGCATACCAGGAAGTGGCTTCACCTACACCACCACCGCGCCAGCCCTCCTAAAATCTGGCTTTCTGAGAAAAATAAGCAAAACTGGCCAACCTACAAAGGGGTGAAGGAGAACGCACAAGCAGGATTATAGCAAGCACAACACAGGCTGTTGACTGAGCCTCTCGACAACTGCCAAGAAAACACAGATCACAGAAAGATGTGACCCGAGGTTAAGAGACTTTAGGCTGACCCCTCCAGCTGTCTGGTATGAGATTTTTAAAGAGTGACTGAAAGAATTACTTTCCCACAAGGCTACAGAGCACGATAAGACTTCCCAAGAAACACTCAGTTGTTCGAGCAGCTGTGAATCCTGATTCTACCATTCTGAAACAGTTAAAGTGGAAATCTGCCCGATTCATTGTATGCAGCTAGAATGGCTAGGCAAAATCATATGGAGAGAATGCAGAATAACACAAGCCAAAGACACAGCACCATTACCCACAAGAACACAGATATCAAAAATCCCATAAGTGAAACAAAAACAAAGCAAGCTAGCCAGCCACACTCAACACAATGCTAAAAGAATAATTTAGCCCCTGCCACCCACATGGGAGACCAGATGGAGTTCATGGCTCCTGGATTCTGCCTGGCCCAGGCCTGGCTGTTGCAGCCATTTGGGAAGTGAACCAGTGGATAGAAGACCTCTCTCTCTCTGTCTGTCCCTCTACCTTTAAGATAAATAAAAATACATTAAACTTTTTAAAATTACATTATCTGCATGGAAAGAAAATAATACAAAAATAGTGATGTCTCAAATTAATTTTTGGGCTTAAAATTTTTAATTAAAAGTTGAATTAGGGGCCGGCACTGTGGCGCAGTGGGCTAAAGCCCCAGCCTGCAGTGCCAGCATTCCACATGGGCACCGGTTTGAGTCCCGGCTGTTCCTCTTCTGATCCAGCTCTCTGCTGTGGCCTGGGAAAGCAGTGGAAGATGCCCCAAGTCCTTAGGCCCCTGCACCCACATGGGAGACCTGGAAGAAGCTCCTGGCTCCTGGCTTCAGATCAGCTCAGCTCTGGCCGTTGCGGTCATTTGGGGAGTCATTTGGGGAGTGAACCAGTAGAATGAAAGACCTCTCTCTGGCTCTACTTCTGTCTGTAACTCTGTCTTTCAAATAAATAAAATAATTCTTTTTAAAAAAAAGTTGAATTAAACTTTTAATAAACATTTTTAACCAATATCTCAGTGGGTTTTATATGTGCTGGGGTAAAGATCTCGAAATTCTAGTTTCTCAGCCTTTTGGCCAAGATCAAGAGAAGATTTGGAAATGTTTAAGTTCAACAGGGAAATAAACATTTTTTAATAGGTTTAATAGGGAAAAAATTAGATCATTTAACAGAACATTCTAAGTTGATAATTGTTAAATTAACATAGTATCCGTGGCTCAATAGGCTAATCCTCTACCTGCGGCACTGGCACACAGGGTTCTAGTCCTCGTTGGGGCGCCAGATTCTGTCCCGGTTGCCCCTCTTCCAGGCCAGCTCTCTGCTGTGGCCTGGGAAGGCAGTGGAGGATGGCCCAAGTGCTTGGGCCCTGCACCCACATGGGAGACCATGAGAGCACCTGGCTCCTGGCTTTGGATCAGCACGATGCACTGGCTGCAGCGCGCCGGCCACGGTGGCCGTTGGAGGGTGAACCAACTGCAAAAGGAAGACCTTTCTGTCTGTCGCTCTCAATCTCACTGTCCACTCTGCCTGTCAAAAATAATAATAATAATAATAATAATAGTATCAGAGTAGGAACAAGACAGAAGAATGAAACATTACTGATACCCTAGAAACAAACCAAAGGCTTTTGTTTGTCATCAATGCATGCCAAAGAAACATCACAATTATTGTATATTTGGAGCTGGCATTATGGCACAACATTTTAAGACACTACCTACAACACTGGCATCCCATATAAGCACTAGTTCGAGTCCCAGCTGCTCCACTTCCAATCCAGTTTCCTGCTAATGCTCCCTGAAGGCAGAATTATGTCTCGAGTTCTTGGGTCCCTGCAACCCACATGGGAGACCCAGACGGAGTTCTTGGCTTCAACCTGGCCCAGCCCTGGCTGTTGCAGCCATTTGAGGAGTGAATCAGGGGATAAAAGATCTCTCTCTCCCTCTCTCTCTCTCTCTGTCTCTGTCACTCTGCTTTTCAAATAAATCAATAAATCTTCCAAAAATTTTTACTATGGGGCCAGCGCTGTAGTGCAACAGGTAAAGCAGTGCTGGCATCCCCTCTGGATACCAGTTCAAGTCCCAGCTGCTCCACTTCTGATTCAGCTCTCTGCTAATGGCCTGGGAGAGCAGGTCCCAAATGCTTGGGCCCCTGCACCTGCGTCGGAGCCCAGGAAGAAGCTCCTGGTTCCTGGCTTTGGATCAGCTCAGCTTCAGCCATTGTGACCATTTGGGGAGTGAACCAGCGGATGGAAGACCTCTCTCCTTCTGCCTCTCTATAATCCTGCCTTCCAAATAAATAAATAAATCATAAATATTTTTTAAAAAAATATTTACTGTATATTCCACATTAGTCAAAAGAGATTTTTAAATATTCTAGATACAAAGAAATGATGGCTGTTTGAGGTGAGGGACCTGCCAGTCAGCCCGGTGTGATCACTTACACACATACACCTGCTCTGATATCGCCCACGTAGCCTATGTACACACAATTATTTTGTGCCAATTAAAACTTCTATTAAAGAAAACATCAAGAATTTCTGGGGAAGGCTGATCACTTAATCATGGGAACTCAGGAGATAAAATGATGACTCAGGAAAATTGTTTCATGTTCTCCATCACTGAGAGCTATATCCTGGCTAAAATGTGCCACGGGCCCCACCATGCTCCCTACCCTGGTGAGTCTGCAGCATTTGCCCAAATCAGCCGCCAGTGGCACCCCTTCATGGGCCAGCAGAGTTGCATCCTCCGTCTTCAAGCTCCCCACCACCCTACGCCTTGCTGAAGCCCACAGGTCCACAGCACACACAATGCAGCCAGAACCATGGAACATGCTTGTCGGGGTTGATGTCCTACCCATCCCAGAACCTCCAAGTCCAACCTGGGAGGCAGACCAGGGCACCCCAGCCGACCACCAGACACATGAACGAGGCCAGGCTGGACGGTGCAGCAGGCGGACCACCCACTGGCTGACCCCAGACCCTCGAGACAGACCTCAGCCCAGGCCCAGGGTCAGCAGGTACATCCACATCAGACATCCCATGGCGGCCTGAGCTATGTGACCACTGCATGTAAGCATCACGACGCCTCCGGGTGGGCTGTTTGTTACACAGCAGATAGCTGACGGATGCACATTTCCTGGCAGATGCAGAGAGATCTGCTGCCCCAGGGGAAACCACCAGCAGCTGGCCCATGGTTCACCTGAGCCCGAACAGACCCTTGTGCCTGGAAATCATGAGTCAACCAAGATGCTCAGCTTTGATCCAGGAAGACAAAGCCAGGCTAAGGTTCTTTCCCATAATGCCTTCCCTGTCCTGAGTCTACGGCCACCTACCCACACTCCCACCATTCAAGGAAAGCTGGAAGGCGGGGCTCCATCCTCCACAGCACAGAGGCCAGGAAGACGCAGACACCTGCCCCTTCCTGGTACCTCTGTCTCTCAGACGTCCTCACAATAGCCTCTTCATTGGACTCCACCTTCTCAACTACTCCCTCCTCTATCCCAGGGGCTCTCAGAGGCGTGCAGACGTCGAGCAAGCATGCAACGCTGCGCTTTATATTTAAGGAGGAGTCTCATCACAAGTCAAAGTGAAAACGAGGACCGGGATTTTAATTCTGATCAACAGAGGGGATGTTGGTGAGAAGAAAAACCTTTGGAGACTGCTTTCCCCTGATCACGGCCTCAATTCCAGAGCAGGAGACAAGCTCAGAAAAGCTAGAACAACCAGTCCAAGAGCACACAACACAGAGAGGTTTCAAACCCAGGCTCACCCGACTCCAGAGCAGTCTTGAATCACCCAAAGAAACGCTTGAAAGCTGTACCATGTCTAGAGAACTCTAAAAAGAAATTCTACACCGCATTGTCTACATGTGGGGAGGACACGTGGCCAATCGTATTTAATCTGAATTCATTGCAACCTGAGTGGGGTACAGGGCTTGTGGGACTCTCTCACTGGACAGCTGAGTTGGTTCTGCCGCCCTCTGCTGCCGTTTGATTTGGTTAGGAACTTGGTCCTCAGCGTGCTGATGGTGGTGAGGCCTTCAAGAGGTGGTGAGGTCACTGGGGGCAGTGCCCCTTGGAAGGGACTAACGTAGTTCTCAGGGGATCCAGTTCGTTCTGACAAGAAGGTTGTTTAACAGGAAATAAACCTGGAAGACTCGCCCCTCCCCTCCCTCTGGACTCTGTCTCAGCAGTTGGAGTCCTGGCTGCTCCACTTCTGATTCAGCTCCCTGCTAATGCACCTAGGAAAGCAGTGAAAGATGGCCCAAGCGCTTGGGCCCCTGCACCCATGTGGGAGACCAGGATGAAGCTCCTGGCTTTGGCTTGGCCCAGTCCTGGCCACTGTAGCCATTTGGGGAATGAACCAATGGATGGGAGATTTCTCTGTCTCCCTCTGTTTCTTTTCCTCTATAATTCTGCCTTTCAAATAAATTAAACCTTTAAATTAAAAAAAAAGGAACGGATTCTCATTCCTGGCTGGACAGAACCTTTCCAAGGTCTTCACCAAGCTGGGGAAACCTAGCAAGGCATTTGCCTCTGTGTAGGCAAGAGTGACACGTCAGGTTAGGGAGAAAACCAACCATGTCATTTTCCAACTTCTTTGATTCTAAGTTGGCAACTGTTGGGGCTCAGGTCTACTCAAGCCACCTTCATCTGTCTCCCCGAGACCTCACCTGCAAACACTGTCTCTCAAACAGCATCCTGTAAGGGGCACTGGTTCATGTCCTGATCACTCCACTTCCTATCCAGCTCCCTGCTAATGCACCTGGGAAAGCAGTAGAACACTGCTCAAGTGATTGGGCCCCTGCACCCATGTGGGAGACCCAGATGAGGCTCCTGGCTTCTGGCTTCAGCCTGGCCCAGCCCTAGCTGTTGTGGCCATTTGGGGCGTGAACCAGCAGATGGAAGATCTCTTCCTCCCTCCCTCCCTCCCCCCCCCCCTCTTTTTCCCTCTCCCTATCACTATGCCTTTCAAAGAAATACACATTTTTAAAAAGAGACATGAATAACAGCAACTAATAAAACAGAAAAATAGTAACAGTATCATATCATTATTGTTAACAGCCCTTGCCTATATTCCCACTGAACAAGGGTCTTTTTACTTCTTACTAGTTGATCTTGTTAATCAAAAATATGTTAACGGGGCCAGCGCTACGGTGCAATAGATTAATCCTCTGCCTACTTTGCTGGCAACCTACATGCGCGCTGGTTCGAGTCCCAGCTGATCCACTTCTGATCCAGCTCTCTACTAGTGTACCTGGGAAAGCAGTGGAAGATGGCCCAGGTCCTCGGGCCCCTGCATTCATGTGGAAGACCCAGAAGAAGCTCCTGGCCCCTGGCTTTGGATCAGCCCAACTCCAGCCATGTGGCCATTTGAGTGCACCAGTGGATGGAAGACCTTTCTCTCTGTCTCTCCTTCTCTTTGTCTATAACTCTGCCTCTCAAATAAATAAATAAAATATTTTTTAAAAAGGCTGCTAGGGTTTCCCACATCCCATATCACAGTGCAGCCTGGGTTTGAGTCCTGGCTCGGCTCCTGACTCCGACTCCCTGCTAATGCACCTGAGAGGCAGCAGGTGATGGCTCAAGAAATTATGAGACCTGGACCACGTTCCTGGCTCCTGCATTTGACCTGGCCCAATGCTGACCATGTGGGACTTTTGGAAGCAAACCTGTTGGTGGGAGACCTCTCACTCTTGCTCTCTCTCTCTCTGCCATTCAAATAACAAATAAGTAAATAAAATTTTCTAGAAAGAAAAGTTGAACGTATAACAACATTGCAAGAAATAGTGAGAGGAGGGAGAGAGAGAGGAGACAGGAAAGAGAAAGGGAGAGGGAGGGAGGGAGGGAGGAAGGGAGGGAGAGAGAATAAACCATAATCACCTAACTTAAAAATTTATTTCCTGATATTTTTCTTGTTAATATGATATTAATACAAGAGAACAGAGTCAATGTAGTTCCTAGTTACAATTCTAATATAATGATATTCCGCTCTTTCTTCTCTTCTCTCTCCTGCCTTCCTCCCTCTCTCCCCTTCTCCATCCTTCCTTCCAATGGAGTTAACTTCTTAAGATCTTATTTATTTATTTGAGAGATACAGACAGAGAGAGGTCTTCCATCCGCTGTCCACTCCCCAAATGGCTGCAACAGCCAGAGCTGTGCCTATCCAGAGCCCCTCTAGCAGCCTTTTCACAGATACATCAAAGGCTCACCCGAACCCACACCTTCCCACTCTTCTGCAAGAGAGACCTCTGCACCTTGTCATTGCCACTGCGCCCTCCTGGGACACCCTGCCCCTCACTCTGCCTCTCAGCACCACTCGCCACTCCCACCTGGGACAATCTGTCTCCTCCCACAAACGCCAGTGGTGATGTGCCCTCAGTCCTCGGAAACGGGCTCCCTGGAGTCCCCGTTCTTTCCTGCAGTGGGAGCCCCAAGTATTTGGGGTGGGCAGGCAGCAGAGCAGCTATGCCACCGCTGGGACACCCATACCCCACATCAGAGCACCTGAGCTCAAGACCAGGCTCCACTTCCTGCTAATGCACACCTTGGGAGGCAGCAGTGATGGCTCAGGCACCTGGGCCCCCGCCACCCACATGGGAGACCCAGACGGAATCCGTGGCTCCTGGCTTCAGCCCGGCCCAGCCCTGATTGCTGCAGCCATCTGGGGAGTAAACCAGTAGATGGAAGACCTGTGTGTGTGTGTGTGTGTGTGTGTATGCACACAGGCGTGCATGAGACTCTTTCAAATTAAAAAACAAAAAATCTAGGGGCCGGCGCTGTGGCGCAGCAGGTTAACACCCTGGCCTGAAGCACTGGCATCCCATATGGGCGCCAGTTCGAGACTTGGCTGCTCCACTTCCGATGCAGCTCTCTGCTATGGCCTGGGAAAGCAGTGGAAGATGGCCCAAGTCCTTGGGCCTCTGCACCCACGTGGGAGACCCAGAAGAAGCTCCTGGCTTCTGGCTTTGGATCAGCACAGCTCCAGCCATTGCAACCAACTGGGGAGTGAACCAGTGGATGGAAGACCTCTCTCCCTCTCTCCCTCTCTCTCTCTGCCTCTCTCTGTGTAACTCTGACTTTCAAATAACTAAATAACTCTTTAACAAACAAAAAAAAACCCAGCATCTTTCCGTGTCATGCCTTCATCTCTCCCCTGGAATTTTAAAAAGATCTTCAACAAAACAGGATGGAACAGAGACGAATGGAAGATGCGCACGGCCCATCAGACTAGATACTCCTGTCTCTGCCTGTGGTTTTGACTCCAGCCCTGGAGCTCATGCCTCAGTCTTTCCTATTCTCTGCATGGAAAGCAGTGACACAGCCACAGAGGAATTCAATTTATCAATATTCTGGGTGCTATCTGGAGAACATCATGTTTTCCAAACGCGTCCATAACCGCTGGACGCAGTGACTCACCTGGAGGGGGTGGCCGGGCTCGCCTTGCCCTGGGTCATCCCTGCAGGCTGGGCTGCCTCACACAGTTCACTCGCTGCCCCCTTCTCACTCCCCAGCCTCACCCAAAGTTCCTGAGAGGCACGGATGGCACCGGAGGCCTTGCAACTCCTACCCTGGGTACCAACCAAAGGCAAAGGTGCCATAACAGCCTAAGGCTGAGCCACTCCCAACTTCCACGGCTACCCCTTCCACTTCTATTCCTGAATGTCCGCTCACCTCTATAACGCACGCAGCTGAGAACAGAGGCCAGCAATTTAAACATTTAATTATTTGAAAGGCAGAGGGACGAGACAGAGATAGGCAGACAGAGATGTACCATCCACTGGTTCACTCCCTAAATGCCTGCAACAGCAGGGGCTGGGCCAAGCCAAAGCCAGGAGCTGGGAGCTCCATCCCGGTGGCAGGGACTCCAATACGGCTGCATCCCAGCGTGTGCATTAATTAGCAAGGAGCTGAAAGCAGGAGCTGAGCTGGGACTCAAACTCGAGCATCCCAGCATGGAGCGTGGGCATCCCAAGCAGCCCCAAATATCTACCTCTGAAATGTGAGTTTCACACAGTTCTTAACTGTTAGGACATTTTCTTCTGGGGCTGGTGGTGTGGGGCAGTAGGTTCAGCTGCCACTTGGAATGGCCACATCCCATACCGGAGAGCTGGTTCAAGTCCTGGCTCCTCTGCACTTCTGACCCAGCTTCCTGCTAATGTGCCTGGGAGGCAGCAGGTGATGGTCCAAGTACCTAAGGTCCTGGTGCCCTTATGGGAGACCCGGATGAGTTCTTGGCTCCTGGATTTGGCTTGGACCAGCCCCAGCTGTTGTGGTCACTTGGGCAGTGAACCAGCAGATGGAAACTCTCTCTCTTTCAACAAACAAGTAAATTTTTTTAAAGATTTATTTATTTGTTTGAAAGTCAGAGTTACACAGAGAGAGGAGAGAGAGAGACAGAGAGAGAGACAGAGAGAGAAAGAGAGAGATCTTCCATCCACTGGTTCACTCCCCAGTTGACCGCAACAGCTGGGGCCATCTTCTACTGCTTTCCCAGGCCATAGCAGAGAGCTGCATCGGAAGTGGAGCAGCTGAGTCTTGAACCAGCGCCCACATGGCATGCTGGAGCTTCAGGCCAGGGAGTTAACCTGCTGCACCACAGCGATAGTAAGTTTTTAAAAAAATTTTTTTTCATTCTTATTTAGATTTTTCCCTCCAACATCTGAAAAGTAGGAAGAATATTCTTTCAGGCATCAGAAAGGCAATGGTCAGCTGGCTGGACCTGGTCATGGGCCAGAGCTTGTTGACCTCTGGTCAAGGACCTCACACCAGATAAGGTTGAAGTACAATCACTTCCCAGCTCCATCTCCTGAAGCAAGGAAACACGTCACCACCGGTAGACTCTGGGTCAGGTACCATGATAGGTGCCGGGGACTGAGTGAAGACCACAGTCCTCGCGTTCTGCAGAGCTTAGTCTGACGGGGGAGGCTGCCAATGTGTGATGGGTGAGAAGGATGATAAAAGGGGCAGCCAGAAGCTTGACAGGAGCAGGTTCCCAGGGGTTTCCTTCTTCCCTCCATCCATCTGTCCATCCGTCCCTCCCTCCTTCTCTCTCTCTCTCTCTCTCCCTCTCTCTCTCTCCCTCTACAGTCTTTGCACTTCATCACTTTCCCACCATGAGCACAGGAAAGCACGCGGTCAAGAGCTAGATTCAGAACCAGAATCCCCAGTTTCAAGCCCCACCCCTACCACTTAGTGGCAATGCTGGGCCTGGGGAGGAGCAGGCTGCTACACCTCACAGTGCCTGAGTGCTCCCCACTGTAAGACTTCTACGGGGTGGGGGAGGGGGAGGCAGGGATTTGGTGTAGAGGCTGCGACACCCACATCCCATACTGGAGTCCCAAACTCCGCTCCTGATTTCAACTTCCTGCTAATATACCCTGGTAGGCAGCAGTGATGGTTCAAGAACTTGGGTCCTTGCCACCCATGTGGGAGACCAGCATGGAGTTCCTGGCTCCTGGCTTCAGCCTGGCCCAGCCTTGGTCGCAGCAGATGGGCATGTACTCACTCTGTGTCTCTCAAATTAAACAATTGATTAATTGATTGATTTTTGTAAATGCTACAGTCATACATTTGGGGCCAGAGCAACTAACAATGTGGCAGCAGTTCAGAGTGTCCCCATTGGATAGGCAAACACAGCATGGTCCACCCAGACAACAGCAAACTGCTCCACCTTTCAGAGGAAGTGAATTCAGACACAAAAGGACACGGCCTGTAGGACCCCAATCCCAGAAGGTCCCTGGAGCCCTCAGATGCACAGAGCCAGGAAGCAGGTGCCAGGGCAGGGGAGTGAGGGTTTCCTGGGGATGGAGAGCCAGTTTGGGGAGAGGAGGAAGTTCTGGTGAGGTCTGCACAGCCACAGGACCCGCTTAATACTGCTGAGCTGCGCACTTAAACATGGTGAAGACAATCAATGCCACGTGCTATATAAGTCATCACAATCAAAGCAATGGAGCTGGTTGGGGCTGGGGCTGTGGTGTAGCAGGTAAAGCCGCTGCCTGCCATGCCGGTATCCCATATGGGTGCCAGTTCAAGTCCCAGCTGCTCCACTTCTGATCCAGCTCTCTGCTATGTCCTGAGAAATCAGTAGAAGGTGGCCCAAATGCTTGGGCCCCTGTACCTGTGTGGGAGACCTGAAAGAAGCTCCTGGCTCCTGGTTTTGGACTGGCATAGTGTAGCTCCAGCTGTTGTGGCCAACTGGGGAGTAAACCAGCAGATGGAAGACTCTCTCTCTCTCTCTCTCTCTCTCTCTCTCTCTCTCTCTCTGCCTCTCCTTCTCTCTCTGTTTAACTCTGACTTTCAAATAAATAAATACATCTTTTAAAAAGAAAAAGAAAAAGAAATGGAGTGGGGGCAGAGACCAGTGATCCTTGCATGGGGCCAGCCTCCAAGCAAGTCTTTCTTCACATCGTGCCAGGACCCCAGGGATACCCCCACCCCCACCCCGCACTGGATGGGAGTTGAGATGGATGCCAGAGCCCGGAACCCAGCACCCTGGCAGGTGTCAATATCACAGTCCCCCCGTGACAAAACCCGTGCTGGAAAACCAGCCTGGGCTCAAAAACAAAACGGCTTTTTTTTGTTTGTTTTTTAAAGCTGCTGAAAACATGAGCGAGCAGAAGACTCAACCAGAGATAATGCCATTCTGGATGTTTTGACTGAAACGGAGACAGAAAAGAATCCACAGAGGAATGCCTTAAACTTGAGCCGGGAGCGCTTAAACCCAGCACCTAAGTTTGGAGAACTCAACACTGGAATAAAATAAAGGGCTGGTTCTTGCCTCTGATGCCCCAGCTGGAAGAGGCTCCCCCGTTCCTGCCCAGAGTGGAGCCCCCTAAACGAAAACATGCCTTTTCTGTGTGTGTCTCCCATGGACTTGGCCCAAACTCCAGGGCTTTTTGTTTTGCATTTTGGGGTTTTAAAAAAAAAAGTTTTGAGAAACAGAAGGACAGAGAGAGACAAACAGACAGGGCTCCCATTCTCTGGGTCACCCCCCAGATGCTCACAGCAAGCTGTGGCCAAAGCTGGAAGCCTGGTCACAATCCAGGTCTCCCATGTGGGCAGCAGAGACCCAGGTCCTTGAGCCATCACGGCTGCCCCCCGGGGTGCACATCCGCAGGAAGCCAGCGCCAGGCACTGTGAAGTGAGATGCAGGCATCTAAACACCCACACCCTGAGCTCTTTACCGGCTGTGTGGCCTTGGGCAAGTGTTGCCCTCTCCCAACTCACCAAGCCCACCACCCCCAACACAGAAATTCCCTCTCTTGTCTACAAAATCCCATCCCACCACGGTGCCTCCATGTTTGCCAATCTTGGCCCAGTGATGACCCTCGATCAGGGTCCCATCTTCTTTAACGGCCCCATATCCCTTCCCCTCCTCAACTAGCACCTACTCCCCGCCCCCAGGAAAAAGCCCCAAAGCACCACAGAGGGGTAGGTTTCTGCAGTGACACTGAGGCCCCAGCCCATTACAAGGGGGAGAAGAACTTGATCTGAATCTCTCACACTGCATGAGTGGATCCCAAATGCTCATGACAAATGACTTTTTAAAATGATAATAACTGGGGCTGGTGCTGTGCTACAATGGGTTAAGCCACTGCCTGCCATGCTGGCATCCCGTATGAGCATCAGTTCGAGTCCCAGCTGCTCCACTTCCCATCCAGCTCCCTGCTAATGCACCTGGGAAAGCAGCAGAAGATGGCCCAAGTGCTTGGGCCCCTGCACCCATGTGGGAGACCAGGATGGAGCTCCTGGCTCCTGGCTTCAACCGTTGCAGCTATCTGAGGAGTGAAAAAATAGACAGATCTCTCTCTCTCTCTATCTCTGTCTCTTCCTTTCTCTGTAACTCTGCCTTTCAAATAAATAAATCTTTAGTTAAAAATTAATAATAATTCAAATTAAAACAGAGACTTTCTAAGCAGAAAGGACAGAAGAGGCCCGTGCAAAAACCCGCCTTTGAGCCCCCTCGTACTCTCAGCTTCTCCAGCAACACACACTCAGGTCATTCTCAGCTCCAAACAAACAGCTCTGAACGTGCAACGTGCAAAGCGTTCGCGGGTGAAAACTGCACGCAGGTGAATTTTCCAAACGCCACCAGGCACACGTACAAAGTCTAGGAGCAGCACGAGAAACCCAAATGAGAAAAACCCAGCCTAAAAGGTTCAAAGAAACAGGGACAGCAGCTGGCGCTGTCCTGACTCCCAGTCAACCCTGGAGGTTTTCCAGGCAGCACTCAGCGCGGGCCAGTGCCTTCTCTCCCGTCCATGGGCTCCATATTCCAGCAATGCCCTGGCAGGAGCCTCTCACCCAGAACCTTCAGCCGGGAAAGCAGCCCTGCAGGGAGGGAAAGCTCCAGCCCTGAATCATTGACCCTGCTCTCAGCCAACAACAGGAACACCCACTACGAGGAGACACGCCCCCGTCCATGGGGGAACACCACGGACATATCGCCTTGCTCCTCCACAGCTGTCTTTATCCAAATGTCTCATGGGAGCAAGGTAACTTCCACAATCCGATAAGAAACTGCTCATTTTTTAAAAACCAAATTCACACGCTTCCCCTTCTACCCTTCTCCCAACAAGAGGAACATAAGAGCGGTCACCCTGGGGCCCAGGAGGTGGCAAGCATAGGCCCTCAGGCCAAACCAGCCCACGATTTGTTTTTGTCAATAAAGCTTTATCAAAACACAGCCACACCCGCCTATCTGCGCAGGCCTGTGGATGCAGGCTATAATGGCAGAGTTGAATCCACCAGTTCCCTCCTTATCCAAGGTTTTATATTTTTGGATTGCACTCACACATAGTCAATAACAGTCTGAAACATTAAATGGAAAACTCCAGAAGTAAACAATCCATATGATTTTAAATTGCCTTCTGAGCAAGCGTGAAGAATTCTCGCACCACCCCAGATGAGACATGAATCACCTCTTTGTCTGGCATAGCCACATAGTATACGCTACCCTCCCGTTACACAATGAGCAGCCGTCTTGGTTTCTCGATCCACTGCACGGTGTGTCATGGTGCTCTGGATTCAAGTCGCCCCTATTCTACTTCATAAGGACCCCAAACGTGGAGTCATGATGCTGGCAACTTTACTAGACTATACTGTTATAAGTGTTCTATTTTATGACTGTTTTTGTTCATCTGTGCCTAATTTATAAGTGAAGTTTTAACACGGGGATGCATAGGAAAGAACATAGTATATACAGGGATTAGGACTAACCATGGTCTCAGGCACCTCCCGGGATCTTAAATGCATCCTCTGGGGTCGGTGCTGTGGTGCAGCAGGTTAAGCCGCCATGGGCAAGGCCAAGCATCCCATATGGGCGCCAGTTCGAGTCCCGACTGCTCTGCTTCCAATCCAGCTACTGGCTTTGCATCAAGGTAGGGTCAAAACCTTGCTAAGCTGGGGGGCTGGCACTGTGGCTCACTTGGTTAATCCTCCACCTGCAGTGCTGGCATCCCATATGGGCACCAGGTTCTAGTCCCAGTTGCTCCTCTTCCAGTCCAGCTCTTTGCTGTGGCCCAGGAAGGCAGTGGAGGATGGACCAAGTGCTTGGGTCCCTGCACCCACGTGGGAAACCGGAAGGAAGTACCCAGCTCTTGGCTTCGGATCGGCATAGCACCGGCCGTGGCGGCCATTAGGGGAGTGAACCGAAGGAAGACCTTTCTCTCTGTCTCTCTCTCTCACTGTCTATAACTCTCTCTGTCTCTCTGTATAACTCTGCCTGGCCAAAAAAAAAAAAAAAAAAACGCATCTCTGTGGGATAGCAGGAGATGACCCCCATCACGACAGAGCACTCACTCGCCACCCAAGTCCTGGCAAAAAGCCTCTGCCACCCCCTTGCCACGGGTGGCTGCTTCAGGCCCCTACCCAGCGTCCAAGCCTTAAGAACGAGGCACTGGGAACCCGCGAGGCCCCTGCCCCTGCCCCCACCGCGTACCTTTCTGGCAGTGGCTGTGAGTCCAGCACCGCTCGACAAACTGCCCGTTGATGACAGTGGCAGGACAGTTGGTCTTGCCCTTCGCGGTGCCCGGACAGATGTCCCCGCACTCCTCGTTGTCGTCCTTGTTCAGCACAATGTAGTTGTCCTCCACGGAGTCCAGGATCCGGGACCAGTCTATGGTGGCCAAGTAGCAGAGTTCGTTGTTCTTCTCGATGCGCACGGAGCCCCGGGTGATGTTCATGAGGCTGTGCAGCCCAAGCTCCTTCAGGTGCACCATCTCGAAGATGACCAGCGCGTAGTTGAAGAACAGCCTGGAGCCCCGGATGACCGTGAGGTTGGGGAACAGGTCCTTGAGGCTCTCCAGCCCGTAGACCCGGAACAGCAGCAGGTAGTCGGTGATCATGATGAGCTTGGGGAAGCTGAGGTCCCGGAAGTCCTCGGGCCTCGTCTTGAACATCAGGAGGATCTGCAGGTGGCCCTCGATGACAGAGCAGTTCTCCAGCTCGTGCAGCCTGGTGAGGTTGTTCCGGATATCCATGCCGGGACACACTGCAGGGCGAAAGACGGGCAGAGGACGGGTGAGCAGGAGGGCCCTGGGAGGGGGACGAGGGTCAGGGCTTGCTTCCAGGTCTGGCCCATTGTGGGGAGTGCTGCCACCCACGTGGGCGGGCAAAGTTTGCACACTCGACTCCATCTCCTGCGGCCGTATTTCCAGTTCTGGGATGACAGCCCTTAAAAAGCACCAACCGTAACATTTTTCCCTTCTCCACATCCTCGCCAGCACTTGATAGATCCTGTTCTTTGGATAATAGCCGTCAACCTAAATATTCAACCGCAGGGCTATCGTTTAGCCTAAGAGGAAGTTAGGATGCCCTTGTCTGGTATCAGAGGACCTGACTCTGGCTGCTGACTGCAGCTCCCTGCTAATGCAGACCCTGGAGGCAGCAGTGAGGGCTCAAGTAATGGGGTTCCTGCCACCACTGTGGGAGACCTGGACAGAGTCCCAGCTCGCAGCTTCAGCCCCAGTCCACTCCTGGCCATTGTGGGCATCTGGGGAATGAACCCATGGATAGGAACACTCTTTCTCTCTCTCTCTCTCTCTCTCTCTCTCTCTCTCTCTCTCTCTATCTCTCTCTCTCTCCCCCCTCTCTCTCTCTCTCTCCCTCTCCCTCCCTCTCTCTCTCCCTCTCTCCCTCCCTCCCTCCCTCTTTCAAATTAATTAATTAAATTTCCAGAAACAGATGAATGGGTGAATTATGTGATACAAATATACAGTGGAACACTATTTGATTATTAAAAAGTATGAAAAGCTATCACCTGCCACAGCATCAATAGTTCTGGAAGGCACTATGCTAAGTGAGATAAGCCACACACAGACAGGCAAATACTGCACGGTCTCCTTAAAAAAGCTGGAAGTAGAGAGTAGAATGGCCACCAGAGGCTGGGCTGGGGGGCAGGAGGAAAGCGTGGGGAGAGACTGGTCAACGGGCGTGGAGTCACAAGCAGATCAGAGTGGGCATTTGGCCTCGCGGGAAGACCCTGCTGGGATGCCTGCAAACCACATGGGAGCGCCTGGGTTCCAGTCCCAGCTCCATGCCTGACTCCAGCTCCCTGCTACTGTGCACCCTGGGAGGTGGCAGCGATGGCTCAAATGCTTGAGTCCCTGCACCCACGAGGAAGACCCAGTTGGAGCTCAGGTCCCTACCTGTTGCAGCCATTTGGGGCATGAACCAAATGGCCATAACTCTGCCTTTCAAATAAATAAATAAATCTTTTTTTTAACGTGACAACTACACATATGAGGGTTCTCCACAATATGTATCATGAAAAAACCACACATGGATTTCATTCTTTTTCATTGTTATTGCTCTGGAATGACCTTTTCTCATGTATGCCCACTTGAGAGGCAGACGGAGACATACACAGATCTCTCATCTGCTGGCTCACGCCCCCACACCTACCACGACTTGGGGGAGAACCACACTGGGAGCCAGGAGCCAGAGCCAGGAATCAAACCCAGGCACTCTGATGTGGAACATGGGCATCTTAACCACTACACCTAACTACTGCCCATAAACTTCTCTTTTAATTCCATTTCCCACAGCTTTTACAAGTTCCCTCATACTTCTAAATCCAGCCCATCATCCTTCAAGATCCAGCTCAAATGCCACCGCCTCCAGGTAGCCTTCTCTGATTTCCTTTCTTCTATATACCTGTATTGTATTTTAAGATTTATTTATTTGAAAGGCAGGATGATAAAGAGAGAGAGTGAGCTCTTCAATCTGCTGGTTCACTCTCCAAATGGTCCCAACAGGCAGGACTAGATCAGGCTAAAGCCAGGAGCCAGGAGCTTCATCCTGGTCTCCCACATGGATGGCAGGGGCCCAAGCACTTGGGCCATCTTCCATGGCTTTCTCAGGTGCATTAACAGGGAGCTGGATCAAAAGCAGAGCAGCCAGGACTCGAACCAGTGCTCCTATGGAATGCTGGTGTCACAAGCAGCAGCTTAACCCACTGCACCACAGCACCACCCACCCTTGTGTTCCTGACACTCTTCATGAGACTCACTTTAGACAGTTTCTCCCTGCTGACACACACATACACACACACGCATACACACACAACACACATACACGTGGACATGCATACACACAACACACATGCACACACATACACACACAACCCTAAGCTCTTGGTCTCTGGGGCTCAGTCAGTAAACCCTGCTTATTTCATTCCAAAACCTCAAATCTTGAGATCTTTAAGGCACACAGATTGTTCTAAAGAAGGTTGGAAATTCTCTTGGGTGGGGCCAGCGATCTGGCATGGTTGGCACCAACATCCCATATGGCCACAGGTTCGTGTCCTGGCTGCTTCTCTTCCAATCCAGCTCACTGCTATGGCCTGGGTGATCAGTGGAAGATGGCTCAAGTCCTTGGGCCCCTGCACCCGTGTGGGAGACCCGGAAGAAGCTCCCGGCTCCTGGCTTTGGATCAGCCCAGCTCCAGCCATTGTGGTCATTTGTGGGGTGAAACAGTGGATGGAAGACCTCTCTCTCTAACTCTACCTCTCAAATAAATAAAATCTTTTAAAAAATTATCTTACGGCCGGCGCCGTGGCTCAGTAGGCTAATCCTCCGCCTTGCGGCGCCGGCACACCGGGTTCTAGTCCCGGTCGGGGCACCGATCCTGTCCTGGTTGCCCCTCTTCCAGTCCGGCTCTCTGCTGTGGCCAGGGAGTGCAGTGGAGGATGGCCCAAGTGCTTGGGCCCTGCACCCCATGGGAGACCAGGAGAAGCACCTGGCTCCTGCCATCGGATCAGCGCGGTGCGCCGGCCGCAGCGGCCATTGGAGGGTGAACCAAAGGCAAGGGAAGACCTTTCTCTCTGTCTCTCTCTCACTGTCCACTCTGTCTGTCAAAAATTAAAAAAAATTAAAAAAAATTTTAAAAAATTATCTTAAAGATACACTTTGAGAATGACCCCCTAAGTAATGCACAAATTGGGGGAAAAAAAACAAGAAAATGAAACAACTGTGGTAAACAAAGTGCTAATATTCTTGGATCACTTTCTACATGGAGTGGATTGGGCTGAATTAAAGGAAAACACACACACATAGACATACATACATACACATACACACAAACATACAGAAACACATACACACAAAGACATGCACACATAGACATATATACACACGTGCACACATATATGTATGCACATATACACATAAATGTATAAACATGTATACACATACATAGACACTGGCACAAACATGCCTATACCTACACGCATGTGCACACAGACATACAGATACAGATACATGCACACATACACACACATACATATGTGCACACACACATTCACTCACTCACTAGCTCCCACGGAAGCTGGAAGGAAAATCAGGTCCCCAGCATACAACCACCCTCCCCTCGACACCTGCTGCCAAGGGCCGGGCCCAGCTGGATGGCAGCTTTGGCCCCACAGACTTGGGTTGCCCACTGCCGGCTGTGGCCACACCAGAGGCTTCCACACGGAGAGCTCCCAGCAGGCCCTGCGCCCCAGATGCTCACAAACATTTAGCCCCTCTGTTCTCCTCTCCTGTCCCCTCCCCACAGAAGAGAAACCCAGCACTCTGCAGGGCAAATGCAGTGACTGCCAGCGTGCAGCCCACCAGGGACGGCCAAGGTGGCCCAACCAAGAACCAAGTTGAGTTCCATGGAGGTCACGCCTTCCTTAGGACACAGGCGTCCCCTGCTGTGAGTGGGACACACTCAACCTAAAAAACTGCTCAAGCTGCTGGTTGGGACGTCTGCACCCCACACCCCCATTTCTTTCTTCCCGGCTCTGCTGACTCCAGCTTCCTGCCAATGCAGACTTGGGGAGGCAGCAGTGGTGGCTCAAGTCATCCGGCTTCTGCCACCCACACGGGAAACCAGGGCTGCCATCCCTGGCTCAGCCTCAGCCGTTGTGGGCATCTGAGGAGTTAGCCAGCAGGATGCTCACTCTCTCTCTCTCTCCCCTCTCCACTACACTCTCCTTCTCGAGAAAAAAAAAAATTACCTACTGTTTACATAAGGACATTTCAAAAAGTTTATGGAAAATGGAATTAAAAATAAGCTGATTTGGGCACAAAAAAAATATTTGGCAGAGTTTTGTCATAGTGCACATTGCCCGTGACCTCATAAACCGCCCTCACCTGCATGCATTTCCATTTTTCCACCCAGATAAATTTAATTCTGTGTTTCCACAAACTTTTTGAAATGTGCTCATATGAAACTCAGATTTAAGGGGGTGTTGCATTTCCTGTCTGGCATCAGAGACACAGACGCAGCTGCAGATCTGGGCTTCTCCAATCCAAGCACCATGCTCTGAATTTCCTTTCACTGGGGATGGAGAGAGGAGCCGCCCACCACCCTCGGCAGGCTGTAGACGTGCCCACATCAGGCCGGAGCGCCCGCTGTAACCGGCGGATAGACGTCAAGAAAATGCAAGCCCAAGCCACAAGGAGATACCACTACGTCCCCATGAGGATGCAGCAAAGGACAAAGGCAATCTCAATCACAGGTGTTGGTGCAGAAGCAGAGTGGTCGCCCGCTCTGGTGCAGGTGCCGAAAGGAGCAGCCCCTCTGGGAAACAGCGTGGCCATTGCTCCAAAGAGTCAACAGAGAGCCGCTCAGGACTCGGCCATCCAGCTCCTCGGTGCCACCCCGAGAGAAAAGAAAATGGGCATTCACACAAAAGCCTGTGGGCAACCATTCATAGCAACAGCATTCAGAGTCCAACCAAAAAGTGGGAACCATTCAATGTACATCGACAGGCCAGCATTGTGGTGAAGCAGGTGAAACGTGGGCACCAGTTCGAGTCCTGGCTGCTCCACTTGTGACCCTGCTAAAGTACCTGGAAAAGCAGCAACATGTGGTCCAAGTTCTTTGGCCCCTGTACTCATGTGGGAGACCCAGAAGAAGCTCCTGGCCCCTGGCTTCTGCCTGCCTCAGCCCTGGCCATTGCAGTCATCTGGGAAATGAACCAGCAAGTGGAAGATCTCTCTCTATCTCTTCTTGTCTCTCTGTCACTCTGCCTTTCAAGTAAATAAAATAAATCTTTTTTAAAAACCAAATAGATAAAGTTCATCAATAAAAAATAAAGTTGACACACCATTGGCCCAACTAACTAAAAAAAGAAAAGACCCAAATCAATAAAATCAGAGATGAAAAGGGAAATGTAACAACAGACAACACAGAAATGAAAAGAATCATCAGAAATTACTACAAAGAATTGCATGCCAGCAAACAGGGAAATCTATCAGAAATGCACAGATTCTTGGACACATACAACCTACCTAAATTGAACCATGAAGACATAGAAAACCTAAACAGACCCATAACTGAGAAAGAAATTGTAACAGTAATAAAGGCCCTCCCAACAAAGAAAAGCCCAGGACCAGATGGATTCACTGCTGAATTCTACCAGACATTTAAAGAACTAACTCCAATTCTTCTCAAACTATTCAGAACAATCGAAAAAGAGGGAATCCTCCTAAATTCTTTCTATGAAGCCACCATCACCTTAATTCCTAAGCCGGAAAAAGATGCAGCATTTAAAGAGAATTACAGACCAATATCCCTGATGAACAAAGACAAAAAATCCTCAATAAAATTCTCACCAATAGAAAACAACAACACATCAGAAAAATCATCCACCCAGACCAAGTGGGATTTATCAATGTTCGCAAATCAATCAATGTGATACACCACATTAACAGACTGCAGAAGAAAAACCATATGATTATCTCAATAGACGCAGAGAAACCATTCAATAAAATTCAACACCCTTTCATGATGAAAACTCTAAGCGAATTGGGTATGGAAGGAACATTCCTCAATACAATCAAAGCAATTTATGAAAAACCCAAGGACAACATCCTATTGAATGGGGAAAAGTTGGAAGCATTTCCACTGAGATCTGGTACCAGACAGGGATGTGCACTCTCACCACTGCTATTCAATATAGCTCTGGAAGTTTTAGCCAGAGCTATTAGACAAGAAAAAGAAATTAAAGGAATACAAATGGGGAAGGAAGAACTCAAACTATCCCTCTTTGCAGACAATATGATTCTTTATTTAGGGGACCCAAAGAACTCTAGTAAGAGACTATTGGAACTCATACAAGAGTTTGGAAAAGTAGCAGGATATAAAATCAGTGCACAAAAATCAACAGCCTTTGTATACACAGGCAATGCCATGGCTGAGAAAGAACTGCTAAGATCAATCCCATTCACAATAGCCACAAAAACAATCAAATACCTTGGAATAAACTTAACAAGGACGTTAAAGATCTCTACGATGAGAATTACAAAACCTTAAAGAAAGAAATAGAAGAGGATGCCAAAAAATGGAAAAATCTTCCATGCTCATGGATTGGAAGAATCAATATCATCAAAATGTCCATTCTCCCAAAAGCAATTTATACATTCAATGCGGTACCAATCAAGATACCGAAGACATTCTTCTCAGATCTAGAAAACATTATGCTGAAATTCATATGGAGACATAGGAGACCTCGAATAGCTAAAGCAATCTTGTACAACAAAAACAAAGCCGGAGGCATCACAATACCAGATCTCAGGACATACTACAGGGCAGTTGTAATCAAAACAGCATGGTACTGGTACAGAAACAGATGGATAGACCAATGGAACAGAATAGAAACACCAGAAATCAACCCAAACATCTACAGCCAACTTATATTTGATCAAGGAGCTAAAACCAATTCCTGGAGCAAGGACAGTCTATTCAATAAGTGGTGCTGGGAAAACTGGATTTCCATGGGCAGAAGCATGAAGCAAGACCCCTACCTTTCACCTTACACAAAAATCCACTCAACGTGGATTAAAGACCTAAATCTATGACCTGACACCATCAAATTATTAGAGAACATTGGTGAAACCCTGCAAGATATTGGCACCAGCAAAGACTTCTTGGAAAGACCCCAGAGGCACAGGCAGTCAAAGCCAAAATTAACATTTGGGATTGCATCAAATTGAGAAGTTTCTGTACTTCAAAAGAAACAGTCAGGAAAGTGAAGAGGCAACTGACAGAATGGGAAAAAATATTTGCAAACCATGCAACAGGTAAAAGATTAATAACCAGAATCTACAAAGAGATCAAGAAACTCCACAACAACAAAACAAACAACCCATTTAAGAGATGGGCCAAGGACCTCAATAGACATTTTTCGAAAGAGGAAATCCAGATGGCCAACAGGCACATGAAAAAATGTTCAAGAAAACTAGCCATCAGGGAAATGCAAATCAAAACCACAATGAGGTTTCACCTCACCCTGGTTAGAATGGCTCACATTCAGAAATCTACCAACAATAGATGCTGGAGAGGATGTGGGGAAAAAGGAACACTAACCCACTGTTGGTGGGAATGCAAACTGGTTAAGCCACTATGGAAGTCAGTCCGGAGATTCCTCAGAAACCTGAATATAACTCTACCATACAACCCAGCCATCCCACTCCTTGGAATTTACCCAAAGGAAATTAAATTGGCAAACAAAAAAGCTGTCTGCACCTTAAGGTTTATGCAGCTCAATTCACAATAGCTAAGACTTGGAATCAACCTAAATGCCTATCAACAGTAGACTGGGTAAAGAAATTATGGGACATGTACTCCATAGAATACTATACAGTAGTAAAAAACAATGAAATCCAGTCATTTGCAACAAAATGGAGGAATCTGGAAAACATCATGCTGAGTGAAATAAGCCAGTCCCAAAGGGACAAATATCATATGTTCTCCCTGAAAGGTGACAACTAACCGAGCACCAAAAAGGAAACCTGTTGAAGTGAAATGGACACTTTGAGAAATAGTGACTTGATCAGCCCTTGTCCTGACTGTTGATGAACAACTTAATACTTTTTCCTTTTAGTATTTTTTTTGTTCTACTTAATACTATTGGTTGAACTCTGTAATTAATACACAATTATTCTTAGGTGTTTAAATTTAACTGAAAAGTGATCCCTGTTAAATATAAGAGTGGGAATAAGAGAGGGAGGAGATGTACAATTTGGGACATCGGACTTGCCCCAAATGGTAGTTAGAAATGTGCCAGGGGATTCCAATACAATCCCATCAAGGTGGCATGTACCAATGCCATCTCACTAGTCCAAGTGATCAATTTCTGTTCACAATTGATCATAATGATAGGACTAAGAGTCATAGGGATCACATAAACAAGACTAGTGTCTGCAAATACTAACTGATAGAATCAAAAAGGGAGAGAACGAGCCAACAGGGGAAGAGGGGTACACAGCAGACTCATAGAATGGCAGATGTCCTAAACAGCACTCTGGCCTCAGAATCAGCCCTTAAGGCATACAGATCTGGCTGAAGAGCCCATAAGAGTATTTTAGGCATGGAAAGCCAAGACAGTGTGGCAAATAAATAAATAAAACCTATATGAAAGATCTCTGCGAGTGAGATCCCAGTGGAAAGAACAGGTCATCAAAGAAGGAGGTACCTTTCTCTGAAGGGAGGAGAGAACTTCTACTTTGACTATGACCTTGTCTAAATAAGATCAGAGTCAGCAAACTCAAAAGGCTTCCATAGCCTTGGCAACTAATGGCAAGAGCCTAGGGTGATTACTGATGCCATAAACAAGAGTGTCAATCTTTTAAGTGAACAACAGGAATCACTGTGCACTTAGTCCTCATGCAGGATCTCTGTCCTAAATGTGCTATACATTGTGATTTAATGCTATACTAGTACGCAAACAGTATTTTACACTTTGTGTTTCTGTGTGGGTGCAAACTGTTGAAATCTTTACTTAATATATGCTAAATTGATCTTTTGTATATAAAGATAATTGAAAATGAATCTTGATGTGAATGGAAGGGGAGAGGGCACGGGAGAGGGGAGGGTTGCAGGTGGGAGGGAAATTATGGAGGGGGAGCCATTGTAATCCATAAGCTGTACTTCAGAAATTTATATTCATTTTTAAAAAAGTTTAAAAAAACAAATAGGTAAAGTCAATCAATAACCATAGCAAATGTGTGTGGCAGAATAGTATTCAGCCATGAAAAAGGAACAAAGCATGGTTGCAGGCAATTCCATTCACAGGAAACATCCAGAAGAGGCAAGTCCAGACACGGAAAGTAGCAGGGGAAGAGAGCTGGGGGGCGGTGCCTGCGTGTGGGGACAGGATTTCTTCTTTGGGGGTCCTGGAAATGCTCTGGAATTGGCTGTGAGGACGGTTGCACAAGCTGAATGCATCCAAACCATGAATCACGGGCTGTCAGCAGGTGCACCGTGAGGCATGTGAACTGGACCTTGCTCGAGCTCTCAGAAACACAGACTGGATGGCTAAACCACACGCGACAATGAAGAACAGCTTTTTTTTCCTCTGCACAACTCTAACTCTGAACTCAGTAAAGTTGTGTGTGACCCTATGGGTGGGAGACATCCACCACTGCCGGGACAGGCAACACCCAGGCACCAGAAACAGATGTGGAGGTTCTGCCAGTGCTCGGCACCCCGGGGCAGTAGCAGGGGCTCTGCAGGCTCTCCATCAGAGCACCCGGGGAGGGCTGCCCCACACACAGGTGGAGGAAGACGTGGAGGAAGACTCCCGGGACAGCTTCCGTCCTCCCAGCACCTTACTCTGCCAAGCATAAACATGCATGGGAGAAAGGAATTAAAGGTAAGTATAGGGGCTGGCAGGAGGAGCTAAGCTCCTGCTCGTGATGCCAGCATCCCACATGGGAGTGTCAGTTTGAGTCCCGGCTGCCCAGCTTCTGATCCGGCTCCCTGCTAATGCACCTGGTAAAGCATCAGAAGATGGCCCAAGTGCTCGGGCCCCTGCACCCACGTGGGAGACCCAGATGGAGTTCCTGGCTTCAGCCTGGCACACTTCGGGCTGTTGTGGCCATCTGAGGAGTCAACCAGCAGATGAAAAATCTCTCTCTTTCTTTCTCTCTCTCTCTCTCTCCTGTCCTACCCTCCCTCCCTCCCTCTCTCTCCCTCTCCCTCACTCTCTCTACTTTTCAAGTAAATCTTTTTAAAAAGGTAAATTTATTTTGATGCAAATAATTTTGAAGTACATCCATAGTTTCTTTCACAATATGCACATGAATTAGATTTTTGAAGCCTCCTAGTATGCATCAATTTCAAAAAAATTTTGCACCAAAATAAATTTATCTTTTAATTTCATTTTCTGTGAACTTTTTTTTAAAAAAACATTTGCTTTATTTGAAAGAGTTACAGAGAGAGGGACAGACAGAGACACAGAGATATCTTCTATCTGCTAGTTCACTCCCCAGATGGCTGCAATGGCCAGGGCTGGGCCAGGCAGAGGCCAGGAGCCAGGAACTGCCCAAACGGAACACCAACATTGCAGGCAGCAGCTTTACCTGCTCTGCCACACACTTGAGCCTTCTATGAACTTTATAAATGACCCTCAGAGCTGGCCCATAATCTCACATGCATGGTCTCACACTCAATCCTATTTTTGTAAAAAAAGATTTATTTCTTTATTTCTTTATTTCAAAGTGAGAGAGAGAGAGAGAGTCAGAGAGAGAGAATCTTCCATCCACTGGTTCACTTTCCAAATGGCCATAACAGCCAGGGCTGGGCCAGGCTGAAGCCAGGAGCCAGGAACTCTATCCTGATCTCCTACATGGGTGCAGGGGTCCAAACACTTGGGCCATCTTCCACTGCTTTCCCCAGGGAACATTAGCAGGGAGCTGGATTGGAAGCAGAGTACCAGGATTTGAACCAGTGATCTATGGGATGCTGGCTTAACTCACTGTGCCACAAATAGCAGCCCAACGGTAAATACTTTTAATGCACGCATCTCTTTTCCCCACAATATGCATATATCATTACATTTCTGAAGATTTCTTGTATGCATGGATAACAAAAAGTTTTATATCAAAGTAAGCTTTTCTTTTAATTCCTTTCCCATGAACTTTATAAAGGACCCCCATAGCTGGGCTACAATCTCACACACCAAACTCTAAAACTGGTCTGGAGAGAAAATGCCCCCTCACACCCATTTTTATGATGAACAAATCAAGATTCACACAAGGTTAGGACTGCAGAGTGATGTTAGGACTGCAATCTGACAGACGAGCGAGCAGAACAGCTGTGCTCAGGGCGACCTCGTAGGGTTGTCATCTTCCCATATCCTAAAACATGCACAAGGGGGCCAGCATCGTGGCGCAGCGGGTTCAGCCACCACCTCTAACACCTGTATCCCATCTGAGCACTGGTTCAAGACCCAGCTGTTCCACTTCCCATCCAGCTCCCTGCTAATGCGCCTGGGAAGGCAGCAGGTGATGACCTCTGCCACTCACGTAGGAGACCAGGATGGAGTTCCCGGCTCCTAGCTTTGCCCTGACCCAGCCCCAGCTGTTATGGGCATCTGGGGAATGAACCAGTGGATGGAAGCTCTCTCTGTCTCTCTATCTCTCTGTAACTCCACCTTTCAAATAAATAAATACATCTTTCAAAAAACAAAATAGATATGCATAAGGAAGGGAAGAAGCAAGTGAATCCGTAACACTGTCTCAGGGAGGGTGCTTTTAAAGATGGCTTCACACACACACACACACACAGACACCCTGCACAGTCTCGTCAGCCACAGCTTCATGAGCTTGAGAGCCACGGGTGGGTAGGAGCCACCCTGGTGGACCTGGCCCCTTCGGAACACTTCCATCCAAGCCGAATATCCGACTGGACGGTGCTGGTCCTTAGCTTCCCAGGAGGAGAGGAGAAGGCTGGCAGGAGAGCATCCCCTCGCCTCTGGTTTTCTTCCCACAAAGCAAACAGCAGGAGGGAAGTACGGGGGTGGGCGGTGGGAAGGAAGCAGCTAGCACACCCTGAGCTCCTCTCCCCGGCTCGGGCTCACGCTCTCCGCTTCCCGTCCCGGGCGCCCTCGCCACTCCGTCACAGCATTCTTCAGACGTTCCCTGGTGACCTGTGCTGGGGCCCCCACGTTCCTCTCCACATTCTTTCCACTCTTACCTCGGCTTTCCTCCTAAATTCAAGGGGGCCCTGCCCCAACAAGCCTGGGGTTCAGGTGTGGGGGCTGCACGCGTTAGACACCCCACACAGATGCTGTTCCCGCACCAGCCCTGCTACCCGCGTGACCTCAACTTCTCTCTGTGCCTCTGTTTCCTCACCTGTAAATGACGACAACAGGACAGCAGCCAGGGCTGTGGCGATCCAGCTCCACGCTGGGGCGCCTGGGAAAGCAGCAGATGATGGCCCAAGTGCTCAGGCCCCTGCTACCCACGAGGGAGACCTGGATGGAGTACTAGGATCCTGGTTTCAGCATAGACATTGCAGCCATTTGGTGAGTGAATCAGTGGATACAAGATCTCTCTCTGACATTCTGCCTTTCAAATAAATACTTCTTATATAGATTTATTTATTTGAGAGGCAGATTTACAGAGAGAGAGAGAAAGATATCTTCATTCCGCTGGCTCACTCCCCAAATGGTCACAACAGCTGGAGCTGGGACAATCTGAAGGAGCCAGGAGCTTCTTCCGGGTCTCTTACTTGGGGGTAGGGGCCTAAGCACTTGGGCCAACCTCCGCTGCCCTCCCAGGCTATTAGCAGAGAGCTGGACTGGAAGTGAAGCAGCCGAGACTCAAACTGGTACCCATATGGAAAGCTGGCACTGAGGTGGAGGCTTAACCTACCATACCACCGCGCCTTTTTCTGTTCTAGGATAAAACAAAAGGGCACAACCTTAAGGACAGATCAGCAACAAGAAGCCAGAGACCGGCAGTGACCAGTCAGTCATATCCTTCCTCTCCATGTCCACTACCTTTGTCTGTAGGACCAACACAGTCATTGGAAAGTACCTATGTATCCCAGCTTCCCAGAAAAGCAAAGGAGAGAAATAAGAATTTCATGCACACACGTTTGTTGAAACATCACACGGTGGCCCAGGAATGTATGCAATTACTACATATGAGCTGAATTTTTAGGAGCAGGTGCTTTTAGCCCAGTGGTTAAGACCCCTGCATCCCACTTTGGAGTGCCCAGCTCCAGCTCAGGACTCCAGCCTCCTGCTGATGCAGACTCTGGAAGGTGGCAACGGAGGCTCGAGTCACTGGGTGCCTGTCATCTTACAGGAGACCTCGATGGAGTTCCTGACTCCCAGTTTCAGCTCTGGTCCAGCCCCAACTATTGTGGGCATTTGGGGAGTGAGCCAATATACAGGAGTTCATTCTCTCTCTCAAAAATAAATAAGGACCAGCACTGTGGCAGAGCAGGTTAAGCCATGACCTACAGCACCGGCATCCCATATGGGCGCTGGTTTAAGTCCCAGCTCCTTCACTTCTGATCCAGCTCCCTGCAAATGTGCCTGGGAAACAGCAGAAGATGGCCTGAGTGCTTGAGCCCCTGCATCCACATGGGAGACCCTGACTCCTGGCTTCAGCCTGGCCCAGCCCTAGCTGTTGTGACCATTTGGGGAGTGAACCAGCAGATGGAAGATCTCTCTCTCTCTCTCTCTCTCTCTCTCTTTCTCCCCGCCCCCTTCTCTTTCTCTCCTCACCTCTGTAACTCTGCATTTCAAATAAATAAAATAAACTCTTAAAAAAATAAATGAATAGGGTCTGGTGCTGTGGTGCAGCGGGTTAAAGCCCCAGCCTGCAGTGCTGGCATCCCACATGGATGCCGGTTCAAGTCCCGACTGCTCCTCTTCTTATCCAGCTCTCTGCTATGGCCTGGGAAAGCAGTAGAAGATGGCTCAAATGCTTAGGCCCCTGCACCCGCGTGGGGGACCCGGAGAAAACTCCTGGCTCCTGGCTTTGGATCAGCTCAGCTCTGGCCATTGCGGCCATTTGGGAAGTGAACCAGTGGAATGGAAGACCTCTGTCTCCTGCTGGCTCTACCTCTCTCTGTAACTCTTTCAAATAAATAAAATAAATCAAAAATAAACATAAATAAATAAATAGCAAACTTTTGAAACAGAATCTCAACATCCTGCTGCTCCCAAACACAAGATAGGGGCTTTTACGCGAACCTGACGAGACACCATGCACTCAAGGAACTGGAAGACAAAGCCAGATTTCCAAATGCAATGCTAATCCTCACAAGTCCACTTGGAACTCCAACTGGAGTCAGAGCCAGTCTGCAGGTGGCCACCCGGAACAGATCTTGTTCTGCTGAAAACAAAACATGCTTCTGAAACCCCAAAAGCCACCGCAGCACCCCTGGCACCGGCGTTACTGTGGAAACTCAGGCCAGGAGTTCCGCACCCTCTCACAGGCTTCCACGGGGGAACCGAGGATGTGCACACAGATAAAAACACAACCAAAAGGGGCAATTACGTCCCAAAGGAGTCTGAACAGCAGATGACAACTCAAATTCACACATTTTACACCACAGCGATAACAAACCATCTGCACAAAGGCCAGCCTGGTGGTACAGTGGGTTAAGCAGCCCCGGTCAACAGCAGGATCCCATGTCCCATGTTCCATGTCCCAGGGCTGGGTCCAGTCCCAGATGCACCACTTCCAATCCAGCTCCCTGCTGATGTGCCTGGGAAGGCAGCAAAGGATGGCTCCAAAGGGAAACACAGGGTCAGGCTCCTGTGAGCTGCTGGCCACAGGTGTATCAGCAGTTCAGTACGCAACTGTTTTATGTGTACTCAGTGGAAGGACACTGTTGACTATAGATGATGGATTGCTTAGCCCTGTACCTTGGCTAGATGAAGCTTGTCTAACACACCTACGGTCTCGGGGAGACACATCATAGTCTCCTGGCACTCAGAAACACCAGGCTGCATGTCGATGCAAAATTTGGGAGCTATTTTAAACACTCCAATCACCAACAGCAAGCTCAAAAATGCCAAAATTCATGACAGCAAATATACCGCTGAAAGGACACTTTAATCCTCAGTAGGAGAACTGTCTGCACCCACAGCACGAGAGCAGACACAGGCTGCTACCTTGTTTGACCTCAACTTCAAGACTTAAATTTTTCAAACGTCCCTAAATGACCACAAACCTGCCTCAAGTATTGACTGAGGGTGTGAGGAATCAATTTAAAGCCAGCAGGTAAATCTGACAATACCGGGGCTCGCACTGTGGCATCACAGGCTAAGCCATTGTCTACAACACTGGCATCCCATATGGGTGTCGGTTTGAGCGCCGGCTACTCTACTTCTGATCCAGCTCCCTGCTAATGCACCTGGGAAAGAAGCTGAAGCTGTGGATGGAAGATCTCTCTCTCCCCTCTCCCCCTCTCCCCCTCTCCCCCTCTCTCCCTCTCCTCCTCTCTCCCTCTCTCCCTTCCTCCTTCCCTCCTTCCCTCTCTCTCTCTGAAATACTATCTTTCAAATAAATAAGCAAACCTTAGAAAAGAGAGACAGACAGACAGACTTCCATCCACTGGTTCACTCCCCAAATGGCTGCAATGTCCAGAGCTCAGCCAGACCAAAGCCAGGAAACAGGAGCTTCTTCCAGGTCTCCCATGTGGGTGCAGAGGCCAAGCATTTGGGCCATTTTTCACTGCTTTCCCAGGTGCATTAGCAAGGAGCTGGATCAGAAGTGGAGCAGCCGGCACTCAAATCAGCACCCATATAGAATGCAGATGTCACAGGTGGCGACTTAACCTGCTATGCCACACTGCCAGCCCCCACAAACTTTTTTCTAAAGGTTTATTTATTTGAAAGGCAGAGTTACAGAGAGAGAGGGAAAAATAGAGAAAGAGATCTTCCACCCACCAGTTTCCAAATGGCAGCAACAACCAGGGCTGGCCAGGCTGGAGCCAGGAGCCAGGAGCCAGGAGCTTCCTCTGGGTCTCCCATGTTCCTGCAGGGGCCCAAGCACTAGGGCCATCTTCAGCTGCATTCCCAGGTGCATTAGCAGGGAACTGAATCAGAAGAGGAGGAGCCAGGTCTTGAACCAGTGCTCATATGGGATGCTAGCACTGCAGGCAGCAGCTTTACCCACTGCACTACAATGCCAGCCCCTCCACAAAGTGCCCCGGGGGACCAGTGGTTGCCACGGGTCAGGACAGAGGTGTTATAATAAACGAGTAAAGGAGTGTGGACAATGATTGGTTGTAGGGATGGGCATATGAGTCTATGTGTGGCTTTCAATTTATGAAACTGCACCCAAAAAAGTCAATTTCACCACTGATTTTAAAAATAAAAATGTTTCAAAGGTTAAAAAGATACACACCACAGGGATGGCACAGACACCTCCCAGGATGGGAATGAAACGGGCTTCAGTGGTCAAGGTGTTAAAGAGGGACTTTCATTTTTTTTCCTCTCTACATTCCTCTACTTTTTTTTTTTTTGCAACGTGTTGCTTTTCATCATTTTTTATAGCAAAGTAGCTTTAAATTTTTTAAATTTTCATTTTACTTCAAAGGCAGAGAGAGACAGAGAGAGAAATATCTTCCATTTGCTCATTCACTCCCCAAATACCCACAACAGCCAGGGCTGGGCCAGGCTGAAGCCAGGAGCCAGGAGCTCCATCCGGGGCTCCCACATGGGTGGTAGGGACCTAAGTACTTGAGCCCCCATTCACTGCCTCCCAGGTGCAGGAGCAGGAAGCTGGATTGGAAGCAGAGGAGCTGGGACTCTGACACCGGATGTTGTGCATCCCAAGCAGTGACTTAACCACTCTGTCAAATGCCCACCCATGGTTTCTAATTAAAAAACCACAATGATGACTCAATTGCAAAACATAAACCCCGACACCTCCAGTTGGTCCTTAACAGAAATTACCACAAGCGATCTTAAGAAAATCACAACCAGTACTCCCTTGGGGATCCTAGGGGCAGGGTTAAGGGCACAGAATGCCGAAATGTCTGATGAAATGATCAAATAAGATCCCAAACACAGCAAAGGAGGAGGTGAGGGGTTCTCTCACCTTGGGGACCTATACAACGAGCCCAGCAAATGCCAGGGGCTCCTGTAACAGCTGTGAGGTGGATAGGGATACAGCACAACCCCAGGCATCTGACTCATCTCCACTCACGCAGCGAGGTCCAGACAAGCTCCCAGGCCTGGGGAACCAAGCCCCGGGGAGCTTCCTGCGAATCCTAGGGCGGCACACTTTCTCTGTGAAGGGTCAAAGTGTCCACACATACTCCTCGTGGGCGGGGAACCACTCAACCCTGCGGCCTTAGGACACAAGGCAGTGGGAACACACCATGAGTCAACAAACACATGGGCGTGGCCCCGTGCCAATAAAACTTTATTTACACAAACAGCCCGTGGGTTTGGCCCAAAGGCCCAGCAGACCAGACCAAGATCTGTGTTTTAGGTGAAGGAGTCAGACTATAGGAAAATCACACAGTGGGTTGGGAGAAGGTCAAAGATACTGGCCCTGGAAGAAGGAGGGGCCCACGTGTGTGAGCTGGGCATGAGGGACGGAACAGACCAAACAGGAGCTGACCTGTCCTTCCAGGGCAGGCACTGTTGGACCCATAAGGGTCAGCAGAGGCCAGGCTGCAGGAGACACAACTGGGAGGGGTAGGTTACCTTTGAGAGAGAGCCAGGGGTGGTGCAGACACCAGCAAGACGCCATAGCCAGACCAGTGGGTGAAAGGTGAAGGGGGGAGGGTGGGGGCTGCAGGTCAAGGTTGGGTGACCGAGTGCAAGGCTTCTATGTGGGCTGAAAAGGGAAAGGCTCAGGGCCGGTGAAAATTCCTGAACAAAGAGAGGAAGAGGCAGAGAGCCCTGGGGGAGCGGAATCAACACCCAGCACCCTCCCGTGCAATGGCTCTCTCGGGAGGCACCTGTGCTTGTCGCGACCCAGGGGCCAGAGGAATGCCACCGGCAAGGAGATGCTGCCCCACACCCTGCAGTGCCCAGGATGGCCCTGCAGCCACAGGCGATCAGTGTCAACCATGGAGGGACCAGGGTGAGGGGTCCCCACCAGAGTCTCTGGGAACAAGCGGGGAAGGGGCGAGGGGCTGGTCTCCAGGGGAGAAGCAATAGTTAAGGGGTAGCTGCAAGGAGGTGACCATCACAGAGAGGAGTGAGTGCCCCCAAAACTCCGCTCACCCCTGCTTTAATCAGTCTCACGCTGCTCCTCTAACTTCCCAAAGCTCAGGGCACAGCGGAAAACGAAGGACGGGATCCTTGCCCAATCCCGCGCACAGCAGCAGAACCTGCAAGGGGAGAATAGACCAGACCGGTCCATCCCCAACCATCACACTGAGCTCACACCATATGGGCAGGTGTCAGTGACTGGCAGCCTGGCAAGTCGCTGGCCCCTCCCCAGCTCATTGATCTCAGGGGATTGCAAGACAGCAGGTACGCCGGCCCTATAACCTCATAACATTTCCTCATCGACCTGCCTCTTAGGGTGTGGTGAGGATGCCCCAACATTATGCCTGCCAAGCCCACAAGACGGTACAAGCTGAGTGTTAGCCAGGTATCACACAGAGACTAAGGTGCTCCTTTGGATGATAAAGGAACTGCAGGCACCCAGGTCAGCTCCCCAGGCAGCAAAGACACTGATCACCTACTGCACCCAAGCATTGTTCTGGGCTCAAGAATTGCAGCAGCGAACAAAAACAACATAAGCTGTGCCCCTGGTGGAAAGCAGGAACAGGTGAAAAGCCGGCAAACACTTTTGCTGACCCCTGAAAGCCCAGGCACAGATCCATGGTTGGTTACCAAAGCTGTACGGAACATAAGAGCAGGGAACCACACGCATGTGCGCACAGGTATAACCATCCGTCATGGGTACTCTCACCAAGAACTAACAGCGACTTCCACCTGCCGCTGAGCGCCTACTGTATTCCAGGCCCTCCCTCAGCACACTGGGCTGAGCACCTACTGTATACCGGGCCCTCCCTCTGCACACTGGGTCGGTGGCCACCTGCAAGTTAAAGAGCTTCGACTCCATCCCATTCCAGCCCCGTCCTCACCCTGATTGATCTCCTTCTACGAGAAACCCAAAGCAGCTGCACAACAGCTATTTTGAAGGCCTCGGACCTCACGGTGGACAACAGCAGCGTCCCCACAAAGGGGTTTGCTCTGAAGTCTGAGGAAGACACAAGGATTGGGGTCCACCTCTGCCTGCTGCCCAGGCAGGAGCACCCAGGAGGGCTGCCCACCAGAGGGTCACTCCCTGCCTGTCTCCAAGGGCAGAGCTGAGGGGCTGGGGGTACCTGGGAGACAGGAGACAAGGGACAGCAGTCCAGTGCCTCAGACAGAACTGGACACAGAGAAGGTCAGTCCTGGCTCTGGACAGTGAGACTATGTCCTCCCCAGACCTCAATTAATCCCTCTGTGAAATGGGTGCAGGACGCTAACCGCCTCCAGGGGTCACTGGTGGGGTTAACGGTGACAGTAATGACAACAGTTAGGCCACTACGGGTGGTGCTCTCACTGCTGCTGATGCCCAGGCCTTATCAAGGGGCCTCGGAAGTCCGGTCGGCCGGGAGTCCTAGAGCCAAGGACTGGGGTAGCAGGGAGGGCCCCAGCCTTTCCACGCAGACAGCGGCACCCACTGCGGACCTCCCTGGGCTGCGGCTCCAAACCGTGCGCGCTGGGCGGGCGCTCGGCTGCCCCGACCCAGTGACCCCACAGCCCAGAGGCGACCCGGAGAGGGCGCGGGTGGCGTCTCCGGAGCGAGCCGGGCTCTGAGGGGGGCGCGCTCGGGAGAGGCGCCCGCGGCCGGGCGACCAAAGGCCAAGGTCAGTGGCTTCCCGCCCCGCGCGGGGCCGCAGCGGCCGGCCCGGCCACCGCTCCTCCCTCAGCGGGGGAAAATGCTTAGTCCACTACGAGGGCTCCATTTTGGCGAGGGGGGTGGGGGGAGGGTCCCGTCCCCCGCGCGGCGCCCCCAGCCCGCGCCCGAGCCTCCCTAAACTTACCCTCTCCGGGGTACAGGTGGCCCGCGGCGCCCACCAGCAGCGCGGCCACCGCGGCCAGCAGCGGCGCGGCCGCCGCCCCCCGCCGGCCCCCAGCGCCCATGGCTGCGGGAGCGCGGGGTCCCCGCGGATCAGAGCGCGCGGCGCCGGCCCGCGGGGCTCATGCTCGGAGCCGGCCTCCTGAGAGGCGCTGGGGCAGGACGCGGACCCGCGACGCCCGCCCGGGCGGACCCTGGAGACGGCGCCGCGAAGGGCGCGCGGCCTCCGCGGACGCCACAGACGCGGCGGCGCGGCCCACGGCCCGCGGTCTTCGGCCCGGGAGCCCTGCGCTGCGCCTCGGGCCTCCGGACGCTCGGCCGCGTGCTCTCGGAGCTGCGCTACCGGCGGCCCCCCAGACAGAGGGGCGCGCGGGCGGGCGGCGGGCGGGAGCGAGGGCGGCCTCGGGCCCGTAAACAACGCGGCCCGTCAGCTGGGCCCCGCGAGGGCCGCGGGAAAAGGCGGCGCGGATCTGGCCTCGGAAGGGACTCGGCGCCCGGGAGCGGCCCGGGGGAGGCCCGCGGAGGGGAGGGAGCGAGGGCGGCGCCGCCCGGCCCCGCCCCGCGCGCAGAGGCCCCGGGCGCTCGGGGGCCGAGGGGGCGCGCCAGGTCCGCAGCCCGGGGACGCCCTCCCCACCCTCGAGGCCCCGACGCGGCCGGGCCGAGCCTCCCCTTCTTGGCCATGTTGCTGTTTTGTTCACATTCGAGGCTTGTCACCATATGGCACGCACACCCGTGTGATTTGTCTCGGTGACTCGACACTCCCTGAAAGGCTGCAGCCCGCTCGCCGCGGCGCGCCTGGGCCCCGGAGCTGGGCGAACGCGCGTGCGCCCCAACCCGGGGCGCGACCCACCCGCGCCAGGGGCCCCCGGGGACGGCAGCCTGCCAGCGCGCGCGAGCGTGCGTCCTGGTCGCCGTACCCCGCGCGCTCCTAGGGCTGGGCTCCAAGCCGGAGAAGCGTCCCTCGCAAGGTCGTGGGGGACCCCAGATAAGGCGCAGGTGGACACGCGCGGTTTCCAGCAGGCAACTCGGTTTCTAGAAGGAAATGGGTTATGTTTGTCTTGCTCACTATAAAACCCCTTATAGTTTGTTGATTCTCCCATTTAACAAATATTGATCAGCCCGCTGATACATCTGAGGGGACGAAGAACCAAACAACACTGACGTGGTGTCTGCCTTGACAAACAGGAAAGAAATGCAGAAAACACTTAGGAATTCTGAGACGAGCATGTTGTGGAGACCATGGGGCACACGGAAAAGGGACAGAGAACTGGATCTGCAAGGTGTGGCCAACCAAGGCCCCATGGACTTCTGTTTGCTTAATAAGGACAGGAAAGGGAACCAGGTTCCAGGCCCAGATGCTCCACTTCCAATCCAACTCCTTGCAGATGCACCTGGGAAAGCAGCACGTGATGGCCCAAGTGCTTGGACCCGTGACACCCACAGGGGAGATCCATGTGAAGCGCCTGGCTGGACTTCCACCTGGCCCAGCCCCTGCAGTGGCAGCCATTTGGGAGATGAATCGGTGAATGGAAGATCTATCACTCTGCCTTTTAAATAAATAAGTACACCATAGTGGGAGGAGGGAGAGAGAAAATGAGAATATGAATGCTCTGGGTCTGGGGTCCTCCTGAGGACTTTCCCAAGTCTTCTTTTCTATACACCTCCCCAAATCTGACCTGCAGATGCTATCAACCCAACATACCAGTGAGGCAGAGTGCGGAGGTGATGGAACCCCAGGACCAAGAGCACACAGGAGGTGAGAGTGGAGGAGCCGCCATTCCCATCCACTCGTGACTTTCCTGGACGCCAGGCTCCTCGGATGCAGTAAGGTGGTTGGACCTTTGTCATGTCCTGTTCTCTGGACGTCATCACTACACGTTCAGGCACACACACCCCCAAAGTCCTTCAGAAAGTTCAGGAACAAATGACATTGAAGGGTAAGTTCATTTGGATGCAAAACATCTAGAAAAATCCATGAACAGTTTTTTTCATTGTATCCATTTTCCATGGACTTCTGGAAGGACTGGAGCCCTCCGAATTTTGAAGTCCATGCACGTTTTTTTCATGATAGACATCCTCCATGAACTTTTAAGAAAAACTTTTAACTGTAAAAAGAGTTCATGAACTTTTTAAAAATAATTATCTATTTATTTGAAAGGCAGAGACGGAGTGAGCTTCCATCTACTGGTCCAACCCCCAAATGCCCATAACAGCTGAGCCAAGCCCCAAGCCAAGATCCAGGAACTCCATCGAGATCTCCTATCTGTGAGGCAGAGACCCAGGCACTTGGGCCGTCCTCTGCTGATTTCCGAGGTGCATTAGCAGGGAGCTGGATCAGAAGTGGAGCAGCCAGGACTTGAACCAGCTCTCATATGGGATGCTGACATCACAAGGCAGTAGCTTAACTCACTGTGCCATGATGCTGGCCCCTGTGTATGAACTTTTAAAAGACCTTAATACAGTTCAAAGCTTTTACATACCAAGATAAACTGATCTTATCATTCCATTTTCCAGGTATTTTTTTCAAGTTTCCTCAAAGGAGGCAGTTTCAGCCTCAGGATATCTGAAATTGTAGTTGAATGGGAGCAGTTTTCCTTTCTTCTTATGCAGACGTGTCCTTGGGTATTGTGGCCTCCTTGGACTCAGAGGAACCCCCAAAGACTTCTGCAATTCCAGGCAGGGGCATGGTGTTCTGAACAAAGGCGGAAGAAGGGACGCGGGAATCCCTCAGGATGTGGAACTTCTGTGTCGGGTGTAAAGCCAAGACTGGTTTCAGCCGTGACTGGCTGGGAGAAGATCAAGATCCCATAGCCCGGCACAAGCCTTCCTTTGTGAAGCAAGCCCCTTGGATCCCTCCCCACCCCCAAAAAACTCCAAGCATTGATTTGCATTTCCCTAAGTTACCAACGTTGAGCACTTTATCCTACCTTTGTTGGCCATTTCTGTGTTTTCTGTTGAGATCATATGTTTATTGTGTTAATCAGTGTGGTTTTTTTGCTGTTGTGTGTTCTGCGTACTAACTCCTTGTCAGCTAGATCACTTGCAAATATTTTGTCCCGTCTTATAGATCGTCTCTTCAGCTGGCCGATGGTTTTCTTTGCTGTGCAGAAGCGTCTTAGTTTGGTATAATTCCATTCGTCTGGTTTTGCTCCCGTTGCCTGTGCTTTTGGGGTCTTACCCAAAACACCATTGCCTGTTCTTATGTTTGGAAGTGTTTCCTGTATGTGTTCATCTAGTAATTCCCTGATGCTAGGTCTGACGTGTAGGTCTTTGATTCATTTCCAGTTGGTTTTTAGACTCAGTGAGATGCTGACTCCAGTGTCATCCTTGTACATATGGAAATCCAGCTTCCCAAACTCCTCCTTGTGTTAAAATCATTGGGAGGCTGGGGCTAGCGCTCTGGTAGAGCGGGTTAAAGCCACAGCCTGCAGTGCCAGCATCCCATATGAGCCACGGTTCGAGTCTCAGCTTCTCCCCTTCTGATCCAGCACTCTGCTGTGGCCTGGGAAAGCAGAAGATGGCCCAACTCCTTGTACCTGCATGGGAGACCCAGAGGAAGCTCCTGGCTCCCGGCTTCAGCCTGGTCCAGCCCAGGATGTTGGGGTCATCTGGGGAGTGAACCAGTGGAATGAAAAACCTCTCTCTCTCTTTCTCTCTCTCTCTCTCTCTCTCTCTCTCTCTCTCGTTCTTTCAAATAAATAAAATAAATCTTTAAAAATAATAAAATCATTGGGAAGCAAGTCGGAAATCAGCACTGTGCAGTCACCTTTGCAATCACTAATTCAGACAAGAACAACTCGTGGGGAGTAAAGGGAGGCGGACAGCACACTTCTGTCGGTGCAAAGTACAGCCGTGCAGCACTGAACCACTGGGACGTGAGCTGAGAAATGTGCTGTGCGGTAGATTTTGTCACCATGCAGACATCACGGAGAGCATTTCCACAAACCGAGATGGCACAGCCTGCTACATACCCTGGCCACCTGGTCCATAGCCTGTAGCATGCACACTACAAAAATAGCAATCTTGCTTCCATTGGTTCACTCCCCAGACAGCCACAATGGCCAGGGCTGGGCCGGGCTGAAGCCAGGAGCTTCTTCCAGATCTCCTACATGGGTGCAGGGGCCCAAGCACTTGGGCCATCTTCTACTGCTTTCCTAGGTGCATTAGCAGGGAGCTGGATCTGCAGCAAATGACCAGGACTCTAAACAGTGCTCTGATAGGGGATGCTGGGCTTAACCCAGTGCACCAGAGTACGGTGGGATTGCTGCGGTACATGCGCCTTTGGTGACGGAACCCTCATGGTGTGATGCGTGATTGTGTCGGTCAAGAACAATAAAAAAAAAAATTAGTAGCTGCTCACTGGAGAAAAATTGGGCAGCACCACCAAAATTAAGTGATCAGAGTTGATCCTGGGCTGTCTTTAACCCTGAAAGACAAGACTGGGAATGTTTGCAGAGACTGAAAAGTGTGTCAATTAAATAATGGAAGTGTTGCAACGTCAATTTTGATCACAGGTTCTAGGAAATACATATAGAGATATATAGGTATAAAAAGGCATAATGTTGGGGCCAGCGCTGTAGCATAGCAGATAAAGCTGCCATCTGCAATGCCAGCATCCCCTGTGGATGCTGGTTTGAGCCCCAGCTGCTCCACTTCTGACACAGCTCTCTGCTATGGCTTGGGAAAGCAGTGGAAAGTGACCCAAGTCCTTGGGCCCCTGCACCTGCATGGGAGACCTGGAAAAAGCTCCTGCCTTCGGATGGGCCCAGCTCTGGCCTTTGCAGCCATGTGGGGAGTGAACCAGTGGATGAAAGACCTCTCTCTCTCTCTGCCTCTGCCTCTCTAAAAGTCTGCCTCTCAAATGAATAAATATTTTTTTAAAAGGCATAACGTTGCCCTTGCTTGCAAGTTATTCAGTAAAAGAAATGAAACAGGAATTCACTATATGATTTGCACAAGTTTCTAGTAACCTAATATCACCTCAAAATTTGACAGTTAAAAAAGTTTCAAAATTGTGCTTTGTTTTCATTTTCACTTGCTTTCAAATGTACTTATTTATTTGAAAGAGGTGGGGGGGTCTTCCATCCCCTGGTTCACTCCCCAGATGGCCACGATGGCCTGGGCTGGGTGGGGATGAAGCCAGGAGCCAGGAGCTCCATCCAGGTCTCCCATATGGGTGCAAGGGCCAAAGCACTCGGGCCATCTTCTGCTGCTTTCCCAGGTGCATTAGCAGAAAACTGGATCAGAAGTGGAGCAGCTGTACGAGATGCTGTAGTCACAGGTGATGGCTTAACCCACTACACCACAATGCCAGCCCCCATTTTTACTTTCTAAAATTTATTTATTTGAAAAAGAGAGAGAGAGGGCCAGCGCCGTGGCTCAACGGGCTAATCCTCCGCCTTGCGGCGCCGGCACACCGGGTTCTAGTCCCGGTTGGGGCGCTGGATTCTATCCCGGTTGCCCCTCTTCCAGGCCAGCTCTCCGCTATGGCTTGGGAAGGCAGAGGAGGATGGCCCAAGTGCTTGGGCCCTGCACCCGCATTGAAGATCAGGAGAAGCACCTGGCTCCGGGCTTCGGATCAGCGTGATGCGCCGGCTGCAGCGGCGATTGGAGGGTGAATCAACGGCAAAAAGGAAGACCTTTCTCTCTGTCTCTCTCTCACTATCCACTCTGCCTGTCAAAAAAAAAAAAAAAGAGAGAGAGAGAGAGAGAAAGATGAAGAGAGACAGAGCCAGAGAGATCTCTCATTCACTGGGTGACTCTTCAGATGCCCACAACAGCTGAGGCTGGGCTGGGGCCAGAGCTTGGAGCAGGAAACTCAATAAACCAGTCCCCGAGCACGTGGGTGGCAGGAGTTCGGTTGCTTGAGCCATCACCACTGCCTGCCGGGGTCTGCGTTAGCAGGAAGCTGAAGCTGGGGTTGAACCCAGGCGTCCTCACCAGCATCTTTTTTTTTTTTTTTTTTTTTTTTTTTGACAGGCAGAGTGGACAGTGAGAGAGAGAGACAGAGAGAAAGGTCTTCCTTTTTGCCGTTGGTTCACCCTCCAATGGCCGCCGCGGTAGCGCGCTGCGGCCGGCGCACCGCGCTGATCCGATGGCAGGAGCCAGGTGCTTCTCCTGGTCTCCAATGCGGGTGCAGGGCCCAAGCACTTGGGCCATCCTCTACTGCACTCCCTGGCCACAGCAGAGAGCTGGCCTGGAAGAGGGGCAACCGGGACAGGATCGGTGCCCCGACCGGGACTAGAACCCGGTGTGCCGGCGCCGCAAGGCGGAGGATTAGCCTAGTGAGCCGCGGCGCCGGCCTCACCAGCATCTTAATTGGAGGGCTGAACTCCAGTCCTTTGCTTTGTTTTCAACAGATTGGCTTTGGTTTTGACATTTAAGCAGGTTGTGTTCTGAATGAGAGAGAGAGAGAGAGAGAGAGAGAGAGAGAGAGAGAGATCATTTCATAGTCCATGTATATAGGCACCAAACACTCTATTCTTGTTGCATTTCTGGGTCTGTGGAGTGTTTCTTCAGCAGGTCTCTTTGGCACATGCTTCCTAAATGGAGCTGGTTTTCATTAAAGCAAAGCACCAAAGGTAAATCCTGCCCCTGTGTTGCTATGGAAACCCGATTATTTCATGCCTGACACTTGGGAGGGGGAAGAGAAAAGAGCTATAGACTGATTTCCCTCAATACACAGTGCAAGCGCCTAGAGTTGAGAATCCACTAAAACTTGTCTTGAATGTTTTCATAAATGAATTTACTCATTGGACCAACCACAACAGTGAAAGAGCACAGCCCCCACACCAGGACCAAGGGCAGTTCTGGCCCAGAGGTGCAAAGATGGTTCTGTCCCCAGGTGTCTGTTCACAGAGGTCACTGGATCCCTAGACCCAAGGAGGTGAGAGACAGGGTCTCCATGATGCTGGAGAACACTGGATGAATTAAACAGCCATTCAAGAATGAAACCAGGGGCCAGGGGCAGCATTGTGGCACTAGCAGGTAAAGCCACCACCTGTGGTGCCGGCATCCCATACTGGCACTGGTTTGAGTCCCAGCTGCTCCACTTCCAATCCAGCTCCCTGCTAATGCACCTGGGAAAGCACCAGAAGATGGCCCAAATCCTTGGACCCCTGTATTCACATGGGAGACCCAGAAGAAGATCCTGGCTCCTGGCTCCTGGCTTTGGCTCAGCCTAGCTCTGGCCATTGCAGTCATTTGAGGAGTGAACCAGTAGATGGAAGATATCTCTCTATATAGAGATACAGATACAGCTACAGATAGAGATACAAATACAGATAGAGATACAGATAGAGATAGAGATAATTTCAGAGCAGGGAAAATTTCTCTCAGCAAGATACGAATCTCAAATGTAAAAATTGAAAATAGCATATTTAGCTATGTGAAAATTCAGATTATATGAAAAGCAAAAAAAATACATCATATGGAAAGACAAATTTTTTCAACTTACCAGTGGGCTTTGAATAGTTCACAGGAAACAAAATAAAGAATAAGCTTTTTGATGCAAAGAAATGTTGAAACCCATGCATACAAGACTTCCAAAAGTTCATGGAGAATATAAAGTATGAAAAACACTATACATGGATCCCAAAATTATCTGTATCAAAATAAATGTATCTTTTAATTCCACCTGCCCACAAACTTTTTGAAGTAGCCTCATATTTGAAAGATAGCCAGCAGATAAAGGGAAGCTTTGTACAACAGTTCCATTCCTTAATATATAGGGGAAAGAGAGAGAGTACATAAGACATTTAAAAATTCAAAAGGGGGACCTGAAGCTGTGGCGCAGAGGTAAAGTCACCATCTGCAGTGCCAGCATCCCACATGGGCACCAGCTGGAGTCCCAGCTGCTCCACTCCCGATCCAGCTCCCTGCTAAAGCACCTGGGAAGGCAGTAGAAGATGGCCCATGTGCTTGGGCCCCTGCGCCCTCCCACGAGGGAGACCTGGAAGAAGCTCCTGGCTCCTGGCTCCTGGCTTCAGCCTGGCTCAGCCCTGGCTATTGCAGCAATCTGGGGAGTGAACCAGAAGGTGGAAGATTTAGCTCTTACTCTCATTCTCACTCTCTGCCTCTCCTTCTCTCTATGTAACTCTGATGGGTTTAATATTTTTGCACCAAAACAAGCTTATCCTTTCATTCATTTTCCCATGAAGTTTCTAAAGTATCCTTGTATTTACACTAACGCATCCTTTCCACCCCCAAATGTAGAGACCTTTACATTCTCTTTCAAACACTCATCAGTTCACCTATCATTAATTTTCCCTGATCTGCCTCTTTTTTTTTAAAGATTTATTTTATTTATTTGAAAGAGTTACAGAGAGAGGTAGAGACAGAGAGAGAGGTCTTCCATCCACTGGTTCATTCCCCAGGTGGCCGCAATGGCTGGTGCTGCGCCGATCCAAAGCCAGGAGCCAGGAGCTTCCTCCGGGTCTCCCACGTGTGTACAGGGACCAAAGGACTCAAGCCATCTTCTACTGCTATCCCAGGCCACAGCAGAGAGCTGGATCAGAAGAGGAGCAGCCGGGACTAGAACCGGTGCCCATATGGAAGCGTTTCCCCCTCTCCCTTTCTCCTTATCCCTTCACCCCTCCTTCTCTGTCTCCCTCTTGGAAGCTCTCAAAATCAATTAATTAAAATAATAAAGGAGGGATTTTATGCATACATGGCTTGATGTGAAATCTCCATTCCTGGGCCTTTCTTTTGTTTGATTTTTTGTTATTGTGGTAAGATACCCAGAACGTAGAATTCACCATTTTAACCATTTTAAAGGGTATAATCCAGTGTCATCTGCCATGTTGTCGTGTGACTGTCACAACCGTGTTGTCCCCAAAGGCTTTTGTCATCCCAAACAGAAACCCCATATCCAAGAAGCAAAACCTCCTCCATTTCTCTCCCCTCCATGGCCTCTGGCAACCACAGATCCACATTTGGGATTTGCCTCTTCTGATCTTTTCCTATAAATGGAATCAAATCATGTGAGATCTGTGACAATCACTCGCATGTAACAGAATGTGTTCAAGCCCTCCACGCTGTTACAGCCTGATCCTGGCTCTGTTCCTTCCCGTGCTGACAATGACATTCTCCCTTGGTTTTTTTTTTTTTTTTTAAGATTTATTTTTATTTTTATTTGTTTGAGTGACAGAGTTACAGAGAGAGGTAGAGACAGAGAGGTCTTCCATCCGATGGTTCACTCCCCAGATGGCCACAACAGCCGGAGCAGCACCGATCTGAAGCCAGGAGCCAGGAGCTTCTTCCAGGTCTCCCACGCAGGTACAAGGGCCCAAGGACTTGGGCCATCTTTTACTGCTATCCCAGGCCATAGCAGAGAGCTGGACTGGAAGAGGAGCAGCCGGGACTAGAACCGGCGCCCATATGGGATGCCGGCGCTTCAGGCCAGGACTTTAACCCCCTGAGCCACAGTGCCGGCCCCACCTTGGGTTTTAAATGCTCAGACCTCCTGCATGCTCCTACCTGGAACCCAGCCTTTTGGAAGTTCCAAGCCACCTGTGGTAATTTCTGGAAGAATAGACTTCTGGCTTCTAATGCTGCCAGGGCCAAGGTCAAGGCTGAGACGTCCAGAGGGCAGTGTTCAGCTGACAGTTAAGATGCCCATGGCACACATCCGAGTGTCTGCGTTCAGACTCTGGTTCTGGCTCCTCACTCCAGCTCTCTGCCGATGCACACCCTGGGAGACAGCAGTGATGGCTCAAGTGCTCGGCTCCCTGCCACCCAGGTGGGAGACCCAGATGGAGCTCCCACATGGGCGGTTGGGGGAGTGAACCAGTGGACAGAAGCTCTCACTGGCTGAAACTTTCTCTGTCTGCCTCTTGAATGATTTTATTTTAAAAAATTAATAAAACAAGTTAAAATGGAGACTTCCTCTTACGGAGTTTGAGAGGTGTAAACAGCCACTGGACTCAGTATATAAAATGCTTAGACAGGAAACAGCTTCGTGCCCTGGAATGGGGCAGGCGACATGAAGACAATGCCACCGCCTTCTCAGAGGCCTTTCCACTGGGCACCAGCCTCTGCTTCCTCCCCTCTCCCTCCACCCTGTGTACGTCTCACGAGACGTGAAGATGGAACCATCATAAAACATCTTTGATTCTCAAAAGTGCTTCTTTAAACACACAAAGACTTTTTCCCATGGGCTGAGAGAGGCAGTCACCCACATCTAGGTAGAAAATAATCATGTAAAATTTTCAAATTAAGCAAAACTGTTTTTCTGACATAAATTCTGGGAAAACATCTGTGAGCTTCCAAGAAGAGTATGAACTCGATCTACAGGTCCTGAAATGAAAATGTACAAAATAAAATGATTCTATGAAAAAATGACTTGTGTACATCGAATATTGCTATTTCTATTAAAAGGGAAGAGAACACGTAGCACCTGCTAACAGCACCCACTCATGGATAGTTCTAGAATCCTGCAATATCACTCAAAGAATACACAGGAAACTGGAAACTCACTTTGTTCACCTGACTTATTTTTTAAATATTTGTTTGTTTCTTTATTTGAAAGGCAGAGTTACAGAGAGAGAGAGATCTTCCAACTCTTAGTTCACTCTCCCAAATGGTCATAATTGGCTTGAGTTGGACCCCTTTTAAGCCAGGAGCCAAGAACTCCATCTGGGTCTCCCATGTAGGTGGCAGAGCCCTGAGCGCTTGGGCCATCCTCTCATGTTTTCCCAGGTGCACTAACAGGGAGCTGGGATTGGAAGTGGAGCAGCTGGAACTCACACGTGGGAAGCTGGCACTGCAGGCCACTGTTCAACCCTCTGTGCCACGATGCCACCCTGGCCTCACTTATTTTAATGAAGTATATGGGGGTCTTCAAAACATTCATCCAAAATGCATATTATGAAAAACTATGCAGGGATTTTCAAAAAACAAACAAACAAAAACTGTGCACCAAAAATAAGTATCTTTCCATTCCTTTCTCCATGAACTTTGTGAAGTACCCTCACATTAGTTTTTGCTAAAAGCCCAAACTGAACTCCAAATGTCTCAGAAAATGACATCTATATAATGGACAGTGAGCAAATGACGAATCAGTTCAAAGCTCAGGAAAGGTAGAGTTGAGTGGTCTTTGTCACAGTATTTTGCTTGCAACTTTTCTGTAAGTTTGAAATGATTTCCAAATAAAAGTTTTTAAAAATAAATCAACATAAGGCAGCTACACTTTTTCAGAATGGCATCACCATGGCTACAAAGTAACATGAAGTAAAAATCAGAGGGAACAATTTAACAGCCACGGCTCTAATCCAAGTTTTAAAAACTATACTGTGTTATAGAAAGACATGAAATAAGACTGGAATGGATGCAGGAAGATACATTATTTCTGAGTAGAAAAACCGAAGACTGAATAAGGACCATCTTTCTCCCTTAAAAAATAATTCACAGGAGCATGGGTTCAGCCTAGTGCTTAAAACGCCTGCATTCCATATCGGTGTGCCAGAGTTCAATTCCTGAGTCCGGCTCCTGACTCCAGCTGCCTGCTAAAGCAGACCCTGGGAGGTGATTGGGTTTCTGCCACTGACCTGGGAGACCTGGCTGGAGCTCCTGGCTCCTGGCTCCAGCCCTCACTTCACCCCTAACATAAGATTCTCTCTCTCTCTCTCTCTCTCTCTCTCTCCCTCCCTCCCCCCACCCCAGTGTCTCTGTCTGCCTCTCAAATAAAATTAAATAGATAAATATTTTTTTTTTACAGGCAGAGTGGACAGTGAGAGAGAGAGAGACAGAGAGAAAGGTCTTCCTTTTGCCGTTGATTCACTCTCCAATGGCCGCCGCGGTAGACGCGTTGCGGCCGGCGCACCGCGCTGATCTGATGGCAGGAGCCAGGTGCTTCTCCTGGTCTCCAATGCGGGTGCAGGGCCCAAGCACTTGGGCCATCCTCCACTGCACTCCCTGGCCACAGCAGAGAGCTGGCCTGGAAGAGAGGCAACCGGGACAGGATCGGTGCCCCGACCGGGACTAGAACCCGGTGTGCCGGCGCCGCAAGGAGGAGGATTAGCCTAGTGAGCCGCGGCGCCGGCCTAGATAAATATTTTTTAAAAACTAGATCTAAAAGTGCACTTAAGCATAGATTACAACTGACAACATAGAACAAACTCAAAGAACACAGAATTGGGTATGGATCAATCCCAAGGCAGGAAACTGGATAGGGGCCGGTGCTGTAGTGTAGCGGGTAAAGCCGCCGCCTGCAGTGCCGGCATCCCCTATGAGCGCCAGTTAGAGTCCTGGCTGCTCCACCTCTTATCCAGCTATCTGTTATAGCCTGGGAAAGCAGCAGGAGATGGCCCAAGTCCTTGGGCCCCTGCACCCACATGGAAGACCTAGAAGAAGCTCCTGGCTCCTGGCTTCAGATCAGCACAGCTCTGGCCGTTGCAGTCTTTTGGGAGTGAACCAGCAGATGGAAGACCTCTCTCTCTCTCTGCCTCTCCTTCTGTTGCTGTGTAACTATGACTTTCAAATAAATAAATAAATCTTAAAAGAAGAAAAAAAAGAAGGAAATTGGAGATGTATAAAGTCGCCAAAGGAAAGGGCAATTTCAAGATTTCATTTTATGAAAATAAAAATGTCTACATATCCAAAAAGAAATGAGTGCCATGAAAATATAAGCTAGATAAGCTAATAGGAAAATTCATTTAACAAGCACGACAGGAAAAAGCTCAGATCTGTCCAAAAGGATGTTTTCAAGTTGATAAGAGAGGAATGAAAGCACCTTAACCAGATAAAAAGCCAGGGGCATTAAGAAAATGTTCCCAAGACAAAAATAAAACTGCCAAGAGCCAAGTGTTCCATCTGATGCTTAAAGAAATAAAAAAAAAGAGTAAAAGCAACTTAGTGGGCACCATGTGTTACCTATCACACTTGAAATCTGAAAAAAGACAGGAACAGGGGGCAGTGTTGGGGGCAGTGGGTTAAGCTACTGCATGTGATACTGGCATCCCTATGAGTGCAGGTGCAAGTCCAGCTGCTCTGCTTCCAATCCAGGTCCCTGCTAATGGCCTGGGGAAGCAGCAGAAGATGGCCCAAGTATTTGGGCCCCTGCGCCCTCCCATGTGGGAAACCTGGAAGAAGCTCCTGGCTCCTGGTTTCAGCCTAGCCCAGTCTTGGCTGTTGTGGCCATTTGGGAAGTGAACCAGTGGATGGAAGATCTCTCTCTCTCTCTCTCTCTCTCTCTCTCTCTCTCTCTCGATATCTCTCTTTCAATCTCTCTCTCGATCTCTCTCAATCTCTCCATCTCTTGATCTCTCCATCTCTCAATCTCTCGATCTCTCTGTAACTGCATTTTGAATAAACACAAATCTATAAAAAGACAAGAAGAAATTTAACACAGAATTCGCATAGGAACTGACAGTTTCACTCCTAGGATCTGCCCGAAGCAAAAGCAGGAACTCAGTGAAATACCTGTGCACCTGTGCTCCTTGCCAAGCGAGTCCCAACAGCCGCAAGGTGGAAGCCAGCCAAGCACCCATTGAAGAGGGGATACACTCACATCCACAGAGTGAGATATGAGTCAGCCTCAGAATAAGAAGAGAGTCCCTATACCTGCCATGGTGTCATGACATTGAGGACCTGGTGCTGGGGGGCTGGGGGTGGGGATAAGCCAATCACAAGAGAACACAGCCTACAGGATCTACTCCTTGGAGTCCCTGAGTCATCAGATCCTCAGAGACAGGAAGCAGAGAAGGGGTACCGGGGGCTGGGGAGGGGCTGGGGAGTGAGTGCTTCCTGGAGACAGATCCTCAGCTTGGGAAGAGGAGAACGTTCTGGAGATGATGGAGGTGAGGGCCGCACAGCTCCAGGAATGTACTTGATGCCACTGAGATGTCTCACTTCAAAGATCACTAAAGTGAGGCCGGCGCTGTGTGTGAGGCCGCTGCCTGCAGTGCCAGTGTCCCATATGAGTGCCCATTTGAGCCCTGGCTGCTCCACTTCCAGTCCAGTTCTCTGCGATGGCCTGGGAAAGCAGCAGAAGACGGCTCAAGATGGATCTCTGCACCCATGTGGGAGACCCAGAAGAAGCCAACTAGGGAGTGAACCAGCGGATGGAAGCCCACCCCCCACCCCCCACCGCTCTGCTGCTCCCTCTCTATAACTTTGCTTTTCAAATAAATTGATGAATTAAAAAATCATTAAAATGGGAACATTTAGGTTTCATGCTTATTACCAACATTTCAAAAAGACGTGGAGGAATCTTTAATGCCTATCTCTAAATGAATGAAGCCAAGCTGAAAAAACCACACTCCTAACTCCCTTCTGATCCAGCTCCCTGCTGATGCACACCCTGGCAGGCATCAGTAAGTGGTTCTAGTATTTGGGTCCCTGCCACCCACATGGCAGACATGGACTGGGGTCTCAATTCCTGGCTTCAGCCTAACCCAGTCTCAGCTGTTGTAGGCATTAGTTGTAGGCATCTTCCAGTAGATGGAAGGTCTCTCTCTCTCTCTCTCTCTCTCTCTCTCCCTCTCTCCCTCTCTCCCTCTCTCCCTCTCTCCCTCTCCCTCTCCCTTTCAAATGAATGTGAATAAATAAATAATTTTTAAAGATTTATTTATTTATTTGAAATGCAGAGTTATAGAGAGGCAGAGGCAGAGGGAGAGAGAGAGAGAGAGAGAGAGAGAGAGAGAGAGAGATCTTCCATCTGCTGGTTCACTCCCCAACTGGCTGCAATGGCTGGAGCTGATCTGGTCCAAAGCCAGGAGCTTCTTCCAGGTCTCCCACATGGACACAGAGGCCCAAGCACTTGGGCCATCCTCTACTGCTTTCGCAGGCCATAGCAGAGAGCTGGATCAGAAGTGGAACAGCCAGGACTCGAACTGGCACCCATATGGGATGCCAGCACTGCAGGCAGCAGCTTTTACCCACTACTCCATAGCGCCAGCCCCAATAATACGTTTTAAAGTTCATGGAAAATGTGTATTATAGATTTCAAAAATGTTAGCAGCCAAATGAACATCTTTCAAATTTCATTTTCTCATTGCCTTTTTTTTTTTATCTGAAAGTCAGAGTTAGAAGAGGGAGAGGCAGAGACAGAGAGAGAGAGAGAGATCTTCCATCCTCTGGTTCACTCCCCAAATGGCCATGATGGCCAGGGCTGGGCCAGGCTGGGCCAGGCTGAAGCCAGGAGCTTCTTCTGGGTCTCCCACGTGGGTGCAGGGGCCCAAGCACTTGGGCCATCTTCCACCGCTTTCCCAGGAGTATTGGCAAGGAGTTAGATCGGAAGTTGAGCAGCCGGGACTGAAACAGGAGCCCATATGGGACACCAGCACCACAGGGGCCAGCTACCTAGCTACGCCACAGCCCAGCCCCTCTGATTTCCTTTTGAAATATTCTCCTCGTTGGCCCATCACTGACTGAGATGTGGCTGTGGGACGTGGGATTGTGCGGTATCTGAAGGGGTCTTGCTGAGTCACAGTCAAGTCTCAGGCACACATTTTGAACAGTAGTTAAATCACTGCTTGGGCCGGCGCCGCGGCTCAACAGGCTAATCCTCCGCCTTGCGGCGCCGGCACACCGGGTTCTAGTCCCGGTTGGGGCGCCGGATTCTATCCCGGTTGCCCCTCTTCCAGGCCAGCTCTCTGCTATGGCTCAGGAAGGCAGGGGAGGATGGCCCAAGTGCTTGGGCCCTGCACCCATATTGGAGACCAGGAGAAGCACCTGGCTCCTGGCTTTGGATCAGCGAGATGCACCAGCCGCAGCGGCCATTGGAGGGTGAACCAACGGCAAAAAGGAAGACCTTTCTCTCTGTCTCTCTCTCTCTCACTATCCACTCTGTCAAAAAATAAATAAATAAATAAATAATAAATCACTGCTTGGTCATTCTTCATCAGAGTCCTGGGGTTTGTCTCCACCTCTGCTTCTTGCTACAGCAGATGCTGGGAGGCAGTAGGTGATGGCTCAAGTACTTGGGCCCCTGCCACCCACATGGGAGATCCAGATAAGATTCTGGGAACCTGGCTTCAGCCAGGCCCAGCCCTGGCAGTTGCAGGCATTTGAACCAGTGAATGGATGATCTCTCTGTCATCTACCAATCAATCACCTACCTAACATCTATCTACCTATCAGCTATTTCCATGTATCTATCATCTATTATCATATGTTTATTTCTATCTATCTATCTACCATCTACCTCTTTCTTTTTCAACTAAATACATACATAAAAATTCAAAATATTTCCCCAAAAAATGGAGGTGTCACCAGTGCTGGTTCCTTCCTCCAAGGAAGGATCTGTTTCCTTCTCTAGAGGCTGTGGGTCACCTAGCCCAGGGGGTGGTGCATCACACGGCCCAGGGGTCAGTCCTCTGCCTCCAAGGCCAGCAGTGTCTGGCCAAGCCCCTTCTCTCTATCTCTTGTCCACTTCTGCATGCAGAGACTCTCGCTGGACCCTGCTGGGAAACCTCCCCATCAGCCAGCAAATTAGCAAACTTCATTCCCTCTGGCCACAGAACCTGACATACTCACAGATGCCTGGGATTAGGATGTGGACATCCTTGCCTAAAGCGCTGAAGATGAAACGAACCTCTGCCCTGTCCTTGTTTGCCGTGCTGACATGTCAGCCAGCGGTGGAAAACAAGCGATAAACCTCAGGGAAGAGCAATAAAGATAAGTGCAAACGGGAATGAGCCCCAGGATCCGATAAGAGGTCCCAGGATGACAGTCCGGAAGCAAGCCCTGTGTCAGCGGCAGGCCTTTGAGGGGCGTGGCCACCCTGGAGCATAGGAAAATCTGGCCAGTGCCTGGCCAGTGCCAGTCACCACCGGTTTGGAAAAAGAAACTATCAGGGCTCACAAAAGTATATGATTTATATGATTTTTTAAAATTTTATTTATTTGAGAGATACCTTTTTTAAAAAAAGAAGATGTATTTGTCTTATTTGAAAGGCAGAGAGAGAGAAAGAGAGAGAGATCTTCCATCTGCTAGTTCACTCCTCAAAAGGCCACAACCAGGTGCAGGCCAGTCCAAAGCCAGGAGCCAGGAACTCCATCCTGGTCTTCTACGTGGGTGGCAGGGAGGTGAGTACTTGGGTTGTCATCCCCTATCTTCCCAGGCACTTGAGCAGGAAGCTGGCTCAGAAGCAGAGCAGCCTGGACTCCAGCCAGCTCTCAACGTGGTATGCCAGCATTCCAAATGGCAGCTTAACCAACCGTGCCACAGTTCAGGTCCAACACTGAGCTCTTACCTGCTTGATTCTCTCTCCAAAGGCTTCCAATGACTGGGTCAGGGTTAGAACCAGGAGCTGGGAGCTCCATCCGGGTCTCCCACGTGGGTGACAGGGACCCAATCACCTGAGCCATCACTGCTGCCCACACGATGTGCATTAACAGGAAGCTGGAATCTGGAGCCCTAGCGGAGAATCAAACCTGGGTACTCTGATATGATACGGGGTGCAGGCACCGTAGCTGGCCAGGCTGAACACCTGCTCCAAAATATATTCCCTTTGGTGCAGCAATTCTACCTCTAAGAAACTGGGCTGAGGAAAATAATCCAAACTTTGATTCATTCATCTAGCGTCGATTGAGTGCCTGTTGTATACCAAGTGGTCCTGCTCTGGTGGACTTTGCCTTTTATCTATAAGGCTGTGGCAAATACCGCGTCTTGGAGAAAATGAGAACTTCTCAAGGCAGAAGTGTGGGGTTGGTTTGGTAAACTGCAGAATAATCACTGATGTGATGTTGTAGACATTGGTCACAAACACCGGACAAGGGGATTATTTTTTAAATATGTTTAGAGAGACAAATTACAAGCAGCATTTGCGTTCTTTTTAAAGTTTTACATAATCATAGCAATATTCGGTTTAGCATAAAAATTTTAAAGCCAAAGGCATTGCTTTATTCACAATCTTAAATGACTCATCTCAAATCTTCTAGGATGAACTATGTTTTTGTTTAAAGATTTATTTATTTACTTGAAAGTCAGAATTACACAGAGAGAAGGAGAGGCAGGAAGAGAGGTCTTCCATCTGCTGGTTCACTCCCCAGTTGGCCACAGTGACCAGAGCTGTACCAGTCTGAAGCCAGGAGCCAGGAGCCAGGAGCTTCTTCCTGGTCTCCCACATGGGTGCAGGGGAGCAAGGACTTGGGCCATCTTCGACTGCTTTACCAAGCCATAGCAAATAGATGGGTCGGAAGTGGAGCAGCTGGGACTCGAACCAGTGCCCATATGAGATGCTGACACTGCAGGAGGCAGCTTTACCTGCTATGCCACAGCGCTGGCCCTGAACTATGGTTTTTTTAAAAGAGGCTCTGAGTGTGGGCATCCAGCCTAGTGGTGAAGGTGCTCGTGACCTACATTGGGAGCGTCTGAGTTGAAGTCCTTGCTTCTGCTCCTGACTCCAACTCCCTGCTAATGCAGACCCTGGGAGGCAGCAGGGATGGCTCGAGTACTTGGGTCCTTGCCACCTGCATGGGAGACCTGGATAGAGCTCCCAGCTCCAGGCTTGAGTCTGGCCCATTCCTAGCTGTTGTGGAAATTTGGAGAGTAAACCAACGGATGGGAGTGCTCTCTTCCTCCCTCTCAAATGAATAAAGTTTTTGAAATATTAAAGTAGAAACTGAAGGGGCAGGGGTCTGGCACAGCAGGTTAATCCACTGCTTGGGACCTCCATATCCCATATCGAGTGCTTGGGTTCAAGTCCCAGCTCCACTTCCAATCCAGCTTCCTGCTGCTGCAGACCCCAGGATGCAGCCATGATGACTCAAGTCCTTGGGCCCCTGCCACCCACATGGAAGACCTGGATGGAGCTTCCAGCCTCCCCTTTCATACTGGCCCAGCCCCAGGTGTTGCAAGCATTTAGGGAGTGAACCAGCAGATGCTGGCCCTTTGTGTCTCCCAAGTAACAGACTTTTACAATTTTTAACAAAATAATCTTCCAGGTCCACGCTTTAGGTCTGTGTATGACTCACACCTGGAAACAACCAGGATATCTATCAGGGAGTGGATAAATCAACAGTGACTCCTCTGTGTGATGGAAAGGTGTCAGCGATGATAAGGGAGAAGCTATCAATAGACAAACAGGGGTGAGCCTCCAAAGAATACCACTGAGTGAAAAGAGCCTGGGGGAGGGAGGAAGGAAGGAAGGGAGGGAGGAAAGGAGTGAGGGAGGGAGGGAGGAAGGGAGTGAGGAAGGAAGGAAGGGAGGGAGGGAGAGAGGGAGGGAGGGAGGGAGGGAGGGAGGAAGAGAGGAAAGAAAAAGAGGTAGGAGGGGAAGAGAGAGAGAGAGAAAGGAAAGAAAGAGAGGTAGGAGAGAGAGAGAGAGAGAGAGAGAGAGAGAGAATCTTTCACTGAATGGTTCACTCCCCAAATGGCTGCAATGACCAGAACTGGGCATGGCCAAAGCCAGGAGCCTGGAACTCCATCCGGGTCTCCCATTTGGGTGGCAGGGGCCCAAACTCTTGAGTAATCTTCTGCTCCACTTCCTATCCAGCTCCCTGCTAATGCACTTGGGAAAGCAACAACAGATGGCCCAAGTGCTTGGACTCCAGCACCCACATGGGAGACCTGGATGGTGTTCCTGGCTCCTGGCTTTGGTCTGGCTCAGTTCTGGCTGTTGCAGGCATTTGGGAAGTGAACTAGTGGATGGAAGATCTCAATCTTGATGTTTCTCTCTCTGTGTAAACATTGAGAGAGCGAAAGCCAAGAGCGAGTGCCTATCCACTGATACACTCCCCAGATAGCTGCAGCTGGGAGCTAAAGCCAGGAGGCAGGAATTCTATCCAAGTGTCCCATGTGGGTGGCAGGGACCCAACTACGTGAGCCTTAACCACTGCCTCCCAGTGAGCTGGAGCCAGGAGCAGGAGGTGGACATCGAACCCATGCACTCTGATGCGGAATGTCAGTGTCTTTACTGCTAAGCCCAAACCCGCTACAGCTGCTGGACATCTCTCCCCTGTGCTCCAGGGCTGAAGGACACAATCAGACCCCTGCTGTCCACCAGGACACTGGGAGCAGCTGCTGTTTGCTCTTGGAGTTATGAGTGGAAACTGACTATTGATCCGCACTCATTAAAGCACTTATAAGACCATAAATGCCGCCTGTGATATCTGACGCAAACCCTGCCGTGTGTTTGAAAGCTTCCTTCTCTGATTACAGAGCAGCTCACCAGGAACCAAAGCCACCAACAGCCCTGGCCCCAGGAGAGCATGACAGAGTCAGGGCTGTGCACCTGCCCTCATCAAAGAGCAGAATCGAGGGCCAGGGATTGGTGATGCAGAGACAGGGCTATGGACAGGAATATGACGTGATGTATATACATTGTATATGTGCCCCATCCATACAACTACTAAGTGTTCAGCAGAAAGGGCTCACTTCATTTTGAAACTATGTAACCAATCTGATTTGATCATAACCCACCACCACCACCCTTTTTTTTTTCCATTTGAGAGGCAGAGTTATGCGGGGGGAGGGTAGGAAGGAGAGAGAGAGAGAGAGAGAGAGCGAGTGAGCGAGTCTTCCATCTGCTGGTTCACTCCCCAGTTGGCCACAATGGCAGGAGCTGTGCCAATCCGAAACAAGGAGCCAGGAGCCTTCTCCAGGTCTCCCATGCGGGTTCAGGGGTCCAAGCACTTGAGCCTTTCCCAGGTGCATCACCAGGAGCTGAGTCAGAGCAGAGCAGCCAGGACTCAAGCAGGCACCCAACTCAGATGCTAGCATCGCAGGCAGTGGCTTCACTCCATCGTCACGCTTTGAATGTATGGATTGAAAGATAACACCTGGTCCCAAAAGTACATACAGTTAAAATCTTGTTTTTCAAAGCAAAGTTGGCGGGGCCAATTCTGTCCACAGAATCTCACCAAATACATAAAGAACTGAACTTTCAAAGCTAAGCTACCAACAATAGGAGGATGTTTCCCAGGCTGGGAATACTTAACATGGGCGGATTTCCAACCCCTGGGGTGAGAGCTCCACTCCACACTCGGGAGGTGTGCTGCCCTTTTTACCTCCTGGAATATTTGCAGACCACTCATCGCCTGGGAGCTTGATAAACTCTCTTTGGAGGTCCCAAGTGAGTGGGTGCAGAGTTAGCAAGGGCTAGATCACAGGAGGTGTGTCTGGCTTACAACACACAGTTAAGGGGCTGGCGTTTAGCTCAGCAGTTAAGGCACCCGGACTCCACCTTGGAGTACCCGGGTCTGAGTCCCAGCTCTGGCTCCCAGCCTGTGTCTATATCCTTCCCTCGTTCCAGCTCGGCCATGCCCTTCTCTCAGCCTCCAGCTCCCATTCTGTAAAACAGTCAGTCTCACTGGGGCTCTGGTGAGGACAGAGGGAGAGGGAAAAAGAGAGAGAGAGAGAGAGAGAGAGAGAGAGAGAGCACATCCACCCACTGGTTCACTCCCCCAGTGCTCACAACAGCCATGGTAGGGCCAGGCTAAAGCCAGGAGTCAGGAGCTTCATCCAGGTCTCCCACATGGGTGAGATGGACCCAAATTCTTGAGCCTTCATCTACTGCCTTCCAGGGTGTGTGTTAGTAGGGAGATGCGTGGACAGCAGAGCAGCCAGAACTCGGACCAGCGCTGCAATATCAGATGCCAGCATCTCAAAAGACAGCTTACCCTGCTGTGCCATATTTTTATTTATATTTACTTGAAAAGCAAAGTGACAGAGGGAGGGATTGTCCATCCACTGGGGTTCACTCCCCAGATGCACGCAACAGCTAAAGTCCATTCAGCCTGCAGTGCCTCATTGGAGTTCCAGCCACCCTGTTGCCCAGTTTCCTGCTAATTTGCACAATGGGAGGCAGCAATGATGGCTCAAGTACTTAGGTCCCTGCCACTCACATGGGAGACCTGGATTGAATTCCTGGCTCCTGGCTTCCACCTGGCACAGCCCCAGCCATTGCAGTCATGTGAAGAGTGAACCAGCAGATGGGATATTTCTCTCTCTCTCTCTCTCTCTCTCTCTCTCTCTCTCTCTCCTCTCTCTCTCTCTCTCCTCTCTCTCTCTCTCCTCTCTCTTCTCTTTCTCCCTCCTCTCTCTCCTCCTTCTCAAATAAATAAACTTTTTAAAAAAGTTATATGTAAGTCTGCTCCAGCAGTTTCATGGCTTGGTATGCTCACAAGAATTCCAGGCAGGGCTTGAAGCTGTGCTTCCCCATCCATCTCATAACTGTGTGATTACTCACAGCCGGGAAGCGAACCAGCCCACATGTCCGCACGGATGAACGGACAAACGCAACGGCTTCCATCACACAATGGAGCCTTACACAGCCTCCGTAAGGGAAGAAATTCCAACTCCAGCTGCAACCTGCGGATGCTACGTTGAGTGAATTACACCAGGCAACAAGAACACAAATGCTGGTCCCTGTACAAAAATATACTCTTTGTCAATTTAAAACAAAGTGCTGGGGCTGCTGCTGTGGCATAGCAGGTAAAGCCACCACCTGCAATGCCGGCATCCCATTTGGGTGTGAGTTCAAATCCCAGCTGCTCCACTTCTGATCCATCTCTCTCTATGGCCTGGGAAAGCAGTGGAAGATGGCCCAAGTCCTTGGGCCCCTGCACCCATGTGGGAGACCTGGAAGAAGCTCCTGGCTTCAGATCAACACAGCTCCAGCTGTTGTAGCCATTTGAGGAGTGAACAAGCAGATGGAAGACCTTTCTCTCTGTCTCTCCCTCTCTGTCTGTAACTCTACCTCTCAAATAAATTAATAAAATCTTTATTAAAAGGCGCTTTCTTCGTGTATTAGGGGAGGGAGGGACCCTATGTACACAAGAACTCCATTCATCTGGAGGGCACTCAGGGAAGTAACACAGGGCTGAGGTGGACGGTGGGCAGGTAGGGAGTAGAATCTGGAAATAGGAAGATCAGGATGCTTCCTGTGATATGGTGGCCTCTATGCAGAGATCCGAGGGGGGTAGGGCAAGAGACGTGTGGGTAGCTGGAGGAGAAGCATTCTGGGAAGTGAGGATGAGCAATGCAATGGCCCCGAGGCAGGCAGTGCTGCTGCAGCCCTGGAGGAGCTGCAGGAGGTTGGTGTGGGTACCACAGCCTGGGACAGGGAGCGGCAAGGTGAGGGCTGATCCTTGGACCCACCACGGTCTCCTAGGCCACTGTAGATCTTCAGAGCCACCTGGCAGGGACTGACATGGAATCCAGAGGATTAAATGGGATGACAGAGAAACAGCATGAGATGATGGGGGCATTGCATCCAGCCCTGAGCCTGGCATATGGCAAATGTTCAGGAAACCCCGGCCAGGCACTGCTTCCCAAGAACACCAACACGGAAAGGAATGGGCCCTTTCATAGTGGCAATGAGAGATGCGCCATCACCAGAAGCCCTGTGGGAAAAAAAACATCCTCCCCACCATCACCCCAGAGGGTAACCTCCTGCCAAACTCCTAAAAGCCAACCCCTACCTTCCGGCACCTTCACGTGTGACCCAAAGCTGGGAGACCCCGCAGGTCAGTTTTGAAGTCACACGGACCTGCAAGGCAAATGGAAAGAAGCAGTGGCCGATCCAGCAGCCCTATCCCCAGTGGGTCCCCACAAGAGCTCTGCTAGGTTCCCGGGCCCAGAGCTGGGACAGAGGGAGCTGCATGGGAGAAACTTAGCCGATAAAATATTCCTGAGCCACGAGAGGCTTCGGTTAGGGCTCGGTTGTTGCTGTCACTTGTGTTGTTGCTTTTATTGTTGGAGATGATGGTTTTACTGCTGGGGTTGCCTTTTCGTTGTTTTGTTTTGTTTTTCTTTATTGTTGCTACTTTCGTTGATGTTGGGAAGGAAGGACCCCTCCACATACACACACACACACACACACACAAGGGACAGCCAGAAAACTTGGGGGCGATGTGCTGGTGCAGCAGAACACACCCAGCGTCAGTGCTTTAAATTTGGCAGTTGGGTGCATGTCCATCACAGGCCAAAAAAGGCACACACACCCATCAAATCCACCCTTTCTTGATCCTTCATCACCCCACTGGCACCAGTTCCGACTGCCCCCTAGAGCCCATTCTTGGCACTGCAGCCTCAAGTATTATTTTAAATACAATGTAACCCACCTAGGTGATCCAGGGAAACCAGGTTCTGCAGATGGCACTAGACTAAAACTCAATAGCGTGTGCCCTCGAGAAACTTAGGATTGCACCGAAAAACCACACAGGGACTTCTCACGAGGCCCCATCTCATACATGTCTCACCGCCTCCTAACGTCACCGCCCAGAGACCAAGTTCCTAACGTGGCAGTTACCCGATCCTAGACAGCAATGGAGAGCCTGGGAGCACACACGCCAGGCACTGTTGCTAAGCACTTTCCAAGGGACCACTCTGACTGAAGCATCATTTTCATACCCATTTTATAGACTAGAAACAAGAGGCGTGGAGGCATGAAGTGACATTCCTACATGGAGCTTGGAATTTAGGTGGAAATAGCAGACAGGTTCCTGCTCTCACAAAGCTTAGGATAAGCCCAGGAACAACGACTAAGCTCAAAGCAAGACACAGAGGCAGGCATTGGGGACAGTGGGTAAGTTGCCAATGGGACACTCACCGCCTGTAGCAGAGTCCCAGTCTCTCCACTTCAGGCCCAGCTCCCTAACCTGCACCCTGGGAAAGCAGAAGGGTTGGCTCGGAGACTCGGGCCTCCGCCACTCACATAGGAGACCCCGATGGAGTTCCCAGCACCCTGGCTTCAGCCTGGGCCAGCCCTGGCTGTTGCAGGCATTTGGGGAGTGAACCAGTAGATGGAAGATCTCTATGTTTCTTTGCTTTTCAAATAAAATTGAAACAAGTGACTGTTCAACATTATACATGGAACCAGGAAACTGGAGTTTAGTGATATAACTGTGAGTGATGGTGTGGGGTCCACTTTTCGGAAGAGGGAGGACCCTGGGAGGTGTCTGACGTAAGAGGGCAGCCATGAGGATGGAGGCCGGGGCTGAAGGAGCTCCAGACGGAGGGCACCACAGATGCAAAGGCCCTGGGGCTGGGGCAAGGTCATGGGAAGGACACAGAGGCAGCCCCTGTGCAGCTGGAACACCGTGGGAAGCAGGAGAGGAAGACAGCCAATGGTTTTTACGACCTGGCCTGAGGCCTGGCACGCAGCCCTCACGTCATCAGTGTGACAAGGGTCTCCCACGTGTCCTGGGAGGGGTGGGAGTCGCTGTGGCCGCCTGGAAGCTGACCTTTCTCCTCCCCCACACCACCTCCGCAAATCCCTTGGCCTTGGGATACGTTCCCGGGACAGGCATCTGCCGTGGGAACCTGGGCTGGGCGGGGTTCAGGAAGGCCCTGCCTGGCCACAGCGTCACTTTCTCAGATCCTCAGGCCTGACTCTGGGGTCACCCCCGCGCAGCTGCCAGGAAGGGGCTTGGAGGCTCAGCACGTCTTCCTATTCTGCTGAGCAACATCCTCCGGGTGACAGCTGGCTGCTTTCTTGATCTTTTCATGGGGGAAAAAAAAGTTTGAAGCTTATTTTTCCCAACGTATTTGGATATTGCAGCTCTATCTTTTATACATTGCTCAAGGATGTATTATTAACAAGTAGAGACCAGTGATGTGGCGTAGTGAGTAAAGCCACCGCCTGCAATGCCGGCATCCCCTATGGGCACCGGCTTGGGTCCCAGCTGCTACACTACTGATCCAGTTCTCTGCTATAGCCTGGGAAAGCAGTGGAAGATGGCCCAAGTGCTTGGAGCCCTGCACCCACATGGGAGCCCCAGAAGAAGCTCCTGGCTCCTGGCTTCAGGTTGGCCCAGCTGTGGTCATCTGGGGAGTGAACCAGAGCATGGAAAATTTCTCTCTCATTCTCTCTCTCTCTCTCTCTCTCTCTCTCTCTCTCTCTCCTGTAACTCTGGCTTTGAAATAAAAGTAAATCTTTTATTTTAAAAAAAAGCCAGAGCCATGTGATTTGTGTCTACAAATGTCTATTGAGCACCTTATGTATACCGAAGTGGGGTGCCTTGCAGGGGCTAACACGAGGTGGTAGGGCACAGACCAGAGGAGGGGAGCCCAGTGTCTCAGACCCAGCTACACTCTTGCACATTGACCTGAACTGGCCAGCAAGGCCTGGAGGGCACTGGTCTGGGGCAGTGGATGGGGCAGAGCAAAGGACTTGAACTTGCCCTGGGAGCCTGGGACAGTGATGTTGGAGTGAGCCCGTCACGGGCTGCATCGGTCTGCTGTTTGCTGCTATTGTGACACGCCCATTGAAGAGAAGAGAGCTTTCTTTTGACTCTTGATTTTGGAGGTTTGGGCACTCAGCGATGGAGTTCTCCCTGGCAGAGTCCCAAGGTGGCCCAGAGCATCCACGGCACGGATCTCTCCTCACTGAGTCACCAGGATGTGACCAAGGGGGCTGCACCCTAAGGAGCAAACCCAATCCAATCAGTTCTCAACGGCCCCACCTTTCAACCCCACCATGGGGTTCAGTGTCCACACTCTTTTAAAAAAAAAAGATTTATTTTATTGATTTGAAAGAGTTACAGAAAGAGGTAGAAACAGAGAGAAAGGTCTTCCATCTAGTGGTTCACTCCCCAGACGGCTGCAATGGCTGGAGCTGCACCGATCCGAAGCCAGGAGCCAGGAGCTTCCTCCAGGTCTCCCACATGGGTACAGGGGCCCAAGGACTCAAGCCTTCAAGTGCTCTTCTACTGCTATCCCAGGCCATAGCAGAGAGCTGGATCAGAAGAGGAGCAGCCGGGACTAGAACCGGCTCCCACATGGGATGCTGGTGTTTCAGGCCAGGGCTTTAACCCGTTGCACCACAGTGCCGGCCCCTAGTATCCACACTCTTACTACCAACAACCAAAAAAAGACTTCGGGGGGACTGGCATTTGGTGCCATAGTCAAATTGTCTTTCGGAGATGCCCACATCCTACATCAGAGGGCCTGGGTTCAAGTCCCAGCTCTGTTCCTGACTCCAGCTTCCTGCTGATGGGCACCCTGGGAGGCAGCAGGTGATAGGTCAAGTGCTTGGGCCCCTGCAACCCACGTGGAAGACCCGGATGGACTCCCTGGCTCCTGGCTTCAGCCTGGCCCAGCCTCTACATCCATCAATCCTTCCTTTCTTCCTTCCTTTCTTTCTTTCTTTCTCTCTCTCTCTCTCTCTCTCTCTCTCCCTTTCTCGCTCTCTCTCTCTCTTTTCTTCTATCTGTATCTCTGGCTCTTTCAAATAAAATCAATCGATCAGTCAGTCACTGTTTAAAACCTAAGCCTTTGAGAAGCAGCCTTTTGCTCCCGGGGCCTCTGGAGCCAGCTCTAACACTTGGACTAAGGCAGCCCTGCACTCTCCCAAGCCATGCTCATCCCCAAAGTAGCGAGAATACGCGCGAAGCACTGCAAACCCAAAACAAAACACCGCCTCCGTGCTTCTCTCCCGAGCTCCAGCTTGCGGGGTCTCCCAGAGGCCCCATACACGGGGATCACACCAGCTGGGAGCAGTGGACACACTGCCACCCAGCGTCACTCCCCTTGCCCCTTCTCCACAACAGATAAGGGCAGCTCCGCCCCACAGGGTCCCCAGACCCTCAAGGGTGTCCTCTCGCCCTTCCTGTCCCTAAGCCCCATGGCCTATCTCAATCCTCAGCTGTAGCCCAGCCTCACATCTCACCACGGCTCAGCCTGGACAAGGGGCAGTGGCACCGCTCGGCTCTCCGGCCTCCACAGCGGCATCTGTCCTTCCTGAGGTGGCCACCAGGGGGCACCTGTGAGCACGGCGGGCAGGGCCCCAGTAGGTCAAACCTCAAAAAGAGCCAAGTCTGGGGGGCCAGCGGTGGCATGGCAGGTGCTCACTCTGCTTCAGCCATGTTCCTGCCTCAGGACCTTTGCACGTACTGTGCCCACTGCCTAAGCACTCATTTCCCTGACATTCCTGTCTCACTTCCTCCTCTTTAGGTCTCTCTATCATTTGTCTCCCTCACTCCTCATCACCTCTGGAGCAGGGGGAGACGGCAGCTACTGTCTTCTCCTTTCTTTCAACCAGCATTTATTGAGCACCTATGGTGTGCCCAGGGCAGGCGCTGGGGCTGCAGCTGACAACAGAGAGAGGGGGAAATCGCTGCTGCCAGGAACACACACCCCCACGCAGGAGGCAGCTGGGACACGAGTGTGGATGAAGATTTCAGAAAGCGGCAAAAACAAATGAATAAATAAAGATGAACAGAACATCAATGGAGTTAGGGAAGCTCAGAGAATACCAGAGACGCAGGCGGAGGCCCCTACCAAGTGCTCCGAGTGGAGGCTGAGCTAAGAAGAGGGAGCCAGACTGCCCCAGGGTGATGGGCACACAGGGGTCCCCTGCACCCAAACGGGGTCTGCAGACCCGAGGCTGCCTTGTGTGTCCAAGAGGGCTCGGGAAGAGAGGCAGCCTTGGCGATGACCTTGGCTCACCCACTGCTCTCCCTGCCCTTCCGCCAGGTCCCAGAGGCCCTGGCACCGACCCACCCGGGAGGAAGAGGAAGAGCGTCAGCCCAGGGCCGCTGTGGCCTCATGGGGTGGGGGCCACCTGCCTAGCCCCGTCGTTTCCAGGACAGCTGCAGCAGTGACTGGAACCCTCCAGGCTCAGGAAATGCAGACAGGCAAATGGCGGGAAGGGGCAGGGTGCTGCACCCACAGGCAGACGGGAATCGAGGCTGCGGGTCCCAGGTGCAACCAGGAGCCTTCCCCAGGCCCCTGTATCTGGGGAGTCCAGGCTGAGAGGCAGGAGGCACCCTGACCCCCACCCCCAATGCCCAGCTTGTCCACCTCACGAGCCTCCCTCCAAGTCTCCTGGGATGCTTCTCTCCATCCCAGGCCTGGGCCACAGTCCTGCCCCCATGTAGGACAGCAATGCTGCCTCAGTGCCTCCCGCCTCCTGGACCACACCTCCCTAACGCCCCTCCTCGGGGAATGTTCTGGAACAAAGCCTGGATCTTGCTGCCCCTCTGCTTAAACCCTCCATGGCTCCCCATTGCCCCCAGGATACAACCTCAAACACTTTCCAAACCCCTTGCTCTGGGACCCAGCACACACAGAGGTCTGGGTGCAGCCCCCTCTGGAGTGGCTGCACCCCCTCACGGTTCTCCTGGCTGTCACAGGTGCCTGTCACCAGCTCCTCTCTGCCTCCTTCTTCCTTGGGGGGGTCTGCTCTGGACTCACCGTGCACCTGGCTGCCCACCTTAACACCTGCTCCTGTTGCTTCCCACTTACCTCTCTGTCTTTCTCCCACACCTCTGTCATCCAGTGTTCCCGTGCGACATGACATGTGTGAGGGGAGGAGGGCCTCAGGCCGACTGTGACGGGCAGGGAGCACTCTGGGGGAGAGGGGAGGGTGGGGACCAGGGACTTCGCAGTAACCCTCCACAGTCCTGCTGCTTTCCTGCCCAAGACCCAGGGGCCTTGCTGCACAGCACAGACTTAGAATCTAAACGTTGAAATCTGGACCCCCTGAGTCGGGGCTTGAGCGACCCTAATGTCAGGGAGCTCACTACCTCTCATCACAGAGAGATGATCAGTTCTAGTCCCGGTCGGGGTGCCGGATTCTGTCCCGGGTGCCCCTCTTCCAGGCCAGCTCTCTGCTGTGGCCCGGGAGGGCAGTGGAGGATGGCCCAAGTGCTTGGGCCCTGCACCCGCATGGGAGACCAGGAGAAGCACCTGGCTCCTGGCTTCGGATCAGCGAGATGCGCCAGCTGCGGCGGCCATTGGAGGGTGAACCAACGGTAAAGGAAGACCTTTCTCTCTGTCTCTCTCTCTCTCACTGTCCACTCTGCCTGTCAAAAAAAAAATGGACCCAACGAGGCTGGCCTCCCAGGGACACTTGAGCCAGTGAGATGGGGTTCAGCAGACGGTACTGAAAGTGCTCCGGGGCCAGCGACCCCGATTTAAGGGTTCACTAAGCATTCTACATACATCTTGCTGGGAGGAGCTGGTCAAGAAATGAAGCTGCCAGCCGGCGCCGCAGCTCAATAGGCTAATCCTCCACCTGTGGCGCCGGCACCCCGGGTTCTAGTTCCGGTCGGGGTGCCGGATTCTGTCCTGGTTGCCCCTCTTCCAGGCCAGCTCTCTGCTGTGGCCAGGGAGTGCAGTGGAGGATGGCCCAAGTGCTTGGGCCCTGCACCCGCATGGGAGACCAGGAGAAGCACCTGGCTCCTGCCTTCGGATCAGCACGGTGCGCCAGCTGATGGCTGCAGCGGCCATTGGAGTGTGAACCAATGGCAAAAAGGAAGACCTTTCTGTCTCTCTCTTTTACTATCCACGCTGCCTGTCAAAAAGAAAGAAAGGAAGGAAGGAAGGAAGGAAGGAAGGAAGGAAGGAAGGAAGGAAGGAAGGAAGGAAGGAAGGAGAGAGAAAGAGAAAGAAAGAAAGAAAGAAAGAAAGAAAGAAAGAAAGAAAGAAAGAAAGAAAGAAAGAAAGAAAGGCAGCTGCCACAGGCCCGCTACATTCCCGGGTTATATTAAGACGCGGCTTTCCTGTCCAAGGCTGTGGCTGCAGGGGAGGGGAAGGTGGGGCACTGTGGCCGATGGTGGAGAGGGCCCTGGCTCCCCTCCCCCATCCTGCAAACTGGGAACCAGTGCCTGGGGACTGTGCTGTGACCCCCGAGTATCCCTGGGTGGGGAAGCTGCGCTTAACAGAACACACGGCTGCCTGGCTTCCTGGGGTTTATCGGGCGGTCCCATCCCTGCACCCAGGCTGCGCATGCCTCCTGCATGCACAGGGGTCTTGTTTTTCTCACATGGGGAAGGGCTGTTGTCAAAATCTGTGCAAATGCACCCTCTGGGCTCCTGGGGACTGCACGGCAGGGCTGCAAAGTTCCCGCCAGGGCTGAGTTAGTGGTGCAGCCCTTAAGTCTCTGCTGGGGACCCCGCGGCCCACAGGAGAGGGCCTGGGGCGGACTCCTGCCTCCTCTTCCCATCCAGCTCCCGCTGATGCACCCCGGAGGAAGCAGCAATGGCCCAAGTGCTTGGGTCCCTGGCACCCACACTGGAGACCCACCCAGACGGAGCTCCTGTCTCCTGGCTCCTGGCTTTGATCTGGCCCAGCCCTGGCTGTTGCATGGACATTTGGGGAGTGAATCAGAGGCTGGAAGATCTCTCTCTCTCTCTCTCTCTCTCTCTCTCTCTCTCTCTCTCCCTCTCTCCTAATAATCTGCCTTTTGAACAAATATATAAATAAATCTTTTTGGAGTTTGTGGAAACTGGAATGAAAGGATCTTCATTTCGGTGCAAAGAAATCTGGACTCCCTCAACTGCTTTTCCATCGTTTGTTTTCTATGAGCAGTTTAAAGACCCCTTCATGTGCATGGATTCCAAACTTTTTTTCTGCACCAAAATAAGCGTGTCTTGCAATTCCACTTTTCATGAACTCATTGAAGTCCCCTTGTGTTTCTTTTTTTTTTTAATATTTATTCATTTATTTGAAAGTCAGAGTTACAGAGAGAGAGAGAGAGAGAGGTCTTCCATCTGATGGTTCATTCCCCAGTTGGCCACAATGGCCAGAGCTACACTGATCCAAAGCCAGGAGCCAGGAGCTTCCTCCAGGTCTCCCACATGGGTGCAGGAGCCTAAGGACTTGGGCCATCTTCTACTGCTTTCCCAGGCCATAGCAGAGCTGGATCGGAAGTGGAGCAGCCGGGTCTTGAACCAGTGCCCATATGGGATGCCAGCGCTTCAGGCCAGGGCATTAACCCACTGAGCCACTGCGCCGACCCCACCTTCCCCCCTCCCAGCCCTGATGTTTCTTAAACCTCTTAACCCTGTTCTTCAGAGAAGCACCTCTTCCTATATTTTCTCCATTTTCCATTTATGTTGGTTTTTTTTCCTTACAGGTGTCTCAGACAAACAATGTATTTTCTACTTACTGGTTTTGTTTGTGATATTCCCCTATGATATAATTTTTCTTAGTAATCTATAAAATCTTTGGGGCCAGCATTATGACTCAACTGGTGACGCCCTGACTTGCATTGCCAGCATCCCGTATCGAACTGCCAGTTAAAGTCTCGGCTACTCTGCCTCTGGTCCAGCTTCCTGCTTTTTTTTTTCTTTTTCTTTTTCTTTTTTTTTTTTTTACTTGACAGGTAGAGTTAGACAGTGAGAGAGAGACAGAGAGAAAGGTCTTCCTTCTGTTGGTTCACCCCCCAAATGGCCGCTACAGCCGGCACGCTGCGCCAATCTGAAGCCAGGAACCAGGTGCTTCCTCCTGGTCTCCCATGCGGGTGCAGGCTCCCAAGCACTTGGGCCATCCTCCACTGCCCTCCTGGGCCACAGCAGAGAGCTGGACTGGAAGAGGAGCAACCGAGACTAGAACCCAGTGCTCATATGGGATGCTGGTGCAGCAGATGGAGGATTAACCAAGTGAGCCACGGTGCCGGCCTCTGTTTTTGTTTTTGTTTTTGTTTTTGTTTAAGATTTATTTTATTTATTTGAAAGACCAAGTTACAGAGAGAGGTAGAGACAGAGAGAGAGTTCTTCCACCCACTGGTTCACTCCCCAGTTGGCTGCAATGGCCCGAACTGCACCAACCCAAAGCCAGGAGCCAGGAGCTTCTTCCAGGTCTCCCACGTGGGTGCAGGGACCCAAGGACTTGGGCCATCTTCTACTGCTTTCCCAGGCCATAGCAGAGAGCTGGATTGGAAGTGGAGCAGCTGGGTCTTGAACTGGCACCCATATGGGATACCAGCACTTCAGGCCAGGGCTTTCACCTGCTACACAACAGCGCCAGGCCCCCCAGTGCCCTGTTAATACATCTGGGAAGGTAATGGAAGCTGGCCTGAGTAGGGAGGCTCAGATGGAGTTCCTGGCTCCTTCCTCACCTTGGCCTGGTCCAGCTCCTACTGGTATGGGCATCTGGGGAGAGAACCAGCAGGTGGAAGATTCTCTCTCTCTTTCTCTCTCTCTCTCTCTCACACACACACACACACTGCCTCTCAACTAAACAAATAAATCTTTTTAAAAATTTATAAAATTGTTTTAGTTTGTATGTAAAATATTATAAGGTGACACCGATGTGTTTCGTACATAAGGTCTTTTCATTCTTGGCTCCTGGGCTCGTGGTTTAATACGATATTGTAAAAGTCGCTCTGTAAATTCCCACTACCATCACTTGCCCTTTCACATTGTAACTTTAGCCCACCTCGAAATTTTGCTTTGCTTTTTTTTTTTCCCACACACTGAACTATTTTGCTCTACCACGTCTCTGTCAAATACAGGCGAAGGAATAGTGGACCCAAGGACCACCTGAGTTGCACAGCCCACTGTTTTCCAGGCCCGCCCGACTGGTTTTTTCCGTTTTGCTCGCTGTGGTCCTAGCTCTGCGGAGGCAGGAGCCATGGGAAAGCTCTGCCCTCTAGTGGCCATCTCGAGGATAGCAATAAGGGACGGAAGTTAGTGATTTTTTTTTAAGCTTTTTTATAATTTTAGTTGACAAACAGTATTTGTACTTACTTGTGAGGTACAGCATCATATTCTGGCACACACATACAGCATGTAACAATCAAATCAGGGCCCTTAACATTTCCATCTCAAATATTCTCATTTCTGTTACAAAATGTTTTCTGATTATTTGGAAATGTATAATTAATTGTTGTACACTATTGTTTTATGAAAAAGGAAGGAATAACTTTTTAAAGATTTACTTATTTATTTATTTATTTATTTTGACAGGCAGAGTGGACAGTGAGAGAGAGACAGAGAGAAAGGTCTTCCTTTGCCGTTGGTTCACCCCTCAATGGCCGCCGCGGTAGCGCGCTGCGGCCGGCGCACCGCGCTGATCCGATGGCAGGAGCCAGGTGCTTCTCCTGGTCTCCCATGGGGTGCAGGGCCCAAGCACTTGGACCATCCTCCACTGCACTCCCTGGCCACAGCAGAGAGCTGGCCTGGAAGAGGGGCAACCAGGACAGAATCCGGCACCCCGACCGGGACTAGAACCCGGGGTGCCGGCGCCACAGGTGGTGGATTAGCCTATTGAGCTGCGGCGCCGGCCATATTTATTTATTTCAAAGGCAGAGTTACAGAAAGAGAGGGAGACACAGAGACAGAGAGAGATTTTCTATCCACTGGTTCACTCCCCAGATGGTTATAGTTGAAGCTGGGCTGATCCAAAGCCAGGAGCCAGAAGCCAGGAGCTTCACCTGGGTCTCCCACGTGGGTGCAGGGGCCCACAAACTTGGGTCATTCTCTGCTGCTTCCCCAGGTGCATCATCAGGGAGCTGGATCCAAAGTGGAGCAGCCGGGACTTGAACCAGCTATAGCGGATGACGGCACCGCAGGCAGCAGCTTCGCCCATTGCACCACAACGCCAGCCCCAGGCTTAAATCTCTTAAAGCTAAAAGCAGGACTAGTTCCCAGGCCCTTGCTTGTATCACTCCCCAGGGGTATAAACCCATGAAGCTGAGAGCAAGGACTCAGGTGGACACACAGACACCGTGCTCTTAGCAGGATGGCTCACGACAGCCAAAAGGTAAAAGCAGCCCAGCTGTCCACTGATAGACAAACCAGTCATACATGCCACATACGTACAATGGAATATTAGCCACAACAAGGAAGGGAGTACTGGCACCTGCTACAACGTGGAGGGACTCTGGGGACACTGTGCTCAGTGGGAGACGCAGACATGGAAGGACACACCCTGCAGGACCCCACTCCTAACAGGTCCTTGGAGAACTCAGAGCCACAGAGACAGGACGCAGAGTGGGAGTGGGGGCGCCGGAGCTGGGGAGGGACAGAGCTTCAGTCTGGTCAGAGGAGAAGGTTCTGGAGGCAGACAGTAGTGAGGGCTGCTCAGCCCCAGGAGTGCGCTCAGTACCGCTGAGCCGTGCACCTGACAGGGGTTAAATGGTGCGTTTAATGCTTCATGGATTTCACCACCAATGCAAGCAGAAAATAGCCAGGAGGGCTGAGGGCCCTCCCTGGAGGTGGGACGGGGCAGGCGAAAGGGCAAAGGGCAAGAGGAGAGCCAGATTACACAGCTGAGGGGACGTCAGCCGTGGTAGGTGGGGCTGCATGGGACAGCACACCGTTCTCCAGCATGGCTCCAGCCACGCTGGCCTCCTGTCTGTCAACCATCCTGAGCTCAGTCCTGCCTCCTTGCTTCTGCCCGGGCACCTGCTGCCACCCAGAATGTTTCTCCCACAACCCATGGCTCAGCACCCCGACCTTCCTGCCCCGCCCAGTCTCTCATTGTTCACTTCCTGTCTTCATGGCCTTCCTCCGGGGTGTGCTTCCTGGTTCACGGTTTGCCTCCTGCACTGCACCGTGAACTCCTTCCGAGGCTGGAAGCGGGTAGGGAGGTCATATCTCTCTTGTTGCCTGTGTGATCTCACACCCGTGACAGTGCCCTGTAAACAGTAGGCGCCCCATAAGCAAATGTGGCATTCAACCTATTGACTACAGCATCTGTGGTGTCTGCCTGAGTCCCCTGCTTTGAGCCTGTTTCGGGGAGGGGGTGGGGGTTGTGCCTCATGTGCCTCCCTGGGGACAAGTGTGGAAGTCTGGGTCAGTGAACGCTTCATTTTCTATTTCTTTATTTGGAAGGCAGAGAGACAGAGACAGACAGGAAGACATCCTCCACCAGCTGGTTCACTCCCCAATGACCACAACAGCCAAGGCAGGGTGAGCGCGAAGCCAGGAGCCCAGATTCAACCTGGGTCTCCCATGTGGGTGACAGGGACTCAAATACGCAAGCCCTCACTGCTGCCTGCCAGGGTCTGCATTAGCAGGGAGCTGCATCAGCAGCAGAGTCTGGACTTGAACCCAGACTCTTTGATAAGGGATATGGGCGTTGTCCAGAGAGGCAGGTGCCTGCCCTAATGAGAGTTGTATTGAGGGTTTTGAGGGAGGCCCAGGAGGGGAATGGAGGGTCTCCACGCGTTCCCACAACTGCCCAGTATTTGCCACATGTGTGTGTTTAAGTCTTTTGTGTGGGGCTGCACTGTGGCATAGCAGGTTAAGCTACCACTTGCGACACTGGCATCCTGTGCTGGAAGCCAGGTTCAAGTCCTGGCTGCTCCACTTCTGATCCAGCTCCCTGCTGATGTACCTGGGAAAGCAGCAGAGGATGGCCCACGTGCTTGGACCCCTACACCCATGTGGGAGACCCGGATGGAGTTCCTGGCTCCTGGCTTCAGCTTGACCTAGTCCTGGACATTTTGGCCATCTGGAGAGTAAACTAGCAGATGGAAGATCTCTCTTCTCTCTCTCTCTCCTCTCTCTCTTTTCTTCTTCTTCTTCTTCTTCTTCTTCTTCTTCTTCTTCTTCTTCTTCTTCTTCTTCTTCTTCTTCTTCTTCTTCTTCTCCCTCACTCTGTCACTCTGCCTTTCAGATAAATTTTTTAAATCTTTATTGTAAAAAGGCTCAACGTGGCTTTGTTTGCCCCTCTGCAAGCAGCCACAGGGCATGCGTCTCCGTGTCCCTTCCGTGCGGCCACGAGGAGGTGTGCGCTCATGCGGGAACTCATGCTTGTGGTTGTCTCCCCTCTGGGCCCCGTCTAGGGCTGTCCCTGCAGCTTCATGTTTCCAGGGGTCACGGTCCCACGGTGCTCCAGCATATGCATCTGTGTGCAGTGGGACTCAGCAGCGAGTGTCCACCGAGCAGTTCTCAGGTGCCGGTGCCCGTGGCTCTCCCTGGGGTGGGTGTTTGGTCATCGAGACATTGCTTAGGATGCCCACAACTTGAGAGAGAGAGAGAGAGAGAGAGAGAGAGATCTCCCATCTGCTGGTTCACTCCCCAAACGGCCACAATGACTGGGACTGGGCCAGGCTGAAGTCAAGAGCCAGGAGCTCCATCTAGGTCTCCCATGTGGGTGCAGAGACCCAACACTTAGGCCATCTTCCACTGCTTTCCCAGGTGCATTGGCAGGGAGCTGGATCAGAAGTGGAGCAGCCAGGACTTGGTGTTTCAATATAGGAAGCCAACGTCACAGGCAGCAGCTTAACCCGCTGCAGGACGTGACTTTCCATCCAGCTCCCTGCTAATTGCCCCCTGGGAGGCGGCAGTGATGGCCCAAGTACTTGGGTCCTTGCCACCCACATGGGAGATCTGCATGTAGTTACAGGCTCCTTGTTTGGGCCTGGCCAGGCCCTGGCCATTGTGGGCATTTGAGGAGTGAACGAGCAGATGGGAGATCTCTCTCGTCTGCTTCTCTGCCTTTCAAATAAAATGGAAATAAATAGGGGGGGAAATGTTAAATGCTATTACCTCTGGTTTTAGTGAAATCGATCAATAAAAGAAACATACTCCTCGTGCCAATTTCCTGCTGCCAGTGTGATGTCGCTGCACACGGAGGTGGGCCAAGGCGTGTAAGCTTCCAGCACTGCCATGGCGTAAGGAATCTCAGCTCCCAGAAGGAAAACCTGGGACAACACCTAGGAAGTAGTGGGCATTTTTATTGTGGTAAAATAAATGACACAACATTTACTACTGTGACCATTTTCAAGTTCCTTGGCGAGCTCTCTCTCCCTCATCTCTCAAGTATCTTTTTAAAAAGATTTATTTATTTATTTAGAAGGCAGAGTTACAGAGAGACAGAGGGAGAGAGAGAGAGAGAGAGAGAGAGAGAGAGAGGACTTCCATCTGCTGGCTCACTCCTCAGAAGGCTGCAACAGCTGGAGCTGTGCTGATCCACAGCCAGGAGCTTCTTCCGGGTCTCCCACATGGGTGCAGGGGCCCAAGTACTTGGGCCATCTTCCACTGTTTTCCCAGGCCATAGCAGAAGAGAGCTGGATTGAAAGTAGAGCAGCCGGGACTCCAACTGGCACCCATATGGGATGCTGGCACTGCAGGTGGTAGCTTTACTGCCTATGTCACAGCATTGGCCCATCAAGTTATATATATATATATATATATATATATATATATATATATATATTATTTATATATAATATATAAAATATATTAAACTATAAATATATAAATATATTATTTATATATAAATATATAAAATATATTTATATATAATGTATTTATTTTGAAAGAGTTATAGAGAAAGAGGGAGAGAAAGAGGGAGAGAGATCTTCCATCTGCTGGTTCACTTCCCAGATGACCAAAATGGCCAGCACTAGGCCAGGCTAAAGCCAGGAGCCAGAGCTTCATCCGGGTCTCCCATATGGGTAGCAAGGACTCAAGCACTTGGGCCATTTTCTGCTGCTTTCCCAGGCCACCAGCAGGGAGCTGGATTGGAAGAGGAGCATCTGGGACATGAGCCCAAGCCCATATGGGATGCCGGCATTGCAGCCAACAGCTTTACCTGCTACACCACAATGCCGGACCCAGATTAATCTTTTTTTTTTTTAAAAAAAGGCCACATCAGGGCCGGATATGGTGGTACAGTGGGGTAAGCCACCACTTGCAACACCAGAATCCCACATTGCCGTGCTGGTTGGAGTCCTGCTACTCCACTGCTGATCCAGCTCTCTGCTGATGCTCCCGGACGGCAGTGGAGGATGGCCCAAGTGCGTGGGCCCCTGGCACCTGTGTGGAAGACCAGGCTGGAATTCTAGACTCCCAGTTTCAGCCTGGCCCAGTCCCAGCCGCTGAGGCCATTTGGGTCATGAACCAGCGGATGGAAGACCTCTCTCTCTCTCTCTCTCTCTCTCATCTCTCTAATTAATTAATCATGGGGTTTTTTCTTTTTTTTTTTAAGCCACGTCTGAGCCGTTCCTCCCAATCCACACTGAGTTGCTCTCAAGCAGCTGAGCCTCTTACGTGGGAAGACAGAAATCAGCGTGTGAGTGAGACGGGGGCCTGAGGAAGGCACAGCCCCCTGTGGAAGGAGGTGCAGCAACCTGGGGCGCAGCCGGAAGTCTACATGGCCAAGGCCTGCGCGTACCACGGCAACAAGGCAGGTGGGCCCAGCTTGCCCACCAAGGAAGGCACCCAGAAGAATCCGCTCTGCCCAGTGCCGAGTGAGCTGCCTCATCGAGGGACGAAACTTGGGAGGAATTTCCCCTGCTCCACACTCAGCAGAGCCTCTGTCCCAGAGAAGTGGCCGAGGGGACCAGAGGTGGCAGGAAGACCTGGGCCCCATTCCCTTCCAAGCCCTGGTCTGGATACAGAGTACGTTCCCAGCTCCCACTCCCAGCCCTGTGCTGAGCCATCAGCCTGGCCCCCCGGGGGAATCCTCTCCACCGAACCTGGCAGCCTTGCTTACCCCAGCCTAAGCAGGGATGCAGTCTCATCAGATCCGTCTGGAGAGGCGCCGGGCCCCGTCACGCTTCGCAGCCTTGCTGACCGCTCCTGTCCGTCTTGCACCTGCCGTGCTGGACGGGCAGGCACTGCCCACCTGAGAGGCCGTGGGCAGTGTGAGTACACACCTACCCCACGCTCCCTGTGTGCACTCACGGGCCAGCCCATGCCTCCCTCTGCGAACTCACATGCGCGTCCCCTGAACCCATGGCTTCCACAGGAAGCTGTCCTCACCCCCACCCCTGGTTCCCCGCCCCACTGCCTCAGCACACCTGCGGGCGCAGACACCAGGGAGGGGTGGGGGGACAGCTCTTTCCGCCCTCTGTGCGCCTCCCGGGGCCTGCATGGTGGCACAGGCCGGCGGGCGGTTGAGGAAGAGGAAGCTGGGGGAAGAGCTGGGTCACCCTGTGGTTACGCCACACTCTGGCCGGCCATTGTGCCCCTGGAACCACGGCCGTGCAGCCTGGGGCTGCAGGATTCCCCAGCGCGGAGATCCAGGCTCCATCTGGTGAGTCACCAAGCTGGGTGTGAAGGGACACAGAGACTGGGGGACCGGGGACAGCAGGCGGACTGACCGGGTGCAGCGTCTCTCCACCCTGCCATCAGCCATCAGCCTGCTTCCCGTGTAGCTCTACGGTCACGAGAGGTCATCCAGGGGCTGGGATCCGTGAAAAGCCAAGTGACAGAAATCCTCCATCGGCTGGTTTGCTCTTTAAATGCCTGCAGCAGCCAGAGCTGGGTCAGGCTGAGGCAGGAGCCAGGGGCTCAGTGTGGGTGTCCCTTGTGAGGGGGGGGGGGGGGCAAGCGCTTGAGCCGTCGCCCGCTGCCCCCCAAGTGTGCTGTAGCAGGGGGCTGGCCTCAGCAGCCAGAGCCGGGACTTGAACCCAAGCCCCTTGATGTGGGACAAAGGCAGCCCGAGCACTCTGTGCCAATGCCACTGCCCACCCTTTCCTTCTTAAAGTGCTGACTTGGGAGGGTCTCCCACTCTCAGCCCTTCCTAAAGGGGATGCTGGGGGGTGGGGGCGGGAGATCCAGCCTGCTCACTAAAGCTGCTTATGGTTGATGGGAGAAGGCTCCCCCTCACTCTTGGACGAACCCCTCCCCCCACTGCTGCCATGCGAGGACCCAACCCCCTCCCCTGGGGGAACGCCCACACCCAGCTGCTGGCCTAGGGGTGGGGCGAGGAGGGGAGGGGGCTGTGGTTTGTGTGGGGCACACCCGTGTCGGCAGCTTCCTGCCAGCCCAGTGTCATGTGTTCCTGACACGAGCTCCAGAGGATCGGGGGTCTGAGAGGGCGGCCCCAGAGCCAGGAGGGGGAGAGTTTGGAGCACAGGTGGTCAGAATCAAGCAGGCAGAGCAGGGGAGTCGGCTGGGGATGGGCTCCAAAGGCAGGGTGCAGGGCAGCCGGGGAGGTCGAGGGGTCATCCCTGCCATCACCACCGCCTTGCCCTGTGAGTGCCTCTGGGAGGGCTTCCTGGCAGAGGTGAGCTCTGTGACTTCTTCAATCTCAGCAGCAAACACCTGGGAGTGTGGTTAGGGTCTCCGCCAGCCCGTGACACTGCGACCATGTGTGCCTGGGCTCAGTTCCGTGTTAGTGTGATGCTGTTGTGTGGGACAGATGTGGGTATCAGTCCCGGCTTGCTCACCCCCGTGTGGCTGTGCGCAGAGACTTCGCCTTCCTCAAAGAGTCGTCTGGAGACCTTGTACCTGAGACCTTAGCGCAGGGCTGGGCACAAAAGAGGAGCTGGGAACCGTCCCTCCCTACCCCGTCCCTGTCTCAGAGGCTTGCTTCCGAGGCAGTCCCCTCCCGCACACCAGCCTGTGGTTCTGAGCGACCAAAGACGGATGCGTGATGGATCCCGATCTTCCTTGGTTCTTTGTTTGAGAGACAGAGACACAGAAGCATAGGCTCCCATCTGCTGGTTCATGCCCACAGTGGCCAGAGCGGGGCTCCGATCCAAGCCAGGAGCCCAGAACTCAGCCCAGGTCTCCCAGGTGGGTGGCAGGGCCCCAAGCACTTGAGCCTTCACTGATGCCTTGCAGGTCTGCGTCGGCAGGAAGCAGGAGCCGGAGCCAGAGCCGGAGCAGGGACTTGAACCTGGGCTCCCTGATTTGGGACCCGGGTGTCTTAACTGAATCTTAACGGCTGCACCAAACGCACACCCAGCTCCCAGTGTTTGGGGAAGTAGTGTAGCCTCGCCCCAGTCACAGTTTTGGCTTTTTGTGGGTTCAGCTACCCGTGACCAGCCAGTCTGAAAACATTATGTACTATGAAAGAGTGTGTGAGAGAGAGAGACAGAGAGACAGAGAGAGGGAAACTTCACATAACTTTTGTTACAGTTCACTGTTACAATTGTTTCTTTTAGCTAGTGTTGCTAACTCCTTACTGTGCCTAATTTAAAAATTAACCTTTTATATAGGAAAAAGAATAGCATGTACAGGGTGCAGGAACCCAACCCTTGGGCCAGCACCGCTGCCTCCCAGGAAGCTGGAATGAGGAGCTGGAGCCAGGGACGGAACCCGGGCACTCTGAGAGGGGACGCAGGCTCCCTCGGGTGTGTGCCTGTGAGGGGGAGGCTTGGGGGTCATCTGCTTATGCCGTGAGAGCTAGAGTCACGAGCAAGGACCAGAGGGAGTCTGCAGGGCCAGTGGAGGGGGCAAGAAGTGGCCAGGGACACTGTGGGGACAGAGCTGACAGGCAGGTGGTGGCAGGAAGATGGGTCCTGCCAGGGAGAGACGCTGGGAAGGACGGAGGAGGAGTCCATGGTACCAGGAAGGGGACGCTGGAAGGCCCCCAGGAGTGGACCCCAGAGGGAGCTCCGAGGGGAGGAGGCTGGGGGTCACACATAGAGCCAGGCTGGAGATGGCTCCTGGGGGCGGAGCAGAGACAAGGTGGGCCAGGAGGTGAGGAGGGGGCATCCTGGGACTTCCTGCCTGTGAGGCAAAGCAGGGTGGATCTGGGCTACATAGGGAGGGGGTCCTGAAGGAACAGAGCCAGGAACTTTTCTTTTCTTTTTTAAAGATTTTATTTATTTATTTATTTATTTATTTGAGAGGCAAAGTTGCAGAGAGAGGAAGAGACAGAAAGGTCTTCCATCTGCTGGTTCACTCTCCAAATGGCCACAACAGCTGGAGTTGGGCCAGGCTGAAGCCCGGAGCCAGGAGCTTCTTCTGAGTCTCCCATATGGGTGGCAGGGGCCCAAGCACTTGGACCATCTTCCACCGCTTTCCCAGGCACATTAGCAGGGAGCTGGATGAGAAGAGGAGCAGCCAAGACTGGAACCAGTGCCCATATGGGTTTCTGGTGCTGCAGGCAGAGGCTTAGCCTAGCATACCACAGCACCGGCTCCCAGAAATTTTTATTTTCAACTTAATATATTGTGTAGCTTTAAAATATTTATTTTAAAAAAAGATTTATTTATTGATTTGAAAGGCAGAGGAAGAGGGTCGGGGGGAGGTCTTTCATTTGCTGGTTCACTCCCCAGATGGCTGCAATGGCCAAAGCTGACCCAATCTGAAGTCAGGAGCCAGGAGCTTCTTCCTGGTCTCCTATGCAGGTGCAGCGGCCCAAGCACTTGGGTCACCTTCTACTGCTTTTCCAGGCCATAGCAGAGAGCTGGATTGGAAGTGCAGCAGCCGGGACTTGAACTGGCATCCATAAAGGATGTCGGCACTACAGGCAGTGGCTTTTACCCACTATGCCACAGCGCTGGCCCCATTTATGTATTATTTTTGAGATTATATTTTTAATTTTATATCATAGCCAAAGTCTTAGTGCTCCACTGAATAATGAGTTCAGCAAATAAAAAGCAGTGAGAGCACAGCCCAGCAGGGCAGTCATCAGATGAAAAATGTTTAACCTTGTTCATGCACATGTTAACATATTCACAGTCATTAAACTGCGGGGTATGCACCCCCGCCGATGGTGTTTAGCAAGCATTAAAACAGAGCCTGACAAGCACACGTCTACAGCAAAGCTGGCACCCGGCACTTCCTCTTTCGCTTGTCTGCAGCTGCGGAGTTCTCACATGCAAGAGTGAAGATGCAAGGCCTGGGCGCCTTCCACCAGGGGCAGCACACAGCACAGGCCTGTGTGGGCTCTCACACACCCCACACACAGCACATGCACACACCACACATGCCACATTACATAGAGAGCACGTGCACGCCACACACCATACATACCAGACTGCACACGGAGCACACAGCACAGGCCTGTGTGGGCTCTCACACACCCCACACACAGCACATGCACACACCACACATGCCACATTACATAGAGAGCACGTGCACGCCACACACCATACATACCAGACTGCACACGGAGCACACAGCACACCACGCACAGCATACAGACACCACAGCACACACATCATACACGCCATACTACACACAGAGCACACACACCCCACTTACTTTTCACACACATCACAGTACACAACCATAGATATCACACTACACACAGAGCACTCATATCACACACATAGCAAGCACACACACCACACATGCCACACTACACAGAGAGCATGCACACGCCAAATACATCATACACACATCACAGCACACCACACATGCCATGTTGCACACAGAGCACACGGCACACACATGCCACATACATCATACATCACCATACATACCACAATATATACAGAGCAAACACATGCCATGTACATCATACACCCCACATACCATACACACATTACACATCACAGCACAGCATACACATTTACACATAGCACATACAGTACACTCATACATCCTACATACCACACATACCATACTACACCATACATACATCATATGCATACCATATACACAGCACATCCCATGCCATACCCCACATATAGCCCACACAGGCCCCAGCACACACACGTGCTACACATACCACACTACACTGTGCACACAAATCAAACACACCACACACATACTATATACTTGGACATACACATCATACATACTCCAGACACAGCACACATACCATACACATAGCACATGCACATCACACACACATGTCATATACATACCACAGCACACGCCACAGCACACAGGTGGACACACACAGAGATGAAGACACAAGAATGCAGACTCACAGAAACCCAGACACAGACACCACAACTCCAAGATTCCAGAAAAAGGTGTTGCGTGTGGATCCAATCCCATGAACAGCAGTGCGCATTTCATACACACAGTCACAGAGACTGGTTTTTAATTTTTTTTAAATTATTTATTTGAGAGGCAGAGTTACAGACAGACAGAGGGAGAGACAGAGAGGTCTTCCATCTCTGGTTCACGCCCCAGATGGCTGCATCGGCCGGAGCTGCACCGATCTGAAGCCAGGAACCAGGAGCTTCTTCCAGGTCTCCCACGTGGGTGCAGGGGCCCAAGGACTTGGGCCATCTTCCAGGGCTTTCCCAGGCCACAGCAGAGAGCTGGATCAGAAAAGGAGCAGTTAGGACAGGAACGGGCACTCAGGTGGGATGCTGGCACGGCAGGAGGCTTATTAGTCTACTACACCACAGCGCCGGCCCCACAGAGATTCTCAGACAGCTGGCCTCAGACATGCCAACACTCAACACACACTCAGACGCCCCAAAACACACTCTTGCCCCTGACACAGCCTGCACTGTCAGACACACACATGGATGACGACACCCACACATGGATGATGGCGCACACACAGGCGATGACACACACGCCAAAGATCGTGTGCCTATACACACAGACTCCCCGCAACTCCCTGGCTGCTTTGTTTTCCCTGGGAACGTCCGATCCAGCCAGGGCAGGGGCAGCCTTAGGACCTGGTCATGGTGGTGTGCGACACCCGGAGCTTGACCTCCCCGAGCCCAGAATCGCTGAGCCCCTCACCCTTCACCCCGAAACCCCAGGAGCCCATGAGCTGACGCCTCTGGCGGACCCTGGAGGCAGCCTCCGCCACTGCTGCTGGCAGCCCCGGGCTGGCAGGGATCCCCAGCCGGCTCCTGCCTCCCCAGCCTCCCCAGCCCGCGCCGCCGCCGCCGCCGCCGCCGCGCACTCACAGTCTCGCGCGCACGCGGGGGTCCCATGGCTGACTCTGCACTCCACCACTCCTGGCCGGCCTTCTCCAAGCTCTGGCTGCGACGGTGGGCCTTTAAGAGAGGTAAGGGGAAGCTGCGACTGGCTGGCCCCCCTCCTCCGCGCCGGGCTTCCCTGGCGGCCCCGGCCCGCTATCCCCTCCCACCCGCCACCCCGACCTCCACGCGCCCTTCCTGTCCTGGGCGCAGACCGCCTGGACTCCCCAGGAGCCGCTTGTCTCCTTCTCTGGTCAGGCACGGCTCCTCCCAGGCCCAGCCATGAAGTTGTCTAGTGTGGAGGACTTCCTAGGGGCACCCTGGTGACGCCCCCTGGGGTCTCTCCAGGACCAGGCTCGGGGTGGTGCATACAGGGGTGAGACGTGACACTCAAGGGCAGAATGGGTGGTTCGTGTTCACCTACCCAGGATTCCAGTGCCTCAGTTTACCTCTACGGGGGACCACAGAGTCCCTTTATCCCCTAGGGTCTGAGTGCACTGGGCTTACAAAGAGACATCTTTGCAAAGAAGAGAGGGTCAACCCTTGGAGAGAATTAGATGGTGTCTGGGACCCCAGCAGATGGAGCCAGGGACAGGTAGGGCAGAGTGAAAGGTGAAAGGAGCTGGCCTCCTGCGTGTCCCTCACGCCCCCTGCCCTCCTGTCTGAGCCCCACCTGGTCAGGCCAGCTGCACTGCTCAGTTTCAGCAAATATTGGCACCATCGGTTTTCGAGGTAGCAAGGAGTTTCCCCGAAGGAGGGGGCTGATGGGAAAGTTCTTTAGCTCATCGTTTCCACAGACTCCTGGCAGACTTGCTGGGGTCAGGAAGCAGGCAGGAGAACCAGGAAACCCAAGGCTGGGGTTGGGAACAGAGAGGGCGGCTGGGAAACAGGGCCACCATAGAAGAGATGACGGACATGCAGAGCGCAGCCGCTGCCTGTGGTTGAGCCTTTGCAGAGTTGAGCTCAGAGAGGCTGAGTGACTTGCCCCATGTCACACAGCAGGTGCAGCACCAGAGGAGCCCTGATTTGAAGCCAGTCATGTGTGAGGCCACCTTTGTGATGTGTTCTGAGTGGGGTCCCCGGGGAGGGATTTCCAGTCCATCTGTGGATGGCGATCCTGGGGAGTCCTCCTGAAGGGTCTGCTCCTCTCCTGGCCGCCCAGCCCACCCTGCCTCCCACACAGGTCGATGCTGTAATTTATAGGCCAGCAGGTGGGGGAATGAGCTCTGAGAACCTCGGCGACTTTTACACCCTTTTATGGCTGGTGCTCGGGGGATGGAGGAGGAGGAGGCTGCCTGGGACCTGAACTCGGGCCGATGGCGGCTGCTTGGATGGAGGTGTGAGCAGGGAGCACCTCCCCCTGCCACAGCTTAGCTCTCCTGGGAGAGAGTCTCCCTCGCAGTGTCTCTCCGTCTCTAGCTCTGGGCTGAATGGGCATTTTGTGTCCTTCTTAAGCTCTGTCGTTTGCTGTCAGGGCCCCGAGTCAGACTTCCTGAAGCAATGCTGGGGTTCAGCATGTTTTTTTTTTTTTTTTTTTGGACAGGCAGAGTGGATAGTAAGAGAGAGAAAGAGAGAAAGGTCTTCCTTTTTGCCGTTGGTTCACCCTCCAATGGCCGCTGTGGCCGGTGCACCTCGCTGATCCGAAGCCAGGAGCCAGGTGCTTCTCCTGGTCTCCCATGTGGGTGCAGGGCCCAAGCACTTGGGCCATCCTCCACTGCCTTCCCAGGCCATGGCAGAGAGCTGGCCTGGAAGAGGGGCAACCGGGATAGAATCCGGCGCCCCAACTGGGACTAGAACCTGGTGTGCCGGCGCCGCAAGGCAGAGGATTAGCCTGTTAAGCCATGGCGCTGGCCCATTTCCCCATTTATAATGAGTGCACACGGAATGAGTGAGTTCCGGGTCTCACTTCGGTTCCCTTCCTGCTAGACTTCTATGCCACCATTCTCCCCCTCCCCCACCTTCTACATCTCTACCCATCATCCCCTCAGAATGCAATCTCCTGAATGGGGTGCATCACAGCACCTGGACACGCTCATGTCGTTTACCTGCCGACTATCCACCCATTCATCCAGACAACCGGACACCAACCCATGCATCCATCCACTCACCCATACACATAAGCATACATCCACTCACCCATCCATCCGTCCCTTCATTCACCACCCACCCATTCATCCAGGTATCCAAACACCCATCCATCTACTCAGTCATCCATATATACGTGTACACGCATTCACCCATCCATCCATCCATCTGCCCATCACCTACCTACCCATCCATCCACTTACACATATATACGTCCACTCACCCACCCATCCATCCATCTGCCCATCACCTACCTACCCATCCATCCACTTATACATATATACATCCACTCACCCATCCATCCGTCCATCTGCCCATCACCTACCTACCCATCCATTCTCTTATACATATATACGTCCACTCACCCATCCATCCGTCCATCTGCCCATCACCTACCTACCCATCCACTTATACATATATACATCCACTCAGCCACCCATCCGTCCACTCATCCACCCATCCACCAATCCATATATCCATACACACTTTCATCCACCCAGTCAACCACTCATCCACCCACTCACTGGTCCTTCTTTCCTTCCTTCCATCCATCCAACCATCCATTCTTTCGTCCCCAAACTTAGGAGCACTGACTATACCCAGCCTAAATCAGCACAGGACAGGACAGCCAAAAGGTTGTGAACCCTCGTTTTGACTTCAGAAATATCTTGAGTTCAAATCTGTGCTCTTCCTTGTAACATACCGATCTTGGTTAAAAAAGAAAAATAGCACACCTGTGTAAGTCTCAGCTTTGCCTCTATAAGATGAGAACTCATAGGGTTGCTGTGAAGATAAGAAAAGAAGTCCAGGATGGGTTTAACGTAGGCTAGGCATATAGGAAGTGACCACTGTGTATATGATTTTACTACTTGGAACTTGTGTGTTTAAAAGTGGGTCATATACTGTCCTTGCCCTCACAGACCTCATATCCTGGAGCAGGGATCAGTGAATCTTTCTGTAAAGGAACCGGCAATAAATCCCTTCAGTTTTATAGGCCAGGTGGTCTCCGACGCAGCTTCTGCATCTGACACTGTAGTGCAAAAGCGGTCATGGATGTTACACACATGAATGGGCGTGGCTTGTGACTGTAAGATTTTATGTAGGCCAGCGCCGCGGCTCACTAGGCTAATCCTCCGCCTTGCGGCACCGGCACACCAGGTTCTAGTCCCGGTCGGGGCGCCGGATTCTGTCCCGGTTGCCCCTCTTCCAGGCCAGCTCTCTGCTGTGGCCAGGGAAACCGAGGTCGGGACAGCTTGGTGTTGGGGTGTGTGAGCCACTATTGGGTAGTGATGACTGGAGACCACTGGAAACAAAATCAGAGCTCAGTGTGTGACCCCAGGATCAGGGCTCAGCCTGGGACCAGGTTGAGGCTTCAGTTTGTGATCGGAGTTGGGGTGCAGTTTGTGGCACTAGGATAGGGGCTTGGAATATGACACCAACAACCAGGCTCAACCTGTGAGAGCGGAATGAGGCTCGGCTATGGCAGCAAGATCAGGGCTCAGGATATACCACAAGGATCAGAGCTTCGATCATGGCTTCGGGATGAGGTTCAGTCAGTGACACGGGGATCAGGGCTCAACCTATTGTAGGAGGATGGGACTCAGTACATGAGACCAGGAGGAAGCTCAGTGTATGATGCAAAAACTGAGGCTCAATCTACGAAACCTGTGTCCGAGTTGACGTCATCATCAGGTCAAGTTCAATCTGCTCCTGGGTCAGAATCTTCATAAAAGCTAAACTCATCCCTGCTCTTTCACCTTTAGCTTTTGGACCCCGGCCCTTCGGGGTTCACAGATACAGGGCGTGGGATTCTGCCTATGGCCTCTCCAGGCTGTAAGAGTTCTGCCCGCGGAGGCAGACAGACCTGGAGCTCACCTACAGCCTCTACTTGACTGGCAGACGGCAATGGCCCTTTCTCCCTGAGCTCCCATAAGCCTCCAGGACACATCCCCACATCTGGCTTTTCTCCTCCTTCACAGCCTGTGTGTTTATTTCCCACATTTCTCTGAGTCATAGATGCTGCCCTGACTTCAGGGTAGGAGATGGGGAGATGCAAAGCTCCACAAGAGCAGCAGAACAGAGTCCTTGCCACGGGCCAGGGAAGGCGGCCAGGAAAACGGCCATGGCGGAAACCATGGCATTGCCATGGCATTGTTTATCCATTCACTGTTGATGCAAGGTTAGCCTCCGAGTGCATTTGCCTTGAATTGACTGGAGCTGAAACCTCAGTCCCCTTGTGCACCTGCCCCACCCAATGCTCTAGCAATTTCTTTGTAACCACTTTATTGAGAAGTAATTCATGCACCATACAATTTACCCATTTTCAAATAAAGATTTATCTATTTATTTATAAGTTAGAGTTACAGAGAGAGAGAGAGAGAGAGAGAGAGAGAGAGAGCTCTTTCCTCTGCTGGTTCACTCCCTCAAATGACTGCAACGGCCTGAGCTAGGCTGAGCTGAAACCAGGAACCTGGAAATCATCGGGGTCTCCCATGTGTGTTCAGGGTCACAGGCACTTGGGCCATTTTCTGCTGCTTTCCTAGGTGCATTAGCAGGGAGCTGGATTGGAAGCGGAGCAGCTGGAACTTGACCAGCACCCATATGGGCCGGCAGAGGCTTAACCTGCTGCGCCACACGCCAGCCCTCAAATTACCGATGTGAAGTGTGTAATTCAGTGGGTTCTGGGTGTATGCGCAGCATTGTACAACCATGACTGCATCCGCTTTAGAACATTTTCCTCAAACAGAAGCTTGCATCCTTTATTTCTCAACGCATAATCCTCCAGTCCTCCCCCTAAGCCAGCCTTGGACAACGACGGGGACATTTCGTGTACATGGAGTTCTTGACTGTGTGTTCTTTGGTGACCAGTTGCCTTGACATAATGTAATGTCTTCAAGGGTTATCTCTGCTGAATTATGTGCCAGCACTTCATTCCGTTTTGTGGCTGAATAATATTCCATTATGTGGATAGACCACATTGTGTTTAGCCATTGCATCCATGGAAGGACATTTAGATTATTTCTACCTTTTGGCTGTTGGGAAAAAAAATACTTATTTTTTATAAAGTTTATTTATTTATTTATTTAAAAGGCAGGGTTACAGAGAGAGAGAGAGAGAGAGAGAGAGAGAGATCGATCTTCCATTCTCTTGTTCACTCCCCAAATGGCCAAAATGGTCAAGGCCGAGCCAGGCTGAAACCAAGAGCCAGGAGATCCATCTGGGTCTCCCACATGGGTAACAGGGACTCGAGCACTTGGGCCATCTTCTGCTGCTTTCTTAGGTGCATTAGCAGGGAGCTGGGTTGGAAGCAGAGCAGCCAGGATTCAAACTTTGCCCATATGGGATGCTGGCATCACAGGCTGCGGCTTAGTCCACTGCATCACACAGTTGGCCCCAGGGATAATACGGCTATACACAGGCATATACATGTTTCTGGAGAGATGGGAGTTTTCCATTCTCCAGGAAACAACCTATGAGTGAAATTCCTGGGTCATTAAGGCCAGCGCCGCAGCTCAGTAGGCTAATCTTCCACCTTGCGGCGCCGACACACCGGGTTCTAGTCCCGGTCGGGGCACCGGATTCTGTCCCGGTTGCCCTCTTCCAGGCCAGCTCTCTGCTGTGGCCAGGGAGTGCAGTGGAGGATGGCCCAAGTCCTTGGGCCCTGCACCCCGTGGGAGACCAGGATAAGCACCTGGCTCCTGCCTTCAGATCAGCGCGATGCGCCAGCTGCAGTGCGCTGGTCGCGGGAGCCATTGGAGGGTGAACCAACAGCAAAGGAAGACCTTTCTGTCTGTCTCTCTCTCTCTCACTGTCCACTCTGCCTGTTAAAAAAAAAAAAAAAAAAGAGGCCGGCGCCGTGGCTCAACAGGCTAATCCTCCGCCTTGCGGCGCCGGCACACCGGGTTCTAGTCCCGGTCGGGGCACCGATCCTGTCCCGGTTGCCCCTCTTCCAGGCCAGCTCTCTGCTGTGGCCAGGGAGTGCAGTGGAGGATGGCCCAAGTGTTTGGGCTCTGCACCCCATGGGAGACCAGGATAAGCACCTGGCTCCTGCCATCAGAACAGCGCAGTGCGCCGGCCGCAGCGCGCTACCGCGGCGGCCATTGGAGGGTGAACCAACGGCAAAAGGAAGACCTTTCTCTCTGTCTCTCTCTCTCTCACTGTCCACTCTGCCTGTCAAAAAAAAAAAAAAAAAGAAAAAAATTTCTGGGTCACATGCTAACCCTAAAATTGATTTTCTGAGGAACTGCCCTTCTATTTATCAATCTCCTTGGGATTTTTTGATACACATGCAGGTGCACATGTAACTCATTTCATTCATGTATTTATAAAATGATTTTAATTTCTGCCGTGGCTCTTGGTATGGCCTGGTGCTCTTGGTATGTCCCAAGGACCCCAGAAATTTTGCATTCATAATTGTTTTTAAAGATTTATTTATTTGTTACAGAGAGAATTACAGAGAGAGACAGAGACAGAGATCTTCCATCTGCTGTTAACTCCCTAGCTGGCTGCAATGGCCAGCGTCGGGCCAGGAACTGCTTCCAAGTCTCCCACGTGGGTGGCAGAGGCTCAAACACCTGGACTATCTTCTGCTGTTTTTTCCCAGGCCATTAGCAGGGAGCTGGACCAGAAGTGGAGCAGCCAGGATATGAACCAATGCCTATATGGGATGCCAGCATCACAGGTGTCGGCTTTACCTGCTGAACCATGACACCAGCCCCAAATTCATAATTTTTTATTCTTTTGCTTAAAGAAGGCTGCTCAAGTTGGAAAAGATCAGACTCCCAAGACTTGGTGAGCATTTTTGTACACACAGCTGAGAGCAGGGTGACGGTGAGGTGGCCGCAGACAGCCCCATCTCTGCCCCCCACTCCCTGTGCCTCTGTATTAAGATGCAGAGTGGCATCTTCACCTTCTCTTCCCCTCTGCTAGCAGCAGGAGTTAAAGGCAGGGCCCCCAGCCACACACGTTGCAGGGGGAACTCTGGGGTATTGTTGACAATCACCCTGGCTTTTATAAAAGGACTTTCCCGCTACAGACAGGGGCACTGAGCCTCAGGGAAGCCGAGCTGTGGAGTGAACAGGGACCAAGCTGGCACTTTCCCAAGGTGTCTGCCATGCCACTCCCAGCCCCCATCTCTGTCCCACCCCGGGAAGTTACTGCTTTCCCAGTGAACATGATGATCAGTCCTCATGTGTGTCCCCCTCAGTGGTCTATTCCCTCTCTTCTACCTTCACCCACCCCTCCAGCCTCACCTCCAGGCACTCTCCATCCATCCGTGCAACCTTCTGTCCATCCACCCAGCCATCCACTCTTCCTCACATTCATATGTCCTTCCACCATCCATCCATCCATCCATTTCTCCATCACCCGTCCACTCTCCCATTCACCTGTCCATCCTCCCTTCTATCCATCCATCCAAGCTACGTACATCTTTCCATCTATCCACCCATCCATCCACTCTACCATATATACAGTCTTCCTTATGTATTCTCTGTCCCCCCCATCCATCCATCCGTGTATCTATCATTCATCCACTCTTCTGTTCCCCCATCCATCCATCCATCCATCCATCCACTCTTCCTTATATACACTCTACCCTATGTATGCTCTAACCTTCCATCCATCCATCTGTGTATCCATCCATCCATCCACTCTTCTGTTCCCCATCCATCCATCCATCCACTCCACTCAGCAGTACCTGGGGTATGTTTGGGAAGGTGGTATTAGAGGGGAAATAAGGAGCATCTAGATAACAAGGCAATGGGATGTACACTCAGGAGAGGCACAAGATCTTTGGAAGTTGGGAGTTAGACAGGGGTTTTTGGAGGGAAAAGGGTATGATTTTCATGCAAGGTCATGTGAGGGTATGAATGGGAAAGTTCACAGGCAGCAAGAACAAGATACAGCAGGCAGATCCTTGAGGCTTCAGTAGCTGGGCCAAGAGATTCAACTTTTTTCCTATAAGTGGTGAGGAGCCTGCCTGGAAAATTGAATAAGCAGGGGTGGACATGATCCAGCCACAATGCAGGGAGCTCCAGAAGAGCGAAAGCCACTTTGCTTGATGTACAATCCTTACCAAGCCCCTGGAGGGTGGACATTGCCATACCCGCCTCCCATTTCTCAGAGAGACACTTTTCCTGGATTTGTGCAATTGTGAGTGGCAGGTCCTGGTTGGCCCCAGAGCCCCGAGTTTCCCCTCTCTTTCCATCCCACCCAGAATTAACTTGGAGATAATTGGAGGGAGAGAGGAGGGCTTGAGGAGAAGGGGACAACCTGAAGTTCCACCCTCAGAGATTCTTCTTCAAATGTGGGCATCTGATCTATGAACCCCTTAGCACCACCCCCAAATAAAGGCTTTCTGATAGGCATAACAAATGGATTTCAGCTCATGATCAGCTGGAGACAGCTGCTGGAAATGTATGCTGGGGATGATTCTGAATGGCTCAGCAGGAAGGAGTTTCATTGTTGATTGCAAATGTCTGCTACAGGCTCAGGGTAGGAAAGAAGTAGCATGGATGTTGGCTGAAAAGCTGCATGTGGACCGCTGTTGTGGCATGTCAGTCTAAGCCACTGCTTGCAGCGCCAGCATCCCATATAAGCACCGGTTCAAAAGCTGGCTGCTCAACCTCTGATCCAGCTCCCTACTAATGCACCTGGGAAAGCAGCAAAAGATGGCCCAAGTGCTTGGAACCCTGCCACCCATATGGAAGACCCAGATGGAATTCCAGGCTCCTGACTTCATCCTGGCCCAGCCCCAGCCATTGCAGCCACTGGGGGAGTGAACCAGGGATGGAAAATCTCAATCTCTGTTTCTGCCTCTTTCTCTGTCTCTCCCCCTACTTTTTTTGTGTGTGAGAGAGTGTGTGTGTGTCCCTCTCTCTGTCTGTCATTCTGCCTTTCAAATTAGTACATACATCTTTAAAAAAGAAACATCTTGGAGCTGGCACCCAAGCATCTTGGTACCAGCATCCCATATGAGACTGGTTCACGTCCCAGGTGCTCTGCTTCCTATCAGGCTCCCTGCTAATGCACCTGGGAAAGCAGCAGGTGACAGTCTAAGTGCTTGGGTCCCTGCACCCATGCAGGAGACCCAGATGGCATTCCTGGATCCTGGTTTCAGCCTGGCCCAGATCCTGCCATTGCAGCCACTTAGGAGTGAACCAGTGATGGAAGATTCTCTCTCTCTCTCTCTCTCTCTCTCTCTCTCTCTCTCTCTCTCTTTCTCTTTCTCTCCCTCTCTCTCTCTCCATACCTCCCTCCCCCCTTCTCCCCTTCTCTCTGTAACTCTGCCTTTCAAATAAATAAATTTTTAAAAAAATAAAGATCATTGAAAGATCTTTGCTAAGACCTCAGTCCCTTCCCCACCACCATCACCCCCATTCACAGGTGAGAAAACTGAAACCCAGAGCAAGCAGCAGCAGATGCAGGCATTGGGTGCCAACTTAGCCCTGACTCCTGGGCTCTGCTTTCTCCACAGGCTCGGAGCCCAAGCCATGCGCCCCGCCCTATGACTCAGGAGCTTCGGCCCCGGCCACCAAGAGCAGCAGTGGACCCTGGAAGTCTGGCCCGCACTTCTTCTCCACCATGGAGGACGAGCAGGCAGGTGTCCGGCTGCTGAGATGGGCAGGAGCTGATGACAACAGTGGCAGCAAGTACCCTGTGTTTAGCCCAGGCGTGTTGCCAAGCCTTTACATACATTATTTTCTCAGTGAGTCCTCGTCAGAGGTTTTACAGACAAGGACATTGGCGTTCTTTCTAGAACAGACAGAGGGAGGCAAGGCGGGTGGGTGGGTAGCAGGGTGGATGGATGGGTAGAAGAAGTGGAGGGAGCAAGGAGGGAGGGAGGGAGAGAGATGGATAGAGGGATGCGTGGAAGGAAGATAGGTAGATGGGAGGGTGGAAGGGAGGGAGGGAAGGAGGGCAGGCAGAGGGCAGGGAGGCAGGAAAAGCAAATGCAACCTAGAAAGGCGTTCTGCCCTAGTTCAGCTCCCTTGGCAGCTCAGTAAGAAGCCTGACCTCATCTGACTGCGCAGCTGTGTCCTTGCCCTCTGCCCTGGTTACCTGTTCTCCAAGCATTTGCCTTGGGAAGCTGGGCCCATGGAAGAAAGGCCCTCAGCGGTGCAGGTCCATGATGGACCTCACGTCAGGCCCTGGGCTGGTTCTGGGGCTCCTCCTGTCTGACTCCAGGTTCCAGGGAAGGGCACACTGGGGTAGAGGGCAGGACATTGCCTGGCCAGCTCTCATTCCTCCAGGAAGCCCTCCTGGATACTCTGCCTGCAGAGTGAGCTGCAGGCTCGGTTGTCCCCCAGCCTGCTGCCTGGAACCTTCTATCACACTTGATTCTAACAGCTAGGTTATTAGTTACTATCAATCAGCTCCGCGCAGTCAGGGGATCCCTATGACACCATCTAGGGCTGTCAGAGACCTGTGAAGAGGCAGGTCTCCGACTCTGGAAATGCAAACAAGACAGTGATGTCTCCATGCACTGACCAAGGGCATGCCATGGGCGGGATCTGTGCCCACACCACCCAGTGTTGACCGTGTCACTCACACAGTGGTCCTGCAGGAGAGCAGCAGTACCCCCATTTTAGAGAAGAAAAGACTGAGACTCGGAGTGTAGCCAAGGTCACATTCAACTCGTACAAACCACAGCTCAGACGAAAACCTAGACTGAGGTCTTCCTACCTGGCTGTTGTTCAAGACCATCTTCCCTTTATCTTTAGATAGATAGATAGATAGATAGATAGATAGATAGATAGATAGATGATAGATTTGAAAAGCAGAGTTACAGAGAGAGGGAAGAGAGAGAGAGAGGGAGAGAGGGAGAGAGGGAGAGAGGGAGAGAGGGAGAGGGGGAGAGGGGGAGAGAGAGCGAGAGCGAGAGCGAGAGCGAGAGAGAGAATGAGATCTTCTATCTGCTGGTTCACTGCCCAGATGGCTGCAACAGCCAGAGCTGGGCCAGGGTGAAGCCAGGAGCCTGGAACTCCAGCCGGGTCTCCCACATGGGTACACTTGGGCCATCTTCTGCTGCATTCACAGGACATTAGCAGGGAGCTGGATTAAAGTGGAGTAGCCAAGACTTGAACCGGTGCCCGTGTGGGATGCTGGCACCACAGGCGGGGGCTTTACCCATTCCACACATTGGGTGTCCCTATCCAAAATGCTTGAGACTAGAAAGAACTGTTTTTCTTTCTTTTAGAGTGTGGAATATTTGCACACCCTTAATGAGACATCTTGGGGATGTCTGCAGGATCCCACTCCTAGTCTAAACACAAGACTCAAATGTCTCACACACGTCCTACACACATAGCTTGAAGGTACTTTTACGCACTATTTTCAGTGCACCTGCGTTTTGACCTTGACCCACACCCATGAGGTCAAGTGTGGAATTGTCCACTTGAGGGTGTCACATTGGGGCTTGAAAACTTCTCAGAGCATATCAGACTTGGAGTTTTATGGTGAGGGACGCTCAACCCGTATTTGCTTGCTGTTTTGTTTGCTGGTGTTTGCTTTGTTGTTTACATGACAGCATGGAACCGGAGAAGTGATTTGCCCCAAGTTGCTTTGATGTGCTATTTTCTTTTAAGAGTGAGCAAGATGAACAACTATTTACATTTTTAAAAATAAAAGTGTACTCTCGAACTATATAAAAAGCACACATGCCGAGCACCCGTCTGAACAGTGGGAACTCCTGAGATGTTTTGACTCTGGGTTTGACTTTGGAAGGGGGCGGGGGGGGAGCAGCCATCCCTCCTGGCTCCCATGGGCCTGGGAGATGGAGCCTGGATTTATTGCATCCTCTGTGGGGTGCCAGGGCTGGTGCATTAGTGTTTCATCGGATGCTTGGAAATGCCCCCTGTTGGGCTGGCTCCTATCTTTTCTCACCCAAGAAATAAATGTTGGGGGAAAGGTGCAAGCTCGCAGGACAAGGTCCCCTGCTCCCCCTCCCCCTCGTCTTCAGTGTCCTTGCTGGTGCCAAGCCCGGGACAGCCTGTGCCCCACATGTCCCCCCTCCTCCTCCCCCGCCCCGGCTCTGGCCTGGCTCTCACCTCTGCCTCGGATGAGGGAGGCCCAGCCCAAGCCAAGAGCCTGCCCTGATGTGTTTATATTTAGGGAAGGATAAAAACCAGAGGCACGAGGAAACCTTGGGAGGCAGCAGCAGAAGAGACAGGAGCCAGCAGGAGGCTGTCCAGACACCGGGGATAGGAACGGACCCATCCCTGGGCTGGGGGAAGCCAGAACCAGAAGGAGGCTGCCGTGGAAGCCACGAGGGGGCCAGGCCATGCTGAGGCAGCAGGAGCTGGAGTTAGGAGGGGACAGAGAAGGAAGAGGAGTCAGCGCAGCTGGGAGGGAACCCAGGACAGTGGCCCCAAAGGAGAGGATCAAGAAGGAAGGGGGTGCTAGAAACCAATGTGGCGGAGGCTCAACAAGTGTCGGGTGGGAAGAGGCTGCTGTGCAAACTCCCACTCCTGGGTGGAGGCCCAGGACAGGAGGGGGAAGGCGCCCCAATGGATATTTGCCTAATTCACAACAGCAGACAGGTAGAAGCCTCAGGGTGTCCATCAACAGAGCAGTGGGTAAACGTAACATAGCGCATCCATGCAATGGAATGGTACTTAGGCTAAAAAGGGAGGGGATTCTGACACCTGCTGCAAGGTGGAGGGCCCTTGGGGACATCAGGGACACAGAAGGACAAACCCTGCAGGACCCCACTCCTAGCAAGGTCCCCGTAGCTGTCAGAACCACAGAGATAGGATGTGGAGTTGGGGTGGGGTGCTAGGGGCTGGGGAGGGAGCGTTTCCTGGGGACAGAGCTTCAGTCTGGGCAGAGAAGGCTTTGGAGACGGACAGTGGTGAATTGAGTGCTTAAAAATGGTTCAAGCTGCATATTTTGTGTTCTGTGGCCGTGATGGAAGGAAGAGACAGGGAGAGGCCAGACCTGTGACGTGATCACATGAGTGAGGGCAGGAGGAAGAGGAAGCCCCAGAGAAGCCCCTGTGCCTGGCAGCCCCTCCTCACCCATCCACATCCCCGTGCACGGCCCCACCCCCTCCTGGCCACACACAACCTGAGCTGGTCCAGCGCCTGGCTTTGCTTTGCAGGTTTTCTCTGCTTCGCATTGGAAGCTTCCCTGAAAATCCCCCAAGCCCAAGGTTTTGGGGACAAACATCCTTGAGGTGTTTGAAGAAGAGAGGCTTGCGTGGCTCTTGGTTCTGGGGGTCCCAGCAAGGCTTCTTGCTGGCACAGTCCTGGGACAGCACAGGGTGGCACATGGCAGGAAACAGGGAGCACACACATGTGTATGTGTGTGTGCATGTACACTTGTGTATATGTGCACTATGTGTGTATGTGTGTGTCTATAGGCGTATCTGTTTTGTGCATGTGTATGCTTGTGTGTACATATGTGTAGGCACATGTATTTGTGTGTGCATGTGTACATGTAGGTATGCATATGTGTATGGTTGCACATGTATGTGTGTGGTGTATATGTGTCATGTATATGTTGTGTGCTTGTGTGTATTGTGCATGTGTGTTGCACATGTGTGTACTGTATATGTGTGTGCATGTGTATGTTGTGTGCTTGTGTGTATTGTGCATGTGTGTTGCACATGTGTGTACTGTATATGTGTGTGCGTGTGTATGTTGTGTGCTTGTGTGTATTGTGCATGTGTGTTGCACATGTGTGTACTGTATATGTGTGTGCGTGTGTATGTTGTGTGCGTGTGTGTGTGTATTGTGCCTGTGTGTTGCACATGTGTGTACTGTATATGTGTGTATATATTGTGTGCGTGTGTATTGTGCATGTGTGTTGCACATGTGTGTACTGTATATGTGTGTGCGTGTGTATGTTGTGTGCGTGTGTGTATTGTGCCTGTGTATTGCACATGTGTGTACTGTATATGTGTGTGCATGTGTATGTTGTGTGCGTGTGTGTGTATTGTGCCTGTGTATTGCACATGTGTGTACTGTATATGTGTGTGCATGTGTATATCGTGTGCTTGTGTGTATTGTGCATGTGTGTTGCACATGTGTGTACTGTATATGTGTGTATGTTGTGTGCGTGTGTGTGTATTGTGCCTGTGTATTGCACATGTGTGTACTGTATATGTGTGTGCGTGTGTATATTGTGTGCTTGTGTGTATTGTGCCTGTGTGTTGTGTACACGTGTATGTGCATGTGTATGTATGTGTGTATATGCACTATGTGTATATGTGTTGTGCATGTGTGTTGCATGTATGTATGTGTGTGCATGTGTGTTTCTGTGTGTGTATATGTGCCTGTCTCTGTGTGCATGTGTGTATGTATGTATGCATGCATGCTTGAGTGTATCTGTGTATGAATGCATGTGTGTGCATATGTATGTAGGTGTGCACATATGGGTATGTGTGTGCGCATATATGTTTGTGTGCATCTGTGTGTGCATTTTATGTGTGTGCATGTGAGTGTTCATCTGTCTTATATCTCTTCTTATAAAACCACCAGATTCAATCACAAAGGCTCTACTTTGATGGTTGTGATGCCCCATCACCTCCCACCTCTTTTATTTATTTATTTGAAAGGTGTCTCTGTCTCTCTCTCTCTGTAACTCTGCCTCTCAAGTAAATAAATAAAATCTTTTTTAAAAAGAAAGATTTTATTTATTTACTTGAGAGGCAGAGTTACAGACAGTGAGAGGGAGAGACAGAGAGAGAGAGGTCTTCCTTCCGTTGGTTCACTCCCCAGATGGCTGCAAGGCTGGAGCTGCGCCGATCCAAAGCCAGGAGCCTGGAGCCTCCTCTGGGTCTCCCACGTGGGTGCAGGGGCTTAAGCACTTGGATCATCTTCCACTGCTATTCCAGGCCATAGCAGAGAGCTGGATTGGAAGAGGAGCAGCCAGGACTAGAACCGGAGCCCATATGGGATGCTGGCACCACAGGCAGAGGATTAACCTAGTGCGCCACGACGCTGGCCCCAAATAAATAAAACTTTAAAAAAAAAATACAAGGCCCCCCTGACACAGGAGTTTGGTTAGATGCTGCCGGGACACCTGTGTCCCATCGGGGAGTGCCTGGGTTTGTGTCCAGTTTCCCGCTGCTGCACATCCTGGGAGGCAGCAGGGGATGGCCCAAATAGTTGGGTCCCTCCCCCTGACATAGGAGACCTGGACTGAGTTCCCAGCTCCATCGGCCCCATCTGTTGCAAGCATTTGGGGAATGAACCAGTGGGTGGGAAATCTCTCCCTCCTTCTACTTTTCAAATAAGTAAAATAAACAGCTTCTTGGGGAAAGAGAGAGAGAGAGAGAGAAATCTTCCATCTGCTGGCTCACTCCCCCAAACAGTTGCAATGGGCAGGGTGGGACAGACTGAAGCTAGGAGTTTCATCCTGTTCTCCCACATGGGTGCAGGGGCCCAGGTGCTTGGGCCATCACCTGCTGCTTTCCCAGGTGCATTAGCCGGGAGCTGGATCAGAAGTGGAGCAGCTGGGACTGGAGCCGGTGCTCCAGTATGGGATGCTGGTGTCACAGATGGTGGCTTAACCCACAGCACCACAGTGCCAGACCTGGCAGTGCCTCCATGCAAGCTTCCTGCAGAATTCAGGAGACAAGGGACAGGTCCCCTTAGGGATAGCATCTGTCCTGTGGCCTGGGACCTCACGAGGAGCAATGGGGAGAGGCCCCCCCCCCCCCATGCAGCAAGGCCTGCCTGGGGAGAATCCTAACAAAGGCAGGGAAGGAGCAGCTCCTGTCCTGCAGATCCCGTGGGCTCAGGTTAGCCAGGAAGGCAGTCTTGAGAGCCTAACAAAGGTGGGTTTTGAAGAGTGCATAGTTCTCCAGCTAGGCTCTGGGTGGGCTGGGTAGGAGAACCGATTTTTCGGAAGTCTGGAAAGAACAGCAAATAGGGTGAGGAGGAGTGGGTGAGAGAAGTGACGGGCAGGAGAGGCCGAGCAGAAAGAATCAATGAGAGAAGTGAGAACAGTAGAAAAAGCGCCCAGAATGTGGGACAGAACAGAACTGGGTAGGAGTGTGGCCTCACCGCACCGCAGGCTCCAAACCTGGAAAGTGGGGCGACAGTGCCCTCTAGTGGATGAAGGAGACCGCGGCGTGTGGTGCTCGGCTTTGCAGTCCGGGTCGTCTTAGACCGCAAGCCTTGGCGTGCCTTGGGCTCGGCCTGAGCTGCCATCTGCTGGGTAAGGAAAGATGTTATTAAAGGTGATTGACAAAGTCAGGTATTCCAGGCTCCACCCTGGCAGGAGGCAACGGAACCAGGAGAGCAGGATCCAATATAGATTCAGCATCCCTCATCCAAAAGTCCAAGAACGCTTCAAAAACCGAAATGTTCTGATTACCAATATGATGCCAGCTGGAAGTTCCATACCTGACCTTCTGGGGTGAAATATGAAAACGCAGGTGCACTAGAAGCAGGGTCTGAGGTGGCCTCGGGCTGTGTGTGCCAGGTGCACAAGTGTGCTTCAAACAGTTGATGGAAAATGCAATGAAAAGAGAAGCTTGTTTTGGTGCAAAAAGATTTGAAATCCAGGCATAGCTTTTGCGTAATGCACATTTTCCAGGAACTTTTGTAAGACCCTACGTATGCATGGATTTCAAAAATGTTTTGCACCAAAATAAGCTTGTCTTTTAATTCCCTTTTCCATAAGCCTTTTGGGAAAAAAATAAAAGGTTATATAGGAGGAATAAGTTCTTGTGTTCTAACAAAATCCATCATAAATTTTATAAGGATACAAGATAGGAGTGCAAGGGCCCTCAACACAAAGAAATGATCAGTATTTACAGAAACAGGCATGCTAAGTACCCTAACTCCATTGTTATACATGTGTGCACTGTGTGAGTGAATTGTCACATTGTAAACATGTCTACATTGTATACACATATCAAATTACATACATGGGTACATTGCATAAATGATTCAAGTGTTCACATTGTATTCATGTATACATTGTATAAATGACTCCAACTATCACATTATATACATGTGTGCATTATATAAATGAATCAGATGATCCCATTATCTACATGTCTGTATGTATAAGCGGATCAAATTATCACATGGTTTATATGTACATAGTGTGATAATTTCAGATCACATTGTATAAGTGAATCAAATTATCACATTTGTATACACTATATACACATATCACATTGTATGTATGTATATATTATATACATGTATCAAATCATCACATAATTATTATGTGTCAATTGGAAGGCATTTGGATAACAAGTACCAAAACAATCAGATCTACTAACAAGTTTTCCTGTTACATAGCAGAGTTGGGTAACTGTAGTTCACAATAATGTATTGTACTGGGTGAAAAACTCGAGGGAATTTGTAGCCTGCAAACATAAAGACAAGACAAGAAAATGGAAATGCTAATTGCCTGATCTGACCATTATGTGCTGTGCACTATACCCCATAAAAATGTACAAGTATTACACATTAATCAAAAAAAAGTTTAAAGAAGAAATGATGCATGAGATAAAAATATAGTTAAATTTTCATTAAAGGAAAACAAAGAATGTTTCATTCTGCAAAAATAAATAAATAAAATTAAAATAAGCTGATCAGGAGCACATATGTGGCCTAGCAGTAAGACTCCCATATCAGAGTACCCAGGTTCAATTCCCCCTGCCGCTCCGGACTCCAGCTTCCTGCTAATGCAGACACTGAAATGATTAGCTGCTGAGCAGCCATGGCAGAGGTGATTATACTCACTGCCTAAGAGGATCAGACGGAGACTCAGCCGGGCAGGTGCTCGGCCAAGGCTAGGAAGACGTGGAAACCCAGGCTTCTGGCCCCTTTGGGAATAGAGCACCCAGCCCATATTGGAGGGAAGGGGGCTAGGTAGCACGCGCAGACTGGGGACTGGGCGCCTTGTGGCCAGGAGACCCCAACCCCTGCTATCTCTCAGCCAATGCCACCTTCTTCTGCCCTATAGGAGGATGGCTTTCCAGATCGGCTGGGTGAGAGTGCCGAGGACCTCAGCCTGGACTTGGAGGCTCTCCAGGGAAGTGTATATCTCCAGGACCTGGGCCTGGAGGCCCCGTCCCACAGCCAGCCTGGGGGGGCTCAGGGCAACAGCCCTCCCAGCGAAGAAACAGGAGGAGACTCGCCCTTCACCAGCTCAGTGGAGGCCCAGGGCCTGCTCAAGAGGCGCAGCTGGGAGAGGTCGCGGAGCTGTTCCGAGAACTGGCAGAGGTCAGCCCCTCAGCCCTTCCCGCCTTCCACGATGCGTCCCCAGGACAGAGCCAGGGCCCAGGCCACGCTGTCTCACTGCTCCTGCATTTTCTAGCTCTCAGATCACTTGGGGGCGGGTCATAGCCAGCTCCAAATATCCTCTTCCAACACACATGTGCTTGCACGAGCACAGAGTGTGTGTGCAAATGCCCAGATCCACGTGCATGCTACTAGGGTGTGTGTGCACAAGCCCAGACTGCAGATGGAACACACAAGAGCCCACATGTGCAACACCCCTGTGCACACTGGATGACACGCCATGCCTAACAGCTTGCATGCACAAAGCCACAGGTGCACTTGGGACCAAAACCCAGGTGTGTGCTGGGCTCCATACCCCTCACCCTCTGGCAGCTTCACAAATAGCTGGAGGCAGTAACTTTGGCCACCCCAGCCACCCTTGTCCTTCTAAGTCAACCCAAGTGGAAATTCAGCCCATGCAAAAATGGCGGATCTGCTATGCCAATGCAGCTGCCACAGTTTAATCAGGTTCCCCTCTAGACGGTTCTGTGGCCTGTCCATCCCTCCACATCCCGGAGGGAGTCAGATGGGTGACAAGTCCCAGTGAAACTTCACTTCTCTCCCTCCTCCCCCCAGGCTCAGCTTTGACGCCTCGGCTGTGGACAAAGGGCCCTGTCTCCCTCGGACGCTGGCTAGCTTTGCCCTGAACCTGTCTGGAGAGGGGCTGAAGACTTGGACCCAAGGGTGTCTGCCCAGCAGCAGGACCTCAGCGGAGCAGTCACACAAGGTGGGAGCAACCAGCAGCTGCCTCTGAGAGCAGCTCACCTCCGGGCTAGAAGCCAGTGCTGAGGGTGGGAGAAGAGCCTCACCCCTACCTGGCAGGACTCACCTGTCATGGGGGGGGAGGTGGGAGGGTTCCATGGTGTGGGAGTTGGGGGGAACCTTTCTTCTGCCAAGATAGTGAGAACATCATTTGTAGGCCGTACAAAAGTGTCAGCTTAAAACCGAGCCCGCTGTACATGCACTGGATTTCAAGTCCCACCTGCGGCTGCTGGCCTGGGCAGGGCCGGGTTGGATGACTCTGTGAGCCTTACCTGGCCACAGGATGGACACTCCCCACCCTGGCCGCTGGACCCCATGACCGACCCCTCGCTGAGCCCTGGGATTCCACCTGCATGGTCAGGCCTTTGCCGCTAACAGCACGACGCCAGACTGGGTGGGTGGCAGAGAGACGAGGCTTATCTGGGCTCACGGTTCTGCACATCCAAGGTCAAGGGGGTCCACATCTGGGGATGGCCTTCTTGCTGGAAGGATCCTGAAGGTGTACATGGCACTGTACATGGCAGCACATGTGTGTGTGCACCAAGTGTGTGTGTGATCTGTATGTGCACTGAGTGTGGCTGTGTATGTGCCCTTGTGTGTGTGTGCACTGAGTCTGTCTATGCCTTTCTGTGTGTGTCCATGTGTGTGTGTATGTGAGTCTGTGTGTCTGTTGTATGTGGATGTGTGTCTGTGTGCCTGTGTGTGAGTAGTGTGTGTGTGTGTCCATGAGTGTGTATGTCCATGTGTCTGTGTGTGTATCTGTGTGTTTATACACTGAGTCTGTATGTCTGTGTGTGAGTCTATGTGTATTGTGTGTCTGTGTGTGTCCATATGTGCCTGTTTGTGTGTGTCTGTGTGTTTATGCACTGAGTCTGTGTGAGTCTATGTGTGCATGTCTGTGTGTGTGCATGTCTGTGTGCCTGTGTGTGTGTGTCTGTGCACTGAGTCTGTGTGCCTGTGCCTTTCTGTGTATGTCCATGTGTGTGTCTGTGTATGTGAATCTGTGTATCTGTTGTGTGTGTGACTGTATGTGTGAATGTTTGTGTGCCTGTGTGTGAGTCTGTGTGTGTTCATGTGTGCCTGTTTGTATGTGTCTGTGTGTTTATGCACTGCGTCTGTGTGTGAGTCTATGTGTGTGTGCCTGTGTGTGTGTGTCTGTGTGTGTGTCTGTGTATTTATGCACTGAGTCTGTGTGTGTGTGTCTCTGTATGTGTGTCTGCCCATCTTCTGGTCCCCCCTCCTCTCACAGAGCCCGCAGGACTCAATCCTGATGACCTTGTCTGACCCTGTCGCCTCCCAGAGGTCCCCACACACACACTCACCATGGTCATGTGAAGCCTCCACCCTCAGCAATACCACGTGGGGACTGAACTCCAGCACAAAGGCGGGCATGTGGCACGGCAGTTAAGATGCTTCGCAGGATGCCCAATCTGGTATCCGAGTGCCTGGGTTCAAGTCCCGACTCCGCTTCCAATTCCAACTTCCTGTGAATGCAGACCCTGGGAAGCAGCTGGTGACGGCTGCAGTACTTGGAACCCTGCAATCCACGTGGTTGAGTTTCCAGCTCCTGGCTTTGGTCTGGCCCAGCCTCAGTTATTGCCAGCATTTGGGGAGTAGAAGGTAGAAGATCTCTCTTTCTCTGTCTCTGCCTTCTCTGCCTTTCGTTCTTTCTTTTTTTAAGATTTATTTATTTGAAAGGCAGATTTACAGGGAGGCAGAGAGAGAGAGAAAGGTCTTCCATCCACTGGGTTCACTGCCCAAATGGCTGCAACACTACAGCTGCACCGATCCAAAGCCAGGAGCCAGGAGCTTCTTCCAGGTTTCCCACATGGGCACAGGGGCCCATGCATTTGGGTCATCTTCTGCTGCTTTCCCAGGCCATTAGCAGAGAGCTGGATTGGAAGTGGAGCAGCTGGGATTTGAACTGGTGCCCATATGAGATGGTGGCACTGCAGGCTGCGGCTCTACCTGCTACACCACAGCACCGGCCCCACACCTTTCAAATAAAACAAAAACAAAAATATCGTTTTCAATTAAAAAAAAAACCCTTGCAGCGTGAGCTTCAGAGGGGACAAAACCTATTCAAGGGGCCGGCATTGTAGTGCAGAGGGTTAAGCTGCTACCTGTGATGCTGGCATCCTATATGTGCCCCATGGCTGGGGGAAGTACGTGCGTCCCCAGGTTCTGTGGAAGTGACCCTGGCCACGGCTTTGGAGCCAAACCTGGCAGGGCTGCCCCCGCAGTCCAGGCCACCTTCTGGGCTCACGGAGATGCTTGTTTCCCACAGGGGTGTGACAGCCCTGAGAAAAGAGGGCGGTCACGGTCTGTCCCCACATCCTGTGATGAGATCAGCTCCCTGAACATTGCTGCGGGTCTGGGCAGAGATGCTCCGCCTGTGCAAGGTGACCTGGTCGGGGTGGGGGTGGGGCAGGGTGGGGTGGGGGTGGAGTGGGGCGGGGCAGGTCCTAAGAGGAGGCTCCCCCCAGATGAAGCCTCCGTTGGGACCCAGAGAAGGGAAAGGAGCTGATGGAAGACTCGGGGTCCCTTCGGTGGGAATAGGGCCTGTAGCATCTGCCCTGCCCCCTGGACTGTCTCTCTCTCTCTGTCTCTCTCTGTCTCTCTCTGTCTCTCTCTCTCTCTCTCTCTCTCTGTCTTTACCTCCCTCTCTGTCTCTGAATCTCTTCTTGCCTTGGGTAGTTTTCGTTACTAGAGCAAAATTCCCGAGGCTAACTTGGCAAATAAGAGATTGACTTTGTGCTGGTGGCGGTGGAGGGGCAGGGTGTAGGTGAGGACATTCTTGGGGGCACAGCTCCAAGGCCACCCAGGATGCCTTCATCTGTGGGATGCATCCCCCACTTTACAAACTGGCCAGAATTCGAGCACCGTGGCTCACTAGGCTAATCCTCCACCTGCGGCGCCGGCACACCGGGTTCTAGTCCCGGTTGGGGCGCCAGATTCTGTCCCTGTTGCTCCTCTTCCAGTCCAGCTCTCTGCTGTGGCCCGGGAAGGCAGTGGAGGATGGCCCAAGTGCTTGGGTCCTTGCACCCGCATGGGAGACCAGGAAGAAGCTCCTGGCTCCTGGTTTTGGACCAGCGCAGCGCCCGCCGTAGTGGCCATTTGGGGAGTGAACCAACAGGAAGGAAGACCTTTCTCTCTGTCTCTCTCTCTCTCTCACTGTCTGTAACTCTACCAGTCAAATAAATAAATAAATAAATAAATAAATAAATAAATAAAACAAAAAAAAAAACAGACCAGGATTCAGTTGTGGGGGCTGCACCCCAGAGCCCCAGCCCACCTCCTCGTTTCCCAATGGCCCCACCTCTGAACACCATAGTCAATGACGTCTTTGCCTTCTCATTGCCACAGACCTAAGCCTTTGGGGATGAAGCTCCTGCAGGGGCCCCAGGACTACTCACAGCACTGGGGAATAGAGAGACACTTGGTGCAATGGTTAAAATGCTTGGAGGGAGCTAGCACTGTGCCGTGGTGGATGAAGCTGCCTCCATCCCATATGGGCACAGGTTCAAGTCCCAGCTGCTCCACTCCCCATCAGCTCTCTGCTGGTGCACCTGGGAAAGCAGCAGCAGATGGCCCAGGTGCTTGGGCCCCTGCACCCATGTGAGAGACCCAGAAGGAGCTCCTGGCTCCTGGCTTCAGTCTGGCCCAGTCCTAGCCATTGCAGCCACTCGGGGAGTGAACCAGTAGATGAAAGATCTCTCTCTCTCTCTCTTTCTCTGTAACTGTGCCTTTCAAAAACATAAAAATAAATCATGTTTTAAAGAAAGACACTTGGGACACATCTCATACCCTGGGCCTGGAGTCGAGACCTGGCTGTGCTCCCTGCTGCTGCACACCCTGGGAGGCAGCAGTGACGGCTCAACTGCCTGGGTCCCTGTCACCCACGTGGGAGACCCGGATGGAGTTCCAGGCTCCTGGCTTTGGCCTGGCTCAGCCCCTAGTGTTGCAGGAATTTAGGGACTGAACCAGCAGATGGGAGATCTCTGTCTCTCTGCCTTTCAAATAAATACACTTTTTTGTAATAAAAAAAAACCATAGCACTATCCCAAGAACTTGATTGGCCTCACCAGTGTCAGTCAAACCTCTCTTGTCTAAGATCTACCCTTTCTGGTGCACCTCTGGGCTTCTGTGGTCTCCTCTGGGGGCAGGGATAATGCGTGGATCTCCTTAGGGCCACTTGGAGCTTCCTAGGCTGTCACGTGTAAAGTGCTTAGTAGATTCTGAGTACTCACAAGAGACTGAGGGTACCTCCACCCTGGCTCTCTGCTCCCTTCCTGCCTCTTCTCCCTGGATGGCAGCCAGTGCTGCAGGGACCAGGGTGGGCAGGTACAGGGCTGGTCTCCTCACACCTGTGCACCCTGGGGTGCGGGCTGCTTCCAGGCCTAGAGCCACCAGTGCTGGAGTGTGTGGAAAAGGACCACGTGGAGCCGGATCGCGTGTAAGTGTCTGCCCAGCATTGGGGAAGGGACTCCCAAGGGAAGGCCGGCTGAGAGGGGGAGGGAGGGGAATAGGGGGCATGGGTGCAGTATCATTAGCTGTGAATGGCTGTGCCCGGCCACCACCCCTGTCAATCTCCCATACTCACCATCCCTCTCCTGGGGGGAGGGACCAGAGGCGATCTCAACACGCAGGCTGGGACCCATCTCGGGGGATGCCTCTGTGATCCAGGCCCACTCTGGGCTGCTTTGACCCCTCCTTGACCTCCCACAGGTTGATGGTCCAGCAAGTGCTTCATGAACTTCGCCAGTATCATGGGTAGGTGGGCAGGCGGCAGGTGTAGGGGCAGGTATAGGGGAAGACAGAAATGGAAGATGGGTACAAGAGCTGACAGGGAGGACAGCCATTGGGGATAGGCCTAAGAGTGGACAGAGGGGCCAGTGTTGTGGTGCAGTAGGTTAAGCTACCACCTGTGATGCTAGTACCCAATATGGGCACTGGTTCGAGTCCCGTCTGCTCCACTTCAGAAAGCAAAGGAAGATGGCTAAAATGCTTGGGCCCCTGTCACCCATGTGGGAGACCCAGATGGAGTTCCAGGCTCCTGGCTTCAGCCTGGCCCAGCCCTGGCCCAGCCCTGGCCATTGCAGCCATCTGGGGAGTGAACCAGCAGATGGAAGATCTTCTTTGTCTCTCCCTTTCTCTATAGCTCTGCCTTTCAAATAAATACATAAATATTTTTAAAAGAAAAAAAAAGCGGACAGAAATGGGGGATAGGTACAAGAGTGGACAGGTAGGGGAGACAGGTGAAGAAGAAGAGTATAGGAGACAGGTCGGGGGGCCGGCGCCGTGGCTTAACAGGCTAATCCTCCGCCTTGCGGAGCCGGCACACCGGGTTCTAGTCCCGGTCGGGGCACCGGATTCTATCCCGGTTGCCCCTCTTCCAGGCCAGCTCTCTGCTATGGCCCGGGAAGGCAGTGGAGGATGGCCCCAAGTCCTTGGGCCCTGCACCCGCATGAGAGACCAGGAGAAGCTCCTGGCTTCAGATCAGCGAGATGCGCCGGCCGCAGCGGCCATTGGAGGGTGAACCAACGGGAAGGAAGACCTTTCTCTCTGTCTCTCTCTCTCTCTCACTATCCACTCTGCCTGTCCAAAAAAAAAAAAAAAGAGAGAGACAGGTCGGGGAGAAGTGTGGCAGACAGGCGTGGAGGTGTAACGGGACACAGAGACGTAGAGAAGACGGAGCTGTGGGTGGGAACTGGGAAGAGCAGAGCTGGAGAGGAGCAAGCCGCTGCAGCCCCGGGGCACCTCTGCAAACATTAGGAGCAGCTGCCTGAGATCCTGCAGTGGACAGAACATCTGCCTGCCTGCTGCACTGGCACTGTCCCGCCAAGACGTGTCACCGCCATCTGCCAGAAACCCACCCCCTGCCGACACCGTGTCTGTGGACAGGTCTACCGTGGCACGGCCCAGCGGGCTCTCAGACACGGCACCTGGCACACACCTGCACACTGACGCTCTGAGGGGTGGGAGAGGAGGAAGCTGGCGAGGGAGACCCTTGACCCACACATCTGTTCCCTCTGTCCCTCCTGCAGGGCCCGGCAGAGGGCTCACATGTCTGCCAGCCCCGGGGGAGCCCACTCCAGCCTCACCTGGTTTGAGTTCCTGTCTGAGTGAGTACACAGAGCTGCCACAGGTGGGCGCTGCTGCAGGTGGGGCCAGCGCTGGGTTGGAACAAGCATTTACCAATAGCCCTCTGTATAGGACACCATGTGCTGGGGACAGGAGCTGAGGTCCCCCACCAGGCAAATGGCCAGGACTGCTGGGGAGTCAGGGAAGGGAGGACATCCTGGGAGGGCAGAGGAAGACTTCCTGGAGGAGGTGACAACCCTGAGCTGGGTTCTGAAGGAAGAGAAGGAGTTTGCCATACAAGGGTTCTTCAAAAATTCCTGGAGGAGCAGACACTTAGCCTGGTGGTTAAGGCACCCGCATCCCACATCAGAGTGTCTGGGTTTGATTCTCGGCTCTGGCTCCTGCCCTGAGCTCACCATCAATGCAGATCCTGAGAGGCAGCAGGGATGGCGCAAGTGGTGGGGTTCCTGTCACCCATGTAGAAGACCTGGGCTGAGTTCCTGGCTCCTGGCTTCAGCCACCATGGGCATTTGGGGAATGAACCGGTGGGTGAGACCTCTGTCTGGGTGTGCATCTGCCTCTGTCTTGCAAATAAATAAATACATTTTGTAATTTCTAAAAAATAAGTCAATTTTGGTACAGAATAAATTGAAATTGTATAACCAAGCAGCATTCAAAAAATTCTTATGAAATGCATATTACAAAAATCTATGATTTCGAAGTTTTCTGGCACCAAAATAATTTTTTTTTATTTTCTAAAAAGATTTATCCATTTGTTTATTTGAAATGGATAGTAGCAACAGAAAGAGAGGAAGAGAAAGAGGGGGGAGAGAGAGAGAGAATGAGAACCTTCCATCTGCTGGTTTACTCCCCTCCCCAAATGGCCACAACACCCAGGAGCCAGGAACTCCATCTGGGTCTCCCATGTGGGTGCAGGGACCCAAGCACTAGAGCCATCATGGCCCTCCGAGGTGCATTAGCAGGGAGCTGGATCAGAAGCAGAGCAGCCGGGACTCGAACCGGTGCTCCCATGTGGGATGCTGGCTCTATAGGTGGCGGCTTCACCTGCTGTACCACAACACTGGCTCCTAAACATATCTTTTGATTCTATTTTTTCATGAACATTTTGAAGTACCTGCTAAGTATTACAGTATAATACAGTATTACTGTATTGTTTACTGTAGTACAGTAAGTTTACGACACCTGGGGGGGGGGGTGTTGGCTGTCTGAGGGGGGGAGAAGGACTTGGCTGTGCCGTGAGGATGGAGCATGCATGGGGAGGCACAGGATACAAGAAGAATGGGCAGGATTGAAAGATCAGCCAGGTGTGGGGCAGGGGAGCCTGGGTGTGAAGGAGAAGGAGGAATCAGAAGTGACCAGGGTGAGGATGTCCAAGCCAGGTCCATCGAGGGACCCCCAGACTGAGAGACCACCTGTAAAGCCCATCCCCGGGGGCTTCTGGATGTTTGTTGAGTGAATGAAGGAGAGGAGGAGGAAGAGAGGGAGTCGGGGCCATGCAAGGGGGTAAGCAGGATTGGGAGTCCTCGGGGAGCCAGGCTCCAGGAGCATGTCCCAGGGCTGTCACAGAAGGGCCTGTGTCCCCCTGCCCCCCACCCAGGAGTGAGGATGGCTCCGGCAAGAACGAGAAGAGCGACAAGAGCACCAGGGTGAAGCGAAGGCTGAGCTCCCTCCGCAGCCGAGTCACTAGGCAGAAGGAGAAGGTGAGGGCCAGGGTGGGGCAGGGTGTGGGGGGAAGCTCTCTCTTTCTTCCCCCGCCCAAGCCAGGATGCACCGCGCATGAAGGGGCAGCCCCTGCAGAGGACATGCTGACACCCACCTCTGTCCCGCACAGGGAAAGAGCCCGATGCATTTGAAGGACAAGGCCCCGGACGGCCGGGAGAGGCGGGAGTGCATCAGTGGGCACCAGCTGGTGCAAGGGACCTTCCTGGGCCACTCGAGCTGCCCGCTGTGCGGCAAACCCTTCCTGAGCTCAGGTGAGTCAGCTGGGCGGCCAATGCCCGCCTCTCGATGGCAGGGGTTTTCCTTCTGCTCACGCCATTGGCTCCTCTGCTGTGTTGGTCTTCGTTTCACTTCAGCCTTGCCCAGCGTGGGCAGACCTCGGTGGCCTCCGAGGGAATAGGAGCTCTGGGGTTATCTCGCGATTTGGCAAAACTCCTTTTAGCATCATAGCATTGGCCCTAGCCAGAAGTCCTGAAAAGTAGTAATCAGGGATCTCGCTCCATGTTCCCCAGCCTTGGTTTGTCTGGTGTGTTCTCATAGGCACATGGAGGTTACGTCGGGGACTTTGGGACCTTGTTCCATCGTGTCAGGAGTGCAGGCTGGCTGCCTGATGTCCCTGGCGATGTTGACCTTAATCACCGGGTTAAGGTGACGTCTCTCAGGTCTAGTTTTCCTTTTTCTTTCTTTATTCTTTGGAAGCTAATCCTGACATCCAGCCCACCCTCAGGGTGGCAGGAATTAAACTCTGGTCTTGGAGACACCATTTGATTTTTAGGACAAATCTTGGAAATGGGGGAAGATTTGAGTTTGTGTCAAAGAAAGAATGTGTAGCTCTTAGCAAGGTGCCTGGTAGGAATGAAGAATGGTATCTTGTATCTTCTTCCTCCTCCTCCTCCTCCTCTTCCTCATCATGTGATGTTCTGGTTGTCTAAAGGCTTTTGGCCAGGTGGAGGCAGTGCCGGCATTTAAATCACAGAACATAGCCTTGTGCTCTGACCCCTCCACAGCTGTGTCAGAAGGCACACAGCACCAGAGCACCTGTGTGTCACTCCCAGCAGGCTGAGAATGGGCACCAACTCAGTATCACTCCCCCAGAGACCTACCTGCCACCCTGGGTATTCAAAGCTGGACATTACTATCTGTCAGGTAGAGGAAATGACCTTGTGCTAGGTTAACTGGAACAGACAATGAGTCACACACTGCAGGTAATCAGGGGAGGTGCGTCCCTAGGGCAAAGCTGTGGTGCCTTCCCAGGGGCCAGCCCCAGTGACCAAACACCATTGCTGATGGTCCTGCTCCTGATGTTGACCTTCATGGTCTGAGCCCACCCATCCTTCCATCCTCTCTCCCACGGCTCAGCCACCCGAGACTCCAGCCCCCACCCCCGAACCCTCGTGACTGTCCATGCACACGTACCACCTGCGCTTGGCTCATTCAGCACTGCTTCTGGAAGCCCCTGCTGTCACCTGACTCACCCTTTCATACAAAGCACAGGTGCACCACCCACAGGACACCTGAGTGTCTCCTAGGCCAGCCGCTCTCAGCCGAGGGCCTGAAGAGAAACTGGATCAAACGTTATCAGGACCAGAGGAGCTCCCGGCATCTAATGGTAGAGGCCAGAGATCTAGTTCAATGATCCTCCAATGCACTGGGTTCCCCCACCCCAGCCCCAGCCCCGCCAAACGCCACCGCAGAGAATTATGCAGCCACAGTTGTTGAGAGTGCCAAGTCTGGGAAACCCTGTGTCCCCTTAGCTCTTAGAGGGACCCAGACCCTCACTCAGGAATGGGTGCAGAATGGGTGGATGAGCCTCAAAAGCTGGGGGATTGTCCTCCTTCCTGGCAGCCTCCTTAACGGGGAGAAGTGAGCTAATTTGAAGATTTCTAGAACCAAGGGAGCTTAGAAGTGAGGCTAGGGACGCCCTCCCACTTAAAATCATCAATAGTTTCTGGTTGCCTTTGGCAGGAAATCCAGAAGCCATAGCAATTCAGAGAAGGGATGCTGTGTTTTCTGATTTATTTATCTGAGACAATGAGAGAGTACTCCTATCTACTGGTTCACCCCCCCCCCCAAATGTCCACGATGGCCAGGATTGGGCTGGTGCTCAAACCAGGAGCTGAGAACTCCATCAGGGTCTCCCACATGGGTGGCAGGGACCCAAGGACTTGAGCCACCACTGCTGCCTCCCAGGGTGTGCATTGGCGGGAGGCTGGAGTCAGGAGTGGAGCTGGGTGTTGAACGCGGGCACCCTGATTAGGAAGGCGTGTCTTAGCCACCAGCCTACACACTCACCCCACAGTGAAGAAGCATACCCACCATGGAGCCACTGACAGTAGCTGTGTCAGGGCTTCTGGCTTCTACTGGGATAGGGCATCTGCTGGGCAAGGGGCTTCAAAAAAGCTCATGGAAAATGTGTTATAAAAAACTAGGCATGAATTTTAGAAGTTTTACATCAAGACACACTTATCTTTTAATTCCATTTCCATGTCCTTGTGTTTCCTGAACCCCCAGTTCCTAGGCAGGTGTCCTCTCTTGACCATGACTATCGGACTTAAAGTGTGGGCTGGGAAGTTGGGGACTCTGTGCCCCAGCTTCAGGACCGAGGGCTCTCAAAAACACGCTGAAGTGTGTTTTGAAGCGACTTGAGTTTGGGGAGCTCTTCCTGGCCTGGTTGGCCAACCTGGACCTTTGGTGATACTCAGCTCCATTCCTGGCTACCACCCCACTCCCCCACCTGCAGGGGACTGCGATTGGATAAACAACCCCAGGGCTGGGATGCCTGCTGGCTCCTGAAAGGGTACTGGCTCTGGAGAAGGTACCTGGCCTGTCTGGAGGTATCTAACAGCAAGGGGGGAGGGAGAGAGTGGCATGTGTTTGAGTCTGAACACCTGCTGGAGGTATCTGACAGCACTTATACTGAGAGTATCAGATGGTCTTCAGTATGTCTCTGGGTGACTGAAAGCCTGTTCGAGAGTATCTGGTAGCACCTGCCTGGGTGTCTGGGATGGGTTGGGGTTATTGGTGGCATCTTCCTGGGTAAATGGTGTGTATTGGGGTATCTGGTGGCACCGGCCTGGGCATCTGGCATGTGTTGGGGTTATTGGTGGCACCTGCCTGGGTGTCTGGCATGTATTGGGAGTATCTGCTGGTATTCGTGTTGGGGCACCTGAGACCACCTGTCTGGTATGGGATTTATTTTTCCCCAGATCAGCTTTTTGTTGAAACACTGCCTCTTCTTCCTCACAACAACCCCTCTCCTCTGATTCTCTGCCGCCGGGGGTGCCCTGGTAGGTACCCCCACCCTTCCACGTCCGCAGGCACCTGCTGATTGCCCCAAGAATCCCACTATCACTCCCCGCCCGTCTTCCCCCGGGACTCGCTCCCCAGCCGTGCTAATCACCCAAGCCCCCTTAGGCCCCACAAAATGCACCCCCAACCCACTGATTCCCCCCTCTAGGGTCTCTCCAACCCCTCTATCCCCGTAGGACCTCCCAGCCCTGCTGACAACCCGCAGACCCACCCCTCAGGGGCCGCCGCCCTCCTCCTCCCCACAAGGACCCTCCTCCCGCCTCGGTCACCACGCCCCGCACCCGCACTTCGCGGCTCAGCCCGGCAGAGAAGCTCCGCCTCGAAGCCACGCCCCCTTCAGGACCCACCCCCCCTGGGCCCGCCTCCGGGGCGGGGCCGCGCACGCGCCCTTCCCCACTCGGGGGCCGCCTGCTTCCGGCTCGGCGCTGTGGGCGTCTGTGGATCCGGGAGGCCGGGCGGAGGCGGCGGCCAGCAGCGGCTGAGGAGTGAACGGAGAGCGGCCTGCGGCGGACTGGGCTGAGGTGAGGGCGGCGGGGCGGTCCCGGAGGGAGCTAAGCCAGGGAAGGAGCTCTGCGTTCCTCCGTGAGGTCGCCGAGGGGGGCGGGACTGCCGGGGCCTCCCGGCGGGCCCTGGACGATCCCTCGGCAGGTGCACCGGGCTGCGGCCCAGGCTGCCCGAATGGTGCCTGGGGGCTCCGGGTGGCGCGTGCAGGGCGCGGAGGTGCCGGCGACGCCCGCAGGCCGTGTCCGGGCCAGGGCCGGCCCTGGCCTGGGGCGTCGCACCCTCCCTTCCCCTGGCCCCGGCCTCGCCGCTCCTTCAGGGGCGCGGGGAGACCCTCATCAGCGCCTCCCGGGGGAGCCCTCGCACCCCGGAGCGGTGTCCTCCCTACCAGGGGTCGCGTGGGTGCAGAAGCCCTGCGCGGCGGGGGTGCCTTGGGTCTGTCCGGCTCTTTCCAGCTGCTTTGCGGTCTCGGGACCTAGCAGGTGCAGCGCAGCCTTCCAGGGCCCTGCCCAGGTGCTTGCTGCGTGCTGGGTCGTAGCTTGCCTTCCGCTCACCTTTTACCTGTTGCTGCTGTGTCGGAAAGGTGGCTGGCGGAGAAGCTGAAAAGTGTCTTCGAGTTTTACTGCGGAAGCAAAGAGAAGAAGGCAACTTCTTTCTGGCCTTGTGTTCGGGAGAAGAAAGTGCAGCTTTGAAAGGGCCTTTCTGTTTCGCCGTGGTGTGGCCAGCCCGATGGCTAAGGGCGATTTGGGGATGATTTTTGCAGGTGTCTTCTGGTGAATGATTAATCCCTGAGCTAACAGGAGAAGTGTGGAGAACTCAGGTGTGATTGTCAAATCAGATCTGGGTTCTGGTCCCGGTTCCAGTCCATACCTGTCTGGCCGTAGCTCTCCTCCTCTTTGAAATGGAAACAAAGATTGTTGGGGTGGGGGTGGGGGGCGGGGAGGTGCAGGGGTCTGAGAGGTAGTATGTACAGGCTCAGGAGGAATGGCCAATAGGTGTTATATAACCTGAGCGTATGTACACGCGGGCTCCTGGGCCTTGTGTTTTTAAGTCGCCATTCAAAGAAGTAAGGAGCCCAGGAAATCTGAGCCTCTTGGTTGTTGTTTGGACTGGGCCGTTTGCTGTTGCTGTGGGTCCACGAGCCATTGGTGTTGGGGGTGGGGGGTGGGGGCGGGGATGAAGATGTTCATTCCAGTGCAAATAAGAGCAAACAGCCGGAAGGCATAAAACATCTTTTTTTTTTTTTTTTTTTAACTAGAACTGGTATTTTCACCCAGCTCTAAGAGTATGCTCTTAACCAACACATAGTATTTTTTTTTAATTTTATTTATTTGAAAGGCAGAGTTACAGAGAGGCAGAGGCGGAGGGGGAGGGGGAGGGGGAGGGGGTGGTCTTCCATCCACTGGTTCACTCCCCAGATGGCCGCAACAGTGTAGCTGTGCTGATCTGGAGCCAGGAGCTTCCTCTGGGTCTCCCACGAGGGTGCAGGGGTCCAAGCACTTGGGCCATCCTCCACTGCTTTCGCAGGCCATAGCAGAGAGCTGGATTGGAAGTGGAGCAGCAGGGACCCCTATGGGATGCCAGCACTGCAGGTGGTGGCCTTACCCACTGACACCACAGCCCCGACCCCACATCTCATTCTTGTATATGTAATTTGTTCCGATTTTATTGAGGATATTTCATTTTCTAAAGGGCATATGTTTGAGAAATAGAAAAAGCAATTCTTGTCTTTCTCTTTTTTCCCCTCCTTAAATTGACCTGACAGTGCCCCCACTTTGAAAGTTGAAGTGGTGCATACCTTGTTGTTGGCATAGCTGGGGTATAATTTTCATTCTTGTCACACAGCAGCAATTAAGGAGGCAGCCATTGCCCTTCGGTGTCACCAGCCCCGGGGACGAGGGCTGCGTTCCTGCTGCACCTCCCTGGGTGTTTACCCACGGCATGTCTAGCATAGCTCCGATCCGTGTCAAGGTCTCCTTCATTCTCACATCCTGGGCCACCTTTCCACTTCTCCTGACCCGTTCTGCGACTTTCGAAACATTGTCACCTCCAGCCAGCTTTCAATAACTTGAAGCCCAGAGGCCTGTATAAAGTCCCGTCCACCCTGGCTCTTTGTTATTTGTTGGGTAAACTCCACTCCCCCACTCCCACCCACCCCCCTCCAAAATGGTGGAGAGCTGCTGTGTTTTGAAAACCCTCTCTTCAGGTGCAAAACACTCTGGAGCTGCCTGTAGGAATTTTTTGGAGGAGGAATGTGGCTGCAGGTGGGGGAGGGGGAAAACAGTTACCATAAAGTCCTCCCTGAGCTCCCAGGAAATCTGTCCCTGCAACTGGGCTCACTTTTTGTCCTTCGGATTAAGCTGTGTGTAAATTGATTCAGTCTCATGCTGTGCCTACTTCTGTCTGTAGGTAGATTCATCGTTTCAATTGATATAAGATTGTAAATTGTAGCCGATTGTATTCAAAGTAGCAAGTACATGGACTTGTGATCTTTAAAAAAAAAAATGTATTCTAAAGGTTTCATTGTGCAAGAGTATACCTTGAACACACTGTGGAAAGTTACATTTTAAACTCCTGTCACTTTTTTTTTTAATGCAACAGCTTTATTGAGATATAATTCAAATACCCTGAAATATACCCCTTTAGTGTATTTCAGAGTTAGGCAATTAGTGCACCAGTATCTAATTCCACCGTGTTATTCCTTTTTTGTTTTAAAGATTTAATTAATTGATTAATTAATTAATTAAAAGGCAGAGTGACGAAGAGTGGGAGAGGGAGAGAGAAAGAGAAAAAAAGATCTTCCATCTGCAGGTTCACTCTCTATTTGGCTCCTACAACTGGGTCCACCATGTGGGTGGCAGGGACCCAAGCACTGAGGTCATCATCTGCTGTCTTCCCAGGCACATGAGAAGGGAGCTGGGTAGGAAGTGGAGCAGCCAGGACTTGAACTGGCGCTCCAAGATAGAATGCCAGCTTAACCTGCCCCCACTCCCACCATCCCTCCCCCACCCCCCCACCCCACAATGCTGGCCCTGAGTGTCATTCCTGTGGGTGGGTTTGGGAGCAAGGACAAATGTCAAACGAGGGAGGCGGGTCCTAGCAAGGAGCCCGTGTGTCGCAGGTGGGATGGAGGGAAGGGGACCCAGGCACAGGAATCCAGCAGACCCTGCATACAAGGGCATCTGGGTCTGCACCGTGAGGGGGGACTCTAATTTGCTGAAGTTCGCTTGACGAGTGCAGCTGAATTTAGGAAGAGTAGTAGACGGTGAGCTCCTCCACAGCAGGGGTCTGTTGGTAAAATGGTGCCATCTTCTCTGTGGCACCATCTATGCCCCGGACACTGTCTTGGGCTCTGGCCCCCATTGCCACCTTGCACAGTAAGCTTTGGTCCTAAGCCCAATGGCCCAGCCACAGGCATTAGCTCCACCTCCACCCGAACGGGATTCGCTGCTTCTGCTTCCCTGCCCCTGCAAAGGCATAACAGACCTGCTTCCCCACATGTGCTCTCTCTCTCCATCTCTGTCTTCGCCCCTTCCCTCCGGCCGGTCGGATTTCCCCCGCCAATAAACCCTTTCCCTTAACTCCGGTGTTCGGTGTGTTTGTGATGGCCTTACAGAGTCAGCCTGCTAGCAGGCCGGTGACTGGAGGCAAGGTAAAGCAAGGAGTGGAGTGTTCTTGGGTGACCAGGGCAGCGAGGGAGCCAGCTGTGCTGCTGAGGCTGCTCGGGGCTGGGCACTGAGTGATGGTGTGGGGCCCTGCGACCCTCTGTGATGTCCACCCGGGCTCTCCTGACGAGGGTTTTAGGAGAGATGGAAGAGCCCAGTGATGTGGCGCAGCAGGTGGAGCCGCTGCCTATGACGACACAGGCATTCCATATGGGCACCAGTTTGGATCCCGGCTGCTCCGCTTCCTATCCAGCTCCCTGCTAACGCACCTGGGAAAGCAGCAGAAGATGGCCCAAGTCCTTGGGCCCCTGCACGCATGTGGGAGACCCAAATGAAGCTCCTGCCTCCTGGCTTCATTCAGCCTGGCCCAGCTCTGGCCATTGCAGCCATTTGAGGGGTGAACCAGTGGATGGAAGATCTCTCTCCTTCCCTCCTTCTCTCCTTCCTTCCCTTTCTCCCCCTCTCTCTGTAACTCAGCCTTTCAAGTAAATGAATAAATCTTAAAAAGAGAAAAGTGATGGGAAGATGGGAACCTGGGACCCTCGTGTGCTGTTGGTAGAGAGGGAGTGGTCGTGGCTGCTTTGGGAAATGTCTGGCAGTTGCTCAGAAGCGTAAACTTAGCTCTGAGATGGCTGCCTAAGAGAAATGAAAACACAGTGTACTCAGAAACTTGTGCAGGTGCTCCCTGGCAAAGGACAGAGTTATGTCCAGGAATGGATTACTCTGGCTGGCCTAATGCACACAGTGGTGGTTTCTGCTGAGCGCAGTTTGCCAGTGCACTGTGGTAAAGTCAGACCGTCGTGAGTCATGACCATCTCTACACAAGTGGTCACAGCAGCAGAGTTTGTAGTTGCCACAAAGTGGAGACGGCACAGAGGGCCAAGCCACTGCCTGCAATGCCGGCATCTCAGATTGGAGCACCAGTTCGAGTTCCGGCTACTCCGCTTCCGACCCAGTGTCCTGCTAATGCCACTGGGAAGGCAACAGAAGGTGGCCCAAGTACTTGGGTCCCTGGTACCCACATGGGACATCAGGATGGAGTTCCAGGCTCCTGGCTTCAGCCTAGCCTAGCTCAGCCCTGACTGTTACAGCATTGAGGGAGTGAACCAGTGGATGATCTCTTTCTGTATCTCTCTCTCTCTCTCTGCCCATCTTTCTTTCTCTGTCACTCTGCCTTTCAAATAAATATATCTTTTCTATCAGCTGATGAATAGGTTTTAAAAGTGCAGTGCACTCGTAGAGTGGACTACTATTCAACCATAAAAAGGAATGACATTCTGACGCATGGATGAAACGTGAAAGAATTGTGCTTAGTGAAAGAAGCCGACCTCAGAAAGCCGTGTGTTACGCTGTTCCGTTTGTGTGCAAGGTCCAGACTCAGCAAGTCCACAGGATAAGAAAGAGAGCCATGGTTGGCAGGGCAACGCAGGGTGACAACCGAGGGGTGTGGGTTTTCTTTTGGGGATGACGAAAACATGGTGCTGATGGTTGCACAACTCTGCATGTTCTGAGCGGGGAGAAAGGTAGGATAAGAAAGCAAAGCACAGTGGAAGCAGCTATGGGCGTGGAACAGGAACTCAAGGCACGGTTGGGGCTGAGTGGCCAGGAGGCTGAAAAGCAAAGCTAAGAGAAGGGTAGAGGAAGCACCAGGCTGTGCTCGTCACCGTGAGGCGTGGGGCTGGATTACTGACACTGACACGTTGTCGTTTTCCTCTGTGCCAAACGATGCGCCAAGGACGAAGATCACCAATGTAGATGCTGCCATCTGGGGGAAATGAGAGTGCCTCCTCACCCTCTGTGTGATGAGCACTGAGGCAGGGGTGTGGGTGACAGCCTCGTGGGTGCAGTCCAGGTGAGGTGACGCCTGATGGGTGGGAGGCGCCTTAGCCAGTGCTGGCAGTGGGGGGAACAGCGTGTGCCAAGGCGCGGAGTCAGGAAGCACCACAGTGTCCCCGTGGTGGCACCAGAAGCAGAAACTTTTTAGGCTGGCGCTTTGTGGTGATTTCCATCCATCAGGAGTGGCCTGGGTCTAGATAGAGACCACATGGAGATGGAGAACAGGATTCAGGTCGACTTCCGGGTACAGGTGGCTGGACCTAGGTGATGGTGAGGGAGAGGGGTCTCCTCCAGGGGCCTCAGGGCACATGGGAGGTGATCCTGGTGTGGGCCACTCCATGGACTTTATCATGCACTGGGGAGGTGAGAAGCTGCGTCCCCCCAAGACATTCCACCCCAAGATCTATCTGGTTTTTGTTGTTGCTGTTGTTGTTTGGTTTTGATTTATGTATTTATTTGAAGGACAGAGAGGAAAAGATGAAGGGGTTTTTCCGTCCACTGGTTCAGACCAGATAGCCACAATGGCCACAGATGCACCAGGCTGAAGTCCGGAGCCTGGAACTCGATCTGGGTCTTCCACGTGAGTGGCAGGGGCCCAAGCCTTTGGTCTTCTGCGGCTGCTTTCTCAGGAGCATTAGCAGGGAGCTGGGTCAGAAGTGAAGCAGCCAGGACGAACTGGTGCTTAATATGGGCTGCCGACATCACAGGCAGCAGCTTAACACACAGCGCCCCAGCAAGATTTCTCTTCTCTTCTCTTCTCTTCTCTTTTTTCTCTCTTTTTTCTTTCTTTCTCTTTTCTTTCTTTCTCCTTCCTTCCTTCCTTCCTTCCTTCCTTCCTTCCTTCCTTCCAGAGGGAGGGAGGGATAGAGGGAGGGAGGGAGAGACAGTGACTGGTCTTCCATCCTCTGGTTCACTCCCCAAAAGGTCACCACAGTCAGGTGCTGGGCCAGGCTGGAGCCAGGAGCTTCTTCCGGGTTTCCCAGGTGGGTACAGGGGCCCTAGCACCTGGATCATCCTCTGCTGCTTTCCCAGGTGCATTAGCAGGGAGCTGGATGGGAAGTGGAGCAGCCGTGACTTGAACTGGCACCCATATGGGATGCCAGCATTGCAGGTGGCAGCTTTACCCATAAGGTCTTTCAATATGGTTCCAGTCAGGGACCCCAAAGTTGTGCCTTGTGGTGGAGAGGGTTGGGCAGAAGGCAGGTGAATGATGTTGATGCCCTGGTCTGCTGGAGGGCGACAGGCAGGAGAGGACGGAGTGGGGCTGGATGACACGCAGTCCATCTGACACAAAAGCCGAAGTGAAGCCGGCAGCGCTATGGGTGCTGCACTTGTGCAACCAGAGGCAGTAGCCTCCACTGGTGTCCGTGTCCTTGTAGGTCTTCTGGCCGCTCTGTTCACTCTGTGTAGGCTTCAGCGAGTTCTGCATGGGGAGTGGAGGGATGTGTGAGTCCCTTCTCTGCTCTGAAATGTGCAGCAGGCCTCATCAGCTACGTTGCTCCTGCAGAAACCTGGTGACCATCCTGGTAGGCAGGATAGCAACCCCCTCCCCAAGACGTCCACCCCCTGACCCTGAGAGCTGTGAACACCTCACATCACATGCAGACAGCACCTGGGCACGTGTGACTAAGCCAAGTCTCGAGATGGGAGAGGGTGCTGGGTATTCGAGGGGCCATTTTCATCACGGGGTCTTTGTAAGAGGAGCAGGAGGGTCAGAACCAGGGAGAGACTGGGAGAGGCTGTGGTGCTCACTCTGAAGGCGGATGGAGGGGCCAGGCGCCTCTAGAAGCTGGCCAAGGCAGGACCAGATTCTCCCTAGGAGCCCCCACGAGGGAGCAGCCCTGCCCGCAGCTGGGTTTCAGACCTCTGACCTCCACCACTGCAGGATAAAGAAACAGGTGTTGTTTTCAGCCAGGGCTTGTGGCCATTTCTCCAGCAGCCATGGGAAGCTAACAAGCTTGATTTTCTTTGATCCGTGAACATTCAAATTTCCCAGCTGACTTGGGAGGCCCCCTGCAGCCCCCTCTCACCTTCCCCTCCAGCCTTTCCTTCTTCCTGGAGGGCTCTTCAGACCCAGTGGGGTTTCCTGCACCACCACCCCGGCAGGCACACTCCCTGCCCCCTCTCTGACCCGATCATTGGCCCCTTCTCCTCCCCTGTGACCTGGGTCCCAGGAGCAGGAGGGTGGGGCTGGCAGGAACTAGGTGGGCTCATATGGTGTGGGAGATGCTCCCGAAACTGTCTCATCCTTGGTCTCATCATCTATAAGATGGAAACACTCCGGGCCAGCGCCGTGGCACAGTAGAGTGAACCAATGGATGGAAGACCTTTCTGTCTCTCCCTCTCACTGTCTATAACTCTGCCTCTCAAATAAATAAACAAAAATCTTAAAAAAAAAAAAAAAGTTGGAAACACTGAGCACTCCGCTCTCCATGGAGTTGTTACTCATGGCGCTGTGCACAGTGTTGGGTGTTTGTCCCTTCATTCGTTCATTCCGCGGATTATGGCCAGCACCTGCTGTATGAGAAGGACGACTGTGGACACAACTCAGCCTTTTCTTAAAGCTTGCTTTTAAAAATGTCTTGTGAAAAACGAAATGCGTGGCGGGGCTGACATTGTAACATAGTGGGTTGACCTGTATGGGCACCTGCTGCAGTCCTGTCAGCTCTGCTTCCAGTCCAGCTCCCTGCTAATGGCATGGGTAAGGCAGCCAAAGATGGCCCGAGTCCTTGGGCCCTGCCACCTACACAGGAGACCCGGAAGAAGGTCCTGGCTTCTGGATTGAGTCCTTGAGTCCTGGCCATTGTGGCTATTTGGGGAATGAGCCAGTGAATGAAAGCATGCTGTCTCTCTCTGCCTGCCCTTCATAGTCTTTTAAAAATTGGGATAGCGTAATTCCAGTGTATAAATTTTCCCCTTATACAGCTCAGGAGTCATACATTTACAGTGTGGTGTGACTCTCCCCACTGATCCCAGGGTGTTTTCATCACCCAGAGAGGAATCCCCTCCCTCCATCCTCCCTGAAAGTCACAGCTCTGCTCTCTCTGCGCTCGTTCACGTGCTCTCTCTCTCTCTCTCTCTCTCTCTCTGTCTCTGTCTCTCTCTCTCTCTCCCTTCCTTGTCTGTGGAACCCAACAACACACGGGGCCGTACTTAGCTTAACATCTTCAGGGTCCATCCACGTCGTCCGCTAAACTTAGCTGTCTCAGTCCTGGGATAGCGTGGACAGTGCAGTAGCAGTGCCAGGACAGCTGCCCGAGGGAGTGGCCTTTTCTGCCTGGTTGGCCTGACCTCTGATTGTTGTTGGTTTGTCCCCTGCCTGTCTCTGTGGAGACGGTGAGTTAGCTCCTGGCTTGAGGGGCTCCTCAGCCTGGGTCTGCCACTGGCGGTGCTGACCAAACTGGACAACTGAAGAGGGGTTACAGTGAAATCCAAGAGTTGTGTGGTTTTTTAAACATTCATTTTATGTGTTTGAGAGGCACAAAGCCGGTGACAGAGCAAGCATGTGTGTGAGTTCCTGTCTGCTGGCTTACTCCCCAGTCAAACCCAGGAGCCAGGAGCTCCATCCAGGTCTCCCAGGGGTGAGCCAGAGACCCGCGTACTCCATCCAGGTCTCCCAGGGGTGGCAGAGACCCGCGTACTCCATCCAGGTCTCCCAGGGGTGGCAGAGACCCGCGTACTCCATCCAGGTCTCCCAGGGTGTGGCAGAGACCCGCGTACTCCAGCCAGGTCTCCCAGGGTGTGGCAGAGACCCGCGTACTCCATCCAGGTCTCCCAGGGGTGGCAGAGACCCGCGTACTCCATCCAGGTCTCCCAGGTGTGAGCCAGAGACCCGCGTACTCCATCCAGGTCTCCCAGGGGTGGCAGAGACCCACGTACTCCATCCAGGTCTCCCAGGGGTGAGCCAGAGACCCGCGTACTCCATCCAGGTCTCCCAGGTGGGTGGCAGAGACCCGCGTACTCCATCCAGGTCTCCCAGGGGTGGCAGAGACCCGCGTACTCCATCCAGGTCTCCCAGGTGTGAGCCAGAGACCCGCGTACTCCATCCAGGTCTCCCAGGGGTGGCAGAGACCCACGTACTCCATCCAGGTCTCCCAGGGGTGAGCCAGAGACCCGCGTACTCCATCCAGGTCTCCCAGGGGTGGCAGAGACCCACGTACTCCATCCAGGTCTCCCAGGGGGTGGCAGAGACCCACGTACTCCATCCAGGTCTCCCAGGTGGGTGGCAGAGACCCACGTACTTCATCCAGGTCTCCCAGGTGGGTGGCAGAGACCCACGTACTTGACCATCAAGTGCTGCCTCCCAGTGTGCACCGTAGCAGGGAGCTGGAATCGGAAGCGGAGCTGGGACTCAAACCCAGGAACATGACACGCATTCCAAGTGGGGTCTTAACACTCACCAGGCACCTGCCCCAATACACTCATCCTTTATGTCTGTGTTCCACGAACTTTTGGAAGTCGCCCCGTGTCAGCAGGCCTCTGATGTCACAGCCTGTCAGATATCCAGCCATTTGTCCTCTGTTCTTCCCCGTGTGTTCACGTGCCGCCTTCCTCCAGGGCAAGCGTTTGGTGCCACCCCTACCCCAGCACCTGGCCTACGCGCTGACCTCTGACGTTGGGAGAACTCTGACTTGGGAGCACTCGCCTTGTTAAATGTGTTCAGGCTCACAGGCTGCAGCTCTTAAAGGAATGCTAATGATGTCTTTGCAAGGTCCTGGAATTTCTCTGGGGTAGGGGCTGTCACTCACTCTCATTAATGGGTACAGCCTGCATTCTTGGGATGATGGCAGCTTGAGATGCTCAGAAACCTGCCTCTTCGCCACCTGTGTGCTGTGGGCATGGCTATTTCAGGACTCGAATTTGGCACTTCTGCTTGTCAGGGACAGCAGTGGTGGTCCCCAGCCTGGTAGCCTCTCTTCGGTTGTTGGGAACGATCCCCTCCCTCCCAGGGCAAACCAGTTAGATGCGATAGACCAGGATCAGCAAACCTGTTCTGTGGAGAGCCAGATGATGACTATTTTAGGCTCTTCAGACCACATAGCCCCTGCTGAAGCTACACCATGAGCCAGTGCAGCCACAACTCATAGCAGCCACAGAGTAAACCTGTGGTTACGGTTGTGGCTGTGTTTCAATAAAACTTTATTTGCAGAAACAGATGGCTGGCCCTTGGCCCTACAGCAGATTTTTTTCTTTTTAGATTTATTTATTTGAAAGTCAGAGTTACACAGAGACAGGAGAGGCAGAGAGAGAGAGAGGTCTTCCATCTGATGGTTCACTCCCCAGTTGGCCACAATGGCCGGAGCTGCAATGATCCATAGTCAGGAGCCAGGAGCTTCCTCCGGGTCTTCCCACATGGATGCAGGGGCCCAAGGACTTGGGCCATCTTCCACCACTTTCCCAGGCCATAACGGAGAGCTGGATCGGAAGTGGAGCAGCCAGGACTCGAACCAGTGCCCATATGGGATGCCGGCACTGCAGGTGGCAGCCCTACCCACTGTGCCACAGCACCGCCCCATCTTTTTTCTTTTTTTTTTTAAGATTTGTTTGTTTATTTGAAAGAGTGATAGTGAGAGAGAGAGAAAGGCAGAGGTCTTCCATCTGCTGATTCACTCCCCAAATAGCTGCAACAGCCAGGACTGGGCCAGGCCAAAGCCAGGAGCCAGGAGATTCCTTTGGGTCTCCCATGTGAATGCAGGGGCCCAAAGACTTGGGCCATCTTCTGCTGCTTTCCCAGGTGCATTAGCAGGGAGCTGGATCAGAAATGCAGCAGCTGGGTCTTGAACCGGCACCCATAAGCAGTGGCTTAACTGGCTATGACAAGCTCCAGCCCCAGACTCCTAGTTTTCAAAATTCTGTGTCTAAGACCAGAGCTGTCTTACTTTGGCAAGGAGCACAGCTTAGGGGGCAGGAAGCCCTCACCTGGCTCGTGGCCTCTGCGGATGCATCTCCCCGAGGGTCGCCTGTTCATGCTGTGGAGCGGGCACAATGATCTCTTGTTTGCAGATCAACCTGGACCTCAGGTTGCCCCAGGGTTTAGAACAGTGAGACCTCCAGTTGCTCCAGTCCTTCCTCCAGGCCCACCTTGGGCATGACGTCAGCATGGAAGCCCCCATGGAGAGCCCTTTCCCCGGCTCCTCCAGGCCCACCTTGGGCCTGACGTCAGCATGGGAGCCCCCACGGAGAGCCCTTTCCCCGGCTCCTCTACCCTGACCCTATTCCAGTTGTCTTTTCTAGAAGCGTAGTGCCCTTGAATCCTTGCCCGACCCATTGAAGGCAAACAGGTTTTGTCTGGCCTTCTGCGGCTCTGCCCTGCTCCTGGCCCCCCACTCCCGCCTGCCCTGGACAGAGCGGAGCCTGCCGGCCTCCTGACCACCGCCTTTCCTCTCTATTTCCACCTGAAAGTTGTTTTTACACAACCATCACCACCACCCTCAAGTCAGTGGGGTTCTCTGGGCCATTTCTGGTGTGTGGCAGCTCCACCTGAACGAACCTTTTTGAAATCAGTTGTTTTCATTAAAATGTCTTTCAGCCACGTCATTTCAATCTCTGCACAGTCCATGGAACTGACATAATTGTTTAAAAGAGGAAAGCTGCAGCCGCCCATCCTGGGAATGCCCCAGGGGTGGTGGGGGTGGGTGGAACAGCTCTGCTGGGACCCCTGACGGTTCAACATCTGAGCGCGCCAGAAAAATACGAGGATCCCTCAAGAAGTTCGTGGGGGGAGAAATGGAATGAAATGTTTAATTTGGTGTGGAAAAAAAATTTTTTTAAGATTTGTTTATTTATTTGAAAGGCAGAGACAGAGAGAGAGGTCTTCCATCCACTGGTTCACTCCCCAAATGGCCAGAGCTGGGTTGAGCCGAAGCCAGGAGCTAGGTGCTTCTTCCGTGTCTCCCTTATCGGTACAGGGGCCCAAGGACTTGGGCCATCTTCTATTGCTTTCCCAGGCCATAGCATGGAGCTGGATTGGAAGTGGAGTAGCCAGGACTCAAACTGGTGGCTGTATAGGATGCCGGCACTGCAGGGGGTGGCTTTACCTGCTATGCCACAGTGCCAACCCCTGGTGTGAAAAATTTTGAAACCCATGCATACTTTTATTTTTGTTTCTTTTCATAATGTACATTTTCCATGAGCTTTTTGAAGCCTCATATACATAAGTTTCAATTTTTTTTTTTTTTTTGGCACTAAAGCAGACATCTTTTGTTCCATTTCGCCACGAGTTTATCCTGCAGTCCCCTGGCACTTGCATCTGGAATACCCATAAACCTCATGGGAGGTCCCTGTGTCCTGAGTGCTTCCCAAAAGCCAGTGTGAGCTCAGGGCAGAAGGTAGCAGGTGTCTGGGACAAGCCCAGGCAGTGCAAGGCACCTGCATCTCATTCTTGGTGTTCCCGCACATTCTTTTCTTATGTTTTCTCAGATATGTTAAAAATGAAGTCACACAGCATGGCTCTCCCTGGGCCCATCCCCTTTTCCAGCCTCAAGGCTGTAGTTCCGGCCTCCTGGTGGGATCCACCCCTCTCTAGCCTCTGTCATTTCTCCTGATGTGTCATCTCCTCACTGCTGGTTCTTTTATTTTTTTCTTTTTTAGATTTATTTTATTTATTTGAAAGGTAGAGTTACAGAGAGGCAAAGGCACAGAAAGGGAGGTCTCCCATCCACTGGTTCACTCCTCAGATGGCTGCAATGGCCAGAGTTGTGCCAATGTAAAGCCAGGAGCCAGGAGCTTCTTCTGGGTCTCCCATGCAGGTGCAGGGGCCCAAGGACTTGGCCCATCTTCTACTGCTTTCCCAAGCCATAGCAGAGAGCTGGATCGGAAGAGGAGCAGCTGGGACTAGAACCGGCGCCCATATGGGATGCCGGCGCTTCAAACCAGGGACTTAACCCACTGCGCTGCAGCGCCAGTCCCTTGACCCGTTTGAACGTACAGCTCAGCAGCATAAAGCAGGTTCCCACGGCTGTGCAGCCACTGCTGCCGAGTGTCTCCGGAACTTTCTCCCCTTCCCAAACTGAAACACTCGCTCGCTCCCCACCCCCACTCTACTTCTGTCTCTGGGGCTCTGCCAACTCCAGGGACCTCCTGTGAGTAGAGGCACAGGTACTTGTGTTTTTGTGTGGGACTTGTGTCGCTCGCAGCCCGCGCCTGTTGAAGCAGGTGTCAGAACCTCCTTCCTTTAAGGCTGAGTCGCGCTCCACTGGAAGGGTGGGCCACGCTGTGTTGACCCGCTCGTCTGCTGACGGGCTGGAAGGGTGGACCACGCTGCGTTGACCCGCTCGTCTGCTGACGGGCTGGAAGGGTGGACCACGCTGCGTCGACCCGCTCGTCTGCTGACGGGCTGGAAGGGTGGACCACGCTGCGTCGACCCGCTCGTCTGCTGACGGGCTGGAAGGGTGGACCACGCTGCGTCGACCCGCTCGTCTGCTGACGGGCTGGAAGGGTGGACCACGCTGCGTCGACCCGCTCGTCTGCTGACGGGCTGGAAGGGTGGACCACGCTGCGTTGACCCGCTCGTCTGCTGACGGGCTGGAAGGGTGGACCACGCTGTGTTGACCCGCTCGTCTGCTGACGGGCTGTTTCCACCTCGCGGCTGCCCTGAGTCATGCCGCCGTGGTCGTGGGTGCCCTCCTGTCTGTGAGTCCCGGCCTCCGTTCTTACAAGTGCACACCCAGAGGTAGAAGGCTGGGTCGAGGGCTTGCCAGGTCCTGTCCATGGCCACTGCCCCGTGTTTCCTTCCCACCAGCAGTGCACGGGGCCTCCGGTTTCACCATACCCTAACCAGTGCTTGCCGCTTTGCACTCCTGAGAATGGCACCATCCTGGCGGCCATGACACGTTCTGTCATTGGCGCTTGGTCATGTGTTTCCCTGATGACCTTGATGTTGAGCTCCTTCTCATGTCCCTGTTGGCCACATGCGTGTTCTCCCGGGAGACATGCCTGCTCAGAGCCTTTGCCCATTTTTTCATCCAGGTCGTTGTGTTTTATTGTTGAGTTGTAACTGTTCTCTACCCTGGTAGCATCTGACGCTGTAGGGTCTTGCAAGAACCTAAAAGTGAGTCACGGGTGCCCGTGACCTTTGACATCTAGCCATGTCCACCAGGTGGCTGGGATCTGAGAGGTGCAGTCCCGGGCCTGGGGAGGAAGCAGGGAATGGTCAGGCCCAGCCGTGGTCACCCTGAAAAGTGAGTGAGGGTCACTGACAGGCAGGCCGCAGGCAGGAGCCCAGGACTCAGCAGCCTCTGGTCAGGCTGCGCCCCACTTTCCCAGGGACAGGGGGAGATGTGCAGGGAGGCTGTGCAACGCCCCCAGTCCAGCTTCCAGCTGATGCACACCCTGGGAGGCAGCAGTGAGGGCCCTAGTGCTTGGGTCCCTGCCACCCACATGGGAGGCCTGGGTGGAGCCCTGGCTCCTGGTGTTGGACTTTGGGCATCTGGAGAGTGAACCAGCAGATGGGACATCTGTGTGTCTGTCTGTCTGTCTCAGATAAGGTTAGACGGATAGACAGTTCTGAGCTAATGACCCCTCAGCCAGGCCTGTAACCAGGTGGATGAACGTTCCCAAAGCTACTCATCAGTGGGCTGCCCTCGGGTGCCGTCCTGGGCACCTGTAACGTGTCAGTTATGAAGATAAAGACGCAAGAAGATTTCCTATCAAAGCTGCAGGTGACAGACTTGAGCAGAGGGGCGGAGGGACCCAGAGTCTGACCCAGAGTGACCCAGAAGGATCCAGAGTCACCGGCCACCAGCCCTGTGCCTCAGGGTCTGAGTCAGGGTTTCCCAGCCCAGACGCTGTCAGCCTCTGGGGCCAGGTCATTGGTGGGGGCGGGGGGTGCTGAGCAGCATCCCTGGCCCCTCCCCTGTGGAAACACACAGAAGAGTCTCCAGACACGGCCAAAGTCACGTCCCCCCCACCCCCCCAGTTGAGAGCCACTGCTCTTTAAGAAGCAACCACATGGATACAGGCCCTGATGACAGCCTATGGGAAAACGACACAGGGGTTTCATTGATAAAAAATAATAATGTGTGCACGAGCCTTTGACTGTGAGCCAGCAGCCCTCCCCCCTCCCCAGGTAAAACAGGCCAGGACGCCAAGAATGCTGTCAGTGAGGCCAGGGCCCTGAGGAAGTGACTTCTGGGTCCTGTCCCATTTTATACCTGACCCCCAGGCCTGTAGCTCCTCCCTGCTCCTGCAGCTCACTCCCACCCTCTGAGGCCTGAATTCCCTGGCTTAGGTCTCCCTCCTGGGTCCTGCGTTTCCTGAGTCTGCCTCCCCACCCCTGCCCTCCCCAGCCTCGCTGCCATGGTCCCCCAGTGTCCTCCTCTGTTGTCCCCCTGTATCCGGTCTGATCCTCATACTGCAGCTTTGCAGAGGCAAACTCCGCCTCTCAGTCTCCTTTCTGTGGCTCCAGGTTCAGGGAGAAGGTAATGAGCTCCAAGGGCCCTGAGGCCCACGACGGAACCTCCCCAGCCAGGCGCTCCGTGCACCCTGTACTTTCGGTTTCTCCTCTGAGGGCCCCCAGACCCGAAAGCCCCTGGGTTTCCCTGTCCTCTCTGCCCTTCAGCAAACACTTAGCATGCACCCACCATGCGCCAGGCCCCGCCAGCAGCGACGCCCCCAGAGCACCCCTGTGAGTAACCATAAACACAGTGCAGCCTCAGTGCTGGTGGGCTCCGGGTAGAACTCCCTGTAGCCCCCACATCCACGCTTGTGCTACATTCGTGGTCATTCACGCACGTGCAGAGGGATGGACACAGGCAGGGCGGGCACCCTGGGATGCGCACTGATGCTCTGTTTTCACGTTCAGCTCTCGTTCCGGAAACAGGAGCCCTCCCCAGGTGTGTTGGTGCCACCACCCTGTCTTTTTTTCTTTGACTTTTGTGCTTTTTCTTGGTGATCTGATGTCAGCTGCAACCCCCAGGTGTAGCACAGAAGTGCCCATTGAGGCAAGAAGGCTGCGATGAGCTCAGGGGAAGATAGGAAAGTTTGTGGGAAAACGGAGTGAAAGGATAGGTTTATTTTAGCTTAAAACAGTTTTTTTTTAAATCCAGTTTTTCCCATAATATAAATTTTCTATGAACTTCTTGAAGATCCCTCATCCGTATAGATTTCAAAATTTTTGCACCAAAGTGTATCTTTTAATTCCCTCCTGTCACGGTTTTATTGATCTGAAAGGCTAAGAGACAGAGATAGACAGACATCTTCCACCCTTTGGTTCACTCCCCAGATGCCTGCACCAGCCAGACCTGGGCCAGTGCCCAGATGCGGGCCAGGAACTCAATCTGGGACCCAGCAGGGGTGGCAGGAGCCCAAGTACTTGAACCACTGCTGCTGCCTCCCAGGAGGGGAGCTGGAATCAGAAGCAGAGGAACCAGGACTCCAACCAGGCATTCTGAGAAGGGGTGCAAGTATCCAAAGCAGTGTCCCAACCATTGCACCCAACGCAACGCCCACCCCATCCGTGAAGTTGTCAAAGCCCCCTGTGTACAGCAGCGGTCCCGTCATGTTTTAGCTCCTTGTGACATCGTGGCTTAGTTTGTGTGAGCTCCGCCTGTGACATCCCCACAGGGATAAAGTCACCTAGCCACATCTTCCCCAGAATGCACCCCGTGCTTTGGGACTCCTGGCTGTGTCACCTGCCTGGGTTCTTCACGGTGTCTGCTGTGTACTCTTTTTATGTTATGGCATTTAAAAATGGGGAAACTGAGGCCAGAGCTGTGGCACCGTGGGCTAACGACCTGCCTGCAGTGCTGGCATCTTATATGAGCCCTGGCTCAAGTCCCGGCTGTTCCACGTCCAGTCCAGCTCCTTGTTAATGAGCCTGGGAAAGCAGCAGAGGAGGGCCCAAGTGCTTGGGTCCCTGCACCTACGTGAGAGACCCTGAAGAAGCTCTTGGCTTCAGATTGGCTCAGCTCCAGCCACTGCAGCCATTTAGGGAGTGAACCAGCCGGTGGAAGACCTTTCTCTCTCTCTGTCTCTACCTCTTTTCTGTAACTCTCTCAAATAAAAAAATAATAATAATAATAACTAAATCCTTTTTAAAAGAAATGGGAAAGCTACTCAGTACTTATAGTCTTTACCAAGACAGCTGCTACATTGAGTCCCAGAGGCCATGGTTGACCAGTCCCCGCTGTGGGCACAGGAAAGACAAGGGCTCCTGGGGGGAGATGGGAGCCCCGGCAGGGCCTTGCTCCAGTGGCTGTAGAGGGATTGAGCTGTCACATCCACACCTGGTGCTGGTGTTTGCCCCGTACCAGGCACTGTTCTAGAATGTTCCCTGTCACACTGCCTTCTGAAGAGGGTGCTGCTGTTACCGCTCCCCCCTTCTACAGATGAGGAAGTGGAGCAGTGGTTAGGTCACTCGCTTGCAATCTTGGCGTTGGGCTGTCTGGCTCCAGTGCCCATTGCCAACACACTGCCCTGAGCTGCCCTCTGCCAGGACACGGATGGAGTCCTCGGTGTGGACTCGAGGTGGGCGGAGGGAGGGGAGGATGCAGGGACGGCACTGGCATCGTCCACTTGTAATTCCACCTGTGCAGATTTGAGTCTGCCTTCCCTGAGACACCTCAGATTCCGGATTGTGGAATAGTTGCATATTTGCCATGACTATTTCAGGCTGGGACGCATGCAGAGCTAAACACAGAATTTATCTGTCATGCTCACAGCCTGAGGTCGTTTAGTGCACCTGTGTTCTGACTAGAGGCCATTGCATGAGGTCACGCATGGAGTTCTCTGCCTGTAGGCGCCCAGGGTGTTTTGCTGTTGTCGCATTTCAGATCACCCCGTACCCATTGCCTAGGGGCTCTGCCTGTCCAGATGTCTCCTAGGACACCTGGTACCTGCCTGGGGAGCACCAGAGAGCGGAAGAACCTGTCGGTTACTTCTATCCCCCACGGTTGTCCTCTGTGCCCCAGGTGCCCCTAGAGCTCCTTCCCCACAGCCTGGGTACCCCCCCCACCATGAAGGAACCCTGGTTCCACTACCTCAGGAGCATCCCTGTTCACACCCTCTCTCGTCCACTTCAGGGCCATCCCCTCCCTAGCCTTGGTTCCAAATCCACCGCCCTGCAGAACCTCTCACCACTCGAGACTCACTGTCCCTTCAGCACCCTTGCCCTGGCCCCACACTCCAGACCTGCCAGCCCGAGGACCCCTGTACAGCACAGACCCTCCCCCTATCAGGTGCTTCTCTACTGCAGTGCCTATAGCAGGAGGCTGCCTGTGGGAGAAGCACCACGCCCAGCTCTTTGAGCCCTCAGAGATCCTGAGTCGATCAACAAAGGCCGGGGCAGCACTGGGCGCAGTGACCAAGATGCATCTGGGACACCCACATCCCACATCGGAGTGCCTGGGTTCAAGTCCCAGCTCCACGCCAATTCCAGCTTCTTGCTAATGCACAGCCTGGAGGCAGTGGTGATGGTTCAAGTAGGTGGTCCCTGCCACCTATGTGGGAGAGCAGGCTCCTGGCTTCAGCCTGGCCCCGCCTTGGCCATTGCTGGCATTTGAGGAGTGTACCAGTGGCTGGAAAGCAAGCCAGCTAGCTATCCATCTTGTCTTCCAAATAAATAAAATGATTTTTTAAAAAACAGAAAGTCTGCCGGCGCCGCCGTAGCTCAATAGGCTAATCCTCCGCCTGCAGCGCAGGCACACCAGGTTCTAGTCCCGGTCGGGGCTCCGGATTCTGTCCCAGTCGCCCCTCTTTCAGGCCAGCTCTCTGCTGTAGCCCAGGAGTGCAGTGGAGGATGGCCCAAGTCCTTGGGCCCTGCACCCCATAGGAGACCAGGAGAAGCACCTGGCTCCTGCCTTCAGATCAGCGCAGTGCACCAGCCACAGCACGCCGGCCCCAGTGGCCATTGGGGGGTGAACCAACGGCAAAGGAAGACCTTTCTCTCTGTCTCTCTCTCTCACTGTCCACTCTGCCTGTCAAAAAAAGAAAGAAAGTCCACGGGGCCAGTGCTGTGGTATAGCAGGTAAAGCTGCTGTCTGTAGTGCCAACACCCCATATGGGTGCCTGTTCATGTCCTGGTTGCTCCATTTCCAATCTGGCTCCTGGCTTCAGATCTACCCAATTCTGGGCATCTGGGGAGTGAACCAGCAGATGGAAGATCTCTGTCTCTGTCTCTCGTCTCCCTCTCTCTCTGTAGCTCTTTCAAAATTTAAATAAATCTTAAAAAAAAAAAAAAAAGGACAGCAGTTACTTTAAGAAGTTACATGCTTGAAAAACTTCCTTCAACTTTGAGTGGATAAACGCAGTTGAACTTGTTGGTTTTCTGGTGTGGACCAGCAGCCTTTCCTTCGAGAGGGGAGTTTCCTGTCCTTATCATCCGTTGCTCAAGTCTACGCCCTGTATGTAGACTGTAGTCTATAGGTACTCTCAGTGCTCCCTGGCCTCCACATAAGGCAAGATGAGCATTCAGAGAAACCTGGAGGTGTCTGGGTGCCAGAGTCACCTAGATTCTAGGTCTCTGCAGTCATTTGCCTGGTTTTCCTTTTCTGTTAGTTCACCTTCTCCTAATTGGGTAGCATTTCGGGTTTTGGTTTTTTTGTTTGTTTGTTTGTTTTTCTTTTCATTTTTATTCATTTGAGAGGCAGAGACAGACAGCACCTGTTTGCTGGTTCACCCCTGAAATGCCCACAACAGCCAGGGCTGGGCTGGACTAGGACCAAAGCGGAGACTGGGAGCCCAATCCGGGTCTCCCACAGGAATGGCAGGAACCCAGCTGCTTGAGCCATCACTGCCGCCTCCCAGAGTGTGCAGTAGCAGGAAGCTGGAGTGTGGAGCCGGACGTGGGTCCCGGGCATCTTAATCACTAGGCTAAATGCACACCCCAGTTTTGTTTGTATCCCAGAGCATCTGACTCCATTCCATACAGACACCTAAGTCTTTTACATCCCGGGATCCACAGATTTACGTGGTAGTTTGTCATTAAAGTACAAGGCTTGGTCCAGGAGTCCCTGGCATACAGCGCTCTGGGAACAAACCCATGGCCCTCGTGGAGCTGAGGCTTGCGGGCTCCTGCCTGTTGCTGGAGAGGAGATGTGGATCCCCCAGGGGTGGATCTGTGGGGTGGAAGTTTTGGATGCAGACAGCGCCTGGGTCTACTTGGTGCTGCCGTCTGCAGGGCTCTGTCCACAGTGCCCCCCTCATCTTCCGCCGTCCAGCGGGTCTGCAGTGGCTTGCTCCCCAGCAGCTGTGCCCAGCAACCCTTCTGAGTCCAGCTGTCCCTCCAGCTCCCGTCGGGACCTCTGCACCTTCACCTCTGTTCCGGGCGTCCTTCCTGTCCCTTCCTGCCTGCGAGTCTCACCTCAACGAGTCACCCCGAGCCAGACGTCTCCTCCGCCCGCCCCCGTGTCTAACAGGACGCCAAGCCCTGCCCGTTCCGCCTCTGAACTCCTGCCCTGGCCTCCACCCTCTGCCTTCCTCGGGGCCTTTGTCGCCTGGCACGCAGATCGCCCGACTGGTTTCCTGCTCCTGTCACCAGTTCTCTCTGAAATGCAGGTCTGGTCACGCCTGTTCCATGGCTCCCCAGCAGGAAGGAGAAACGCCATAGGGTGGCACATGAAACGGCACACATGCCCGACCCAGCCCGCTCTGACCCTCTGGCCACGCTCCTCCTGTGCCCCCTGCCTGCCCACCCACCCCGAGCCCCCTGTGCTGTAAGAACCACCCCCATATCATCGTCCCTATGTCCCTTCTGCCCTTGCCTGCCACCCCCACCTTTCTTTTTCCTCCTAACAACCTCCTACTCATCCTTCAAAACCCAGTGCTGATGACCCCGTCACTTCTCCCCATCACCAGTCAAGACCCTCGCACTCCCGCAAACCCCGTGATGGTTCGCTAACAGACACACACCACCCCCTCGGTCTCACACACACAACACCAGCATCCCAGTGACAGGGTCAGAGTTCAGCTTTTCTCCACAGATTTCTCAATGACTTTTTATTGCAGGGCGGGAGTGGGAGGGAGGCCCGGGTGACTGCCCAGACGGTGTGTGGATTGTGCACTGGGAGGAGCCAGCTCTCAGCTGCCTGCAGTCCTGCCTGCTTCCGGAAGGTGCTGTGAGGTCTTCCTTGGTGAGAGGCTCAGCTCTCGGGATCAGGCTCGAAGGAGCTCACAGGTGACCCCGCTCTGTCCCGTGCTGTTCAGGCTCAGTTCCTCATTAGATCCTCCAGGCGCCCGTGAAGCAGGTGCTGTTTATTGCTGCTGCACAGAGGACTGAACAGTCCCAGGGGACCACATAATTGGCGAAGATCGCAGAAGTAGCGACGGCGCCCGACACGGTTCAGAGTCAAACCCCAGGGAGCGCTGGGCACAGCAGTTAAGACACTGCGCAGGCCGTCCACGTCCCGCGTCAGAGTGAGACCCGGTGGAGCAGTGATGGCTCAGGTGCCGGGGTCCCTGCTGCCCACGGAGACCTGGATGGAGCTGGCTCCTGGCCTCAGCCTGGCCCAGCCCTGGCTGTTGCAGGCATTTGGGGAACAAAGCAGTAGATAGAAGATCTCTTTGTCTCTCTCTCACTCGGTCTCTCCACCTTTCAAATAAAAATAGATGGGCTATTTTAGAAAACAGACCCAACTCCAGAGCCTGTATCTGAGGGAGAGAACCGTCATTTACCAAAGTGACCATAAATCTCCAGCCCCACACCTGGGAGGAGAAACTGGGGCAGTGGGTCTTACACAGCTGAGTAACCCTTGTCCAAAGTGCCTGGGACCAGAAGCATTTGGGACTTGGGATTTTTCTTAGATCTTGGAACATTCACATATTAATGATAAGATATCTTGCATGTACACCTTATGCGCATAGCCTGAAGGTAATTTTGCACAGTCCTGTTCACACACCGCACCTGTGTTCTGACTGCACCCATCACATGGAGTCCAGGGGTGGAATTTTCCACTTGAGGAGTCATGTGGGCGCTTCAGGGGTTTTGGGTTTTGGAGCATTTTGGATCTTGTTTTTTCGAATTAGGAATCGTCAGCTTAAATAACTGAATAGAGATGGAATATGTTCAGGCTGACACACTGTTGGTTTGGGGTGGCATCAAAAATTGCTACCATTGACTTTGAGCTTTTTTTTAAGTTTCATTTTGGAATGATTGTAGGTTTTTTTGTTTTTTGGTTTTTTTTTTTAAGATTTATTTATTTATTTGAAAGTCAGAGTTACCCAGAGAGAGGAGAGGCAGAGAGAAAGAGAGATCTTCCATCTGATGGTTCACTTCCCAATTGGCTGCAATGGCCGGAGCTGTGTCGATCTGAAGCCAGGAGCCAGGAGCTTCTTCCGGGTCTCCCACGTAGGGGCAGGGGCACAAGGAGTTAGGTCATCTTCTACTGCTTTCCCAGGCTACAGCAGAGAGCTGGATTGGAAGAGGAGCAGCCGGGTCTAGAACCGGCGCCCATACGGGATGCTGGCGCTTCAGGCCAGGGTGTTAACCTGCTGTGCCACAGCCCCGATTATAGATTTAAAGAAGAGTTTTATTTATTTGAAAAACAAGGAGACAGGCAAATAGAGCTCCAGTTCTCTGGTTCGCTCCCCACAAATGCATGCAGTATTTGGAGCTGGACCAGGCTGAAGCCAGGAGCCAGGAACTCCATCTGGGTCTCCCACATGGGTAACAGGGACCCGAGAACTTGCGCCATCACCTGCTGCTTCTGAGGGTGCACCTTAGGAAGATGCCAGAATTAGCAGCAGAGCTGAGACTCAAACCCAGGAACTCCAGTGTGGGATGCAGGCTCCCAAGCTTCTTAACCACTGTACCAAACACCTGCCCCATTGGAGAGTTTTCTCAGGATGGTGTGGGGTGGGCAGTGTTGCTCCATGGGTTAAGCTGCCCCTTGGGATGCCCACATCCCATGATGGGATGCCTGAATCACAGCCCAGCTTCTGCCTAATACATCTGAGAGGTGATGGCCCAAGTGCATGGGTTCCTCTACCCACGTAGGAGGCCCAGGTGGAGTCTCGGGCTCCTAACTCTGACCTGGCCCAATCCTAGTTATTTTGGGCATTTTGGGGGAGTGAACCAGTAGATGGAAGGTCTCTCCCCTACCCCTACTCCCACCTGCCCTGTCACTCTACCTCTCAAATAAATAAATCTTTGACTAAATAAATAAAAGATGGTACAGAGTCCCCTCCCTACTGTTAACTTCTGGAAATGTGATGATAGCAGTCTCGTGACCATTGCAAGACATTTGGAAGATGAAAAAGCTAGGGGCAACCCCCACCACCCCTTGCGGCTTCCCTTCAATGCCACCTTGTCACATCACCCCCCAGGATTGTCTCAGTAGCCAGATTTTCCTGTGAGGTTGTGCCCCTTAGGCCTTTGGAAGGGTACTTGGGTGGTGCAGATCTGAAGTCAGGAAGCATTCATAACCTTTGCTCCATACCCGTGTCTCCCAGAGGCTTGTGCATCGCATGCCTAGCAATAGGGTGATCAAAGCAGTGCTTACGGAAGCCGGAAGGAAGCGGGTGTTTGGTGCAGCAGCTAAGAAACTACTTGGGACACTGACTTCCCACGTCAGAGTGCCTGGTTTGAGTCCTGGCCACTCCACTTCCAAGCCAGCTTCCTGGTCGTACACATCCTGGGAGGCAGCAGGTGATGGCCCAAGTACCTGGGGTCTGCTACCTGCTACCTAGGTGTAAGACCCAGGTTGAGTTCGAGTCCCAGCTACTCCACAGTTCTGATCCAGCTCCCTGCTGATGCACCTGGGAGGCAGCAGACAACCACCTGAGTACTTGAGTCCCTGTCACCCACACGGGAAACTTAGACTGAGTTCTGGACTCCTGGCTTCAGCCTGGCGCAGCCTCGGCTGTTATGGTCATTCGAGAAGTGATAGAAGATCTCTCTCTCTCTCTCTCTCTCTCAAATATTTTTTTAAATTTCAATGTGAAATTAATATATACAAGGATACTTCAAAATCTTCATGGAAAATGGAATTAAAAGATGTTTATTTTGGTTTAAAGAGTTTTGAAAACCTCGCACAGTTTTTTGAGTTTTGTTTTATTTTTTTTTTCATAACGCCAACCTTTCACAAACTTTTTGGAGCCCCTGAGTGGGCCCTGTGACTGCAGCCGTGAGCCCGCGTGCCCGCATCAGTAGACATTTGGCCCTGTGACTGCAGCCGTGAGCCCGCGTGCCCGCATCAGTAGACATTCGCAAGCTGCAGGTGTTTCAGTTGATGTTCACTGACTTCTGACTTTCCCTCCTGGAGACGCTGAGTCCGAGGACGGCTTGCGCTCAGCCAGCAGTGGTAGAGGTGACTTTTTACTTGAGCTTTTACCAGCACCCCCTGAGGGCCACTCTTATCGGCCGGCATCTCTGTGCGTGAGCAGCTCTCACCCGTTCCTGGGAACGGGCGGCCGGCTGATCTCATACCGGAGAATGTTCCACTTTGCTCTTTTTTCCCCTTTCCTCCCAAGATGACTCACCTATGGCAGTTTGCCTTAGTTACTTCTTATCTCTATTAACAAGAATAAAGCTTTTAGCATTAGAAATTAAAGAAATATTGTCTAATGAATTCAGAATGGGGTATTTAGGCGGAAGTCTCCTCGCATACACCTCCATGAAAAAAAAAAAAAAAACCACCTTTGACGTTCAGGTTTATCAGCAGGTATTTAACCCATGTCTAGTGATTTAAGCAGCACAGCTCAGCTCACTACCTGCCTCTTCCATCTCCATCCCTTCATGGTTTTCTTTTCTTTTCTTTTATGTAACTTGGCTAAGACCATGTTTCCGTTTCTTTTTTTAAAAAAAATTATTTATTTATTCAAAAGGCAGAGTTAGAGAGGGAGCGACAGAGATGTAGTTCTTCCATCCACTGCTTCATTCCCCAAAAGGCTGCAAAGGCTGGAGCTGGGCTGAGCCAAAGCCAGGAGCCAGGAGCTTCTGGGTTTCCCATGCAGGTGACAGGGACCCAAGTACTTGGATCATCTTCTACTGCTTTTCCCAGGAGCATTAACAGGGAGCTGGATGGGTAGTGGAACAGCCAGGCCTCAAACCAGTGCCCATGTGGGTTGTCGGCGCTGCAGGTGGTGGCTTTACCCTCTCTGTGCCTCAGTACCACCACCCCCCATTTGTGGTTATCTACACATGGTATCACCAGTCGTTGCTGCCTAGCCGAGTGAACCTCTAAACAGAACAGAATGTTTGCTGCATATTTCCATTAAGCCAGGAAACCATCCAGGTCTCCCACGTGGGTGGCAGGGTCTCAAGTACTGGACCCCTCACTGCTGCCTCCCAGGGTGTGCACCAGCAGAGATCTGGAGTCGGGAGTCAAGTCCTGGGGTGTGGGCTGCAGACGTCCCAAGCAGCATCGTGCCTGCCTCGCAGCACAAGTTTCTGGTGTCTGTGAAGACGACTTGTTTACCTTAAGTGGTTTCCATGGAGGAAATTGCCTGCATTTTCACGTGTGTGTGAAACTGACTTGGGGGTGCATGGCGGCCGAGCAACGGCAGTGCTGGAAGCGTCTTGCCCAGTTCCTGGTTGGGCTTTCCCAAGAGGGTCACCCCGGCACTCGGGAACCTCCTGTCCTCCATCTGTCTCGCCAGGCGCCCGCCTCTTCCTGACCACAGAGCCCGGTGGCCACACAGCTTCCGCATTGTGCGATTAGTCAACCTTTTATCACCAAGCCTGGATTACCTGAGAAGGGCTCCCTGGGAAGCAAGGTTGATTTCAGTTCAGGATCAGGCAGCCCCATTGGTCTGGTGTCTGAAGAGGGAGGTTAATGGACACAACAAAGAAGCCAGGAGCTTCTCCTGGTCTCGCACATGAGTGCAAGGGCCCAAGCACTAGGGGCCTCCTCTGCTGCCCTCCCAGGCACATTGGCAGGGAGTTAGATTGGAAGTGGAGTAACCGGGACTTGAATGGGTGCCCATATGGGATGGCAGAGCTGCCGGTGGTGTCCTTACCTGTTATGCCACAGTGCCAGCCCCGCTGCTCCACTTCTGATCCAGCTTCCTGCTTAATGCACCTGGAAAGGCAGTGGAAGATGACCCAAGTGCTTGGGTCCCTGCCGCTCACATAGGAAACCAAGATGGAGCTCCTAGCCCCTGGCTTCAGTCTGGCCCAGCTCTGGCTGTTGTGGCCATTTAGGGAGCTAACCAGCAGATGGAAGGTCTCTCTTTCTCTCTCTCTCTCTCTGTCTCTCTTTCTCTCTTTCTCTTTTTCTCTTTCTTTCCCTCCCCTCCCACCTTCCCTACTTTTCTGGTAGCTCTGCCTTTCAAGCAAATGAATAAATCGTAAAGACGACAACCCTGAAGATCAAGTGTTCTTAAAAATTTTATTTATTTGAAAAGCAGAGTAAGAGATCTTCCATCTGCTGGTTCACTCCCCAAATGGCCACAACAGCTGAGGATGGGCCAGCCCAAAGCCAGGAGCCAGAGGCCCAAGCACTTGGACCATCTTCCATTGCTTTCCCAGGCCATTAGCAGGGAGCTGGATCAGAAGAGGAGTAGCCAGGACGAGAACTGGTGCCCATATGGGATGCCAGTGCCACAGACGGAGGCTTGACCTACTGTGCCACAGTGCTAGCCCCTTTTATTTTCTTTTAAATAAAACCACCACGATTTGATCCTGTAGGCTGTACCCTAGCAACCTAATCACTTCCCGAGGCCCCTCCTTCAGACGACGTGATCAGCTTAGGTTCCATCCTTGATCCATCAGCTTCAGCCTCTGGGGACCAGGCCTGTAACACAGGATCCACAGTGCAGCGGCTGGGGATTTCAGTAGAAAGTGCCACCCCACAGAGGTAAAAGCCATCACAGCAGCCGTCATCCTTAAAGTGGAGGCTGCTTCCCGACAGGGCTGTCCCTGAGCCCACCCCAGCCCTGCTCGCCCCACCCGTCCCATCCTCACTGCACCCCATCCCCTTGCAGCAGCTCAGGGTAGCCTGCATGCGTGCACAGCAAGAGGCCGACTGATCTCAGATCTGAGGTGGTGTGGGCGCCCAGAGATGCGGGATGCCTGGCCTCAGCCCTGGGGAAGTCAAGCCGCCCCACAGCCAGGCCATGAGGGCTATTGTCAGCACGAGCTGGGCACACAGGCCTTGGCTATGGCCAGGGAGCAAGGTGTGGGGAGGGGGCGGCCAGGGATTCCTGGAATCTGTCCTCCCTCTGAAGCCGGCTGGGTTCTTGGGCATCTCAGGCCACATCTCCCCAGTGCTGTCAGCATGATTGGAGTACACCGTGCAAGTGGTGGCCAGAGGTGAGGAGGCCGGCAAGGAGCTAGGACCCCAGGTAGGGAGGCCGGAGTATGAGCATGGTGGCCCTCCAGGGGCTCAGTGACCAGGGGCAGCCCCACGGCCCATTAAGGAGACAGAAGGCAGGCCCAGGGACTGACTGGATGTGGAGGTGCAGAGGGCATCCAGACTGGGGCTTGGATGCGGGCACAGAGGGAAGGAGTTTTCAGAAGGGCCCACTGGAGGGAGCAGGGGGCAGAGAATCTGGTGCCTGCGAGTGGTGCCATTGCTTAGGACCCGAGCCTGGAGTCCACGATCCTCCAGCAGGGGGCAGACCTGTGTCCCCAGCACTGTCATGTTGGGTAGAAATCTGCTGAATGAGCCAACCCCAAAGGGTCAGAACCAGGACCCTCCACCTGCCTGAGGAGCTGCAGGTGCCACCAGGTGGTTCAGCAGCAGCCATGCTGCACTCTCTAGAAGCCGCAGACCAGGGAGGGGCCGGGAACTCTGGGGCAGTGGAGATGCTCTCCAGCATCACCCCGGCCTTGGCCTCTCTAGAAGCTTCTACCTGTGTGTCAAGGTGAGCTGTCAGCAAGACTGAAGTCTGAGGAAGCCCTCCCCACCTTTGTTCTCTGGGGCCCTGTGAGGGCAGCCCGGTCCGGCTGAGACACGGGGCGTGATTCTATCTGGGGTTGCTGCGAGTGCTCCCCTTCTTTCCAGACCTTCCCAGACTCAGGTGACCCCCAGCCCTGCTCCCCGCCATGGTGAGCATGACACACGCAGATAAGGGGGTGCTGGCACGGGGACTGCACCTGAGCCCAAACCTGTGACCACCCCTGCAGTTGCAGGATGATTCTGGTCCCTGAAGGTCCCCCTGGAGTGGCCCCTTTCCAGCCACGCCCTTACCCCACCACCCCCCTACCCACCACGAGCCCTAGAAGCGCTCGTCTGACTCAGTTGTGTCATTTCAGGGGTGTTATGAAAGTGGGGTCAGATGCTGGCCCTGGAGTTGGGGACCTTTCACTCTGTTACACCCTTGAGACCAACCAACACCGCCTGTTTGCAGTCCTCTACGGGTGCCGTTGGATACCAAAACCCACAAGTCCTCCATGCAAAGTGGCAGTGTCTGCACAGAGCCTGTGTACTTCCTTCCACATACTTTTTTTTTTAATGTTTATTTGAAAGGCAGAGAGAGATGTCTCATCTACTAGTTCACTCTACAATAGCCCAGGTTGGACCGGGCCAAAGCCAGGGGCTGGAAACTCAGTCCAGGTCCCCTTCCGTGGGTGGCAGAGACCCAAATACTTGAGCCATCGCCTGCTGCCTCGTAGGGTGCACATTAGCAGGAGGCTGGAGTCAGGAACCGGAGCTGGACCTTGAACCCGGACTCTGATGTGCCTGGCATGGGGTTCAGCGATGTCTTCACTGCTAGCCCAAGTGCCCGCCCCTCCTGTGGGGTTTAATCATCCCTGGGTGACTGACAGTACCTGATACAACGTAAATGCCATGGTAGCAGCTGTGGTGCTGTGTTGTACAGGGAGCAGTGAACATACTCAGTACCAACGCAGTTAGTCCTCCCGTTGTTTTCCATGTGTGGTTGGCAGACAGAACGCCAAGCGTCCAGGTTAATGGAGACGGACTCATAATTACCTTCTGCACTACAACAGGCCTTTTTAAACCTTTTCTCTTGAGGTGGGGAGGAGTGGGTTAAAAGTTTTTTTAAACCCTTTCTTACATTTTTATTCTTGCTTAACACCGTCTTGCTTGTGTAACATCAAAACGAGGCAGGGCAGAAAAATCAATGCCGCCTCCTCTCATCGATTGGATCTCGTCCCAGGGGGCTGCAAAGCCAGGAAGTGTGAGCTGCAAACTCCACCTCATGTCCCATTGCCCTCAGAGCGTCTCGCGAACCTTTGCTGCTAGCCAGCACTTGCCAGAACTCTCCAGAGACGGGCAGCGCCCTCAGCCCCCAGGGAGAGGACTTGGTCGAAACAGAGACCCAGTGGGCAGCTGAGGCCAAAGAGCCTCTCAATCTGAGAAAAGGGGCAGTCGTTTCCAAGGCTGGCCTTCCCAAAAGCCCAAGCCCTCCTGCGGTCCATTTCCCCGTGACCTCCTTTTTTTTTTTTTTTTTTTTAAGATTTATTTATTTATTTAAAAGACAGAGTTACAGAGGGAGAGATGGACCTTCCATCTGCTGGTTCACTGCTCAAATGACCACAACAGCTGGAGCTGGGCCAGTGCAAAGCCAAGAGTCAGGAGCTTCTTCCAGGTCTCCCACGTGGGTGCAGGGGTCCAAGCACTTGGGCCATCTTCCTTTGCTTTCCCAGGCCATAGCAGAGACCTGGGTTGGAAGTGGAGCAGCCGGGTCTCAGGAGTGGAACAACCGGAACTTGAACCGGCACCCATATGGATGCCTGCACTGCAGGTAGAGGCTTTACCCACTATACCACAGTGCTGGACGCTCCCCCCCGCCCCCCCGCCCCGTAATCTTTGACTAAAAACCACAAGAACATCTGTCCCAGGGCCCTGATGCCTTGGAAGTCCCTTTGCCAGTGAGAGGCACCCAAAATCTACAGCCCAGAACCCTGCTCATAAGTTGGTATGTCCAGAAGCCAGTGTGATTCATGTTATATAAAGAGGCAGACAGTTAATATGAGGGTACTTCACAAAGTTCATGGAAAAGAGAATTCGAAGATAAGTTTATTTGGGTGAAAAAATAAAGGTTGAAATTGTATGTGCATGGGGCTGGCACTGCAGTGCAGTGGGTAAAGCTGCTATCTTTGGTGCTGGCATCCCATATGGGCACTGGTTCAAGTCCCAGATACTCCACTTCCAATCTAGCTCCCTGCTAATGCACCTGGGAAAGCAGCAGAGGATGGCCCAAGTGCTTGGGCCCCTACCACCCACACGGAAGACCAGGAAGAAGCTCCTGGCTCCTTCCTGGCTTTCGATCAGCCCAGCTCCTGCCATTGTGGCCATTTGGGGAGTGAACCAGAGGATGGAAAAACCTCCCTCCCTCCCTCCCTCCCTCCCTCTCTGAAACTCTGCCTTTCAAATAAAATAAAATAAATCTTAAAAAAAATTGTATATGCAAGAGGTCTTCAAAAGGTCTTTGAAAATGTGCTATGAAAAAAAAAAAATCGGACCAAAACTGATTTTTTACAAATATTTTTGTTCTTTATCTGAGAGGCAGGCAGAAAAGGAAAAAGTTCCCATGTACTGGTTTACTCCCCAGATGCCCGTAACGGCCGGGACCTGGCCAGGGTGGAGCCAGGAACCAAAAACTCCATCCAGGTCTCCCATGTGGATGGCAGGGGCCCAAATCCTGAAGCCAGCAGTGCTGCTTCCCAGGGTTGGCGTTAGCAGGGAGTGGGGGAGCAGACATGGTGTGCTGGAATCTCACCACCGGACCAGACGCCTGCCCTTGAATTCACCTTTGATGTCCGTGTTTCGCTTTTCGAAGCACCCTCGTACGTCACACTCAGCTTCCTTGGAAATCCCTTCCTGCAGATTGGGAACCCACCAGCCTGGTTAATTCATTTCTTTGTGGGTCCTCACGAGCCCACAAGAGCAGATCAAAGGAAGACACCCGTGGCTCAGAGGACTGATGAGGATGCGGGGGTCCGCAGGCAGGAAAACTGTGCCAGGGGCCAGCGCCCATGTGGGCCGGGGCTTCCCCAAGCAGGGAAGGTCATGAAGGTGTGACCCCAGAGCCTGCCCTTGACCTCAGGAAGCCAGCACCAGGCAGATCGTGGTCACAGAAGCCCTCAGGAGAACAGGCTGCCCGTGTGTCGCCTGGTGTATTTCTCTCCCTCCCTGCTCAGGCCAAAGAATTTTTTCCATTTTCACTGTTTGCTGCTTATTTTCGGCCCTGCCACTTCTGGTCTGCACACAAGCAGCTCCGCGGTGCGCGGTGGCCGCAGCCGGCCAGGTCGATGGCGCCTCTCAGCGGGAGGCAGACGGTGCTAATTAGGCTGCAGAGCTGAGCTTGTGAGCACAGCACCGCACCATTTGCGTGGCCCACCATGGCTGTCGGCGTTAGGGACACATGGTAGCAGGAGCCAGAGGCGTGTTCCTCTGCGCTCGGGGCCAAGGGCAGCAGGACTGACTCGTCCCGTATGTTGAACGACAGGTCGCATCCCGTTCTCGACCCGCCGGGTCAGCCCTTCTCTTCCGCGCAAGTGTGTGTGTGTGTGTGTGTAACAGCTTTATTGAGATACACACAAACCACACAATTCACCCACTTAAGGGTATGATTCTGCACCCCCTCGCATATTCAGAGTCACTGCTGTCCATTTAAAGACCCCAAATATAAACCCCCATAACCATTAGCCGCTACCCTCCCAGCACCGCCCTCCCCAGGCCCCTGACAAGCATCCGTCTGTCTCCTGGTGCAGACCTGTCAGCTCTGATGTCCCTGCAGATGGAGGCAGGCAGCGCGTGGTCCATGTCTGACTTCTTTTATAGAGCGTGGTGTTTTCAGGATTCTTCCATCTTGTAGTGTGTGTCTGCACTTCATTGCTTTCACGGCTGAATGATATCCCGCTGTGTGTGTGGACAGGATCACACCGCGTCCATCCGCTCACCAGGTGATGAGTGTGTGGTCGTCTCTGCTCTGGGCTACGGTGGACCCTGGCACTGTGAAGACTGACAGATATTGGTGTGGGTGAGCATTGTCACTTCTTCTGGGCAGGTGCACAGGATTAGAAGCGTCGGGTCCTATGCTACCTGTGTCCAGCTGTTTGAGGAACCAGCAGACCGTTTTCCAAAGCACCAAACCGTCTTCCATCCTCTCCTGCAGCTTTCTAGTTTGTTTGTTTGTTTCTTTAGAAAACAGATTATTTATTTGAAAGATAGAATGACAAGGAAGGACAGACAGAGAGATCTTCCATCTGCTGGTTCACTCCCAAAATGGTCTCAACGCCCAGGGTTGGGCCATGCTGAAGCCAGGATCCAGGAACTCCATCCTGGTCCAGCACTTGAGTCATCATCCACTCCCTTACCAAGCACATCAGCAGGAAGTTGGGTTGGAAACAGAGTGGCTTGGACTCAAACCAGTGCTCCAGTAATGGGACGTCAGCCTGGCAAGTAGCATCTTAACCTACTGCACCACAGTGCCCACCCCAGCCTCCCAGTTTCCGTGGTGTGGTGCGGTTCCTCTCTCTAGACGTAAGAAAGCCACAGCAGGAAGAGATAGGGGGCTTAGCTTACCTGGCAGGCAGTGGTTTAAGGGCACCTGAGATTTGTTGTAACCAGCAGGGGTAAGACACGCAGATGTGGAAATGACCGACATGCAGGCACAAGCGTATACGCTCAGTGCCTGGAAGCAGGAGACAGGGCACGCCAGGCACGGCCACACGGGGACACACCGGAGCTGGGCAGGAGGCAGAGCAGCGAGGAGCAGGTGGGACAGAGCTTTTACTGTGGTTTCTGCAGGAAGGACCACAAGGCAGGCTGAGGACTGGCCCGTGGAAGATTTCTGCAGGCCCTTGACTCAGAGCCATCCCCAGATGCAGTCTGGTGGCTGCAGGGAATATGTGGAATCGTGTACCGGAGCAGGTGGCTCACATCTGCCAGCAAGCTTTCCTGTGGTCCCTCTGCCAGAAAATCTCCAGCATACGCCGTCTCCGTCTGCTGCTGCTCTAATAGAAACCAGGACTGGGTGACTGTTACAAAGGAGAGAGGCTGGGAGGTCCCAGAACGTGGCACCAACATCTCCCAAGGGCCCTCCTGCCGCTGGGTCATCCCTTGGCAGAAGGTGGAGGGGTAAAGAGGGCTGGAGTGTGTCAGCTGGATGGAGGCAGCAGGTGGTGAGGATATGGGTCAACTGTTCTGTGTATGACAGGTGTCGATGAGTTCTTGACATTCTCTAAGAACCAGTGACCCTGGGGAGGGCTGTGTGTCTCAAGCCCCCACCCCCAGACTCCAGCTGTCAAAGCATCAAAAATGCCAAACAAAACGATGTGCTTAACGCGTGGTCTCTGGGCTGAGCCACTGACGAGTGAGTTATTCCCATGGCTGCGTCCCTTACAGAGAGCCTTAGTCAGTGACTGTCCACCCGAAGACATGAAAACCTCATCATTGCTGTATCATCAGAGGAAGGTTCAAGTGTCTTCCTGTTGGGGAGAAATGAAGGCACTGCTTGGGACCTGTGGCCCCCATATCAAAGTGCCCGAGTCCCCACTCCACTTCCCATCTAGCTTCCTGCTAGTGCACATCCCAGGAGTGATGTGGGTCCCTGCCACCTTCATGGGAGACCTGAGTGGGGTTCTGGCTCCTGGCTTCCTTCTGCCCCATCCCTAGCTGCAGTGTGCATCTGGGAAGCGAACCAGTGGATGGAAGATAAATCTATCTCTCTCTCTCTCTCTCTCTCTCTCTCTGCTTTTCAAATGCATACATACATATATAGTATATGTACATGTATGTGTGCATGTATAAATTTATAAGAGTTTAGAAATCTATATATAGTTTATATATATATATATTACTACAGGTTTAGCTTTTCCAATAGTTTATTGGTTTTTTTGTTTGTTTGTTTGTTTTGACAGGCAGAGTGGACAGTGAGAGAGAGAGACAGAGAGAAAGGTCTTCCTTTTGCCGTTGGTTCACCCTCCAATGGCCACTGCGGTTGGCGCACTGCGGCCGGCGCACCGTGCTGATCCGATGGCAGGAGCCAGGTGCTTATCCTGGTCTCCCATAGGGTGCAGGACCCAAGTACTTGGGCCATCCTCCACTGCACTCCCTGGCCACAGCAGAGAGCTGGCCTGGAAGAGGGGCATCCGGGACAGGATCGGTGCCCCGACCGGGACTAGAACCCGGTGTGCCGGCGCTGCAAGGCAGAGGATTAGCCTAGTGAGCCACGGCGCCGGCCAGTTTATTGGTTTATTAAGACCAGGATGGAGTTATGGGCTCTTGGTTTATTAAGGTTCTTTGGAATGAGCAATTCTTAGGTGGGGTTTACGGTCATCTTTCTTCTGTGCGCCATTTGGTTAAAGTGGAATCCACCTGACTTGGGGCAGGCCTCGGGCTCTCGGGAGCCGTCTGTCATCCACACCAGGATGCTCAGCAAAGGCTGCCTCTCAGGATCCGCCCCATAGCTGTACTCTTAGGTCACAACTTCCTGGGCATTAGCAGAAGCGGGAAGTGCTTGTCCTGGGCCGTGGAGCCCTTGGTCTGTGATTTTTGTCTTTGTGCCTGGGTACGTGTGCAGAAGTGTGTTAGTGGTTACGACGACAGTCCCATAAATGCCAGCCTCAGAGAATGCGTGTAATCCGGTGTCACGTGGCTGATGGTCAATCTCTCTTATAATTAACAAGCCTTCACCATTCCTCTGCCAGAAAGTCTCTAACACGCACGCCCCTATCTGCTTCCTGCCTGTATAATAGAATAGAGACTGAGCAACTTACAAAGAAGAGAGATTTATTTGGTTCATGGTTCCGGATGCTGGGAGGCCTCTGGCCAGGGCCCGCCTGATGCTGTGTCTTCCCGTGGCAGAAGACAGAAAGGCAAAGAGGGCCAGACACACTCGTTAGCAGATCCACTCAGGGGAACTAGCCCACACCGGTGATAAGGACCTGAATCTATTTGTGAGGACAGAGCCCTAGGGACCCAACCACTTGTTCTGAGGGAGGCCCCACCCCCAGCACTGTACCAATTGGGAGTTCAGTTTCCAACCCATGGACTTGGAGGGGGCCACACCCACCTACTGCAAATTTGCAGTCTCCCTGAGTCTCCACCTGAACTAGACCTGCTCAGAAGGGTGGGTGTGGTGGTGCAGTGATGTAAGCCGATGCTTGTGATGCCAGCACCCTGTGTGGGAGCACTGGTTCAAGTTCCAGCTGCTCTGCTTCCCATCCAGCTCCCTGCTAATGCCCCTGGGAGGCAACACATGATGGTCTAAGTACTTGGGCCCCTGCCGTCCATGTGTGAGACCAGGATGGAGTTATGGGCTCTTGGCTTCAGGCTGGCCCAGCCCTGGCTGTTGCAGCCATTTGAAGAGTGAACCAGCAGGTGGAAGATCTCTCAGTCTTTCAGATAAATAGAATTGAAGAAAGACGGAAAGGAAGGGGATGAAGTGAAATCTGGTGGTCTCTTGACCTGGCTCCTGGCTCCCCATCTGTCCACTGTTTTCTGAGTTGGTAGAAAGCAACTCTGACTTGATTCTTGGCTGCGCAAAGTCCAGGAGACGTGGGGGTAGAACGCAATCCAGGCCTCCCAAGTGGACGGCAGGGGCTCGGTTACTGCTGCCTCCCAGGGTGTGCGCTCATTAGCAGGAAGCTGGAGTCAGACTTGAACCCAGGCGCTGCAGCAGGTAGATGGGACACGCGTGTCCCAAACGGTGGCTTCACCTCGTCCCCGAATGCCTGCCTCAGACTTTTCAGAGCCATTACTTGTTCTGGCCGGGGGCAGCCCACCCCAGTGAGGCTGGACATATGTGGTGGGCTGGTGGTCTCGGAGGGGAAGGGCCATCAGTGGGCAGGCGTGTCCCACATCTGAGCCTCTCCCCTGGCTTACAACCACTGTGTACAACAGGGGCAGGGCCCCTCGTGCCCCCGGCGGTAAAATTCTGCTCAAGAGCCCCCCCCCCCCCCCCCCCGCCCCGCACTGCTATCCCGTTGCAGATCATTACCGCGGGCAGGAGCCACACGGAGCTCAGAGCCGCGCAGTTCGCGGTCTGCGGCTATTCTCAGCCAAGGCAAACGGCTCCCTGCTCCTCACCCCCTGCCAAGCCCGAGCGCAGCGCAGAGAGCTGTCAGGTTTTTTCTTTTTTAATTTATTTATTGTTTTACCAAAGGAGAAAACACTGTGTCTCCACGCCAAACGGTCACGATGGGGGACCGATTTCCTGCCGTGCAGCCCCGCTGCCTCAGCCAATACTGCGAGGGGAGATGCAGCTTTCTTTTCTAGAAGGATCCCACCGAGGCATAAAAGCCGCGCAGCCAGGCCTGGCGCGGTGCCGGGTCTGCCCCGAGCGCAGCGCGAACATGGGGAACGCGCACTCCAAGAGCAGCGGCGGCGACAGGCGCAGGGCGCTCCCCGGCCGCCCCGAGCTGTCTTTCTACGGCTCTTTCCCCAGGAAGTGGAACGAGAACGTGTTCTTGGATAACGAGCTGTTGACCTCCAAGATCCTGTCGGTGCTGCGGCCCCAGGCGGAGCGGGGCTTCCGCGCCGGCGACCTGCGCTGCCCTGCCCACTTCCTGAGCACCAACTCGGTCTTTGCCTCTGTCGCAGCCTCGCTGAAGGAGCACCCTCCGGGCAACCTCCTGTCCGAGGGCAGGAATGTCGGCATGACGGTCGCGCAGAGAGGGGGTCCCCAGCCAACACCGGGCCCAGCTGGAACGGGGCCTCGCGTCGGGTAAGCCGGGGCCCCTCCCTGTCCTCAGGTGGGGTGGGCGGCATCCAGCAGCCCTTCTGGACGGAGACCCCTAACTAGGGTTACTTTGATTCAGCAGAGCCGACCCCTCCACCCCACCATGTGCAATTCCCAGTAATACCTGCTCCCAAGCCTCCTGCCTTTTCTTTATTCAAAAGCGATGTGTCCCAGGATACGTGCACCCCTGCAGGGACCACCCCGGACAGGGCTCCTGGCTGTGCTCAGCCTGTCATCCGCGCCTCGCCTGGCTGCACGGGACTTTCAGGTGACTCCCGCAGAGGCTCAGAGGAGAGAGACGCTGAAACCCAAGGCGTTTGCAGTGATCTTTCCTGAGCTGGCGCGGGTCATCCTCTCAATAAGAAGGGGCCCTACCTGCCCCCGCTCCCTTGTGTCCACCTAGCTCCCGGCAGGAGGAATCCCAGGGGCTGCAGCGGGCTCCCGTGGTCCTGACTCGCGTCGGGGAAGAAGTCCTGAGGTCACAGCAAGACACAGTCTCCCAGTTTTAAAATGATGCGTGTCAGGGCTGAGACAGGGCAGGGGAGGAGAGGCTAGCGAGCAGCCAGGGGGCAGTGGGCCATGGCTTCCCCAGCACTGGACAGCGGTGCTTGGGGGCCAGTGTTGAGAGGGTTCTGAACACGCCCAACACCAAGAAATGATCAGGGTTTGAGGCGACGGACCGGCCGATGACCCTGCTCTGATCATGATGCCTTGAACATGCACACGTCACCCTGCACCCCAGAAATACACGCAGTTACTATGTATCCTTTGACAATAAATGAATGCACACAGAGAAATCTGACCAGGCTGAGCTCCCAGTGAAATCCGGAAAGTTCTAGAATCATGTCTGATCCGACAGAGTCATGTTCCGATTGGTCTTTGTGATACGTGTACGCGTGTGAGTGCGTGTATATGGGGGTGCGTGTGTTTAATTCCTCTTTTTCAAACAAGTGGGAATTTTTGGTCACTTCCTCCTAGACCAGGCACAGGAGAGATGGATGAGGCCGACTCTGCGTTTTTAAAACTGAAGCAGGCAGCCGACGACTCTGTCTCACTCACGTCCTCCAACGCCGAGTCTGTTTTTGTAGAAGGTATGGTCCCCATTCACACCGGCAAGCGCCAGGGGCCCACGCCCACGTGTCCGTGGGAGGGACTGCAGGGGGCAGCCTGGAGAGCCCTCCGGGCTCCAGGCCCCAGCCAGCAGCAGCCCTGCCCTTCCTGCAGACCCCTGCACCACCTCGCTGAGGAGTGAGATCGAATCCGACACCCACGAGTTTGAGGCTGAGTCCTGGAGCCTTGCCGTGGACTCGGCGTACGCCAGGAAGCAAAAGAGAGAGGTGGTGAAAAGACAGGACGTCCTGTACGGTAAGACGGCCAGAGCCCTGCGCCCTCCCCTCAGTTCCACCTGGAGTCTGGTTCCAGGCCACGACCCTGCCTGCCCCAGGGAAGGCCTTGCCCGCGCACGGACGCGGCCGGCTGTGTGCCCGGCTCCGACTCAGCCTTACCTGCTGCTGGCTGTCTCGGTCCACGGGGACCCCTGCCACTGAATGCCACGGACCCAGTGACTTGTCAGCCGCCCACCAGTGGTGCCAGCAGATTGATACCTGCTGGGGCCCAGCTCCTGGTTCCCAGGGGGCTGCATCTCACTGGGGTCTGGGCTCCCACCCTGAGGGCTCCACCCTCAGGACCCCGTCACTTCCGACATCTCGCACTTGGGAGCTGGGAATCCTGGGATGAAGGGGACAAAAGCACGCGGTCCGGTGCCGTCTGGCTCTGGCTGAGACACACGCGTGTGGCAGACCACACAGCAGTGCCGTCCACAGCAGACCAGGATCATCCGCACAGACCTCGGGCACGGACCCCTTCAGCTGCCAAGGTCCTAGCGCATGTCCCGGACCCTCTCTCTTTGCTGCTCCTTCAGCTGGGGCCAGAGGAGGTCTGGGCGCCCAGACACTGGGGAGGGGCAGTTCTAGAAGCCAGCCCGGCAGGCAGACAGCACCCACAAGTGCCCGCGTCTCTGCAGAGCTGATGCAGACGGAGGCGCACCATGTACGCACGCTCAAGATCATGTTGAAGGTGTACTCCAGGGCCCTGCAGGAGGAGCTGCAGTTCAGCGGCAAGGCCGTCAGCCGCCTCTTCCCGTGCGCCGACGACCTGCTGCACCTGCACAGCCACTTCCTCGCCCGCCTCAAGGAGCGCCGCCAGGAGGCGCTGGAGGAGGGCAGCGAGCGGAATTACATCATCCAGAAAATCGGGGACCTCCTGGTGCAGCAGGTGGGCACGGCCGCGATGGGGGCGCAGGGGGGCTGCTCCGTGTCTGCCCTTCCCTCCCCCCACGAAGTAAGAGCAGCCTCCATGTACCAAGCACCTGCCACCCCATAGGTTACAGGCCTGGGCCCCTTCCAGCTCTGCCCACAAAACAGAGACCTAAATAGCATACGCACCTGGACCAGCACCAATCAGATGGTGGTGTTGTGTCTGTGACCTGGAGAAGCGTGCTCGTGGCCCAGAGCTGTCCACCGCAGAGGTGTTGACCCCAAGCGGTCAAGATTGACGGGGGGGGTCATAGCCCTCATCCAACCTCAGACTGCTTGCTCTAAACCTCCCAGCCTGCTAGTTGGAAGTGACGAGAATACTGCTTGTAGCTCTTCGGTGTTTCTGACACTGAGGGGACTACAGTTTCTTTTTCTTGGCTCTCAGGGAGGTTTCCACCATCTGTGACGTAGCACAGTCCCTAAGCAGAAAGTCTGCTCGGTCTCCCCCCATCCCACCTTGGGGTCCGACCCCCTGTCCTAAAACACAGCCCCGACACGGGGGGTGTCGGGAAGCAAAGCTGGCAGCAGACCCAGCAGTGCCGGCTGTGGGGTGGGCAGGGCCTGATGAGACATGCATGCTTCGTCTCGCCGTGGTAACGGCGGCGTCCTGTGTCCTGTTAGTTTTCAGGTGAGAACGGGGAGAAGATGAGAGAGAAGTACGGTGTGTTCTGCAGCGGCCACAACGAGGCGGTGAGCCACTATAAGCTGCTGCTGCAGCAGAACAAGAAGTTCCAGAACTTGATCAAGGTGAGGCGCGAGCCGGCCGCCCTCATGGCACGGTGCTGACTGTGCTGCAGGCTTCACCGCAGGACCCAGCGTCTTGGCACCGGGGGGTCGCAGCGATTTCCCACAGTTTGGTTTTTCACCATAAACCCATGCAGAACGTGCATCACAGCCTTTTGTCACTAACCAAGTCCCTGAGGCCTGGCCAGCTCTCTAAGGAAAAGAGGTTCATGGCCGGCTCACAGTTCTGGAGGCGCGAGGTTGAGGGGCCGCCCTGGCCATGTCCGAGGAAACAAACACAGGGTATCACATGGCAAGGGCTGGGGAGCACACGTGTCTGTATCCGTCCGCTCTCTCCTCCTCCTGATAGAGCCACAGGGCCCCGCCCAAATGATCCATCAGATCTCAGCACCTCCCAGAGGCCCCACCTCTGGACAGCACTGGCAGGCCAAGTCCCCACCCTCTTCACACCATTAGCATAAGACTCGGGAGGAGACGGAGCTCCTGCAGGGGGGTGGGCATTTGGCTGGCAGGTGAGACACTGGTGATCATACCCACATCCCAGAGCGCACTGCCGGGCTCCCATCCCGGCTCCTCGCCCCAGCTTCCTGCCAGTGCACACCCTGGGAGGGAGGCAGCCCTGGTGGCTCGAGTGCTTGGGTCCCTGCCACCCATGTGGAGCTCCTGGCCCCCGCTTGATGCCCTCTCCTCCCCGCCCCCCAGTCAGTCCTGGTCATCATGGGCATTTGGGGAGTGAACCAGCATGTGGGGGCTCCCTGCCTCCTGAATAAAAGCTGTCTCCTGGGAGCTCGGGGGATAAGTCATCCTGTGCCACCCGCAGAGCACATCAGTGAGCCTGCTGTAGGATCCCCCGAGGGAAAGCAAAACAGACACGTCCAGGGCCCTGCTCCCTGCTGCACCAGGCGGCCCCTCACGTGGGATCCCCTGACCAGCACTCCATGGACCGTGTGGGTGACAGGAGAATCATCACCAGGGCCACCCGCCCTGCCTCGGGAGCTCTGGCCATGGTCGGGAGCGCTGCTGTAAACCTTGCTCCCCTTCATCCTCCGATTGTCCCCTGGGGCCTGTGGAGTGATCTTTGTTTGGGGTGGGGTGGGGGAGAAGGAGGACTCAAAGCTTAGAATCAAAACCATTGCACATCCACAGTCACCAGGTCGACCCAGGCCCACCACCCGCGTTCTTTGCATAGGTCAAGGCCGGGTTCCTGTCAGCAGTCACCCCTCTGGTTCAGGATCAGTTCTGCCACCTCGGCCCCAGGGTACCTGTGCTCTGAAGTGACATCCGGCTGTGCTGAGCTGACGTTAACAAGCATGTGTGTCTAACTCGGTGCCATTGCCGTCACTCGGCAGTGGAGCCATGTGAAGCCACCCAGTGAGCCGTGGCATGGGTGGTAGTGGGCCTCCCAGTGGTAGGAGCAAGAAACACCAGGGGGTGGGGGAGGGAAGAGGGTTCTGATGGACGGCTCGGCCCAGCCACGGACTCCCACAGCCCCACAGCAGCGCTCTGCCATCGATCGCTGACATTCCCAAGAGTCATCCAAGAGGGGCGAGCTCATGGAATGTGAGTCGTGGGGGGGGGGGGGGCACTGCTCCTGCCCCCCCCCCAGGAAGTGACTGCAGAGGCCACGCCCAGCGTACTCAGCCAGAGGTCCGCACGGAAAGATCCCAGAGAGCCCTCTGGAAGGCACACGCCCAGGCTGATTTCTGCAGGGTTCTAGGACAGCTGTGGGTCAGGGGCAGGGTCACAGCAGCTTTCACGGGGGCCCCGGTCAGCACACAAGCCGAGGCTGCCTTGGCACTGGTGACCTTTCCGTGTACAGCAGGCGATCCCTGCTTTCAGGGATCCAGTGTGCATCCGCTCCAAAACCCAGAGAAGAAGCCGCTGGTGAGGTGACAAAGGAAGCTGCCCCGAGCCGTGGTTACCGGTTGTTGGGCTGCCGCTGGGATGCTAAGCTCCTGCTGTGCTTCTGTGCTCCCCTTCCCAGAAAATCGGCAACTTCTCCATCGTGCGGCGGCTGGGTGTGCAGGAGTGCATCCTGCTGGTGACCCAGCGCATCACCAAGTACCCGGTGCTGGTGGAGCGCATCCTTCAGAACACGGAAGGTAGGAGGTGCCCAGCCCTTCCGGTGCCACGTGGGATTTCCGACACCAGAAAGTTGTGGCAGCGAACACCACAAAGACAGGCTCTCTCGTGTGCTCTGCTGCCCCCTGCTGCCAGCAGAGGCTGGTGGGGCAGTCCCGTGGACGCCTGCTTCCTGTATCAGAGTCCTGGGTTCGAGGCCTGGCTCTGCTTCCCATTTCAGCCTCTTGCTAATGTGCAGAAGCAGGTGGGAGATCAAGGACTTGGGTCCCTACTGCCTGTGTGGGAGATCTGGATGGAGTTCTCAGTTTCTGGCTTCAGCCTGGCCCAGCTCTGGCTGTTGTGGCCATTTGGGGAGTGGACCAACAGAAGGGAGATCTCTCTCTTTCTCTCTGTGTTTCAAATAAATAAATAAAAATTGGGGAAAAAAATAAAGTCACCCCTGGATAAAGACGGCCCAGAGATGACCTCTGTGTCACTTTACCAGACTTGAGACAGGGTCATGCCTGGAGCCACAGAGGTCACAGGGCAAAGGGCACACTGCTCAGTGGGTAGTTCTCCAGGGCCAGGGCAACGCTCTCCACACCTGCTGCATTTCCTGTGGGCCCTGGGCAACCTGCCCTGGAGCAGGGGGAGCCAGCCCTTGGTCACAACAGCGGGGGTGGGGTGTCCTGAAGAGCTGAGGACTGGGGGAGTTTACCAGGGAGTGGGGGGGTTGGCAAGGGTCCCTCACATCTCAGGGATTAAGTGGGAGGTGGTTCTTGAGTGAAAGCCTCAGAAACACCCCTCAGAGACACAACCCCCCCAGGTGTGCACAGTGTGTCCATTCCTGTGTGCCCCTGTGCAGGGGCAGAGATGGACACTGTGTGTGTGTGTGTGTGTGTCTGTCTGTGTGTCTGTCAGCCGGCACTGAGGACCACGAAGACCTGACCCAGGCCCTGAACCTCATCAGAGACATCATCTCGCAAGTGGACGCCACCGTGAGTGAGTGTGAGAAGGGCCAGCGCCTCAGGGAGATTGCGGGCAGGATGGATCTCAAGTCCTCCAGCAAACTCAAGAATGGGCTGGCCTTCCGCAAGGAGGATATGCTGCGGCGGCAGCTCCAGCTGGAGGGCATGCTGTGCTGGAAGACGGCGTCCGGGCGCCTGAAAGGTAAGGCAGCCTCGGTGGGGCACCGCTTTGGAGCAGTGGGCGCCATCTTGGAGTGTTAGGTGCCATGTTGGAGTGGTGGCGCCATCTTGGAGTGTCAGGCACCATGTTGGAGTGGTGGTGCCATGTTGGAGTGGTGGCGCCATCTTGGAGTGTCAGGTACCATGTTGGAATAGTGGAGCTATCTTGAAATATTGGGTACCATGTTGGAGTGGTGGGTGCCATCTTGGAGTACCATGTTGGAGAAGAGGTAGCACCATCTTGGAGTATTGGGTACCATGTTGGAGTAGTGGAGCCATCTTGGAGTGTCAGGCACCATGTTGGAGTGGTGGTGCCATCTTGGAGTGTCAGGCACCATGTTGGAGTGGTGGTGCCATCTTGGAGTAGTGGCGCCATGTTGGAGTGGTGGGTGCCATCTTGGAGTACTGGAGCCATCTTGGAGTACCATGTTGGAGAAGAGGTGGCACCATCTTGGAGTATTGGGTACCATGTTGGAGTAGTGGAGCCATCTTGGAGTGTCAGGCACCATGTTGGAGTGGTGGCGCCATCTTGGAGTAGTGGAGCCATGTTGGAGTGGTGGCACCATCTTGGAGTAGTGGCACCGTCTTAGAGTGTTAGGTACAATGTTGGAATGGTGAGTGCCGTCTTGGAGTGGGGGGCTCCAGCTGACACCCTGGCCCTGCAGCCTGGCTCCTTTGTGGTCAGGGGGAGGTTGTGTGCTGCGTCGGGATGAGTCTGGACAGCCAGGAGTGCAGCAGAAGTGAGGCAGCTGCATCAGTGCCCTCTTCCTCTGGCCTCTGAATCGGTGCAACCCAGGGGGCCTGAGCCCCCCACAGAGACCCAGGGCTCCACACAAACTCAGCTGTGATCCCCCTGTGGTCACAGGTCAGTCCCCACGGACCCACCTGCTGAAGGACCCCCCTGGGGACACAGAGTACTGCCAGTGTCTCTAGCCCAGGGGGTCCTCTGAGCCCCCCGAGACATCCCAGCCCAGCCCTTGGCACCAGATCTTAAAGGGTGTTCAGGAGGCTACTTGGGGTGGCTGGATGGCAGCACGTGTCCCTTTGTCATGGGAGTGGGTTTGTGCGCCCCCTGGGGGAATCCAGTGCCTTCTGCGTGCCAGGCCCTGAACTGGGTGGTGGAAACAGGGGACCCTGCAAGACCTGGGCCCCTGGGGCTTTCATCTGTGGGTCAGGAAACAAGTGAAAAGCCTGGAAGCGGGAGGCTGCGGGGCAGAGGATCAGCTGGAGGAAGGGAATCTGGTGCAGTTGGCATCAGAGGTAGCTCCCTTCCTGCGACCTGAGGGCCCTGCGTGGGAAAGCCTCCCACGGGGACAGGGCAGCGAGCTGCGGGAAGGGCCTGAGCCCAGGCCGGCCTGGCCACAGTAGGAGACAGGACGGAGCGTTGGTGGGGAGGGTTCATGTTGGGGACATCACAGTGAGAGCAGTTCCAAGGCCCGGGCTTCCGCTCAGAGCTCTGGAGCTGCAGGCGCTCTGGGGACATTGGAGGGCAGCTGGCTGCTCACCGTTCACCAGCACTCAATGTGCAAACCCAGGAGGGCCGGGTGAGGGTGAGGTCAGAAGGGGACGCGCAGGGGCAGGCGGGAGCGGGAGCCGGCGGCCACACTGACTGTGAGGCGTCCCCTCGTGTGCGTCCCCACAGACGTGCTCGCTGTGCTGCTGACCGACGTGCTTCTGCTGCTCCAAGAGAAGGATCAGAAATACGTCTTTGCTTCCGTGGTAGGTAGGGGCCGGGAGGGGGCAGTCGGGGGCCGTGTTAGCCAAGACGGGGCAGCAGGCATGGCTGGAACGGCACCCCCCGCATTCTCCTGGGCCCCCCAGAACCTCCCAGATTCCAGCCTGGCAAGAGGGGACATTCTGGGAATAGGTGGCAGGCGCTTGGCACAGGGCTTCAGACGCTGCATCTCAGATCCGAGCATCGGCTCCAAGTCCCAGCTGCTCTGCTTCCAGTGCAGCTTCCTGTTAGTGCACGCCCTGGGAGGCAGCAGTGAGGGCTCAAGTACTGGGGTCCCTGCCACCCATGTGGGAGACTCAGATTGAGGGCCACGCTCCTGGAGCTGGCTCGACCCAGCCCTAATTGTTGCAGGTGTTTGAGGAGTAAACCCATGGATGGGAGCTCTGTCTGTCTCTCTGCCCTTCAAACAAATCAAATGAACAACTAAATAGAAATGAGAGAAACAGGGCGCACAGCTCCCAGCCTCGCTGCCCTCACCTGAGGCTCACGCTGTCCCCACCGTCCCCGTCCAGGACTCAAAGCCCCCGGTCATCTCCTTACAAAAGCTCATCGTGAGGGAAGTGGCCAATGAGGAGAAAGCCATGTTTCTGATCAGCGCCTCCCTGCAAGGGCCTGAGATGTATGAGATCTACACCGGCTCCAAAGAGGACAGGAACGCCTGGATGGCCCACATCCGCAGGGCCGTCGAGAGGTGAGGGCCAGGGGCCTCTTCTGCCCACTGTTCTGCCCTTGGCTGTGATCTTCAGGCCCCCCACCCCCTGGAGGCCCCTTTGTGTCTCCTCTCCCTCATCTCACCTTGGAGCCCCGTCCATCCGCTTCTCTGAAATGGACAGGAGACCCCTTCCGGCTCCTTCTGACACCTGCACAACCTGCAAGGTGCTGGAAAGCCCAGATGCCCCTGGCCAGGGTGTGAGAAGCCAGAGAGACCCAAGCAGGAGCCTGCATTTGGGGGCCAGTCCCGCTGGAGCAGGTGGTGGGGTTGTGTCCCTTCTCCCCAGCCCTGTCAACTGCATGGCTCGTGCTCTGCCTGACGGAGCACTGGGCAGCACCGCTGGCCTCTCCCGGTGGCTCGCAGCCACCCCCACCTGGCAGGTCCTCACTGCAGCCACTTCAGACCGCCCTCTGCTTGCGTGCTGACACCTGGCAGCCACGCCCCGTGGCGCTCTCCCTCCCACCCTCGCACCCTTTACAGGCTCAGGTGGCTGGCTCTGCAGAACCAGCATCCGTGCAGAGGCCAGCCCGGGAGGCAGTGCCACCACCTGTCCCCTGTCCCCACAGCTGTCCTGACGAGGAGGAGGGGCCCTTCAGTGAGGCTGAGGAGGACAGGAAGGCGCTGGAGGCCCGCGCTGGGAGACTCAGGGACTTCCAAGGTGAGGGGTCCGGGGCCCAGGCCTGCCCCTTGTGTGGCCACAGCCCCACAGAGCCCTCGTGAGTCAGCCAGCCCTGGGCCCCTGTCGGAGCTGGCCACCAGCTGAGCTGTGTCCAGATGCTCTGTGGCAGGTTCGGGGCAGGGCTGCGGAATGAGGCCGTGATCTTTGTCGGGGGAGGGGCAGAGCCCTGAGCCCCCTGTTCAGCTGCACCCCAGTGGTCCTCATGCAGGCAGGAGTTCACCGAGGCTCGGGTTCAGCGGGGGTCCCCCACCGTGCCTCTGCAGAGCGCCTGAGCCTGCAGGACCAGCTAATCTCCCAGAGCCTGGCGGAGAAGCAGCACATCTACCTGGAGATGGCCGAGCTGGCCGGCCTGGAAGACACCACTGCCCGCTCCAGGGCCCTCTGTCGTGGCGGGGACCCCTCCGAGACCCTGCAAGGGGAGCAGATCCTGAGGTCCGCCATGACTGAGAGTAAGTAGGTGCCCCCTCCTCAGAGGACCCCAGGCTGGGCACACGGCCCAGGTGGCCGTGACGTCACCCCCAGGACATATGTCTGTCTGAGGGCGGGGGCATGGGGGCAGGACTGACCCACCCCCGGATGTCTGCTAAAGCCAGGAGGTCCTCAGACATGGTCAGGCCTAGAGCACTCTCTCTCCTACTCAGCCACCCTCTCATGCCCTCACCGGGCCAGGGGTCTGCACTGGCCAGGATGGATTCCTCTTTCGGGGACGGGCGTCTCCAGTGACATCCCCAGAAAAACGCAGTCAGAGGGCTCTGGCTGAGAGGGCTCCCGTGAGCTGGTGCTGGGCCCAGCACCTGCGACTCGCAGGAGGCAGCCACCAGGAGGTGGCTGTTGTTACCCTGCACTCTGCAGGCAGAGCCCCTGGCTGCACTGAGTTGGCCCTTGGGGCAGGCAGCCTGGCCTCTGTCCGTGCTGTGGACAGGGAGCCAAACAGATGCAGCCCCTCTGCAGGGTAACCCGTTTCTCCCGGCTCCTTCCACAGTCGAGGGCATCCAGAGCCTGATCTGTGGGCGACTGGGCGGCGCCATCAGCCAGACGGAGGACGGAGGCAGCTCTGCGCCCCGCAGGGCCGAGACCTTCGGGGGCTACGACAGCACGAGCAGCCCCAGCAAGAGTAGGTGCCTCCGCCCCCACCCACCACCAGGATGTTCCTTAGGGGCAGCTCTGAGTGTCCTCCGAGGTGTGGCTTCTCTGAGCCTTCTGGAACCCTGCTGTTGCTGTCAGTCATGGGCTGGTAACAGCGCCCTCTGCTGGTCTCTGTGCTGCAGACAGCAGCCTGGCCTGGTTTTCCTTGCTGGGGTGGGGGAGGGTATGAGGGATGAGGGTGGGGTTCCAGACCCCGCGGGAGCTGAAGCGCTCTCACTCCTTGGCTTGGGCTTCTCAGATGGCAGCTTTAAGAAGAAGGATAATGACCCCAGGCCACGAGACTGGCGAGGCCCCATGAGCATCCCAGACCCAAAGCTGTGTGATGGCGAGGCCCTGGGGGGCTCCGAGGACTCCCCGCAGGTGGTAGGTGGCTCCCTTTGGTATCCAAGCCACGGAACTTGTTAGCGACAGGGCCCCGCCTCATTTCTCCATCTCTGGTGAACACTGCACGGTGACTGAGAGTGTCCCCTCCCAGATGAATCTGCGGGCCACTGGCCCCCTCTCAGCCCCAGGAGGGAGGGGGCGCTGGCCGTGATGTCACCCGCAGGCGTATACCCCATACAGGGACCGCACATGCTGTGCTCCGTGTGGGGACTCCCACCCAGTGCCCAAAGCCCACGTCTGCTCCCTCTCCCTCCATCTCAGAAGCTGCCTCTGATGCTTGGGCTTGGCTCCTGTGCCCAGTGCAGACACCCAAGCCTCACTTCTGAGCCAGGCCCAGGACCGCTGGCCGGCCACCCCATGTGTCCATCTGGTGGACTCAAGTCAGATGAGCCGCGGGGCCTGTGCCTTCTGTCTTGCTGAAAGTGCCTGGGGCCTCCCAGGATCGGTCCTCTGACGCACTTTGGGGTCTGACTCGGTCGTGTTCTCAGGTGGAGGCGCCGGGCACAGAGGCTGGCCCCAGACTGCCCATCACCCTGGAGGCAGAGGTAGGCGGGGCTTGGCATTCTCAGAGGGCGGGGCCTGGCATGCACTCCCCATGCGCCTTCAGGGAACCCAGCATCCATCTCTGCCCCCCCCCCCCCCACAGCTTGTCCAGCGCGTCCAGACGCTGTCCCAGCTGCTCCTCAGCCTCCAGGTACCCAGTGGGCGTCCGGGAGGGACCAGCCACACCTGTCCTTCCCCGGCCAGCCGGGCCAGGGCGTGGGCGTGGTTCTCACCGGCCCGGTCCCGGCCCTCATCCCCAGGCGGTCATCGCGCAGCAAGACAGCTACGTCGAGATGCAGCGGGCGGCCATCCAGGAGCGCGAGCAGCAGTTCCGGCTGCAGTCGACGCGCGGGAACATGCTGCTGGAGCAGGAGCGGCAGCGCAACTTCGAGAAGCAGCGGGAGGAGCGGGCGGGCGTGGAGAGGCTGCAGAATCAGCTGCGGCAGGAGCAGCAGCGCTGGGAGCGCGAGCGCGAGCGCCAGCGGCAGGAGCTGGAGCGGGCGGGCGCGCGGCTGCAGGAGCGCGAGGACGAGGCGCGGCAGCTGCGCGAGCGGCTGGAGCAGGAGCGCGCCGAGCTGGAGCGCCAGCGCCAGGCCTACCAGCACGACCTGGAGCGCCTGCGCGAGGCCCAGCGCGCGGTGGAGCGCGAGCGGGAGCGCCTGGAGCTGCTGCGCAGACTCAAGAAGCAGAACACGGTTCCTGGGGCGCTGCCGCCCGAGGCGCTGGTGGAGGTGAGCGGGAGCGCGCCCGCCCGAGGGCCACGCGCGCATCTGTGGGAATGCATGTGTGCTGTGACTGGTAAGTGGGAGTGCGCGCGGGAGCGCACGCGCAAGGCCTAGCAGTGAACACATCGCACGCCTGCGTGCCAGGGGTCACGTCACAGCTGCTGCTCCCGATTCCAGCCTCCTGCAGATGCCCCCCCTCCCCCAGGAGGCATCAGTGATGGCGCCAATAGTTGGGCCAAAGCGTGCCATTGCTCAGAGCCCTCAGTGAACGCCGGGGACTGTCTCAAGCAGCAGGTTGTGTGAGCACACCTGTGCACACGGGGCGCGTGTGTGTGCGGGACTGTCTGCCTGGCAGGCAGGACCAGGAGCTGGGTGTGGGTGGACAAGGTCTGGCCGTCTCAGACCAGGCTGAGGTCTCCCTGTGCTGGTCAAAGAGTGATCCTGGATAGGCGTCCGGGGAGGCCCCCCAGCAGGAATGACAGTTATGGGACGTGTGCTCTGTCACTCTTTAGGCCCAGCCTCCCAGCTTCAACGGGGAAGGGCTGGAGGCGCCTGGGGCCCTGGCCAAAGCCGTGGGGCCCCGGGTCAGCATGCTGATGCCAGGCGCCGGGCCTGAGTACGTGGAGCGGCCTGAGGTGGCTCGCAGGGACAGCGCCCCAGCCGAGAGCCGGCCAGCCAAGAGCGACGTGCCCATCCAGCTGCTCAGCGCCACCAACCAGATCCAGAGGCAGACGGCCGTGCAGCAGCAGATCCCCACCAAGCTGGCCGCCTCCACCAAGGGCAGCAAGGACAAGAGCAAGAGCAGGGGCTCCCAGCGCTGGGAGAGCACAGGTGAGCCCAGCCCTGCAGCTGCTGCTGGCCCTGCAGGTGCCCCTGGACTGGGAGGTCTGGTGTGGGCGGTGCCCAGAGATGGCAGGAAGACAGGGCTGCAGGGGGGGCCTGAGGAGCAAAGCTGGAAATACAGAGCCCCACAGCCCTTGTCAAATGGCTGGGGGGTGGGGGGCCGGCGGAGCCCCAGAAGGGTCTCAGCCAGAACTCAGAGCACCCTGGTCACTTGGGACCATGCAGCTGGGGACTCTCCCCGTGTTCCCATTCCACAGGGGGACACTGAGGCCAGAGCAGCCACCGCCCCTGCCCTCAGACCCCTGTGGAGCGAGCTCAGATGCCCAGCAGGGGTACTGGGTGGCAGCCTGAGGTGCCTGTGGCTGCGGGGACACAAGGGTCATGGGGAGGGGATGCATCCTGAGCTGCCACACCCAGGTCTCAGATGTTGAGTGACCCCAGGGGCTCTTACCGGCCCGGGTCCCTGCAGGGAGCGTGGGGTAGGGAAGGCCGGCAGCCACTCCGCCCCAGCTCCCTGGAGCAAGGCCCACCCACCCTCCTCCTTGCAGCCTCCTTCGACCTGAAGCAGCAGCTGCTTCTCAGCAAGTTCATGGGCAAGGAGGAGAGCAGCGCACGGAGCCGCCGCTCCCTCAGCCCCCTCCTGCTCGGCAGCCAGGGCTCCGCGTCCCCCACAGGTGAGCCCGGCCCCTTCCCCGCCCAGGCCCGGCGTGGCCACCTGCAGCACCCAGTGGCTGCTGACGTTCCTGGCCCCTGTCCCCTCCAGACTCCAGCTTCCAGGCCCCGAGCCCGACCCTGGCCGACGTGACCCCCGAGGGCTTCTCGCCAAAGGCAGGGGGCCCATCCTTCCCAGTCCCCTCGCCACTGCCGGCCACGCCACTCAGCGCCAAGGAGGAAGCCAGCAAGGAAGACGTCATTTTCTTCTGAAGAGTGTGGCGTGACGTGTACGCCCCTCTCCCTGCCCCATTCCTCTGTGCCCTCGGGGGACCTCCGAGGGGTGGCCTGCCCACCTAGCTGCCCCTCCCCTCCCAAGTTCGCCCTGGACGACCAGCTGGCCGAGTTGGCTGTTGGTGCTCCGATCGCATGCCCTGGCAACTTTCTCCACCTAGGTTTCTTTTTTTATAAAAAGGAAAGTTTTTAATCGAAAGTTGGACCTGAGCTAAGCCAAGAAGCTGCTTTCAGCCATAGCACCCCCCTTCAGGTGGGGGAGAGGTGGAGCCCAGGCTGTGTGTCCACGCAGCGAGGGACAGTGCGTGTTCCACAAGGCACCGGAGGGCAGGCCAGACCTCAGCCTGGAGAGCTGCTGGCCGCAGCATGGCTTCACGGCCACCAGGAGCCGCTGGAGCCAATCACCAGGGCACCACATGGGGCTGGTGGCATTGGCAGTGTCTGTCCTCGGTCGGAGAGAATCCCCTTCTAGGCCAGACACCCACACAGGTTCACGGAGAACCTCGGCACGGATGGGACACCACCTGCCCGGGGGACAAGAACCAGGGGCGCATCTGGAGCTGTGGTGGGCAGACCTCATGCTTCACCCAGAGCCACCACCCTGGGGAAGAGCGTCCTGCACCCCCATGGACTGAGCAGGTCTTCCCGGGGCTGCTGGGAGAAAGCCCCTAGTGCCAGGGTGTGGGGAGGAAGCACCTTGAGACGATGGCCTGACTCCCCTGAAGGAGCTGGGTAGTGGTCCCAGACTGGTCGGATCCAGGGCAGAGCAGGGGGCAACAGGCATTGGCAAGAGGGTCCTGGACTGGCCATACTCATGGCCCCTGGCAGGGCCAGGCTGCTGAACCCAGCAGCTGGGGACCTCAGGCCTTCTCCCAGCATCCCCTGCCTCCTGTGTTGCCCTACAGGGATGTTCCCGCCAGCTGGGGCCAGGCGAGCACAGGGGCAAAGTGCTCACCTGAGCATCTGACCCAGTAGCCATGACACCTGATGGGTGCTGCAGGCCTAGGACGGATGGCCAGGTGCGGGTGCTGGCCTTGGTGGCAGCACGGTTAGTGACAGGTGCTGAACGCAGCAGTTCTCAATGTCCTGAGGCCAGCAAGTGGCGTCCCCATCCCGGGTCCTTTCCCATTGCCAGCACGCTCCATCCGGTGCCCTGGGCATCCCCACCGGCCCGCAGACCCTGTCCGTGCCATGTTTGTAATCAGTGTTTTGTATTTTTGTACTGAGAAGTATTGGAGCACTTTAGAAAAGCTGACTTAGGAGTTCCCACCCCCTCCCCCAGGCTCGGCTCCGCCATGCGTGGTCCAGCAGCACCGCGCACCCCTCTTCTGTCGCCAGCACCCCTCAGTCAATCTGGGGGTGCCCCATGTCGGTAACATCAACAGCCGAGCCAGTGTGCATATCCCCGTCAGCTGTGGCCCTGACCGTAGTGGGCCTGATCCTTCCGTCTCCTCCCCATGGGCTGTCTGGGAGTCACCTTAGAGCTTCAGACCCGATTCTAGCAATAAAGGTGTCTCAGTGGAGCTCCGGCTGCCGCGCGCTCTCTGGGGTTGTGTCTGCAGGGGCTCCCGAGGCTCCTGTGCCCGCCTCTCTCAGACACCCGTGCTCCTGGGTGTGGCCCAACATGTTAGAGGAGCTGCAGGGGCTGCTGACCCTGGAGAAATGGGTCTCCGTGCCCCAGCCTGGGGAGGCTGAGCTGCTGGCTGCAGAGGTGGGGGCCAGGCAGGGAGACGGCCACCTGAAGTGGACACAGCAGTGCTCCCGGGTTGCAGGCCCACGTGGGGTCTCCGGGACGTGGCTGTCCTGGATGGTTGTTTTTTTTTTTTTTTTTTTTTTTTTTTCTTTTTAAAGATTTATTTAAGAGGCAGAGTTACAGACAGGGAGAGAGAGATCTTCCATCCACTGGCTCACTCCCCAAATGTCTGCAACGACCGGAGCTGGGCCGATCGAACACAGGAGCTTCCAGGTCTTCTACATGGGTGGCAGGAGCCCAAACACTTGGGCCATCTTTGCTGCTTTCCCAGGTGCATTAGAAGGGAGCTGGACTTTCTGCTATGGCCTGGGAAAAGCAGAAGATGGCCCAAGTCCTTGGGCCCCTGCACCCATGTGGGAGACCGGAAGAAGCTCCCGGCTCCTGGCTTCGGATTGGCACAGCTCCGGCCATTGCAGCCAATTGGGGAGTGAACCATCAGGTGGAAGACCTCCCTCTCTCTCTCTCTGTAACTCTGACTTTCAAATAAGTAATAAATCTTAAAAAGGGGTGGGGGGGCTGGATCAGAGGTGGAGCAGCTGGGACACTAATCAGTGCGCATATGGGATACTGATGTGGCGAGTGGCAGCTTTACGCACTACACCACAGTGCCGGTCCCTGGAATTTTTTCTAATACAAAATGACTTCCAAGAGCATAACTTCAGGTTCTTCTGAACTGGCTTGAGAGGCTACATTGTGCAGGAGACCCTAATTTCTGCCCTCCTGGAGTCCTGGTTGCATAGGAGACAGGAACGCCCCTGGCTGTTTGAACAGAGGGTTTCATATAAGGAGCTCTCTCTTGCTCACTCTCCACTTCTTCCGTGTACCTCACGTTGGCCCCCAGGCTACACCAGGGGGCAGGAGGTAGCAATCAGCAGGGGAAGCCAGAAGTTATAGCCTGAACCCAGGCCTGCCTGGGAGGTGGGAGGACTGCCCCCTCCACCTTGCCTCTAGCCATCCCCTGATCTCTGCCTTCTGACCCTTTCCAGCCTTCTGCCATAAGGCCCAGAATGGGATGTTCCATATCCTGCAAAGACATTGTGTGCACCAAGGGGTCCGGAGCCCCTAAAGAGTTGAGGACCACAAAGCCAAAGCAGGCAGGGAGAGGGAGAGGAGAGGGAAAGGTTCTGAGAGGGACCGTGCAATAGTTGCTCAACTCTGGGCTTGCAAACCCACCACACTGTGTGCCTTACATAGTTGAGTTCCATGTGGATTCCACTTCTTCAAAGTACACGGAGGGGCTGGTGCTGTGGCGCAGTGGGTAAAGCTGCCAACTGCGATACTAGCATCCCATATGTGTGCTGGTTTATGTCCTGGCTGCCCCACCTCCAGTCCAGCTCTCTGCTAATGGCCTGGGGATGCAGTGGAAGTTGGCTCGAGTGCTTGAGACCCTGTACCCACATGGGAGACACGGATAAAGCTCCTGGCTTCCACCTGACCCAGCCCAGGCCATTGGAGCCATCTGGGAAGTGAATCAGTAAATGGAAGGCTTCTCTCTTTCTCTAATAAATGTTTTAAAAAAAAAGGGCCGGCACCGCGGCTCACTAGGCTAATCCTCTGCGGCGCCGGCACACCGGGTTCTAGTCCTGATCGAGGCACCGGATTCTGTCCCGGTTGCTCCTCTTCCAGTCCAGCTCTGCTGTGGCCTGGGAAGGCAGTGGAGGATGGTCCCGGTCCTTGGGCCCTGCACCCGCATAGGAGACCAGGAGGAAGCACCTGGCTCCCGGCTTCAGATCAGCGCAGCGCCGGCCGTAGCAGCCATTTGGGGGGTGAACCAATGGAAGGAAGACCTTTCTCTCTGTCTCTGCAAAAAAAAAAAAACACCACCAGGCCCACTGGGCAGCTCGGGGAGGTCTGCTCTGTGCCCGAGGTCAGTGCCCGAGGCCTTTCCAGCCCAGCTGTCCCCAGAACTTAGCTTTCTTCTCCCTGTGGTAGACTTTTTTTTTTAAAGAATTATTTTATTTATTTGAAAGAGTTACAGGGAGGGAGAGGTAGAGCCAGAGAGTCTCCATTCCACTGGTTCACTTCCCAAATAATCACAATGACCAAAGCTGCACCGATTCAAAGCCAGGAGCCAGGAGTTTCTTCCGGGTCTCCCACTCCGGTGCAGGGGCCCAAGGACCTGGGCCATTTTCTGCTTCCCTAGGATATAGCAGAGAGCTGGATCAGAAGAGGAGCAGCCAGGACTCGAACCGGCGCCCATATGGGATGCTGGCACCGCAGGCTGGGGCTTTACCCACTATGCCACAACACCACCCCACCCTGAGGTAGTCTGACCAGGGTTCCGTGGCTTCTCCCGCTGCCTTACAGGTGTTGGCTGGCTGAGTCTCCAGGTGGGTAGTGGGGTGCCCCTTATCTTCCCAGGGGCAGCTGGGGCAGGTGCGCATGGCCCTCTCTAATGAAGGGAAGGCAGAGACTTAGGGAGCCCAACCTGCCCACGTCCTGGGCAGGTCTCCTGCAACGCAAGTATTCACAGCTCCCCTGTGTCTGTAAACAGAATACTCGTGGGACCACGTGAGGCTCCTGGGTGGCCTGGTGGGATGATGGAGTGTGGGAGTGGGGTACACCCTGGTGGCTGAAGGCTGCTCAGGATCAATAGGCAGCACTTGTTGGGAGACAGGACCCACCAGGAAGAGTGTTCCAGAAGGCAGGCTGGGCAGGTAGGGTTTCTTAGAGCGGCTTGGTCCACCCGTGTAGTGGGCCAGTGGGATGCTGGCGAGCGGCCTGCGGCCACCAGTATAATAATCTCTCACACCAGGGCCCAGCACTAGCACCAAGATATTTAATTGCTTTCCACTTCGGCATCCACTCTCCTTCCCATCACTGGATGTGAGAGGGCGGCCAGCAGCCCAGGGTGGCCTTGACCAGCACTGCCAGGGCCCAGGAGTCCAGGGGCCCACCGCTGGGGTCTTGAGAGAGGGCTCCCCTCTGGGACCTGGGGAGCCTCTTGCCAGCCCCTCTTTCGCCCCAGCCACGGGCTTGCCCCTCAGGCTGCTTAACCAGAGACACAGTCGCCGGCCTGGCGTTGCCTGTGTTGGGGAAGGGCTCCTCCACCAGTCCCAGCTCGTCCACGCGCTCTTCATCCACGTCAGGGGCTGGCAGCATCTGCCTGGCCACCAGCCCGGGCCGCCTGGTAGACGCTGAGCAGGGAGGAGATGGTGCCCATGAGGCCCACCAGCCACGGGGGGAAGCGGCCGGCCCACAGGACGCCCGGTGGCAGCCAGTGCACGGCGTTGGCCAGGTCCGCCAGGTTGCTGAGGGCGGTGAGCGCCTCGGACCGCATCTGCGCCTCCATGGCCCGCCGCTTGCTGCGGGGCAGCCGGCTGCAGGGCAGAGGGCGTGGCTGAGCCTCGGGCAGGGGAGGGCTGGCGGTGCTCCAGGGGGACCCAGCCCCTGTCACACCCCCCAGGGGGAGCCCACAGTGTGAACCAGGAAGGAAAGTTCCATCCACACCTCAGTCCTCCCCCACGCCCCAGCCCCACAGGATGAAGCGGGAGAATGGCCTTGTCCTTGGGAAACTGGCAGGGGGTGTGGCTGGGCAGGCTCAGGCCTGGAGCGAGCCTCGGTTTCCCCATCTGTGAAAGGCACTGCCCCGGGCCCTGGGCTGCAAGGGTCTGCACGGGGGTGGGCTGTGAGCGCTGCCCTGTGGGGTGGACACCACGACGTACCTGGTGAAGGCCGTGGGGCTCCGCAGCCTCTGTCGCAGCCTCTGCACCGTCCACAGGGCCCTGGGACATCAGAGACGAGGGGACCTCTGATGGGGCAGCGGGAGACCCAGCGTAGATGCCCAGAGCTGAGCTTCCCAGTGCCTCCCCACCCCGCCCCGGGAGGGGGCTGTCCTGCCACCTGCGGCCACAGGCTCCTGTAGCATCTGGTTCCCTCGTGGCCCCGTGCCCTGCTGGAGGGAGCTCTGCTAGCACAGCCCGAGGCAGGGGGACCTGGTGCCTCTGCCAACCACTGGCCGAGGGCTTCGTGGCCTGGTGGGGCGGCTGTGGACACCAGGACACAGATCTGGCCTCTGGCTGTTTCCACAGCCCGAAAAGCTGGAACCCTCTCTGCACCTGGGCCCCCAGGGCTGTCACTGCGGTGGCCAGACCAGTCAGAGTGCCTGGCAGCACTTCCGCCTGGAGGTGAGGGACAGAGTCCCAGCTGTGGGGACTTGGGCCAGGTATGGCGCCCACCCAGGCTGCTCCCACAGGCGCCTGCACCCTGGAGCCCAGGCCATGGCACTGTGGCTGTGAGTGTGCAGGTTTCTCCAGCCACAGTGTACTCAGGCGTGTCCCACAATGTGGAGGATGGGCCGCAGCTGAGGCACTTGGGAGCTAGGGACAATGTCCATTCACGGACCCCAGTCCCCTGGGTGCCTGGCCCGGGCATCTGCATGTTCCCTGGGGCCCCGAGGAGAATCCAGATACAGGGAAAAGATGGGAGCCTGGCCACTCTGCAGATGAGCAGACCCACAGGCAGGCCCCAGGGACCTGAGGGCAGTGACACAACTCTGGACGGCCCTGTCGTAGGGGACGCCTCTCACTGAACTTGGGTTCCATGGGTCCAAGCGGGGCTGAATGGTGACACTGGGGGTCACCAAGGAGAACCACTGCATGTCCCTGCTGGGAGAGGTCCAGCAGGAGAGCCTGGGGGGCTCTGTACTTGGGCCCAACTTTGCTGCAAAGCTAAAGCTGCTCTCAAAAACAATGCCTGTTAACAAGGGGTGGGGCAGTGCTATGGCATAGCGGGTAAAGCCGCCGCCTTCAATGCCAGCATCCCGTGGACACTGGTCCGTGTCCTGGCTGCTCCATTTCTGAGCCAGCTCTCTGCTGTGGCCTGGGAAGGCAGTGGAGGATGGCTCAAGTGCTTGGGTCCCCTACACCGTGTGGGAGACCCAGAGGAGGTTCCTGGCCCCTGTCTTTGAATCAGCGCAGCTTTGGCCATCGTGGCCAGCGGATGGAAGACCTCTCTGTGTGTGTAATTCTGACTTCCAGGTAAGTAAATTAATAAATCTTAAAAAAAAAAAAAAAAAGAAAGAAAAATGGAACCCAGGCTGCCCCTGAAACAGGAACAAGGAGTCTTGGGGGAGCTCAAGGTCAGGAGGAGCCTGAAGAAGGCAGCCAGCGAGAGGCTGTGAGCCATGGCCTCCCTGTGAGCTGCAGCCCCAGAGGTGACAGAGAAGCAGGGCGACCCCTGGGGACCGCTGGGATCAGATGACACCGGGAGCCGGGCAGAGGGCGTGGTGGAGTGCAAGACAGGGCAGGGAGAGGACAGCGCAGGGCAAGGCTGGAACACGCGGCCAGACACCCAGGGGAGTCACCCAGCAGTAACAGACAAGGAAGTGTCGCCACCCACACCGAAGTGGGCGGAGCTGGAGAACACCACGTTAAGTGGAACAAGCCAAGCCCCACTGCCTGCTCTTGGTCATCGATCTGACTTAAAACAGCGATCAGCGGAGGCCGGGAGGGAGTAGGAGGCAGGACAGCAGGTGCCCAGGCACAGGAGAGGGCTCAGCCCTGCCGTCCTGCAGCACAGGATGTTGCAAAGCCCTCGGGAAACCAGTCCGTGCTTTATGGAGAACAGAGAGGAGCTGAAGGCTGCAGATGGGAAGAAAAGATAAGGAGCTGGCCTGCCTGTGCTGGGGTCGTGCTGGCCCCTGCCTGTGCCCCACTGTGCAGGAACTGCATTCATGGGGGGGGGGGGGGGCAGCCAAAAGGAGAGAAAGAAGACCCCACCAGAGCCTAAACACTAGAGTCTGACTCTTCTACTTAGGGTGTGTGCATGTCCAGACAGTCCATGGCATGAGGGCACCTGCGTGGGGTAGCCAGTGGGGGAGGGTCTGCATGTCCCATACCATCCACGCTCTGCGTGGCATTGGGGCAGCCGGGGTGGGGTCTGCATGCCCCATACCGTCCATGCTGTGTGTGGCATTGGGGCAGCCAGGGTGGGGTCTGCATGTCCCATACCGTTCACGCTCTGCGTGGCATTGGGGCAGCCAGGGTGGGGTCTGCATGTCCCATACCGTCCATGCTGTGCGTGGTGGGGTCTGCATGCCCCATACCATCCACGCTCTGCATGGCATTGGGGCAGCCGGGGTGGGGTCTGCATGCCCCATACCGTCCACGCTCTGCGTGGCATTGGGGCAGCCGGGGTGGGGTCTGCATGTCCCATACCGTCCACGCTCTGCGTGGCATTGGGGCAGCCGGGGTGGGGTCTGCATGCCCCATACCGTCCACGCTCTGCGTGGCATTGGGGCAGCTGGGGTGGGGTCTGCATGTCCCATACCGTCCACGCTGTGCGTGGTGGGGTCTGCATGCCCCATACTGTCCATGCTGTGCGTGGCACAAAGGCACCTGTGTGGGGCAGTTGGGGGTCTGGGAGACAGGAATTACTGAAAGGCAGTGCCTCACCTGGGACAAGGGACAGCACACTCAGCTGTGTCCCCCAGGGGAGGGGTTCCATGCCAGGGATCTGAGGGAATTCTGAGGCCTTTCTCCGCCTTGAGTTTCCTTTTTTTTTCCTAAGGATTTGTTTATTTATTTGAAAGGCAGGACTATAGAGAGAGGAAGAGACATGGACATCTTCCATGCTGGTTCACTCTCTGAATGGCTGTAACAGCCAGGGCTGGCCGGGTTAAGGCCAGGAGACTGGAGTTTCATCTGGGTCTCCTACGTGGGTGACGGGCCCACGCACCTGGACCATCTTCTGCCTTCCCAGGTGCGTTAACAGGAAGCAGGACTGGAAGTAGAGCAGCCGGGACTTGAACCAGTGCCCTGATGTGGGATGTGGTTTTCACACGTGAAGGCGTAATCAACCCACTGCACCCCAAATGCCATTGGGTCTCCTGGGGTGGGGGATTCTGAACAAACCAGCTGAGCAAATTTGCAAAGAGGAAAATGGGAGAAAACCCTCACTGCCAAGTTCTGGAAACCAGGTGGCTTGGGGAAGCACGGAGCGAGTATGGAAAGCGTTTTCTTCGGGCGTGTCTGCTGGTCATAAAGTGTGGAATGACGCCCTCAAGGGCTACTTCCCTGCAGGCCCTGGAGTTAGTTCTTCTCCCTGGACCTGGCCAGCAGGGTGTGGCCCCCAGCCCTGATGACAGCCACACGCCAATCCCCAGGCCCTGGGAGGATGGCACCTTGTGGAACAAAGCGGCTTCTGCAGGGGCGGGTGTCGCCACATTTGGATGCTCCCTTCCCCTCCTGGAGGGTCTGGAAGCAAGTCCTGGCTCTGCTTCCACTCCAGCTTCCTGCTGATGCTGCTCCTGGGAGGCAGCAGTGGCAGCTCAAGTACTTGGGTCCCTGCCGCCCATGCCAGAGACCCGGACTGAGCTCCAGGCTCCTGGCTTCAGGCTGGTGCAGCCCTGGGTATCACAGGCATTTGAGGAGTGAACCAGTGGATGGACGATCTCTCTCTCTCTCTCCCCCTCCCTCCTTCCCCCTCTCTCCCTCCCTCCCTCCTCTCTCCTCTCTCCTCTCTCTGCCTTTCAAATAAATAAACAAGAAGCTTTGCCAGTGTGATTAAGTCTGAGACTGAGATTGTCCTGGCTTGTCGGGGTGGCTCAAGGTCACCACGAGGGCCCTTACAAGAGGGAGGCAGGCGCGTCAGTCAGAGAAAGAGCTGTGACGACGGAAGCAGAAATCAGTGATGCACGCAAGATGACAGAGGCAGGGGCCGGAGCTGAGGGGTGCAGCGCCTCTGGAAGCTGGGACCGAGATTCTCCCCTGGACCCTGGACCCTCCACCAAGGAGCAGCCCCGCCTGCACCTGGCCGGACTTCCAACCTCTACATCCTGACCATAAACCTTGTGGCTTGAGGACGCTGAGACTGTGGCCATGGTGACACCAGTGATGGGACACAGTAGGCTCACAGCTAAAGGAGGAAGACGGGGAATCCAGAGCCCACGTGCCCCACCCCAGCGTAACCCAGGCAACCCACTGGTGCCCCTGCAGCCCTGCTCAGGAGAACAGAATGTCAGGTGCTTACCTGGCGATGCCCAGCAGGAGGGAGAGGCCCCAGAGGGTGGTGCTCAGAGTCCACCAGCGGGCAGAGTCCACGCGGAGGACCTTGGCATCAGCCGCCCAGGCAAGGTGCTCACAGGGGTAGTAGAGCTGGTCGGCCATGTTGCCCAGGACAGACACCCAGCGGACAAAGACGTCCTCCTCCTGTGGCACGGGGAGAGGGCGTGGGCCTGAGGCCAGACCCACCCAGCCCATCCCGGGATGCTCTCGGCCACCTGTCCCCTGGCCAGCGGCTGCAGGAGGAACAAGGCGCCGGGGGCTGGGGGTCCCACACCAGCCAAGTTCCGTCTCCACAGAGCAGTCCTCTATGCCCGCTGGGTGCAACAGCAGGTGCACAGTGGTGTCCCCCAGAGCTTCAAAAACCCCATGCCCTGTTGCAGCCCCAAGCTCCGCCTCCCGTGCTCAGGGTTGGGCCTCAGCACTGGGATTTCTTTTGGGGCCCAGGTCACCATCCCTGTGTTACGGGCAGGCTGGGGATGCCTGGAGGATGCCACCTGCCCCAATGCAGGCAGGCACAGGCGGCCTCAGCCTACGGAAGTGCAGAGTCCACATGGGCTCCTGGCCCTGCGCAGTGCCACACCCTCTGCCCCCGAGTTCTGAATGATACCCTGCGTCCAGCTGGACCGGGCCGGTGTGGCCGCAGGAGCGTCATCCCCTGGAGGACAGGATGGGCCCAGATGGGGACACAGAACTGGCTGCAGCATGGTTCTCACAGCAACATCTTAGACATAACCGTCCACCGGGGACTGGGTAAATAACTCGCCGTCTGCCTTTGTGACCGACTACTGTGTGCTGTAAAGAAGGGGCAGGCGCCTGGCCTGGCGGTTAAGCGCACGGTCAGGACACCCGAACCCCCTGTCAGAGCGCCTGGCTTCCAGGCCTGGCTCTGCTGCTGGTCCAGCTTCCCGCTGGTGTACACGTGGCAGACAGCGTGTGGCTGTCGCACATGGCTCAAGTCACCAGGGCCCTGGACCCGCCTGAGAGACCCACACTGAGCTCCTGGCTCCGGGCCTCAGCTTCCGGCCAGCCGAGCTCCAGTCACTGTGGACGTTTGGGAAGTGAACCGGGGTAGAAGCTCCCCCCGTTTGTGTCCCTCTCTTGCTCTCTCTCTCAATGCCTGTTGAGTAAGTTTTGTTTTTTGTTTTTGTTTTGTTTGAATTTTTAAGAAGAGAAGGAGCTCTTTATGGACCGATAAGGAATGATGTCTGAGTTGTTCCGTGACGTGAGAAAAGCAAGCCGCAGCAGCGTACGTGGGAGAATGCCGACTTAGGGAACCGTGTGCATTGCCTGTCCAGGCACCAGGGAGCCTAGGAAGCAGACACAAGATGCTGACCTGGTGGCTGCCTCTGCGTGGAAAATTGGGGGTGCAGAAGATTGGGAAGGGAGCAGACACTTTTACTGTATCCTCTGGAACACATGAGCTACTTTGTAAAAATTCAAAGCCAATCAGAACATCTGCTCACCTCAAAAAAGGAAATGATAAAAGGTAAAGTGTCCTGGGGCAGGCATTTGGCACAGTGGTTAAGATGCCGCTGGAGGCGGCCACATCCCACATCAGAGTCCTGGCTTCCCTTCCGACCCCAGCTCCCTGCTAGTGTGCACCCTGGGTAGCCGCAGGTGATGGCTCCAGGACTTGGGCCCCTCCCACTCACAGGGGAGACCTGCATTGAGTTGCCGGTTCCCAGGCTTCAGCCCGGCCCAGCCCTGGCTGGTATAGGCGTTTGGGGAGCGAAGCAGTGGGTGGAAGCTCTCTTTCAGACACATACATTGTACATATACACTGCAACAGATGGGCTCCCTGAGGCCCGCACCCCTCTCCCAGCAGCCCCCTGGAACCGTTACCTCTGGCCCCAGGCCGTACTGCTTAGTGTAGACGAACATGGCCAGGTCGTCAAAGAGCCGCAGGACAGTCCTGCAGTGGCTGAGCTGGGCGGACACCGCCAGCAGGCGCGTCCCCACCTCCGACTGGGCAGGACCGCGTTCCACCAGGATGCCACCAACCAGCTGGCAGCAGTACCCCAGCGTCCGGATCTGTGGGGAACCAGAGGCAGTGAGCATGGTGGAGCTGAGCTGCGTCACCTTCGACCAGGCCGTGGGCCGTGCTGGCCTGCATCTGTGCCCGATTCTGAACCCAGGGACCACACTGTGAGCAGCAGGTGAAGCTTGCAGTGCATCCCAGAGTGCAGCACTGGGTTCGAGTCTTGGCTGCTCTGCTTCTGATCCAGTTCCCTGCTAATACACCTGGGGAAGCAGCCGGTGATGGCCCAAGTGCTTGGGTCCCTGCCACTCCTCTGGGAGACCCAGATGGAGATCCTGGCTCCTGGCTTCTGCCTGCCCCAGACCCAGCAGTGTTAATTACATCTTAAAAGATTCTAGGGGCTGGCGATGTGGTGTACCGGGTAAAGCTGCCACCTGCAGTGCCAGCATCCCATATGGGCGCCGGTTCTAGTCTCAGCTGCTCCTCTTCCAATCCAGCTCTCTGCTATGGCCTGGGAAAGCAATAGAAGATGGCCCAACTCCTTGGGCCCCTGCACCTGTAAGGGAGATCTAAAAGAAGCTCCTGGCTCTTGGCTTCAGATCGGCACAGCTCTGGCCATTGCAGCCAATTGGGGAGTGAACCAGCGAATGGAAGACCTCTCTCTCTCTCTGCCTCTCCTCCTCTCTGCGTAACTCTGCCTTTCAAATAATTACATCTTTAAAAAAAAGATTCTAAGGCCGGTGCCGCGGCTCACTAGGCTAATCCTCCGCCTTGCGGCACCGGCACACCGGGTTCTAGTCCCGGTTGGGGCACCGATCCTGTCCCGGTTGCCCCTCTTCCAGGCCAGCTCTCTGCTATGGCCAGGGAGTGCAGTGGAGGATGGCCCAAGTGCTTGGGCCCTGCACCCCATGGGAGACCAGGAGAAGTACCTGGCTCCTGCCATCGGATCAGCGCGGTGCGCTGGCCGCAGTGCACCTACCGCGGCGGCCATTTGGGGGGTGAACCAACGGCAAAAGGAAGACCTTTCTCTCTGTCTCTCTCTCACTGTCCACTCTGCCTGTCAAAAATTTAAAAAAAAAAAAAAAAGATTCTAAATTCGTAACCTTCCAATAGAAGCTGAAAGGTGGAAAAGATTCTTATGGGACAAACGGGCCCGAAAAGCAACCTGAGGAAGTCCAGCAGGACTGCTGATCCGATGGCAGGGGCACAGCCTCTGGGGACAGATGTGATAGGGACAAGGAATACAAAACGGGTTCCCAGAGTCTCCTTTCCCAGCAGGCAGGGGCTGGGGGCTGAAATGCCTATTTGCATCCACCTCGTGGGACCTAAGCCCTCAGCTGGACTGCGGGCTGGGAGCAAAGGTTGCCTCGCGTGGCGTTGGTGACCTGGAGGCCGCCGCCCGGTAGGTGACGTGCAGCACTGTGCTGAGCTCCGATTCCCATCTTGAATGACCGCCTGCCTGTGCTTTGCAGAAGCCGCTGGTTCTTGCTGTTTTATTTGTATTTGTGCTTATAGCTCCCTGTCAGCCCCGTGGCTGCGGCAGAACACTAGCATCCAGCCTGGGGGGAGACTGGTTAAAACCTCCAGCACCAGAGAGAGACGGTAGAAGACACAGGCCACAGACGCCGGTGCGATCCAGCCCCCTGCTAGTGCGCCTGGGAAGGCAGCTGAGGACGGCCCGGGGTGCTGGGGCCCCTGTCACTCACAGGGGAACCCGGCTCCCCGCCCCCGGCCCAGCCCCGGCTGTCGCGGCCACTTGGGGCACCGGGCGGCAGGTGGGAGCTCTCGTCTCCCCCTCTTGCCCTTCCAGGAAAACTTTTTGAAAACTCTGCGACGCGGCTGGCTTGGAGCCGTTCCAGGTCGAACAGCCCCCTCCCTGGCCTCAGGGTCCCCTTCGCTGGGCTCCGGCCGCACTCCGCCCCGGCCTCACCAGGCGGTCCCGGCCCCTGTACGACTCCAGCGCCGCCGCCGCCTTGCTCAGCGCCGCCATGGCAACTCCGCCGTGACGTCACCGCGCCGCGCCGGGGGCGGGGCCGCGCCGCTTCCGGGGCGGGCGCTGACGGCGCGCGGGCTCTGCGCAGGCGCGGCGCGGCCCTCGGCGTCCGGGCTGGGCTTTCGCGGGTAGCGAGCGGGAGGCGGCTGCGTGGGCGCTCCCGGCGAGGCGGCTGCACCTATCCGCACACGGGGATGGCCCGCAGTACCAGCTCCTGGCTCTGCGCCAGTGCGGGGGCTCGGGCCGGGGGTCGCCCTTCCCTCCCCTCGCCCTCTGCGTTGTCGCCTCCCCACCACCCCCGGCTGCACCGGGCGGTGTCGGATCCCAGCAGCGTGTTTAGACCTGAAGTGAGCGTGCAGATCGTTCTAGAACAGATATCTGGACCAAGGGTGACTGGGAGGAGTTTCACCTTTGAGCCATTTTGTGGCTCTTTTAAGATTGTGCAAGATTTTCCTCTTCCCCAAAATTCAAAGAGTTTTAAAAATTGAGCACTCCTTCCCTTTTCAGTGTTTTAATTTAAAAAATATATATTTATTTTATTTGAAAAAGGAAGAGAACTTCCATTTGCTGGTTCACTCCCCAAATGTCCACAGGGGCAGAAGCTGGGCTGATCTGAAGCCAGGAGCTTCATCCGGATCTCCGGCGTGGGTGCAGGAGCCCAGGTACTTGGACCATCTTCTGATCCGACCCAGCTGCTTTAGCAGGAGCTGGATTGGAAGCAAAGCGGTTGGGACTCCAACCAGTCTCCCAGAATGAGGTGCCAGTGGCTTAACCTGCTGTGCCACCAGGTCAGCCCTGGTTTTTTTATTAAGGTAAAAGTCACATGGCATGAAATTCACTTTTTTTTTTTTTTTTTGACAGGCAGAGTGGACAGTGAGAGAGAGAGAGAGAGAAAGGTCTTCCTTTTGCCGTTGGTTCACCCTCCAATGGCCACCGCGGTTGGCGCGCTGCGGCCGGCGCACCGCGCTGTTCCGATGGCAGGAGCCAGGTGCTTCTCCTGGTCTCCCATGGGGTGCAGTGCCCAAGCACTTGGGCCATCCTCCACTGCACTCCCTGGCCACAGCAGAGAGCTGGCCTGGAAGAGGGGCAACCGGGACAGAATCCGGCGCCCTGACCGGGACTAGAACCCGCTGTGCCGGCACCGCAGGTGGAGGATTAGCCTGTTGAGCCACGGCGCCGGCCTACTTTTTTTTTTAAAGATGTATTTGAAAAGCAGAGTTACAGAGAGGTGGAGGGAGAAGGAAACAGAGACAGGTTTTCCCACATGAGCAGCAGGGTTCCAAGCACTTGAGTCATCTTCCACTGCTCTCCCAGGTGCATTAGCAGGGAGCTGGATCAAAGTGGAGCAGTTGGGACTTGAAGCAGTGCCCATATGGGATGCTGGCACTGCAGGGCAGTAGCTTAACCTGCTATGCCACAATGCAGACCCCAAAATTCACCATTTTAAAATGCACAGTTCAGAGTGGGCATTTGAACTAGGTACCTGGGTCCCTAGGTTTGAGTCCACTGGTTCACTCACCAAATGCTGCAACAGCTGGGACTAGGCCAGGTGGAAGCCAGGACCCAGGCACTCCATCTGGGTCTCCCATTTGGGTGCAGGGACCCAAGCACTTGGGCAATCATCCACTGCCTCCCAGACACATTAGCAGGGAGCTGGATTAGAAGTGCAGAGAAGGAGGCCCCGCTGTGGCGTAGTGGGCTAAGCCTCTGCCTGTGGCCATCCCATATGGCTGCCAGTTCTAGTCCCAGCTGCTCTTCTTCTGATCCAGCTCTCTGCTATGGCCTGAGAAAGCAGTAGAAGACAGCCCAAGTGCTTGGACCCCTGCACCGGTGTGGGAGACCCAGAAGAAGCTCCTGGCTCCTGGTTTTGGATTGGCACAGCTCGGGTCATTGTAGCCATTTAGGGAGTGAACCAGCAGATGGAAGACCTCTCTCTGTGTTACTCAAAATTATTTATTTGAAAGGTGGAGAGAGAGCTTTCATCCACTGATTCACTCCCCAAATTGCCACAATGGGCTGTGCTGGGCCAGGCTAACACCAGGAGCCTGGAACTCCATCTGTTTCCTACATGGGTGGGGGGGATCCAAGCACTTGGGCCATCTTCCACTGCTTTCCCAGGTGCATTAGCAGGGAGCTGGATCAGCAGCAGAACAGCTAGGACTTGAACCGGCGCTCCCAAATGGGATGCCAACATTGTAGCAGCTTGACGCCTCTGCTACAACCCAGTGTTTCCTATAAAGGTAGCCACACAGGATGTGACCATTCGTGTTTGGTTTCTCACACTTCCCAGGTTCATCCAGGTTGCAGCGTGGGTCAGCATCTCACTCCAGTGTAGCTGAGTCCCAGTCCCTTGTGTGGAAGGACCCACTTTTGCTTAACCGGTTATTCAGGAGCTGATCGATGCTTGGGCCCTGTCTGCCTTGTGCTGGTGTGGATGATGCACTGTGGACTTGGTGTTCAGGCCCCATGTCTGTTCCTGCTTTCAATTCTTGTGAGTATAATATGCCTGGGAGGGGGATTGTGGGTCATCCTTGGTTTAGCTTTTTGAGGAACTACCCCCCCACACACACACACACACACATCCTTGCAGCATTGTCTCTATTGCTGTAGGGTAGTAGTGGGTGTGGAGTGGTATCAAACCATGCATGATTTCCCTCTTGACTGATGATGTTGACCTCTGTCCTTGGGCAAAGTATTTCCTCTGGATTTCACTTGCCATACTCTGCCCCACACTTACCCGCACATCCTCCTGTTCCCTGGAGTTACAGCACATTCCTACCGCAGGACATTTGCACCTGCCAGTCCTGCTGCCTGAAATGCTCTTCCTCCTGATTCTAGCATGGCTGAAACATCGTCACCTCTTTTTTGTGTTGTTGTTAAGATTTATTTATTTATTTATTTGAAAGGCAGAGTTAGAGAAAGAGAGATATCAAGAGAGATTAAGAGATCAATCTTCCATCTGCTGGTTCACTCTCCATATGGCCTCAATAGCTTTTGGAACTGGGCCAGGCTGAAGCCAGGAGACTTGAACTTCACCCAGATCTCCCATGTGAGTGGCAGGGGTCTAAGCACTTGGGCCATCTTCTGCTGCTTTCCCAGGCACATCAGAAGGGAAGTGGAGCAGCAAGGACTCAAACCAGTGCTCCAATGTGGGATGCCGACATTGCAGGTGGTAGCTTAACCTGCTGCGTCAGCACACTGGTCCCCCCCCCCCAAAAAAAAAAATCCCTTGAATCCATCAACTTCTTCCCTCCTTGGGCAACCCAATTCTCGCTTCTCTGGACCTCAAGACCCCAAGAGACTCTAACTCCCACACCCAACAAATAGCTGTCCCTGCTAAGATGTGGGTCCTAGGGTCTGAGTGTACCCCCTCTCCCCAGTTGAAGTCCAAAAAACACCCAGGCCAAGGCCAGACAAGACAGGCAAGACCTCTGAGCTCCCTCCTCTGAAGCCTGGGGTGTCCCCAGTGCAACTTCAGGCAGCAGAGACACTGCCCCCCCCCCCCCCCCCCCAGGATTCGCCATCTACTGATGGCTGAGACGGACCTTTGATCCAGCGACCTCTGGGTTATGGGCCCAGCATGCCTCTGCTGCGCCACTCTGCTGCACTGAGACGGACCTTTGAGAAAATGCCAGGAGCTGGTCCGGCCCTCACAGCTGACCTTGGTGTTGCTAGGAGCTGGCTTGGCCAGCTCAGCTGGGCCCCAGCTGGACAAAAACACTTGCACCGAAGGCCAGCATCTGGCAAGGCCACCCTGTGACCCTGGCAGAGCAAGACAAAACAAGCGAACCCCGTCATTGTGTCTGCACATGGGTGAGACGTTAACCCCAAAAGCAGCCAGCCTGCCTCCCAGCCCCTGGCTCCTGTGAGCAACTGGGAGTGCTTCACCGGTCCCAGCTCTGGTCTTGCTCCGTGCACACGGTGAGCAGACACAGTAGCCTCTCTCTTTGCTTCCTGATAGCATCTGGGCTCTGTAGCAGGAGCAGGCTGAGAGGAGCTGGCTGGACCAAAGCCCTCGCTGGGCTGAGGGCCGGAGGCAGATGCTCTGGCCTGAGCTCAGTGGACAAAATGATCATTTTCTTGAATTTAATGAGACAGAAGCCAGGCACTTAATGATGTGGGGCCAAGTGTACTGGGCCGGCTTCAGCAGATCTTTAGTTCTGTCACGTGTTGTTGCATTTTGATTGACTCATGTCTTAAAGAGCAAAGGCAGGGGCCGGCGCTGTGGCATAGCAGGTAAAACTGCTGCCTGCAGTGCTGGCATCCCATATGGGCACCAGTTTGAGTCCCAGCTGCTCCACGTCCCATCCAGCTCTCTGCTATGATCTGGAAAAGCAGTGGAAGATGGCCCAAGTGCTTGGGCCCTGCACCCATGTGGGAGACCCAGAAGAAGCTCCTGGCTCCTGGCTTTGGATCAGCTCAGTTCCAGCTGTTTCGGTCATTTGAGGAGTGAACCAGCAGATGTAAGACCTCTCTCTGGGGCTGGCACTGTGGCGCTGTGGGTAAAGCCGCCACCTGCAGTGCAGGCATCCCATATGGGCTCCGGTACATGTCCTGGCTGCTCCACTTCTGGTCCGGCTCTCTGCTGTGGCCTGGGAAAACAGTGGAAGATGGCCCAAGTCCTTGGGCCCCTGCACCCGCGTGGGAGATCTAGAAGAAAGCTCCTGGCTCCTGCTCCTGGTTTCAGATCGGCTCAGCCCCAACTGTTGCAGCCAACTGGGGAGTGAACCAGCAGGTGGATGATCTCTCGATCTCTCTCTCTCTCTCTCTCTCTCTCTCTCTCTCTCTCCCTCTCTGTAACTCTGCCTTTCAAGTATATAAATAAATCTTAAAACAAAATTAAAGGAGGTACCAATGGAGGCTCACTCTCTCACTTTTATTTATTTTTTTGAAAGTTGAAGCAAGAGAGAGAGAGAGAGAGAGAGAGAGAGAGAGAGGTACCTTCCACCCCTGGTTCACTGCAACAGCTGGAGCTGCACCAGACCAAAGCCAGGAGCCAGGAGCTCCACCCAGGTCTCCCACATGTGTGGCAGGGGCACCAAGCACTTGAGCCATCACTGATGCTCCCAGGGTGCACAGGAGCCAGACTTGAACCAGATACTCTGATGGAAAACACTCTGTGTTGCTCCCCCTTTCAAATTAATAGATGAGGCTTTTAAAGGGGGCCACTGCCACCCCCTAGCCCCACACTGTGGCACAGCAGATGAAGCCGGCACTTGTGATGCCTGCTGGCATCCCATATCAAAGCACCAGTTCGAGTCCTGGCTGCCCCACTTCTGATCCAGCTCCCTGCTAATGCACCTGGGAAGGCAGTAGAAGATGGCCCAAGCACCACCCTGCCACCCAGATGGGAGTTCCAGGTGAAGTTCCTGGCCCCTGGCTTCAGCTCTCCCCTGCTCCCCTCCTCTCTCTGTAACTCTGCCTTTCAAATAAACAAACCTTTTAAAAAAGGAAACTTTCTAACCGATACATGCATCTAACGCAGACCAAAGTCCTATTTCCCTAAACCCTCCCCAAAGACCCCTTGCAGGACCTCAGCTCCTGGAAGTGCCCCTCGCCACGTTCCTGCTGACACCCAGCCCGGGAGCCATGGTGGGAGGGGGGCTCTCAGCTGATGCAGTGGCTCTTCAGCTTGAAGCTGTTGAAGTACAGGTGCATCGCCAGTGGTCTTGGCCTGGTCGGGGAGGGGTGACCCTTTTAAAGGGTTCCTGGGCCGTCTGTGAGCCCTGGAGTGACTTCAGGAGGTGCGGCAGTTCAGGAAGAGAGGCTCATCCTGTGGGCAGCGTCAGGAGGCAGAGGAAGCAGAAAACTTTCGAGCACCATCACCGCGGACATTTGCAGCCTGTTTTCTCAAGCGGGTCACTTGATTAGTCCCATTTTCCAGGTGACAAAACTGAGGCTCTGAGACAACAGGTGAACTGGCTGGGTCCCTCCAGCTCCCGGGAGGTAGGATTCAAAGCCAAGTCCCTCAGCTTGCCCCCAGAGGTGCTGGGGGACCATTGTGACAGCATCCATGGGGAAGCCCTGGGAGTCACAATGGGCGTGGCTAGGCCACACTTGGACAGCATGAAAAGCACTTGTGAGAGAGAGGCCAGGGTCACAGGGAGACCCAGGGTCCTGCCTACAGCCCAGCGGGAGCCGACAGTAGCCCTGCACTATCTCTTGAGGTGAGTGCTTGTCCCTGATGAGCAGACAGGGAAACTGAGGCTGGGAGGGGCTCAGTGACTTGTTCCCCGCTTGTAATCTCAGGTATCGGAATCTCTCATAAACTGTTTTGGAATCATCATCTTTTTTACAAAGATGTATTTATTTAGGGGTGCTGTGGCATAGTAGGTTAAGCGTCTGCCTGCGGCGCTGGCATTCCATATGGGCGCTGGTTCAAGTCCCGGCTGCTCCACTTCCAATCCAGCTCTCTGCTATGGCCTGGGAAAGCAGTCTTGTGGGAGACTGGAAGAAGCTCCTGGCTCCTGGCTTCACATTGGCTCAGCTCCAGCTGTTGTAGCCATCTGGGGAGTGAACCAGCAGATGGAAGACTTTCTTCTCTCCTTCTTCCTGTCTGTAATTCTGCCTCTCAAGTAAATAAGTACATCTTTAAAAAAAAAAAAAGTATTTATTTGAAAGGCAGAGTTACCAAGAGAGAGGCAGAGACAGAGAACTTCCATCACTGGTTCACTCCCCAAGTGGCTGCAACAGTGAGGGCTGGGCCAGGCCAAAGCCAGGAGTCAGGAGCTCCATATTGGTCACCCACGTGGGTGACAGGAGCCCAAGCAATTGGCCCATCGTCAGCTGCCTCCCAGGGGCATTAGCAGAGATTTGGATCAGAAGTAGAACAGCAGGGACTCGAACCAGCACCCATCTCGGGCCGTGGGTGCTAATTTCTGTGTGCTTTCCCTAGCGCAGGCGCAGACGTTGATCCAGTTTCCCACGCGATCCCCGGCTCCCAGCGCGGGCCCCCGCACACAGGAAGGAGTACAAGGTGGCCTGCGCCATGGCCGCGGGCGCCCTGCCGCCATGCAACAGGTGGCTGCGAGATTTCCTCAGGGCGTCACACTTCTCCCTGGGGCCTGACCCGCGGCTGCACCGCGGCGACCTGCACTCCAGGTCGCACCGCGACTTCCCAGCCTACCCGCATGCCTCCCGGGCACAGCCCAGCCCGCCGCCACCACCCTCGCCGCTGCTCCCGGTGGACACGCGCTGGGCGGGCGAGGTCCACGTGCCGGAGACGCGCCGCGCATTCCCGCCACCGTGCACGCCTTCGGCGCAAATGCTGCAGGAGCAGGCGCGGGAGCGTGCGCTCGCCCTGGGCGCCAGCCACGTGCGCCCTCCCGAGGGCGTGGGCGCCCGCACCGGCATCTCCATCGCGCGCGCCACCTATGGCTGGCCCGAGCCGCCCGCGAGCGCGCACGAGCAGATCCGCGGCGCGCGTCTCCTCTTCGACCGCGACTCCGTGCCGCCGGGAGACCCCAAGAAGCTGCGTTTCCCGCTCACCACGTACCGGGCGCTGTTTCCCCCCTACGACGCGTGCCTGCAGCCCCGCATGCCCTGCTACCACCTGGGTGAGCGCGGGCCGCGGCTCGCGCTCTGCCTCCCCCCTTGCCAGAGGGACGCTTGGCCTTGTCTGGAAAAGCACTTCTGGTTGCCACCACTGTCGGGGGTGGGGGGGTCCAAGAGTGTCCTGGGGGGCGGCCCCTGCAACATAGAATTGGCCAGTTTCAGATGGGAATCGTTCCCAACTGAGGGGGGGTCCCAAGCCACCCGAGCGCCCCAAGCCTCAGTCTCTCCTCATCTGTAAAGTGGGTGCGATCACAGGGCCCAGCCTCAGAACAGGAGCTGCTGAAGCTGCTACAGGGCCCAGGGTGCACCCCTGCAAAGGGTAGTCACCACCCATGGGACCGTGCCCTTCTGATAGATGTCAGAGCCCTCCAAGCCAGAGATCCTGACCCCAGATCGCTGGACCTGTGTGCGGCTTGGGGGAGCTGCGACACGCAGGCTGCAATGCCAGGCAATAGAATGAGCGGCACAGCACTTCATGGAGACATCCGGCTCCGTCCTTCATCGCTGTTCTGCATATTGTCATTTTCATGAATTTCTTTAAAAAAAAATTTATTTATTTATTTGAAAGTCAGAGTTACACGAGAGAGGAGAGGCAGAGAGAGAGAGGTCTTCTATCTGCTGGTTCACTCCCTAACTGGCCGCAACGGCCAGAGCTGTGCCGATCCAAAGCCAGGAACCAGGAGCTTCTTCCGGGTCTCCCATGCAGGTGCAGGACCCCAAGGACTTGGGCCATCGTCCACTGTTTTCCCAGACCATAGCAGAGAGCTGGATTGGAAGGAGCAGCCGGGATTCAAACCAGCACCCATATGGGATGCCGGCGCTGCCGACGGCAGCTTTACCCACTCCGCCACAGCACTGGCCCCATTTTTATGAATTTCTAATGTTTCCTAAACATCAGAACACTTCCAGGCCAGGAATCAAATGCCAGGGGGCCGACGGCCTCAAGGACTCATTCCACTGCTCGCTGTCTCTCTCTCCTCTCTCTCCCTTTGGCCCATTCCCAGGGGGCCCAAACACCCTTAAGTGGGACTACTGGGAACGAGACAAAACCACCTACCAGAGACTGTTCCAGGCCCTGCCGGGCCCCCCCGCCCTGATGTGTAAGAGGGTAAATGCAGGCTGGGCTGGGCGGCTGGGGGAGGCAGCAGCGGGGGCTGGGTGGACTGGGCCTTCCTACCCCTGCCTGCCCACAGGCCTCATCCAGCGTGCAACTGGGAGACAGCAAAATTGGCTACGGACCCCTGTGTTCTGAGCAGAAAGAGTTCTACAGGCCGCAGGGCCTACCCCCAGACAGGTATGGGGTGGGGGGCAGTGCCACACCGCCAAGACGGGACAGCTGGCTTCCAGGAGCATGTGGGGAGTGCCACCTAGGGCTCTGGGCAACCCCACTGTATGCCAGAGCTCCCACTAGGAGTGCCGCCAAGGCTTGGCCACCGGCACCCCGGCCCGCCCCCCTTTCCCCGTGGGCTGTGAGGGCCTGCTCGGATCCTCCTGAAACCCCCTGAAGGTATGACAAGGCCCAGGCGGTGACCCACAACCAGCACGTGAGCATTCGCCCAGGAGACAGCCGCTTCCTCCGCGGGACCACCAAGGCCGAGCACTTCCGAGCTCCGGAGCCAGGTGAGCCGCGCTGCCCGCCCGGCCCTGCGGCCGCCGCGGGGTCCGCCGGCCACTCAGTGCCCACCATGTTGCCAGCAGAGCCGGTCGTGCTTCACCGAGATACGACTCCTGAGTCGCACATCCTGGAAGGGAACTGGCGCCCTGGTCCCGGCAGCCTGGAAACCTGCACGCAGCGCTTCTACGGCCAGGTCAGTGGGCTGAGCGCAGGCCCTGGGGTGGACGCAGGAAGCTGGGCCCGGATCCGGGCAGAGCAGTCCCTTGCAGGCCTGAGTGGCACCTGCTGCCTCTCGCGCTGGGCCCCAGGACACCGGCGCTTCCGTCCTGTGGTCCTACAGCCGCCGCCCCCGACCCAGCCGCCCAGCCGCCACCTGAGCCATGACAGGTTGCAGGATCACGTGATCCTGGGAGACGCGAAGCTGCTCGGCCACTTCTTCCAGACCACCATGGGCTCGGACTACTTGCCCTCAGACAAGGGGCGGCCAGAGAGAGCACCCAACCTCCACTTGATGAAGAGCAAAATGTGGGAGGAGACCCCTGGTGAGTGCGGCCCCGCCCACCCCGGAAAGCCCCACCCTGTTAAGCTCTGACCCATCACGGCTCTGGCCCCTCCTCCAACCCATCCTGCCTCTCCCCCATCACAGCTGTGGCCCGGCGCCACCCCTCACAGCTCTGAGCCCGCCCCTAGCCAGTCCAGCCCCAACCCTTACAGCTCTGGGCCCACCCTCAGCCAGTCCCACCCTGGTCCATCATGGCTGTGGCCCCGCCCCATCCAGTCCCACCCCACTCCTGGCCTAACCTTGGATCAACCTCCCAAAGGGATAAATCTTACCCCAAGAACTTTACCCAATCGTGACCATGCCTCTCACCGCACGGTGGCACTGCCCCCTTAATAGCTCCACCTCGGACCTGGCCATAGCCGGGTCCTTTTCCCCCACTGCCCTTAACCAACCTTAACCCTTCCTCTTCTGTGGCTCCACCTCCTGGCCCAGCCTCCAGACTCATCCTGCTCCCCACCCCACCCCCACCCCACCCAACCTGCTGCTCCTAATCCATCCTTCACCCTTGTCCCCGACCCTCAGTCTCCCACATCCCTCAACCCAGCCCCCTTCCACCCGAATTTCCAGAACCAGACTTTTTAACCACGAACCAGAAGATGATGAAGGCCCACAGAGCAGCCCCAGCCTCCGCCACGGAAGACATGCTGCAGCGGGTGAGGAAGGGGTCCTCCCTCACCAGGTGGCCCCCAGATCAGTGTAGCATTGTCTCGGGGTGACCAAACCTTCACTCAAGTGAGCTGCCTTGCCCCCAGGATCCCATCAGGCTTGAGGTTCATTTAGAGTTACCTAAGATCACCCCAGCCTTGGGGTCACTCCAGGGGGCACCCCTGCTTTCTCTCCAACTTCTCGTCCAGCTCCTGGGTCAGCCCAGAGAGGGAGGGATCCCTTTCGCCCAATCCCCAGCCGAACTTGGCTGAGCCTTTCCCTGTTCTGACCCCGCCCCAAAGTGGTTCAGGCACCGTGGGGGTGGCCAGAGCGGGTCAGCCGCCCTCCAGGCTGCCCTGACACGCTGTCTGCCGTGACCCCACAGAGCAAGCACAGCCACGTGGAGCCGCCACTGGGTGGACAGCGCTTTTTCTCAACTCAGTACACGGATGAGTTTCCCTTCAAGTACCAGGGCCCAACGGTGCTGAGAGTGAACAACATACAGGAGAGCCACGTGCCCTTGGGCACGCCTCGCCGCTCGGGCTGCCTGGGCGAGAAGGTGGACCCTCGAGCCCCCCAGTCTCGAATGTACCCATGCCCCAGCCAGCAGTAAACGCCAGCTCGGCAGCCTCCCGCTCCTCCCCGTTCATGAGGCACTGGACGGGAGGGGCTGTAGGTGGGGCTGCAGGGGCGAGAATGATGCCCCTGGGAAAGCCCTGCACGCCTGCACGGGTTGCTCAGAGCGCTGAGACCCGTGTCACGGGGAAGAATGGAGGCTCCTGGCGCTTGAGGGACACGTTCCACACCCTGCACCACGGTCCCAGGCACGGCGTTGGCTCTCAGTTCACTCCTCTGTGAAATGGAGCTAAGTGGTAACTCTTGGATTCGATTGTCATCTGTGAGAAAGGTATGGGTGCCTGTCAGTGTGTGTGTGTGTGTGTGTGTGTGTGTGTGTGTGGCTGGATCTGGAGAGAGAGCTTCCATTCTGATGACGAAGGTGAGGGCAGCAGAGGAAGGAGCTCTCGGTCGAGGAGAGACCAGGTAGAGCTGGAGACAGCATTGCTGAGAAGGACCCATCATTTTCCTCCCCTGTGGGCAGACTCAGGGAGCTGAGTGGTGCATCGACCACTCACCAAGGTCAGAGCACCAGGCCCAGGAGCAAATCCACAAGACCCACCAGCACGAGCAGGTCCAAGAAAAGCGGCAGGTGTTCAGGCAGCGAAAAAGTAAACAGGGTTGATAGGTGGAGGACGGAGCAGAGCCCTGGAGCCCCTGGGCCACGGGCTCCATGAGAACCAGGACCTTGGACAGCGTCCAGTGTTTAAGGTGTGGGGTCAGGTGTGTGGGGGGATAGGCTGGGCCTCGGTGGCCACGCCTAGAGTGTGCCTCCCTGTAGACTGCTGAGCATCCAGTTACAGTGAGTGAACTCGACTCTCTAGAACCTACAGTCACCTCTCCAAAGACCAAAGCCCCAATCCCACGTCAGTTCTTCAAGCCAGGTCATGATTGCCACAGAAGGGGCAGCCCTGGGGACAAGCTGAGCCTGTGGTTGCTCTCATGATGTCACCATCTGGCCATAGAACTCCTCTTCTTGCTTCCCCTAAAGATATTTAGATGGCTTAGGTATCTGGGTCCCTGCCACCCACATGGGAGACCCGGATGGAACTCCCAGCTCCTGGCTTCAGCCTGGCCCAGCTCTGGCTGTTGTGGGCATTTGGGGAGTGAACCAGCAGATGGAATGTCTCCCTCTCTGTCTTTCAAATACAATGAAAACAAACATTTAGAGACGTCTTGCATGAGATTCTGTTGAGTTACCAGGTGATAAACTAAGATTTCTCTCTCTCTCTCTCTCTCTCTCTCTCTCTCTCTCTCTCTCTCGGCACTAGCAACGCCTTGCAAATCTGTCCTGTGCATTGTAGGATGGTTAGCTTCATCTCTGTGCTCCACCCCATGGACGTCAGTAGCATGTCTGCCTCCTGGTTGTGACCACCAGAGTGTCTCCAGAGACAGACAAATGCCCCTGAAGCGGTGGGAGGGTGTGAGGAGTTGTCCTGGTAGGAAACTGGTGATGAAGCTGGCTGACCAGCCTACTAAAACAGAAAGGCTAGGCAGACGCCGCGGCTCACTAGGCTAATCCTCCGCCTTGTGGCGTCGGCACCCCGGGTTCTAGTCCCGGTCGGGGCGCCGGATTCTGTCCCGGTTGCCCCTCTTCCAGGCCAGCTCTCTGCTGTGGCCCGGGAAGGCAGTGGAGGATGGCCCAGGTCCTTGGGCCCTGCACCTGCATGGGAGACCAGGAGAAGCACCTGGCTCCTGCCATCGGAACAGCGCGGTGCGCCGGCCGCAGTGCGCCAGCCGCGGCAGCCATTGGAGGGTGAACCAAAGGCAAAAAGGAAGACCTTTCTCTCTGTCTCTCTCTCTCTCTCTGTCCACTCTGCCTGTCAAAAAAATTTTAAAAAATAAAAAACCAGAAAGGCTTTGCCTTCTTGCCTGGCCTGCCAGGAAGCTGAGGAAGCTTACGTTGGTGTCCATGTAGCTCTGGTCACGGAATTATCCGCGCTCCTGTTTTGTCCCAGGAATGATCTAAATCACTTAGGTATACCAGATTTTAAACAATGGGTAGGAGTTAAAAAGAGCCATATTTCAGCATATATGAGAAGTAGGAAAATTACCTTCAAAAATAAACATCAGGCCGGCACTGCAGCTCACTAGGCTGATCCTCCACCTGCGGTGCCGGCACCCCGGGTTCTAGTCCCAGTTGGGGCGCTGGTCCTGTCCCAGTTGCTCCTCTTCCAGTCCAGCTCTGCTGCTGTGGCCTGGGAAGGCAGTGGAGGATGGCCCAAGTGCCTGGGCCCTGCACCCACATGGGAGACCAGGAGGAAACACCTGGCTCCTGGCTTCAGATTGGTGCAACGCGCTGGCTGTAGCAGCCATTTGGGGGGTGAACCAACAGAAGGAAGACCTTTCTCTCTGTCTCTCTCTCTCACTGTCTAACTCTGCCTGTCAAAAATAAATAAATAAATAAGCATCACCCAGCCGCAGAATTCAGCCCTGTCATTCACTGGTTTTCTGTATTTTTTTTATATATATATATAAGGTTTTTTTTTTTTTTATTTGATAGAGTTACAGAGAGAGTTAAAGCCAGAGAGCAAGAGAGGTCTTCCATCCACTGGTTCACTCCCCAAATGGCTGAAACAGCCAGAGCTGAGCTGATCCAAAGCCAGGAGCCAGGAGCTTCTTCCGGGTCTCCCATGCAGGTGTAGGGGCCCAAACACTTAGACTATCTTGTACTGCTTTCCAAGACCATAGCAGAGAACTGGATTGGAAGTGGAGCAGCTGGGACTCGAACCAGCGCCCATATGGGATGCCATGTCTGCAGGCCGGGGCTTTAATCCGCTGTGCCACAGTGCTGGCCCCTAGCTTTCTGTTCTTGACAAGTGACTTCAAGCTCCGCCCTTCATTTTTCCTTATCTGTACAATGGGCGTGGCCATGTTCTCTTTCATAGAGGGAGTACAAGGATTGTTTAAATAAAATGGGCTTGTGCATTGGAAAGGGCTCAGCAAACGCTGCCTACCTGAGCTCATACCTTTGGTTGTTTCTGTTGCAAAAGAGACAGAAACCAAACTCTAGCCTGCTCAAGCCAAGAGGGACAGGGACTGGGTCTTACGTGGGGCTCGCCGGTCTCTATCAGGATTATGTCTCCCTCTACATCTCTCACTTCTGTGTCCCCCCCCCCCCCAAACTGGAACACAGAAAGACACTAGTGGATCCAAGGAGGGATTCCCCCTCCCCCACCATATTAAATGCAACAAACAGGCCAATTGGTCCACTGGAGCCACAGGCCCAGCAGAATGGGGGCCTGTGATTGGTTGGGCCGGCTCACTAGCTCAGACTGGGTTATTTGGTTCCTCCAAATTCAGCGAGACCTTTGCGTCTGGGGCCCAACCTGGCAGGGCCCCATCTCCTAGCAACAGACCTGCATCGATCTTGCTCCCATTACAATCTTCCTAGCAAAAATAACAGTTTTGTGGTAGGCAGGGAATGTTCGGTGTTTGGGACTAGCCCAGGACCTGCCACGTGCCCTGGTTCTCCCAGGAGCCCAATCTTACCACCTCCTCCTCCTGGATTCCAGAATTCAGCCCTGGCAAACTCACGAAACCAAGCAGAAGGCAGCCACTGCTTTCCTAAGGAGCAGAGGCAGCACACTGGTGACTTCCTTGCCCGGCCTGGCTGAAGGCTTTCCAGCCTCCTGCGCTTTTTCTCTGAAGCCCCTGTAACCATGGGCGACACCAGGTCAGAGGGCTGAGACAGGACAGACCGCAACTTGAACAGTCGTTTTTCTAATTTCCTGGGAAAGCTGCTGCCATGCGCATCCAGATGGGTCGTGCACTGCACAAACCTAGGGCGTGCCATTCACTTGATACAAGTTCGTGAATGGGGCCAGTGTTTGGGCATAGTGGGTAGAGCTGCCTGCAGTGCCAGCATCCCATGTGGGCACTGGTTCTCGTGTCCCGGCTGCTCCACTTCTGATCCAGCTCCCTGCTAATGGCCTGGGAGAAGCAGCAGAGGACAGCCCAAGTGCTTGGGCCCCTACTACCCACAGAGGAGACCTGGAAGAAGCTCCTGGCTTGGCCTGGACTACTCCTGGCCAATGTAACTATCTGGGAAGTGAACGAGACTCTGTGTGTGTGTGTACGTGCACATATCTCCCTCTTTCTGTAACTCTGATTTTCTTTTCTTTTTTAAAGATTTATTTATTTGAAAGTCAGAGTCAAACACAGAGAGAAGGAGAGGCGCAGAGAGAGAGAGGTCTTCCATCCGCTGGTTCAGTCCCCCAATTGGCCGCAATGGCCTGGGCTGTGCTGATCTGAAGCCAGGAGCCAGGAGCTTCTTCCAGGTCACCCATGTAGGTGCAGGGGCCCAAAGACTTGGTCCATCTTCTACTGCTTTCCCAGGCCATAGCGGAGAGCTGGATCAAAGTGGAGTAGCCGAGATTCGAACAGGCACCCATATGGGATGCTAGCACTGCAGGTGGCGGCTTTACCTGCTATGCCACAGCGCCAGCCTCTCTGGTTTTCAAACATAAAAAATTTTTTTTTAATTCATGAATTTGGTGGTCTTGGCTCTGTCTGATCTTTACTTAGCCAATTCTACATGTTTTTAGATATTTATTTATTTATTTATTTATTTATTTATTTATTTGAAAGAGTTACAGAGACAGAGATCTTCCACCCATTGGTATACTCCCAAGATGGCCCCAACGGCCAGGGCTGGCCAGGCCAAAGCCAGGAGCCAGGAGCTCCATCTGGGTCTCCCACATGGGTGGCAGGGGCTCAGACTCTCAGACCATCTTCGCTGCCTTCCTCAGGCCACTAGCAGGAAGCTAGATCAGAAGCGGAGCAGCTGGAACACAAATTGGTGCCCATAAGGGAGGCCAGCGTCCAGACAGTGACTTTACCTGCTACGTCACAGCATTGGCTCAGCCAGTTCTACATTTTAAGTTATTTCCGCCAATACTCTTCTCTTTCCAGGTGCTAATTTCTAAATTATTCAAGACTGCAAGGGGTAGAACCCCATGAAAACTACTTCAAACACCTAGGAGAGGGGCTCTTGTTGTGTTGCAGTGGGTTAAGCTGCCACCTGCGACACTTGCATCCCATATGAGCACCGGTTCTAGTCCCAGCTGCTCCACTTCCAATCCAGCTCCCTGCTAATGCGCCTATGAAGGCAATGGAGGATGACCCAAGTGGTTGGGTCCCTGCCACCCACATGGGAATCCCAGATGGCGTTCTGGGCTCCTGGCTTCAGCCTGGTCCAGCCTAAGCTGGAGTGAGCCGGGAAATAGAAAATCTCTCCCCATCCCCCTTCCTCTCTTTCAACAAATAAATAAATCTCATTTTAAAAAAAAGTATAGAAGGTGAATAAAGAGAAAGTTACTGATACTGATGTTGTGGCACAGGGGGTGAAGCTGCCACCTGTGGCACTGACATCCCATGTGGGTCCTGGTTCGAGTCGTGGCTGCTCCACTTCCAGTCCAGCTCCCTGCTGATGGCCTGGGAAGGCAGCAGAGGATGGCCAAAGTCCTCAGGCCCCTGCACCCACTTGGGAGACCCAGAAGAAGCTCCTGGCTCCTGGCTGTGGACCAGCCCAGCTCTGGCCCTTACAGCCATTTGGGGAGTGAACCAGCAGGTGAAAGACTTTTCTCTCTGTAACTCTGGCTTTCAAATAAATATTTTTTTTTAAAAAAAGAGGAGATTTATTGGTTCATAATCCTGGAAAGAAAGAGGGCTCTGGCTTCAGGTGTGGCTAGATCCAGGAGCTCAAACCATGTAGTCGGGCTCGCTCTCTGATCCGCCTCTACATCCCAGTATAGACCCCTGCAGATTGGTCTTTGGAATGACTGGGGAAGGTAGCTACCGGCAGAATGACGCCCTGGGATCACGGAGGAAGACTATCAGCCTCCAGCTTACATCCTCATCTCCCACCCAATCCTTGTGCCCAGGGAACGGGCGCCAGGAAATCCAGATCCACACGGCGGCGGGGAGCTGCTCGAGACTCAGCTCCAACAGGGAGAGTGGAGAAGGCTCCGCAAAGGAGACGCAAGGCCCCAAGGCAGAGACCAACCAGGCAGGAACAAATGTCACTCATAACGGGGTCGCCCCGCCGTCCACAGGTGAGGAACCAGCCATGTCTCCAGCTGAAGCCCTCTCCCGTCACACCTGCTGCGGGCTCACAGAAAGGTGGACAACAGGGCTCTGGTTGGGAGTCCAACTGGAAGATCTAGAAGGTTCTGGAAGGCAAAAATTCCTGGAGGCCTGGTTTGTGCAGGGTCGTCTGTATTTGAGGGTAGGTGGGTGGTATTAAAACCTACCTGCCAGGACTGTGGTGTAGTGGGTTAAGCTGCTGCCTATGACACAGGCATCCCATATGGGCGCTGGTTCAAGTCCGAGCTGCTCTGCTTCCAATCCAGCTCCCTGCTAATGGCCGGGGAAAGCAGTGGAAGATGGCCCAAGTACTTGGGGCCCTGCACCCACGTGGGAGACCTGGATGGAGCTCTTGACACCTGGCTTTGGCTCAGCCCAGTCCTGGCCGTTGGGTAGATGGGAGATCTGTCCATCTGCTTCTCAAATAACTAATTAAAAAACACCTGTAGTTAAAAAAAAAAAAAGCCTACATAGCTTGCTTCACAAGAGAGATCAAATACCAGGGAGTTGGGGGCAAATGGGCTTCTTGGAGAATTCGGGTGGGTGCAGGTGTTTAGGGGAGACCTGATGCAGGTCTGGGGCATGCAAGAAGCAGGTGGGTGACTGGGATTTCAGTGGCTGTTTTTCTCCGGAGCCAGGAGGTGGGCCACCAGGCTGGAACCATCCATCGGCAAAAAGCAGCAGTCACTTGTGGGAGCCAAGAGAGGGGTGTGTGTGTGTTCATTTTCATGGTTGCACAGTGTCCTTGTCTGTATCTCGGGACAGGCACGGTCACTGAGTGGCCTTGTCTGATCACTGTTGATATTCTGTGACCGTTGTTTGTGTTCGGTCCAGAACATCTCGGCCTAGCTGCCAGCTACTGGGGGCGGGGGTGGGGGCAGCTGTTCATCTGCGAGTCTCCAGGTGGGGTTGAGACAGGGCCCTGGGGTGGGGGCGCGAAGACTCTCCAGCAAATCCACACCGGCCTCAGGCACCTGGAGTCTTCCAGGGAACACAGCAGCCCGGGTAGGAGCCGGGAACGCTAAGGGAGAGTATCCCCTCTCCCACCTCTGTTCTGCGGCAGGTGTTACAGAGGGGGCACCCGTCATGGGGCGGGGGGAGCTGCCACTATTTTTTAAAATGGGGTCGGGGGAGAACTTGTGGATGGAGCAGAGAGATGCTTGGAGACCGAGCCGACTTGCAAGGCAGGTCTGCCAGAGCTATGTCGCGTGTGCTCTCTTCCGGACAAAGACACGGGCAGGAGGCAGGGACAAAGAGGGAGGGTAGAGAAGGCGCCAGGAGCAGAGGCTGAAACAGAGACGGGCGGAGATGGAGACAAGGGGGCACAGAGAGACAGGAGCAGAGATGGAGAGACAGGGATGAGACACAGGGGCAGAGAGAGAGACAGAGAGGGCCAGAGAGAGGCAGAGCCAGGGCCCGGGCCCGGCGGCTGCGGGAGGCGCGGCAGCGGCCGCGGCGCACACAAAGGCGCGGCCGGGGCGGCCGGGCCGGGACAAAGGCTGGCCCGGGGGGCGGGGGCAGCGATGGCGACGGCCGCGGCGGGCGCGGGCGAACTACAAGTCCCAGCAGCTCCCGCTGCGGCCCTCGGCCGGCCCCTCTCGCTCCCCGGGAGCGCCTGGCGGGGCCGCTGGGCCGAGGGGGCCGCCGGCGGGGCTGGCGGGCGGGGGGCTTCCTGCGGGCCCGGGGGGCGCCGGCGGCCGGCGCGGGCGCGGCGGGCCGGGCAGGGGCGAGGGGCGCCGGGTGAGTGTCCCCGCGAGTGGACCGGGCCGGGCCGGGCGGGGGGCGGCGCGGGGTGCGGCGCTGGGGGCGACCTCTATTCGCCCCGGGGCCCGGCGGGCGGGGTCGCTGGCGAGCGAGGAGGGGGCTGGCCGCGCCGCTCCCGCCGCTGCGGCCCGGGGGCAGGGCCCTGCGCTGGGGGCCTTCGATCGCGAGGGGCGGGGGTGGGGGGGTGCCCCTCCCCAGGAAGCGATCCAGAGCCCCCTCCCCTCTTGGAATCCAGAAGCACCCCCCCCTCGTCCCATATTGTTCCCCCCACCTCCAGCCTGGGGTGGGAGGAGTTCAGGCGGCCTTTTTCCCAAGGGGGGGATCTCTTACCCCCAAGACTCCAGCTATTGTTCCCCACCCCCTTCAGCTTTGGGGTCTACATCCCGGGTGGTGACTGGGGGTGCTCCCCAGGGACTCAAAAAAGGACCCAGTGATTGCAGCTGAGAAGTGAGGATTTGGGGGGCTCCTTTCCCAGGAGGCAGTCAGGTTTCTCTGTCCCCTCCAGAAGCCCAGGTATTGTCCTCACATCTTCCAACCCAGGAGGGTCCGGGTTGAGACCACCCAGAAACCCGGCCCTACCAGTGGTGGGGTTGAGGTTCAGCGTGTGCCCCCTGCAAGCCAGAGTTCCGCCCACCCCCTAGGAATAGGTCCATTCTCTAGTGCTTATGCCCACCCCAACATCCAGCCGGGGGTGGACAGCACAAGGCATCTCCCCCTTGGGAGCTCCCCCAACACCTCCCTGCCTACCCCTCCTCATGGGGTCAGTCACTCAGGATTCTCCCCTTCCAAGGAGATGGCCCTGGGGGTTCCCCCCAAGAATCCAAGAGGGACCCCAGGAATGAGTTCCCTCCATTCTGTAGCTGGGTGGTCCAAATTCAGGATCTTTGAGCTCACTGCTGGCCTCACCCTGCTGGCTGTGGGGTCTCTGGGTCTCCTTGCTCCCTGTTTCCCTACCAGGAGGGTCCCCCTGTGTGGTTTCCCTACCAGGAGGGCCCCCCTGTGTGGTTTCCCCACCAGTTTTCAGCCTCCTCTGTTTCAGGCAGCCCTCCACCAACTCTGAGGTCTGGAATTCAGGCTGGTGCCTCCCAGGGGCAAGCCCCAGTCCTCAAGACGCTGAAGGTTAAAAGATGTCATCTGTCCCCCATTTGTACCCCCCAGTCATAGGCTGCAGAGCTCAGGACACTCAGGAACCCCCAAACCTGCCCCCGCCACCTGTGGGCCAGGAATTCAGAAGCCCTGCCTCCCACCTGCTACTCCAAGCACCCACTCCAGTCCAGGGAGCCAGAAGAACCCAAGATTCTGTCTTCCCTAGGAGGAGGCCAGGATGGAGAAGGGGGCGGAGCCGTGGAGATGGGCACTGGAGACCCCTGGTGCTGGCGCCCGTGACTTGCATCCAGGTTCGGAGCTGTCCCACCCTACCCCACTTGCTCTTTGTCTGGGGCAAGCCAGAATTTCCCTAGAGCTGGGAAGATTCACATGCATGGGGTTTTAGTTTACGAGGGCAAGGGTGCTGGGAGGTGGCCAGGTCCCCTCTCCCATCCTAGCGTCCACAAGACACCCCTGGTTGGTTGGCCAGAACCTACCTGCAGGACCCACCCTCTGTGTGCCCCTGCAGAACCTGCCCCGGAAGCAACGGGCACTTCCACGCCTGGGATGCGGCGGCGTTCGGTCCTGGTCAGGAACCCAGGCCATAGGGGCCTGAGGCGAGTCCATGAAGAACAGGATTCTGACACCGAAGACCCGGGCCCCCACCGGCAAGATCTGGACCCAGTGTCTGAAGAGCCAGGGCCTGATGCTGACGACCTCAACACTGTCTCCGGAGCCCTGGAGCCCACCCCCGAGGGCCTGGACCCCGATATCCAAGCTCCGGGCTCCGCACTGGGGGACCGTGACTCGGGTCCCCAAGATCTCGACCCCATGTCTTCAAGTTTTGACCTGGATCCGGATGTCATCGGCCCTGTCCCCCTCGTCCTCGACCCTGACCATGACACCCTCAGCCCCGACGCGTCCGATGTGGACCCCCTGGCTTCCAGCCTCTCCGACAGCCCCCAGGTCCTGGCCACCAGCCCCGCCGTGCTCCCCGCCCCCGCCAGCCCGCCCCGGCCCTTCTCCTGCCCCGACTGCGGGCGAGCCTTCCGCCGCAGCTCGGGGCTGAGCCAGCACCGCCGCACCCACAGCGGGGAGAAGCCGTACCGCTGCCCCGACTGCGGCAAGGCCTTCAGCCACGGCGCCACGCTGGCGCAGCATCGCAGCATCCACACCGGCGCGCGGCCGTACCAGTGCGCCGCCTGCGGCAAAGCCTTCGGCTGGCGCTCCACGCTGCTGAAGCACCGCAGCAGCCACAGCGGGGAGAAGCCGCACCACTGCCCCGTGTGCGGCAAGGCCTTCGGCCACGGCTCGCTGCTGGCGCAGCACCTGCGCACGCACGGCGGCCCGCGGCCCCACAAGTGCCCTGTTTGCGCCAAGGGCTTCGGGCAGGGCTCGGCGTTGCTGAAGCACCTGCGCACGCATACGGGCGAGCGGCCCTACCCGTGCCCGCAGTGCGGCAAGGCGTTCGGCCAGAGCTCGGCGCTGCTGCAGCACCAGCGCACGCACACGGCCGAGCGCCCCTACCGCTGCCCGCACTGCGGCAAGGCGTTCGGCCAGAGCTCCAACCTGCAGCACCACCTGCGCATCCACACGGGCGAGCGGCCCTACGCCTGCCCGCACTGCTCCAAGGCCTTCGGGCAGAGCTCGGCGCTGCTGCAGCACCTCCACGTGCACTCCGGCGAGCGCCCCTACCGCTGCCAGCTCTGTGGCAAGGCGTTCGGCCAAGCCTCCAGCCTCACCAAGCACAAGCGGGTGCACGAGGGCGCCGCTGCTGCTGCCGCCGCTGCCGCTGCAGCTGCCGCCGCGGGCCTGAGCCTGGGGCCTGGCCTGAGCCGGGCGTCCGTGACCAGGCCGGGGCAGGTCTCCCTCCTGGGTCCCGAAGCCGTCTCTGTGCTCAGCTCCGGCCTGGGTTCCAGCTCCGGCCTTGACCCTGATCCGGGCGCTGACCACAACCCCAGCTCGGAAGCCCTCCCTGGCTCCAGATCCACTCCCAGCCCTGAGCCTGTGGAATTGTCTGACCCCAAGCCTGGCCCAGATGCTGAGCCTGACCTGGTGCCCAGCCCTGACCCTAAATCTGATCCTGGTCCTGTGCCCAGCCCTGAGCCCTGCTCTCCAACCCATGACACCGTCAGCACAGCCCTCCCTTCTGGCGAGAGTCCTGAGTGGGTACAGGAGCAAGGGGCACTGCTGGGGCCTGATGGCTGAAGGGGGCGCCAGCACCCGCCGGGGGCCTGGGGAAGTCATGTGTTGTGCAGTTAGTAAAACCATCCCACCACTGCCCGGCTCCGAGTCGTGCCTTGCTGTCTCTGCTTTCTCCCCGGCTGCGTGGTCCCAAGCTCTGGAGATGGGAGGGTGTGGCCAGGACCAGCCATACATCTGCAGCCTCCCCCGACCCCCTGACTTCCTCCACAAGCTCTCACACAAGTTAATCTCACTCTCTGCCCCAAACCCTGCCCTCCCACTCAGATCTGGCCACCTCCGTCGGCGGGAGACCAGCCTTGCAAGTGCCCTGAGCAAGATCCTCTTGCTTTGGCTCTCCCAGGAAGGCTGGGGTTCCTGGCATGTTGACGGTCTACGGGCTGACAATGGACACAATACCCTGCCCTCTCTGAGCCCCTTAGCTCACCCCTTGCCCTTGGAAACTCAGGAGCTCACGTTCTAGGTACAACACCAGACGAAAGGAGATAGCCCATTTTTGTGCTTAACAAATGTTGATCACTGGGGGGGGGGGGTCTCAGCAGGGTTGAAGATAAGGGGGGGGTGGGGTCTTCATCCTGACACAGCTCACGCATCAAACTCACAAAAATACGGGGCAAGCGTTCAAACTTGTGATTAAGACACCAAGAAGCCCACTCTCCCTGCTGGAGTACTGGACTCCATCCCCAGCTCCGGTTCCTGATTCTAGCTTCCCGCTAAACGCAGGCCCTGGGAGGCAGTGGTGATGGCTCAAATACCTGAGCCTCCCATGGGGTGGACCCGGGTTGAGTTCCTGGCTGCTGCCTGTGCTGGACACTTGGAGTGGACCAGAGGATGCAAGCGAACACTCTGCCTCTCAAACAAGTGATGGCAGGGAATGGTACCTTCCAGCAGAAGCGTGGCAAGATTTCGGATCTGAGTATGGGGGGCATCCCAGTACCACTCACTGAACCGCCACTTCTGTTACCGCAGCCCCGTGAGGTGCTGTTGCATTTTCTCATTGCACTCTCTCAGCAGAAAACGGAGTATTCTCAGTTTGCAAACAAGGGAACCAAAGCTCAAGGAATCTCAGAAATTCTGGCAGCACCCCCGACACAGCCAGCATTGTCTGTCCTCCAGCACCTCTATTCTCAGCAGCTGTGCAAAGGCCCTGGGGCCACCAAGGGAGCAAGACCCCAGGGCCCTCAAAGGAGGGGATGAGGAGCAGGCTTGTCTTTCCAGAGCAATGGGGTGAGCTGAGTTCTTCGAGGGTGTGCAGCTGGAAGGTGCAGAGTGAGGCGGAGGGGTGCAGAGCCGGGCTGGGGTCAGACCTGAGCTCACTGCAAGGGCCCAGGCCGGGAGGCGGGAGAGTATGTGGTCCTACTTGGTCTATCATTCAAGAGATAGGGTTTGCTGACAGTGCCAGCACAGAGGCAAGGCTTTCTCGGAGGAAGGCAGACCTGAGACAGGGCGCACAGAGGGTGAGGGGTCAAGCTCTGGCCGTGGCAGTCACGAGCTCGGCACAGGGAGCCAGGATGGAGCCAATTCTTGCAAGGCTCAGAGCCAGCCCATCCCCCCCGCCTCAGCGCCCGTCGGGGCTAGGACCGCACGACCGTCTCCGACCCGCAAGCTGCCGCCGACGAATCACGCGTGCGCGCTGCTCCGGCCCGGGGCGGGAGGGGGGAAAAGGGTGTGTGTCGTGGCGCCGGGGGCGTGGCTTGGATCCGATCACGTGGGCGTCCCGGGTGGGGGGGGGTGTTGCCCGGATCACGTGACCGCGCTGCGCGGGTCAGCTGACCCCTCAGGGTTTGAAGCCTGGCCGCGAGGGAGCGAGGCCGCAGTGACAGCGGCGGGCGCTCGGACCCAGGCTGCCCCGCCGCGCGCGCCTGCCCGCGCCCCGCGCTCCCCGGCCCGGCATGGCAGCCCCCGCGGGCTCGCGCGGCTCAGGTGAGGGCGCGCGCGGTGTCGCCGGTCCCCGAGCGCGGGCGGCGGAGCTCCCCGTCCGCGGCGCCGGCCTCTCGGCGTCCGCCAGGGGCGAGGCGAAGACGGGCACACGGCTCCGAGAGGCTGGGCGGCGGATGGGCGGCTGCTCTCCGACCTCAGGCGGCGGGGGCGCTCCCGGGTCCGTGCTGTCAGAGTTTCCGAACTCAGGCCGGGGGGTCCCAGCGCTGCCCCTCGCTGAACTTGGCTGGAATTCAGCCGTGCAGAAACAGCGCCAGCCGAGACGCCAGCGAGAGGCGGGGCCAAGGCTCCGCTTCTCCCAGCTCCGGCGGAGAGCGGCTCAGTGTCGGATCTCCAGGCTCGGGCTGTGGGTGCCGCGCCTTGGGGAGACTGGGGGAGAGCCCCCTGGTGCTGGGCTCAGCGCCGGAGCTGGCCAGGGACAGCTGATAGGCTGCGATGCCGGGGAAGGAGGCAGGGCCCGCCTTCTCCCGGCTTGTAAACAGCCACTGTGGCAGCCGAGCTCTGGAAGGAGGAGCTGCCCCAGTGTGTCCTGACACCCTGGCCCCAGCAGGAGGTGGGATGCTCCCAGCCGGGCTGCTGGGGCTGTGTCAGGCAGAGGGCAGGCTGGCCGTGACCCTCTCGGGCTGGAAGGAGATAAGCAGGCACCCAGACAGTTTTTGTTGGCCGCAGAGGGGCTGAGGAGCCTACCCCCGGCAGATCGGAAGTGGAGCAGCCAGGACTTGAACTGGCGCCCATATGGGATGCCAGCACTGCAGGCGGTGGCTTTACCCGCTACACCACAGTGTGTGCCCACACGCCCCCCCCCTTTTTTTTTTTAAAGTTTTAATGTTTGAGAGAGAGAGAGAGATCTTCCATCCGCTGGTTCACTTCCCAAATGCCCGCACTAGTTGGGGGTGGGGAGCCATGCCAATGTCAGGGCCCTAGACCTCCATCTGGGTCTCCCACGCGGGTGTCAGGGACCCAGTCCTCCAGCCATCACTGCTGCCTCCCAGGGTACACATCGGCAGGAAGCTGGGTTAGAAGTGGACCTGGGACTGGAGCCTAGGCACTCTGACATGGGACGTGGGGGTCGCCGGTGGCGGCTTACCCCGCTGCACCGCACCTCGTGCCTCTTGGTTGTACTTTCTGGATGAAGACCTTAGGGAGGCAGGGGTGGGGATGGGTGCCACCTGCTGGGGGAGTGGCAGGTCTGGAACTTGATCCTGGGGCTCTGTGACTTCCAGGAATCCGGTGCTCTTAAGGAAGATGACGTGAGCTTCCAGCAAATGCGTCTCGTGGTCATTACTGCTGTTGTCAATCACGCTCCGGCAGGCCTGCGGCTTGTGAGCGGGGCCACCCCACGGGCCGCGTTGTGATGGGGGCAAAGGTCATCCTTTGGGTATTTGTCCAGAGCAAAGTGGAATACGGGCTGCGCTCTGGGCTTGTGGCTGCCGCCTGGAACTGGCACGAGCCCAGGGCTCTCGGATGCCCTGTGAGGAGCTAGGGGAAGCAGTCATTTCCTTGTCACGAGTCCCCTGCAGGCACGTTGAGGGGATGTTGTGACATCCACCACATACCAGCTCGTGCCAGACGCTTTTTTTTTTTTTTTTTTTTTTTTTGACAGGCAGAGTGGATAGTGAGAGAGAGACAGAGAGAAAGGTCTTCCTTAGCTGTTGGTTTACCCTCCAATGGCCGCCGTGGCTGATGCACCGTGCTGATCCGAAGGCAGGAGCCAGGTGCTTCTCCTGGTCTCCCATGCGGGTGCAGGGCCCAAGGGCTTGGGCCATCCTCCATTGCCTTCCCGGGCCATAGCAGAGAGCTGGCCTGGAAGAGGGGCAACCGGGATAGAATCCGGCACCCCAACCAGGACTAGAACCTGGTGTGCCGGCGCCGCAAGGCAGAGGATTAGCTTGTTAAGCTACGGCGCCAGCCGCCGAACGCTTTATACGCTATTCCGTGAGAGGCGGCTGTTGCCCCGTTTTGCAGTGAGGAAGTGGAGGCTCAGAGAACTGGTGAGCATCGGTGCCGGGGACCAGGTGGGGCCTTCTGACTTGCACATCCTGCTCACCGCCTCTGTGCAGGCCTGCTGCAGCAAGCCAGGAAGTGTGGCCGGTTTCTGGACATCTCAAAGCGCCTCTTTATCTAGATCAGCTTTGTTTGAAAAAATTTTATTTATTTGAAAGGCAGAGTGACAGTGAGAGAGACAGTGAGAGACAGTGAGAGAGATCTGCTGGTTCACTCCCCACATGATCACAATAGCCAGGGCTGGCCAGGTCAAAGCCAAGAGCCTGGAACTCCATCCAGGTCTCCCATGTGGGTGGCAAAGGCCCTACTTTGTGGGCCACTCTCTGCTACTTTCCCAGGAGCGCTGGCAGAGAGCTGGATTGGAAGCAGAGCAGCTGGGACTCGAACCAGCATCTGATGTGGGGTGCCCGCGTTGCAAGCATTACTTTAATTGGCCAAGCTCCAGCATCTTGGGGAAGGGGGAAGGAGGCAGAGGAATTTGCCCAGGACATTTTTTTTTTTCTGAAGGTTTGTTTATTTATTTGAAAGGTATAGTTACAGAGAGAGAGGGAGAGATAGAAAGATCTTTCATCCCCTGGTTCACTCCTCAAATGCCTGCAACAGCCAGAGCCAGGCCAGACCAAAGCCCGGAGCCAGGAACTCCATCTGGGTCTCCCATGTAGGTGGCATTTACCCAAGTACTTGGGTCATCGTCGGCTGCTTCCCCAGACACAGCCGGGAGTTGGATCGGAAGTGGAGCAGCGGGGACTCAAACCGGTGCCCAGTCGGCCGCTTAACCCGCTGCACCACAATGCCAACCCTTTGCCCGGGTCTTGAGCTGCGCCTGTGGCAAGTGGGGCTACCTAAGCCTGGTTTTCACTGCCCTCTCCTGTTCCCACAGAGACAGAGCGGCTCCTGACCCCCAACCTTGGGTATGGGACCCAGGCGGGGCCTCCACCGGCCCCTCCTACCCCCCCGGAGGAGGAGGACCTGCGTCGCCGCCTCAAGTACTTTTTCATGAGTCCTTGCGACAAGTTCAGGGCCAAGGGACGCAAGCCCTGCAAGCTGATGCTGCAGGTGGTCAAGATCCTGGTGGTCACCGTGCAGGTGAGACGCGGCCCTCCTTCTCCCTGAAGGAGCTCCTTGGAACAGGAGCCCAGTCCGCCCCACTCCCCCAGCGTCACAGTGACTGTGGCTGTGGCGGTGACCAAGCAGGGACCCCTACGGAGTCCTGGCAACTGTTGTCGCCCCTGTTGTGTGCAGTGAGGCCACCGAGGCTCAGAGAGGTTGGAGGGCTTGGATAAAGCCACACAGCGGCAGAGCCCTGGGAGCTAGGATTTGGATCCGGACTGGGTGACGCCACACTGACCTTCTCAGGGAGATCACCTGCTGGCTGTGTAGACGGCTGATTCTCCCTCCTCTGTGCTGGGCGCTGGGGACGCCAGATAAAGGAGACCCAGCCCACTGCCCGGAGTTCTTGCTTCCGGTACAGGCAGGGCTGTGACCTCCCCTTGGTCAAAGGGCCCTCCGTGGGCCTGCACTGAAAGTCTGGCTTCTGCATCCAGCGCTCACTCCTTTGATTCTGTTTTGAAGTCAAAAAGAGAAGAGGTGACTTTTGGGCTCACGGTCCTGGCCCAAGGCCAGAGGTCCACCTCTGGTCACGGCCGCCTTGCTGGCAAAGTCCCAAGGCGGCGAGAGACGAAGCCCGGCCAGTGGACAGCAAAACCCAATCAAAGCAGGGCTCAGGTGCCCTGCCCCACCTTAGGAGGGCCCCGGCCCGCCCCAGGGGACACTCCTGGACCCTCCATCTCCTGGCCCTCCGCCTGGGCCCCGAGGGGTCCCCATCCCAGCGGCACCCCTCCCCTGCCCCTCTCAACAGCTCATCCTGTTCGGGCTCAGCAACCAGCTGGCCGTGACGTTCCGGGAAGAGAACACCATCGCCTTCCGACACCTCTTCCTGCTCGGCTACTCGGACGGGGCGGATGACACCTTCGCGGCATACACGCGGGAACAGCTCTACCAGGCCATCTTCTACGCCGTGGACCAGGTGCGGGTGGGCAGCACCTGGCGGCCTGTGGCCGGGCGTGGCCAGGGCTCACCGGCCCTCCTCTTCTCTGCCTGCAGTACCTGATGCTGCCTGATGTGTCGCTGGGCAGGTACGCCTACGTCCGGGGCGGGGGCGGCCCCGGGGCCAACGGCTCAGCACTGGCTCTCTGCCAACGGTACTACCACCGAGGCCACGTGGACCCAGCCAACGACACCTTTGACATTGACCCGCGGGTCGTCACAGGTGGGTGGCCCCTGTCGGCTCAGCTGCTGGGAGCCAGGTCCTGGGGGTGCCTTTTGCCCCTTCTCAGATGAGGTTGCCCTGGTGTGTGCCTGGCTGATGCTCTAGGGAGGGAGGGAAAGCCCCTCCCCCCATTTTTTTTAGACTATTGATGTATTTGAAGGAGTGACAGAGAGAGAGAAATCACCCATCTGCTGGTTCACTCCCGAAATGGCTGCAACAGCCGAGGCTGGGCCAGGCTGAAGCCAGGAGCCAGAAACTCCATCCATCCAGGTGTCCCATGTGGGTGGCAGGGACCTGAGGACTTGGGCCATCTTCGGCTGCTTTCCAAGGCGGGTTAGCAGGAAGCTGGACTGGGAGTGGAGCAGCTGGGGTGTGGGTGCTCTAAGTGGCAGCTGAACCTGCTGTGCCACAGCACCTGCCCTACACCTGCTGTTTCTCAGTGGCAACATTCGCTGTACTTTGGGAGGGCCTGAGAGCACTGGGCCCCGGGGTCTCTGCGGGGACTGAGAAGGCCCAGGCTGTACCCGGGGTGGGGGTGGGGCACTGACAGTGACTACGGAACCACAGCACAAAGTGGGAAGTGAAGTAGGGAAATCTCCATGGGGGACTCTGGGGGAGCCAGCACCCCCTGAAGCCCCTCCCTGACTCCCTGTCCTCAGACTGCATCCAGGTGGATCCCCCCGAGAGACCCCCGGGTCCCCCCAGTGAGGATCTCGCCCTCTTGGACAGCAGCTCCAGTTACAGGAACCTCACGCTCAAATTCCACAAGTACTGGCCACTCGCCCGAGGGAGCTGCTCCAGGGCTGGGCTGGGCGGAGGGGGGGAGGCAGGTGCTCTCACTTCCCTATCAGTGGGGGGGGGGCAGGCACACGCACCCCAGCATGGACGCCTGCTGTGCAAGCACTTCTTGAGCCAGCTGCAGCGTCAGCACGCGGCTGGGGCCAAGCCCTGGGAAGGGACAGCGCCCGCGGCGCCCCCTGCCCCTCACCCAAGCCAACCCCCAGGCTGATCAACGTGACCATCCACTTCCAACTGAAAACCATCAACCTTCAGAGCCTCATCAACAACGAGATCCCAGACTGCTACACCTTCAGCGTGCTGGTGAGGACCCCGCGCCGACCTGGGCGGTGGGGGCGCAGCTGGGTCTGGGGGCCTCGGGCTCTCCAGGGTTTATCCTGCCCTGCCCGGCCCCCTGCAGATCACGTTTGACAACAAGGCCCACAGCGGGCGCGTCCCCATCCGCCTGGAGACCCGGGCCCACATCCAGGAGTGCAAACACACCAGCGTCTCCAGGCACGGTGAGGCCCCGGTCCCCGGGCCAGCGCCGGCCAGCAGGCCTGACCTTTCTGAGGCGCCTCCAGCCTCAGACTGGCACTGGCCATGGGCCTCGTCCTGCCTGGGGGCCCTTGAACTCCAGAGCTATCCAAGGGCCCTGATTACCCACCTCCCTGAGCAACCCGGAGTCCCCTGACCGTCAGCACCACTCATACAGCACCCCCCAGGTCCCCAGCTTGGCCTGGGCTTCCCAGCACCCCGTGCCCCCCTCGGCCCTACCCGCCACCCCCTTCTTCCCGCAGGAGACAACAGCTTCCGGCTCCTGTTTGACGTGGTCGTCATCCTCACGTGCGCCCTGTCCTTTCTGCTCTGCGCCCGCTCGCTGCTCCGTGGCTTCCTGCTGCAGAACGTGAGGCTCCAGCCCAGCCCTGGGGCCGCCGAGGCCGAGGCTTTGAGGGTCCTGGGCCCTCACCGCCCCCCTCCCGCCCCCCGCAGGAGTTCGTGGGGTTCATGTGGCGGCAGCGGGGCCGGGTCATCAGCCTGTGGGAACGGCTGGAGTTTATCAACGGCTGGTACATCCTGCTGGTCACCAGCGATGTGCTCACCATCTCGGGCACCATCATGAAGATCGGCATCGAGGCCAAGGTGAGGCGAGCCCAGGTGCTGCCCGTGCCCAGGCCCGCACGGGGCCGGCCCACGGGGGTTGACCTGGCTCCCGCCCCCAGAACCTGGCGAGCTACGACGTCTGTAGCATCCTCCTGGGCACCTCCACGCTGCTCGTCTGGGTCGGCGTCATCCGCTACCTGACCTTCTTCCACAAGTACAACGTGAGCCCCACGCACGCAGCCCGGACCTGGACCCGGGTGGCTACCCCGCCCCCCACCCCAATAAACCTGAACACACACAGCACTCACCAGCCCTGTCCACTGGCCTGTCGCCGGCCTCTGCTCCGTACCTGTCCGCCCCAGGTATACCCGGCCCTGCCCCTGGGCAGGCCCCGGGAGCCCGCCCCCTTGTCCCCGGCCAGCTGAGTCCAGGACGGCCCTGCCCCCTCTAGGCACGTACCGGCCTCTGCCTGCCTCACCACTCCCAGCCAAGGGCCCACAGCCTGCCTCGGGGCGGCGTCCACACCTTCACCGTGGGCCCCTCTGCCCCCACCACAGATTCTCATCGCCACGCTGCGGGTGGCGCTGCCCAGCGTCATGCGCTTCTGCTGCTGCGTGGCTGTCATCTACCTGGGCTACTGCTTCTGCGGCTGGATCGTGCTGGGGCCCTACCACGTGAAGGTAGGGGCTCAGGGCACACCGTGGGGTGGTCCCTGGCTCCACCCGCCCCCGAGATGGCACCCCCTGGGCCCTCCCAACCCTGGCGTCTCTGTCGTGGGCCTGGTGACACTGAATGGACTGCCTCGACCCCTGGTTCTGAACCAGCAGGTCTGAGCAATTCTGCCATCTGTCCCTTCTGACCTGGTGACCCTGACCTTGACCTTATGACCTTGTACATTGTCAGAGTCTCAGGTTACACTACCTGCAGCTTTCTCTCTTAGTCTCTCTGCCCCTTGAGAAGTCCCCCCATTAACCCCCATGACCTTGTCCTCATGACCCTGGCATTGCCCCCCATGACCCTGGCATTGCCCCATGACCTTGGCCTTGCCCTCTGTGACTTTGGGCATTGCCCCATGACCTTGGCCTTACCCGCGTGACCTTGGCCTTGCCCTCTGTGACCTTGGGCATTGCCCCCATGACCGTGGCATTGCCCCATGACCTTGGCCTTGCCCTCTGTGATCTTGGGCATTGCCCCCATGACCCTGGCATTGCCCCCCATGACCTTGTCCTCATGACCCTGGCATTGCCCCCCATGACCATGGCATTGCCCCATGACCTTGGCCTTGCCCTCTGTGACCTTGGGCATTGCCCCCATGACCGTGGCATTGCCCCATGACCTTGGCCTTGCCCTCTGTGACCTTGGGCATTGCCCCCCATGACCATGGCATTGCCCCCGTGACCGTGGCATTGCCCCATGACCTTGGCCTTGCCCTCTGTGACCTTGGGCATTGCCCCCATGACCGTGGCATTGCCCCATGACCTTGGCCTTACCCCCGTGACCTTGGCCTTGCCATACTGCCCTCAGCGCCCCTCCTGACTGCTGTTCCTCTGCCTGCCCGCCCGCCCGCAGTTCCGCTCGCTCTCCATGGTGTCCGAGTGCCTCTTCTCGCTCATCAACGGGGACGACATGTTCGTGACGTTCGCGGCGATGCAGGCGCAGCAGGGCCGCAGCAGCCTGGTGTGGCTCTTCTCCCAGCTCTACCTCTACTCCTTCATCAGCCTCTTCATCTACATGGTGCTCAGCCTCTTCATCGCGCTCATCACTGGTGCCTACGACACCATCAAGGTCAGCCGCCCGCCTGCCTCCCTGGGCTCCGCGGGCGGCCACGGGGGCGAGGGGGGCCTGGGGGACACAGCAGGGTGAGCTAGCAGAGGAGGCCCCGCGGGAGGGGGCGCTGTGACTGAGGCTGGGAGTTGGGGCCCGACACCGTCCACTCGGGCCGGGCGGCTTCCCCAGGCTGTGAGCCAAGATGGAGTTCCAGGAGCTGCCCGAGGTTGACCACTGGGCCATGGGCCATCTGATGTGGAAGCTGTGGCCTGCACCGCTCTGCCCCGCCGGGTGGCCTCGGCGGCCGCTGTCTGCAATCCTGGTGGTTCTCCTCCAGGTCACGCAGGTCAGGGAAGGGGAAGGAGGCAGAGCCGGGGAAGACCGGGGCCAGGCCTGTGGCAGGTGGGGCTCTGTGCCAGCCATGGTGGACACTCGGCAGTTCGCCATCTGTGCGAGGCCACTGGTGACAAAACGACCTCGCTTTTAATTTTTTTAAAGGTTATTTACTTGAAAGGCAGAATGACAGAGAGGGAGAGACAGAGAGAGAGGTCTCCATCTGCTGGTTCACTCCCCGGATGGCTGCCACAGCCAGGGCTGGGCCAGGCTGAAGCCAGGAGCCAGGAGCCCATCCAGTCCCCCCACGTAGATGGCAGGGCCCAAGCACTTGGGCCGTCTTCAGCTGCTTCTCCCAGGCCACTAATTAGCAGGAAGCTGGATCGGAAGTGGAGCAGCCGGGAATCATACTGGCGTCCAGATGGGATGCTGGCGTTGCAGGCGGTGGCTTAACCCACTCTGCCACAGCGCCGGGCCCATGAATGGCCAGCTAACAGGCAGTCACCGACTGGTGAGAGACAGGCGAAGGCGGTGTGGGCGGTCACAGAGAACCCCTGCCCAGGCTGACATGCGGATGCTCTGTCCATTACACAACACCAGCCACGTGCCGCTATTTAAAATTTTTTTTTAAAAGGATTTTGTTACTTTGAACGAAAGGGAGAAGGGACAGAGAGATTTCCATTCACTGGTTCACTCCCCAAATGTCCAAAACAGACAGGGCTGGGCCAAGCCAAAGCCAGGAGTTAGGCACTCCAACCCGGTCTCCCACATGGGTGCAGGGGCCCAAGCGCTTGGGCCATCCTCCACTGCCTTCCCAGACGTTCAGCCCCCAGGACTGGAACCAGCGCTCCGATCTGGGATGCCAGCGTCACAGGCAGCGGCTTCACCTGCCACACTGCGACGCTGGCCACCACTGTTCCCATGTTGAATCGAGATGAAATCCAGTTCCAAATGCGATTCCTCGCTCCCCCATCCACCCCTCGAGTGCCCCAAAGCCAGGGGTGGCCAGCGACAGAGCCACTGGACAGCAAGGATGTCAGACCTTCTCCTCTCGGACAGTTCTGGGCTGAAGGGACGGGAGCCCCGCAAGCGCTCTGGGGGGCGGGGTGGGAGGAGCCAGGTCCAGCCAAAGCAGAGGCCAGCAGGAAGCTGGGGGGGACTTGGAGAAGCATGGTCCTGGCTCAGCAGCAGGTGTGTGCACCCCTTGCTCCCAGCCATCCGTGGACACATCCCTGGGCCTCGTAGTACCACTCGGGTACCACACCTGTGGCAGCCTGCGGTGTGCAGGGTCAGGCCCTAGGCGCTGGACTCGCAGTAGGCACCACCAGACTGACAACCATGGGGCCTGTGTGCACCTCCAGGGGTCAGCGGAGGTCTCCCTGTGGATGCAAGCCCTGAGGAACAAGAATCCAGCACAGCATGTGCAAAGGCCCTGGGGCGGGGGGTGGGGGGTGAGGGAGAAGAATGCCTGCTCCTGGCAGGAACCCAGAGGAGGCCCAGATGGCACAGGGGAGGTGTCAGGGAGAGCAGGTGCCGCTTGTCTCGCCAGCACCCGGGGGCAGGAGCCGAGAAGAGTGAGCTGCAGGCCTACATCGCGCAGTGCCAGGACAGCCCTACCTCTGGCAAGTTCCGCCGGGGGAGCGGCTCGGCCTGCAGCCTGCTCTGCTGCTGCAGGTGAGTCCCTGGGGGGTGGGGGGGGGGGGCGGGGGAGGGGCCCCAGGGCGCTGACGCCCCGCCTCCCGCCCCCCTCTCCAGGGACCCGTCGGAGGAGCATTCGCTGCTGGTGAATTGACCTCGACCCCGACTACTGCCTGCCGCTGGACCTTAAGCCCCCTGCCCCCCCACTGCGCTCCCGGACTGTAGGGGCGGACCCCCGCGTATTTATTTTAGGGTTTGCTTTTAAGGATCCGCTGCCTGCGGCGCCCTGTGAGGGCCTGGGCAGGTGCGATCGGACACTGGGGGGGGGGGGGGGGGCGAGGACCGAAACGGGGCGGGTGTTAAAATAAACGGAAAAATATCTTTAAAAAAAATAAATAAATAAAAGGGAAAACAAACTTCTGCTCTTTTCCAGCGGGCGGGGCAGCCCTGGAGCCAGCCGGCCCGCGACCCCTTTAAGGCGCCCGCACACTCAGCTGGGAGCGCGGGGTGCGACCCTCCCTGCACGGCGGCGGGCGGGGCTGCGGCGAGTCATTTAAAGGGGCCGCGCCTGCGGCGCCGGGCGGAATGCTAGCGGTGTCGCCGCTGGGCGGACCCCGGCGGCGGCGCCCGGGCGGGTCCGGGTTTCCGTCGGCTCCACAGGGTGCCCCTTCGAGGAGCATAAGCGCGCCTCGGCTCTCCCAGCGCCTGTCTTCTGCCGATGCCCTGCAGCTCCCACGCCCTGCCCCGCAGGTGCGGCCACCCCAGTAGCCAGGTGCGCCCTGGGGGTGGGAGGGTAGCGGTCGTTCGGGAATTTGCCAGGTAACATCGCAGGGCCCAGCGATCGCTCCCGATTTCCATTCATCAGCGGCTCCGGGAACGCCGTCAGCTTCCTTAAGAGCCCCCACTGAAATTCCAGCGTTCTCCAGAATCTTCCAGGAGCCCCGACGACCCCGGGGCCCTGCCCACCCAGTCCTGTGCGCCCCAGAATCTCTGGTAACTTTCCAGTGCCCGCTGCCCTACCGCGCTAATGCCGGCGTCCCTGGTTACGCCTCCCGACCCCCGGCGATGCTCTGAGACCCCCGAGACCCTGTAGCTTGACCACGGCGTGGCCGATGGTGAGCCCGCAGCACGCCGGCGCCCCACCCCACACCCCCGTCACGAGCGTCCCAGGGCCGCTTCTGTGGGTCGGGAGCCGGTGACCCGCTGTCCCTCCGGGCCCTGGGGCGGGGAGTGGGAGAGGGGCACTGCCGAGGTCGGGGGTCGGGACCCGGCAGCGCCGCAGACTGCTGAGGCCGAGGAGGGAGCCCCCGGCTGGCGGTGGCCGTGGCCTGCGGGGCCCTCGCCGGCAGCTGCGGACCGTGCGGATGCAGGGACTAGGGTTGGACGGCCGGGGCGTTTGTGGTCGACGGGAGCCAGGCGACAAGCGGGAGACCCGCCCTCAGCCTCTGGCCCCGGCCTGTTAGCGAGCACCCCCACCCCTCCGGTCCCGCGGCACCCCTCCAGCTGCCCGCCGGGCAGGTGCAGGAGCCGCCCCGGCTGCACAAACCCAGCGGGGCGGGCCTCGCGCCAAGGGGCGGGGCTCGAGGCAGGGGAGGGGCGGGTCCAGATGAGCGATGTCCACGCGTTCTCTCTGCTCCTCGATTTACCAGGACGTCAGGACAAGACCTGCTACCCAGCCTGAAGCAACCAATGGAGGCCCCGCTGCAAACCGGAATGGTAAGGGTTGGGGGGAGTTCGTGCGGCGCCTCGGGGACTACGACTCCCGGCGTGCTCAGCGCGCACCATCGCGGCCTCGCGAGAACGAAGCTGCGCGCGGTCACGCGGAACTACGTTTCCCGGCGTGCACCGCGGGCCGCCGAGTCTCAGGGAAGAGTCGCGCCCCCGCGGGTGGGAGCCGCGCTGGCCCATTCTGCAGATGGGGACCCCGAGTCAGAGGCCGAACGGGACCTCCTCGGGGGTAGAGGTGGCATGGGACGCGAGCCGCGCAGTCCCGGCCCTCGAGGAGGGCGCGGCGGGGCGGGTATGCGGGGCGCAGCCGGTGCCGTTCGTCCCGCAGGTCCTGGGCGTGATGATCGGGGCCGGAGTGGCCGTGCTGGTCACGGCCGTGCTCATCCTGCTGGTGGTGCGGAGGCTGCGAGTGCCGAGTGAGGACCCCGGGGGTCTCCCGGGCGAGGCGGAGGGGAGGGGAGCAGAAGCGGCGGGGGGGGGGCTGGCCGGGGTCCCGGGCCTTGGCCGGGCCGAGGCTGCGCAGAGCTGAGCGCCCCCTCCCCGCTTCCTCCCCAGAAACCCCGGCCCCCGATGGCCCCCGGTATCGGTTCCGGAAGAGGGACAAAGTGCTTTTCTATGGCCGGAAGATTATGCGGAAGGTGAGTCCAGGCCCCCTGCGGCCCCGCCCCTTCCCTAGTGGACACCACCCCGGGTCTCCCCCCACCCACCCACCCCCCCCCCCCCCCGCCGCTGTCTGACCTTTGACCTATTTCCCCTTCCCCACCTTCATCGTCCCAGGTGTCACAGTCCACTTCCTCTTTAGTGGACGCCTCTGTCTCCACCACTTCCCGGCCACGCATGAAGAAGAAACTGAAGATGCTCAACATTGCCAAGAAGTAAGACTGGGCTGCGGGTGCCGCCGCCCCCCGGCGCTCTCAGGGGTCTGCTCAGTGCTCCACGCCCACCGAACTGTGGAGCTCCGGCTTCTGCGAAACCCACGGGGCCATCAGAAGAATGGACGGCTCGGGGCGCTGCGTCTGGGGTCCCTGTCCCCCAAGAGCTGTGTCAGGGGGTTTCTCTACCACAGGGGGTGGGGGAGTGAGCCCTTGGCTCCCCAGCCAGTACCTCAGCGATCCTGCCAGGGATTTAGGGTCTACTTTGAGGTCTCCCCCCAAGAAAGCGTTTATTCCAGAATGCTCCAGTGGAGTTTCTGTGACCTGCTAAGGGGGTTAATCCTGGCTTCTGTTCCCCAGGGGCTATCTCAGTCATCCTACACCGCAGAAGGCATCGTTGTAGCTCATCAGGGTTCTTCACACACGAGGGGCTGTTCCCCGGGGGCTATCTCTGTCATCTTCTGGTACTAGAAGGGCAGGAAGGACATCACAGGGGCCCTGTTGGCAGCAGAGGGCTATCTCAGGGTCTCTGAGGGGCCTCTCCCAGGGGTCTCTGTACGTTGGGAGCTCTGGGGTCTCCTTGTGTCACAGGCTCTCGGTCATCAACCGCTGTGGGTTTTCCGTGACTGGAGGGGGAAGGCTCCATCGAGGCTCTCCACACTCACCCCAGGTTCTAGCCACTGCATAGCCTTCAGAGGCCACCCTGCTGTCCTCAGGGCTGCGAGACCGCCTCAGCTCTCTGGGACCAGGGCAAGGGTTAACCTGTGCTCTTCCTGATTAGAAGAGGTGTTATAGCTGGATTTCTCTGTTTCAGGAGTTTTGACTTGAGTCTGCCTGCAGTAGAGGTCTATCTCAGGGGTCTTGTGCTGGTGGAGGGTCTATCTCAGGAGTCTTGTGCTGGTGGAGGGTCTATCTCAGGAGTCATGTGCTCACAGAGGATCTATTTCAGGAGTCTTGTGCTGGCAGAGGGTCTATCTCAGGAGTCTTGTGCTGGCAGAGGGTCTATCTCAGGAGTCTTGTACCGGCAGAGGGTCTATCTCAGGAGTCTTGTACCGGCAGAGGGTCTATCTCAGGAGTCTTGTACCAGCAGAGGGTCTATCTCAGGAGTCTTGTACCAGCAGAGGGTCTATCTCAGGGGTCTTATACCAGCAGAGGGTCTATCTCAGAAGTCTTGTGCTTGTAGAGGTCTATCTCAGGAGTCTTGTACCGGCAGAGGGTCTATCTCAGGAGTCTTGTGCTGGCAGAGGGTCTATCTCAGGAGTCTTGTACCGGCAGAGGGTCTATCTCAGGAGTCTTGTACCAGCAGAGGGTCTATCTCAGGGGTCTTGTACCAGCAGAGGGTCTATCTCAGGAGTCTTGTGCTCGCAGAGGGTCTATCTCAGGGGTCTTGTGCTGGCGGCGGGTCTATCTCAGGGGTCTTGTACCGGCAGAGGGGCTGTTTGGCAGTCCCTGACACCTGTGGGGAAGATACCTCCATTGTACAAGAAGCAGAAGGGCTGTGTCTGGATTCTCCACATGTAACAAGGTCCATCTCGGGAATCTCTGTGGCCATCTGAGGGACTATCTCAGGGTTCTGTGAGACCTGGCAGCAAGGGCTATCTCAGGGACCTCTGACAACGAGCAGAGGCTATATCAGAGATGCTCTCGTGTCAGGGGAGCTACTGCAGAGGCAGGCCCACGGCAGGGCAGCCCAGGAATCTAGTCTGTGACTGCTAGGGTACTGTCAGAGCTCCCAGGACACACAGAGGTGCTGTTTCTGGGGTCTGCCCAGACCTTAGGAGCCATTATAACTGGAAGGTCCATCTCTGACACCTGTGAGTAGTAGAGGGGTAGCCTCAACACTTTGCACATTTTTTTCCTGGAAAGGGTCAGAGAGTAAACATTAGTCCACACAGAGTCTCCATCATAATGTTCCACCCTCCTGTTAGAGGACAAAGGTGGCCATGGAAGATATACCAGTGAATGAATGTGGCCCCAGGAACAATACAACTTTATGTATAAAAATAGGTGGCAGGCCTGACTTGGCAGCTTTCTGTGCACCAGGAGAGGAGCCGTGTAGGGGTCTCCGGTCGGTCTGAGTGCCCTCCCTGCCTACCCCCGTCCCCAGGATTCTTCGTATCCAGAAAGAGGCGCCCACCCTGCAGCGGAAGGAGCCCCCGCCCTCCGTGCTGGAGGCTGACCTGACCGAGGGGGACCTGGCCAACTCCCACCTGCCCTCCGAGGTGCTCTACATGCTAAAGAACGTCAGGTCAGTGGGGGGGGGGGTGCAGGCGGTGGGGGGAGGGGGCCGCAGAGCTGGGGGCTGCCCTGACCGCCGGCCCCCCTGGCAGGGTGCTGGGCCACTTTGAGAAGCCGCTCTTCCTGGAGCTGTGCCGGCACATGGTGTTCCAGCGGCTGGGCCAGGGCGACTACGTCTTCCGGCCCGGGCAGCCGGACGCCAGCATCTACGTGGTGCAGGACGGGCTCCTGGAACTCTGCCTGCCGGGCCCTGTGAGTGGGTCCCCCAGGGAGAAGGCGGGGGCAGTCGGTGGGCGCAGCACAGGGGGCGGCTGCTGGCCAGGAGGCCGGGTGGGTTTGGGCTGGGGGCGGCGGTGCGGTCAGGCAGGCACTGGTCAGCGGGCCTGTGTGTCTCAGGACGGGAAAGAGTGTGTCGTGAAGGAAGTGGTCCCCGGGGACAGCGTCAACAGCCTTCTCAGCATCCTGGATGTGATCACCGTGAGTGGCCGGGCCCCCCGAGGGGGTGGTTTTGGGGTTTCGCGGGGGGCGAGGTTAGAGGAGGTCACCCCAGGCTCCTGACTCTGATTTGCGCCCCCGTACTGTCTGTGGCCCCTGAAGGTCCTGGCACCGGGGAGGACGGGGGGAGCAGTGAGGACATGGGCTGCCCTAACCTTGTCTCCTTTCCTGCCCGCCAGGGTCACCAGCACCCCCAGAGGACGGTGTCCGCCCGGGCCGCCAGGGACTCCACAGTGCTGCGGCTGCCAGTGGAGGCCTTCTCCGCGGTCTTCACCAAGTACCCGGAGAGCTTGGTGCGGGTGGTGCAGGTCAGCGGCCTTCTGCCTCCCTCCCCCGCCCAGCCCAGGGGCCATCGGGCGCTGGAGCTGTGGTCACCCGTGCTGTTATCAGCCCTGAGCAGCCAGGCTCCTCCCATGAGCCGCCTCCACCCCAGTTCACCAGGCTGTGGGGCTCCAGCTGGGCCCCACCCCTCCACCACAGGCCCCGCCCACTGCCCACCCCTCTCTGGCCTGGCCCCGCCTCTCCCTGTGGACCCCGACCCCACCCCTCCCACCCCCTTTGCAGATCATCATGGTGAGGCTGCAGCGAGTCACCTTCCTGGCACTGCACAACTACCTGGGGCTGACCAACGAGCTGTTCAGCCACGTGAGTTGGGGGCGAGCACAGGAGGATGGGGTGGGAGGGGACTCCTGGGACCTGCCCCAAGCTGCTCCTTGTCCCCAGGAGATCCAGCCCCTGCGCCTGTTCCCCAGCCCTGGGCTCCCAGCCCGTACCAGCCCCGTGCGTGGCTCCAAGCGAGTGGTTAGCGCCTCAGCCGCTGACGAGCCCAGGGAGACCCCCGGCCGGCCAACTGACCCCACCGGGGCCCCACTGCCTGGACCTGCAGGTACCTGAGGCCACCCTGCTGGGCTCCCACCCTCCCAGGCACCCAAGACCCACCCAATCCCTCTCTCCATTCTGCAGACTCAGCCTGACCCCCGCAGAGCCCCCCCAGGGAGCTCCCTGGCTTCAGCCTTGAGGGTTCCTGGGCAGGCTTTCCCTAGATCCCCAGTGCCCAGGGACTCCACGCTGAGCCCTACCCAGGCCCCTTCGCTCCCCAGCCCCGATCCTAGCTCTGGACCTAGCAGCTCTGACCGGTCGGAGTCAGCATGTGTCTCCCCCAGGAGACCCCGTGAAGCCCGCGTCCCTGGAAGCGCCCTCCGCCCCTCTGCTGAGTCGCTGTATCTCCATGCCCGTGGACATATCAGGTTCGGAGCCCGGGAGGCCTGGGGGCTCTGCCTGCTGCTCTTGATTCTTATCGCCCGTTAGTGGGAGTTCGGAGCGCACTTCCTCAGGCCCCTTCTTGTGGGCGTTCAGTGAGATGCTGCTCTCCCCGCTGTGTTGAGAAGGATTCGGAGGGTGAGCAGGGCTCAGGCAGTCTTCAGACTGTGGCTGCGGTCACCCCCAGCCCAGGCTCTCACTGCCTGCCCGCAGGCTTGCAGGGCGGGCCCCGCTCCGACTTCGACATGGCCTACGAGCGGGGCCGGATCTCCGTGTCTCTTCAAGAAGAGGCGTCCGCGGGGCCCCTGGCAGCCCCTGCCCGGGTAAGGCTCTGCCCTGCATCCCCGGGCCACTCAGCAGTGCCCTGAGGAAGGGAGTTAGGAAGTCACAGGCCCTGTCCCCTCCTGCCCCCGCAGACCCCCACTCAGGAGCCCCGGGAGCAGCCAGCGGGTGCCTGTGAGTACAGCTACTGTGAAGACGAGTCGGCCACCGGCGGCTGCCCCTTTGGGCCCTACCAGGGCCGCCAGACAAGCAGCATCTTCGAGGCGGCAAAGCGGGAACTGGCCAAACTGATGCGGATTGAGGTAGGCGGCAGGGCCAGGGGGTGCTGGGGCGCGGGGTGAGAGTAGAGGAGGCCTGGCTGGGCCCACCTCCACCGCTCTGTCTCCCCAGGACCCCTCTCTTCTGAACAGCCGCGTCTTGCTGCACCACGCCAAAGCCGGCACCATCATCGCCCGCCAGGGGGACCAGGTGAGGCTGACCCCTGGTCCCTCACTGTGCACCTGACCTCCCTCTGCTCCCTGACCCTGACCTCTCTTTTGCCTGGGTGACTGACACCTCCCCCACACGTTTGGCCCTCTCATGCCGGGATTTCCAACTTGGAACCCTCGGGTCCTGTGACCCTCGCCTCACCCCCTTAACCCCGTCCTGTTCACTGCTAGCCCCTGAACCTCTCATCCCAGGACCCCCAACTCCTAGATCTCTCTCGCCTGCCCTGGCTCATCCTGTAGCTTCTGTTTTCTGGCCTTTCCAACTTATGTTGTTCCATGTGTGTCCGTCCAGCCCGGGAGCCTGTGGGGACAGCCTGGGGGCGGGGCTTCCGGGCATCCTGGCAACGCCCAGCCAGGAGCTGGAGGAACCTGTGTCCTACCAGTCCTCCACCCTGTGGACAAACAGACCCACCAAGGGGCAAGCACAGAGGGAGGGGCTTCTGGAGTGAGCGACGTTCACATCCAGAGTTGGCCCCGACTGCCTGTGTGAGCTTGGACAGGTAATCCAGAGAGCTCGGAGCATGCTCACCTGTGCCGTGGGGCGGTGAGAGGAGACAGTTCTGAGACGTGGAAGGCTGGCCAGGATAAGCAGCTCGTGGTGGCGGGATCCAGGCTGACCGCTGAAGGCAGCAGAAACACCAGCAGAACACCGAGACCCAGCCCTGCTTCCGAGAGAAGCCTGGGTCGGGTTGGGTGCAGGGTGGCAGGTGCAGTCCCGCCGGTGAGGCGGCTGGGGCAGGCGAGCCTCGCGCTCGGTCGGCTGGTTCTGCTGTTTCCCCGAGCTGCCCAGCGCAGGGGTGGGCCCGCTCCTGGAGAGGAAGTGGAGTGAGTCCTTGCTGGTTGCTGTGAGCCCTCAGAGGAAAGGCTAAGGAGCAAGATTGCACCGTGGCTCCTGCAGGGGACCCAGACCTGCTCACCTGGGAGACCCCCGCTCAACCCAGCCAGGCCGCTCTGCTGCCCCTCGAGGGGTCTCAGGGTCCTTAGGGCTTTGTGAGGGATCACTTTTGTGTTCTGCCTCCCCCCGAAACTTCAGGCCACTGATCCTCAGCTGGGGGTGACTTTGCTTCCACCGTGGGGACATTTGGCGATGCCTGGACTTTGTTGATCATTGTGGCTTGGCGGCCCCTTCTGGCGTTGAGGGGACAGAGGCCAGGGAGACGACCGTGCCCGGGGTAGTGCATTTGTGCCATCTACTCCAAATTACCTTTTTTTTTTTTTTTTTTTTTAAAGAAAATACATCTTATTTGAAAGGCAGAGTGACAGAGAGAGGGTGAGACAGACACACTGACATGGGTTCACTTCCCAACAGACCATAACAGGCAGGGCTGGGCCAGGCTGACTCACAAGCCTGGGACTCCATCCGGGTCTCCCACGTGGGTGCAGGGACCCAAGCACTCGGGCCATCTTCTGCTGCTTCCCCAGGCCATAGCAGAAGGCTGGATAGAAGTGGAGCAAACGGGACTCAGACCAGCACTCTAATATGGGATGCCAGCATTACAAGTGGTGGCTGAACCCCGTGCCCCACGACACTGGCCTGCCCAAGCCGTCTTTCATGCTAAGGTTGAGGGCCTGTGCTCCATGCACACATCTCCCCGCGTGTGTTTCAGGGAACATCTGGAACAGGTTGAGCATCCATAAGCCAGAAATCCAAAATCTGAAACTCTCGGAACACCCACGTGACGCCACAAGTGGAAAATTCCACACGTGACCTCACACTGCAGCCCAGACGCAGGCGCGCACCAGAAATGCTGTTATCCAGCGACCCCGGGCCACGTGCAGGTGGTGCTTGTGAGCCCTTAATGGATCGCATTATAGACTTGGTGCTCAGACCCAAGACAGCTCGTTATGTCCCCGTAAATGCACATATTCCAAAATCCAAAAACTCTGAGGTCTGAAACACTTCCGGTTCCAAGCATGCTGGGCAAGGGATCCTCAACCCGTGTTAGCAACAAAGGGTCTGTGGTCGGCAGGTTTGGGAAACGCTGTTTTATTCAGGTCCCTGAGCAGTCCTGACAAGGGTGGCTTCCTAGCAGTGACTCAATGCGTATCCCAAGCACAGTCTGGAATTCTGTGTTAGAAGGTTCTGGCATGTGTGGATGCGTGTGCAAGGGTTTGCTGGGCGGGGCTTTGTCTGGCGCCAGATGAGTTGGACAGGGAGAGGATCTTTGCCTCATCTGCAGTTTCAGTTCCTCACAAAGGGGTGGACTGGGGAGGCGTGTGGCTGGTCAGGCTAACCAGAGACAAGACAATTGTCTGTGTACTGAGCCTCCACCTTGTCCGGCCCCTGTGCTGCCTGCTGGACAAGAGGCGAGAAAAACCAGCGTGGCCCCTGCCCTCGGGAAGCTCACAGTTTAGACAGAAGTGACTCAGATCCTTGTAAGAGCAGAAGTGCTTAGTGCTGCGAAGGAGGAGACGTGTGTGGCTCAGGCGGGGTAGCCTCTCTAAGGACGTGACCGCCAGCTAAGGAGGAAGGAGGGAAAAGAGTTCATTCCAGGCAGAGGGGCCAGCTTGTGCAAACGTCTGTGGTGGGAAAAAACAGACTGGTGTCCAGGAACCAAGAGGGAGCAAGCAAGGGACTCAAGTGGAACACCCGAGGGAAGCAGAGACTCGTGGTTGGGGCAGGGGTGCGTTTGTTCAGATACAACTTGCATGCCATAAGTCCACCCACTGGGTTTCAGTACATTCTAAGGGTTATGTGACCTTGACCCCACTTTTAGAACATTTTCCTCACTTTGAAAAGAAGTCCCAGTTCTCGAGCTCAGAGCCTCCTGCCGGCCATGTCCCGTCCCCAGCTCTAAGCAGTTACTCCTCTGGTTTCTGCCTGGATTTGCCGTTCCCTTTCACAGGAATGCAGTCCTATGCTCCGGGGCCTGTTGTGTCTGCTTCTAGCCCCCGGCACGGTGCAGTCAGAGGTGGTCCGTGCTGGTGCATGAATCAGTGCCTCATTCCTTCATGGCTGAATGACCTCTGCAGGGACAGGACATGCTGTGTTCATCCATTCTTCTGCTCCTGGGGATCTGAGGCGGTGCCACCTTCTGGCTATGATGAATAATGCTGAAGTTAATATTTATGCACAAGTTTTCCCTTGGGTCTATAGCCAGGAGACTATCTGAAAGGCAGAATGAGAGAGAGAGAGACAGACAGGCACGCAGACGGACATGGAGATATCTCCCATCCACTGGTCTACTCCCCAAATGCCCGTAGCATCCAGGGCTGGACCAGGCCAAAGCCAGGAGCCTGGAACTCAGTCTGGTCTCCCACATACTTAAGCCTCACCTGCTGCTTCCCAGGGTGCATCAGCAGGGAGCTGGACTCAAACCAGGCACCCTCACGCAGGATGCCGGCATTGCAAGGGGTAGCTTAAGTGCTTTGCCAAATGCGCACTGCTTATCTTCTTAACAGTGTTCTTTGAACTCAAAACATTTTTAGTTGGAGGAAATCCAATTCCTAATTTTTAACTTTATTGCTTGTGCTTTCTGGTGGCATGGCTAAGAATCCATCATCAACTTCCAAGCCACAAAGATTTATCCTCTTCTAAGGATTTCAGCTCTTACATTTACGCCTTTGGTCCACTTTGGCACAGTGTAAGATCAACTGACTTTCCACGTGGCTTGCTGATTGCCTGGCACACACAAAGGATTTAAGCTCACCCGGCCCTAGGAGCTGGTCCCTGCTAGCCTCTTGCTGATTGTCGAAAAGAACCAAGCGATGGGCCTACCTCTGGGCTCAGAGTTCAGTGACCCATTAGCAGTGTCTGTCCTGGTATTGAATAAGCAGGCACACACACAACACACACATGTATGTGTATATACATGCATGCGTATATATGTATAGACGTCTATGTGTACAAAATCCGTCTGCCTACAGGTGCTGCACCTGCTGATGCAGCCAGCTTAATATCAGAAGCATAGACCAATGATGGTTGGGTGCATCTGTACTAAAACTACAGACTACTCCCTAGACAATACAGAAGAACATGGGTTTACATAGCATTATATACATTCTGTATATATACTGTGTATGTTATATACATTGTATATGTTGTGTACATTTGCATTGTATACAATGTAAATAGCAGTCATATAGAGTCATATAAGAGATGTGAGAATCTGCAGATTCTGATATCTTGGGGTTCTGACCACGCCCCCTCCCAGGACCCCAAGGGAGGACTGTATGTGGCCCTTATCTGAAGTCTCTCCCCTTCCCCCGCTTTTAACTTTGCCTTCTTAACTCTTCCTCCTCTCATCCTCCCTGTGGGGCTGATTGACCTGATCTGGGGAAGGGGAGGGGGGCCCTGGCCCTGGCCATGAGCCTGGACGTGTGCCCCACAGGACGTGAGCCTGCACTTCGTGCTCTGGGGCTGCCTGCACGTGTACCAGCGCATGATTGACAAGGCGGAGGATGTGTGCCTGTTCGTGGCGCAGCCCGGGGAGCTGGTGGGGCAGCTGGCCGTACTCACTGGCGAGCCCCTCATCTTCACGCTGCGAGCCCAGCGCGACTGCACCTTCCTGCGCATCTCCAAGTCCGACTTCTATGAGTACGGCTGGGTCTGAGGTTGAGAGGGGAATGCCACTTGGAAGACCCCAACCCCTTTCAGCTGGGGGTGAGGCCCAGAACCCATCCCAGGAAGAAGGGAGCACCCAGATGTGGCCTCCCTAGTTTTGAGCTCTTCCTGTTTCACCCCCAAGCCATCCACTTTCTTGCCTCTGGGGGTGGGGAATGCAAGGTGCGTTATGGTTCTGGGGAGTCCCTGGCCCATGCACGCCCTCTCCTGCAGGATCATGCGCGCACAGCCCAGTGTGGTGCTGAGCGCCGCGCACACGGTGGCCGCGAGGATGTCGCCCTTCGTGCGCCAGATGGACTTCGCCATCGACTGGACGGCGGTGGAGGCGGGACGCGCGCTGTACAGGTGCAGCCCCTCTCCCACCGCACGGCCCAGCCCCTACCCAGGACAAGGCTTTGATCTTGCCTGACCCCGCCGTGCCCTGCACCCCAGGCAGGGCGACCGCTCCGACTGCACCTACATCGTGCTCAACGGGCGGCTGCGCAGCGTGATCCAACGCGGGAGCGGCAAGAAGGAGCTGGTGGGCGAGTACGGCCGCGGGGACCTCATCGGCGTGGTGAGCGCCGCGACCCCGCCCCGCCCCAGCTCCTAACTGCGCGACCTCAGGGGGTCCACAGTGTGCCCCCGACCCTTTGCCCTATCCCCGGGGTCCTAGTGGGTGGCAAGCAGCCAGGCTCAGTTACCAGCACTGCCGACGTGGGGTAGTCCCCAGGTGGGGCCCCGTCTCAGCCCCCAGGGTCGGCTTCCCCTTCCCTTTCCGGGCAGCCCCCGTCATGCACACGGCCCCACAGGTGGAGGCGCTGACCCGGCAGCCGCGAGCCACGACGGTGCACGCGGTGCGCGACACAGAGCTGGCCAAGCTCCCCGAGGGCACCTTAGGGCACATCAAACGTCGGTACCCGCAGGTGCGCTTACTGTGGGAGAGGCAGGGCCTTCTGGGTGGGGAGTGGCTTCGGGTGGCGGAGGAGGGGCTGTTGGGGGCGGGGTACAGGTAACGGGACCGAGACGCGCAGGTGGAGGAGGGAAAGGAGGGACCTGCACAGTACCCCCCTAGTTCATGGTATCCCCGGCCTCCGACGCCCCCAGGTGGTGACCCGCCTTATCCACCTGCTGAGCCAGAAAATTCTCGGGAATTTGCAGCAGCTCCAAGGACCTTTCCCAGGTGAGAGACAGACAGCTCAGGGCATTCTGGGGGATGTAGTCCAGCTCCCAGAGCATGCTGGGAGGGGGAACGCTGTACCCAAGGGCATGCTAGGAAGCAGAGTTCTGAGTGTGAAGCATGTTCTGGGCGGGGTTTGAGGCCGGGAGTGGGAATCTGAAATCTGGTGCATGCTGGGTAATGGAGTCCTGGACCTCGGGCGTGCGTTCGGAGTTGGGCAGGGGGCCAGTCTGAAATGACGACTTGGCTCCAGGTGTCAGGGCTTGTTGGGGACGGGTCCGCATCCGGAACGTACTGGGAAAGAGGGGTCTGGATCAGAACACGCCGGCAGAGGGAGCCCTCGGGGTGGTGTTCTGAGCTCTGCCTGTGGGAAGGTGTGGATCCCTCCGTTCCCGCTGGGGTTTCTGTGAGCCAGGATCAACCAGGGAGGGGAGTCTGTGCCAGGCCTGCTAAAACGGGGCCCAACCAGATGGCACCAGGGGCTTCTACCCCGCCGCCCCTCCCCCTCTGTGCACATAGAGAGGGCAGAATTATTTTTTCAGAAGATTTTATTTATTTATTTATTTATTTTGAGAGGCAGAGTTAGAGACAGAGAGAGCGCTTCCATCCGCCGGTTTACTCCCCAAATGGCCGCAACGGCTGGCTAGGCCAATCCGAAGTCAGGAGCCAGGAGCTTCTTCCAGGTCTCCCATATGGGTGCAGGGGCCCAAGCACTTGGGCCATCTTCCACTGCTTTCCCAGGCCACAGCAGGGAGCCAAATCAGAAATGGAGCAGCTGGGACACGAACCAGCAGCAGAGGCTTGGCTTACTGTGCCACAGCACTGCTCCAAGACAGAATTATTGAAATGAGGACCAGGGTTGGGGCGGGGCCGCGTGAGGACAGGAGCACGTGGTGCAGGAGCTGGGGCCGAGGACAGGTGTCTGAGCTTATCCTGAGGTTCCAGGGAGGGAGGACTGGACCAGCAGGAGCCGGGCCCCAGTGGAGTGGGGGTGACACCAGGGCTGCGGGCGAATTGGGCGTGGTAGCGGCGTTTAGTGGGTCCCACTGGGGAGCTCAGGCCACAGTGGAGGTTGCATGGCTAGGTATTCGTGGCAGGTGAGAGTGTTCACAGCGCGTGGGGCCAGGATGGAGCCATGGCCTTCGTGCCGGTGCGTTGTTTGGGGCAGTCTGGCAGACGAGGGGCAGAAGTGGGAGGGGAGGAGGAGGAAGCCGACCCCTCTTCTCCAGGGTTACACAGCACGTCTCGCCCCCTGGGTCTCAGCAGGCTCGGGGCTGGGAGTGCCCCCCCACTCGGAGCTCACCAACCCAGCCAGCAACCTGGCCACGGTGGCGGTCCTGCCCGTGTGTGCTGAAGTGCCCATGATGGCCTTCACGCTGGAGCTGCAGCACGCCCTGCAAGCCATCGGTCAGTGGGGGGCGGGGCGGGGCGTGGTCATGGGCGGGCCTTGGTGAGTGACGGCGCTTGGGGGTTGTGGGGTGGGAGGGCCACAGGGGTCTTCTTTTCGGGGAGAGTCCCCCACCCTGTTGGCTCTGACTCCTGCCCCTCCCCACCCACCCCTAGGCCCCACACTCTTGCTCAACAGTGACATCATCCGGGCGCGCCTGGGGGCCTCTGCGCTGGATAGGTGCGTGTGGGGTTGGGGGGAGGGGGAAGCAGGCAGAGCAGGTACTTGGAGCTCCCTGGAGATTCTCTCAGATTTGGGTTCGAGCCCTAGGCTTTGGGCCAAAGGGCGTGCGACCCCCCTCATGGGTCCCTGGGGTGAATCCTGCCCCACAGTTCGGGGCCTGGGGCCTGAGCTCCTCCCGGCAGTGGATCTGTGTGGTCGCTGGGGGGCGCCCGGCCCCAGGCTGGCCCTAGGATGATGCGGCGCCTTTCCTGCCAGCATCCAAGAATTCCGGCTGTCGGGGTGGCTGGCCCAACAGGAGGACGCGCACCGCATTGTGCTCTACCAGACGGACGCATCGCTGACGCCCTGGACCGTGCGGTGCCTGCGCCAGGCCGACTGTATCCTGATCGTGGGCCTGGGGGACCAGGAGCCCACTCTGGGCCAGGTCTGGAAGCCACGCAGAGGGACCCCCACCTCCCAGCCCCCAGGACCCCTCGCTGCCCTCCCGTGTCCGGGCCAGCCCATTGTCCCTGGCCATGGGGCCTAGCGGCCAGGGAGGTGGACGGGAGGCCGTGACCCCGCTGTCGCTCTCGCAGCTGGAGCAGATGCTGGAGAACACGGCCGTGCGCGCCCTCAAGCAGCTTGTCCTGCTGCACCGGGAGGAGGGCCCGGGCCCCATGCGCACCGTGGAGTGGCTCAACATGCGCAGCTGGTGCTCGGGGCACCTGCACCTGCGCTGCCCTCGCCGCCTCTTCTCGCGCAGGAGCCCGGCCAAGCTGGTGAGGGCGGGACTTGGAGCGGGGCCACCCTTCCCTCCAGCACCTCCCCCCCAAGGCTGCAGAGCTCCGCCCCTGTGACTCTGGATCCTCACGGGTCGCGCTCTCCCTCTCTCCGAGCCCAGCACGAGCTCTACGCGAAGGTGTTCTCCAGGCGCGCGGACCGGCACAGCGACTTCTCCCGCTTGGCGCGCGTGCTCACGGGAAACACCATTGCCCTGGTGCTGGGCGGGGGCGGGGCCAGGTGAGGGGCGGCGGTCCGGGAGGGGCGGAGCGAGGGTGCCCAGGGGTGGGGCTTATTCCCCGGGAGAGACCCTTTGAGCCCTGGCTGAGAGGGATGTGGGGGGAAGGTGGCAGCAGGGAAGCCCCTGGGGCGGGACTCTGGATCCCCTCTTTCCCGCAGGGGCTGCTCGCATATCGGGGTGCTGAAGGCGTTGGAGGAGGCCGGGGTTCCCGTGGACCTGGTGGGCGGCACGTCCATTGGCTCCTTCATCGGGGCCCTCTATGCAGAGGAGCGCAGCGCCAGCCGTACCAAGCAGAGGGCCCGGGAGTGGGCCAAGGTGTGTGCGGGGGAGGGCTCGCCGCCCCCAGGGCCACGTGACTCCGCCTTGACCTGATGGGGGGAGAGTCTGTGAGCCCTGCCCAGACCCTCATAGATACACCCTGCGTCTCTAACCTCCTGCTGGTGACCCTGGGCCCCGGTCCCTTAGTGACCACCCTGCTGATGGCTCTGGCTGACCACGTCAGCGTCCCTGGTCGCTCCTGGCTCCCACCCTTTGCCCTCGAGTGACTCCCGTTTGACCCCAGCCGCCTGCTTGCCCGTAGGCCATGACGTCGGTGCTGGAACCCGTGCTGGACCTCACCTACCCCGTCACCTCCATGTTCACCGGCTCGGCCTTTAACCGCAGCGTGCACCGCGTCTTCCAGGATAAGCAGATTGAGGTGTGCCTGCGCCTGCCTGCAGCACCCACCCCCGGCAGGAGGGCTGCACGCCCTGACCTCCATCCCTGTGCCCACAGGACCTGTGGCTGCCCTACTTCAACGTGACCACAGACATCACGGCCTCGGCCATGCGTGTGCACAAGGATGGTGCGTGTCCCCCCCCCCCCCCCCCGGCCATGGGACACCCTGTGTGGCCTCATGGGAGTGGGGGGGTGTTCGGGGGGGGCAGCCGAGTGTCTGGGATGTTGTTAACACAAGCGACCGTCCACCCTGGCCTGACCACTAACCATCACCCAGTAACGCCCTAAACACCCCAGGTACGTGCATCCTTGGGGGTCAGGTGCCTCCCACAGGCTGTGTGTGGTGCTACGTCTGGGCTAGTGCCTCCCGCTGCCCCTGCCTGCCCACACTGTGCGACCCCAAGGTCTGGCACCTGCTGGTGGATGGGTGCTATGTGAACAACCTGCCCACACCATCTGAGCGGGTCTGTGTGTCCCACCGGGCAGGCTCCCTGTGGCGGTATGTGCGTGCCAGCATGACGCTATCGGGCTACCTGCCCCCACTGTGCGACCCCAAGGACGGGCACCTCCTCATGGACGGCGGCTACACCAATAACCTGCCAGGCAAGTGGCCTCGCGCATGCGCCTGCCTCGACACGCACGCACACAGACTGCACAAGCAGGCTTGCCGGATGCACGCAGGGTGTCCCGTGCTGCAGACACACACGTGTGCACGAATGGGTGTACGAGTGTGACTGGACTTGTGCCGATGGGGGCGCGTGCACAGGAGGGACAGGAGTGTGGGTCCAGGTACTTGAAGGCGTGCACACGCATCGGGGAGCAAGCACACGAAAGGGAGACTTTTGAGGTGTTTTTTTTTTTTTTTTAAATCTGTTTATTGGAAAGAGTTGCACAGAGAAGGAGAGACAGAGAGAGAGAGAGAGAGGTCTTCCCTCTGCTGATTCACTCCTGAATTGGCCTCAGCGGCCGGAGCTGCGCCAATCCGAAGCCAGGAGCCAGGAGCTTCCGCCAGGTCTCCCACACGGGTGCAGAGGCCCAAGGACTTGGGCCATCTTCTACTGCTTTCCCCGCTATGCCACAGTGCTGGCCCCAAGTTTTTCTTTTAAAGATTTGTTTGTTTATTTTTACTTGAAAGGCAGAGTTAGAGGCAGGGAGAAACAGAGATTTTCCATTTGCTGCTTCACTCCCCAAATGGCCACAATAGCCCAGGCTGGGCCAAGTCAAAGCCAGGAGCCAGGAGCTCCATGCTGGTCTCAGCCCATTAGCAGGGAGCTAGATCTGAAATGGAGCAAGGGGGAATCGAACAGGTGCCCACATGGGATGCCGGCATTGCAGGTGGCAGCTTAACCCACTGCACCATGATGCCGGCCCACACAACGTATGCACGCCAGGTATACACACATACGTGTTGTCTCACATGCTTGTGGGGCACATACATGGTCGGACACATGCACAGATCCACACGTACCTCCGTGAAGCAGCATGTCTGCACACCACTGTCTCCAAACATGCCTTGACACTGCCACACACGCAACCACGTGCACACACAGTGGGGGCACCCGTGCTTTCACTGCCGACTCTGTGCACAGATGGGAAGCAGGCAGGGATGCCCACGTGCCCAAACAGACACACACGCCATCGGCACACACCCTCGTGGGCCCAGAGGCCGGAGGTCAGAAGTCACTTCACTTTGTGAATCACGCGTGATGCGGTGCAGTTTTGCCTGTTGTCCAAGGCTGCCCTGGAGTATAACAGCAGAGTGGAGTCGCTGGGGCGCACAGCCTGTGGCCCCCAAAGCTGGGGTCATTTTCCCCACTCCTGCCACTGCTGCATGCAGGCTGTACAAACGCCCTGCCCACGGCTGCACAGGTGCAAGCAGTGCGCAGAGCTGCAGGTTGACGGGCAGACTCGGACCCACAGGGAAACAGGGGTCTAGGAACACAGACAGGCCCCCTGTGTGTCTGCGGAGACGCATGTTCTCACACACACACAGCCTCCCACAGGGAGCACGCACACACACACACACACATGACCGTGAAGCTTGTGAGGGAGCCGTGTGCAGAGTCTGGTGGAGACAGAGGTGCCCTCGGGGGCTGGGCCTGGCTGTCCACCCACACACACTGAGGGACCCTCCCTGGGGCACAGGGACCCGACCGCCGCCTGCCCTCTGCCCCCGAGGCCACCGCGCTGACTTCCATGCTGTTTGTATGAATGCGTGTTGTTCGCATGGCTTTTTTTCGTTGCTCACTGGGCCGTGTTTGTGGGACTGGGCTGCGCATCCCTGCCCTAGGCCCCGGGGGGACAGCAGCCCACTGACCTCCTGGCCCCACAGCGGACATCGCCCGCAGCATGGGCGCCAAAACGGTCATCGCCATCGACGTGGGCAGCCAGGACGAGACGGACCTCAGCACCTATGGGGACAGCCTGTCCGGCTGGTGGCTGCTGTGGAAGCGGCTGAACCCCTGGGCGGACAAGGTGAAGGTGCCAGACATGGCAGAGATCCAGTCCCGCCTGGCCTACGTGTCCTGCGTGCGGCAGCTGGAGGTGGTCAAGTCCAGCTCCTACTGCGAGTACCTGCGCCCGCCCATCGACTGCTTCAAGACCATGGACTTCGGGAAGTTCGACCAGATCTATGTGAGCGGCGGGCGGGGCGAAGGCTATCGATTGGTGATGTCTGCAGTGGGTGGGGCTGGGGCTGGGGCTGTGCATGTGCTGTGGATGAGCTGTTTCCTGCTGTGTGCCAGCTACACCGCCCCAAGGACAGGGCAGCAGTTTGCTTCGGTTGGAATCACAGCAGCGATCAGTTAGTAATGTCTGCCATAGGTCTGGGAGAGGGATGTAGCAGTGTGTTTGTCATGCGTGTGCCACTGGCCTTGTGAAACTTAGAGCCCATGTCACCGGAAGCTGATCAGTAGCTGCTGTCCCCAGACCCTGAGCTCAAAGGTCTGATGTCCCTTCTGGGCTCACTGAGATAGCCTGCCATGCTGGATTAGCGATACCTACTGCAGGTGTGGGGGGAGGTGGCGATTTCCACAGCCCTGCGTATTTGTAGCCCTCCGAATCCCACTGCGTGGGAAGGATGTGGAGAGATGGATTGGGAGTGCCTGGCAGAGGCACAGACCGGGTGTGTAGAGGAGGCAGCTACGTACGGCTGACTGCGAAGTAAGTTTAATCTCGAGTGCCAGCTCCCCCAGAGCCTCAGGCGTTGGAGGCGCCAGAGAAGCAGCAGACAGAGTGGGGATACACAGAGCCGGGTGGCAGGCACGACCCGACGCCCTGGCTACCCGCAGGACGTGGGCTACCAGTACGGGAAGGCTGTGTTCGGAGGCTGGACCCGTGGCGACGTCATTGAGAAGATGCTCACAGACCGGCGGTCTGCGGACCTGAATGAGAGCCGCCGCGCAGACGTAAGCCAGGGGCTGCCATGGCGCCACTGCAGATCCAGAGATGTCCCCTCTGAGTGTCCCTACAGTCCTGGGTTGTGCAGGGCCTCGCTCACTGTAGAGAGCACCCTCCTCAGAGCCCCCCCCCCCCCAGACACCCCAAGCCCCTGCAGACCCCCAGGGCCTCATCACACCCGCCCCAGGTGCTCGCCTTCCCAAGCTCGGGCTTCACCGACCTGGCCGAGATCGTGTCCCGGATCGAGCCCCCCACCAGCTACGTCTCTGATGGCTGCGCCGACGGTGAGGGGCCGGGGCAGGGTGGAGGTGTCTGAGCAGCACCTGGGGGCTGGGGTCCTCACCGTGGCCGCTCCTTGCCTGCAGGGGAGGAGTCGGACTGCCTGACCGAGTATGAGGAGGACGCGGGACCTGACTGCTCCAGGGACGAGGGGGGCTCCCCGGAGGGCGCGAGCCCCAGCACAGCCTCGGAGATAGTGAGTGCGCCTGCGGGGCCCCACTGCCCCCCCCGCGGCCGGGAGCCGGAGGGAGGGCGTGTCTGCGGCCGTGCGTGGTGGGTGACGTCAGGCGCACGTGTCTCGGGGCCGCCCCTGCAGGAGCCCCGTCAGTCACAGGCCTGCGCGGTGGGAGACAGGTGGGAGACAGCACGAGGCCCGCGTGGCCGCGCCAGGCAACGGGACAGCCCGTGGTTGGCGGCTGAGGCGTCAGTCCCCGTGCTCTGGCCTTTGTGTGGGGGGACGTGGCTGCTGTGCACCGTACAGAGCGTCCCCGTCCCGTGCTGGGTGACGCGTGCGTGGCCTGTCCCCGCAGGAGGACGAGAAGTCCATCCTCCGGCACCGGCGCTGCCTGCCCGTGGAGCCTCCCTGCTCGGCCGCGGATGCCTGAGGACCTCCCCGGAGGGACCCCCACCGCCCCAGGGCTGGGCTGGGGGTACGCTCCCCTTGCTGCTGCTGCTATGTCTGGGGCCCCGCTGGGTCCTGCCGCCCTCTGGGGCCCACACACTGGACTGACCTGCCCCGAGGGGAGGGGCACGACTGCACTGATGACCCTTGACCTACTAGGTCACCCTCCCAATAAACTTCGACCTCTTGGAAATGACCTTGTGTCTTCTTTGGGTTTGGGAGACGGCTTGCCCCACTGTCTTTCTTCTGGTTGGCGGGGGCACGCCTGTCGCCCCACTGTGACAGCCCAAGTGTGGCCCCGCCCTGTGCCACTGCCGTGCAAAGGGCCTCCCAGCACCACATGCCCTTCCCCGAGGGGCTCCAGGGATTTTCTGGGGCTTCTCGTTTTCCCTGCTAGGTTCCCGCTGCCCCTCAGTTGGTCCACTGTGCGCAAGTGGCCCATGTGTGCCATGCTGTGTGCCTACTGTGGGCACTGCTGACTCTGATTCTCCCCCAAGGCAGACTCCCACCCTTGCACACGGACGGGGCTTGAGAATTCCCCTCTGGAGGTTCCCAGGCAGTGCCCCTCCTGTGTGCTCAGCTGAGCTCACACAGAATGGCTGGGTCCCCATTGGCTGAGACCCGGCCCATGGGCTCTCATGCAGGGTCCTGGCTGTTAGTTCAGTCTGTGGGGCCAGGCTGCCCTGAGCCGGACCCCAGCACGGCCTCTGCCAGTCCTCAGCAAGTCACTCAACTTCTCTGAGCCTTGGTCCCTGCAGCTGCAGAGCCAGGGTGGGACCGTGTGTCCCTCATGGGCACTGCTTCTTAGGGACATGAGCCTGAGCCCCCGGTTGGTCCACTGCATGTGGACTCCGTGGAGATGTGCAAGGGACTGTCTCGAGGGTGGGGGGGGGGGGCCTTGGAAGATCTCGTCTCTTCATGGATGTGTCTGTTTTACTATAAAATACATACACCATAAAACCGGTGCACAGCTCAGCAACATGAAGTGCATTCCTATGGTGGCGGCAACCTTCATCCCCTGCATCCACCCCCAGAACTTCCCCATCTTCCCAGGCCAAAACTCTGCCCTGAAGCGCTCACTCCCCAGCCCTGGCACCCCCTCTGTCGCGTTCTGTGCTCTGTCTCTATGGATCTGACCTCATGTGAGTGGCCCTTCCGTGCCTGGCGTATTTCACCCCATGTAATGTCTTCACGCTCCATGCACACTGTAGCCTGTGTCAGAATCTGCTTCCTTTTGGTGGTTGAATGATGCTCCATTGTGTGCATGGGCTGCGCTTTGTTATCCGTCTGTTGATGGACGCTTGGGTCGCTTCTGCCCTCTGGCTGCTGTTAGGGCCTCCCCGCCAGGAGTGGCATCGCTGGGTCCCAAGATCATTCTATGTTTGAACAACCGTCAATCTTTCTCCCAAAGCAGTGGCACCGTTTTACCGCCCCACCAGCTGTCAGCACCATGGACAGAGAAGGCGCTGTCCTAGGTTCTAAGGAGCCCCCGCTATTCCCTCCCCCTGCAGACCTCTGGGTTTGGGGAGGGGCCACTAGGCTGAACACTCAGCCCTGGATTCCCCACCTGGTGACCTTCCCATCCTAACTGGCTTCCATGCCACACTCATCACGCTGCCATGATTACGCAGCAACCTCTTGCCCAGTCTCCACGATTCCTGGCTGCACACCCTTCACTCTTCTGTTGGTAAGTCCTCACATGTCACCTCTTCAGGCCATCTGGGGCTCCTGCCAAAAGTAGCTCCCCTGGGGCCAGCGCTGTGATGTACGTAGTAGGCTAAGCCTCCACCTATGGCGAAGTGCTTGGGCCCCTGCACCCAAGTGGGAGATCCAGAAGAAGCTCCTGGCTCCTGGCTTTGGATCAGCACAGCTCCAGCCATTGTGGCCAACTGGGCAGTGAACCATCAGATGGAAGATTCTCTCTCTCTCTCTCTCTCTCTCTCTCTCTCTCTCTCTCTCTCTCTCCCCATAACTCTGCCTTTATAAATAATAAAATAAATAAATCTAAGAAAGTATTTACCTCATAAAAATTGGATGAAACATTATGCTAAAAAAAAAGTAGCTTCCCCTTCTCCACCTGCTCCATGTTTCCTTGCCTTTAAACTTCTTCAGTACACACAGATGTCTCACCTGTTTCTTTTCTTTTGGATGTATTTATTTATTTGAAAGGCAGAGCTAGAGAGAGAGAGAGAGAGAGAGAGAGAGAGAGAACCATCTGCTGGTTCACTCCCCAAATGGCCACAATGGCTGGGGCTGGGCCAGTCTAAAGCCAGGAGCCAGGAACTTCTTCTGGGTCTCCCATGTGGGTGCAGGGGCCCAAGCACTTGGGCCATCTGCTGCTGCTTTCCTAGGCTATTAGCAGGGAGCTGGGCAGTCTTACACAGAAGGGCACCTGTCTTGTAGTATGTGCTTGGTAACTGGTGGTTGAATGAGACCAATCTCTGAAGACAAAGCAAGGGTCCTTGAGATGTTCCCTTCACTGTGAATTTTCTAGACACGTGATTCTTTTACATTTCTATTTATTTGAAGGTCAGAATCACAGGTGGAAACAGAGTGTTCATCTGCTGGTTCACTCCCCCAAATGCTTGCAGCGGCCGTGGCTGGGCCATGCCAAAGCCAGGTGCCAGGAATTCAAACCCTTGAGCCGCCACTGCTGCCTCCCAGGGTGTGCAAGCAGGAAGGTGGAATCGAGAACAGAGCAGGATTTAAACCCAAAAGGGGAGGGGGTGGCCGTTTCTGTGGCATAGTGGATAAGGCTGTTGCCTGCAGTGCCAGCATCCCATATGGGCACCGGTTTGAGTCCCAGCTACTCCACTTCTGATCCAGCTCCCTGTTATGGCCTGGGAAAGCAGTAGAAGATGGCCCAAGTGCTTGGGCCCCTGCACGTCTGTAGGGGATCCAGAAGAAGCTCCTGGCTCCTGGCTTCGGATTGGCCCAGCTCTGACCTGTTGCAGCCATTTGGGGGGTAAACCAGCAGATGGAAGACCTCTCTCTCTCCCTCTCTCTCTCTCTCTCTCTCTCTCTCTCTGTGTGTGTGTGTAACTGACTTTCAAATAAATAAATAAATATAAGTAAATCTTTAAAAAAATAAATAAACGCAACATGGGATGCAGGTATTCCAAAGGGCATCTTAACCTCTGCTCCTAACATCAAATTAAAATGAGGTCATTAGGACAAGCCCTAAGCCAACAGAACTCTCTCCTTAAAGAAAGGGGGTGGGGGGCCAGCACTGTGGCATAGTAGTTTAAGACTCTGCCTGCAGTGTCGGCATCCCATATGGGTGCCGGTTCGAGTCCTGGGTGTTCCACTTCTAATCAAGCTCTTGGCTAATGGCCTGGGAAAGCAGTGGAAGATGTCCCAAGTGCTTGGGCCCCTGCACCTGTGTGGGGAACCCAGAAGAAGCTCCTGGATCCTGGCTTTGGGTCAGCACAGCTCCGAGAGTCGTGGCTGATTGGGGAGTGAACCAGCGGATGGAAAACCTCTCTCTCTCACTCTGTAACTCTGCCTCTCAAATAAATCTTTAAAAAGAGGGGTGGGGCATTAGGACACAGAGACAGACACAGAGAAGTGATGTGAGGACACAGGGAGAGGAGCAAACAAGTCAAGGACAGACTGGAGCTACCAGAAGCTGGGAACAGACTGCCATCCACAGCCCTCAGAAGGAGCCAGCCCTGTCCACACCACCTTGACCTTGGCCTTCAAGCCTTCAGAACTGTAAGAAACATATTTGCATTGTTTGAGTCCCCACGTCTGTGGTTCTTTGCTTTGTTGGCCCTCGCAGGTTAACAGAAGGCCCTCAGCTGGGCCCAGGTGCGGAGAGGTGGATGCCTGCGTATCTGTCGGGAGGCACTGGGATTGTGCTGCTTTATCAAATGACCCCAAAGACCTCTAGCCCTAAAACCATACAAACGCACAGCCGGGCCTCCTTCCTGTGCGCTCTGCAAATTCCTGCATTGGAAATAATCAGTAAAACATTGTGTCTGTACTGGAAACGGGCAAAGTCTCTCCCCCTCGCTACAACCACTTACAAAGCACTGACGTTCTCCCAGGTGTTAGAATCATCTAGAGGTGAGTAAAGTCCGCGGGAGGGTGCGCCCAGGTTCCATGCAAATAGGAGACCGTGTCAAGGTCGAGACTTGTTTTTGGCATCTTGGGAGGGGGTCCCCGGGCCCAATCCCCCTGGGGATACTGAGGGGTGACCGTCATTTCTTGCTCTACTTTGTATCTATCACGGACCATCTGGGCTGTCTTTGCTGTGTGCCTCACTGCACAGTAGAGAAGCCAACCAATGGCTGGAACACTTCCGGTCATGGAGCAGAGGAGAGAAGGCTCTAGAAAGCCTCCTGCCGGCAGTGAGGTGCTCTGATCTGGGAATGCCGCTGCTTGTTGGCTGTGGGATCGTCGGGTTTCCTGTTGCTACAGGAAATCACCCGCGGCCAGGCACTCTGTGAAGAAAAGAGATTCCAGGGCGTGGCCTTGGCACCACGTTGGCCCTGGTAAGGGCCTCATGGAGGATGCGTTCATGGTGGAATTTGTGCCGGAGAGCGGGAGATCACCCGGTACACAGGAACTCAGTGAACAGAAGGGGCCAGCCTCGCTCTATTAGAACAACCAGAGTCCCAGTGGAGCTGCGTTAATCCCTTCCAAAGGAAGTGCCCCCAGTGACCGTCCTCTAGGCCCCGCCTCTTAAAGCCCACACCACTTCTCACATCAGCACCCTGGAGACCGAGATTCCAGCACTTGAACCCTTGGGGCACAAACCACATGCAAACTACAGGAGGCAAGAACAAGTCCAGCGCCCCCACCGGGCCAGAAGCAGGCAGGCAAACAGCTCTACCACGTGCCTGGAGGGGAGCGCAGTGGAGGTGTTTGGTGAGTGTCGAGGTTTGGCTTGCGCTGGAGCTGCAGAGTCTGTGCCTGCTCCTGGTCTGCCCAGGCAGCCTCTTTCTGGTTCCAGAGATTGAGGTTCAACCAGTGCCAAGGAATCCTGGAGTTGCAGTGAGGGCTCGAGGTCAGGATCAGCCCTCAAGAGCTGCTTGAGAGGCATATAGCCAGAGACTGAAGGAGTCTAACCCACAAGAGGGCCCCCCCCCACCTTTCCTTCCTTCCTTCCCTCCCTTTCTCCCCTTCTTTCTCTTTTTAAAAATATTTGTTTATTTGAAAGGCAGAGTTACAGAGAGGCAGAGACAGAGAGAGAGAGAAAGAGAGGTCTTCCATCCACTGGTTCACTCCCCAGATGGCCGCAACAGCTGGAGCTGCACTGATCTGAAGCCAGGAGCTTCATCTGGGTCTGCCACGTGGGTGCAGAGGCCCAACAACTTGGGCCATCTTCTGTTGCTTTCCCAGGCCATAGCTGAGGGCTGGATGGGAAGTGGAGTAGCCAGGACTCGAACCGGTGCCCATATGGGATGCCTGCACTGCGAGTGGTGGCTTTATCCACTACGCCACAGCGCCGGCCCCCACTATGTACTTTCAATAGGTGGCTCTGTGGTGTGGGAGAGCCGCAGACACAGCCAGGAGTGACAGGGCAGAGAACATGATCATGAAAAGCAAACACTGGAACTTGAACCGACTGGCAGGTTCTGCTGCTTGCCAGGTAGGGGACCCTGGACGTATGCTGCCCTAGACCAAGGTAAGTCACCTATATATTCTACATGGTTTAAGTTTATAGATCATTTAGTTGAAAGAGGGGACAGAGACAAAGACAGATCTTCCATCCACTGATTCACTCCCCAAATGCCCACAGCCGTCAAGGCTGAGCCGGCTGGGAAAAGGGACCTAGGTACCTGAGCCATCAGCGCCGCCTCCCCAGATGAGCACCAGCAGGGAGTTGGAACAGGGAGCAGAGCTGGGACTCAAGCCCGGGCATTCTGGTATGGCATGCAGGTGATCAAGCAGTGCTTGTTTTTTTGTTTGTTTGTTTGTTTGTTTGTTTGTTTTTTTAAGTTTTATTTATTTGAAAGGCAGAGTTAGAGAGGGAGAGATCGTCCCTCCTCTGGTTCACTCCCCAAACGGCCACAACGGCCGGAGCTGGGCCCATCCGAAGCAAAGAGCCAGGAGCCTCCTCCGGGTCTCCCTGCATGGGTGCAGGGCTCCAAGCACTTGGGCCATCCTCCACTGCTTTCCCAGGCGTATCAGCAGGGAGCTGGATCAGAAGTGGAGCAGCTGGGACTCAAACCTGCGCTCTTAAGGGATTGCCAGCGCCGTAGGTGGTGGCCTAACCCTCTGCCCAGCAACACCAACCCATCAGAGCAACGTCCTAACCACTGCACCGAACGGCTGCCCCTCCCCTTCTTGTGAATCCTGCACTCAAAGAATTGCTTTGTATTTTAAATCAAAGGCTTCAGTCTGGTGCGCACGCACCTCCCGAGGACTGCCGCCAGGGGGCGATGCTGCCACGGCGTCCCCGTGTCTGGTCCAGGGCGGGACTTTGCTGCCTGGGGAGGCATGAGGGCGGACTCCTGTTTTCCTTTCATTATTATTATTGTTATTGTTATTATTATTATTATTATTATTAGTTCTTTAGTATAAAAAACATCTATTATCGGTGAGGGTGAGGGAGAGGCGTTTTTCTCGTGACAAAACCATTACAAATTATTTGTTTACAGCAAACTTAGCAGATGAAATATAAAGATGTAAGTAATGGGTACGCATTTGAAAATACAAGTTCATTAGCACATTTAGAAGCGCAGAGTTTAAAAAAGAAGAGGAGAATCCTCAGAATTCCACCCCCCAGGTGTGGAACCTGTTAATAGAGTCTTCTGTTCATCCATAATCAGTTTCTCAATCTGCATTCCATCTGTTATTTTAATTGTTAATTATTGGTTTATTTTTATTTGTTTTGAAAGGCACCCCTGCTGGTTCACTCCCAAAATAACCACCACAGCGGGATAGGGCCGTCTCTGAAAACCGGAGACTAGAACTCCATCCAGGTCTCTCATGGGGCAGCAGGGAATCAGGGACTGACCCAGGTACTTAATGCTCTCAGGGTGTGCATTAACAGGGAGCTGGATTCAGGATCTAGGAATCAAATCCAGACAAATGTGTCTTTTTTAAAAATAAAAGATTTATTTATTTATTTATTTATTTGAAAGGCAGTTACAGAGAGGCAGAGGCAGAGAGAAAGAAAGAGGTCTTCCATCCACTGGTTCACTCCCCAGTTGGCCACAATGGCTGGAGCTGTGCCTATCCGAAGCCAGGAGCCAGGAGCTTCTTCCAGGTCTCCCACGTGGGTGCAGGGGCCCAAGGACTTGGGCCATCGTCCACTGCTTTCCCAGGCCACAGCAGAGAGTTGGATGGGAAGTAGAGTGGCCAAGTCTCGAATGGTGCCCATATGGGATGCCAACACTTCAGGCAGCGGCTTTTATTGCTATGCCACAGCGCTGGCCCCCTGGACATCTTAACCCACAGGGAAAACCCCTTGTATGCGTGGTTTTCACATTTTTTTTTGCACTAATATAAGCCTACCTTTTTAAAAGATTTTTTAAAGATTTATTTATTTATTTGAAAGTCAGAGTTACACAGAGAGAGGAGAGGCAGAGAGAGAGAGAGAGACAGGTCTTCCATCCAGTGGTTCACTCTCCAATTGGCCACAACGGCCAGAGCTGTGCCGATCTGAAGAAGCCAGGAGCCAGGAGCTTCCTCCAGGTCTCCCACATGGGTGCAGAGGCCCAAGGACTTGGGCCATCTTCTACTGCTTTCTCAGGCCACAGCAGAGAGCTGGGTCGGAAGTGGATCAGCCGGTTCTCAAACTGGCGCCCATATAGGATGCCGGTTCTTCAGGCCTGGGCATTAACCCACTGTGCCACAGTGCTGGCCCCCTTTTTTTAGATTTGAAAGACAGAGTTAGAGAGAGAGAAAGAGAGAGAGATCTTTCATGAGTTAGTTCCCTCCACAAATGGCTGCAATAGCTGGGGCTGGGTCAGGCTGAAGCCAGGAGCCAGGAGCTGCTTCCAGATCTTCCACATGGGTGCATGGCCCAAGCATTTGGGCCATAGCAGGGAGCTGGTTCGGAAGTGGAGCAGCCGGGACTGGAACTGGTACCCATGTGGGATGCTGGTGCTGCAGGTGATGGCTTTACTCATAAGCCTACCTTTTAATTCCATTTTCTACAGACTTCTCTGTGTGTCCTCATACAGTCTAGATCAACACCCAGATTATATAAAAAGACCAAAATTATACATAGTAAACAACCAGAAACAGGAGCAGCATGCTGGTGGGGGCCAGTGTTGTGGCACAGTGAGTTAAGCCACATCCCATATAGAAGCACTGGTTCCAATCCTGGCTGATCAACTTCTGATCCAGTTCCCTGCTAATGCACCTGGCAAAGCAGCAGAGGACGGCCCAAATGCTTGGGTTCCTACACCCATGTGGGAGACCCGGATGGAACTCCCAGCTCTTGGCCTTGCCCTGACCCAGCCCCAGCCATTGCAGCCACTTGGGGAGTGAACTGGCATTTGGAAGATTCTCTCTCTCTCTCCCTCTCTCTCTCTCTCTCTCCCCCTCTCCCTCTCCCTCTCCCTCTCTGCCTCTCCCTCTCCCTCTCCCTCTCCCTCTCCCTCTCTCTCTCCTTCTCCGACTCACTCTTTCTCTGTCACCTTGCCTTTCAAAGAAATATATTTTTTAAAGAAATAATATTTTAAAACAATATTTTATTAAATAATTTTATTAAAAATAAATATTTTAAAAACAGTATGCTGGGGTGAGTGTTTAACCTAATGGTTAAGACGCAGATTAAAATGCCAGCACCCCACATTGGAGTACCTGGGATCAATTTCTGGCTCCAGCTCCCTAATGCAGACCCTGGCTCAAGTACTTGGGTCCCCGCCACCCATGAGGGAGACCCGGATGGAGTTCCTAGCCTTGCCATTGTAGGCACTGCAGGAGGTGGGCAGGGAGGGAGAACCAGCAGAGGGGAGCTCTTCCTGTTTCTCTAATAACTATAAATTTTAAAGCAACACAACTCAGCAGGCTCACTAGTAATCAGAGACACGTTGGTTTCCACTTCTTCATTCGGCAAATGCTGAAAATGTGACCCTATCAAGTCTGAGTGAGAATCTTCTGGAAAATCATGCCATCCCTCCGTTGGGCTGGGAAGGCGTCAATTCCCGGGGCATTTTTGGGAATGGAATTCTGACAGCTGTCCAACAAAACCTGCACAGCTCTCAACCCCGAGCCGCACCCGTCTCCCGCCAACAATCAGCCATCTGTGCACGAGGGCGGCTCGAGTTGGTGTTCATCACGGCATTTTTGGCAAGGATGCCAGGGCTTGTGGAAACGAGGACTGGAAACCCATGCCTGGGACCAACAATGGAGGGCCGGGCTGTGGGAACGTTCTCCAGCCATGAAGGAGGAGGAGACGGCGCTCGCTCGGGTTCCCGACACGGAACAATCCCCGGGGCGGATTGGCAATAAAGAACAGGTAGTTAAATGTTCCTTTCAGACCCGACTCCAGGAGTGGGAGCTGGTGCAGTGGTTAAGACACTGCCTGGGACACAGCCCGGGGTCGAATCCCAGCTCCAATCTCCATTCCACCTTCCAGGAGGCTGCTGAAGTGACAGCTCAAGTACTTGGGCCCCTGCTGTCCACATGGAGAATTCAGATGGAGCTCCTGGCTCCTGGCTTCAGCCTGCTCCAGCCCTGGCTGCTGTAAGCATTTGGGGGAGCAAACCAGCATATGGACTAGCTCTGACTCTCTGTCTCTGTGCCTTTCATATAATTAATTAATTAAATCTGGTGCCGTGGGGTGGGCGCTGGGCCCAGCAGTTAGGACGTGTGCATCCCACATCAGAGCGCCTGGGGTTTGGCTCCCAGCCTCCAGCTCCTGATTCCGACTCCCTTGCTGCTGCACACCCTGAGGGGCAGCAGTGATGGCTCAAGGGCTTGGGCCCCGCCACCCACGTGCGAGAGCTGGATTGTGGGTTCAGGGAAGCTGGGAGCCATTGCAGGCTTTTGAGCACTGAACCAGCAGATAGAAGTAATCCCCCACTGTCTCTCAACCTCCCCCAGTGAAACACACTCTCCCTCCTGGTTGTTTTTAACTTTTCATTGCTATAAATGAAATCAGGGTGAGTATCTTTGAATTGAAACCTTTATGTGCTTCTCCAGTGACTTATTTATGTTACTCCTAATTCATTATTGAATGGGTAATTGGACAAGCACCTGCTTACTGCTTCTCTGTTGGTGTTAGTCGGAAAAAACACACTAACTGTAGGAATACTGGATCAAAACTAAATGGTTTTACCAAGATGTAGTTCTGGGATTGCCCTGCACCATAGCACAGTAGGTGATGATAAGTAGACATAATGTTCTTCTTCTTTGTTAAAGATTTATCTATTTGAAAGGCAGAGCTACAGAGAGGCAAAGGCAGAGAGAGAGAGAGAGTCTTCCATTTGCTGGTTCACTCCCCAGATACCCACAATGGTCAGAGCTGTGTTGATCCGAAGCCAAGAGTTTCTTCCAAGTCTCCCACGCAGGTGCAGGGGCCCAAGGCCTTGGGCCATCTTCTACTGCTTTCCCAGGTACATCATCAGGGAGCTGGATCAGAAGTAGAGCAGCCAGGACTTGAACCTGCACCCATATGGTATGCCGGCATTGCAGGCAGAGGCTTTACCTACTATGCCACAGCACCCCCACCAGTGCATAGTCTTCTAAGGGAAAAAAAAAAGAATTTCAAATGTTTCACAACAAAAAAGATACATGTTTGCCCTCGTTTGAACATTATACTATGTGTCTATGGATTGAAACATCACAAGGTACCCTGTGAACATGTACAATTTTTGTGTTATCAGCAAAAAAGAAAAACTAAAAACAAAATGGTTTTATTAGTGTTTAATGCATTTTGCCCAGTTTTTCTGGAGAAAGAAGTAACAGTTTATCCATCCCGAGCCCGAGATGCAAGGCTGTGTTTCACAGTGTACTTGAGAAGACCAGATAGGACTGCAACTTGAAATATCTATTTTTCAGAAGAGATTTCTTTTGAGAGGCAGAGTTACAGAGAGGGAGAGACAAAGAGAGAGGTCTGCTGTTTGCTGGTTCACTCCCCAAATGGCTGCAACGCCCAGGGCTGAGCATGGCTGAAGCTAGGAACCTGCAACTCCATCTGGGTCTCCAACAAGGGTGCAGGGGCCCAAGCACTTGAACCATCTACTGATGTTCTCCCAGTTCATTAGCTGGGAGCTGGCTCAGGAGTGCAGCAGCCGGGACTCAAACTGGCACCCATACGGGTGTCAGCGTTGCTGGTAGCCCTACTGCAGTGCTGGCCCCAGTTGGAAACATCAGTTAAGGTGCCCGTGCCACATGTCAGAGCATCTGGGTTCAACTCCCAGCTCCAGCTCCAAACCCCAGCTTCCTACTGATGGAGGCCGTGGGAGGCAGCTGCGATGGCTCAAGACCTTGGGTCCCTGCCACTCACACAGGAGACCCGGATGGAGTTCCAGGCTTCCAGCTTTAGCTTCCGTCCAACTGTGGCTATTGTGGGCATTTGGGGGAACAAACCAATGGATGGGAGCCCTCTCTCTGTCTCTCAAATAAATAAACAAAAATTTAAAAATAAAATATGCACTGATACAATCGAAAACATCCACACAGTGATATTGTATGCCAGGCTCCATTTTAAGTGCTTCTCACTTTTCTCTTTAATCTTTGTAATGGTCTTGCTTTGCTTTGCACTTTTATGGGTAAACTGGGATACAGGACAATGGAGTAACTTGCTCCATGATCTGACTTTTGGAATAAGAACTGTGGGGTTGGGGCTCTTCCAGGTGAGAGGTGGCATCCTAGGCAGTGTCTCAACTGCTGCACCAGAAGCCCGCCACTCATATATTTTAAGAGATTTATTTATTTATTTGAGAGGTAGAGTTACAGACAGAGAGAGGGAGAGACAGAAAGGTCTCCCATCCACTGGTTCACTCCCCAAATGGCCACAATGGCTGGAGCTGGGCCAATCAGAAGCCAGAAGCCAAGAGCTTCTTTCTGGGTCTCCCACGAGGTGCAGGGGCCCAAGGACTTGGGGCCATCTTCTACTGCTTTCCCAGGCCGTAGCAGAGAGCTGGATCAGAAGTGGAGCAGCCTGGTCTCGAACCAGCACCCATATGGGATGCCGGTGCTTCAGGCCAGGGCATTACCCGCTGTGCCACAGCTCCGGCTCCTCCAGTGGGAAAATTTTTAATCACACCTTCTGCTTGTTTACTAGACATAGGGTATTTAACATTATCTACTTCTCCCACAAGTAGCTTTAGTAGTTTTTGATCTTAAGGAACTTGTCTATGTTACCTAAGTGTCAATTTTTTCCTCCTAAAGTTGCTCAAAATTTCATCTTTTTTTTTTTGACAGACAGAGTGGATAGTGAGAGAGAGACAGAGAGAAAGGTCTTCCTTTTTGCCGTTGGTTCACCCTCCAATGGCCACTGCGGCCGGCGCATCGCGCTTATCCGAAGCCAGGAGCCAGGTGCTTCTCCTGGTCTCCCATGCGGGTGCAGGGCCCAAGCACTTGGGCCATCCTCCACTGCCTTCCCGGGCCATAGCAGAGAGCTGGCCTGGAAGAGGGGCAACCGGGATAGAATCCGGCACCCCGACCGGGACTAGAACCCTGTGTGCCGGCGCCGCAAGGCGGAGGATTAGCCTGTTAAGCCACGGCGCCAGCCCTCAAAATTTCATCTTTGTAACAAGGATGCAACTCCTCATCCTGTGATGTCTGCAGGGACTGTAGCGATAGCTCCTCTTGGCCTAAGTGTTCACCTGCTTTGCAGACTTCTGCTTCTGTCACATTGCCTGTGGTCTCACTGGCCAGCACGCATCCCCTGGTCAAGCTCTGAGTCAGAGTGGATGGAGACAGGCAGACATGGGCAAGTTGGGAACCAAGGATCCAATTCAGCCGTCTCCTACCCAGGCCCCTCCCCACAGCAAGTAACTGGTTCACGCCGACTGCTTATTGCTGCTGTGTGGCCAGTGTCCTTATGTAGGTGTAGCACGAGTATTCGACAGGCACGGAGACCACCGAGTTACGTGCACGACTGCACACTTCACTTGGTGTCTCCTCCCCAGAACACAGCATGATTACGATTTAGAATTAATGAGGTCCCTGTTCCCCTGGGGCCCACAAGTTCTGTAAGGCAGGAGACGCTGTCTTCATCTACCTGTGTCTCTGGCTCCTAGCACATCCTATAAGCAGACCCCAAAACATCCATGGAGGAGCTGACATTGGTACAGCAGTCAAGACACTGCTCAAAAAACCCGCATTTCATATCAGAGTGCCCAAGTTTGAGTTCCAGCTCCTTGATGAGGCACACCCTGGGAGGCAACAGGTGATGGCTCAAATACTCAGGCCCCTGCCACCCATGTGGGAGACCCAGACTGAATTCCAGGCTCCAGGCTCCAGCCTGGCCTAGCTGTGGCTGTTGCAGGCATTTGGGCAGTGAACCAGTGGATGGAAGGTCTCTCTCTGTCTCTCTGCATTTAAAATAAATATATATTTTTTATTTGACAGGTAGAGTTATAGACAGTGAGAGAGAGAGAGAGAGAAAGATCTTCCTTCCATTGGTTCACTCCCCAAATGGCCGCCACGGCCGGCGCTGCGTTAATCTGAAGCCAAGAGCCAGGTGCTTCTTCCTGGTCTTCCATGTGGGTGCAGGGGCCCAAGCACTTGGGCCATCCTCTGCTGCTTTCCCAGGTGCATTAGCAGGGAGCTGGATCAGAAGTGGAGCAGCCAGGATTTGAACCTACACCCATATGGGATGCTGGCATCCCAGGTGGTGGCTTCATCTGCTACACCACAATGTTGGTCCAAGAAAGAACGGATGGAAGGAATGAGTGGAGAGAGAGACAGAGACAGAGACAGAGTGAGAGAGAGAGAGTGAAAGGGAGAACATGTCCATCTGTCCACAACAGCCAGTTTGGAGTCAGGCGGAAGCCAGGATCCAGGAGCTTCTTCCAGGTCTCTCTCCCACGTGGGTGGCAGGGGCCCAAGTACTTGGGCCATCGTCCGCTGCTTTCCCAGGCCATAGCAGGGAGTGGAGCAGCTGTGACTCAGACTGGTACTCTGATATACGGTGTTGGTGTTGCAAGTGGCAGCTTAACCCGCCACGCCACATCGCTGGCCCTCCCCCAAACTTTTTGAAGTGAGTAGCGCACAATCTATTAATTAATATATTCTAAATGAAACCCAATGCTCGCCTCAAGTTACTCTGCGTCATGATGGTTACACTGGTGTCTAGGACGCATAATTTATTTTTTATTTTTATTTTTTTTTTATTTTTTGACAGGCAGAGTAGAGTGGGTAGTGAGAGAAAGAGAGACAGAGAGAAAGGTCTTCCTTTTTGCCGTTGGTTCACCCTCCAATGGCCGCTGCGGCCGGCATACCACACTGATCAGATGGCAGGAGCCAGGTGCTTCTCCTGGTCTCCATGGGGTGCAGGGCCCAAGGACCTGGGCCATCCTCCACTGCCCTCCTGGGCCACAGCAGAGAGCTGGCCTGGAAGAGGGGCAGCCGGGACAGAATCCGGCGCCCCGACCGGGACTAGAACCCGGTGTGCCGGCGCCGCAGGCGGAGGATTAGCCAAGTGAGCCGCGGCGCCGGCCTAGGATGCATAATTTAATAGAGAAGGGAGCAGAGGGAAGTGGAAGGCTGTCGGGCTAAGGGAGCCTCAGGCACTCCCTGGAGCTGGGTTGGCATCACAGCAACCGGAGCGTGGCCTGGAAGTTAAGGCCCTGGCCTCCCACATCAGAGTGCCAGGGTTCGGTTCCCAATTCCAGCTCCCTGTTAGTGCAGACCCTGGGAGGTAGCAGTAATGGCTCAGGTACTTGCATCCCTGCCACTTGTGTGGGAGACCTGGATTGAGACTCTTAGGTGAGTATTTAAGGAGTGAACCAGTGGATGGGTGCTTCTTGTCTTTATTTCTCTGGCTCTCAAAAATTTAAAAGCAGGGGCAGGCGTTGTGGCATAGTAGCCTGGGCCTCTGCCTGCAGCACCGGCATCCCATATGGGTGCCAGTTCATATCCCGGCTGCTCCTCTTCCAATCCAGCTCTCTGCTTATTGTCTGGGAAAGCAGTGGAAGATGGCCCAAGTGTTTGGACCCATGTACCCATGTGGGAGACCCGGAAGAAGCTCCTGGCTTTGAATCGGCCCAGCAATTGGCAATTTGGGGCGTGAACCAGCCGATGGAAGAACTCTATCTCTCCCTCTCTCTGCTTGTAACTCCACCTCTCCAATAAATAAATAAATCTGTAAAATTTTAAAAACAATTATTAAAGCTTCCACAGGCAGAGAAACAGATTCCAGAAACATCCATTGAGCACCTACTGTATGCATGCTTCTACTCAAGGACTGACTGAGGGCCGGCTTCTCTCTGGAGTGAGCTCTCCCTCCGTGGGAGGGGTCGAGGGTAGGCTTGGATGCTCTGAGCTCCAGGTCACAGCTTGGATTCGGTGGTGCTGAAGTTTCCTGTCCCCTGTGAGGGTCTATAGCTCCACAGCAGGAAACTCAGGGGGAAAGATGAGAGGTAGACAGAAGCACAGAGTGAACGCCCCGGAGGTGGGGCAGAGGGGAAGGCTGTGGGGATGGGGGTGGGCGAAGAAGCAGAGTTAGGAGGGAGATTCTGATGTTTTTGTAAAAAAAAATTATTTACCTATTTGAAAAGCAGAGAGAGAGAGAGAGAGATCTTCCATCTGCTGATTCACTCCCCAGATACCTGCGGTAGCGAGGACTGGATCAGACCAAAGCCAGTAGCCCAGACCTGAACCTGAGTCCGGGACCCACATACTCCAGCCATCACCTGCCGCCTCCCAGGGCGTGCATTATCAGAAAGTGGAACTGGACTCAAACCCTCGCCCTCCCGTGCGGGAGAAAGCAGCCCCAAGCGGGGGCTGGGCCACTGCGCCAAGCACCTGCCCCTCCGGGACTTCTTAGTCTGACCCCCTGCCTTGAGCCTCCCCGCACACGTGCCCATGAGACCGCTTCCCAAGGTCACGGCAGAGCCCCCTCTGCTGTACCCAGTGAGGCTGCTCACTTATCTCTGGCACCTCCGGGCCTGCCCTGCACACAGACAACCGCTCCCACTCTGTTCCCTGCCTTGTTTACCCTCCCACCATCTCGGGCAGCCCGGAGACTCCTCTTCCTCCCCCACCCCTCCTCCCTGCGGCTGCCACCCTGCGCCCACCTGGCCTCCACGGCGTGAGAAGATTGGAAAAGCGTCCTGAGCCTTGTCTAGCTTCCCGCCCCACCCCTCACCCCGCCAGCTCCTGGGGCTCGCTGAGCCTCTGCCTCATTTCTGTCCTCACACAGACCTCTCACTTCCAGAGGGAGGGAGAGGAAGAAAGTGGTGGAGTGGATACACAATTCCTTCCTGCCAAGGGCGCACACAGAGGTCTCTCTCGCCCTGGACCTTCCTCCGGAGCACGCCCACGGGAGCGAGCCTTTAGCCTAGCAGTTAAGATGTCCGTGTGCCCCATCAGCATCTGGGGGTTCCAGTCCCAGCTGCGGCTCCTTACGCCAGCCTGCTGCTGACTCCAGCCCTGGGAGGCGGCAGCGATGGCTCAAGTACTTGGGTCCCTGCCACCCACACAGGAGACAGCTCCCAGTTTTGGCCTTTGGGGGGTGAACCAGCAGATGGGAGCTATCTGTTTGGTTCTCTCTGTCTCTTCACCTCTCAAATTAAAAAAATCATATGCATGAAAATATGAAGGTACTTCAAAAAACTCACAGAAAACAGACTTAAAAGATAAGTTTATTTTGGTGCAAAAGTAATTTGAAGTTGATGTATATGATGTCATATTGTTCATGGAAAATGCAAATTGTGCATGGATTTCAAAATTCTTTTGCACCAAAATAAACCATCTTTTTTTTTTTTTTTTGACAGGCAGAGTGGACAGTGAGAGAGAGAGAGAGACAGAGAGAAAGGTCTTCCTTTTGCCGTTGGTTCACCCTCCAATGGCTGTCACAGCCAGCGCGCTGCAGCCGGCGCACCTCGCTGATCCCGAGGCAGGAGCCAGATGCTTATCCTGGTCTCCCATGGGGTGCAGGGCCCAAGCACGTGGGCCATCCTCCACTGCCTTCCCGGGCCATAGCAGAGAGCTGGCCTGGAAGAGGGGCAACCGGGACAGAATCCGGTGCCCCGACTGGGACTAGAACCTGGTGTGCCGGCGCCGCAAGGTGGAGGATTAGCCTGTTGAGCCGCGGCGCCGGCAACCATCTTTTAACTTCATTTTTTCCATGAATTTTTTTTAAAAAGATTTATTTATTTATTTATTTATTTATTTGAAAGAGTTACAGAGAGAGAGAGGGAGAGACACACAGAGATCTTCCATCCACTGATTCACTTCCCAAATGGCTGCAACAGCCAGTGCTAGGGCAGACCTATGCCAGGAACCAGGAGCTTCATCCAAGTCTCCCACATAGAGGCAGGGACCCAAACAGTTGAGCCATTGTCTGCTGCTTTTCCCAGGCCACGAGCAGGGAGCTGGATTGGAAGTAGAGGAGCTGGGACACGAACCGGTGCCCATGTGGGATGCCAGCATGGCAGGCAGTGGCTTTACCTGCTATGCCACAGCGCCGGCCCCTTCTGTAAACTTTTTAAAAGTACCCCAGTGTGTGTGTGTGTGTGTGTGTACCCACACAGATAGTTCTATTCTTGAATGCAGTTGTGTGGGTATTTTTGGGTATACTTGTAAATGCCTGAGCATGTATTGGTGAGTATTTACTTAGTATTTGTCCTACTATGCCTGTTTCTTTAATCCACTTTATTTTGTACAGCAGCGTTGCTCACAGCAAGCCTGAGCATCATGGAGGGGCTGGCGTTGTGGCGCAGTGGGTTGAGCCGCCACTTGCATGGCCAGCATCCCGCATCAGAGCACAGGTTCAAGTCCTCATTCTTCCACTTCTGATCCAGCCCCCTGCTCATGGGCACCCTGGGAGGCAGCCGTGATGGCTCAAGTGCTGGGCCCCTGCCACCCACGTGGAAGACCCGGATGGAGCTCCTGGCTCCTGACTTTGGTCTGGAGCTGTTGTGGGCATTTGACGGGTGAATGAACAATTGGGTTCTCTCTCTCTCTGTGTCACTCTGCTTTCCAAATAAATAAATAAATCGTAAAGTTCCTCAGGGCGTTTTCATGACCTGGCGGCTCCTCTCCGGGCAGCACAGGGTGTTAATCCCACACCCTACAGAAGGGCGCCTTGGTGGTCCCTGAGCCCCCGGAGCTGCTGCATCTGAGCAAGGACACGAGGCCCCGCCAGCCCCTTGGGGGTCCCAGGCAGTGGTGGAGGCAGGAAGGGAGCCTGGGGCAGGCAGGGGACCTCGGCCCTCGGGGACTTGTGACCACCCCTGCCCCAGGCGAAACTTAGCCTTCTCGCCCAGCCTCATCTCCCGCACCCATCTCAGCACATGGCGCTCCCACCTGCCCCGTTGCGAAAGGCAGCGACCGTCCAGGCCTCCTCCCTGCCTCTCCTCCCCTGATGGCGCAGGCTTCGGCCAACGCTGTCAGTTCCATCTGAAAAACATGTTCTGAACCCTCGAGCTCTCTGGGGCCCCAGGGCCACACCCTGGGATGGGCCGCCTTGGTGGTGGCTTCTCTGTGTTTTTTGGGGCCTGCAGGATTCTCCTGGAGACCCTGCATGGCTCAAGGCCACCCCAAAGCTCGTAGGTACCAGGAGACTTCAAAAAGTTCATGGAAAACTGAATTCAAAGGTAAGTTTATTTTGGTGCAAAAGTGTTTTTTTGTTTGTTTGTTTGTGAGGTCCAGGCATACTTCCTTCATAGAACACATTTCCCACAACCTTTCTGAAGATCCTCTCATGCATAGACTTCAAGATTTGTTTTTGCACTAAATAAACTTATATTTTATTAAATTCATTTAAGAGGGAGGGAGAGAGAGACACACACACACACACAGACCATCCATCCTCTGCTTCACTCCTCAGACACCCACAGTGCCTGGGACCGGGCCAAGGCCAAAGCCAGGAGCCAGGAGCTCCATTTGGGTCTCCCACCTGGGTGGCAGGGGCCCAGGCACTTGAGCTGTCACCTGCTACCTCCCAGGGTGCACATCGGCAGGAAGCTGGGGTCTGGAGCCACAGCTGGGAATTGAACCCGGGGACTCTAATGTAGGATGCTGGCGTCTTAATGGCCAGGCTGAATAACCACCCCTAAGGAACACTGTCACGTTTACAGAAGAATGAGCAGATAGCAGAGTCCCGCACACTCGCCTCCCCACAGCACACACACAGGGAACAGGTGCAGCTTCCACTACCGCTCACACCTCACACCTGGAGGCTGTGTCGGTTACAACGAATGAACCTGCAGGTGTACATCCTCGTGAGCTGAAGCCTGCTTCATTCAGATTGCTTTTTTTTTTCTTTTTTTTTTCATTTTCTCCGGTTGCTCCAGCCTGTCCCAGGTTCCTTGTGACGTTTAGTCGTCACCTCTTAGAGTCCTCTCGACTTGGGACCACTTTTTCTTTTCTTTTCTTTTTTTTTTTTTTGAGATTTATTTATTTATTTGAAAGTCAGAGTTATGCACACACATACACACACACACACACACAGAGAGAGAGAGACAGACAGACAGACATACAGAGAGAGAGGTTTTCCATTCGCTGGTTTGCTCCCAATTGTCCATAATGGCTGGAACTACGCTGATCCGAAGCCAGGAGCCAGGAGCTTCCTCCAGGTCTCCCACGCAGGTGCAGGGGCCCAAGGACTTGGGCCATCTTCTACTGCTTTCCCAGGCCATAGCAGAGAGCTGGATGGGAAGTGGAGCAGCTGGGACTCGAAGCAGCGCCCATATGGGATGCTGGCACTGCAGGCGGTGGCTTTACCTGCTACACGTCAGCGCTGGCCCCTTCTTGGACTCCATTATTTTTCAGTGACCTCTGGAGTTTGGAGGACCGGTCAGGTCCTTGCATCCTGACTGCACATGTGCTGACGTCTGTCTCAGGATCCCACTGGCAGCAAGAACACAGATGTTAAGTGGCATTTTCCATTTTAAAAATTAAAAAAAATTTTTTTTCATTTTATTTGAATAGGAGAGAGAGAGAGATCTTCCATCTGTTGGTTCACTCCCCCAAATGCCTGTAATGGCCGTGGCTCAAGCCAGAAGCCAGGAACACAATCCTGGTCTCCCACGTGGGTAGCAGGGGTCCACATTAGCAGGGAGCTGGAGTCGGGAGCCAGAGCCGGGGCTCCAAGCAGGCACCCAGGCAGCCAGGTGGTGTCTTCGCTGCCGAGCCAAACTCCCCCCGCTCCTTCTCTTCCTCTCACCTCTGTTTCATGGATGTCTGCATTGCAAGCATGTGTGTGTACACAATGTTGTCCTGAGAAATCATAGTGGGCCGGCACCGTAGCTCAACAGGCTAATCCTCCGCCTTGCGGCGCCGGCACACAGGGTTCTAGTCCCGGTCGGGGTGCCGGATTCTGTCCCGGTTGCCCCTCTTCCAGGCCAGCTCTCTGCTATGGCCCGGGAGGGCAGTGGAGGATGGCCCAAGTGCTTGGGCCCTGCACCCCATGGGAGACCAGGATAAGCACCTGGCTCCTGTCTTGGGATCGGCGAGGTGCGCCGGCTGCAGTGCACCGGCCATGACAGCCATTGGAGGGTGAACCAACGGCAAAAGGAAGACCTTTCTCTCTGTCTCTCTCTCTCACACTATCCACTCTGCCTGTCAAAAAAAAAAAAAAAAAAAAAAAAAAGAAAAGAAAGAAAGAAATCATAGTGAATGTGGGCACCAGTTCGAGTCCCGGCTGCTCCACTTCCAATCCAGCTCTCTGCTATGGCCTTTGAATTCAGTGGACGATGGCCCAAGTCCTTGGGCCCCTGCACCCGTGTGGGAGACCTGGAAGAAGCTCCTGGCTCCTGGCTTGGATCAGCTCAGCTCTGGCGGCTGCGGCCATCTGGAGAGTGAACCAGCGTATGGAAGACCTCTCTCTCTCTCTCTCTCTCTCTCTCTGTGTGTGTGTAACTCTGCCTTTCAAATAAAAAATAAATAGATCTTAAGAAAAAAAGACATCTTGGTGAACTATTTCGGGCACATCTGCCCGAGATCCTGACAAGAAACTCCTTCTGTGAAGGCCGACTTTGAGACAGGGCCGGCCAGCTGGGATGCTGGGCAGGCGGGGGCCCTGCCTGCACCCTGCTGCTGTAGCTCACTGTGGACTGGAGGTGCAGAGAGGGGACCCCAACCTTCCCGTGCTCTGAGAACCCCACAACCGCAGGCCTCACCCGTGCCGCATCTGAGGGGCCTCTATGTTTACAGAAAGTGGAGCTGACCTCAGGAAGGAAAAGGGAAGCCACTGGGTTCCATCCTTGGTTTTTCCATCTGTGAAAGGGGTCTCATACTCTTGGTGTTGTCAGGATCCCCGGAGAGGGTGCTGGGGCGCATTGCAGATCGTGACCTGCTAGGGTGATCCAGGAAGTGCCCAGCCAGGCAGGCGATTTTATGGGGATTCAGCTGCCCCCCCAAACCCCCCAAACCCTCTGCGTCACCCCCGCCCCCAGCGTCACACCAGGGCCTGTCTCAGGGCTGAAGGAAGGTAGCTCCAGGTGAGGGAGGAGGCGGGAGGCAGGCACCTGGAGCTGCTGGAGTGGGGCGCGGGCGAGGGGGCCGCCCTGCGCCGCACACAGGGGAGTCAGTGTGTCTGAGGCTGGCTGGGCCGCAGGATCCGCCCTGGGGGCCAGGAGGGACCTCGATCCAGCCGGCTGGGCTGGGCGTGGGCGGGACGGTCTAGCTCAGCCAGGCCTTCCAGTTGGCCCGGTATGGGGGCTGGGCCCCAGGAGGCCTCTGGCGCCCTAGCGAGTCCGCGGGCCCCAGCTCCAGCCCCCCCATCCCCGCCTCGCACCTGCGGACGCCCCCTCGCCCCTCCCAGGCTAGGCCAGGTGAGGGACCTGCGCACCGCGTCGGGGCTGTGCGTTCTCCCCGCACCGCCGCCGCCAGAGCGTTTGCTGCTGATGGCAGGTGCTGCCCACACCTGGGTTTGTCCTTGGGGTCTGTAGAGGTCACGGGAGCTCTCCCAAGGAGAGCAAACACCACACTGGGAGCCAGCAGGACGCGCGCCACACCCTCCCCTGCTGAGGCCGCAGAGAGCCCCAGATCCCCCGCAGGGCCACTCATGGGGAGCCAGGACCTTGTCTGGGCCGTCCAAGGGGGATGAGGAGGGTGCCAGGCACGAGACTCGCACGTCATCCCCCTCCGCACGAGGCTCACATAAGCACAAACACACGCCCTCTCCTGCATGGGTACATCCAGGCAGGAGGGCACGCCTGGCTCCCCTCCCTCCGGCACACCCACCCCCTCCCATTCACACGCTCTGGTCCGGGAGACCCACACCCAGAGGGTGTCCCCTGCACTCCGGCGTCTCAACACAGGGCCGGCCAAGAGGCCACCATCTGGGACAGCCCTAGTGTTTTTCCATCTTGCAGTGTGTCTTAAGATTTATTTTCAGTTATTTGAAAAGCAGAGTTAGAGAGAGAGAGAGAGAGAGAGAGAGAGAGAGAAGGGAGAGGCCAGGGTGAGCCATACAGAAGCCAGGAGCCTGGAACTCCATCCGGGTCTCACACATGGGTGGCCATCTCCCACTGCTTCCCAGGCACATTAGCAGGGAGCTGGACTGGAAAGTGGAGCAGGTGGGACTCAAACCAGCACCTATAAGGGAAACTGGTCCTGCAGTCGGCAGCTTAACCCTCTTACAGAATTTTATATGGTAAAGATGTTGGCCAGTGCCACGGCTCAATAGGCTAATCCTCCGCCTGCGGTGCCGGCACTCTGGGTTCTAGTCCCGGTTGGGGCGCCAGATTCTGTCCTGGTTGCTCCTCTTCCAGTCCAGCTCTCTGCTGTGGCCCAGGAGTGCAGTGGAGGATGGCCCAAGTCCTTGGGCCCTGCACCCCATGGGAGACCAGGAGAAGCACCTGGCTCCTGGCTTCGGATCGGCACAGTGTGCCAGCTGCAGCGGCCATTGGAGGGTGAACCAATGAAAGACCTTTCTCTCTGTCTCTCTCTCACTATCCACTCTGCCTGTCAAAAAAAAAAAAAAAAAGATGTAACTACACAAACACGCACTTACACAGCCTCTCACACATGACACACACATGCATCTCCATGCACTTGTGCACACATCTCCCACCTTCCTCCCTGCACACATGCAGGCATGGACAAAACACACACACCTTGGCATCTGGTGAGCCTGAGTAATTGCTCCTCCAGACCCCGCATTTGTCCACAAAATTACACCGGAGTAAACGTGAGCTGCACAGACGCACAGGCCTGGGAAGCCCTCGCTGTCACCCAGATGTCTGTGCATTCCTAACGATGCTGGGACACAGAACACACCAATGGCCACACACCGGGGCTTCCACCTTGACAAGCGTACCCAGTCCCACCTGCACGATGGCACACATGGCCCAGCCTGGCTGTGCCCATCGCACACTCACATGCCTTGCTGCGGACACACCCCGACAGATTCACAGCACTCAGGTACGTGCCATCGCTAGACGGCTGCGCACACACGCACTTCCACGAACGTGTTCGGACACGAGCATTCGCGCATGCGTGTGCCCTGTTTCCCAGGGTTGCACAACCCAGCCTCAGCCTCCCGTACCCGGACTCACAAATCCCTGGCACTCTGTTCACGGGGGATGCGTGTGCCGGAAAGCCCACGCGTGGACTTCAAAACTGCGCACCCAAGTCAACTTTGCCTTTCAGTCCGTCTTCCCCCCCCGAACGTTTTGAAGCCCCTCCCCCGTGCCTGAAAGAGGTGGGATTTGTTCAGGACAGACACAGTTCCTCCCCCCAACTCCCACCCCGAATATGTTCCATCCCGAGGGTGGCTGAATCCTGCAGGGGCAGAACTGATGGCCACAGAGAGTGGACCGTACTCGTACATGCACAGAGATGCACATACACGCGCCCACACAAAGCCCCGTGCCTGCACACATCCACTCACAGACACACCTATGCACAGAACCCTCCCTCAACAAATATGGCAGACACCGCACATACACACGCAGGCATTTGTAAACATAACCCAGGCACGGCCACAAACCGCACCCCCATAAATACACAGCTGGACGTCAGCCGCACCCCCTGGGGCGTCCAGATACCTTCAGAGGGACAGATATGAGCATTCCTCTCACCCATGGAACTGAGAGGCCCTCACGTCCACCCTCGGGTTAGAGACACAACACACACTGAACACGCATGCACACCCCCTCACACACACGTTGCCACATTCCTGCTGAGAGATGAGGATGCTTCCAAAAGTTGACACAAAAGGGAATTAAGAGATATCCTTGGGGCAGGTGTTTGGTGCAATGTTTAAGATGCCACCTGGGACACCGGCATCCCACATCACAGTGCCTGGGTTCGAGTCCCGGCTCTGCTCCCTAGTCCAGCCTCCTGTCATTGCACACCCTGGAAAGCAGCAGGTGATGGCTCTCCCTGCCACTCACGTGGGAGACCTGGATTGAATCCCCAGCTCCTGACTTTGGCCTGGCCCAGCCCTGGCTGTTTGAAGGCACTTGGGGAATGACCCAGCAGATGGAAGATCTCTCCGTTTTCTTCCTTTCAAATACAAGAAGATAATTTTTTTTAAAAAACCTGCTCGCTCGCGCACACACACACACACACTCATTTGAAGATACAACAAGGCTTTCTGGAAGTTCGTGGATAACAGAATGACAAGATAAATGTATTTAGGTGGCCCCGAAATTTTGAAAGCCCACAGACACCCTCGTGTACCATCCAAATAATTCAGACACAGAGGCAGGGAGGCAGACATGCGACCATGTGCCCTCACGAACAAGTGCACACGTGCTGGCCGCCTGCCGGCCAGGCCAGCACGTGACAAACCTGGTGTAGGTGGGGCCCCGCACTCCTGGCCACAAACCCGGGGGGTCCCCAAATCTCCCCTGGGCCCCCTGTGCGCGCGCACACACTCGCTCGCACGCGCGCGCGCGTCCGCAGCGCCCCCACCCCGCGCCAGCACCGCAGCCCCAGACCGCACTGCCCGGGGCACCCCCGCGGCTCGGGGGCCAGGCCTGGCCGGGGCGCCTGCCCGAGGTCCGGGTCCGGGGCGTAGGGGCGGGGTGCACCTGGGCTCCGCCCCCGGGGCGGGGCCGACGCAGCGGCGCCGGCGCAAGCGGCCGCACCTGGCTCACCAGCCCCGGCGGCGGCGGCGGCATCGGCGGCGGGCCCGGCAGGGGCGCGAGCGCGGCGCGGCGCAGCCCAGCCCAGCCCGAGCGCGGAGCCGGCGCCCGCAGCCCCGGCGCCGCCATGGTGGAGGCGGCGCCCCCCGGGCCCGGGCCGCTGCGGAGGACCTTCCTGGTGCCCGAGATCAAGTCGCTGGACCAGTACGATTTCTCGCGGGCCAAGGCGGCGGCGAGCCTGGCGTGGGTGCTGCGGGCCGCGTTCGGGGGCGCAGGTACCGGGCCCGGGGGTGGGGGTGGGGGTGGGGGGCGCGGCGGGCCAGGCGCGGCAGGTGCGGGGGGCGGGGCGCCGGGCCTGGGAGGCCAGGGCCGTGGGAACAATGGCGCGGGCCGCCGGGGGTCTCCGGGCCCGGGCTCCTCCGCGCCGGGCCTCCGGGCTTCCTGCTTGGCCCCGGAGGTGGACTTTGCCCGCCCGGCTTCGGGAGCGCCGTTGGGGGTGGGGCCGGCGGCCCAGTTCCGCGCGGGGACTCGGGGGGTCTGGGTCCCCAGGTGAGCGGGGCGGGGTCTGCGGGCAAGGCCCTCGGTTGCTGCCTACCACCCCCACCCCTCGTCACCCCCAGGGCCTTCCCCTGCACGCCCCCTCCCCCTTTGCACGCTCCCATCACGCGCCCGCGCGGACCCTTCCTCCTGGCCTCGGGTGCCTGGCCCCAGCCTCGTCCACGGCGCCGCACGCCCCCCGCCCCAGCACACACACACACACACGCGCGCACACGCGTCGTTCTGCCGCGCTGCGGGCGGCGGCCCGGGAGTCCCCATCTTTCGCCCCCGCGAGCCCGGCCGGCACTATGAGTATTTTGCTCCAATGGACCGAGGAGCAGGCGAGCCCAGGAGAAGGGACACGAATGCCCGGGGTGGGGGCCCCCATCCTCCGCCCTCTCCCCTAGCGCCGCAGTTCTTGGGGGGAGGGATGCGTGGTGGGTCCCCAGGACGAGAGGCCGTGCCCTGCTGGGTCCCTGCTTCCACCGCCCCAGGCCAGAGCCTGGACGCTGGGGCCTGGCCTTGGGGAAGACGGGTTAATTAAGGTCTGGGCCTGCCTGGGAGCCTGGGGGACGCCTTGCTCTCCCTCTGGTCCTGCCCCCTTGGCAGCAGCTGGCACGGCCCATCCCCCTCTTGGTGGCCGCCCGATCAACCTGTTCTGGGTGTGGGTCTGGGAGACAGCTGTCCGTTTGGTGGTTCCGCCCTGGCCTGCCGGTTCCTCTCGCTTTCTCCCGGTCTCTCTGGTCCCTTCCTCACTCTGCCATCGGCTTTGAGGAAGAAACCGGGTGGTGGTGGTGGGGTGCCCGGGACTGCCTGTGGCCCTGACATTGGATGTTAGGAGGCCACAGAAAGCTCCACTTTGGGTCAGAATTTCGAGTTCCAGTCCCAGGTTCCAAGGGCATGTGGCCGAACTATTACCCTCCTTCTCTGAGCTTCTGTAATTGATCCGTCTCAGGAATATTTGTGGGTCTCCCCGCCACCGCATCGCCAGGTCAGGAGACCCCAGCACCTTCCTTGCATGGTTGCTGGGAGGGGCTGCAGCAGGTACTGACCCCCAGTGTCTTCAGACTGCCGGCTGGCACAGGGTGCATGTTGGACGGACACTGGGGCGATTGATGGTGGCATCCGATTACTGTTCCATTCTACAGAAAGGAAAGTGAAGTCTCCCCAGGGGGTGTGGACGAGATCCTGATGCCCTGATTCACCCAGTTCTGGTCTCATTGGCCCGGCGTTCAACACTTACGACCCTGAGGGTTGAGTTCAGTCCGGCCCCCGCCTGCCTGCCTTAAGCAGGGAGTTGGCTCAAAGTAGCAGAACCCCTGCTAGACTGGCAAACTCCAGGACTCTCTCGATCTGTGACTATCAGGTGCCAGGTGCCATGCCGAGGATGTTGGGGGGGGGGGGGGGGCTGCGGCCGGCCACGGCTGGAGGAGGATGGGCATGAAACCGGATCATCCCTGCTTAGAGTGATAAGGTCTGTGATGTGGAGGCCGCGGCAGCAGCAGGGCCTGGGCCAGGAGGTCCCTGCATTTTGGGCGGGATGGAGGAGAAGGTTTGCGCTGTGGGGTAGGCGTTGGCAGGGGGAGGAGACCCTGTGTGCTGAGGCAGGGGGGCGTGGGCCCTCCGGGGAGTCTTCAGGAGGACGTGCACGTGGAGGGAACAGGCTGGTGACGCTGGTGACATTCCAGGAGGCCGAGGGTGGGCGGGGATCTGAGGGCACTAGGCAGCCACAGATGATTCCTGGGGACTGACAAGACCAGACCTGTGCGGCCACCCAGCTGGGAGAAGGGGTGGATCCCGTGGCCCCCAGGCGCAGGTGTGAAGGGGCCGAGCAGGAATGCAGGCTGGTGGCTCCGAGATAAGGTGGGCTTATCAGAAGATAAGGTTTGTTTTTGAGAAAATGTGTTTCTTGGTATGCAAGTTTGGGAGAGACTTGAATCTTTGAGCACATCAGTGTGAAGTATGAGGGAAAACCAGGTTTATTAGCTGTGGAATTGTGGGCAAGTGAGCTCTCTGGGTCTTGTTGTTCTCACCCATGCAATGGGTATGCGTGTTGCAAGGAGTCCAGGAGCCAATGCATGGATTGTGGTATAAATAAGTGGGTACAGCTGTGCTGACCACTCGAGCAGCCCCTGGCCACGGGTGACCGCCGAGCACTTGAGATGTGGTGGGTCTTAATTGAGTTGCGCTGGGAACACAAAGTGCGAGGGTACTTCAAAAAATTCATGGAAAATGGCGTTAAAAGATAAATTTGCTTTGGCGCAAAAACATTTCAAATCCGCGCATGGGAGGATCTTGCAAACGTTCGTGGAGAAGGTGTGTTAAGACAAAACTCTGCACCATTTCAACTTTGTTACTTTGCACCCAAGTAAATTTATCTTTTTCAAGATTTATTTTTACTTATTTGAAAGGCTGGGTGACAGAGAGCGAACTTTCATCTGCTGGTTTACTCCCCAGATGGCTGCAATGGCAGGGGCTTAGCCGGACCAAAGTCAGGAGCCTGGAGTTCCATCTGGGTCTCCAGTGTGGGCGGCAGGGACCCTAAGTCCTTGAGACGTTTTCTGCTTTCCCAAGCACCTTGGCAAGGAGCTGGATCAGAAGTGCAGCAGCTGGGACTTGAACTGCCGCTCCGACGTGGGATGCCGCTGTTAGTTGGCGGCTTAGCCTGCTGTGCCACAGCACCAGCCCCTCGATTTATCTGTTAGCGCCATTTTCCATGAACTTGTACACTAGATTCTGAAGACTTGGTTCAAAACAGAGCATGTCAAACATCTCTTTAATAGTTGTATATTGATGACACATTGGGATGGTGTTTTGGATATATATTGGTTGAATAAACTATTACTAAGTTAATATCAAAAATATTTTTAAAATTTGACAGGCAGAGTGTTTTTTTTTTTTTTTAAGATTGATTTATTTATGTGAAAGTGGCGTTCAGAGAAAGAGACAGAAATCTTCCATCTGCTGGTTCACTCTCCAAGTAGCTGCAACAGCCAGGGCTGGGCCAGGCTGGACTAGAGCCAGGAGCTCTCATCCGGGTCTCCCACAGGGGTGGCAGGGCCCAGGCACTTGGGGCATCTTCCGCTGCTTTCTCAGGTGCACAGCAGGGAGCTGGACTCGGGTATGGCACAGTGTCACAAGCGGCCCCACGGCGCCGGCCGTGTCGCGCCTCTGGGCAGCACTGCCACGTGGAAGGTGCTTGCGGCACATTTACGGTGCAGGCCCTGGCTTCCCAGCTGGCCACGATCTTGCTCCTTAGCGGAACACTGGCAGCGTCTGCAGACATTCTTGGCTGCCACTCCTGGAAGGAGTCTGCTACAGATCCCACGCCACACGGGACAAAGAGCCATTCAGCCCACTGCCAGTGCCGCCACGGCGGGCAGCAGGTGTAGAATGAGTGCTCGAGGGGGGGGGGGGGCTGCCGCTGTGGCGTAGCGGGTACGAGTCCCAGCTGCTCCACTTCCCATCTGGCTCCCTGCTGAGGCACCTGGGAAAGCATCAGAACATGGACCCTGCACCCAAGTGGGAGGCCTGGATGAAGCTCCTGGCTCCTGGCTTCTGCCTGGCCCAGTCCCGGCCATTGTGACCCTTTGGGGAGTGAACCAGCAGATGGAAGATAGTTCTCTCTCTCTCCTTCTTCGGAACTCTTTCAAATAAATACATTTTTTTAAGATTTTATTTGTTTACTTGAAAGTTAGAGTTACAGAGAGAGAGAGAGAAAGGGAGGTCTTCCATCTGCTGGTTCTCTCCCGAGTTGGCCACAACAGCCGGAGCTGCGCCCGATTCAGAGCCAGGAGCTTCTTCTGGGCCTCCCACACGGGTGCAGGGGCCCAAGGACTTGAGCCATCTTCTGCTGCTTTCCCAGGCCATAGCAGAGAGCTGGATGGGAAGTGGAGCAGCTGAGACTCATCCATATGGGATGCCGGCACTGCAGGCAGTGGTTTTACCCGCTACACCACAGCGCCGGCCCCAATAAATACAATCTTTAAAAAGAATTAGTGCTTGAGAAGCATCTGGGATCACTGGCTCTGGCTCAGGGCTCTGAGAAGTCCTGCCGGGGAGACACTTGATGATGGGAGCAGGGAGTGCCCAGGATGGAGGAAAGATGGGGAGGGGCTGGACTGGCTGATTGGATTCAGGGTGAGGCGGTCAAGGAGGGATGGGGTCAGGGTGGGGAACAGGTTTGGAGCAGGATGCCGAGGCTGGTGGGCGAGGAGGGCCTGGGCTGCAACAAGAGGCCATCCCCAGATGGCCATGGGAGCCATGGTGGGGCGGGCATGTCCATTAATGCGGGGACCCCTGGGGGGGAAGGAGGAGGTGCTGGGCAGAGAGTCTGAGTGAGCTACAGGCACACAGGTGAGCCTCATGAGGGAGGGGGGGGCTGCCTGCCTTGGGGAGGCCGGGAACAGTGAGGGCAGAGGCCAGGGCAGGCAGGAGGGGGAGTAAGCTAGCTGGAAATCCCTTTGCCTGCTGGCTTTTTAAAAGATTTATTTGTATGTGAAAGGCAGCATGGGGTGGGGGGAGTGAGACAGAAACCGGAATCTGCTGGTTCACTCTCCCAAATGGCTGGGAGGGGTGGCGCTGGGCCAGGCTGAAGGGACCCAAGGACTTGGGCCATCTTCAGCTGCTTTCTCAGCCACATTAACAGGGAACTGGATCAGAAGTAGAGCAGCTGGCACATGAACTGTGCCCATCTGGGATGCCAGCATTGCAGGCGGCAGCTCTATCCACCATGCCAGCCCCCTCCTTGTTTTTTTTTTTTTTTTAAGATTTACTTATTTGGGGGTTGGCACTGTGGTGTAGTAGGTTAAGCCTCTCCCTGCAGCACTGGAACCCCGAAGAGGTGCCAGTTTGAGAACCGGCTGATCCACTTCCGATCCAGCTCCCTACTAATGCACCTGGGAAAGCAGTGGAGGATGGTCCATGTGCTTGGGCCCCTGCACCCATGTGGGAGACCTGGAAGAAGCTCCTGGCTGTGGCTTTGGATTGGCCGAGCTCTGGCCATAGCAGCCATTTGGGGAGTGAACCAGCGGGTGGAAGACCTCTCTCTTTGTCTTTCCCTCTTTCTGTCTGTAACTCTGCCTCTCAAAGAGCCTTAAAAAAATAAAAAGTCAAAAAATTATTTATTCATTTGAAAGGCACAGTGACAGAGACAGTCTTCCATCCTCTGGTTCTGTCCCCAAATGGGGCTGCAATGCGCAGGGCTGGGCCAGGCTGAAGCCAGGAGCCAGGAACTTCACCCAGTCTCCCACATGGGTGGCAGGGACCCAATCACTCCGGCCATCTTCAGCTGCTTTCCAAGGTGCATTAACAGGGAGCTGGATCAGAAGCAGAGCCGCTGAGACTCGAACCCACACTCACGTGGGATGCTGGTGTCTCAGGCTGCCTCACTGCTACGTCACACCTGTCTTTCCAGGGGCTTCAGGGAGAGAGAAGGGCACCCAACACAGAGTGGGGCAGTAGGTGGGAAGGTCAAGTGTGGTTGTACGGGGTGGGGAAGGGGTCAGCACAGGAAGGAGTGGGAGGCAAGGAGCTTGCATCCTTCCTGGCCGGGCGTCTCTGGAAACCTGGCTTTGGTGAGGGCTTGCCTGGAAGGGGTCTGGTCTGTGCCTCCCATTCTCATCACGTCAGAAAGCTCGTGCAAAAATGGAATTAAAGAACAAGTTTATTTGGGTACCCCAGATTTTAAATGCAGGCATAGTGCCTTTCTTTCTTTTTTTTTATTTTTTTATTTTTTTAAATTTATTTTTTATTTTTTATTTTTTTGATAGGCAGAGTGGACAGTGAGAGAGAGAGACAGAGAGAAAGGTCTTCCTTTTGCCATTGGTTCACCCTCCAATGGCCGCCACGGCCGGCGCACCGCCCTGATCCGATGGCAGGAGCCAGGTGCTTCTCCTGGTCTCCCATGGGGTGCAGGGCCCAAGGACTTGGGTCATCCTCCACTGCACTCCCTGGCCACAGCAGAGAGCTGGCCTGGAAGAGGAGCAACTGGGACAGAATCCGGCGCCCCGACCGGGACTAGAACCCGGTGTGCCGGCGCCGCAAGGCGGAGGATTAGCCTAGTGAGCCGCGGCGCCGGCCCCCTTTCTTTCTTTTAAGATTTATTTATTTATTTGAAAGTCAGAGTTACACTGAGAAGGAGAGGCAGAGAGAGAGGTCTTCCATCTGCTGGTTCACTCCCCAATTGGCCGCAACAATCAGACCTGCGCCAATCAGGAGCCAGGAGCTTCCTCCAGGTCTCCCACACGGGTGCAGGGGCCCAAGGCCTTGGGCCATCTTCTGCTGCTTTCCCAGGCCACAGCAGAGAGCTGGATCGGAAGTGGAGCACGCAGGACTTGAACAGGCGCCCACGTGGGATGCCGACACTGCAGGCAGCAGCATTACCCACAAAGCCAGAGTGCCAGCCCCATACTGTTTTCCATATGCATTTTCTGTGAACTTTTTGAAGATTCCACACATGTGCATGGATTTCAACTTTTTTTTTTTTTTAATTATTTACTTGAGAGAGACAGAGATCCTCCATCCACTGGTTCACACCCCAAATGGCCACAATGGCCAGGGCTTAGCCAGGCTGGAGCCAGGAGCTTCCTCCAGGTTTCTCACAGGAGGGGCAGGGGCCCAAGCACGTGGGCCGTCTTCCACTGCCTTCCCAGGCGCATTAGTGGGAAGCTGGATCGGAAGTGGAACAAGACTCAAACCAATGCTCCCGCACGGGATGCCGGTGCTGCAGGAGTCAGCCGGGCCGCAGTGCCGGTCCTGATGCTTTTTTGCACCCAAAATAAACTTACCTTCTCATTCCCCATTTTTCATGAGCTCTGTGAGATGCATTCCTGTATGGTGAAGCCCAGTCTGTTGCACACACAGAACTTGAATACACAAAACTGGGCTGATCGGAACGAGAGGGAGGGGGCACATCCTCCTTGGTGGCCTCCATCCCTTCCAGCTGTGGCTGTGCCCCACCCCTCCCCACGGAGAACTGCAGGCCCCTTCCCACCCTCCTCCTCCTCCTCTTTTTTTTTTTTTTTTTTTAATTCTTATTTATTTGAAAGGCAGAGAGAGGGAGAATGAGAGACAGGGAGTCCCCCATCTGCTGGTTCATTCTTCAAAATGACCACAACAGCCAGAGCTGGGCCAGGCTGAAGCCAGGAGCCTGGAACTCCATCCCGGTCTCCCACGGGCGTGGGTGCAGGGACCTGAGCACTTGGGCCATCGCCGCTGCCTCCCAGGGTGTGCAGTGGCGGGGTCAGACTCAATCCCAAGCCCTCTGACTTGGGAAGCGGGCGAGCCGGGCAGCATCCCGAATACCTGCTCTCCTGGTCTTACGCGAGTTCTCAGGACTGCCTCTGGGACCGGTTCCCGAGGCCCCTTCGTGCTCGGCTTCCACCTCCCCACCTGCTGTCCCCCTGTGAGGCCCTGCCAGGCCCCAGGCACCTCAGAACACACAGGGCTTGGCCAGTGCCGTGGCTTAACAGGCTAATCCTCCGCCTTGTGGCACCGGCACACCGGGTTCTAGTCCCGGTCGGGGCACCGAATTCTATCCCGGTTGCCACTCTTCCAGGCCAGCTCTCTGCTATGGCCCGGGAAAGCAGTGGAGGATGGCCCAAGTCCTTGGGCCCTGCAAGACCAGGAGAAGCGCCTGGCTCCTGGCTTCGGATCAGCGAGATGCGCCGGCCGCAGCGGCCATTGGAGGGTGAACCAACGGCAAAAAGGAAGACCTTTCTCTCTGTCTCTCTCTCTCTCTCTATCCACTCTGCCTGTCAAAAAAAAAAAAAAAAAAAAAAACAAACTTAAAAAAAACCACACACACACACAGGGTCTGCATTCTGCCGGTCCCTCGCTTGCCCACCACCCCTGAGCTCCTCCGCCGCAGCCTCCAAGCAGAGCGAGAAGTTGTTTAGGGTCTGGCTGTGTGTGCCAGGCGCAGCCTCCGAGAGCTGTGCGGCCTGTGCTGGTCCCGTAAGAGGGCGTTGCCAGGGGTGTGCGGGTGTGCCCTGCCCGAAGTCTCCAAGCTCAGGAGGGCCATGGTCACTGCCGCTCCCCGGGGCCTGCCAGGAGGCGCTGTGCTGCCCCCCAACTTCGGCCCTGGTACCTGCAGGCTGCTCCCTGCCTGGCCACACCTCGCCCCGCTCCCCTGTGCTCCCTTCATGGGATGGTGTGTGGGCGGCGGCCCTGACCCCGTGTCCCCCCACGCCCCTGCAGAGCACGTGCCCCCGGAGCTGTGGGAGCCCTTCTACACTGACCAGTACGCGCAGGAGCACGTGAAGCCCCCCGTGACGCGGCTGCTGCTCTCGGCCGAGCTCTACTGCCGGGCCTGGAGGCAGGCGCTGCCGCAGCTCGAGACGCCCCCCAGCCCCTCGGCGCTGCTGGCCCTGCTGGCACGAAGGGGCACGGTGCCCGCGCTGCCAGAGCGCCCCGTGCGGGAGGCGGACCTGAGGCACCAGCCCATTCTTATGGTAGCTCCCACCCCTGCCCATCGCGCCCTGCCCATCACGCCTGGCCCCTGCCTGCAAGCCCCACCTGCCAGACCTGGCCACTCCTCCCAGTAGCCCTGCCTCTTCCCCTCGAGCCCACCCACCCGGCCCACCCACCCGGCCTGGCTCCTCCCCACAGGTCCCTCCCACCAGCCTTGGCCCTCCTCTCAAGCCCCGCCCAGCAGCCCTGACTCCTCCCTGCAAGCCCCACCCACCAGCCCTCGCTCCTCCCACCAAACCTGGCTCCTCCCTCAAGGTTCTCCTGCCATGACTGGTCCTTTGTTCTAATGGGGGTCCTTGGCCCTCATGACCCAGCTCAGCCTCTGGGCCATTACAGCCCATCCAAGACCCCCTGTCCGAGTCCCTTACCCTACGACCCCACCCACTAACCCTGGCCCCACCCCCTCAGCCCCTCCCACCGCCAGGGCCTTTACGCCCCGCCCCTGGGTCTCACACTATAGCCATTTTCCCACAGGGCGCCCACTTGGCCGTCATCGATGCCCTCATGGTGGCCTTTGCCTTTGAGTGGACAAAGACGCTGCCGGGGCCCTTGGCCGTGACCAGCTTGGAGCACAAGCTGCTTTTCTGGGTGGACACGGTAGGTAGGGTGTGAGGCTGGGGTGCGGGGCCCGGGATGGCCCTGGGACCCGTGCGCTGACCTCTTCCCCTGCCCCTCCCCCAAGACCGTGCGGCGGCTGCAGGAGAAGACGGAGCAGGAGGCGGCACAGCGGGCATCGCCCGCAGCCCCCGCTGACGGCGCGGCCCCGGCGCAGCCCTCGGTGAGGCCCGGGCGTGGGGAGGGACCACAGGGTGGGCGCGGGGCCCGCCGGGCGGTGGGAGCTGGCTGGGCCTTGCGGCGTTCCTGACGTGGTGGGGGGCTGGAGGTGACTCGCCCCTCTCTCTCTCTCTCTGTCTCTCTCTGCCTCTGCCCTGCGCCGGCCCCTGCTCCTCTCCTCTCTGCCTGTCTGGCATCAGTGCCCCACGCGCTGGTACTGGAAGCTGGTTCCTGTAAGTGGGGCTCCCTGTCCGCCCCGTCTGCCTGTCCTGCTCGTGGCTCTGTCTGTCCCTGTGTGTCTGTGTTCTGCCTGCCTGTCTGCTCCCTCTCCTGCTCCCCCCAGCTGTGAGCAAAGGAGGTGGGACCCCCCCCACCCCAGGAGACCCCCCTGTGAGGCCCAGAAGGGTCCATGGAGTAGATACCCTCCCCAATGCACACTCTCTGTTAACTAAGACACTGGGGTCCCCCGAGCCTCTCTCCTTCAGCCAAAGTGGGGAGCCCTCTAGCATGGCTGAAGGTGCCAGCTCCCGCCCATCTGTGAGACACAAAGATGGCGCCCCCCCCAGCGGGACACCCCAACAGCCAAGGGGATTCCCCCTTGGGAAGAAGTAACCTCATCCCCACGACGAGCTGTGTGGCCATGCATAGAGTCTGAACCTCTCTGTGCTCCCGTCAACCACAGATCAACAAGAGGAAAGTGGGGGAGATAGGGGGCTGGATGAGATCCTCACCTTTGCTCACCTCTTCCCGTCCCCCCCACCCCACCCTGGGGCCTGGGTTGGGGGGGCTCCTCTCCTGCCTACCTGCTTCCTCCAGCCAAGCTGGGGGGCCTGGGTCTTCTGTGGGCGGAGAACCCCCTGCATGGGAGGCTGCTCTGTTGGGTCCCTCACAGCCAGAGGAGCTGGGGTGCCCCCAGCACCGGCCAGAGCATGGTCAGGGGGCTGCACGGCCAGGGCTCAGGACTCCCCGCTTCCCCAGCGCGGGCGTGGGCGCCCAGCAGGTCAGCGTGCCTCCCGCCCTGCTGACGGCCGCCCCTCTTCCCCCAGCACGCAATTGCCTTCTGTTTGAAGGAGTCGGGGAACAAACCCCCCATGGTAACGTATCCCCCGCCCCCGCTGCTGGCCTGGCTGCTCGCAGACACCTCTGCCTCTCGCTGCTGTCCCCTCCTCGCTCCAGGCTGGCCCCCCTCACTCTGGCTCTGGGACCCCTGGCTTCCCGCCCCTCATGGTGGAAACCCCAGGCCTCCCCGGCCCCGCCCCCAGCCTGCATGACTGCTGACCTGCACGGCCAGCCTGACTGCTCACTTGACCTGGCTCCTGCACTGCAGATCCGGTACCGCAAGGACCGTGCCATGGCCCGCCGCGCCCCCTGCTTCCCCACCGTCACCAGCCTCCAGGACCTTGCCAGCGGGGCTGCGCTGGCCGCCACGATCCACTGCTACTGTCCCCAGCTGTTACGACTTGAGGGTGAGTGGGACATCGGCCTCCTGGGAAGCTGGGACCCCTGCGTGTCCGTCCCTAGGCACCTGTTCCCAGGTCCCCGGGTCAGCATGACTCCAAGTGGCTATGAGTGTAGCTACTGGAGTCAGCAGGATGATGAGCTGTGTGACCTTGCATAAGGGTCTAAACCTCTCTGTGCTCTGTACTGAGGGTGGGCTGTGTGCCGGTCCCCGTTGTAGCTGGGAAGGATCCTGGGAAAAGCAAGAAATGTTTTTTTTTTTTTTTTTTTGAGGGGAGAGGGTGTTAGGCCTTCCAGAGGGTGATGGGGGTCAGGAGAAGCTTTTTGAGTTTGGGGGGTGGCGAGCTAGTGTTCCAGGGTTAAGGACCCATCCAGGCTTGCACCTCTTGGAAGGGCTCCGGGCACTGCCCAGCCCACGAGGGGCATCTCCCTAGGTGGCGTCCCTCGGGGTCCCTGTAGCGTCAGGGGCCCCAGGCATCCTGTCCCCGCAGAGGTGTGCCTCAAGGACCCCATGTCGGTGGCCGACAGCCTGTACAACCTCCAGCTGGTGCAAGACTTCTGTGCCTCCCGCCTCCCTCGGGGCTGCCCCCTGGCCCTCGAAGACCTGCTGTACGTACCTCCGCCTCTCAAGGTAAGGCCAGCTCCGGCCTCAGGGGCCCCAGGGGCGCCCAGGGTGTGTCCTGCCGGCTGATGCCCCCACCCCGGCCCCCACCCAGGTCAACCTGGTGGTGCTGCTGGCCGAGATGTTCATGTGCTTCGAGGTGCTCAAGCCTGACTTCGTACAGGCCAAGGACCTGCCCGACGGCCACGGTGAGCCCCGGGGTCTGGGGTGGGGGTGGGAGTGGGAGTGGGGAGCCACAGCCTGCCTGACCCGCCCCCCTCCCCGTGCTGCAGCTGCCTCCCCCCGGGGCACCGAGGCCTCCCCCCCTCAGAACACCAGTGGTGGCAGGTACAGTCTCCCCGTGGGCCCTTCCTCCCTCGTGGCACTGGGGTGGGGGCTTGGGGGCACCCTCGTCTCCATCCCCCTTGGGGGGGGCGAGGGAGGGAGTGGGGGGGTCCCTTCCTCCCAAGGCTGAAGTCAGTTTCTGGCAGTTCTCCCGTCTTCAACTTCCGCCACCCGCTCCTGTCACCCGGTGGCCCCCAGTCTCCACTCCGAGGATCCACAGGTGAGGGGGGGTGGCGGCTTCCGTCCCTGGGGACCCCCGCCCAAAGGATGCCCCAGCTGACTTCACATTGCCTCCTTGGGATGCCCAGGGTGACTCTCCCCAGTGACTTCGTGGGGACACTGTATAGCCCAGCACCCACTTCTGGCATCTTCCTGCCAACTGGGCCACCATAATCAGCCGTCAGTGACTTGGGAGAGGTTGGCCCTATGGTAACCACTCCCTCTCCCCCCCTACCTCCACCGCAGGCTCCCTGAAGTCCTCCCCGTCCATGTCCCACATGGAGGCCCTCGGCAAAGCCTGGAACCGCCAGCTCAGGTGAGCCCATCCTAAACCCCCACCCCTACCCCATCCCCGGACAGTGGAGCCAGCTGGGGCCGGGAGGGCTGAGGCCGCCCCAGGGGCTGACCCCCCTCCCTCCGGCTGCCCAGCCGTCCCCTCTCCCAGGCCGTGTCATTCAGCACCCCCTTTGGCCTGGACAGCGACGTGGATGTCGTCATGGGAGACCCCGTCCTACTGCGCTCCGTCAGCTCAGACAGTCTGGGGCCCCCTCGTCCGGCGCCGGCCCGGACCCCCGGCCAGTCGACCCCAGAGCCCGGCGACCTGCCCACCATCGAGGAAGCCCTGCAGATCATCCACAGTGCCGAGCCCCGGCTGCTCCCGGATGGGGCTGCTGACGGCAGCTTCTACCTGCACTCGCCCGAGGGTCCAGCCAAGCCCCCGCTGTCCTCCTCGTACCCGCCCGACGGGCCCAGCAAACCTCCCATCTACGTGCCCCACCCCGAGACGCCCTCGAAACCACCCCCCTGCCTGGCAGGGGAGCTCTCGAAACCGCCAGCCCCATCCGAGGGGTCGCCGAAGGCAGCAGCCTCGTCCCCGGCGGCCACCAACTCCGAAGTGAAGATGACCAGCTTTGCCGAACGCAAGAAACAGCTGGTGAAGGCCGAGGCGGAGGCCGGAGCGGGGTCCCCCACACCCGCTCCCGCCGCGCCCGAGGCCCTGAGCTCCGAGATGAGCGAGCTGGGAGCCCGGCTGGAGGAGAAGCGCAGGGCCATTGAGGCCCAGAAGCGCCGGATCGAGGCCATCTTCGCCAAGCACCGCCAGCGACTCGGGAAAAGCGCCTTCTTGCAGGTGCAGCCCCGGGAGGCTGCAGGGGAGGCGGAGGCGGAGGCGGAGGCGGAGCCGAGCTCGGCCCCTGGCGGCGAGCGGCCAGCAGGCGAGGGCCAGGGTGAGCCGTCCTCGCGGCCCAAGTCAGTGACCTTCTCGCCGGAGCTGGGCCCGGTGCCCCCCGAGGGGCTGGGGGACTACAACCGAGCGGTGAGCAAGCTGAGCGCCGCTCTGAGCTCGCTGCAGCGGGACATGCAGAGGCTCACGGACCAGCAGCAGCGGCTCCTGGCCCCGCCCGAGGCCCCCGTGCCTGCCCCGGCACCTGCTGCCTGGGTCATCCCTGGCCCCACCACTGGGCCCAAAGCTGCATCCCCCAGCCCTGCCCGGCGAGCCCCGGCTGCCCGGCGCAGCCCCGGGCCAGGCCCCAGCCCAGCGCCCCGCAGCCCGAAGCACACCCGGCCGGCTGAGCTGCGGCTCGCGCCCCTGACCAGGGTGCTCACGCCGCCGCACGACGTCGACAGCCTCCCCCACCTGCGCAAGTTCTCACCGAGCCAGGTGCCCGTGCAGACGCGCTCCTCCATCCTCCTGGCCGAGGGGTCGCCTCCCGAGGGGCCTGCGGCCCGGCCTGGCCTCATCGAGATCCCCCTGGGCAGCCTGGGAGAACCCGCCGCCGAGGAGGAGGGGGACGGGAGCCCCCCCGGAGCTGAGGACTCCTTGGAAGAAGAGGCGTCCTCCGAGGGCGAGCCCCGGGCAGGGCTCGGATTTTTCTATAAGGTGAGCATCACCTGAGCCAGAGTGGGAGGGGACAGAAGGCAGCTCAGTGGTGGATGAGTGAACAGGTGGATGGGTGGATGGGGGAGGGTAGCCAGCTGTGGGGACGGACAGTGGTAGGTGGCCAGATAGATGGGATGGTGGACAGACACATAGTAGATAGGCAGGCAGACAGGAGGTGGGGGCAGGCAAACGTGGCATCTTCTCCCCCACTCCCCTTCCCCCAGCAAGTTTCTGCCAGTTCCCCATCCTGACCCTGGCCCACTGGAGTCTGGCTGTTCGCCTCCTCTTGGCACCCTAATCTCTCAGCCCCAACTGGCGCCTGCTGCCTTCTCCCCACTCCCTGGCCACTGTGCACTGAGCAGCCCCAGCCCTGTCACGGCCACCCCAGCTCAGGGCTGCGCAGAGAGCAGGTGCCCACTCGGTGCCTTCAGGGCAGTGAGGACGACGAAAGGACAGGTGGCAGTGCCAGCAGCCTGGGGCGAGCGGGAGGTCAGGGAGGGGTGGCCAGCTGGACTGGGTGTGTGCCCCAGGATGAAGACAAGCCCGAGGACGAGATGGCCCAGAAGCGGGCCAGCCTGCTGGAGCGGCAGCAGCGGCGGGCCGAGGAGGCCAAGCGGCGCAAGCAGTGGCAGGAGGCCGAGAAGGAGCAGCGGAGGGAGGAGGCTGCCAGGTGAGGTGGCCCCGAGGCCGGCCCTTGTCCCACCACCCCACGCCTTCCTCTGACTGCCCCCCACCTCCGCCCGCAGGCTGGCCCAGGAGGAGTCTCCTAGCCCGGCCCCCGCTGCCCCCGCACCTGCTGCGGCCCCAGCAGTAGCAGCAACCCCGGCCCCCGCCCCCCGGGCTCCTGCCGAAGAGGAGGTGGGTCCCCGGCGGGGGGACTTCACACGGCTGGAGTACGAACGCCGGGCCCAGCTGAAGCTGATGGACGACCTCGACAAGGTGCTGCGGCCCCGGGCCGCGGGGAGCGGGGGGCCGGGCCGGGGCGGGCGGAGGGCCCCCCGGCCACGCTCCGGTTGCTGTGATGACTCGGCTTTGGCGAGAAGCCCAGCCCGCGGCCTGCTGGGTGAGGAGCCTGTGGGGGTGGGGCCTGCTGGGGAGGGATGCCGCAGGGATGTGGGGGCCTACCGTGAGTTGGGTAAGGGGTCACACCCCTGTGGCCGGACGGCCGAGGCAGGCTTGGGGGATGTCAGGGGGTGAGATACTGCCTGTGGGGGCTGGCCCAGGGCTGCTGGCTGAAGCCCCTCCTCCAGGGCTGGGGGCAGAGGCAGCATTTGGCTTAGTGGTTAAGCAACCACTAGTTAGGGTGCCTGCATCCCACATCAGGGGGCCTGGGCTTGGTTCCTGGCTCCAGCTCCCGACTCTGGCTTCCTGCTAGTGCACACAGGCCGTGGTGATGGCTCAAATACTGGGGTTCCTGCCACCCATGTGGGGGACCTGGGCTGAGTCCCCCGCCTGGCCCCAGCTGTTGTGGGCAGCTGGAGCTCTCTCCCCCTTCCCCGTAGCAGCTATGTAGGTCAGGCTCTTGTGGGCTGTGGAGGGAGGGGACCTGGGCAGGCTCCAGCTACAGCCTGCTTGCTAGGCCAGGGCCCCTCGGGGTACTTGTGGCAGTGAGAGGGCTTCAGGGGTCTGATTCCGTCTGTTCTCAGGTTCGCGGCTCAGCAAAGTCTACTCCCAGTCCACCCTGTCCCTGTCCACTGTGGCCAACGAGGCCTCCAACAACCTCGGTGTGAAGAGGCCATCTCGGTGAGTTCCAGGGCCTGTGTGGGGTGTGTGTGTGTGCCTCTATGTGAACCTCGGGTAGGGTACAGCTCCTGTGAGCAGCGAGGCCACTTCGCAAGCCTGTGTTTAGCCTAGTGGTCAGGACCCCCCAGCCCCACGTTGGGAGTGTCTGGCGCCTGACTCCAGCTCCCTGCTAATGCGCTGTGGGCATTCGAGGAATGAGCCAGCAAAAAGGGGCTCTGTCTCTCAAAAGAAAAGCTTATTTTGGTGCAAAACTAATCCACCTAGCTTCCTTCATAATACACATTTTCCATGAATCTCCTGCATGGGCCCCTGACAGGGAGGGGCGTGTGTGTGCCGGACCTGAGTGTCCAGGTTAGGGGATAAGGGTGCAGGGGGGCCCGCGGCGACTCTGGGGAGCTCCTGTGCAGCAGTGAGCCGGGCGGGTCCTCTGCCTGCTGGCGGCTGCTCCATCCCACGCCTTCCCCACGCAGGGCCCCGTCGCCGTCCGGCCTCATGTCCCCCAGCCGTCTGCCCGGCAGCCGGGATCGGGACTGGGAGAATGGCAGCAACGCATCCTCGCCCGCCTCGGTGCCCGAGTACACAGGTAGGCGGGGCCGGGGCACGCACGCACGCACGCACAGCGCCCTCGCCTGGCGCCGACCACCCTCCCCTGGCGCCGACCACCCTCCCTGACCGCCCGACCCCCAGGTCCTCGGCTGTACAAGGAGCCCAGCGCCAAGTCCAACAAGTTTATCATCCACAACGCCCTGTCGCACTGCTGCCTGGCGGGGAAGGTGAACGAGCCGCAGAAAAACCGCATTCTCGAGGTGAGCCCGCGGTGGTGGGGGGGCGGGGCGGGGGCAGTGGGCAGGCCCCGCCCCTGCCCCGCTGACCCCGCCTCCGCATCGCCCAGGAAATTGAAAAGAGCAAAGCCAACCACTTCCTCATCCTCTTCCGCGACTCGAGCTGCCAGTTCCGAGCCCTGTACACGCTGTCCGGGGAGACGGAGGAGCTGTCGCGGCTGGCGGGCTACGGCCCCCGCACCGTCACGCCCGCCATGGTCGAGGGCATCTACAAGTACAACTCAGACCGCAAGCGCTTCACCCAGATCCCCGCCAAGACCATGTCCATGAGCGTGGACGCCTTCACCATCCAGGGCCACCTGTGGCAGAGCAAGAAGCCCACCACGCCCAAGAAGGGCGGTGGCACGCCCAAGTAGCCCCGCCTCCCGGAGGACAGCCCGGCTGTTCCTGGGTCCTGTCTGGCCCCGGCCTTGTCCGGGTGGGGCTGGAGCCCCCACCCCTTACTGAGTCTGGTCCTGCTGTGGGGGCTGAGCTGGGAGGTTCAGGGACTCAGGGCTCAGCTCGGTCCCCTTGTCTGTCCCCGCCCCCTTCTTGAATAAAATAATTTAAAGAGAAGCAGAGTACCCACCCCTTCCTGGGGCTCCCGTCTCGCTCACCCCAGCCCTGTCTCCTCTGCCCCCTCCAGGGCCCCAGCGTGGCCTCTGCCAAGGTCTGCGGCCCTCCTGCCGGCCAGCCCCACCCCCACTTTAATCTTCCTCCTACTGTGGCTGCTGTCGGAGGCCCTGCCTGCCATTTGGGCCCGGGCCAACTTCTAACTTGGCCCGTCTCCCGCCAGCCAGCCCTGGTTCCCAGGTTCAATTACTGCCCCTGAGCCCTGCAGCTGAGAAGCCACCAGGGCGTCTGGTGTGCGGGGCCCGCACGGCGACCCTGAGCCAGGCTGGCCAGGTCCTGCTGGCTCACCCTGACCGTCCACGCCCCAGCGGCCTCGGCCCGCACGCACGGCAGGCAGCCTGTGGGACCTGCCTGAAGCACAAATCTGATTATGTCTCTTGATGCCTAAAACCCCTTAATCGCTCAGAGCCCGCTAATGGCTTCCCAAGGCTTAGGGGCAGGCCCACGCCCTGGCCACAGCGAGGTACAGCTCCTGGGCCACTGACAGGTCACAGGGCAGGCTGGGGCCTGTGGCTCCAAGGCCCTTGGGGGTTGCTGCGCTGGCCCTGGGGGACAGCCAGCAGTCAGATCCCCACCCCCGCAGGCTTTGGGCTCAAGGACTCTTCGGCAGGCCTGACTCAAGGCCCCGGGCAGAACTGGCTCTGCAGGGTAAGAAGGGGTGGCTCCCTGGCCCAGGGCCCACTGCCCCACCTACCGTACTAGCCAATCGGGGCCTGGGGCCAGGGCACTCCTGAGCTGGCTGGCAGTCCAGGGCACCTGGGCAGCAGGAAGGAGGCTGAGCCCTGGTTGTACAAATGAAGCTGTATTTGGGGGTGGGGTGGGGGCAGGGAGGGGGTGGACGGTCAGTCCTCCTTCAGGCTCCCGAACACTGCAGCCGGCACGCTCTGCTGCTCCAGCCGCACCTCTGTGGGAGAAGGGGAGGAGACGGGAGTGACTCCTCCCGGGAGATGCCGCCCCGGCCTGGTCCCGCCCCTCCCCTGCGGGGCCGGCCCTGACCATTGGGCTCCAGGTCCATCTCGTCCTCGTCTTCATCCTCGCCCAGCTGGATCTCCTCTGGGTTGGCCTGCTGGGCCAGCTCGGCCAGCTCCTCACGGGAGGCATTGCTCCTGGGGGTGGGGGCCACAGCACAGCCTCAGCGGGGCTCCCTCCCCAGAACCAGCTGGCTCGGGGCCCGCAGGGTCGTCCCCCTCCCGGCTCCTGGCCACGCTCACCTCACAAAGAGGATCTTGCTCTGTGCCCGCGGGGGCTGGTCCCGCTCCGCCTCGGCCGCCAGCTGCTCAGCCCGCTGCTCCAGTAGCTTCATGTCGTCCATGCCGCTCTGCCCCGGAGCCAGGTCGGACACTGCAGGCAGAACGGGCGAAGCCGTGCTCACCAGCACCCCCAGCACGAGGCCGGGAGGCCAAGCTGGGCGCCATACAAGCAGGTATGGGCGGTGCAGGCCAGGTAGTGGCCTAGGCCGGTGAGCCCGTGTGGGCCCGGGGGAGGCGGCGGCTGCTCACCGGTGCCCGTGGCGCTGCCCGACACCTTGAGCATCTGGGAGGCCATGAAGTTGACCTGCGTGTTGTACGTGGCCTGCACGCTGCGGCGGATGCGCAGCATCTCCCGGATGGTGTCCTCGTTGCCGTGCCGCACCTCGAAATCCTTCCAGGTCTGCCAGAAGGCGCCGGTCGTCTGCCGAGGGACCGCGGGAGCAAGGGTGTGAGCTGAACGGCCGGGCCGCAGCCGCCTCCGGGGCCCCCCCCCCCCAGCCGCCCGCCCCAGGGCCCCGCCCTACCCGCGGGTCGCAGATCTGGGAGCAGAAGCTGTAGATGGCGCGTGCGCGGTCAATCTCCCCGAGCTTGCACTCCATGTCGGCGAAGCGCAGGCACATCTCGCGCGCGTGCTCGTCCGACAGCACCTGCGGCAGGGCGGGCGCGCGTGAGGCGAGGGGCGCTCCCCAGGTCCTCCCCACCGCCCGGCCCCCGCGCGGGCACCTCGATGGCCTTCTGGTAGATGCTGCGGGTGTGGGTGACACCGTAGATCTCGGCTGCCCGCTTGATGTAGATGTTGAACATGTCGTACTGCTGCGCGGGCTCCACCGCGCGGGTGGCGCGCTCGTACACGGCCATGGCGTGCCGGGCCAGGCCCCACTCCTCCTCCAGCTGCGCGTACAGCAGGTACAGGGCTGCGGCCGGGCGGGCGGGGAGAACGGCGCAGGTCAGAGGCCGGCGGCCTGGCCCGGGACGCCCCGCCCCCGTGCCCGCCCGCCCCGCCGCCTCACTTTTGGCGTATTTGGGAGGGCAGCCGTCCAGCGCCTGCTCGAACAGGTCCCGCGCCCGCTCCAGCTTGCGGCCGCCGTAGCGGGCGATGAACTTGGTCAGGTAGGTGCTCCAGATGTCCGACACGTTGGGCCACTTGAACAGCGAGATGCCGCGCTCGTACGCCTGTCCGGAGGGGCAGGTGCGTGAGTCCCCCGCTCAGGAAGCCAGGGGACGGCCCTCCCAGCCCTGCGTGGCAGACCGGGGCGTGGGGTCTGCCTCCTATCACTTCCCCCAAGCTGCAAGGACCCCACAGCAGGGCTCACTGAGCACCGGCTCTGGGCACAGGCGGGCACCGGGACCAGGCTCACACCCCGGACGGAGGGGCAGTGACCACCCCACAGGCACAACCACCATGCCCCGGGGTGGGGGGCATAGAGCAGAACAGCAGAGCGGGGACACCGTCCTGCCACCCCTACACACACAAAGACAGGGTGCAGGGCTCACCCAGGGCTGGAGCCCGCCCAGAGCCTCCTAGAACATCTGGGTGTCATCTGGGTTAATCAGGATCACTGGGGTGGGTCTCACCCACCGTGAGAGAGACACACCACACCCCCACGTGTCATACACACACTGTGCACACACACATCACATGCACACACACCACACCCATCACACACTGTGCACACACACATCACGTACCAGACACCACACACACACACACTGCGCACATACCACAGATGCCACACACAAAACATATGGTGCACACACATGCACACACACACCACATACCAGACACCACACACACACACACACTGCGCACATACCACAGATGCCACACACCAAACATACGGTGCACACACATGCACACACACACCACATACCAGACACCACACACACACACACTGCGCACATACCACAGATGCCACACACATCACACACCAAACATACGGTGCACACACACTGCACAGGCACACACCACACACATCACACACTGTGCACACACCAGACACCACACACCCACACACACACCCACACATACTGTGCATACACATCTCACACACACATACACCCCACACACTACATACCACACACACCGTGCAAACACACTGTGCACACACCCTGTGTGCACATACCCCACACCCATAATGCACACAGACTGCACACACAGACCCCACACCCCCACATCACACACACACACACACCACACATGCACACACATCACACACCACACACCCATGGGAGCAGACGGCATCCACGTGCCAAGAGGCGCCCCAGAAGCCCACTCTGCTGATGCACACCGCGGCCCAGGGAGGGGACGCGGCACTCTGGGGCCCCGGATGTGCCGGCTCACCTTGAAGCTCTCCTCGAAGTACTTGTGCTCCTCCAGGAACATGGCGTAGTTGATGACGATCTGCGGCGTGGCGATGCGCAGGTCCAGGATGCGGTCGTACACCGCCTTGGTGGACTGCAGGGACGGGCACGGGCAGGGTCAGGGTCGGGCACGGGCAGGGTCGCAGCAGGGTCAGGGCGAGTCCCCGGCCCTGGCCGCCCAGCCCTGAGCAGCTCACCTGGAAGGTGCCAAGGCTCTCCTCCAGGTCGGCAAGCATCGACCACACCTTCAGGGACTTGTACACGCGGTTCTGCACCGGCTCGGAGCCGTCGAAGTACTCGGCCCGGCGGGCGGGCAGCGCCGTCGCCTTCTGCAGGGGGCAGAGGTGGTGTTAGGCCAGCGCTCGGCCGGGCCGGCTGCACAGCCCGCAGCCCGGCGGTGCTCACCCGCAGCAGCCGCAGCGCCTCGTCGTAGTTCTCGTGCCGCAGCTCCAGCTCCCCGCACTGGCACCACACGCTCGCCAGGTCGTCCACCTGCTTGAAGTTCACCTTGGTGGCCTTCTCCAGGATGACACGGGCCTGGGGGCGAGGATGGAGCCCGGCTGAGACCCTGCCCGCCAGGCGACCCCTCCACGGGGAAAACGCACATGCAAACGTGACCGAGTTTCTCTCTCTCTCTCTCTCTCTCACACACACACACACACACACACACACACACACACACGGAGCATCACTCACATCATCCAGCTGCCCGTTGTCCTCGTAAAACTTGGCAAATGCGACCCACAGGGTGTGGGGCTTGCCTGTAGCCTTGAAGGGGTCCACCGTCTGCACGGCCTCCGTGTACGTGTTGATGATCTAGGGGCAGGAGGGCCAGGGTCAGCGCCCTGCAGCAGGAGGGCGGTGGGCCCGGGGTGGGGGTGGGGTGGGTACGCACCTCCCGGGGGCGGCCCTGGTGCAGGGCCACGCGTTTGTGCCACTCGTGCACATGGTGAGGGTTCTGGCGCAGCAGGACGCTGTTCAGCAACAGGGGCCGCCGGCTGATGAGCTGCTCGAAGCGGGCCAGGCGCAGCTCCAGGTCCACGTCATCTGGGAGCCGAGGGCGGGTCGTGAGGGCCAGGGCCTGGGTGTGAAGGCCTCAGCCCCAGGCCACCCCCCCAGCCAAGTGCTCCAGGCCTTGGAGACCCCGCTGGGCTGGGCAGACCAGCCCCAGCCCTTCTGGAAACCCCTCCTACCCTGCCAGGCTCTGCCTCAAGCCTGAGAAGTGTCCCCTGTGCAGCCCCACTGCTGGCCTCCAGCCAAGCCTCCCAGGGCTGACCCCACCTGCGACAGACCCCAGCTCCCCCAGCCCTTCCCCGCCGGCCAGGGCAGCCCCGGGGCGCACCCTCCTCCTCGCGCCCCAGCTCAGAGGCCGTCTCCATCTTAGCAGCGATCATGCTCTCCTCAAACTGGGCATAGCTGTCGAACACCTGCGTGAAGTCGCGCACGGTCATCACGGTCCGGATGGCTTCCTCATACACGTCCCGAGCCTGCAGGGACAGACGCAGGGATGAGAGCAGAGTGCGGGCAGGTGAAGGCCCACCTGGTGCCCACTGGGGAGCACAGCAAACACCCGGAATTCCCATGGAGCCCACCCGGCCCTGCCCTGCGCTGCTGGAGCCGCCTTGGGAGTTCCCATGCCTCCCAGATCCAGGCCCCAAACCATGAGTGCTTTGGCACCCAGAAGTGACCAGCAGCTCCCTGGACCCCACAGGTCCACCCTGTAGCAACCTTGACCTCAGCTTCCCGCAGAGACCTCCATCTGTGCTCAAAGGCCCCCTCCTGCCTGCCTCCTCCGGCTCACCTTCTCCCAGCCACCCCCACCCCACCCCTCACCCACTGGATCGCAGCCCCATCTCCCCGTGTGCCCCTGTCTCTGCCAGCATTGGCGGTGCCTCTCTGGATGGGGCACCTGCTCAGCCCCACGGTGGCTCCCTGAGCCAGGCAGCCCAGGAGCCTCTCCTCAGTCTGCAAGGGCCCCAAGAGACCTCTCTGAGCTCCGCCACCCCAGCCTCCCTCCTCCCTCCCCACTCAGCTCCACCCCAGCCTCCCTCCTCCCTCCCCACTCAGCTCCACCCCAGCCTCCCTCCTCCCTCCCCACTCAGCTCCACCCCAGCCTCCCTCCTCCCTCCCCACTCAGCTCCACCGCAGCCTCCCTCCTCCCTCCCCACTCAGCTCCACCCCAGCCTCCCTCCCCACTCAGCTCCCACCTTTTCTCAGGCTGCAGGAACCCCAGCCAGCCCCCTGGGGACTCTCAAAGCCCCCCTGCTCCGTCCCTGTGCTACCCCGTCACTGCCTGACAACGAAAGCAAGGTAACGGGCTGCTGGTGTGGCAGAGCGGTGAGGCCGCTACCTCCGATGCCAGCATCCCATTCGGGTACTGGTTTGTGTTCTGGCTGCTCTGTCCTAGCACCCTGCTAACGGCCTGGGAAAGCAGCAGCAGATGCCTAGTACAGGCCCCTGCCAACCCATGGGGGAGACCCAGAGGAAGCTCCGGGCCTGGCACTGGATGTTACAGCCATCTGGGGGAGTGAACCAGCAGATGAAAGACTTCTGTCCCTCTCTCGATAACTTTCAAAATAAATAAATCTTAAAAAAAAAAAAAAAAAAAAGGCAAGATAGCAAGGCCAGCCACGGGAGGGGGTCCCTGTATCAGGCTCTTGCTTGGTGCCCTGCCAGCGTCTAACAGATGCCCCAGTGGCAAGGGAGCTACCGTACCCTCATTTCCCAGTGGGGTGGCACACAGCCAGAGCCTGCCCCAGCCACGGCCAACCCCACGGCACTGCACAGCCCTGCCTTCAGGACAGCTGTGGTCACGGACACGCGTCTGTCACAGATGGCACCTGCTTCCCGCCCATGCTTGCACCCAAGTGTTGGAGGTGGCCTGCCCCACACCCACCTTCTCGAAGTGGCCGCTGCGGATATAGTAGTCGGCCAGCGAGCACCAGAGCTTGCCCAGCTGGTCGGTGAAGCGGGTGAGGCCCCCGCGGATGATGGCGTCCACGTTGAGGGACTGCACCTTGTCCGGGTTCTGGGAGATGAGGTCACACAGCTCGTGCCACAGCTGCAGGGCAGGCGGAAGGGGCCTCAGCCTGGACTCCGGGCAGCGGCGTCCCCAGCGCTGGCCCCGCCCAGCCCCCGCAGGCTCACCTGGTAGTTGGACTTGCCCGCCTTGGACACGAACCGCTCATCATTCACCACGGTGGCCAGGCGCTGGGCGGCCTCGTCCAGCCGGTCGCTGGACTTGAGGTACTCAATGTATTCTTCTGCGCTCTCAGGACTCAGCTGGGGACCGCACGACCCACCGGCGATCACTGGGGCTGTGAGGCTACACCCGCCACCCCCCGCCCCCTACAGTCTCTGGGCCTGGAGCCACTGACCTGGCCACAGTCAGCCCTCCTGCCTGCCAGCCCCGCGGGAGCCCTGCCTCACTCCTGACCACTCCAGCCCTCCATCCGCCTCAGCCCCATTGGTCCGGCCGTGATGACAGTGGTCTAGCCTGGGCCCCGTGGGTCCTGCCCAGACCAGGCCTTGCTCTCATCTCTCATCACAATCCCCCCACCCAAGCAGTGCTGTGCTGGCTCGTGGTATACAACTGCCCAAACTGCACCCCACTCTACCCGCACCTGCTCTCTCCACCCTGCCTGCCCCGGCCCCACCCAGCCACCTCTTGCCCTCACCATGGCTGGGGTCTTATCCTGGCTTAGCTGTCAGCTTGAATGCACCTGTCTACCCAGTTAGACTGGAAGCTCCGTGCAGGTGGGGACTGGTTTATTCACACTGATCCCAGCACCTGGTTCTAGGCTGATGTGGAGCAGCTGCCAGCAAACTACTTAGAAAATGAAGAAACGAGTCACGAGCAGAAGCTGTGTGTCTCCGGGAGCCCTCTCCTCCCATCCCACACAGGCACCTGGCCCACCTGATGCGCTCACCTTGAGGAAGCGCCGGTAGCCTCGCACAGCGGTCTCCGGCAGAGGGTGTGAGCGCAGGAAGCGCAGGTACAGGGGCCAGATCCGAGAGTGCTGCGTGATGGGCAGGGCCCGGAGGGCGCGGTCGAAGGTGCGGCGGGTGTGTGTGACACGGCCCTGGTCCATCAGGAACTGGCAGTAATCCAGCCACAGACGGGGCATCTGCACGCATGGGCAGAGGCAGCCAGCTGTGAGCTGTGACAGACACCAGGTGTCCCGCGGCCAAGCTGCCTCTGGAGCCTCGACACAAGCGCAGGACCCAGAGTCCCAGCTCCAGGACAGAGTCCAGCCCGACCACGGGGCACAGAGCCAACGGGGCTCCCACCCCCGCCAGCCACGCCGAGCCCACCTTGTGCATGAACACAAAGGCCCGCTCGTGGACAGAGGCCACAGGGCTCCCCCCCACCCCCCCAGCCACGCTGAGCCCACCTTGTGCATGAACACAAAGGCCCACTCGTGGACAGAGGCCACGGGGCTCCCCCCCCGCCAGCCACGGCATGAACACAAAGGCCCGCTCGTGGATAGAGGCCACGGGGCTCCCCCCCCCCCGCCAGCCACGCCGAGCCCACCTTGTGCATGAACACAAAGGCCCGCTCGTGGACAGAGGCCACGGGGCTCCCCCCCCCCCCGCCCAGCCACGCCGAGCCCACCTTGTGCATGAACACAAAGGCCCGCTCGTGGACAGAGGCCACGGGGCTCCCCACCCACCCAGCCACGCCGAGCCCACCTTGTGCATGAACACAAAGGCCCGCTCGTGGACAGAGGCCACAGGGCTCCCCCCCCCCCCCCCGCCCAGCCACGCCGAGCCCACCTTGTGCATGAACACAAAGGCCCGCTCGTGGACAGAGGCCACGGGGCTCCCCCCCCCCCCCCGCCCAGCCACGCCGAGCCCACCTTGTGATGAACACAAAGGCCCACTCGTGGACAGAGGCCACAGGGCTCCCCCCCCCACCCCGCCCAGCCACGCCGAGCCCACCTTGTGCATGAACACAAAGGCCCGCTCGTGGCAGTTGTTGACGTCTTCGTAGGCGGGGTCGGTCACACAGCGATGCTTCACCTGCGCCCGCCGCGCCTTCAAGTAGCGGTACCAGAGCTTGTAGCTGGGGAACGAGGGTCAGATGCTGACGGGTTGGCGTCAACAACCCTCACCCTGCCCCAGGGGACAAGGGAGGGGTGACCTGTCTCAACAATACAGGGGGCACGGACTGAGGTATCAGGGCATGAATAGAGCGGCTGCCTGGGAGCCACCTGCCAGTTCTGTCGAGACTGGACCGGGAGGGGTGGGGGCGGGTGGGCAGGGGCCCCACCTGCAGGGCAGCAGCTTGAGCGCCCGCTCGTACAGCTGGTTCAGCCTGGGCTTCGGGGCACCCTGTTTGAACTCGATGTAGCGCAGCCAGCATTTGACAGAGAACTGGTTCCGCATGATCTCCTCCTCGTAGGGGAGGTCTTCTTCCTCCTATAGGGGCCGGGAGGAAGGGAGACCTGCCCTCAGAGCCGGGAAGCAGCGCCACCCCCCAGCCCACCGTCCGAGCCAGGTCATCACACACCCAGACTCCTCAGACCGCCGGGCTTCCAGACATAACCCTGTCACCAGGACTCGAGTCCTCCAAATCCCGCCACCCACCCTCTGTCCCGGGTCACCAAGACACCAGGGCCCTGGTCTACACGTCGGGCTTCTGAGCTGCACGGGACAGTATCTCCTCACCGCACGCCTCTCCCCAAACGCCAGGTGCTTAGACTCTCGCACCTGACCCCATCTCCACCTCGGCCACGGGAATTGTCAGGTGCAGCTGCTAAGTCATCGGCCCACAGCCAGCGTCTAGCTCAGCTCTGCCCCAGAACCTGGGAGCTAGGTCTTTATTTCAGAAAGTACGGGCCAGACACGGAGCCCCTAGCCCTGGACACCGAGAATCTCGGGGTGATGCCAGGCCTCTACTCGGACAGCAAGACTTCCGCCCGATAAGCTCCACATCGCAGGGTTCCCCTAGCTAGGGCAACAAACCGTCACCCCAGAAATCAGAGCCCTGGCCTGGCCACCAACTCTTTACTTTTCAAGGCCCATTTGGGCGAATCCTCCTCCCGTTTCCCGTGCGCCATTTCCGCCTCCAACCCGAGACGCCAGGCCCTTAACCTCCACAACAGTTCTTTACTCAGGCCACCCGGGCTCCGGTCGCGACTCCGGAGCTCTACTCCTGGCCAGCCCAAGACAGACATCACTAGCCGGCCTCTGGCCCGTTAGGGTCCCCTAGCCTTTGCGTTCCCAGTTTTGGCCTAAGTCCCCTGGGCGGCCATGCCCCGATACCTCAAGACATTCGGGTGCATATATCCCTATAGGGGCCACCCCTACCCCAACGCGGACTCACAAAGACAAGATCCGGCCGCTCGGGCCGTGAGATGCGCGCCATCACCACCATTTTCCTAGCTGTCCAGGTAGAAGCGAGAGTCGCGCACTTATGACGTCTCCTAAGAAAAGTCCCGCCCCTCGAGCCAGACCCATTTTCTATTGGCTGAACGCTCCTCGACAGCGCGGCCCTCGGTGTTGACTTCCGTTTAGACGCCGCCAGTGACCGGAAGTCGAGTGGAGGCGCCTGAAGATTACGACATCCTGGAGCTCATTGACCAATCAGCATCAGCAGTGTATTCCGCGAATCACCAGTGAGCTGCGGCCTTGCTGGAGAGTCGGCTGTGGGCGGAAGTGGCTTTATAGACCTGGAGAAACGGCGATGGGGGTGAAGCTGGAGGTGTTTCGGGTCAGTGAGCACAGGTGTGGGCTGGGAGGCTGCGTCGGGATTGCTGCGATAAAGGGGGAGCTACGGGGAGGAGGTGCCCTGGGAAGGAAGCTCTCGAGACTGGAAAGGCCTTTACGTTCGGAAACCCAGAGGAGGGGGCGGCTAGGTTGAGGGGCTCGGAGTGGGGCGCCCGGGTTGGGGGCTTTGAGAGCCTTGATCTCGTAGGGACTGGTGAGCCCAGGAAGGGGGCTGCAAGAAGGAAAATTCCAGATCCTGAGGGGACTCTTGGGCTCGTGGTGGGCGTGTTGTGGCTCCGATTGGGTGACCCTAGTAGTCTGAGGGCAGGAAGCGTGCGGAGAGGCCTCCGGGGGTTTCGGGTGCTCCAGGTGTCCGAATGAGCGGGGTGGGTGATGAGGTCTCGAGGGGCTGCCTTTGACTGTCATAGGAGCAGCCGCGGCGCTAGGACCACTTGCGTGTGTGCCTGTGCGTCGCGCATGCGTGTCTTCGACTCGCAGCCTGGAGGGGGCGGTCAGGGATAAGGACTCTGGGGTGATGGGGGCGAGGCTTTAAGGGGGGAGGCTTCTGCACCCTTGGTGGCGATTTTGGAGCTCCTGGGCTGGGCAGGGGGTGGGCCGTCCGTCCTCAGCCACGCTGCGTGTGCCCGGGGGGTGGTAGTAGCCATCCCAGCTTCTGCTCACCCGCCCACCCCCAACTCTGCAGATGACGCTGTACCTCACGTTCCCCGTGGCAATGTTCTGGATTTCCAATCAGGCCAACTGGTTCGAGGACTATGTCGTGCAGCGCAAGGTGGGCACCCGCAAGAGTGCTCACGGGTCAGCATGCCCCGGGGTCGGGGGAGGGGATGGGGCAGGAACCTACCGGGGACCCGTGTCAGCCTCTCTTGGTTCGGCACTGCCCTGAGCGCGGGGCTGGGGAAGCTCCTGGCCCGCGCCCTTGCCTGTGACTTTGTCCCCACAGAGAGAGCTGTGGCCACCGGAGAAGGAGGGCCAGGTAAGCGAGCTATCCCCCTCCCCCAGGGTGGCCCTGGCTGTGATGGTGGGGGTGGGGTGGTCCCCACTGGACATGGAAGCCGTGGCCTGAGGAAGTAGGGGAGAAGATGGTGGGAGAGGGGCCTGCGTCCCGAGCCGTGTGCCCACCTGCTTCCCCACCCCCAGCGCCAGGAACTCGAAGAATTCAAAGAGAGGATCCGGAAGCAGCGGGAGGAGAAGCTGCTTCGCGCCGCCCGGCAGGGCTCCTGAGGCCGCCCCTCCACCCCACAGAATAACACAAACTCAGTTCCGCGTTCTGCTCGCACAAGTGTTTTATTGCGGGCCTCAGGGCCTGGGGGTGCCAGGACAGCTCAGGGGGCTTGTGTCTGGGGCTGGGGGCTGCTGTTCCTGCGGAAGCTCAGAGCACTCGGGTCCTGAGGGGTGAGCAGCGGTTGGGGGCTCAGGGTCCCAGCTCGTTTCTGCACGCCGTCCTGTGTGTGGATGAAGAGGGGGAAGGCGGTGTAGGGGGAGGTCAGAGCCAAGGGCAATGCAGCGGGCGCGCAAACATGGAAGAAAGGTTGCAGGCAGGAACCCACCTCCCAGTGCACGACCACCCTTCTGCCCCTGTGAGCGCTTTTCTGTTGCCCGCCCTTGAGGGTGGTATTTGGGGCTCTCTCCAGGGTCCTGCTCAGAACCCAGGCTGTGCATGAGTGGGGACCTGCAACACTCAAGTGCATCCCAAGTGCATCCTGTGTCCTCCCCCCCACCCCCCAGCCTCTCCGAAAACCCTCAGACTCGGGCATGACCTAGGCCCCCGTCCTGACCCTGTCCGAACCTTAGCCGGGCAGATGAGGGACACCATCAGGACATCACCCACCTTGGGGCCCACGGGCTGGAAGCCAGGCAGGGCACTGATTGTCACACGCTGGTCATCCATGCGGCGGCCCTGGGTGCTGGCCAGCATGTCCATGAGACTGTCCATCTCGGGTGTGGGGCTGCCCTCTGCGGGCAGCAGGGCTGCATGGGGGTGGACACACATGCCAACTCTAGAGGACACAGCCCACCCCCACACCCCTGTCTGCACCCCCAGACTGCACCCCAGGCCCACACTCACGGCTCTCGGGGGCCTGGCTGGGCCCAGCCTGCAGCGAGCAACGCTGCTCCTCCATGCGGTCGCCCTGCACGTGGCTCAGCAGGTTGAAGAAGCCCTCCTGGTCCGGGGAGCCCGCCTGGGGACACACACACGCTCAGTCCAGTGGGCCCCTCGGCCCGGAGCCCGCGCACAGGGCCCACCTCCCCTCTCCCTCAGCGCTCACCATGGTCCCTGCCGATGTGCTGCTCAGCGGAGCTGCTCCAAATGAGACAGGAGCCTCCTGCCCAGACCCAGGCCCCGCCCCGGGGGCCCCAGCCGGCAGCCACTTCACGTGGTGCCAACAACCCCAAGGGACAGGCCGGCAGGGCTGGTGGCCCCCTGTCCTAGATTGGGGCTTGACTGGAGGACAGCCTGCAGGCTGGTACAGGAATCTGGGGAACTGGACCCAGGGGCCGCCCCAAAGTGCCAGCACCCTCCCCCCTGCTCCTGGGGTCAGCACAGGGGCCCTGCCCTCTTTCACGGGGCCATGGTCGGGCCCTTGGACCCTCATGTCCACCAGCACCTTCCCACAGCAGCAACTGGGTCAGGGGTCCCAGGAGGACCGTCTCTTTAATTAGATGTCCTACAAATTAATTAGTCCTGTCAATCATAGGCTCTGAGACCTTGAGGGGTGGGGGTGGGGCCCCTTACCTTGGTGAGGGGGGCTGACCCTCCCTCCTCTGCCTTCTCGTCCTGCTCCATCACCGTACCCCTCCCCTGGACTCTGTCCACCTTTTCCACTGGCCTCTGCCCGCACCCCACACCAGACAGGGCCTTTTAAACGACCGTGGCATGGGGGTGGGCGGGCGCCCCCTCCAGCCCCAAATCCCCAGCTCATATCCCATCTGCTCCCACCCAAGCTTAAGCCCCATAAAGATGATCCAGATAATTGTCCACCCCGGACAATGCCGGGTCTCGCGGGCGGCAGGAGGCAGGGCCACCTGGACTCCACAGACTCCCAGGTGGGGTATCCCCACAGCTGGGGAACACAGGCCGCCGGTGGGAACCATGGCATGATGTCCCCGCTCCAGCCAGCCAGCTCCCCCACCGTACCTGTGGCCTTGTTCCTGGCCAGGGGTGGGGAAAGACGAAGCCAAAGCCTTCCCACCCCCCTGACCCTCAGGAACCACCGGCCAGCCTGGCTCCCACGGTGCCTGATTCCCAGGGGTCTCCTGGCCACCCTCCCCTCTACTCACTGACCTTGGGGTCTGGGTGCCTACTCCAGCTTCCAGAACAACTAAGTCTGGGATTTGCTGTCACCCAGCTACCCACATGGCAAGCTGAGCCGTCTCCTCTGGTTCATCGCTCGCTCCAAGAGTCGAGGGGTGCCAGTCTCTGCCCTGCCCTCCGATCCCAGCGGCAGCTTCCCCTCAGAGCCCTAGGAGGGGTGCCCCTCCCCAAGATGCCTTTCTCCAAACCAGTGGCAGTTTCTTTCCAGGAAAAAACAGGCTGTGTTATCACTGCACCTGCTCCCATCCAGCTCCCAAGTTCTTTTTTAAAAAATTGATTTTTATTTGAAAGGATGAGAGAGAGATCTCCCATCTGCCTGTTCATTCTCCCAAGTGCCCACAACAGCTAGGGCTGAGCCAGCCTGAAGCCAGGAGCTTGGAACTCCATCTGGGTCTCTCACGTAGGTGGCAGGGACTCCAAATATTGGAGCCATCATCTGCTGCCTCCCGTTGTGCACATTAGCAGGAAGCTGGAATCCGGAGTGGAGCTGGACTTGAACCCAGGCCCTCTGATACAGGATGTGAGCACCCCAAGTGGGGTCTTAACCATTGCACCCTCGGCCACACCAGGTGCCAAGATTGTTTTTATTTATTTATTTGAAAGGCAGAGAGTTATCTTCATCTGTGGATTCATTCCCTGCAACGGCTAGGGCTGGGCCAGGCTAAAGACAGAGCCAGGGACTCCACCCAGGTCTTCCACATGGGCAGCAAGGACCAAGTACTTGAACCGTGATCTGCTGCCTCCCAAGCGCTCCTCAGTAGGAACCTGGGGGGCTGGTGCTGTGGTGTAGCAGGTTAGCTCCAGTTTGAGTCCCAGCTGCTCCACCTCCAATCCAGCTCCCCGCTATGAGCCAGGGAAAGCAGCAGAGGATGGCCCAAAAGCTTGGGCCCCTGTGCCTGCGTGGGAGGCCCAGATGAAGCTTCTGACTTTTTTTAAGATTTATTTGAAAGGCAGAGTTAGAGAGAAAGAGAGAGAATCTCCTATCTGCTGGTTTGTTCCTTAAATGGCCAAAATGGCTGAGGCTGGGCCAGGTCAAAGCCAGAAGTCAGGTGCTTCATCTGGGTCTCCCTTGTGCGTGCAAGGGCCCAAGCACTTGGGCCATCCTCTGTTGCTATCCGGGGTGCATTAGCAGGGAGCTATATCAGAAGTAGAGCAACCGGGACTTGAACCAGCATGCATATGGGATGTCAGCACTGCAGGTGGGGACTTACCCTTCTATGTTACAGCGCTAGCCCCATAAATAAATCTTAAAAAAAAAAAAAAAAGAAAAAGCAGGGACCTGGATTGGAAAGCAAGCAACCAGGTCTCCAGCTGACACTCTGGTATAGGATGCAAGTGTCCCAAGTGGCAGCTTAACCCACGGCACCACAATACCTACCCCAGGTCCCAGTGGTGACCTGGGGTGATGCCAGTGTGATGATCCTGGGCCTCGGTGGATGGACCCACCTGGGGGCTGCCGGCACCAAGTGCTCTGCTTATCCACAGAGAGGGCATCTACGGATCTCCCCAGCTACAGATGGAAAATAGCCAGGATCGAAATGGCAGCTGAACCGAGTGCATGCAGGCTTTTCTTCTTGTCACTGTGCCCTACACAACGCAGCGAAACAGCTCTGCACCTGGCATGGCACTGGGTTAGGGATCGCAAGTCCGCTGGAGATGACGCAAAGTCCCCCGGATCTCGTCTGCGGGTTCTGTGCAAACACGGCACTATTCTCTAGAAGGGAGCTAGGCATCTGCAGGCTTTGGCATCTGAAGGGGTCCTGGGACCACAAACCAGGTGGCCCAAAGCCACACAGATTTCCTGTCTCGGCTCCAAAGGCCAGAAATCCGAGGCCAAGGCACGCTCCCTCGGAAACCCGTGGACTGCAGGATGGCCCTCCCCAGCTCCCGTGGCGCCTGGAGGTCCTTGAAGTGCCTGCAGCACTTCCGCCTCCGCCAGCGTGGTCACCTGGCCTTCTCCCCGTGTGTCCGCGTCCTCATCCTACGTGGACAGCAGTCATATTGGATTAGGGACTCGCCCTACTCTCGGATGACCTCATATTAAATAACGGCATCTGTGACAGCCCTGTTTCCAAACAAGGCCACGTTCTGAGCCACTGGGGATTAGGGCTTGGATATAGTCTTCTTCCCCTGCCCCCCATAACTATGGAAGCCCCTGGTCACCCCCAGTATAGTCGGGGCCTGTGTGTGTGTGAGGGCGGTGGCAGGCCCTGTAGGCAGCCCCTGGGGGTCAGGCGGAGAAGCTGGGGTGGTCCCAGCTCCACACGTTGCCCCTGTGATCTGCCCTCACCTCCCAGGATCTGGAGGGGTTTCCTGTGGCCCCCTGTGCTGTGGTTATGGGTGGACAACAGTAAATACACTCAGAGCCATCGGCTTGCACAGTTCTGGTGGGTGAATTAGAGCTGAAGATTGCTGTTGAGGGAGGAAGAGCCGAGACGCCTGCCTAGAGCGGCCGACCATCCTGGCTCTCCTGAGTGTCAGCTTCTAGCACTGCAAGTCCCACGTCCTGAGAAATGCCTCCATCCCAGCCAAACTGGGACGGGTTGGAGCACCTTGTCCATACGGGCACTGGTTCATGTCCCGGCCACTCCACTTCTGATCCAGCTTCCTGCTAATGGCTGGGGAAAGCAGTGGGGGACGGTCCAAGTACTCGGGCCCCTGTGCTCATGTGGAAGACCAAGAGGAAGCTCTTGACTCCTGGCTTTGCCTGAACCAACCCTGGCTGTTGTGGCCATCTGGGGAGTGAACCTGGGGATGGAAGATTCTCTCACTGTCTTTTTCAGAATCTCTCTCTGTTACTCTAACTTCCAAATAATAACAATTTTTTAAAAGTCTGACTCTTGCTGCCCCCATGTCCCCTTTCTGCCCCATTGCCCACCTTCCCCTCCCTGCGCAGCCTCCTCACTGCCCCTCCAGGCTCACCCCCCCACACACACCTACCTACCTGGGTAGCTCAGGGGTGCTTCTTGATGCCATTCAGAGGTAAGACTAAAGACCACCCCAACACGTGGCACTTTCTATCCCATGACCACTTATGAAGATACTATAGAAAGTCTGCAGAAAGATGGAATTAGGCTGGCACTGCGGCTCAATAGGCTAATCCTCCGCCTGTGGTGCTGGCACCCCGGGTTCTAGTCCATGTCAGGGCGCCGGATTCTATCCTGGTTGCCCCTCTTCCAGGCCAGCTCTCTGCTGTGGCCCCGGGAGTGCAGTGGAGGATGGCCCAAGTGCTTGGGCCCTGCACCCGCATGGGAGACCAGGAGAAGCACCTGGCTCCTGCCTTCAGATCAGCGCGGTGCACCGGCCACAGTGCGCAGGCCACAGCAGCCATTGGAGGGTGAACCAACAGTCTCTCTCTCTCTCTCTCTCACTGTCCACTCTGCCTGTCCAAAAAAAAAAAAAAAAAAAAAAAAAAAAAAAGATGAAATTAAAGACAAGTTTATTTTGGTGCAAAAAATTTTTTAAAAATCTGTGCACCGTTTTTCTGTAATATACATTTCCCATGAATCGTATGAAAACCCTTTGTGCGTATGGATTTCCAGCTTTTTTTTGCACTAAGAGAAATGTATCTTTTAATGACATTTTCCATGTTGTTTTTTTAAAGTACGCTTGTATTTGCAAATGACACACACACACACACACACACACACGAGAGAGAGGGACCAGAGTTGTGGTGTGTAGCGGGTCAAGCTGCCACCTGTGATGCCAGCGTCCCATGTGGGCGTCGGTTCGTGTCCGGACTGCTCCACTTCCAAACCAGCTCCCTGCTAAGGGCCTGGGAAAAGCAGTGGGTGATGGCCCAAGTGCTTCCTCTCCTGCCACCCACGTGGGAGACCCGGATTAAGGTCCCAGCTTTGGCCAGGCCAAAGTCAGGAGCCTCTCACGTGGGAGGCAGGTGCCCTGAGCCGTCCTCCGGGCTGCGTTCCAGGAACCGCAGGGAGCTGGAGCCAGGCGCTGTGATGTGTGGCCCAGGCCTCAGGGGGCACAGAGAACCCTGCGACAGGGGAGGAGCATGCGGGGGTTACTGTGTCCGCGGCGACTCGGCACGCGGCTGCGTGAGCGCGCTTACCTCGCCACCCTCCGCGGGACTCTGCGTCCCCGCCCGCAGGGCACACCGGAGGGGGCGGGGCCAGGTGCTGGGGGCGGGGCCCACGTGGATGACGCGGGGGCCACGCCCCCACCTTGGACAGACCCGGAAGCGGCCGCTGAGCTCCTGGGGGGAAGATGGCGCCCTCAGGGCTGAAGGCGGTGGTGGGGGAAAGTGAGTGCCTCCCCCGGGCGGCGATCTGGGGGTCCCTTGGGGGAGGGGAGATCCGGAGGCTCACGGACTTGGGGACCCCGAGACCCCAGGCCCCCGGCGGCGAGGAGCTGGGGGCTTGGACTGGGCAGCCAGCCGAGCACCTGACCCTCGAGTGGGCGGACGGGGACTTGGCCCCGGCTGGACACCCCAGCTCTCTGGGGCCCGAGCAGAGGTGTAGGGAGTGGTGTGGGTCGGGAGCGTTCCGGGGTGCCCCGGAGGAGCGTACAGCCGGACCCCTCCCAGAGCTCCCTGGGCGAAGTTGGAGGCTGGACTCTTGGGGGCGCCTGCGGACGACCCCGGGTGCTGGGAGCGCTTAGGGGGGCGTGTCCAGGTCCCAGGGGGTGAGGCTGGGGACCTCCTCCCCTACAGGGCCCTTGCAGCGTGAGGACCCAGGCGCCCCGGGGTTCTTGGAAAGGGTGGAGGTCGCCGCCTCCCCCACCTCGGGTAGTTCCGGCCTCCGCGGTTCCTTCCGCCCAGCCTGCCCTGATAACAGTGGGCATGACTCTGGCCAGGGCGGGGCCCCCATATTCCTTCTCCAAACTCCGGGCGGGGCGGACTGACCGGAACCCCCAGCACTGCCGTTTAATGGGGAAAACCAGGGATTCCGTTTTACAGGGGAGGAAGCTAAGGCCGGAGCGGGGGCAGAGCTGGGAACCAGGGAGGGGTCCTGATGTAGGCGCTGTGGGTGTGGCAGGACGGGGAAGGTTAGCGGGGGCAGGGGGCACACTTTCCACTTAGCCCTGCAACTCTGACGCATCCATGGGGCGGACGCTTCTGCCCCTAAGCACCCTAGCAGCAGGCAGGCACCCAGGGTGTGTGGGTGTTACCGTCCTCACAGAACTCCAGCTTTCTTTATGAGTAGGGGGCGGGTGGTGGTGCCAGGAGCCACCTCCCAGGGTTGAGGGGAAGGCTGACTGGGAGTTAAGCCAGTTCCAAAGCCAAGGACGTGGCCCCCTTCCGTCTGCAGAGATTCTGAGTGGCGTCATTCGGAGCGTGAAGAAGGATGGGGAGTGGAAGGTAGGGGTGAGGGGCCTGGGCACGCCCCCTTGGTACTCAGAGGCAGCCCCTTGTCCGGTCCCTTATGAAGGACCCTGAATGTGGGACCCCCTGCGAATCCCCCCGGGAGGCCGTTGTTCTGGGAGGGCTGGGGGTGAGGAGGGGAATCGGGTGGGCGGGCCCTGAGTCCTTGTGCCCAGCCAGCCCTTGAGACCGTTGGTTCTGCCCGCTGCCTCCCCCCTGCCTGTCTGTCCACCTGTCCATCTCCGGGCAGGTGCTCATCATGGACCACCCAAGCATGCGCATCTTGTCTTCCTGTTGCAAAATGTCAGACATCCTGGCTGAGGGCATCACCAGTGAGTGGACCCTGAATGTGGGAGCCCCGGGGGGTGCAGCCCATGAGTGAGCCCAGGATCCACTCCAGTTGTCCAGAAAGCCCATGTACGCGGCTCTGCCTGCACGGACAGCCGGAGCTTGTGAGCGAGTGTGGGGGCCCCTGGCTGTGCAGCCCCAGTGGGTGGAGCCCTGTGCAGGATTCCCAGGGTGGACTCTGAATAAGACCCCCTGGAGTGCCACCCCTGCCCGCGTAGCCCTTAGCTAGATGACCCCTAGGTTATACCTCCTGTTTGGGAACCTCAGGGAGCACAGCCCCTCTAAGTATCAGACTCCCCAAGCCTGAGACTCCCTACGCACCCCTGCCCCGTGCCGCCCGTGTGTCCCTTCCTGTCTCTCCTAGTTGTTGAGGACATCAACAAGCGGAGAGAACCCATCCCCAGCCTGGAGGCCATTTATTTGTTGAGCCCCACGGAGAAGGTGCCCGCACCACACGAGGGAGCGTGTGCATGCAGGAGGGCATGTGTGTCGCATGCGTTGGCATGTAGTTCGCATGCACTGGTGTGCAGATTGCATGTATCGGCCGGCAGGTTGCCTGTGCTGTGTGCCTGCATTGGCGTGCGTGTGCGCACACCTGTGTGAGTGTGTGTGTGCCCCTGTGCATGAATGAGCAGTGGCTGGGAGGCCCTGGCAGAGAGACACATCCCAGGGCCAGGCCTGAAGCGCGGTCTCCATTCTGCAGTCGGTTCAGGCCTTGATCGCAGACTTCCGGGGGACCCCGACCTTCACTTACAAAGCAGCACACATCTTCTTCACCGACAGTGAGTGGGGGGAGACGGGGGCGCGGGGGCCTGGGAAGAGAGGGTGCAGCGGGCTGCTCTAGTCTGACACCCCCTTCCTGCTTGCCCACCCCAGCCTGCCCCGAGCCCCTGTTCAGTGAGCTGGGCCGCTCTCGCCTGGCAAAGGTGGTGAAGACGTTGAAAGAGATCCACCTGGCCTTTCTCCCCTACGAGGCCCAGGTACAGCCCAAGCCGGTCCCCCAGAGGGGTGGGGTTGGTGACCGAGCGTCCCAGGCTCCCGAGTCACGGATTTGAGCACAAGGAGACAGTCGCCCGTGCTGAGGCAGTGGGGGGGCCCTAGTGGACTCCTGGAGTTCTGTCCCCATTGGGCGGCTGGGGGGAGGGGGACAGGCAGGGGCAGTATAGAAGGCACCTCAAGTTTGTCCCACCCACGGGGGAGCAGGCTGGGATTTCTCCACCCACCCTTGCAGATACTGGCGAGGGGCTGCCCTGAGACCCTGCAGCAGGCTCCAGAGCCCAGCGAAGCCCCCAGACTGCACGCAGGTGCTGGGAGCTGGGTGGGTGTGCACCTGCAGCGGTCACCGTGACGCTTGTGTCCCCCAGGTGTTCTCCCTGGACGCCCCCCACAGCACCTACAACCTCTACTGCCCCTTCCGGGCAGCGGAGCGGACACGGCAGCTGGAAGCACTGGCCCAGCAGATCGCCACGCTCTGCGCCACGCTGCAGGAGTACCCGGCCATCCGCTACCGCAAGTGGGGCCCCAGCCCGGCCCCCTCCCCGTGCTGCCCCCTGAAGCTGTCCACTGACCCCACCCTGGCCCCCGACTCCCCTCCTTGACCTCAGTCAGGGCCAGGCCCTGACGCCCCTCGTGTCTCTGACCGCTCACCCTAGGGGCCCGGAGGACACGGCGCAGCTGGCCCACGCCGTGCTGGCTAAGCTGAACGCCTTCAAGGCAGACACGCCCAGCCTGGGCGAGGTGAGGGCAGTGCCGGGGCCAGAGGGTGAGGTTGGGCCGGGGGTGGGGCACAGTCAGCGTCCTCACCGCTGGCTGCCCCCAGGGCCCCGAGAAAACCCGCTCACAGCTGCTGATCCTAGACCGGGCCACAGACCCCGTGTCCCCGCTGCTGCACGAGCTCACCTTCCAGGCCATGGCCTACGACCTGCTGGACATCCAGCAAGACACGTACAGGTGGGTGCACCAGGGCCCCGCCGCCCTCTCCTGCTGCTCCTCAGCGCAGGCCCTGGGACCCCGCCCGCCTCCTCCCCAGGTACGAGACCACGGGGCTGAGCGAGGCCAGGGAGAAGGCGGTGCTGCTGGACGAGGACGATGACCTGTGGGTGGAGCTCCGCCACATGCACATTGCCGACGTGTCCAAGTGCGTGCCCAGCCCCAACCCGGGGGTCCCTGTGCGAGCCACGCCCTCCAGCCTCGCCCCTCACCTCAGGGACCCGCCACAGCCCCCAGCCTCACGCTGCCCCTGCACCCTCCCTTGTACCCCCACGGCCAGGAAGGTCACGGAACTCCTGAAGACGTTCTGTGAGAGCAAGAGGATGACCACCGACAAGGTAGGGGCGCGCCTGGGGTCCCCAGGGATGGGCGCTGGAGGAAAGCCCCTCCCCAGCGGGGGGCGGGCCTCAGCCCGGGCTCACACCCGCCTCCTGCTCGCTCCCACCCCGCCCAGGCCAACATCAAAGACCTGTCCCACATCCTGAAAAAGATGCCGCAGTACCAGAAGGAGCTGAACAAGGTGGGCCCAGGTGCGGGGTAGGGCGGGGTGGGCGCGGCCACCTTGGCCCCACGCTCTGCCTGGCTGTGTGCCTGGACTCGGCACCCCACCCCGCAGTATTCCACGCACCTGCACTTGGCGGACGACTGCCTGAAGCGCTTCAAGGGCTCCGTGGAGAAGCTGTGCAGTGTGGAGCAGGTGAGGGCGGAGGGCGAGGCCTAGCACAGGGGCGGAGCCTGCGGGGCGGGGCTCCCAGGGACGGGGGGGGGGGGGGGGGCCTTGAAGAATGGTGGGAAGATGGGTGGGGCGTCAGAGAAGGGAGGCCTGGATGAGAGGCGTGGCCTTGGAGGGGGGGTGGGGCTTCTGAGCAGTGTGGGGTGGAGGCGTGGCCTTGGAGAGGTGGGCGGACCTGGTGGAGACCTATGGGGAGACTGCCTTGGCACTGTGGGAGGAACTTGCTCTGTTGGGACGCCTCCCTGTCCCCTGTCCGCACTCAGCTGACCCCAAGTGTCCCGCAGGACCTGGCCATGGGCTCTGACGCCGAGGGGGAGAAGATCAAGGACACCATGAAGCTGATCGTGCCCGTGCTGCTGGACACGGCGGTGCCGGCCTACGACAAGATCCGGGTCCTGCTGCTCTACATCCTGCTGCGGAATGGTGGGGTCCTGGGGCTGACCCCCCATCTGTGCCTCCTCCTGGGGCTCCTCAGCTAGTTCCTGCCCCTCGGAGACCCCCACGCAGAATTCCCCCAACAGCAGGTCACTAGCCCCTGGGACGTCCCGGGACAGGACAGGCGCCCAGCAGAGGCCTGGGACCGCCCAGCCCACGCCCCAGCACCCTTTTCCACTCCTGCAGGCGTGAGCGAAGAGAACCTGGCCAAGCTGATCCAGCACGCCAACGTGCAGGCCCACAGCAGCCTTATCCGCAACCTGGAGCAGCTAGGGGGCACCGTCACCAACCCCGGGGTACGCCACACAGTGGGCAGAGGGTGGGCCGGCACCGCCGTGCCTGTGGAGCCCGAGGCCTGGCTCCAGGGGCGGGCGGAGGGGCCACAGTCGACCTGGGAGCCCCCGGAGGCCTGGGCAGACTCCCCAGCCCCCACGAGCACCCCAAACAGCTTCCTGGGTTCAGCTTCAGGATTAGCCTCTGCTGTCTCTCTCTGGCCCTCTACACCCTACCTCCCCGATCCTGCTCCTCCAGGGGCCCACGGCCCTCTCGTGTGCTGTGTCCGGCGTCCGTCTGCCTCCTTTCTCTCTGCCCCACTTCATTTTCTTCCCTGCCATCCGTGTCCCTGCTTGCTCTCTCTGCTCTGTCTCCCGTTCTCTCTCTCTCTCTCTCTCTCTGTTCCATTTCTCTGTCTCTGTCTCCACACCACTCCCCCTTCCCGATGCCAGACAAGAGCCCCGCCCTCATGGCCCCACCTCCTCCCACCCCCCACCCTGACACCCTTCCTGGCCCCCCCCCCCCCCCGCAGGGCGCAGGGCCTTCAGGCCGGCTGGAGCGCCGGGAGCGCCTGGAGCCCACCTATCAGCTGTCCCGCTGGACCCCGGTTGTCAAGGACGTGATGGAGGTACCTCGGCGGCGGGGGGGCCGCCCCCAATCCCGTCAGCGGCTCAGCCGCCCTGCTGCTCCTGGCGCTAAGCCCCCGGGGCTTAATGGAAAATCCCTCATTATGGGCATTCCCCTGGCACCGATCGGCTCTGCCGTGGGGGCACCCAAGCCTGCACCTGCAGAACAGGGTGGCATGGGGGCCCCTCGTGGAGACCCTTGCTTCCTCTCGACCCCCCACCGCCTCCTCCTTATGTGGGGGGAAGAGGGGTCAAAGGCAGCAGCAGCAGGGGCTGGGCTGGCCCCTGTGGAGTCCCAGCACCTCCTCTAGCTGTAGGCTCGGTGACCTTGGCTGCCGCCGCCTCCCGTGCACCATGGGGGCTTGGGGGGCTCAGCCACCACATTCCCAGGGGGCAGGAGGTGCGGATGATGGGTCCCGTCTCCTGGGATCTTGACCCCTGCACACACTGGGGTGGGGGGGATCCAGCTTTGGGCCCCCTCACCTGAGCTGTTCTCTTAAGCATCCCCTGCCCCGGCCACCCAGGACGCCGTGGAGGACCGGCTGGACCGCAGGCTCTGGCCCTTCGTGTCTGACCCTGCACCTACGCCCAGCTCCCAGGCCGCCGTCAGGTGAGGGCGCTGGGGATGCCCAGGGTCAGGGCTGTGTGGGCGGGGTCTCTGTCTGGCCTGACCCCTGCCCCCTCCCCGCACAGCGCCCGCTTCGGCCACTGGCACAAGAACAAGGCGGGCGTGGAGGCTCGGGCCGGGCCCCGGCTGATCGTGTACATTGTGGGTGGCGTGGCCATGTCAGAGATGAGGGCCGCCTACGAGGTGACCCGGGCCACCGAGGGCAAGTGGGAGGTGCTTATCGGTGAGTGGCGGGGCCGGGGGTCCCTGGGGGGCTGGAACCCCATGTTCCCCAGTCTCTGGACTCCTGAGTCTTCAGCAGGTCAGGGCCTGGTTTGCCCAGGGCAGGGCTCAGCCCCCTCCCTGCCAGCCAGGATCCTGGCCAGGGGGAGTCTCAGGGCAGAAGCGGCATCCCCACACCTGCAACCCCCATGCTCCCGCCCAGGCTCCTCCCACATCCTCACCCCTACCCGCTTCCTGGACGACCTCAAGATGCTGGACCAGAAGCTGGAGGACGTGCCCCTGCCGTGACCGGGACCCTGACCCTGACCCTGACCCTGTCCAGAAAAATAAAATCTTCCCCGCTCTCTGCCAGACAGCGCCCACCTCACTTTCTTCCCAGAGAGCCCCTGGGAGCTGTGCTGCCCCCCCACACACACACCTGTGCCACAGGCCGCCCCAAGCCCTGTCGTCCTGCCAGAAGCTTTCCCCGGCCCCCAAGGCCACCCTCAGCCCTCGTGGAGCCCAGAACCTGGGCTCTGGTTTTAATCTTGTGTTTGAGGTTTGCCAGCTGTGCGGCCCTGGCCTCCACCTTGCTGGGTTCCCCCGACCCCCGTCCAGGGGACAGAGGGCGACCAAGGTGGCGTGGGAAAGCTGAAGGCGTGGAGGTCCCTGCATTGGCCCTGGAATTGTTACTGGAGTGGGCAGCTGGCACAGCACGCTCGCCGCAGCTTGGCACACACGCAGCCCCTATCCGAGCCTTCGGTTTGAGTCCTGCCTCCGCTTCCAGTTCCCGCCCCCTGCGAATGCACCTGGGAGGCAGCAGCTGATGGCTCAGGGACTGGGGGCCCTGCCACCTCCTAGGAGACCCAAGTTGAGTGCCCAGGTCCCAGCTTTGACCTGGCTGTTGTGGGCATTCGGGGAGTGGACCAATGGACAGAAGATCTCTCTCCCCCTACCTTTCACACACATACATAAAATGATTACGAATAAGCCTTGCTCCTCACCCCTTCCCCACCTGTCTCCCCACGTGTCTCAACACGGGGTTGTCTCTAGTTCCCGGAATCAGCATCAGCTTCGGGGCGAGGGTGGGCACACAGTGGACCCCTCCCCAGCCCCCAGGGCATTCGCAGGGGCTCCCGGCTGCAGGATTCATCAGTGCCTTGATTTCACTTGGGCCGTCCTCCACGGCTTTCCCAGGCCATCAGCAGGGAGCCAGATTGGAAATGGAGCAGCCGGGACTTGAACCGGCGCCCACATGGGATGCAGGCGTCACAGGCAGTAGCTTTCACCTGCTGTGCCACAGCGCTGAGCCAGCCCCTCACCAGCACCTTTAACAGGTGTATCTGCCGGGGGCTGCGGTGACCTGGCCGGCATTGAGGGTCTTGTGTCTGGAGGCTGAAGCCCAAGATCAAGGTGCTGGCAGGGCTGGCTGCTTCTCAGGTGGCCTCTGCGTGGCCTGCAGGTGCCTTGGGCTGTGTGTGTGTCCCAGGCCATCTTAGACCTAGAACCCACCCTGGTGGCTTCTCTTTAAAGACCCTGTCTCCAAACGCAGCCACATTCTGAGAAGAGGGGCTGGGAATTTGGGGGGGAAGACTTAGCCCCCAGCTAAAATGAGGTAGGAATCTCAGCGCGAGACGGCTGAGGACGCTTCCCACTGGGGCACCAAGGCACAAGCAGGCAGCTAATAGGCCTGGATGTGTGGGGGGGGGGGGCAGGGGCATGGGATCCCAGAGAACACCCTGATCTGCCCTGCCTGGGAGCAGTCTGGGAAGGCTTCCTGGAGGAGGTGACCTTGGAGTGTTGAATGAAAAAGGAAAAGGATCAGGGAAGAGAGGTGGGGAGCAGAGTAGTGGCAAAGTCAAGAACTGGGAATGGAGGCCCCAGAGCTGGGGAGGGGTGGACCAGGGCGAGGATTCAGGGAGTTCCCAGGACATCCGGGCAGGAAAACAGCACCCGTGGTGAGGCTGGTGGGGGCCTGAGCGAAGCCCTGTCTCCGACCCAGCCACTGTCGCTAGGACGCATCGCATCCCCCCACCCCAGGACACAAAGACACAAGCAGGTGCGAAAGTGGGTCAGCACGGACCCCCGAGGCGATGCGTCCTGGATACGGACGACCTCGGGGATGCAGTTTCAAAACTTATTTTCACTTTATTTGGGGGGGGGGGGGTGTCTCCCATCCACTGGCTCACTCCCCCGATGGCCGCTGCAGTTGAAGTTGGGCCGTACGAAAGCCAAGAGCCGGGGGCGCCATCCCCGTCTCCCACCTGGGTGACAGGGGCCCAAGCGCTTGGGCCATTTCCGCTCCTTCCCAGGTGCATTAGCAGGGAGCTGGTTTCCCAGGTGGCGGCTTGTGTGTAGCCACTGCTGCACAATGGCGCCCCCAAGAGGAGGACAGCAGGGTGACCGTTGAAGATCATTACTTTTTTTAAAACTCCAGCTCCCTGCTAAGGCACACCCTGGGAGGCAGCAGGTGAGGGCTAAGGACTTAGATCCCTGCCTCCCCCACGGGTGACCTGGACGCAGCTTTGGCCTGGCCCAGCCCCGGCTGTAGTGGAGTGAACCAATAGATGACAGCTAGCACGCTCTCATTCTCGCTCTCGCTCTCTCTCGCTCTCTCTCTCTGTTGTCTGCCTTTCAAATACATTTTTAAAAAATTTTTAAGTTAAAAGTAACATGCAGAAATTTCAAAATTCTTCTGCACCAAAATTAATTTACCTTTGAACAAAGATTGACTTACTTGAAAGGCAAAGTGGCCACAACAGCCTGGGCCAGGCCAGGCTGAAGCCCAGAGCCGGGAGCTCCATCTGGGTCTCCCACGTGGGAGGCAGGGGCCCAGGCACTTGGGCCACCACCGCCGCCTCCCAGGTGCATTAGCAGGGAGCTGGGTGGGAAGCGGAGCCGCTGACGGAGCTAGCCGGTGCTCCCATCTGGGATGCCGGCATCCCAAGCAGTGGCTTAACCAGCGGAACCACAGTGCCTGCCCCTAAACTGACCATTTCCCCCCCAAACTTTCTGAGGTGCCCTCCCAAGTCCTGAAGTAGTACGAGGTGCAGGTTTGAGTTCTTGAAGTTCCCTCAATTAAAAAAAAAATACAAGAGGTGGGGCAGGCGTTGTGGCCTAATGCGTTAAGTCACCGGCTGTGATGCGTGCGTCCCACGTGAATGCTGGTTCAAATCCCGGCCACTCCACTTCCAATCCAGCTTCCTGCTAACACACCTGGGAAGGCAGCAGAAGACGGCCCAAGTGCTTGGGCCCCTGCACCCATGTGGGAGACCCAGAGGAAGCTCCTGGCTCCTCGCTCCAGCCTGGCCCAGCCCTGGCTGTTGTGGCCATTTGGGGAGTGAATCAGGGGGTGGAAGACCTCTCCGGAGCTGCCGGCTGGGCCAGGGGAGGTGGCGATGGGATGGGACAGCGGGGACCCAGGCAGCAAGGGTGGAGGCCTCCCAAGGGTGCAGAAAAGGAAGCGACGGACGTGACTCAGTCAGCCGGGGGGACGCTGTCGAGAGAGCGAACCGTGAAGAAAGAAGGCCAGAGGCCAGAGGAGGGGAGACCCAGCCATGGAGCAAGCCGGGAGCGCGCCCCACCCGTTACTGCAGAGTTGCTCAAAACCCTCCCGAGCAAGTTAGCCAACTGCTGTCAGGAACATTGTGAAAAGGAGTCTGGGGTGAGGCAATGGCCTGGTGGAGGGGGGCGAAGGCTCTGCTCCTGAAACCCCAGAGGAGGGGTCCCCAGGGCTGGGTCGGGCAGGACAAGGAAGTTGCAGCCAGGGGCCGCTCCACCCTGGGTGCCCGCAGTTCCCTTCTGAGACCCCCTCAGGGTCTCCATCACCAGGGCAGGCTCAGAAAGTTCTGGAAAGATAGCAAGAAAAGGTGCCATTGGTAAAGCCTTTATGGCGTGCAATCGAGGCCTCATCACGGCCCAGTAAGGTGGTCACTGGTAACGCTCCCATTTTACAGAGGGGGAAGCTGAGGCCAGAGGTGGTTGGCCACCTTGCTCAAGGCTTTGGCCTGGGGGCTTGAGCCCAGGAAGGGGGCTCCATCGTGGACCTTTGAATTCTGGCCCTTAGGCACCCTGGGTAAGGCAGGAAGGGGACAGCACGTCCTGGGTGGAGGGAGGAGTGGGGGTCCCGCCACGGTGTGAGTCGGGGAAAGCACTGGTTACAAGGAAGGGCTGTGAGTGGGCTTTTGCTTGGGCGCCTGCCTCCCACATCAGAGGGCCTGGGTTCTGGTCCAGGCTCCGCTCCTGACTCCAGCTCCCCGCTGAGGTGCACCCTGGGAGACAGCAGTGATGGCTCCAGTACTTGGGTCCCTGCCACTCAAGTGGGAGACCAGGATGGAGTTCCTGGCTCCCAGCTTCAGCTCCTAGTCCACACCGTTGCTGGCGTTTAGGGAGTGGACCCCTCTCAGCACACTGAGAGATCTCTCTCTGTATTTCTGTCTGTTTCTCTGGCTTTCAAATAAAGTTTTTAGGGCCTGGTGCTGTGGCACAGCAGGTAAAGCTTCAATCTGCAGTGTCAGCATCCCAGATGGGCGCCGGTTCGAGTCCCAGCTGCTCCACTTCCAATCCAGCTCTCTGCTGTGGCCTGGGAAAGCAGAAGATGGCCCAAGTCTTTGAGCCCCAGAAACCATATGGGAGACCTGGAAGAAGCTCCTGGCTTTGGATTGGCACAGTTCCGGCCACTGTGGCCAACTGGGGCGTGAACCAGCGGATGGAATTCTCATTCTCTCTGTCTCTCTCTCTGCCTCTCTGTAACTTTTTCAAATAAATAAACATTTTAAAAAAATAGATACTGTACACCAATGTTCACAACAACCAAAAGGTAGAAACAATCCAAATGTCTATCAGTGAACGGATAAAGAAAATGTGTATATCTATGAAAATGGAAAATTACTCAGCCTTCAAAAAGGAGTGGCATTCCAACACGCTACAGCACAGATAAACCTTGACAACATGCTCAGCGAAATCAGCCATTCACAAAGGACAAGCGCTGTGTTCTGTCACTCACAGGAGGTCCCCAGGGCCATTGGAACCACAGACAGGAAGTGAAAGAGGGATGGGGGAGCTGCGGTTTGTTGGTGGGTGATGGGGAGTGAGTGCTGAAAGGGGACAGTTTGCATGCATCTGGGAAGATGGATGAGTTTTGGACATGCCGGTGTTTGCACAGCACTGTGAACCCACTTAATGTCACGGAGTTGGCTACAGTGGTAGATTTTCTGTTACATGTATTTCACCACACTGAACTCCCCTGCAGAGGCAGGTGCCGGCATGGATTTGAGTCCCGGCTGCTCCACTTCTGATCCAGCTTCCTGCCAATGCGCCTGGGAAAGCAGTGGAGGACGGCTCAAGTGCTTGGGCCCCTGCCACCCACACGGGAGACCCGGGTGGAGTTCCTGGCTCCTGGCTTTGGCCAGCTGTTGTGGCCATTTGAGGGAGTGAACCCTCCGTTTGGGAGGATCTCCCCCTCTCCTTCAAGAGCCAGATCGCGGCAGGTGGTAGAGCTTCCGCCCCGCTGCCCGGGGCCCCTGCAGCCTCCACAGGGCTTCCCCTTGGCCCGGACATGGAAAGGGGGGGGTTCAGGAACCAAGAGACTCATTAGCTAAGACAGGAAGTCCCACACCCTGAGACCTCAAAGATAAATACGGGCCACAGGAATCCGTGTCTCCAGTGTGACCACTGAGTGCAGCGGGAAGGTAAGTGACAGCTTGGGCCCTTGTCCCTGTGGTTCCCCACCCCCACCCGAGACCCAGCGCTGCAGATCCTGCACCCCTAGCTGGAACGGGGATGACTCCCAGGCCTGTGACCTGGTTCCCTCTCGCAGGGCCTGCATGATGAAGGCTTTCTCCCTCCTCCTCCTCCCTGCACTGGGGCTGCTGGTGTCCAGTGAGTCACTGTGTCCGGTGGATGAAGCCATCAACGAGAAGATCAAGGGCGGCACCAGCTCCCTGTGTGAGGATCCCTACACTCAACTCCATCCCCTAGAGGCCTCCCTCTGTGACCCCTGACACCGACCAGACCCCACCCCACCCCCAAACCCCAACCTCACAGCCACTCCGACCACAGGTTCACTCCAATCCCCCATTCAACCCAATCTTTAACCACGGTTCCAAACCCAACCCCATTGGTTACCCCCAAACCTCGCCTTAGTCCCAAGCCCTCAAGTCAAGCCATGGGGTCTTGGGAGGTGGCGGGCATGACGCCTGGGCCCGGATCGCCTGGTTGCCCTCTTCCTGTCCACAAACCTCCCGGGGGAGGAAGAACATGGTCTCTCACCGCACCCCGGCCCCCTCCCCTCAGTTCTTAGTGGATTGAGGAGCCTGAGCCTGGACTGCCGCACTGTCACCTCCAGGGGGGACCTGACCACCTGTCCTGGAGGTGAGTGCACCTGTCATCTAGGAGGAATGCCCCCTCCTCCAACGTCCAACCTCTATGGAGGCTCAGCCTCTACTTCCCTGGGATCCTGGTGCAGAGCCCGGGGCTGTGCCCCACACCCCCACGGGACCCCACTTCCTCAAGGCACTTAGCTGTCCAGCCTCTCGCTCCTGCTCCGTGCACGGGGAGGCTTCTCTGGCCTGCGCCTCCAGCTCCCAGACCCCCACTCCCAAGCCCTGCTGCCCCCCAGCTCCGGGGTCCCCGCAACCCTGCTGCTGCCCACAGGCTACTCCGTCACCGGCTGCACCTGTGGCTCCGCCTGCGGTTCGTGGGACGTGCGCGCCGAGACCACGTGCCACTGCCAGTGCGCGGGCATGGACTGGACCGGAGCGCGCTGCTGCCGCATCAGGACTAACGCCTGAGCCCAGCGCCCCGGGGGTGGGGGCCGGGCTGGAAATAAACCGGGAATGATGGTGATGATGAAGACGTTGGTGGTTACTTCGGAAAGATGGGGGACCGCGCGGTTACTTCAGAAAGGCGCGGCATCCATGTGGGGTCTCCAAAGAGAGCAAGGCGCATGGATGCCGGGAGGAAGAGGGGCGCTTCTGGCTTCTGTGGTGTCTCCCACGCCTTCCTCCAGCGGCGGGACCTCCCTCTCCAGTGACAAACCCCTCCCCCCCACTCATGCACGTGGGAATGTCAGTGTCACCTCTGAGGCCACTTTGTGTCACCCTCAGGTCTTGAGCTTCCCAGATTCTGTTTCCCATCTGCCCCGCCCCTCCACAAAAGTCTTCCCCCAGCATCTGGGTCAGTCTGGGTAGTGGACAGGACTGCCCCCCCCCCACCAGGGTCCCAGGCTTCCAGCAGCCCTAGGGTCACGGCGGGCCCCTGGACCATCTCTGAGCCCAGAGCCCTGAGCCCCCTCACCCCTCACTCTGCACCTGCCGGGAGGGACCTCACGAGGCCCAGGGGACACTCAGTCATGGGTGGGCAGAAATCTGCGAGGTCGTGGATCACAAGTTCACGTTTTTTGCTTGTGCAGCTGAGGTTTCAAGTTATTACTGCCGGCGGCACCCAGGGCACTTCTAGCCTGGTGAACACTGTATCCCCAGCATTTACAATAGGGCATGGCACACAGCAGGCGCTCAGCAAATGCTGAATAACCACATGTGCACACAGTAGGTGCTCAGTAAATTCCAAATAAATAACTGCTGTGCACACAATAGGTGCTCAGCAAATGCTGAATAACCACGTGTGTACACAGTAGGTGCCCAGCACATGTTTGATAAGTAACCATGGGTGTGCTTAGACATGCTCCCCGGGTGCACACACCCAGTGCACAGCCCAGGTACCACAGCCACCTGGGAACAAAACCACAGAGTGACAGCCACACAGGGACACAGGAGAGCATCATGGCACACACATGGAAAACCAGCGAGGTGCCCACGTGGGAAGAGCAGACACAAGTCACAGGCGCAAATATGCCCCACACAGACCCTTGTGCTTCCAGCTTCGAGACCCCACGCCAGCCTGCACCAGTACCTGACACCCCGGCCCCAGGTCCCCGAGGGGACACATCTAGGTGACTCGGAGTCCCGTGTCTGTCCCAGGGAATCCCAACCCAGGAGCCAGGTACCCAGCCTTGAGAGATGCAGCTACAGGTTCAGAATCTCCAGCATCCCACCTCGAATCCCCGCTCGATTGACCCAGATGAACAGGAGATAGGGTGGGGACCTGGTTTCCAGGATGTCTCCTGCCCAGCCCCAACCCATGATGACCCGGTGGCTGTGAACAGGAGTCAGAAGCCTGGCCATGGAGCCCACCCGGACTTCAACCCAGGGGTCCCCTCCCTCCTGATGCCGCTGTGGCCACAGGGGTGGGTGGGACCATTGAGCCAGGAGTGTGGCCACGGGATGGGTGTCGTGGAGCAGTGGGTTAAGCAGCCACTTGCAATGCCCACATCCCATATTAGAGTGCTGGTTTGAGTCCCGGCTGCTCTGCTTCCAATCCAGCTTCCTGCTAACGTGCCGGGGGAAAGCAGCAGTGGACGACTCAAGTGCTTGGGCTCCTGCCACTCATGTGGTAGACACAGATGGAATTTCTGGCTCCTGTCTTTGGTCCCCACTGTTGTGGCCACTTGAGAAATGAACCAGCATATAGAAACATGCTCTTTCTCTCTCTCTCTCCTCTCTGCTTTCAATCAACCTGTTTATTATTATTATTATTATTATTATTTTTGACAGAGTGGATAGAGAGAGAGAGAGAAAGGTCTTCCTTTTTGCCGTTGGTTCACCCTCCAATAGCCGCTGCGGCCGGCGCATCTCGCTGATCCGAAGCCAGGAGCCAGGTGCTTCTCCTGGTCTCCCATGCGGGTGCAGGGCCCAAGGACTTGGGCCATCCTCCACTGCCTTCCCAGGCCATAGCAGAGAGCTGGCCTGGAACAGGGGCAACCGGGATAGAATCCGGCACCCCAATCGGGACTAGAACCCGGTGTGCCAGCGCCGCAAGGCGGAGGATTAGCCTGTTAAGCCACGGCGCCGGCCTCAATCAATCTGTTTTTACAAACCCAAGTGTGGCTAGGACCAGAGAGGGTGAGTCTTGTGCCCTGTGCGTCCCTTCCCCTCGCTGATGTGTGTACTGGGGGAGACTCCCTTGTTCCCAGACCTCGGTGTGAAGGCCTCTTTGTCTCCAAGAGTCTCTTATCCATTTATGCTTCTATGCCTGGTTCCCAAGAAGGGCTTCTTCAGTCCCAGGGTAGGCATTTGGCTCAGCAGTTAAGATGCCCCTTGTGGGGTGGAGGGGGAGAGGGAGGGTTGGTGTTGTGGCACACCAGGTTAAGCCACCACCTGCAACACTGGTATCCCACTGGTTTCAGTCCTGGCTGCCCCACTCCCGATCCAGCTCCCTGTTAATGCAATGGAACTTACCTCAAATACTTGGGCCCCTGCCACCCACATGGGAGACCCAGATGAAGTCCTGGCTCCTGGCTTTGGCCTAGCCCAGCCTTGGCCATTGCAGCCATTTGGGAAGTGAACCAGGGAATGAAAGCTCTCTCTCTCTTGCTTTCTCTCTGTAGCTCCACCTTTCAAATAAATAAATAATTTTTTTTAAAAAAGATGCCACTTGGGAACCTGCATCTCATATCAGAGTGCCTGGGTTCAAGTCCCAGATCTGCTTCTGGTCCAGCTTCCTGGAACCAGGTTATGGTCCAAGTAATTGGGTTGCTGGCATCCATGTGGGAGATCCAGATAGAATTCCAGGCTCCTGGCTTTGGCCCCTGGCTATTGTGGGCATTTGGGGAGTGAACTAGCAGAGGGAAATCAATCTCTCTCTCTCTCTTTTTCTCTCTCTCTCAAAGGAATAAACAAGAGAATCCTCATTTCAAACCCATCGTCTTCCTGTCCCAGAGCAGCACCGTGGGTAGCTTATCTGCCTGGGTAAACTCGGACAAGCCCCCATCTGCAATTTTCATTTTCCCATTAGCCAATGTCTAGCCTTCTGTGGTAGGCAAGGTCACAAGTGCTGCAATCTCCATTCCAAACCGGCTTGAGCAAAAATAAAAGGAAGTTCTGGTTTGTGTAACTGGAAGGCCCGAGGCTAGAGCAACAGGTGCGGGCGTGGCTGGATCCAGACTCCATCTCTGCTTTGCTGCGTGCTGGCTTCACTCTCAGGTAGCTTCTTCCCTGTCACAACTCCAGGCTTGCGTCTGCTGAGTCTGGGAGCCCCAGTGGCGAGGGGTAAAGAGAGAATTCCTTTTTTTCTGGTTTATCTAACGAAGTCTCAGATCAGAGTTTCATTGGCTGAGTCTGGTTCAGATGCCCGCCACCGTGCCAAACCTTAGGCTCTGATTGGCTCATATGCTCACCCCAAGCCAATCACTGGTTTGTGGTTGGTGGGACTTAGGGTACATTTTCTTTCTTAAAACAGAGACAGTTACCCCATGAATGGTGGGTGCTGGGCAGGCAACCCCATGGATGTTTCCCAGGTGACATGGTTGCCTGTGTGTTTCTAGGGTTGGAGCCTCATTCCAGTTCCATCCATACAAGACATGTGGCTCCGCCCCTTACCTGTCCATCACAGCAGAGCCAGCTCCCAGTTGGTCCTTCTCCTGTTACATCAGCAATCAAAGGTCTAACTCAACAGCGGACTTCTTTCTAAGATCTGATGGAAGAGCTTGGCTTGAATCCCCACTCGATTGATCTTCCTTGGGGAGGCAGGATTTGGCGACTTTCCCAAGTTGTCTTGAATTTAGGCAAACGCTTACACTTCCCCATTTTTTAAAATTTTTATTTATTTATTTTGAAAGTCAGTTACAGAGAGAGAGGCCGAGATCAGTCTTCCCAGATGGCCACAATGGCCAGGCAGAAGCCAGGAGCTCCTTCTGGGTCTCCATTGTGGGTGCAGGGACCCAAGCACTTGGGCCATTTTCTGCTGCTTTCCCAGGCTATTGGTAGGGAGCTGGATCAGAAATGGAGCAGCCAGGACTCGAACCAGTGTTCTAATGGGATGCTGGCATCACAGGCAGCAGCCTTCCCTGCCACAACGCCAGCCCCTACTTCTCATTTTGAAAGAAAAGTGCAACAGTCTAGACTTACACTGTCTAATAGCAGCCACTGAGCACTTGTCTTGTGGCCAGTCCGAACCGAGACGTGTCTTAGGCAGAAATACACAACTGATTTCCAAGACAGCGCACACACACACGCACACAAAGAATCAAAACTATTATGTTAATAATTTTAAAATACTGTCTACATGCTAAATACATTACTGGGTGCATCAAATTATTTGGATTATTGGATGCATTAAATAAAAACAGGATCACAGTTAATTTGGTATTTAATGTGAGGGCTATAAAAGCTTAAATAAGGGGTGCGCATGTGGCACAGCTACCGGGATGCTGCTTGGGATACCTGCAACCCATATCAGAGTGGTTTGAGTCCCGGCTGCTCCACTTCCAATCCAGCTCCCTGCTCATGGCCTGGGAAGGCAGCAGTGATGGCTCAAGTGCGTGGGCCCCTGCGACCACATGGGAGACCCAGAAGAAGTTCCTGGCTCCTGGCTTCAGCCTGGCCCAACTGTGGCTTTTTTTTTTTTTTTTCCTTTTTGACAGGCAGAGTGGACAGTGAGAGAGAGAGAGACAGAGAGAAAGGTCTTCCTAAGGTCTTCCTTTGCCGTTGGTTCACCCTCCAATGGCCGCCGCGGCCGGCACATCTCGCTGTTCCGATGGCAGGAGCCAGGTGCTTCTCCTGGTCTCCCATGAGGGTGCAGGGTCCAAGGACTTGGGCCATCCTCCACTGCACTCCCGGGCCACAGCAGAGAGCTGGCCTGGAAGAGGGGCAACCGGGATAGAATCTGGCGCCCCAACCGGGACTAGAACCCAGTGTGCCGGCGCCGCAAGGTGGAGGATTAGCCTGTTAAGCCACGGCGCTGGCCCAACTGCGGCTTTTGCAAGTAATGGGGGGAATGAACCAGTGCACGGATACTGTTTCTCTCTGATGGACAAATGCAATATTTCAGAAAGGAAAGTTTACATTAAACACATGGCTCATGTTGTAGGTTTAGCTGTAAAGACACTGCCAGTACCCTGAGCCTCTTGCAGCTCCATTTTCAAGGTCAGGTAAACACAGAGCACATCGAGAGGATAGGGGTGTGGATGCAGGCCCGTGTAGATACGCAGTATGCAAACGACTGTGGGACATGTACAGGAATATGCAAATGATGGAGCATACTGATGGCCGAGGGTGCTGGGAGGGATATGTGCGCATGTGTGTGCTTGCACGGCTCGGGGAGCAGGCGGGTGGACAGATCTGGGGTCTCCAGGTGGAAAGGGGCTGCCCCTCCAGGGCTCCGTCCAGGCAGGGGCCTGGGTGTGGGTCCGACCTTAGCCCCAGCAGTGGGCGGTTGTGGTGCGCTCGTGGTTAGCCCCTGTTGACTCACTTCCTTTCTTTCCCTCGCTGGGGACTTGAAGAAGCAGAAGCCCTTGAGGGCGAGGCTGAGGGCTGGGACTGGGGGCGTGCAAGGGATGGGAAGGGGTTGGGGGTGACCCAGGGGTCCCTGCCTCCAAGCCTGGATGTCCTTGCTCTAAAAGGTAGGACTCTGTGTTCTCATAGGTTCTCTCTTGAGACCAAGAGAAAGGTGAGAGGATGGATGTCATGCAGGCAGACACCCACACCCACACCCACGGCTTCCTGAACATTCCGGAAAGTTCTGGAACATTCTGTGTCAGGGCTAGCCGTTTCTCTTCGAGACCTCTGGCCTTCTCTGTTAATCTGGGTGGGTAAGGATGTCCTAGGGTGGGGAGGGATGTGGATCCCTGCAAAGAGGCACCTGGCCTCCCTCTCTCCTCCCCCCTAGCTCTAGATCCTCTTCTGCCTCGGCGCCTTCCGCTGGGCGGGGATGTGTGTGGACACACGGGCAGCCCGGGCACCATGGAGGCCGAGAAAATCTACATGAACCAGGAGCTCAAGATGCAGGCGGTGCTCCCCAGAGCCAAGAAACAGGTGGTGCCAGCCAGTGATGAAGGTGAAGAGCCTTGCAGTGGGAGGGGAGAGGAGGCTGAGAGCGGGGGCTGAGGGGCTCCTTCCCCTCCGAGGTGTGTGTGTGTCTGTCACTCAGACCCTCATACACTTGCTCGGCTTACCCGTGGAGCAGGTTGTGGTCCCAGAAATTTGTTGTGTGCTGGGGTTGGGGTGTACAAAGAGCTCTGAGTAGGTCTGCACCATCCCTGCCACTGAATCACACACAGGTGACCATGACCCTGACTACGAGAACGTCACCTTGACCCACAGAAATCACGACCAGCCCAGGAGCGGGGATGCACCGTCCACCACGAGCCAAGGTGAGCACACGCCCACTTGCCCGTGCCCCACAGCCTTGGAGGGAGCATGCCTTGGGAGGGGGCATTGGGAACGGTGACGGTGCCCGTGGTGGGGGAGGCAGCTCTGTAGGTGGATATGTTTGATCACCGGTGAGAATGACTGCGAGAAAGTGGTGGGTCAGGACGGAAGAGGCAACGGAGCTGCCGATGCCGACAGCGTTGGCAACCATGGATGCTGGTGGACGTAGATGATGACGTCGGCAAGGGGGCTTGTCCTGGGCGGCGGGGGGGGGGGTGGGTTCCACGATGGTGACAGCATCAAGGATGCTGCTGGTAGCATTGATGGCGACGGCGAATGTCACCAGCGGTCACCTGTGCTGATGCCATTGGGAAGAGCACGCTGTGGACGGTGTTACGGATGGTGTCACGGGTCCCGTGGCGGGGTTGAGCCCTGAAGGTCCCCAGGCCTGCCTTTGTCCAGGCGCAGCCCAGCCCAGGCCACCCTCGGACGCCGCCCAGGTGCCGCAGTGGCTGTACAAAGCCATCATGAGCCTGTACATCCTCCTCGCGCTGGCCTTCCTCCTCTGCATCATCCTCTCAGCCTTGGTCCTGGTGAAGTGTGAGTGCTCTTTGGGGGGGATGGGAGTGGCTGGGGAGCCCAGGCTCTCTACCCTGTCTCTCTCCAACCCAAGTCTGCTCCCAAGAGAGCATCAGTCGAGGCTTCCCTGCCCCTGCCCGAACAGATTCTGAGATGGCCGAGGAGCTGCAGGATTTGAGAACGCAGCTTTGGAACGGTGAGCAGGGCGTGCAGGAGAGGGGCTGCCGCACAGCCTGGGTGAGGGCGGCCGCCACACGGACACCTCCTCCTCGTGCCCTCAGTCTCCAGCTGGACGCAACGGTGCCGGGAGGAACAGCAGACCGGCTGGAGCAGCGTGGAGCGCCTCCTTCACGAGGTTATGAACAGCATTCAGGGCGTGGCAAGCAAAGCGCAGGCCGGCAGTGAGAAGCTGAAGACGGTGACAGCAGGTGCACCGGCACGCCGGAGCCCAGCCTCGCCCTGGGTGCTGGGGATTCTGGGGGAGGGACAGCCGGGCCCTGCTCTGTCATACCTCAGCCTTTTTTAAGTATCTGGGGGATACTTAAGCACTGCTGGGAACCCCAAAAAACACCTGGGGAGGGTGACGGTGGGGACTTCCTCTGACGCCTCAATCCAACCCCACCTCTCTCCCCTGTCTCCCTCCAGAAATAACCCAGATCAACAGAAACATACAGAAAATCTTCGAAAAGCTGGAGAAAAAAGCAAACCCATGTAAGCGAGGCCCCTGGGTGGTAGATGAGGGAGGAGCCGTGGGCAGGACTGTCCCTGACGTGGGGTCTGTCCCCTGTCCCCCAGAGCCCTGGCTTCAACAAGCGAGAGGACATCACCGACACAGCTTGGAGGATGGAGAAGACGGAACACGGCCCCGCCCCCAGCCGGTGTGACCCGGCCCCTCCTCCACCTAGAGAATGCTGTGCTGGGAGCCCTGTGGTTAAGACCCCCACATCCCACATCAAGGTTCCTGGGCTCCATAGCAGACTCCAGCTTCCTGTCCACGCACACCCTGGGAGGCAGCTCAAAGTGCTGGGTTCCTGCTGCCCACGTGGGGGACCTGGCTAGGGTAGGGTTCCCGGTCCTTGGCTCTGCCCCCAATTTCTGAGGGCATTTGGGGAGTGAACCAGCAGATGAGACCTCTTGTTTGTCTCTCTCCTTTCTCTGTTTCTCTGCCTCTCGAATAAAGAACAATAAGAAAATCGGGTGTCGGGGTGAGTGAGTGCTGTGGAGTGGCACGTGTGCACAGGTGGAGGGCGAAGGTTCTCATGTGTCCCACGAGAAGGGCTGATGGGCTACCGTGGAGGCGGGAATCACAGGCAGTGTGGTGCACACACCCATGTCGCTCTAACACAACACACACGTGTGCTGTGTGGGTACAGGCGTGTTCCTGTGGGTGGCTGTGATGGCAAGGGCCCCAGAGGTGTCTCGCTGTGCGTGTTGGGGACATGCATTGCATGAGCCTGTCTCCCCACGGTGTGGACACAAATGAGGGTGCTCTGGTGTGCTGTGCACGTGGAGCGTGTCGTGGTGCTGCCCGTGCCAGTGCGAACAGGTGTGCGTCAGTCTGAGCGTGCTGCGTCATGCCGTCCTGTGTGTTTGGAGCATGTGCACGCGTGTGACCATTTGTTTATTTTATTTTATTTTTTTAACAGGCAGAGTGGACAGTGAGAGAGAGAGAGACAGAGAGAAAGGTCTTCCTTTTTGCCGTTGGTTCACCCTCCAATGGCCGCTGCGGCCGGCGCATTGTGCTGATCCGAAGCCAGGAGCCAGGTGCTTCTCCTGGTCTTCCAAGGGGTGCAGGGCCCAAGCACTTGGGCCATCCTCCACTGCACTCCCGGGCCATAGCAGAGAGCTGGCCTGGAAGAGGGGCAACCAGGACAGAATCCGGTGCCCTGACAGGGACTAGAACCCGGCGCCGCAAGGTGGAGGATTAGCCTGTTGAGTCACGGCGCCGACCACCATTTGTTTCTGCACTCCATGCTTTGTGACCCATGAAGACAGAGCTCAAGGGACAACCAGGTGGCTTCTGCGCTTACTGATGGTGTGACTGGGGCTCTGGGGCCGAGGAGGTGGAGTCGTTAGTGCTGGGACTTGGGGGGAGGGAGTGAGTTGCAAGGTGACTTGACGTGGACACCATGCTGGGAACCCCGGGACTGGAGGGTGGGCGAGCCTGTATGCCTTGTGCAGGTCCCTGTGCCCCCACGTGTGGTCATGAGCGCACGTGTGTCCCCAAGGGTACACGGTCTGCCACGTTCGATGTCTCCCATGGGTGTAACTGTGCACAGGTGTGTCTCTGCTCAGCGGCTCATGTCCAAGACTGTAGGAGGGCACTTCAAAGCATCCATGGGAAACGGAAGGGAAAGATGGATTTATTTTAAATGCTCTCTAAAAAAAAACTGTTTATTTGAAAGGTAGAGAGAAAGAGAGAAAGGGAGGAGGGGGGAAGGAGAGAGGGAGGGAGGGCGGGTGGGCAGGAGAGAGAGGTCTTCCATGTGTTGGTTCACTCCACAAATGCCTCTAACAGCTGGAGCTGGGCCAGGCGGAAGCCAGGAGCTGGGAACTCCCTCCTGGTCTCCCACGTGGGTGGGAGGGGCCCAAGCACTTGAGCCCTCACTGGAATTACCGCCATCAGCCGGGAGCTGGAGCCAGGGGTGGAGCTGGGCCTCGAACCCAGGCCCTCTGACGTAGGATGTGGCCCAAGTAGCAGCTTAACCACTGGGCCGAACGCCTGCTCAAGACGAGTTTATTAATATTTTTTTTGAAGGCCATGCATGGTTTTTTTTTTTTTTTTTTTTTTGGACAGGCAGAGTGGACAGTGAGAGAGAGAGAGAAAGGTCTTCCTTTTTGCCGTTGGTTCACCCTCCAATGGCCGCCGCGGCTGGCGCACTGCGGCCGGCGCACCGTGCTGATCCGATGGAAGGAGCCAGGTGCTTCTCCTGGTCTCCCATGCGGGTGCAGGGCCCAAGAACTTGGGCCATCCTCCACTGTACTCCCTGGCCACAGCAGAGAGCTGGCCTGGAAGAGGGGCAACCAGGACAGGATCGGTGCCCTGACCGGGACTAGAACCCGGTGTTCCGGCGCCGCAAGGCGGAGAATTAGCCTATTGAGCCACGGCGCCGGCCACATGGGTTTTTATAATATGAATTTTCTATAAAATTAAAGTTTATTTCTTTGAGAGAGAGAGAGAGAGAGCTCCCATTGACTGGTCCCCCCACCCCTCCCCCAAACGCCCCCAACAGCTGGAGCTGGGCCAGGAAGAAGCTGGGAGCTGGGCACTCCACCCAGGTCTCCCACGTGGGTGACAGGAGCCCAACTACTTGAGCCATCCCTGCTGCCTCCCGGGGTCAAGCTGGAGTCTCCAGGGATCTGGGGATCCAGCGCACGGACTCTGACAAGATGCAGGGGCCTGACCCTCGGCTAAACTCTTGCTCCCTAAAGGAAAATTTTAAAGATCCCTTGTATGCACAAATTTCAAAATTCTTTTGCACCAAAATAGGTTTACCTTTTTTCTTGCATTTTTAAAGATTAATTTATTTGAAATGCAGAGTTTTACAGAGGGAGAGAGAGAGGGAGAGAGAGAGGGAGAGAGAGAGTCTTCCACCTGCTAGCTCACTCCCCAATCGGCCAAATGGAAGCCAGGATCTTTTCTGGGTCTCCCATGTGGGTGCAGGGCCCATGGTCTTGAACCATCCTCAGGTGCTTTCCCAGGTACATTAGTAGGGAACTAGATTGGAAGTGGGGCAGCCCGGGCTGGAACCGGTATCCACATGAGGTGCTGGCATCACAGGTGGCAGCTTTATTTGTCTTTTTTTGCACTTTTATTAATTTATATACTAATTTATATATAATTTATATAAATTAATAAAATTTCATTTTATTTTTGAAGGGTGGAGAGATGGAGAACTTCTACCTGCTGGTCCACTCCCCAAATGCCTGCAAAAGCAGGGCTGGGGCTGGGCTGGAGCCAGGAGCCCAGAGCTCAATACCCGTCTCCCACCTGGGTGGCAGGGACCCCCGTCCCCTGCTGCCCTTAGGGCGTGCATCAGCAGGGGGCCACAAGCAGTGGCCTCATTACCACGCCCCCATTTTATCTTTCCATTCCATTTTCCACTGCACGCTTTGAGATACCCTCAACGAGCCCGAGGCTCACGGCTGCAGGAGAACAGATGCCCGCACAGCTAGCAGGTGACCACGCGAGCGACGGCTGCCCCTGGGCTGGGCCCACAGCGGCCAGGGCGGTCCCCACCCCGGCACAGCCTCGACCTAAGCGGCAGGCTTCGCGCGCCCCCTTGCGGCAGCTCTCGGCTATTACCCTGCGCGCCCCGCCTACCAGCCCGGCCCGCCGCGCGCCTGCGCCCGCCGCACCTTTTACGGCGCCGTAAAGCACCTCGGCGGAACCGACGGCCGCGGCTGCAGGTGAGAGCCGGGCCCACCCGGGGCCTTCCTGGGTTCCCGGACCCCAGCGCCTTGGGCCTATGGGTTCTGGGCCGATGTCTCGGTGTGCACCATCTCCGGCCCTCCCGCTCGGGATCGCCGTGGGTGGTCGCGCGGAGGGCGGGCGGGCTCCTCCCCCGCTCACACTCCCAGCCGGGGCCGGGGAGTCGGGGGTCCCGGCCCCGCCACCCCCTCCCCTGCAGCCCGGCAGAGGCAGGGCCTCGCTTACTTCCCCCTCCCATCTCGCACGCCCTGGGCTCTGCAGCCCCTGGGCCCCCTCCCATCGCTGACCTTCGCACCCCCGACGTGGACCTTGTGGGGGACCCCTCAAAATTCCCAGCCCCCCCCCTCCACGGCCTCTGGTCTGCTCCAGGCGTGATGGGGGCGGGATTCTCAGCTCCCCGGCCCCACCAGGGCAGCAGCTCCAGCCGCAGTGGGCGAGGGTGGACGGGGGTCTCTGCCGCACCCACCCTTGGGCTCCTGGCTTTCCCCAGCCCCGTGTCTGGGAGCGGCCCCCTCCCTCCCCTCCCTCTAGTCTCCCCCTTTTTCCCAGCCGCCGCCAGGCTCTCGCGTGGGGCTGGGGGCTCCTGACCGCTTCGCCGGCCTCTTCCTTCGCGTCCGGAGAACGCGGGCGCTTCCACGGGGCCCTTGCTAAGGGGCTCCCTGCGTGCCCCTCGGAGCTGTGCAGGGTTGGAGGCGGGGCGGGGCCCACGCCCCTTCCTGGCTCAACCCCGGGGGTCTCGGCTGCGCTCCAAGACCCTCTCGGCCTTTGGTTTGGGCTCACTCCTACCCCCGGCCGCCGGATGTCTTTGGCTCGCCGGGGTGGTCCGTGCTGGAGCGCATGGCGAGCGATTGATTGCCGCGTGCCCTGGGATGACGCGCCCGCCCCTAAGCCCCAGGTGTCTCTACTGCTACCATAGGTGGCCCCGAGAGCGGGCATGAAGCTGCTTTGCTGAGACAGTGGCTTGGAGCGCCAGGGTTGGGGTGGCTTCCAGCTCCGCCTTCCGGTCCCCTGGTGTCCCCCTGTCCGCCCAGGGGGTAAGTCGGTCCCTCCCACGTTTGTCTCTGGCTGGCTAAGGGAGGTCGGGGGTGGCGGGACACCCCTGCGCCTTCGCCCGCCGACGCCCGCGTGCGCGCGTCTCCCCGCAGGGCCGCGGCGGCATGGAGGCGCGCTTCACGCGCGGGAAGTCGGCGCTGCTGGAGCGCGCGCTGGCGCGGCCGCGCACCGAGGTGAGCCTGAGCGCCTTCGCGCTGCTCTTCTCCGAGCTGGTGCAGCACTGCCAGAGCCGCGTCTTCTCGGTGGCCGAGCTGCAGGCGCGCCTGGCCGCCCTGGGCCGCCAGGTGGGCGCGCGCGTGCTGGACGCGCTGGTGGCGCGCGAGAAGGGCGCGCGGCGCGAGACCAAGGTGCTGGGCGCGCTGCTGTTCGTGAAGGGCGCCGTGTGGAAGGCGCTGTTCGGGAAGGAGGCCGACAAGCTGGAGCAGGCCAACGACGACGCGCGCACCTTCTACATCATCGAGCGCGAGCCGCTCATCAACACCTACATCTCGGTGCCCAAGGAGAACAGCACGCTCAACTGCGCCAGCTTCACGGCGGGCATCGTGGAGGCCGTGCTCACGCACAGCGGCTTCCCCGCCAAGGTCACGGCGCACTGGCACAAGGGCACCACGCTCATGATCAAGTTCGAGGAGGCGGTCATCGCCCGCGACCGGGCCCTGGAAGGCCGCTGACCGGCAGGGAGATAAAGGATGCAGACCACCCTGTGGCCAGTGTCTTGTATGGGGGGCTGGGGCGGTGGGGTCCCGGCCTCTGGGCTGCTGCTTATGGGGGGAGGTGGGGTGCAGGCTGGGACAGCAGGTAAGGGAGTGGGCGTGGCCTGGGGCGCAGCCTCCCCTGGCCGCCCCCAGGTCTGCTGGGTCCAGAGGCTGCCGGACCCCCAGGGCATCCTCAAGGAGAGAGGAACCCAGAGTCGTCCAGACGCTTAAAATACTCTAATTATTCTGAGTTTTTTGTTGATGTGAGAGCGAGCACCCACCTGCTGGTTCACTGCCCGAATGCCTGCAGCAGCCGGTGCTGGGCTGGGAGCCAGGAACTCGGGCTGGGTCTCCCACGTGGGTGGCAGGGACCCAAGTACTTGAGCCATCGCCACTGCCTCCCAGGATGTGCGTTAGCGGGAAGCTGGAGCCCCGTATTTGAACCCGGGTACTCCTGTGTGGGACCTGGCCACCTGAACTGCTTGGTCCGCCGCTGCTGCCGAAGTTTAGAACACATGACAACATGGGACCACGTTTTCCTCATCCAAAAACCGGCACCATGCACCAGGCAGCTTTCCCACCTCCCTGCACTCTTCCTCCCAAAGAGAGGTCCCTGCAGGCTTGGGGTGCCTCAGATCTTCCCGCCGCCCTCTCCCCCCAGGCCCTGAGCAAGTCCGCTCTGAAAACCGCAGGTGCCTTGGGCTGGCTGCGCCTCACTGGCGCAGGTGGGGGAAGTTTAAGGCTGGGGCGGCAGCTCTTGATTTGCTGTTTAGGACCCGCCCCCCCGCCCCCGCCCCCGGCTGCTGGCAGAGGCAGTGAGCCCAAGTGGGCTTCCTGTCGGGAAGAATAAATAGAAACGGAAGCACCTGCCCTTGGTAGCATGGGGGATGGCCATGGAGTAGCTGTAGGTTGGGGGTGGGTGGGGGGCGTGGACCCAGGGTGCAGCTAGGGAGGGCCGGAGCAGGTGACAGCCTGGATCTGAATGAGCCTAGGAGGCCCACAGGTGCACAGGCTGAGGAGGGGAGGAGGGGTGGTTGCTCTGAGAAACAGGAGATCCCGGAGCCCAAGGCAGGCCCTGGGCACCCTGGAGAGTGGACTGGCGGGGCCTGCCTGGGGTGGGGCCAGCAGTGAAGGATGCCAGAGTAACGGGAGACAGGCTGCTCCCTGAGGGGGCCTCCGGGAGGGGAGGGGTGAGGGGTGGCCCAGGTGCTGAGGGGGTAGAGAGGGCTCTTGGGGGAGCAGCACGTGGAAAGGCCCTGGGGTGGGGAGGGTTTGGATGGCACGACTGGGGCTGGTGCTGGGGGACAGCTTCCCATCGCAGTGGCTGTGACTCGGGTGCCCTGGGCTGCCAGGAGGGTCTCCCTAGGGCCCCCACGGGTGGGTGGGGAGGGGAAAGAAGGCGAGTTCAGCACCGGCCCTTGGTGAGCCCGAGAAGCCACATCACCTCCTTTCTCAGGCCACAACACAGGTTCTGGAAGGAGAGGCGGCTTGTCCATGGCCACGCAGGTTGGTTAGCTTGGAAATACTGAGCACCACATCCGGGATACCCAACGGAAAAGGGGAGAGGCAGCTGCCCTGGGGGAGTTGGGCGAGAAGCCCACCAGGGAAGGCTGTGATTTGCAGAGCAGGACATGGGGAGAAAGTAGAGCAGGGGGCGGGGCATGGAGTTGGGGTGTCATTTTAGGTGGGGGAAGGGGGTGCTCGGGACAGGCCTCGTGGGCAGCAGAGACTTGGGGAGCAGCACGTGCAGAGGCCCTGAGGTGGGCACCGTCTGTGTTAAAGGGACAATGAGGACCCTGGAGTGGGGGATGGGTAGCTGGGATCCTGCCAGCTTCAAGGGATCCTGTAGAGCTTTGGCTTTTTTCTCTGAGCCAGAAGGAAACTTCTAGAAGGTTTACAGGCAGTGATGAGGGAAGTGGGCAGAGATAAGTGCCCCAGTCTGGGCAGTGGCAGGAGGAGGAAGAAGTGAGCCGGTGCAGCTGGGCCTCTCACAGGGGACAGAAGTATTCCATTTTATTTGAAAGGCTGAGAGAGGGAGCTCCCATCTGCTGGTTCATTTCCTAAATGCCCCCAACAGCCAGGGCCGGGTCAGGCTGAAGTCAGAAGCCCAGAACTCGCTCCGGGTCTCCCGCGTGGCTGGCAGGGACCCCAGTACTGGAGCCGCCACTGCTGCCTCCCAGGGTGCGCATTGGCAGGGAGCCGGAGTCAGGAGCGGAGCCTGGACTTGAACCCAGGCCCTCCGGTGTGGGAGGCAGCTGTCTCAGGAGTGTTTCTAAGTGCTGGGTGGGCGGGGGTGCTCCTGACCAGACGGGGGCCACAGAGGAAGCACTCAGGTTGCGGGCGGCATTTCCATGCCATTCCCTGCAGGGCTGGGTGCTGTGGAGCGGAGTGGGTCAGCCATCCCCAGATCGCCTCAGCATTCGGCAGGCATCTCGGGCTTGGCTGGGGGTCCTCGGGGTCCGGCCGTGCAGGGTGGGGGAGGGCCCTCAGGCTCTGTGCGGCCCACATGTGGCCAGGCGCTCGCACACCCAGGCGTCCAGCAGGCTGCGGCAGAAGGCGTCGTTCCACAGCCCCGACCCCTGCATCATCACGCAGTCCTCGCCCTGGCCCCCGTTGTTGGGCTCCCCCGGGTGCCAGTGGCTGGAGCAGACAGCGCGGGCTCAGAGGATGTGGCGAGGAGAAGGAGCTCTCTCCCCCACAGCCTGGCTGCATCCCTGGGAGTCGGGGCCTCCCCCACGACCCTCACCACAGGTCCCCTGGGTGAGGCTGCCCCCGGGACACCCCCTCCCCATCAGTGCCCGGAGCTCCAGCCCCTCTGACCCCCAACCAGGGCCTCCCGTGCCCTCCCTCCTGTACCGTAGGGCACACCCTGCCTGAACCCCTGAGCCCTCTCACCTGTAGTCCATCCGGCTCCCGTCTACCCAGATAAACTCCCCCTCTATGTCCAGGTCCCGAAGGCCAATCCAGGAACCCCTCTTGCTGACGTGTTTGGCCAGGAAGTCCTGGTGGGGAGAGGGGGAGGGAAGACAGGGCTGAAGGACTGGGGCAGTGTGCCCGGATCCCGCCCACCGGCTCCAGGAGGCTGCAGTGGGGATGGTCCAGCCACAGCCCGCGCCCAGGCACCTGCTCCTCCTGACTGTGGATGCTGACCAGCCGCCCTTGCAGGTTCTCACAGGCGTACCGGGCGTGGATCCACTGCTTGGAGCCCTCACCGAAGTAGTAGCACTTGCGCTGGAAATGGACCCAGTTCTCCGGGCACGTGTTGCACAAGGAGCCTGGGGTTGCACACAGAGGGGAGGCTCAGGGGGCGACATCTCTCCCAGGGTCACTCCCAAGTCCCAGCTGACAGCAGACCCAGCCCAGAGCCTGGACCATGAACTCACTCTGATGTTGACACCCTGGACCGGCTCACTCAGCAGCACTGGTGGACACCAACGCCCCCACAGTTAGCAGGACGTCAGCCACCAGCCCCATCGCCATCGGCATCTCATAGTTATCAACAATGTAACTGCCAGCAACATCTCCACCAGCCCCTCCATCATCATCACTGTAAACACCACGGCCAGTGGCATCACAGTTGCTCATGGTTTTGCTATCCGTATGAGGGGACCTCAAAAAGCTCATGAAAAAGTGGAATTCTGGTGCAGAAACCTTTTGAAATCCATGTGTAGTTTTCCATAATACGCATTTCCCACAAGCTCTTTGAAGTATCCCCATAGAGCCATGGTTGGCAACACTTTGGCCACCAGTTCCGCTGTCAGTGACACCTCAACTACTAACTCCATGACTACAACATGCTCATGTTCAACAACACTTCAACCAGAAGTCACCACAACATTCCTGGCCATTAGCACCTGTGCTGTTGACACCATCGCCACAAATGCCTTTGTGGTTAGCAGGACCTCAACCATCAACCTCTACCACAGCCACCACCGTCATCAGCAACACCTTCACCACAAATGCCTCTGTGGTTAGCCTCATGTCAACCACCAGAACCATCATCACAAAAACCTCCATGATGGGAAGTACTTGGAACACCCAAATTCATCATCTCAAACACCTCCCTGACAGGCAGTACCTCAACCACCCACACTGTTATCACAAACACCCCCATGACAGGAAGTACCTCCAACACCATCACAAACACCTCCATGACAGGAAGTACCTCCAACACCATCACAAACACCTCCATGACAGGCAGTACCTCAACCACCCACACGGTTATCACAAACACCCCCATGACAGGAAGTACCTCCAACACCATCGCAAACACCTCCATGACAGGCAGTATCTCAACCATCCACACTGTTATCACAAACACCTCCATGACAGGAAATACCTCTAATACCATCACAAACACCTCCATGACAGGAAGTACCTCCAATACCATCACCACAAACACCTTCATGACAGGAAGTACCTCCAACACCATCACAAACACCTCCATGACAGGCAGTATCTCAACCACCCACACTGTTATCACAAACACCCCCATGACAGGAAGTACCTCCAGTACCATCACCACAAACACCTCCATGACAGGCCAGTACCTCAACCACCCACACTGTTATCACAAACACCCCCATGACAGGAAGTACCTCCAGTACCATCACCACAAACACCTCCATGACAGGCAGTACCTCAACCACCCACACTGTTATCACAAACACCCCCATGACAGGAAGTACCTCCAACACCATCACAAACACCTCCATGATAGGAAGTAGCTCAATCACCCACACTGTTATCACAAACACCCCCATGACAGGAAGTACCTCCAGTACCATCACCACAAACACCTCCATGACAGGAAGTACCTCCAGCACCATCACAAACACCTCCATGACAGGAAATACCTCAATCACCCACACTGTTATCACAAACACCTCCATGACAGGAAGTACCTCCAACACCATCACAAACACCTCCATGACAGGAAGTAGCTCAACCACCCACACTGTTATCACAAACACCCCCATGACAGGAAGTACCTCCAGTACCATCACCACAAACACCTCCATGACAGGAAGTACCTCCAACACCATCACAAACACCCCCATGACAGGAAGTACCTCCAGTACCATCACCACAAACACCTCCATGACAGGCAGTACCTCAACCACCCACACTGTTATCACAAACACCCCCATGACAGGAAGTACCTCCAACACCATCACAAACACCTCCATGATAGGAAGTAGCTCAATCACCCACACTGTTATCACAAACACCCCCATGACAGGAAGTACCTCCAGTACCATCACCACAAACACCTCCATGACAGGAAGTACCTCCAGCACCATCACAAACACCTCCATGACAGGAAATACCTCAATCACCCACACTGTTATCACAAACACCTCCATGACAGGAAGTACCTCCAACACCATCACAAACACCTCCATGACAGGAAGTAGCTCAACCACCCACACTGTTATCACAAACACCCCCATGACAGGAAGTACCTCCAGTACCATCACCACAAACACCTCCATGACAGGAAGTACCTCCAACACCATCACAAACACCTCCATGACAGGAAGTACCTCCAGCACCATCACAAACACCTCCATGACAGGAAATACCTCAATCACCCACACTGTTATCACAACACCTCCATGACAGGAAGTACCTCTAACCACCATCACAAACACCTCCATGACAGGCAGTACCTCAACCACCCACACTGTTATCACAAACACACCCATAACAGGAAGCACCTTCAGTACCATTACCACAAACACCTCCATGACAGGAAGTACCTCCAACACCATCACAAACACCTCCATGACAGGAAGTACCTCCAACACATCACAAACACCTCCATGACAGGCAGTACCTCAACCACCCACACTGTTATCACAAACACCCCATGACAGGAAATACCTCCAATGCCATCACAAACACCTCCATGACAGGAAGTACTTCAACCACCCACACTGTTATCACAAACACCTCCATGACAGGAAATACCTCTAATACCATCACAAACACCTCCATGACAGGAAGTACTTCAACCACCCACACTGTTATCACAAACACCTCCATGACAGGAAATACCTCTAATACCATCACAAACACCTCCATGACAGGAAGTACCTCCAACACCATCACAAACATCCCCATGACAGGAAGTACCTCCAACACCATCACAAACACCTCCATGACAGGAAGTAGCTCAACCACCCACACTGTTATCATAAACACCTCCATGACAGGAAGAACTTCCACACCATCACCACAAACACCTCCAAAGCCAACAACACCTTCACCAACATCCCCACCACTACCTACACCATCTCCAACACCGACTTTTCCGACCACACCAACCACATCCTAATCACCAACAGCAACAGAAGGGAGTGCTGTGGCCATGCCTCACGGCTTTACAGTCCCCACTGTCGCCACCAGCAGCTGCAGTTAGGCTCCCGGCTAGCATCGCAGGCAGCACCTCCACACCAGCTCTCCAGGGGTCAGCTGAGTCTCTTCTTCCCTTCTCCCCTACTCTGGGGAGACTCAGGCACTGTCGTTGTCACCAACCCTCCCAGGTTGGGGATTAAGCCCCTGCTGCTGGATGGACTCCATCTCACTTTCAAACAGATTTTCTCACAGTGATAGGGAGGGAGGGTCCCTTTGCCTTGGTCAGATTTTTCAAGGGGGTTGTCCTGGGCCAGCTTCTTGCCATAAACCAGAACCAGCACCCAGCCCTCTGATGGTGCAGCACTCAAATGGGAAGAAACTGTCCCTGAGGGGCTGGTGCTGTGCTGCAGGGGGTTAAAGCCCAGGCATGCAGTGCCAGCATCCCATGTGGGCACCAGTTCAAGTCTCGACTGCTCTACTTCTGATGTAGCTCTCTCTTAATGTACCTGGGAAAGTAGTGGAGGATGGCCTAAGTCCTTGAGCCCCTGCACCCCATGTGGGAGCCTGGAAGAAGCTCCTGGCTTCAGATCAGCACAGCTCCAGCCATTGTGGCTATTTGGGGAGTGAACCAGCGGATGGACGATCCACCCCACCTCTCTCTCTAACTCTGTCATTCAAATAAATAAAATAAATCTTAAAAAGAAGAAGAAGAGGAGGAGGAGGAGGAAGGGGAGGATAAGGGGAGGGGGGGAGGAGGAGGAGAAGGTGGAAAGGGAAGGGGCAAGGGGGAGGGGAGGAGGAGAAGGGGGGCGGATGGGGAAGGGGAGGAGGAGGAGAAGGGAGAGGGAGGAGGGGAGGGGGAGGGGGAAGAGAAGGGGAAGGATGGGGGAGGGGGAAAGGGAGGAGGGGAAGGGGAGGGGGGGGAGCGGGAAGAGGAGAAACCATCTCCGAGCCCTTAAGGAAACTTCTGGAAAGCTTTGTGGCTGTCTCCAGGCTACAGGGCTAGATTTTGGAGGAGGGCCTCAGACCGAGGAGGAGCCAGGAGGTGACCTTAGCATGAGTACGACCCCAAGGGGACCACTGTGGGGTTTCCTGCTGGGATTCCCAGAGCCACCCCACATCCCAGGGGACAGGGACTCCACGCCTTTTCTCTCGCTGGATGGGGGCAGCTGGGGCTTCCCAAAGGTGCAAGACCCAAAGTCAAGGGCAGGGCTCCCACCCCACATTCACAGTGACTCTGTGGTCTCAGGTCGGCTCTCTCTGCTGGCCGCTGGGGGGGAGGCCACTGCCCCCATCCCTGTAGACACGACCCCCCTGCAGCACAGTCACAGAGTCTCCCACGAGGGCTGCGGCTCAGGAAAGCCTGCTGAGGAGCCCTCTGTGGCTCCCTGGGCAGAGGGAACGGCAGCAATGGGGGTCGAGTGGTGGTCAGCGCTGGAGGGCATGGGAGCCCCACCCCTACCCCGAGTTGGTGGAGGGAAGTCAGAGAGACTGAATGGGCGTTTTCATGTGCCCTGCATCTGTCCTGGCCCGCCATGAACTTACACTCCAGTGACACGCCACTGCCTCACATCTCACACACATGTGCCTGCTGCCACATGGGTGCTGTCCCATGCCGTCTGCTGCATGGCACACACACACACAAAATGCACACGCCTGCTGCTACAGGCACTGGCCAGTCCCACACCAGCCCCTGCACGACACACAGACATGGATACATGCACACACACACACACATGCACCTGCTCACCGTTAGACACCAGGATCTCCATCCATAGCTTTGCCACCTCTTCCTGCAGTCGCTCCAGCAAATCGGAGGCGGTGCGCCTCTCGTTCAAGCCTGAGGGGCCGAGCAGTGCTCAGACACTACCTGGCAGCCCCTCCCCCCCCCCCCGGCCCTCTCCCTCCCAGCCCCTCCCAAGCCTCACTCTGGGACTTGAAGTTGCTCAGATCCTCTCGGAGTCTGTCCAGGTCCCAGGAGAGCCCAGAGTCTGAGGGGGCACAAAAGGGCAGGGCTGGTCTCAGGGAGGGCATCCACGTGGTGACATGTAGGACGCCGCGCCTCGCCCCTCGCCCCTCGCCCCAGTTCTCTCTCACCCTGAGTTCTTGTCTTCTGGTTGGATCGAAGCTCCTGCAGCATCTGCCACATCTCGGAGGCTGGTGGTGGTGGGAGGGGGAGGCTCAGGGGTGAACGAGAGCTCAAGGTCCCCCTGGGTCCCCCTACCCACCCTCAGTCCCTCTGCCTAGCTTCTCACGGTCACCTGCTCAGGTTTCAGGTCATGGGGTGGTGGGGCATGGTGGTCTTGACCCCGAGCTGTCACCCAGGGCCCCTTTGCTCACCCTGGGATTTCTGGGCCATCTGGTCCCCCTGGTATCTTTGCAGATCCTTGGAAACCTGAGAGACTGGGGCAGTAGGGAAGAGGAGACATCCTCAGAACCCTTACAGGCTGGTCTTTGAACCCAGCCCAAACCGCAAGCACAGGGGACCCCCCACTCCGGCCTCATGGACTCGGCAGCTGCAGTTTTTTGCTTTCTCATATTTTTGGTGGGGGGAGCCAGAAACACAGGGAGGAAGGCACAGGTGCGAGGAGAATGAACGTGGGTGCCCAGGAGAGAGTAGACAAGCGGCAGGCACTATCTGAGTCTTAGCTTGTGGATGGCTCACAGCCCTGAAATCACGCCCACTTCCTCCTGTGCTATTAGAAGGCACCTCACCAAGCCTTGGAGGGTGGAAGGAACACAGCTTAGTTCCAAGACCCGGAGAGGGGTGTTCCCACAGAGGTAAGTGGCAGAAGCTGGATGAGAACCCCTGCCCCCGCCCCACCCCGCCCCTCCATACCGTTGCGGGCAGAGGCCTCTTCCAGCTGTTTCATATCCCTTAGGGTGTCCCAGTCTGGAGAGGAGGGCACGAGAGGAGAGGAGGGGGCTTGTCAAGGCCCCCCAGCTGCCTGCACCCCATCGAACGCTGGGGCAGGGATGCTGGCGGGTGGGTGGGGCATGGGAGGGGGCTGGTGGGATCAAGGGGACAGATGAGAGGGAGCAGCTGGGCTCCGAGGGAGTGTCTGGGAGTGTCTGGAGGCTCTAAGGGGTTGGGGCTGGGGCGGTCCTCACGCCACAAGAGCAGCAGGGTCAGCAGCCCAGCCCACAGCGCGGCGGTCACCAGGCCCATCAGCGCCAGCTGTGTCTCCCGGCCACAGCATCGCTTCCTGGGAGACTCCGAGAACCCTGTGGGGTGGGGTGGGGGGCATGAGAGGGGCAGGGGAGGCTGCCTCCGCCCCTCTTCCTCACATGCTGCTGTCACCCAGCCCGCGTCAACTGTCCGGCGTGTGTCCGTCCACACTGCTGGTTCGACACCTGCTCGTCCTTCTGCATACGCTGCCCTGGGCAGGTCGCCATCCAGACAGACCTGGGGCCGGCGGCTGGGCCCCCTCTACTTCTGCATACGCTGCCCTGGGCAGGCCGCCATCCAGACAGACCTGGGGCCGGCGGCTGGGCCCCCTCTACCCTCCTTCCAGCCATCAGCCCCCAGCCTGACCCCTGGACCAACCGTACCCTGAGGGCAGCCCCCATCCCAAGCCCCCTCCAGAAACCCCAGGTCCCGTCCTGCCCCTCCACTTGAGCCCCTCCCCAGACGTCAGCTCCCCCCAGGCCTCACCCCCAGCGCTTGAGACCCCCAGAGCTCCAGCAGGAAGCCCCACTGCAGCCCCCGGCCCCTCCCCTCACCCTGGCTTTGAGAATCCATCGAGCGGAATTCCACTGGAGCCGCGTCCCACTCCACTTGGCCTGGACTCTGGGCTGCCCGTGCCCCAGCCCGAGCCCCTGGTTTGCTTCGGTGGTGTTGAGTCAGGAAGGGAGGAGCCCTCAGTTCCTTCCCCTACCTGGCTCCGAGCCAGGGAGGCTGGTCGGGGCTCACCTCCCCAGCCTCTCAGAAATTCACCCTACTTTCCACAGAAGGCCTGGGGAACCCCCTCCTTTTCTGAGTCACAGGGCTGGAGGTCAGGGTCCTAGCTGGGTCAGTGGTGGCACCGGCGAGCCCTCCTACCTGAGTATCGACTCTCCTCCATGGTGGCCCTGCTTGGTTGCTCCCAGAGATGGGGTGCTCACTCCCTGCTGAGGCAGTCCACGTCACGGCTCTGGCTGAGATCTGGGTTTCAATGAGGCTGGTTAGGATTACCCGCCAAGCTCTAGTGACTGGCACAGGGTAACGTCTGGGACCTGGAGAACTCAGTGACCCTTGGCTGCTTTGTTTGGACCAGGGCCCGAGTCAGCATTGAGGTCAAGTGGAAGATGCATGCTAGACAGGCCCCCACCAACCTAGGACCAGAAGCAACCCAGAGCAAGGTACACAGCAGGTGTCCAGTAAGTGTGCCTGAGAGGTCTCGCCTAGTGGTCTAGCCTCAGAATCTCTTCTGAGATGACATTAATCTCCGCGCTGTCGGGCAGTGGTGGATGTGCACGGATGTGTGAAATGCCCTCTGGCGACTGCACAGAAACTCCCAAAACACCAGCCTCCCCTGCCCCCCTCGCGCCCCCCACCCCAACACGCAGGGTGCTCGGAGTCTCCCAGGAAGCGCTGCTGTGGCCGGGAGACAAGTGGCTGCCTGTGCAACCCTGGCCTGAAGCTTGACTTTCCCGAGGCTCAGCTTTGCCCTCTATAAAATGTGGATGTTGATATCACCCAAGGCTCGAGGCTGTGACAGGCTCAGACGAGACAACGACATACGAGGAGGGGTTCTCAGAAAGCTAGTGGGTGAAATGCTCTTGAGGTGTTTGGTCTGGCAGTTAAACTGCAGGTTAAAAATACCGGTGTCTCATCTCGGAGAGCCTGGTTCGAGTCCTGGCTCTGCTCCCAATTCCAGCTTCCTGCCAGTGTGGACCGTGCAATGACGCACACCCCATGTAGGAGACCTGGATGGAGTTCCTGGCTTCTGGCTTTGGCCTGGCCAAGCTCCAACCGTTATGGTCATTTGAGGAGTGAACCAGAACATGGGAGCCCCCCCCCCTCTCTCTTTCTCTCTCTCTCTGTCTCCCTCCCTCTATCCCTCTCCCTTTGTGTGTGTGTGTCTCAAATTTTAAAAAAAAGTAGAGTTGTGGCTGGCGCTGTGGCACAGCGGGTTAAAGCCCTGGCCTGAAGCACTGACATCCCATATGGGCACCATTTTGAGACCAGGCTGCTCCACTTCTGATCCAGCTCTCTGCTGTGGCCTGGGAAAGCAGTAGAAGATGGCCCAAGTCCTTGGGCCCCTGCACCCAGCAGGAGACCTGGAAGAAGCTCCTGGCTCCTGGCTTCAGATCGGCACGGCTCCGGCCATTGCCACCAATTAGGGAGTGAACCAGTGGATGGAAGACTCTCTCTCTCTCTCTCTCTCTCCAATTCGCTAACTCTGACTTTCAAATAAATAAATAAAATCTTTTTTAAAAAAAAGTAGAGTTTATTTTGGCGCAAAAGGCTTTGAAACCCATAATCGTCCACGTAATCCGTAACACGCATTTTTCATGAACTTTAGAAGCCTTGTCACAGGCGTGGATGTCCCAAGTCTTTGGCACCAAAATGAACTGAGCTCTTGACTTTGTTTTCCAGGCGTTATCCAAAGCCCTCCTCACGTGTGAGGCTTGCGGCTCAGGGCTGCACACAGTGGGTCTTCAGATCCTAAGCAATTATCAGGCACCTCCTGTGTCCCACATTCTCTTGGGACACACAGAGACTCCGTCTCCTGGGCCTCGGCCTTCTCCACTGCTCAGGCGCGCACTGTGTCCTTGAACTCAGTTCATCTCAAAGCACCCACTGTGTGCTAGCCAGCAGGCCCAGGGTTCACGGGCTGTCACCCTCCCCTTGCTGGATGGCCGTGGGCAGGTTGCTTGCCCTCTCTGAGCCTCAGGGGCATGGGGGTGCGGGGCGGCCAGACCTTCAGCCATTGCGGGAGGAGGCCAGAGATATCATCGTCCCAGGGCCGCTGGGCTTCCTGAGCCCGAGCTGACCAGCGCCGGGCCTGAGTCCTAGCCTCTCCGGGGGTGAGTGATTCGATTTGCACATCTGTAAACTGGGCGTGAGCCACAGCACTGGCCCAGAGCAGGTACCTGGTTAGAAGATGGGTGCTGTGGGGCCACTGTCTCTGCACTGCCTCTCCCTGTGACAGGGTGGGACCACGAGGGCCAGCCACGTTCTCACCTCTGGGACTGGGAGTCGAAGCTGGGATTTTGACCTTGAGTCCTGTTTGCTCATGCATCTGGGGACACGGCCTCATGGTGAGGTGCTGGCTGCTGAGTGCCAGACTGCCAGCATCCCGACACCAGCCTATCTTGCCAACCCGAGCTCCTGCCCCTGCCTGTAGCCGTGTATGGCTTCCAAGGGTCCTCCACACGCAGCTGCCAGCAAACACACCAAGCTCATCTACTCAATCACAGCAGATGGACGGCCCATACGTCCCCAGAGTGGACACCTGCACACACACCTCCCAGTCCTTCCCGCCTCCCTTCCCCATCTGTGCAACCCCTGACACACACACACACACACACACACACCCATGGACAACAGCCACACACGGCCACCTGCGGCCACACGTGCACTCACGTGGCTTTGGAGCGTGTCCCTCACTCCTGGTGCGTGGGGCCAGTCGGAGAGGGTGCTGGGGGATACCAGGTGGCGTCCAGACCCTGGAGGCACAGGACCAAGGCTCAAGCCCCACAAGGGAAGTTCTCTTCTGAAAGTGGCCTCGCCAACCACTTCTGCTTCCACAGACCTAATTCTGGGCTTGCCACCGGATACCCGTGCCACACACACGGGGAAGTCCACGCTATTATTATCCACGGGGCTCACGGAGGCAAACCCGGGGGCCAAAGGCACAGAGGAGGTGAGTGCCAGAGCCGGGGAGTGAACCTCAGGCGTGACTGTGTCCTGTGGCCAGCAAGGCGGGCACAGCGCGAGAGACACAGGGGCCCCCACCCGGGCCCAGCGTCCATCACATGGGTGCCTCGTGCGGTTTGGAAGCTCCACTCTTGTGCCTCAGCACACTGGGTTTTCACCTGCACCCCAGGCATGCTACCAGTGCGGGCACAGAGAGGCTCAGTAGCTTGTCTGAGGTCACACAGCTCACAAGTGGATTTGAACCCACACCGCAGGGGTCGGGCACCTGCAGCCGTCACTGCTGGGCTGCCCTGCACAGACCCCCGACAGTCTCAGTCCACTGTGCTTTTCTTCCCTGGACCCCTCCTGCACTCTCAGCTGCAGGGGGAGGGTCCTTCTCCCGAGTCTGTGCTCCTGGAGGGGCCGCCCCTCACTGTGGAGGACACCACCTGTGTCCCCCATCCAGGCAGGCTGCAGCTCGACCTCAGTCCCCACCACGAGGAGGACCTGGCAGGAACATCCCCTGAAAGCCTCGCCCTGGGAAGCAAGGACCACGTGGCCTCCTCTGCCACCATGGCTCCAGGGGACCTCTGGGCATGCTTGTTGGACAAATAACTCTGGTGGTCTGAGCTGTTCATCCCGACCTCCCACCCCCACCAGGGTCCTTCTCAAGCTTCAGTCTGGGCCATCACGAGTCCACGGCAGTGCCTGGCACCTGGCCGAGGTTGGGCGGAGTCATCAGGTGAGTGTGGGGGCCCCTGCTGGGAGAGCGGAGGGCAGTGGGAGGCTGGGTGTGTGTGTGACACGAGGAGGGGGCTGCTTTGGGGACCAGGAGGGAGGGAAGACCCAGGAGAGTCTGTACTTTCAGGACAAGGCAGGAAGGGGGGTGCTGTCACAGGGACCAAGCAGGTGCAGTGTCATCAGAGGCTGGCTCGGGGTGCCCTAGGAGGGGCTGCTGCCCAGTTCTGGGGGCTGCAGATGGCAGCTGCTCAGGGGCTGGAGAGAAGTGAGCTGGTGGGGGACATGATGTGAGGGTGGGACTCCTCTGAGCTGCCCCAGACTCTGGGGAACAAGTCCCGGGGTGGGGGGGCTGGATGGAGGGCGTGGATGGAGGGAGTTGGTGCTTCTCAGAGGTCCCAAGCCTAGGTGCACCTGCCAGGGTCCCATGTAGACCCCCAGGTCTGGACAGGTCACCACCTGCTGGGTCCCAAGACTCAGTTCAAGCTGGACAAGAGGACGCTCTGGGGACCCAGGCAGGCCCGGCCACACACCCGCCCCTGACCACCTTCTCCTCTGCCCACGTGTCTTGCACACTTTTGGGGGAAAAACAGGAAACCAATGCGGATGTGAGTGTCAGATCTGAATGTGCTGGTTCTCTTTTTGAGCGAGCCTCGCTCACCACCCCTCCTACATCCCAAATTCGCAGGAACAACGCAGGCTGTGGCCACGAGGACCCCTCTGCTGGGATCCCCAGCTTCAACCCAAGCCCAGTGATGCTCTAATCCCAGCCTTACCAGGGCTTGGTGCGGAGTCCCAGCCACAGTGCTAACTGAAGAAGCTCAGCACCTAGGACAGAGCCTGCGCGCCTTGGAAAGGATCCTCCCTTCTCACCCCCTCCCCCTTCCGGAGCTGACCCCATGTCTCCAACTCTGGCATGGTGATGGAGGGAAGGAAAAGGTAAATATTTGAACTGATGGAAAGGAGGAGGTAATAGACTTGTCAAATCCAGGAGGAGATGTCTTAATTTTTTTTTAAACTGATACACTGGGGCCAGCGCTGTGGTGCAGCAGGTTAAAGCCCTGGCCTGAAGTGCCAGCATCCCATATGGGTGCTGTTTCTAGTCCAGGCTACTCCTCTTCCAGTCCAGCTCTCTGCTGTGGCCTGGGAAAGCAGTGGAAGATGGCTCAAGTGCTTGGGCCCCTGCACCCATGTGGGAGACCAGGAAGAGGCACCTGGCTCCTGGCTTCGGATCGGTGCAGCTCTGGCCATTGACGCCATTTGGGGAGTGAACCAGCAGAAGGAAGACCTTCCTCTCTGTCTCTCCCTCTCACTGTCTGTAATGCTACCTCTCAAACAAATAAGTTTAAAATAAAAACGGATACACTGTTGTTGTACATACATACTGACACAATGTATATGGCACCCAATGAGCAAATCAGAGCCATGAGTCATCTACCACCTATCTCTTTGTGTTGGAAATATTCAAAATTCGGTTGCTGTTTTGCAATATGCAATGAGTTATTGTGAACTACAGTGACCCCACTGTGCTGGCGAATGTCAAAAGTGACCCCTTCTGTCCCATTGCACCCTCCATCTGACACCTGTCTTCTCAGAAGTTAAATTCCAAACCTGGGCTTCTCTGAGCGGCGTCTGGTGCAGCGCCTGCAATGCTTGTGTCTCACAGCAGAGTGCCTGCATTCAAGTCCCGGCTCTCTGCTGATGCAATGGGAGACAGCAATGATGGCCCAAGCGCTTGGGCCCCTGCACCCACGTGGGAGACCCGGAAGAAGCTCCTGGCTCCTGGCTTCAGCCTGGCCCAGCCCTGACTGTTGTGGGCATTTGGGGAGTGAACCAGTGGGTGTCTTTCAAATACAATGAAAGGGGCCGGCGCTGTGGCGCACTAGGTTAATCCTCCACCTGCAGCGCTGGCATCCCAAATGGGTGCCGGTTCTAGTCCCAGTTGCTCCTCTTCCAGTCCAGCTCTCTGCTGTGGCCCGGGAAGGCAGTGGAGGATGGCCCAAGTCCTTGGGCCTCTGTACTCACACGGGAGACCAGGAGGAGGCACCTGGCTCCTGGCTTCAGATTGGCACAGCGCCGGCTGTAGCGGCCATTGGGGGAGTGAACCAACAGAAGGAAGACCTTTCCCTCTCTCTCTCTCTCTCACTGTCTGTAACTCTACCTGTCAGATAAATAAATTAAAATCTAAAACAAAAACAAATACAATGAAAACAAAATAAAATTTTAAAACCAGGACACTGCCTGGAATCGTCCCTCCCCAGCCCCAGCTCACCCCCCTACACTTCCTGCCTGGGGAGGGCCCCTGTGGCTGGATGTTGGGTGCAGGCTGCTGGCTCCCTTCTGACTCATGCTCACAACACAGAGTCCCCACCCCGCCCCAGCCAGGGAAACCCCCATCTCGGCCTCCCTGGAGTGTGCCGTGTGGCTCCAGCAATCCCTGTCCCCTCGGGCCTCAGTTTCCCCACATGCCCAGGTCCCGAGCCCATCACCCCTGGCGGGAGCTCAGTGCTACAGAAAAGCAGGAGTCCTGCAGAAGCAGAGCGGGGCCTGCGGCGGTCACGGTGACTGAGCCAGGTGAGGAAGGCGGTGAGGCCCCCGGCACGCGGGCGCACGCTCAGCACCGTCACCTGCTAGGGCCACGCGGACACACCTGTGATGGGGCCAGAGACACCCAAGCACCGCACAGCCCAACCACAGGTGCAGAGACAGCACCAGGAACCCACACACACGCAGCACACAACACTGAGCCACACACACACTGCCCACGGACATCTACACAACACAGAGCCAGACACACATACACAACCCACGAATGTCTACACAACACAGACCCAGACACACATACACAACCCACGAATGTCTACACAACACAGACCCAGACACACATACACAACCCACGGATGTCTACACAACACAGACACAGACACACACACACAACCCACGGATGTCTACACAACACAGACCCAGACACACACACACAACCCACGGATGTCTACACAACACAGACCCAGACGCACACACACAACCCACGGATGTCTACACAACACAGACCCAGACACACATACACAACCCACGGATGTCTACACAACACAGACCCAGACACACATACACAACCCACGGATGTCTACACAACACAGACCCAGACACACATACACACCCACGGATGTCTACACAACACAGACCCAGACACACGTACACAACCCACGGATGTCTACACAACACAGACCCAGACACACGTACACAACCCACGGACGTCTACACAACACAGACCCAGACACACATACACAACCCACGGACGTCTGCACAACACAGACCCAGACACACATACACAACCCACGGACGTCTGCACAACACAGACCCAGACACACATACACAACACACACAACACTGTGAGCCACACACACACACAGCCCACGGACATCTACACAACACATGCAGCACACAACACACACTACACACACACAACACTGTCAGCCACACACACACAACCCATGGACGTCTACACAACAAGACACAGAGACCAGACATAAAATCTACGGACACAACATCAGAAATCCACATACACACAATGCCATAGGCATACACAACTGGAACACACACAGGTGCACAGAGACAGTGAGAAATACATGGAAACACAGATAGATACAATACAACCAAACCACACACACATGTACAACACAACCCAGATGCAACTCTGGACATCTACACAACACCTACATAGAGGTGCAGATCACACAAGCAAACTACACACTCATAAACATACATACACACAGGTGCAACACAGGCTACAGACACACATGACACAGACACAAGTGACTCCATAGAGACACATGCAGGTGCACATGAAACACACAGCATAAACACAAAGACACTGCAGTCAACTGTAGATGCACAGTAGGCACACCATGTACACAGAGAAACACACACAGCACAGAACACACACACACGCACCACACATAAACAGGGACATGCATATAAATGCACAACACCAGGGGCCGACGCTGTGGCGTAGCAGGTAAAGCCACCGCCTGCAGTGCTGCCATCCCATATGGGCACTGGTTCAAGTCCCGGCTGCTCCACTTCCAATCCAGCTCTCTGATGTGACCTGGGAAAGCAGTGGAGGATGGCCCAAGTGCTTGGGCCCCTGCACCTGCATGAGAGACCTGGAGGAAGTTCCTGGCACCTGGCTTCAGATTGGCACAGCTCTGGCCATTGCAGCCAATTAGGGAGTGAACCAGCGGATGGAAGACCTCTCTCTCTCTCTCTCTCTCTCTCTGCCTCTGCCTGTAACTCTACCTCTCAAATAAGTAAATAAATCTTCAAAAAAAAATTCACAACATACATACACACAACACACACATACAGAAACATGTAACACAAAGATGTGACACAGACGCCCACGCAGGTGTCCATCTGTGCATTCACACACACACACACACCGTCTGCTGAGCTGCAGAGCCGACGGGTGAAAGCCACCACCTCCTCCCTGCAGGCCTCAGTTCCCCCTGTGGACCCCCCGCCTCCTCTCACCAGCCCTGGGCTCCACTCCCCCACAATCCTCACTGGCCTCCCCATCTCTGTCCTCAGCCCAGGCCATCCTGCACTTCATTTCTTCATTCATTCACTCAGTGGGGACTGGTTCTCATTGTATTTGAAATGGAGAGAGAGAGAGGAGAGGAGGAGGAGGAAGAGGAGAGAGAATGAGTCGTCTGTCTACTGCTCACTCTCCAAATGCCCACAACAGCCTGGACTGGGCCAGGCTGAAGCCAGGAGCTGGGAGCTCCATCCAGGACTCCCACACAGGTGACAGGGACCCAGGTACCTGGACCGTCACCTGCTGCCTCCCAGGGTCTGCTTCACAGGAAACTAGAACTAGGACTTGAACCCAGGCCCTCCCAGATGACTTAACCGCTGTGCCACACTTCTGCCCCTCAAAGCGGGGTCTTTGGGCTCCCACGGTGGGCCAGGCACTGTGACAGGCACTTGGGGCCACAGCAGCGAATGACCTGTGCCTTCGGAGCTGGTGAAAATGGACGGGTGTGAGATGGTGACGAGACACAAAAAGCAGGTGGGGGCGGAGTCACAAATGGCGCTGGGGCAATAGGGCATTCAGGGGGGCCCTCTGAGTGCACTATGTTTGAACAGGGACTTCTGGAAGGAATGACAGAACCAGCCTGTGCAAATCCAGGGCAAAGGGTTGTCCTGCCCCCCAACAGCAAGTGCAAAGGCCCTGGGGCCTCCTGGTACATGACGTGCTGGACAAACACCATCAAGGGGGCCGGGGTGGTGAGAGCAGAATAAGCCAGGTGTGGCCCCTGCCCTGAGCTGACCATAGCACTGTCCCCTACCCCCTACCCCCAGCCATGGGCCAGAGCCCTGCATGTCTGCCCCACCATTTCCTGGCTCGCACCCCCAAAGCATCACCTTTTGCTCTCTCTTGTCCATTCCCTTCAACAATATCAACAGCAGACGCTCCTCCTCTGGCCTCCCCAAGACCATCCTCAGGCCTTCCCCTGGATGGCAGCCACCTCTGCTCCCCGCATTCAGCGTTTCATGGCCCCCATCTGCTTGGGGCTTGAAGCTTCAGGCTCCCCCCACCCTCAGCCTGGAATTCAAGGGCCTCTCCAGCCACACCGAGACGCCCCAGTACCTGAGCCCACAGTGCTCTGGCAACGCCGTGGCCCTCTGCCACCGCCAGGCCTTGGCCCCGTCAGTCCCCCCGCCTAGAGTGCCAGGTTGCACCGAGGCCTCCCTGGCCATGCAGGCTGGGCCGGGCGTGTCTCCACTTAGTTCTCTGTGGCCCTCAGGTGCCCCCTGCGTCCAGCCCCTGCTCAGGCCCCTCCTGGACCCCACTGCTCCCCAAGGACAGGACCTGTGCCCCCTCCCCAGCTGCATGCTCCCCCCATCTCTGGGGGGAAGTCACCAGGGAGAAGGAGAGGGTATGGCGAGCACCTGGGTCTGCACTTCAGACTCCCCAGTCCTGTGTGTCCTTGGGAGACTGTGATGCGTGGTCTGGGGTCCTCAGGATGAAGACCCCCCGAAGCTTCAGGAGGGAGTCCCAGACCCCCCACCCAGCCCAGCCACCTCTCCCCCAGGTCTCAGCCCATCTTGAGACTCCAGGACTGGACTGGGCAGACGCAGGGATTTCTCTGAGCGCACGGGGTCTTGTGTGGTGGCCCCTGGCCCCCAGAGATGGAGCAATCCTAGACCTCAGCCGCCATCCTCAGGGACCCAGCCCCAGCCCCTTGGAACTTTGGTGTAGGAGTGCGTCCCTCCACCCCCCAGCCCCCAGCCCCCGGCTGTTTTGTGTGCCGGTTCTCAGAGTGGGAACACCAGCGCCCCCTGGTGGGAACACTCGGTCACTGCCTCTAATGAGAAACCCTCTTAGTGGGAAAGCAAAGGGTCCCTGCTCCACTCCCTCCTGGCCTGTGATTCTTCATCTGCAAAGTGGGGATGTACACAAGGATTTGGGCGCAATGCTGGGCACAGGCAGGCCCTCCATAAAGGGGAGCATTTCAAACTTTTTTTAAAAATTGTTTATTTTATTTATTTGAAAGGCAGCGTCACAGAGAGAGGGAGAAACAGAGACCTTCTATCCACTGGTTCACTCCCCCAAATGGCTGCAACAGCCAAAGCTGGGCCAATCAGAAGCCAGGAGCCTGGAACTCCATCCAGGTGCCCCATGCAGGTGCAGGGGCCCAAGCACTTGGACCATCCTCCACTGCTTTTCCCAGGAGCATTAGCAGGCAGCTGGATGGGAAGTGGAGCAGCTGGGGCCTCAATGTATGCCCACAGAACATGCCAGCATCGAGGTGGCCACTTAACCCGCTGCACCACAACACTGCCCCCCCCCCGCCTCCATCTTATCAGGACCCCGTGATGACACTGGGTGTGCACAAATAAGCAAGGATCATCTTACATCCCGAATTCCTTCTTGCAGGGCTTGGCATTGTGGCGCAGCTGCCGGGGACACGGGCACCGCCTATCAGGGTGCCGCCCCCAGTGCCAGCTGCTCCACTAGCGGCCCAGCCTCCTGCCGATGCATCCTGGAAGGCAACAGGTGATGGCCCGAGTCCTCGGCTCCCTGCCCGCCATGTGGGAACCAGGATGGAGCTCCTGGCTCCTGGCTCCAGCCTGGTCCAGCCCTGGCTGCTGTGGGCATTTGGAGAGTGAATCAGAGAACCAGCAGTGGGAGATTTTTCTTTCTCTGCCTTCCAAATAAAGTGAAAATAAAGAAATATCTTTTTAAACAATCCTCAATCTAATCTCAGCTGTGATGCCCCTTGTGCCGTATGAAGTAGTTTCTGTTTTCAGGGATTAGAATGTGAGCTTCGTTAGGGTGCAAATATTCAGCTGGCCGCAGTACCCTGGGAGGAATATTCTACTACTGCCATAATTATCATCATCATCATTCCCATTTGATGGATGCAACAACTGAGGCTCAGAGAGGCAGAGTCATATCCTGAGGCTCACACAAACAAGTAAGCGGCAAGCATGGGTCTCGGGCTTGGTGCTTTCTCTGGGCATCGCCCACACGCACCCATTCAAGCATCTGCACCCAGCTCCAGGACACAGAGGAGTCCACGCCCTCCCGGGGGCTTATGGGGAAGGGGCTGCCAAGGGCAGGGGGACAGCACAGCTCAGCTCGGCTTTGGAGAGCCACCGGGGGCTTCCCCAACTCCTCCGCCTTCCTGGGAAGAAGGCATCAGATCCCTGGGATCCGAGGGGGTTTCCTGGGATGGGGGGCAGGAGCAGGAGGCTGGGAGGGACAGGCTCCTGTATCTTCAGGCCATTTCCTTGGACAGTGGGGTGACGGTGGGGCCAGTGCATCCAGGAAATCCTGGTGGGACCCCAAGGTCACCAGCAGCTTGCTGACTCGGCCCCAGAGCAGTGGTCAGGTGGTCACTGAGTGGGGGCTGTGGGGAGGTGCGCCTTCTACAAAGGGTCAGAGAAGTGGCTGGAAGTTGTCCCTTCCCCGCCCGGCCTCCATCACAGCCCCCGTGGCCTCTCCAAGGCAGACTTCACCTCTCCTCCCCACTCCCACCCCGAGCTTGGGTGCTGGAGTCCCCAGAAGTCGGCGCTAAGAGAACGGAAACTTAACCCAACAAAGGGACGAGGGTCACCAGGGTGGGTGCCCCGAGAGAGGATCGCGGTGGCCTTCTGCAGAGGGGCACAGTCAGGCTCGCGTGTCCCCCCCCCCCCCCCCCCCGCTGCGGGATGTCCTGTGCCACCTGCACGCCTTCCAGGAGGAAGCCACCGCCAGACGCTGGCTGTGGACGCCCCAACCCGTGAGCCCAGACCAAGCTCTCTCCTTCCCAAGGAGCTTCGCTCAGGTGTTTCAAGACAGAACTGCAAAGCTGTCGGCCCACAGCCGCAGGCCAGGAACGCGAGGGAAGAGGGATTTCCTCCACCGCCAGCCTCCCACCCGGGCGCACCACGCCTCGCTGTCCTCATCGCCCCCTCCGGCTGCGTGGCCACGGCAGTCACAGCACGGGCCCTGGGATCTCTCAGCTTCCAGGCCTTCGGGAAAGCTGGATGTCACGTTCTGCAATTTACCGTACGCTTGCTTTGCCGTGGATCTGCCCGCCACACATTCCTCAGCCCACCCCTCCATCCACCTTATTTATTTAAAAGGCAGCGGCTGGCGCCGGGGCGCAGTGGGTTAAGCTGCCGTCTGAGGCGCTGGCATCCCATACGGGCACTGGTTTGAGTCCCGGCTTTTCCGCTTCCAATTCAGCTTCCTGCTAATGACCTAGGAAAGCAGCAGAAGACGGCCCAAGTCCTTAGGCCCCTGCACCCATGTGAGAGACCAGGATGAAGCTCCTGGCTCTGGGCTCTAGCCTGGCCCAGCCCCGCTGGTGCAGCATTTGGGGAGTGAATCAGCAGATGGAAGATCTCTTTCTCTCTCTAATTCTGACTTTCAAATAAATAAATAAATCTTTTGAAGAAGGCAATGAGAGGGACCGGCACAATGGCACAGCGGGTTAACGCCCTGGCCTGAAGTGCCGGCATCCCATATGGGCGCCCGTTCTAGTCCCGGCTGCTCTTCTTCTGATCCAGCTCTCTGCCATGGCCTGGGAAAGCAGTGGAAGATGGCCCAAATCCTTGGGCCCCTGCACCCATGTGGGAGACCTGGAAGAGGCTCCTGGCTCCTGGCTTCGGATCGGCGCAGCTCCGGCCGTTGCGGCCATCTGGGGAGCCAGAGGATAGAAGACCTCTCTCTCTCTCTCTCCCTCTCTTCCTCTCTCCCTCTCTCCCTCTCCCTCTCTCTGTAACTCTGTCTTTCAAACAAATAAAATAAATCTTATTTTAAAAAAGGCAGTGAGAGAGAGAGAGAGACAGAGAGAGATGAGAGAGACAGAGAGAATATGAACCTTCTACCTTCTACCCATTGGTTCACTCCCAAATGCCTGCAGCAGCCAGGGCCGGGCCAGGCTGAAGCTAGGGGCTCCATCCAGGTCTCCCCCATGGGAGGCAGAGACCCGAGCACTTGGGTCATCACTGCTACCTCCCAGGGTGCGCATCAACAGGAAGCTGGATCAGAAGCAGAGATGGGGGCCGGCACTGTGGCATAGCAGGTAAAGCTGCCACCTGCAGTGTCAGTATCCCATGTGGGCACCAGTTTGAGTTCCAGCTGCTCCACTTCCCTTCCAGCTCCTTGCTAATGCTCCTGGGAAAGCAGCAGAAGATGGTCCAAGTGCTTGGGCCCCTGCACCCACGTGGGAGACCCAGAAGAAGCTCCTGGCTCCTGGCTTTGGATAGGCTCAGTCCCAGCTGTTGTGGCCATTTGGGGAGTGAACCAGTGGATGGAAGTGCTCTGTCTCCCTCTCTCTCTGCTTCTGTGCCTGCCTCTCTGAAATTCTGCTTTTCAGGCCTGCGCCGCGGCTCACTAGGCTAATCCTCCGCCTTGCGGCGCTGGCACACCAGGTTCTAGTCCCAGTCGGGGCACCGATCCTGTCCCGGTTGCCCCTCTTCCAGGCCAGCTCTCTGCTGTGGCCAGGGAGTGCAGTGGAGGATGGCCCAAGTCCTTGGGCCCTGCACCCCATGGGAGACCAGGATAAGCCCCTGGCTCCTGCCATCGGATCAGTGCAATACGCCGGCCGCAGCGCGCTACCGCGGCGGCCATTGGAGGGTGAACCAACGGCAAAAGGAAGACCTTTCTCTCTGTCTCTCTCTCACTGTCCACTCTGCCTGTCAAAAATAAAAAAAAAAAATTTAAAAAATTCTGCTTTTCAAATAAATAAACGAGTCTTAAAAAAAAAGCAGCAGCAGAGCTGGAACTCAAATCCAGGAACTCCCACGTGGGACGCGGGCATCCCAAGCAGCAACCTCAGCTGCTGCACCGAACACCCTCTTCCATATTATCTTAAAATTATTTGTCTACTTAAGAGGCAGAGAAAGAGAGCGAGAGTAAGAGAACATCGCCATCTGCTGCCTCTCTCCCCAACTGCAGGCCAGGGCTGCTGGCAAGGGCTGAAGCTGGGAGCCAGAAACTCAACCCAGGTCCCCCAGGTGGGTGGCAGGGACCTACCCTTCCTTGGATACCAAGGGATGGCTGCACACAATTTCTATATGCTAATGAAAAATTAATTAAAATATTTTCTAGAATGGGGGCTGGCTTTGTGGCACAGCAGGTTAAGCCGCCACCTCCAAGGCAAGCATCCCATTCTGCAGCAGTGGTTCGAATCCCAGCTGCTCTGCTTCCAATCCAGCTCTCTGCTAATGCACCTGGGTAAGCAGATCACGGCCAAGTGCTTGGTTCCTTGCCATCTATATGGGAGCCTCAGATGGAGCTCCTGGCTCCTGGCTTCAGCCTGCCCCAGCCCTGGCTGTTGTGGGTATTTGGGGAGTGAACCAGTAGATGGAATACTCTCTCTCTTCTCCCTCCCTCTCCCTCCCTCTCCCTCCCTCTCCTTCCCTCTCCCTCTATCTTCCTCTCCCTCTCTCTGTCCTTCTCCCTCCCTCTCCCTCTCTCTCCCTCTTCTTCCCTCCCTCTCCCTCTCTCCCTCCCTCTCCTTCTCCCTCTCTCTCCCTCTCTCTCTCTCTCCCTCTCCCTCCTTCTCCCTCTCCCTCCCTCTCTCTCCTTCTCCCTCTCTCTTTCTCCCTCCCTCTCTCTCCCTCTCCCTCCCTCTCCTTCTGCCTCTCCCTCCCTCTCTCTCTCCTTCCCCCTCCCTCTCCTTCTCCCTCCCTCTCTCTCTCCTTCTCCCTCCCTCTCTCTTTCTCCCTCTCCCTCTCTCCCTCTCCCTCCCTCTCTCTCTCCTTCCCCCTCCCTCTCCCTCATCTCTGCTCTCCTCTTTCTCACTCTGCCTTTCAAATAAATAAGTCTTTAAAAAATGGAGAGAGAGAGAATGCTATATTGTTTATGGAATAATGAGAAGAAAAACTGTATGTGTTCAGTCCAGACCATTTTTCTTTTTGGACAGGCAGAGTGGACAGTGAGAGAAAGTGTGACAGAGAGAAAGGTCTTCCTTTTCCCTTGGTTCACCCTCCAATGGCCGCTGCAGCCAGCACACCTCGCTGATCCGAAACCAGGAGCCAGGTGCTTCTCCTGGCCTCCCATGTGGGTGCAGGGCACAAGGACTTGGGCCATCCTCCACTGCACTCCTGGGCCACAGCAGAGAGCTGGCCTGGAAGAGGGGCAACCAGGATAGAATCCAGCGCCCCAACCGGGACTAGAACCCAGGGTGCTGGTGCCACAGGCGGAGGATTAGCCTAGTGAGCCGTGGCGCCGGCCCCCAAGGGAATTTCTTAAATCCACCTGCTATGGTTTCAATTTATCCCCTAAAAGTTCATAGGCTGGGGGCAGGCATTGTGGGTTAAGCTACTGCTTGGGACACCCACATCTCTATTGGAGGGCCTGGGATTGAGTCCTGCCTCTGCTTCCGATCCAGCTTCCTGCCGATGCACCTGGGAGGCAGCAGTGATGGCTCAAGTAATTAGGTCCCTGCAACTCACATGGGAGACCTGGACGGGGTTCCTGGCTTCTGGCTTTGGTCTGACCCAGCCTCAGTTATTGCCAGCATTTGGCAAATAAACCAGTAGGTGGTTTATCTGTGTCTTTGTCACTTTGCCTTTCAAATAAGCAAATGTGTGGGGAACCGCAGGCTGGCCACCTGGGAGACCCTCCTCATCTGCATAGCTTGCAGCAATCGGTCGACCACAAGGCCCACGAACACAGCCAGGTGAACCAGATGAAACAGAATGGACTCTGCATAAACAACTAGGAGGAACCCGGTGAAACAGATGAAGTTGAGGCAGGACGGACTCTACCTGAGACTATACGCGCCCTTTCATCTGATTGGACGATACCAGTGTGAACTGCACGGGAAGAGAGCCGCTATTGGCTGTGGAGCGGATGCTCCACGGGACTTGGGGTATAAAGGGACATTGGGAATTGGGCTTGGAGCTCCTCCTTCTCTTTTCTTCTCCCCCCCTTACTCTTTCCTTCTGCCCCCACAAGTAAAAGTTCCTTGAGAACCGAGAAACAGTGACCGTGTCGTGACTGCGTTGGACCCTTGCTGGCGAGGGTCCGACACAAATGAATTTTTTTTTTGACAGGCAGAGTGGACAGTGAGAGAGAGACAGAGAGAAAGGTCTTCCTTTTGCCGTTGGTTCACCCTCCAATGGCCGCCACGGCTGGCGCGCTGCGGCCGGCGCACCGCGCTGATCCGATGGCAGGAGCCAGGGGCTTATCCTGGTCTCCCATGGGGTGCAGGACCCAAGCACTTGGGCCATCCTCCACTGCACTCCCTGGCCACAGCAGAGAGCTGGCCTGGAAGAGGGGCAACCGGGACAGAATCCGGTGCCCCGACCGGGACTAGAACCCGGTGTGCCGGTGCCTCAAGGCGGAGGATTAGCCTAGTGAGCCGCGGCGCCAGCCACAAATGAATTTTTTTAAAAAAATTTTGAGGTGGGAAGGTGTTGTGGGATGAAGGCTGCTGGTCTTTGGCCCTGGCTCCTGGAAGAGTGGGTCTAACTCCCAGGAATTTCCCAAGTGATGGGCGCATCTTTGGGAAGCCGTGGGGAGCCTTGGGCTGCAGCTGAGTCTACACGGAGGATATGGCTCAGGACGTGGGCTGTTCAAGCCAGAGAGACCAACTATATGGGTTGAGATTTCCAGCTGCCTGGCCTCTGAGGAGGAGAGGGTCCGAGCTGGAGACGGAGCCAAGTCACGTGGCCAGTGGTTCAGTCATCTTGTGCATGGAACGAGACCCCAGTAAAAACTCCGCACACCCCAGCTCAGCAGCGCCTCCCAGCCGTGGGGAGAGGGTGGCGCCCTCCAGCTCTGCAGGGCGAGGATGTGGGAGCTCCGTGCTTGGGACTGCCCCAGACCTCACTTGGGTGCTTCCTGATGTGTATCCATTGTGATAAGCTGTAATTGTAAGCACAGTTCTTTGCTAGGTTCTGGGGGTCATCCTAGCGAAATAAGGAGCTTTGCAGGGCACCGAGAATGCCTGAACCTGCGGTCAGTTGGTCAGAGTGTGGACGCCTGCGGTGGGGACTCCTGAACTTGTGGCTGCTGTCTGCAGTGACAGCTGTCTTTTTAAAAATTATTATTTGAAGCCAGCGCCGTGGCTCACTAGGCTAATCCTCCGCCTTGCGGCGCCGGCACACCGGGTTCTAGTCCCGGTCGGAGCACCGGATTCTGTCCCGGTTGCCCCTCTTCCAGGCCAGCTCTCTGCTATGGCCAGGGAGTGCAGTGGAGGATGGCCCAAGTGCTTGGGCCCTGCACCCACATGGGAGACCAGGAGAAGCACCTGGCTCCTGCCATCGGATCAGCGCGGTGTGCTGGCCACAGCGGCCATTGGAGGGTGAACCAACGGCAAAGGAAGACCTTTCTCTCTGTCTCTCTCACTGTCCACTCTGCCTGTCCAAAAAAAAAAAAATTATTATTTGAGGCTGGGCCAGGCTGAAGCCAAGAGCCAGGAGCTTAATCCAGGCCCTCCACGTGGATGGCAGGGACCCACCTACTGGGGCCATCTCCTGCTGCCTCCCAGGGTATGCATTAGCAGGGAACCAGAATCCAAAGTGGAGCCAGGATTCAAACCCAGGCACTCCAAAGTGGAATGCAGGCATCTTGCCAAGCAGTGTTTTTAGCCACGGCACCAAATGCCCACTGTGTGAGCATTTTGGGGACTGAACCTTTAACCTGTGGGTGGGGTCTGAACAAACTCTGGGTGGTTAAAGCCAGAATTGCACTGGGGGATTGGGGACATCATTCTGGTCTCATCCTTTTTTTTTTTTTAAAAGATTTATTTATTCATTTGAAAGTCAGAGTTAGAGAGAGAGAGAGAGAGAGAGAGAGGTCTTCCATTCACTGGTTCACTCCCCAGATGGCCACAATGGCCAGAGCTGAGCTGATCCAAAGTCAGGAGCCAGGAGCTTCTTCCAGGTCTCCCACGTGGGTGCAGGGGCCCAGGGACTTGGGCCATCTTCTACTGCTTTCCCAGGCCATAGCAGAGAGCTAATACAGAAGTGGAGCAGCCGGGATTCGAACCGGCGCTCATATAGGATGCAGGCACTGCAGGTGGTAGCTTTATCCACTACACCACAACGCCAGCCCCTGGTCTCATCCTTATAAATGTCCTTCTACAGAGCTGGTGCTGTGGCACAACAGGTTATCCCATATGGGCATAAGTTCAAGTCCTGGCTGCCCCACTTCTGATCCAGCTCCCTGCTAATGCACCCAGGAAAGCAGCAGAAGATGGCCCAAGTGCTTGGGCCCCTGCATCTACATGGGAGACCCAGATGGAGTTCCAGGCTCCTGGCTTCAGCCTGGTTCAGCTCTGGCTATTGCGGCCACTTGAAGAGTGAACCAACAGATGGTAGATCCCCCTCTCTCTCCTTCTATAACTCTGTAACTCTGCCATTTTTTTTTTTTTTTTTTGGACAGGCAGAGTGGACAGTGAGAGAGAGAGAAAGGTCTTCCTTTGCCATTGGTTCACTCCCCAATGGCCGCCGTGGCCAGCGCACTGCAGCCGGCGCACCATGCTGATCCAAAGCCTGGAGCCAGGTGCTTCTCCTGGTCTCCCATGCGGCTGCAGGGCCCAAGGACTTGGGCCATCCTCCACTGCACTCCCGGGCCACAGCAGAGAGCTGGCCTGGAAGAGGGGCAACCGGGACAGAATCCGGGGCCCCGACCGGGACTAGAACCCGGTGTGCCGGTGCCGCAAGGCAGAGGATTAGCCTGTTGAGCCACGGCGCTGGCCAACTCTGCCTTTCAAATAATATTTTTTAAAAAAAATGTCCTTATAAGGAAGAGATAGATACTTGACAGAGAAGAAAGCAATGTGACCATGGGAGCTAGATGTAACCCTACTGGCTCTGCAGATGGAAGAAGGGGCCAAGGGCTAAGGAAGATGAAGAATTTATCTCTAGAAACTGGAAAAGCAAAAAAATAGACTTTTCCTAGAGCTTCCAGTGGGAGCTTGGTCCTGTTGACACCTTGACCTTGGCCCTGTGGAATTTGTTACAGCGACCGAAAGAATCTCACACACTCCAAGCTGACTGTACGGACATACATCAGCCTGGGGCTCTGGCCACTGCACAGGTAAAGTGACCACTGGGTGTGTACAGTGCCCTGTTCTGTGCTGTGGCTGCAGAGGACTTGGGGAAAGGCTGGGGATCAGGCCGGCTGCCCACTGCATGGGAAGGTTTCTGCCTGGCTAGGCAGCTCGGATGGAATCGTCACTGTGGCGCTGGCTTGCCTCAATCCCTTTTTGCCAACAGCGACTTGAATTTTGGTTCAGAGAGATGAAAGTAGGGATGGTAAAGCAAAGGTTTATTCAAGTACTTTCCAAGGGCCAGTGGAGAGGGCATGTGGCAACCTTCCTTCCTGGTCTGGGGCTTTTTTCCCTAAAGGACGAGGGGCACTGACTGGTGATGTGGCCTTGACACTCATGATTGGCATCTGTGATGGCTACCTGGGAGTTGCATAACGTTGGGCTCACTGTGCATGTGGCTACAAACCAGAACCTTCCAGTTTGGCTGAGCTCCCGCTTTTTCACAAGTTAAACTGCAACGTGGGCAGTCTTGGGTGGGTCCCGGGTGGAGATCAGGGTCGTGGTCCCTCTCCTGTCACTCATGCCGAGCTACCTGACAGCACTGCTGCCTCCTCCTGCCTGGCTCCTGCTGTCACAGCCGGTTGGCATTTAGTTCTGGACTCTGTTTGGAAGCAGAACTGGAAGCCACCACCATCCTCAGACCTGTGTTGCTTGGGAATTCTCAGAGAGCCCCCGGGTTTCCTGGATGGGAGCAGGAGGCGCAGGGAGTGCAGGGTGAATTCTGATCAAAAAGTCCCCTGTGGATAAAGCCAGGCTCTGTGCAAGCTGCGCCCCACTGTGAGCTCACCCAGACCCCTCACTCTCTGGTCTCCCAGTCTTGCTTCTACAGGGGCTTCCTGAAGGGTCCACCCTTCCCAGCTCCACCTGCTGAAACCCCATCACTCCTCAGAAGTCTGCCTTCTCTGGGGCCACAGGTGGAGCTCAGAGGGCCCTGGTTACGCAGTCAAGGCCGACCCTTCCTCCCCAGCCCCCTGCCTCAGGGGCCTTGGCTTGGGCTGCCTGAAATCTCCACTTTGGGGTGACATGCCTTCTCCAGGAACAGGGCACCTGTGCCCTGCACAGCAGAGTCCTTCTCCCCAAGGATAAAGGAGGCTTCCCCACAAGGTGTCCTTCCTGCACGAAATCACTGGCACATTGTTCCTGTGCCCAGCATGTGGAAGTCCCAAGAGCAAGATCTGGGTTTGACCCATTCCCATGTCCCCAGCACCAGGCCAGGGACTGAAGCAGTGGCAGCACCGAGTGGGAAGCTGCCTCTACCTACAAGACTTCCTGGTCCCCAGGCAGGCTACCCACAGGGTGTTAGGGGCACCAAAGGGCCGTGACGTCACCTAGAGAGGTCAGAGGTCACTCATACCAGCATCTCTTGGGAAAAGCTTAGATCAGCTAGCCAGAGCCGGGAGTCCAGGTTCACGCCTCAAATGTTTATTGCTACTTCCCCAGACTGTGAAACCTTCTCCCATTCCGGGGGAAAATGCCAGAATATCAAACAGCTCCACCCCTTTGCCACCTTAAGGTGACTAGGGAGAGAGATGGGGCATATCCCAGGAGCCTTGGAGTGGGGGGTTTGGGGAGAGACAGAGGTCAGGTTAGGTCTTCAGACTGCAGCACGGGTCTCAGGCCACAAGCACCTGACAGGGCTGGACTGGGCCAAGCAGTTTTCAGCAGTGGTGGACGGGAAAAAAAAAATCTCTGGCAGTGGGTGCCAGGAGCCACCACGGTAATGCAGTACCTGGCGCCCCGTGGGCGTGGCTCCGGGGCACTGGGCGGAGTCAGCAGCTGCGCCTCTTCTCACAAATCCAGTTATCTCTCGTATTCCCACAGGGGGCGTCATTCCACAGCCCGGAATCCAGCATCATGATGCAGTCCTCCTGGCCCCTGGAGTCATTGGGCTCCCCAGTGTTCCAGTGGCTGTGGGGGTTAGACAGGGTGTTGCCGGAGCTCTAGGCGGTGGGTGGACCCGGGATCCGACCCTCTGAGCCCTACCTGCAGTACCCAGCTGACGGCCAGAATTTAACCCCAGACCGTTCCTGGGAACGAAATGACCATGCCTACGACTCCAGCCTCGCATCAAGCAGTTCCTGAAATCGGCCAAAGCTCTTCCCCTAGAGTCTCACCCGTCCCCCTCCACAGTTGTCAGCTGGAAGCGGTCCCTCACCTGAAGCTGAGCGGGACTCCGTCCACCCACTGGTAGCCTTCAATCCTGCCCCGCTGACGCACGGCCCGCAGGCCCAGCCAGTAACCGTACTTGTGTCGCAAATTCCGGCTCAGGAAGCCCTGGAAGGCAAGCCCAGGAAGCAGAGCCTGGAGACTCGGCCTCGCCCACTCACGTGAACCTGCTCTGCCCACTCATGTGGCCCCACCCCACCCATTCACCTGCCTAAACCCCACTAGTGCCAGCCCCGCCCAATCACGTAGCCCCACCCACCCACTCAATCGGTCCCACCTACTCACGTGCCACCCCGCCCACTCACGTGGCCCCGCCTTACCCACACCTGTGGTCCCGCCCCACCCACTCACATGCCCACGCGGGCCACGCCCCCTCGCGAGACCGCCCTCAGCCCCAGGAGAAGCCCCAGCAGCGCACCTGCTCCTCCAGGCCCCCAACAATGGCCAGGTGCCCACTGACAAGTGCGCACTGCTGCTGCGCCTGCTCCCACGTGTCCGACTTCTCGGAGAAAAAGTAGCAGGAGCCCTCGAAGAGGAGCCACTTGTCGGGACATGGCTCGCAGGAGCCTGCGGGGTGGCCACGGTCAGAGAGGCGGTTTGCTCCAGGGTAGTGTGTACCGCGAGGATGGGCGCAGAGCCGCAGCAGAGACCTGGGAACCCAGCGCCCCACCCCCACCGGCAGGGCCCCCCTGGCTTCCTCCCCTGCCTGCTCACCGTTCTGGACCTTGGCGTTGTCCAGTGCGCGGTACAGCTCACTGCGGATGTCCTCGCGGTCCCTGCTCGCTTTAGCCACGTCCTGCGTCACTGCAGAGTCAAGGCCATGGGGATTAGGGCTAGGGGCAGCGGCAAGCAGGGGCAAAGGTCCGAATCCCTGTCCAGGGTTAAGAATAGCTCTTAGGGGTGGATGTCTGGCCCAGCATTCGAACCACTTGTTGGCTTGCCCACATCCTATGTCTGAGCTCAGGTTTGACTGAACTCTGCTTCTGGCTTCTGGCCAGCTTCTGACTAAAGCACACCCAGGAGGCAGCAGGCTGAAAGAGGGGGGCCCCTGCCATCCCGGGGTAGACCTGGATGGAGTTCCTGGCTCCTGGTTCCAGCTCAGGCCCAGCCCTGGCTGAGGTGGGCATTTGAGGGTTAAACCAGCAGATGGAAGAGCATTCTCTCTCTCTCTCTCCTCTCAACAACAACAAAAGCACAGGGAACAGGTGTTTGGCGCACTGGTTAATTCTCTGCCTGGGATGCCTGTATTCCCATATCAGAGTGCCTGGGTTTGAATCTCGGCTCTGCTCCTGAATCCAGCTCCCTGCTGATGCACACTCTGGGAGAAAGCAGGTGATGACTCAAGTGTTTGGATCCCTGCCACCCACATGGGAGACCTGCATGGAGTTCCAGGCTCCTGGCTTCAGCCTGGCCCAGTCTCAGCTACAGTATTTAGGGAGTGAACCAGGTGTCTGTGTTTAAAAAAAAAAAAAAATGACATTTAGGGTCCAGGTATGGCTGGCTGGAGTTAGGAGTGACAGCCAAGGTCAGTATTCAGTGGTAGGGTCAGGGACCCAGCCTTCACCAGGGCTCAGGGGTCGGGGTCTGGACACACGGCCCTCACCGCGGGTGGTCAGTTCTTTCAGGGCGCTCTCTAGTTCCAACAGCTTGGCCTGCGTAGCCGCCTGCTCCACGACCGCCTTCTGCAGCTGAGCCTTGCTTTCCTTGCCTAGGAAGGACGTGGGAGGGGGAGGAGAGAGGGGAAGGCCAAGGCTGGGAGCCCGACTTCTGAGACCAGCCCGCCCCGCCCCCATGCGCCTCTTCACTCCCGGCAGCAAACGGCGCCCCCCGGCTCACAGCAGCTCCCGCAGGCTCCGACCTCCTTCTTCAAGGTACCCAGCGCCGTCGCGTGCTTGGAGGCTGCAAAGACCCCAGCCCCACGCACTCGCTGGGTCATCCTTCCCCGCCCTGGGGACCGTGGGGATCCCCACCCCGCCCCACCCTGTGCCGCCCCGACCACCGCCCGGCCCCGGGTGCCGCGGTTCGGCACGCACCGTTTGTACTCAGCGCGTCCTGGTGCAGGAGTAGCGCCTCCCGCTCGCTGGAGGCTGCGGAGAGAGGAGCTTGCAGGAGCGCGGCCCGGGGGGAGGGGGGGTGCAGAGGGAGGGGGCCGTGGACCCTCCTCTGGCCCTCCCCCGCTCCCCTGTCCCGGGACCCAGAGAAAGAGGCACTAGGTGGGGCTCCATGCCAGGGGGTACAGGGGCCCGAGAGGGCCATACTGTTCTGGCGCACTCACACTGAGGTCCGCACGCCTACCACAGAAGGCCCAGGCACAACCTCTACTAAGGGGTCACTCACCCTCGGACAAGAGGACACTCAGGACGAGCGCCCACAGAACTGTGGCCACCAAGACAGCCAAAGCCAGGAAGAAGATTCTATGTCTCCAGGATGTCCAGCGTCCCCAGTGCCCTGGGAGGACAGAAATGGACTCCTGGGTCCCCTCTCCAGCCTCTAGGGGGACAGAACCCTGGGCACTTGGTCTCCCAGGAAACGGAGGTTCAGAGAGGGTGAGGGACCTGCCTAGGATCACACAGCCATCACATGGCAGAGTTGGAATTTGGAGGCAGGTGCAGCTGGTTCCGGGGCACCCAATACCTGGATGCCTTTTGCCTTCCCCTCCCCCTCCCCCATCAAACCTGTGACACCGCGGGCAGGGAGAGACCCAAGGCAGAGATTCTTACCCCCGGACACATCCTCAGACATGCCGTCCCACTTGCTGTACCGGGAGGTGTCCATAGCAATGCACAGGCCCTGCCTGGTACAGAGATACTAATTTAGCCCCTACTCCTCCCTGACCCCACCCACTCTCCCTTCCTTCCTATTTCCTTAGCCTAATTCTCGGCAGTACGAGCTGACCAATCATAGCACCAGGCCCTAGAAGGGCTGGGAAAGGGGGTGGGAGGTGGAGGGGACGGTCCCAGCCTTCCCGTCCTGGGAGTGGCAGCTATACCCTTTAGGTGGTCGCTGGGGGCCTCTCTTTGGAGTTTGGGCCTTATTTCCTGTGGACATGGGGTTGGCTTCCAGCTGAGAGGCATGTGCAGAACCCAGCCACGTTCTAACACCTGCTGGGTCCCAAGAAAGTCCCCTCCCCCAAACCAGCTCAGCTTCCCTTCTTCAGTGCTCCTGCAGCTGCCTGGCAGGGGCGGGATCTTCCGGCCAGAGAGGAGCAGACACTTGTTGGGGGTGACCAGCATGGCTGTTGGACACCAGGACTGGGTGGAGGGGGCGTAGGTAGCTTCTAGAAGCTTCAGTTTTCTGTGACATGAAAAAGGGGACAAAGGGACACTGTGATAAAGAAACGAGGTGGAGCCGGCACTGTGGCACAGCGGCATCCCATATGGGCACCGGTTCTAGTCCCGGCTGCTCCTCTTCCGATCCAGCTCTCTGCTTTGGCCTGGGAAAGCAGTACAAGATGGGCCAGGTCCTTGGGCTCCTGCACCCACGTGGGAGACCAGGAGGAAGCTCCTGGCCCCTGGCTCTGGATCGGCGCACCTCCGGCCATTGCTGCCATCTGGGGAATGAACCATCGGATGAAGACCTCTCTCTCTGCCTCTCCTCCCTCTGTGTAACTCTGACTTTCAAATAAATAAATAAATCTTTATAAAAAAAAGATAAACGAGGTTATGCTCATCCAACCTTGCACGATCTTAGGCACATAAAAAACAACATTCATACATTCTCTTGACCAGTAAGATAACAAAAATATCATAGAAAAAATGGAATGAAAAGAGAGGTTTTAGGGGGTGCAAGAGAATATTAAAATCCTTACAGAGTTGGTTCCCAATATGCCTTTTCCATCAATGTTTTCTTAAAGATTTATTTGTTTATTTGAAAGGCAGTTACAGAACAAGAGCGACAGAGAGGAGAGATCTTCCATCCACTGGTTCACTCCTCAAATGGTTGTAATGGGCCAAGTGAAGCCAGGAAACAGGAGCTTAATCTGGGTCTCCCAAGTGGGTACAGGGGCCCAAGCACTTGGGCCATCTTCCACTGCTTTCCCAGGTGCATTAGCAGGGAGCTGGATGGGAAGTGGAGCAGCGGGGACTCGAACCGGCACCCATATGGGATGTCAGTGCCACAGGCAGCGGCTTAACCCACTGTACCACAATGCCAGCCCCTCCATGAATGTTCTGAAGACCTCTAGTGAACACTGTAATATATTCTACATTGATCTGGAAACTGGTGCTACATCAATGTTCAAAATTAGCAGATTTTAACAGATTTCCTCCTCCTCATTGCCAACATTTTTGTGCCACTTGGCACTAAAGTCAAAAAGTACGTTGTCACGTGTGATGTTCTCAACCAGGGGCAATGATGCCTACCGAGGGATATTTGGAAATGTCTGGAGATGTTTGTGTTGTCAGAGATTGGAGGGAGGGAAAAAGGGGGAGGGAAGAAGGGAGGGAGAGCGAGCGAGCGAGCAAGCAAGAGGGAGCCAGTTGTACGTAGACTGTAGATTCTGCTTCAAACCCCGCAATGCGAAAGACTGCCTCCCACCCTTGGCAAGGAATAATCCAGTTCCAAATGTTCTCAGTGCCAAGAGTAAAAATGCTAATAAAGTCCAAAGGACCTCCAAAACTTTTGTGGAAAATGGAATTTAAAAATAATCTGGGGATAGGTGTTTGGTGCAGTAGTAAGACAGCGTTTGGCATGCCCACATCTGAGTCCTGGCTCCACTTCCCTTTCCAGCTCCCTGCTAATGCACACCCTGGAAGGCAGCAATGATGGCTCAAGTACTTGGATCCCTGCCACTCATGTGGGAGACACAGATTGGATTCTGGGCTCCTGGCTTCAGCCTAGCCAATTGGGGAGTGAACCATCGGATGGAAGACACCTCTCTCTCTCTCTCTCTCTCTCTCTCTCTCTCTCTCTCCTCTGCCTCTCCTCTGTGTAACTCTAACTTTCAAATAAACAAATAAATATTAAAAAAAAAAAAGAAATCCAAAGGGGGAGCTTAAAAAAGTTCATGGGAAAGGCATAGGCTGAAAAAAAAAATCAATGAATGGATTTCAGGTTTTTTGCGCCACAGTAAACTGCTCTTTTCATGGCATTTTCCAGAAACATTCTGAGGTATCCTTGCAGTGTAGTTCATAAGTCCTAAGTGCTGTGAAGAAGAAATACATGAAAGGGGGAGGAAGTCAAGTAGGATGAGTGGCGTGGCAGGGTGGTTATGGTGAGTCCCCTCTGAAACCCGTGCTGGAGTCTGTTTGTTTATTTGTTTGCTTTATCTTTTTGTGTTGAAGGGCAGAGAGATCACCCACCTGCTGGTTCACTCCCCAAGTGCCCACAACAACAGGGGGCTGGGCCAGGCTGAAGCCAGAAGCCAGGAACTCCGTCCGGGTCTCTCATGGGGGTGGCAGGGGCCCAAGCACTTGGGCCAGCTCTGCTGCCTTCCCAGGCACAGTGAGCAGGGAGCTGGATCAGAAATGGAGCAGCCGGGACTCAAAGCAGGCACTCTGACCCGGATGTGGGGATCACAAGCAGCAGTGGAACCCCAATGCCGGGTGATCCCCCACTGTGCCATCACAGGAAGGTGATGTGCAGAGGCGGGACCTCAGGGAGGTGAGTAGGACTCGACAAGGTCAAGGTCATCAGGATGGAGCCCCCATGAGTGAATCCTGGAGCCTTGGTAAGAAGAGGGAGAGACCAGAGAGATGCAGACACAGAGAGACACAGACATACAGATACACATATAGACACACAGAACATACAGAGAAACACACACAGACATGCACACACGTGTATTCCATGTGTCTCTCGCTCTGTGATTTCCTGTGCCCCCTTGCTGCACTCTCCCAGCAAGAAGCCACCACCAGAGGTGGCTGCTTGACCTTCAACCTGACAAACTGTGAGTTGAGACAGATCCTAGGTGGGTGGCATAGTTGCTCATTTTTTGTTGCTTTTGTGTGTGTGTGTGATTTTTTTAAAGATTCATTTATTTACTTGAAAGAGTTCCACAGAGAAGGAGAGGCAGAGAGAGAGAGAGAGAGAGAGAGAGAGAGAGAGGTCCTCCATCCGCTGGTTCACTCCCCAGATGGTTACAACGGCGGGAGCTGTGATGATCCAAAGCCAGGAGCTTCTTCCGGGTCTCCCATGTGGGTGCAGGGGCCCAAGCACTTGGGCCATCTTCTACTGCTTTCCCAGGCCATAGCAAAGAGCTGGATCGGAAGTGGAGCAGCCAGGACTCGAAACGGCACACACACAGGATGCTGGCACTATAGGCTGTGGCTTCACCCACCATGCCACAGTGCCGGCCCCTTGTGAATCTTGCTTACTCTTGTTCATGAGAGCTCTCATGCCTGGTCAGCTCTAACTATTAAGCAGAGAACACATGACTCACTCCATTTTTTTTAAAGCACAGTAAGTGCAGAATTGGGGAAATTAGCACTGGCCAGTTGCCTGATATTGCAGCGGCGAAGTTAAAGCTCTGGTTTGCAGTATTTCTCCAGGGCAGATATAAGACAAGGAACATGCCCTGTGGAGTAACTCCCCAGCCTCAGGAAGCAGGCTGCAAGCCCTGTGAGGCGCTGGCCAGGGCTGGATGCATTTAAAGTGGGTGGTATGGAATCCATTGACCCAGCAGATGCGGGGTGGGGCGGGGTGGGGTGGGGGAGTTCCCCAAAACACTATGCAAAAGTGGATTTTTGAATTTATTTCATTTATTTGAAAGGCAGAGCACTCTTCCATCCACTGATTCAGGCCTCCAAATGCCCACATCAGCTGGAGCTGGATAAAGCCAGGAGCTGGGAGCTCCATCCGGGTCTCCCACGTGGACGGCAGGGACTCTACTACTTGAGCCATGACTGCTGCCTCCCAGAATGCACTACAGCAGCGAGCTGCAGTCAGAAGCAAAGTCAGGACTCAAACCCAGACAGTCTGAGAGAAGCTGCAGGTGCCCCGAGGCATCTCAGCTGCTACACCTGATGCCCATCCCTGGCATTTACCCTGGCCGATCTGAAGCCAGGAGCCAGGTGCCTCCTCCTGGTCTCCCATGCGGATTCAGGGCCCAAGCACTTGGGCCATCCTCCACTGCCTTCCCGGGCCATAGCAGAGAGCTGGCCTGGAAGAGGAGCAACCGGGACAGAATCTGGCGCCCCAAGTGGGACTAGAACCCGGTGTGCCGGCGCCGCAGGCGGAGGATTAGCCTAGTGAGCCGCGGCGCCGGCTGGCATTTACTCTTAAAGTGTACATGCTAACATAGCAGCACAGGCACTGCAGTGAAGAATCAGTGGAGGGGCCGGTGCAGTAGCGGGGCCGGTAAAGCCGCCGCAGGTAAAGCTGCCGCCTGCAGTGCCCACATCCCATAAGGGTGCCAGCTCTAGTCCCAGCTGCTCCATTTCTGATCCAGCTCTCTGCTGTGGCCTGGGAAAGAAGTAGAAGATGGTCCAGGTCCTTGGGCCCCTGTACCCATGTGGGAGACCCAGAGGAAGCTCCTGGCTCCTGGCTTCAGTTCAATGCAGCTCTGGCTGCTGTGGCCATCTGGGGAGTGAACCAGCGGATGGAAGACCTCTCTCTGTGTAACTCTTTCAAATAAATAATAAACAAATCTTAAAAAAAAAAAAACCCACATGGGAGACCTGGATTGAGTTCCTGGCTCTGGGCTTTGGCCTGGTCCATCTCTGGTGCCCCCAGCACTTTGGGAGTGGGCCAGCAAATAGAATCAATCCATCAATCTCTCTCTCTCTCTCTCTCTGCTTCTGAAATAATGTCTTAATTTTTTTTTAAGATTTATGTATTTTAGCCGGCGCCGTGGCTTAACAGGCTAATCCTCCGCCTTGCGGCGCCGGCACACCGGGTTCTAGTCCCGGTTAGGGTGCCGGATTCTATCCCAGTTGCCCCTCTTCCAGGCCAGCTCTCTGCTGTGGCCCAGGAAGGCAGTGGAGGATGGCCCAAGTGCTTGGGCCCTGCACCCCATGGGAGACCAGGAGAAGCACCTGGCTCCTGGCTACAGATCAGCGCGGTGTGCCGGCCGCAGCGGCCATTGGGGGGTGAACCAACGGCAAAAGGAAGACCTTTCTCTCTGTCTCTCTCTCTCTCACTATCCACTCTGCCTGTCAAAAAAAAAAAAGATTTATGTATTTTGAAAATAAGAATTGCAGAGAGAGAAGAGAGACAGAAAGAGGGAGAAAGAGAGAGCAAGAGAGAGAGAAAGAGGGGGAGAGATAGAGGGGGAGAGAAAAAGAGAATCTTGCATCCACTGGTTCACTCCCCAAGTGGCTGCAATAGCCAGCACTGGACCATGCCAAAGCCAGGAGCCAGGAGCTTCAGTTAGGTCTCCCACAGGGGTTCAAAAACTTGGGCCGTCACCCACTGTAGCTGGATGGGAAGTGGAGCGGCCGGGACATGAACTGACACTGCTATACGATGCAGCTGTCCCAAGCAGCAGCTCAACCTCCTGTCTCACAATACCCACCCCTTATTCTCAAATTTATGTGAAAGAGTATATATGTTATGAATTGTCAGTTTTTAAAAAAAGATTTATTTGTTTAGTTGAAAAGCAAAGTTACGGAGAGGCAGAGGCAAAGCCAGAGAGAGAGGTCTTCCATCCGCTGGTTCACTCCCCAGATGGCTGCGATAGCTGGAGCTGGGTCGATCCAAAGCCAGGAGTCAGGAGCTTCCTCCTGGTCTCCCACGCAGGTGCAGGGGCCCAAGCACTTGGGCCATCTTCCACTGCTCTCCCAGGCCACAGCAGGGAGCTGGATTGGAAGTGGAGCAGCCAGGACTCATAGTTGGGATGCCAGCACTGCAGGCAGCAGCTTCACCTGCTATGCCACACGACCAACCCCTGTCAAGCAGTTTTGAGGGGAAAAAAAAATCAATATAGGGAGAACCCTCCCATCACATAGTAAATGAAATTATAGTAAAACATGAACTGAAACTTAAACGAAGGAATTGAGAGCAGAGTGTGGTGCCGGTGAAAGTGGAGGCAAGCAAACTGAAGAGAAAGTCCCTGCCACGACCAGGTTATAGCCACCTGATGTTGGGAAAACTGACTCACACGATGGAGAGAAAAATAAGTCGGACCCTTCCTGACACCATGCTCATGGAGTTGGGCTTGGGATGGATCATGGAGAGAAAGGTGGGAGGCAAAACTGTTAGGCTCATGGAAGAAAATGTAGACAAATATCTCTGTGGCCCACGGTTGTAGGCAAACTTGTAGAGGTTGATCCCAACACAAAAGAGAAGAAAATAGGCATTTGGCTGTATCAAAATGATGACTGTCAAGCCAAGGACATTATAGATACAATTAACACGTAGGTAGCAGACTGGACGGAGGTGCTTGCCATGTCTATAATGAAAAAGTGACTCTCTGTTTCTTTCTCACTCTCTGCCTCTCTGTGTAACTCTGACTTTCAAATAAATAAATCAATCTTAATAAAGGTCCATGGCATAGCAGGTAAAGCTGCTGTCTGCAGTGCTGGCATTCCATATGGGCGCTGGTTCGAGTCTCGGCTGCTCCACTTCCAATCCAGCTCTCTGCTATGGCCTAGGAAAGCAGAAGATGGCCCAAGTCCTTGGGCCACTGTACCCGTGTGGGACACCTGGAAGAAGTTCCTGGCTCCTGGCTTCAGATCAGCACAGTTCCTGCCACTGCAGCCAACTGGGGAGCAAACCAGCAGATGGAAGACCCCCCCGCCTCAGTGTAACTCTAACTTTCAAATAAATAAATAAATCTTTTTTAAAAAAGTGAATGATTTCTAGGATATCAACAGTACTTCTGCAGGACCAGCTGTTTGTCACCACAGTTGGGACAACGCTAGGGACGCCCATGTCCCATATCAGAGGGCCTGGGTTCAAGTCCTGGCTCCCGCTCCTGACCCCAGCTCCCTGCTGGTGCACACCCTGGGGGGCAGCAGTGAGGGCTCAAGTGCTTAGGTCCCTGCCACCCACAGGGGAGACCCGGATGGAGTTCAGTTCAGGCTGCTGTGGTCATTTGGGGAGTCAATCAGAAGATAGAACACATCTCTCCCTCCTCTCTCTCTCCCCCTCTGCCTTTCAAATAAATATTTCTGTCCCCATAAAAACAACACAAAAAAACAACAGAAAAATAGGTCAACAGTAAGAAAAAAGCCAACTGATTAGTAATTCTACAAAAAGTAATGAGATTCCACCCTCTATGGATTCAAATGCAAATATTCAAAAGCAGACTGTCCCTTGTTGAGGCCTGCTCACAGCCAGATGAGGGTGCTATTTAGTCCAGTGTTTTTTCTTTTTTCTATTAAAGATTTATTTATTTATTTGGAAGTCAGAGTTACACAGAGAGAGGAGAGGCAGAGAAAGAGAGAGAAGTCTTCCATCCAATGGTTCACTTCCCCCAATTGGCTGCAATGGCCAGAGCTGTGCTGATCCGAAGCCAGGAGCCAGGAGCTTCCTCTGAGTCTCCCACGCAGGTGCAGTGGCCCAAGGACTTGGGCCATCTTCCACTGTTTTCCCAGGCCACAGCGGAGAGCTGGATGGGAAGTGGAGCAGTTGGGTCTCGAACTGGTGCCCATATGGGATGCCGGCGCTTCAGGCCAGGGTGTTAACCACTGTGCCATAGTGCTGGCCCCTCTTTCTTTTTTAAGATTTATTTATTTATTTGAAAGGCAGAGTTACAGAGAGGCAGAGGCAAAGAGAAAGAGAGAGAGAGAGAGAGAGATCTTCCATCCGCTGGTTCACTTCCCAGATGGCCACAACAGTCCGAGCTGTGCTGATCTGAAGCTAGGAGCCAGGAGCTTCTTCCGGGTCTCCCACGCCAGTGCAGGGGCCCAAGCACTCGAGCCATCTTCCACTGCTTTCCCAGGCCACAGCAGGGAGCTGGATCGGAAGTGGAGCAGCCAGGACTCGAACCAGAGTCCATATGGGATGCTGGCACTGCAGGCGGCTGGACCAGTGTTTTCTGAAATATGTATGCAGCTAGGTAGTGAAATGAGGATCCCCTATCTTGAACACAGATACATTGTCAAGCCTCCCAGACTGGAAGGATGTTCACCACAGTGTTGTTTATTGCAGCAGAGTAAAGCAAACCAGTATGCAAAACTTGGAGTGGACACATTTTGAAACAAATGAGTCCTAAGCTGTAACATGCTGGAGTCGGCGCCGGCACCCCGGGTTCTAGTCCCGGTCGGGGTGCCGGATTCTATCCCGGTGGCCCCTCTTCCAGGCCAGCTCTCTGCTATGGCCCGGGAAGGCAGTGGAGGATGGCCCAAGTCCTTGGGCCCTGCACCTGCATGGGAGACCAGGAGAAGCACCTGGCTCCTGGCTTCGGATCAGCGAGATGCGCCGGCCACAGCGGCCATTGGAGGGTGAACCAACGGCAAAAGGAAAACCTTTCTCTCTCTCTCTCACTATCCACTCTGCCTGTCAAAAAAAAAGAAAGAAAGAAAAAAGAAATGAGTTGAGTGGAGTCTGTACTGTGGTGCGGTGGGCTAAGCCTCTGCCTGTAGTGCCAGCATCCCACATGGGCACCAGTTTCTGTCCTGATTGCTCCTCTTCCAATCCAGCTCTCTGCTGTGTCCTCAGGAAAGCAGTAGAAGACCCCCAAGTGCTTGGGCCCCTGCACCCATGTGGGAGACCCAGAAGCTCCTGGCTTTAGCCTGGCCCAGCTCCAACCATTGTGGCTCTTTGGGAAGTGAGCCAGCAGATGGAAGACCTTTCTGCCCATCTCTCTTTCTCTCTCTAACTCTATCTCTCAAATAAATAAATATATTTTTTAAAAAAGTTGAAAAGCAGATAAGCATACACACCCAACGATGCAAATACAACGCCTCAAGCGTTGTATCAGACCCATCGGGGCCATGTCCAGGGCACAGAGGCAGGAGGACTGTTAAAGGCCAGCAGTGCTCGAAGGACAAGGCACGGTGGGGAAGAGTCATTTTCCCCAAAATGCGATGACCTGGGTCAGCTTCCCGAAAGCACTTTTCCGAGATGTGAGCCCCCTCTCAGCCTCTTCATCAGAAACGGGCTCTGCGTCCACAGGTGCTAGCCGCTGACTTGGCAGGAGGACTCGGCTGTGGGCAGAACTTTCTGGCAGACCACACCCTGAGCTGCGCTTCGAAAGAGGAAATTCGAAAATGAGAATTGCACAATTCCGACCGCAGCCATCAGAATGTATTCTAGGGAAAGAAGATACAGGAAACTGATTCATCTGCCCACATGGGGAACAGGGGAGACTGAATTCATTCAGGGGGATCCCGTGGGGGCCGGGCACCGGAGCAGGGCCTTCAAGGCACACACGGACAGTGTTGGCAGAGGAGACGGCACCCGGCACAGCCCCGGCAGAAAGCAAGGATGCCAAAAAGGGCAACCCTACAGCCGGAACCACCTTGGAGAGCCAGGGTGGAGCTGTCCAGCTCAGGCAGGTATTCGGAAGGCTGCCCATGCCCTGTCCTGCACCCAAAACCTGCTACAGGGGAATGGAAGTCCCGGGTACGAGGCTGGCCACCGACCACTCACCTTCAGCCTTGGTGCAGGACTGGGAAACGGGGCTGATTGTTGAGGGGCGAGAGTGAGTGAGTGAGAAGGCGATGAGGCTGGGAAGGCTGGGAGGCCATGACAACCACAGGTACCTAACTGAGCCTGGAGGACCTGGGAGGGCTTCCTGGAGGAGGTGGTACGTGGAGAAGGAGGCAGAACAATTCTAGAGGAGATGAGTGAGTGAAAGAACGCCCCATAGGACATGCAAGGACTGTGTAGAGAGGGGACAGAATTCTCGGGAGAAGCGAGACGAGTGCGATACTCTGGGGCTGGGGCGTCAGCTAGGGCAGGGTCACACCATGGGCGCAATGGCTAGGATGTGGGTTCTTCCCTCCAAGACTCAGGTTGGAATGAGGGACAGGCATCTGGCGTGGTGGTTAAGACTCCTACATCGCACATCACATGTCCCCTCTCTGCTCTCAATTCCAGCTTCCGGCTCATGCTGACCCTGGGAGGCAGCAGTGATGCCTCAAGTACTTGGGGTCCTGCCACCCACACGGGAGACCTGGATTGAATCCCCAGCTCCCAACTTTGGTGTCACCCACCCAGGCTGTTGTGGGCATTTGGGATGCTCCATCCGCACGGGATGGAGCTCATGCTCACTCTCTCTCCCTCTGTGAGTGTGTGTCTGTGTCTCTCTCTCTCTTTTTTTTTTTTTAAGATTTATTTATTTATTTGAAAGTCAGAGTTACACAGAGAGAGGAGAGGCAGAGAGAGAGAGAGAGGTCTTCCATCTGATGGTTCACTCACCAATTGTTTGCAATGGCTGGAGTTGCGCCAATCCAAAGCCAGGAGCCAGGAGCTTCCTCCGGGTCTCCCACACGGGTGCAGGGGCCCAAGGACTTGGGCCATCTTCTACTGCTTTCCCAGGCCACAGCAGAGAGCTGGATCAGAAGTGGAGCTGCTGGGTCTCGAACTGGCACCCATATGGGATGCCAGCACTTCAGGTCAGGGTGTCAACCCGCTGCGCCACAGTGCCAGCCCCGTCTGTGTCTCTTGATGAGATAAATCAATAAAAAGGTTAAAAGGCCTCTGCTTCCCGGTGTGATGGTGTTCCCGGGTAGTGGAGCCCTTCTCAGCTCATGAAGCCGTGGAGGGCTCCACTCTGAGGAAGGGGCTGGGGACCCTCTCTGGGGACTGCATTAGGTCTCACAGGAGAAAGCTGGGTCTCCAGCGACTGCACTAAGGACCCCAAGAACAGGTTGTTTTGGTTTTGTTTTTAGAAAAGTTTCTCCCTTTATAAAACACTAGTGATCTTTAAAATTCTTGTTTGAATGGCAGAGAGAGGGGAAGAGAGAGGCAGGCAGACTGGTTCACTCTCCAGATGCTCACAACAGCTGGGACTGGGCAGGGTCAGAGCCAGGAGCCAGGAGCCAGGAGCTCCATCCAGGTCTCCCACAAGAGTGGCAAGGACCCAAGTACTTGAGCCATCACCTGCTGTTTCCAAGGGTGGGCATAGCAGGAAGCCAGAATTGGAAGCAGGGACAGGACTCCCGCCCACACACTCTGATGGGAAAGTGGATGTCCCAGGCATCTTAACCACAGCACAAAACACCCAGCCCCCTTCCCAGCGTCCCAGCTGACTCCAGTACCATCTACCACAAGCCCCTCACCAGAAGCTAAGTGGGTACTGGTGCCTCGCTCTTGGACCGAAGGCAAAATATACCCCCTTTCTTTAGAAACTGCAGGTATCTTGTTACAGCAATGCCCGGATGGACTAAGACAAGGTGGAAGTCACAGGAGCCAGTCCCACGGTCCCCAAGGACAGGGCCACCCCTGTCTCCAGCCCCTCAGTAGGTAGGAGACTCAGGAGAACCCCTGGAACCCAGCTCAGTGCAAAAAGGATGTCATGGTTTGGTGCTTGCTCTGAATGGCACCTTTCCTTTTTTATAATGAAAGAAGTCAAGCACATTGTTATGCAGAAAGAAAAAAAAGAAGTGGATTCGTTCTACTCTGCTCTAGCAAGTTTTGACAACTGCACACATTTCAGATCCTCTTCAAATACATAAATCACAAACCAACAGGGTGCACATCCTGTGGACCCCTGTGTGGTCTTATTTCCAATTCTCCTTCTCCGAGACAGCTGTTCCCCTAAATTTGCTGGGGTTCATGTTTGGAAAATGCTTAGATTGTGCTGTACCCAGAGTTGTTTTGCACATTGGGGAGCTTTATAAAAACATGCTCACGTGGTCAATATCCTTCCTCAACTTGTTATTGTCCCTTCCAGGTTACAATGTGACATTTATCTATTCAACACATCTTTCACATGAAAAAGAAAAAGAAAAGATAAACACAACACCATGCCTACTAAACAAAAAACAGGATCCAGCTTCCTTAATTTGATAATGGGCCACTTGCAGAAACTTTAAGAAATGTTTTCCTGGCCGGCGCCATGGCTTAACAGGCTAATCTTCCGCCTTGCAGCACCGGCACACCGGGTTCTAGTCCCGGTCGGGGCGCCGGATTCTATCCCAGTTGCCCCTCTTCCAGGCCAGCTCTCTGCTATGGCCCGGGAAGGCAGTGGAGGATGGCCCAGGTCCCTGGGCCCTGCACCCACATGGGAGACCAGGAGAAGCACCTGGCTCCTGGCTTCGGATCAGCACGATGTGCCGGCCGCAGCGGCCATTGGAGGGTGAAGCAACGGCAAAAAGGAAGAACTTTCTCTCTGTCTCTCTCTCTCACTATCCATTCTGCCTGTCAAAAATAAAAATAAAAAAAAATGTTTTCCTTAATAATGACATGTGAGGGGCCAGCTCTGTGGCTCACTTGGTTAATCCTCTGCCTGTGCACTGGCATCCCATATAGGTGCCGGTTCTAGTCCCAGTTGCTCCTCTTCCAGTCCAGCTGTCTGCTGTGGCCCGGGAGGGCAGTGGAGGATGGCCCAAGTGTTTGAGCCCCTGCACCCGCGTGGGAAACCAGGAGGAAGCACCTGGCTCCTGGCTTTGGATCGGTGTAGCTCCGGCCATGGCGGTCATTTGCAGGGTGAACCAATGGAAGGAAAACCTTTTTCTCTGTTTCTCTCTCTCACTGTCTAACTCTATCTATCAAATATATATATATATGTATATATATACAAGATATGTGAAAAATATTTTTGGTAAAAATCAAGAACAACAAAATGAAGATGCCTACATGGGTGGACACTGATTTGTGTCCCCAAAAAAGGTATGTGGAGGCCAGCCCTGACCTCTGGTGCCGTAAAAGTGACCTCATTTGGAAAGATGAAGGTGTTCCAGAAAGGTCACAGAAAATGGAATTAAAAGATAATTTCACTTTGGGGCAAAAATATTTTCAGATCTATGCATGTCATAATACATATTTTTCATAAGCTGTTTTCAAAGATTCATTTATTCACTTGAAAGGCAAAGTAACAGAGAAAAAGGGAGGGGCAGGAGGGAGGAAAGCAGGGGAGGGAGGGGAAGCAGGGAGGGAGGGAAGGGGAGAGAGAGGGAGAGAGAGAGAGAGAGAGGCCGATGGAAATTTGCTGGTTCACTCTCCAAATAGCTGCAATAGCCAGGGCTGGGCCAGACTGAAGCCAGGAGCCAGGAACTCCACCCGGGTCTCCCACCTAGATGGCAGGAGCCCAGGCACTTAGGCCATCTTTCCGGGCCTTCCCGGGCACACTAGCAGAGAGCTAGATCAGAAGTGGAGCAGCCGAGACCCAAATCAGCATTCATATAGGACGCCAGCGGCTTGGGTGGCTTAGCCTGCTGCACCACAACACCAGCCCCTTTCAGGAACTCTGAAGACAGCGTGTGCACAGATTTCAGAAGTTTCCATGTAAAAATAAATGAAACTTTTATTAATTTTTTAGTTATTTACTTGAGAGGAGGAGAGGCAGAGAGATCTCCATCTCCTGGATCACTCCCCCAGATGCCCGAATGGCCAGCCAAAGCCAGGAGCTGGAGACTCAATCCAGATCTCCCACATGGATGGCAGGCACCCCAGCACCCGAGCCATCACCTCTGCCTCTTAGGGTGTGCATTCGCAGGGAGCTGGATCAGAAGCAGAGGAACCAGGCCTGGAATTCGGGCGCTCCAACATGGGATGAAGGCATCCCAAACGGCACTGAACTCCAGTGGCTGGCACTGTGGCGCAGTAGGTTAACCCTGCACCTGAGGTGCCAGCATCTCATATGGGCACCGGTTCGAGTCCTGGCTATTCCTCTTCCCATCCAGCTCTCTGCTATGGCCTGGGAAAGCAGTAGAAGATGGCTCAAATGCTTGGGCCCTGCACCCACATGGGAGACCTGGAAGAAGCTCCCGGCTCCTGGTTTTGGATCAGCCCAGCTCCAGCCACTGTGGCCATTTGGGAAGTGAACCAGCAAATGGAAGACTCTCTCTCTCTCTCTCTCTCTCTCTCTCTGCCTCTCAAGTAAATAAATAAAAATCTTTTTAAAAAATCTGGCAGCAAAATTACTCTGCAAAAGGAGTTTTCTTAAGTCCTAACAACAAGCATTTGCAAATAAAGGAGAAAACAAGTTCCTTCATAATGCGGGAAAAACTCTTCAATGCTAAAGAATCATCGCAAGAACACAGAGAATGCTGCTACACTTAACTATGATCTAAGTAAAGAAAGATGCAGTGTTCTTAACAAGAACACTCCGTACTTCAAAGAGGTTAATTCTTCCCAAACCAATTTATAAGTCCAATGCCACCCCAAATAGATTCTTTGACAGAGACTTTAATTGTGTTCAGATATGTGTAACAGAGTTTACCATTTTAAACATTCAGAGTGTTCAATTCAGTGGCATTAAGTACATTCACGTCAAGGTGGGTATTCAGTGCCATGACTATGCCTCTGCTTGAGACACCCACATCCCCCATCGGAGGGCCTGGGTTCGAGTCCCTGCTCTGCTCTAATTCCAGATTGCTGCTAAGACAGACCTTGGTGGGGCCAGCACTGCGGCGTAGTGGGTGAAGCCACCTCCTGAAATTCCGGCATCCTGTATGGGCTCTGATTCATATCCTGGCCGCTCTTTTTCCAATCCAGCTCTCTGCTATGGCCTGGGAAAGCAGTAGAAGATGGCCCAAGTGCTCAGGCCCCTGCACCCACATGGGAGACCTGGAAGAAGCTCCTGGATCCTGGCTCCAGCTGTTACAGCCATTTGGGGAGTGAACCAGTGGATGGAAGATCTATCTATCCCCCTCTCTCTCTGTAACTCTACTTCTCAAATAGATAAATCTTAAAAAAAAAAAAGGAACAAACATTTAACTTGCATCTGCTGGTATATGATGAAGAATACAACTCAGAACAGTCCAAGGGGACAGGTGCACCAGACATGAGATAGCATGGAGGGGGACATTGTGGAGCTGCCACACCCACAGAAGGTACATCACACACACTGCACCTGTATGTGCTCACCCACCTAGGACCCCTCAAGTCTCACTTGTCAAGCTGGTGTTGTGGGTTAAGCACCTGTATGCGCTCACCCACCTAGGACCCCTCAAATCTCACTTGTCAAGCTGGTGTTGTGGGTTAAGCTGCTACTTGCAGTGCCCAGCAGCCTATACTGGAGCCCTGGTTCGAGTCCAGGCTGTTTCATTTCCAATCCAGCTTCCTGCTAATACACCTGGGAGACAGTCATTAATGGCTGAAGTACTTGGGCCCCCGCCACCAACATGGGAGACTGGGAGGGAGTTCCAGGCTCCTGGCTTCAGCCTGGTCCAGCCCTGGTTGTTGTAGCCATTTGAGGAGTGAATGAGCAGATGGAAGATCTCCCCATCTCTGTCACTCTGCTTTTCCAATAAATCTCTCTCTCTCTTTTTGAGGGTGTTTAAGAATACAATCTCCAATGAGCATCACCTATTTGGTCTCTCTGGTGATCAGGCCCTTCTGAGGCCATCCAGGGGTTCATTCACATAAACCCAGGTGTGGTCAAAGGCACCCCCATCACCCCGAAACTGGGACAGACACCACCGACCCAGTAGAGGCTCTCTGTCCCATACTGGGCCAACACAGCCAGACTTTGACTCACTTGCACCAAGGTAAGCTGTGCCAGGAAGGGGCCTGACTATGAGAGAGGCAGCTCCGTGACAAAGCAATCTCTCTCCAAAGCGGCAGACAGGTGATGGCTGCCTGCCAACAGAACTCCTATCCATGGGGACACCGTGTCCTGCCTTGAAGGATGTGAGGGTCAGGCCCTGGGGCACAGCCACCTGACCTGCTGCTTGGGGCAGCAGCGTCCCATATCAGAGCGTCTGGTTCAAGTCCCAGCTCCTCCACTTCCCATCCAGCTCCTTGCTCTGCGCACCCTAGGAGGCAGCAGGCCATAGCTTGGCCCCCTGCTGTCCACAGAGGAGACCTGGATTGAGTCCCCAGCTCCTGGCTTTGGCCTGGCCCAGCTCTGGCTGTTGTGAGCATGTGGTGTAGTGAACCAGTTCAGCGTTTATAATGAATAAAAGAGAGTAGCCACTCTAGGGCCAGCAAGGGAGGAGGGAGCTGGGGTGCTTACGCCCCAACTCTCAGGAGGTATTGGAGTTCATGCCCTGTCAAACGAGCTCCAGAAACCAGAGAAAGGGTGCAGGGCACGGTTACAGGGACGCAGTGCAGGGATAAGGGCCGCAGGAGGCACAGCAGGTGCACTGGGCAGTCCCTGAGCTGAACCGAAGGCAGGAAGCTCCCGAAGCGGCCCCACATCCGCTCTCTTTAAAATCTCCAAGAGTGTGCCAGGGCCACAACCTGGAAGCCAGGGGGCGGGGATGGCCGCGCTGCGTCAGAGGCAGACCAGGACCACACCGAGCCCGCTGGAGACGCGGCACCGGACGATTTCAATCCTGGCGGGTCTTCCGTCCCGGCGCAGGCGGCTGCGCCTCCGCTGCTTGCACACCTGGAGTCTTTCCAGCCGTGGCCTCTGAACTCCCCTCTGACGTGGGTGGGCTCCCGGGGGTTCCGAAGCCTGGCGAAGCTGCGAAGCCGGCCCGGAGCGGAGCGAGAGCCTCCGCCACGCCCTCCCGCAGCGGGACCCAGGGCGAGACGCGCGTGGGAAGCGGGATTCCAAGGCAGCTTCGTTTCGGCGTGAACACTCACAGTGCAAGGAGGAAACGAAACCTGGATTTCGGTCGTCTTTTGTGCATCTCTGGATTCTGTTTCCCAAGAGCGTTTTGCAGCCACGTTCCCTGCTGTTGGGAACCTGACGACGGGACGGCAGCCTTGCGCATCGCCGCTGGGCGGGCCGTGTTCTGGGCAGCTCAATCACCTGGCCTTGGCCTCCCCTAGCCAGCCCTGGGGAGAAGCCCTCCCACCTGGGGGCGTGGTTCAACATATAAGTCAATCAACGTAGAGGTCACGCCCCCTGCCGCCGTACTGGTTCTTTCTCTGGAGGCCACAGTACACCTGCCTGGATTAGGAGCCCCACAAGCCCCTATGGACCAGAGGAAGGGTTCAGCCTCGTGACCCTGCCCGGCCCTATTTTCTCCCACGGACACCATCACAAAGCTCACGCCCACCCCCACAGCCACGGCCTACAGTGCACCCTGGTGTTTCCCTGTTGGTGCCCTACCTTTGCTGGGACTACATCCGTATCCTTGCAATGACCTCTTGGACTCACTCGACCTTGGATTTTTCCATTGATACACCATGATTAAAACATCCGCCCAGGGTGCCACTCTGATGCTGGAATTTGGGGCACCTGCTGCCCGATTTGACCATGCGACAGTCACATCCAGAACTCCATGAAAGTCCCAGCCACTTATGCCCAGGGGGTTGGAGGATTCCCCAGGCGCATCTGAGGCCCGCGTTCCCTTGCCACACCACCTCTCCCCCGCACCTACTTGAGTAGCAGAGGCGAGCTGTCCACCTGTGCCACGTGCCCTCCTTACTGAGGGCTGAGAGCCCAGCCAGGTGGAACCTGCTGTCTTAGAAGTCGGTGTGTAGGAAGGACTGGGAGGGGATGGAGGAATGAGAAAGGAGCTCTGCGTGCTGTTTCGCAGGCTCACCATACCCCCAAACTCTCAGCAGGACGTTCTGCTTGCAGTCTAACCTGCAGGTGTCCGGAGTAGCAGGTCCTGAGCCCCTTGGGAGCTGCGGCCCCTGGACACCGGGCTGTGGCTGCACACAGAGCATGGACATCTTGCTAAGGCCGCAGATGTCTGCCGTGCCTGTTCTGAGCATGGGAACTGGCATTAATGTGCTGGTCCCACGCCCCTCTCCACCCCCAGGGACCCTTCCCCAGCCCAGCAGAACCCAACAATCCCAGACCTATCACTCTAGAGCTCAGCACGGAGGGGAGGAGACTGGCTCTAATGCAGTGCCCACTGTATACACAGCCCCTGTGAACACCAAGTGCAGCCGGCACTGCAGTGCTGTGTTCCCATTTCACAGATGAGGGCCTCGAGGCTCAAACCAATCACACGACACAGAGGCCCCGTCAGGCCCTGGACCCTGGTGTCCACAACTCACCCACTCCTGCCTTCAGCTGCCTCAGACCCTGGGCGATCTCTCCCTCTCTTCTGCCGGCCCCTGTTTGTGGCAGCTCTGGAATTGGAGACTAAGCCAAGAAAAGCAAGATTGCAATGATTAAACACCTACTGCACGCCATGCCCTGGGACGTTGTGTTGGAGAGTCAAGCTGTTATAAAGCCAAAGGAGAGGGAAGTGAAACTGACTCCCGGAGAGAGCTGCTGAGCCTGGATTCTCCCTGCCCTCTCTCCCCCCTTACTCAGGACCTGCCTGTGACCTGGGCGAGGATGGTCGCCAGCAGCACAGTGAACAGGGTGAGGCACAGGAGCTGCAGCAGCAGGGGCAGGTGCCCCCGGAGATGCCCTGCAGGGGAGAAGGACAGCGGCTCCAGGCCAGTGACAGCCAGTCCTGGCCCCCACCCCTGGGAACCAGCAGTCCAGAGAGGCAGGGATCTGACGTGCATCACAGCATGCGTGTTCCAGGAATCCAGGGAGGTGGTGCTTCGGCGGTCCGAGGCCCCTTATGGCACGGTCGGCCTGGGGGACGCTCCGTGGACCCCTCGTCTTGTCAGGTCACCCCCTCCCCAACCTTTCTTCCTGGCATCTCCATCCCTTCTCACCTCCAGGTTCAGTGCCTGGGTCTGCTGATGTCTTGCTACAGGGAATACTGCTGGCCTCAGCAGCCAGGGCTGAACCATGGTGTCTCCTGTCCCTTTAATGCCCCCTCTTTAATGCCTGTGAGTACCGTGGCAGGACACTTTGCTAACCACTGTCCATGCCCATCCACTCTGTCTGCCCGTCCTGTGATCCATGGTACAACCTCTGTGGGACAAATGAGAAGTGTGGGCAACTGGTCCAAGGTTATATGACTGCTTACTGGGGAAGTGGAATTTCATCCCTGGCCATCTGTCTCCACGGTGTTGGCCAAAAAGCATCCAACAGTGTCTAGGAAAAAAAGAGAAAGATACTTAGAGCTTTATTCTGAGACGTCCCTAATGAAAAACCCCAAGATCCACCAGCAAAATGACAGCAAAAACGATGATCTGTTCAGAGAGGAGAGTTCTATACAGCAAAGAAAAAGGAAACTGCTAGTGCATTCTACAGTGTGGAAGTCTCACACAAGAGCAACAGAACCAAGACATAAAGACCTCACCTGCCGGAGCTGACTTAATGTGCACTTCCAGAACAGACAACACTTGGGACTTGTTTAAAATCAGGGTTAGCTGCACAGGCTGGGGGGGTCGACAGTGCGGGAGGACCGGGATTTCTCCTGGGTGCGGGAAAGTCTCTGTTTTTGTCATAGAGGTTATTGCATGGATTTGTTCTTACATAAAAGTGTGTTCACAGTGTGGGCGTTTGGTGCAGCAGTTGGGTCACTGCTTCAGACACCTGCCACCCATCTCAGAGTGCCAGGGTTTGAGTCCTGGCCCTGCTCTCCACTCCAGCTTCCTGCCGATGGGCACAGAGGCAGCACGTGATGGCTCGAGAACTTGGAGCCCTGCCGTCCAAATGGGAGACCTAGATAGAGTCCCTGGCTTCTGGTTTCAGCCAACAGCTTGTTGTAGGCATTTGGGTGTTAACCAGTAGAGGGAGATCTCTCTCTCTCTCTCTCTCTCTCTCATTCTCTGTCTCTCTCCCTTTCAAAAACATACATTTTAAACATAAGCACTGAAGTTTAATAGACAAGAAAGATGTGCAGGTGGTCAACAGGTGCATAAACACAACATCACTGATCATTAGGGACATGCAAACTGAAACCATGGGGAGATTTCATCTCACACCAATGAGATGACAAAAAAAAAAAAAAAAACCTAGAATAACCAATGTAGGCAACGACGTGGAGAAATTGGAAGCCTGGTGCACTGTGGATGCGAAGGCAAAAATGATGCAACTTCTGAGAAGAATGGACCAGCAGCTCCTCAAAACACTCAAAGTAGAGTGACCCCAGGAGGCAACCGCTTCACTGCTGGGGTGCACCCCAAAGAGCTGAGATCGGGGAGTCAGTAAGACGTTCGTCCTCCCCTCCATGTTCAGAGCAGCCTGGTTCCCAGTGCCCTAAAGGGAGATGCCACACAGTGTACCTGTGGGCAGAGAGGCAGCCAAGCCGACCAGAGTGTGCACCTGCAGGGGAGGAGTATCCAGCCTTTGCCAAGGAACAAGGTCTGGTGTGCAGCAACTGAAAGAAGCCAGGTGCGGAAGACAAACACTGCGTGGTCCCACTTACTTGAAGTCCTTGTCATGGACAAATTCTAAGAAGCAGAAAGTGGAACAGTATGGGGCCGGTGTGGTGGTGTAGAGGGTTAAGTTGCTACCTGTGGTGCCTGCATCTCATATGGGGGAGGTCCGTGACCCCACTGCTCCACTTCTGATCCAGCTCCCTGCTAATGTGCCTGGGAAAGCAGTGGAGAATGGTCCAAGTGCTTGGGCCCCTGCAGCTACATGGGAGACCTGGAAGACGCTCCTGGCTCCTGGCTTCAGCCTGGCCCAGCTCCATCCGATGTGACTGGGGTGTGAAGCAATGGATGGAGGATCTCTCTCTTTCTCTCTCTCTCTCTCTCTCTAAGCAATGGAGGGAAAATTTTCTCTCTCTGACTAAGCCTTTCAAATAAATAAACCTTTTTTAAAAGTTTATGAGAATGCGTTTCTGAAAAGACTATGAATGTATTTTACAAATTTGTTGCACCAACGGAGCTTATTAACTTACTCCACTTTCCCACGAACTCGGAGGCACCCTCGCAAACGTGCACGCACCTGGAACCCAGTGAAATCCACTGTGCAACAGTTTCTGCAGAGCTCCTCCTCCACAGAGGTGGCTGGGTGGGACTGAAATCCCCAAACCTAACCACTGTGGTGTCTGGTCGCTGAGCCCCGCCCCCAGGCTCAGGCGGAGGGCGGGGTGGGGGGGAGCCCTGCCCTAAGTCACCTCAGTCACATGACTCAGTTTTGACACAAGACATCACTACCATCCAGGAGTTAGGGACAAATTGTAGAAAAATATATTTATTAACATCTGAGAAACAGAGACGGACAGATGGACCCACAGAAAGATCTCCCAAATGCTGGTTTACTCCCCAAGTGTCTACATTGGCTGGGAATGGGTCTGGTTGGGGCAGAGCCAGGAGCTAAAAATGCAATACAAGTCTTCCAAGTGGGTGGCAGGGCGCCATCGGGGCTGCCTCCTGGGGTCTATAGTAGCTGGGAGTTGGAATAGGGAGTGGAGCTGGGACTGGAACCCAGGCGCTCTGCTATGGGACGGGGGAATAGCTCCCTGGTGCTGCCAGCCTGCTGAATGAGCCCCAGAGTCCAGAGAATGTCCTCCGTGGAAAGGGTTCAGGGCATGGTTAAAGGGACGCAGTGCTGGTAGGGAGTCCCCGGGAGGCACAGCAGGGCAATGCAGACCTTCTGACCTCGCCAAGGAGGCCAAAGCTAAACGGAACGCACGGCGCCCCCCGAGGCTGCCCCGTATCAGCTCGCTTTATTAAGCTCCAAGTGTGTGCCAGGACCACCACCTCGAAGCCTGGGGGAGCCTGGAGGTGCCAGAGGCAGAACAGAACCCACCAGGGACCATAGGAGTTGGAGACCAGGACAGAGAGAAGTCCCAGGGCGCCTGTGAAGATGTCAACCCTCGCGGGTGGGCGAGGGGTCCCGGTGCCAGGGCGGGTGAGGTCCTGGCCTCCACCCCCGCCGAGCGGGCTGGGGCTGCCGCCGCGCGCTGGGGATGCCGCCTTCAGTTGTCGGCGCAGGACTTTGCGGGCTGCTTGCACACCCAGAAATTCTCCACCTCGCACCTGTTGTCGTTCCAGCCATCGCCGCTGAACTCCCCGCAGTCTTCCTCGCCGTGGTTGTTGGGCTCTCCTGGGTTCCAGTACTTCATGAAGCTGCAGGGGCCGCGCAGGACGTGAGCCTCCATCCCGGGGCCCCTCCCCTCCGGGGTGCAGCCTGCGGCTGAGCTTCTATGGCTTTGATCGCGCAGCACCTGCTCTGCACGCATGCGTGGACCCCACCCGCTCTGTTCCCAGGGCCACCTGGTAAGAAGCTTGCAGCGTGAGGATGACGCGGCCCCCTGAGCCTTTCATGAGCCCCTCCCTGGAGTCTTCCACCTGTCCGGTGGTTTTCAGGGAGAATCAGAACCGGTCCAGAGTCGCCAGCCACACCTCCCTCACTGACCTCTCCTGCTCTGGGCCACCCTAAAGGCAGCCCCTGGACCCTACAGGCTCACCCATGACTCGGCCTCCCCCACGCCTTCCCGGGAAAGCACCATAAAGGGTTGTGCCCCGGGTCACCCTCCCTGTGCCTCGGAACAATCCTGGTGCTTCCCCAGCTGCCTGGATCTGCGCTCCTGCTCTGGGAGCTGGGAGCAGAACCATCTATCTTTTTCCTGGCAGCTGTGTCCTGAGTTCCTGGCCTTCCTCTACGTCAGATCTTTCCTTTCACAAACTATGTTGGGGGATGGCGTTGTGGTGCAGCAGGTGAAGCTGCGCTTGGGATGCCGGCATCCCGTATTGGAGCGCAGGTTTGAATTCTGGCTGCTCCACTTCTGCTCCAGCTCCCTGCTGATGCACCGGGGAAGGCAGCAGAGGATGGCCCAAGGGCTTGGGCTCCTGCACCCACGTGGGAGACCTGGATGGAGTTCCTGGGTCCTGGCTTCAGCCTGGCTGAGCCACGGTGGTTGTAGCTACTTGAGGAGTTCACAAGCAGATGTTGCTCTCTCTCTCCTTCTCTCTCCTTCCCTTCCTCTTTCCCCTTCTGTCTTCCTCTCTCTCCCTTGCTCCCTCTGTCGCTCTTTCAAACAAATAACTAACTAAATAAAGTACAGTTTTCAAACATCTGCCAAGGCTGCAAGCTCCACCCACAGCTCTCTCTCTCTCTCTCTCTCTCTCTTTTTTTTTTTTTTTTTTTGGACAGGCAGAGTGGACAATGAGAGAGAGAGAGAGACAGAGAGAAAGGTCTTCCTTTGCCATTGGTTCACCCTCCAATGGCCACCGCGGCCGGCGCATCATGCTGATCCGAAGCCAGGAGCCAGGTGCTTCTCCTGGTCTCCCCTGCGGGTGCAGGGCCCAAGGACTTGGGCCATCCTCCACTGCCTTCCCGGGCCACAGCAGAGAGCTGGCCTGGAAGAGGGGCAACCGGGACAGAATCCGGCGCCCCAACCAGGACTAGAACCCGGTGTGCCAGCGCCACTAAGCGGAGGATTAGCCTGTTGAGCCATGGCGCCAGCCGCAACCACCTGCAGCTCTCATGATGGAATTTGCTGCACCTGCCACCCCATTGGGCGTAGACGTGTTCATCACATTCTGAACTCAACAAGGTACCCTCAGCATTGATGCTGGGGCTGGGCGGGGGCGGGGGAGGGGGCGTCGGGAGTGGGGGAGGACCCACCGGAATCACTGAAGTCTGACACTCAGAGCCCCGCCCCCCCCGGGGGGGGGCCAGGGTCTGCCCCTTCCCGTCGGACCCCACCTGAGCAGCAGAGCCGAGCCATCCACCCAGTGCCACGTGGCCTCCTTGTTCAGGTCTGACAGCCCCATCCAGGTGGAGCCTTTGGACTTGGAGGTCTGCTGCAGGAAGGACTGGGGGGGCAGAGGAGACATCAGGAGACAGCTATCTGCCCTGTCTCCCCCAAACTCTCGGCAGGAAGTTCTACTTGCAATCTAACCTTTGGCTGTCCAGGTCCTCAGCCCCAAGTGGGCTAGGATGGCTGAGTTTCTTGTACAGCATAGCCCCTGGACATGTGGGCTCTGATTTGCACGCACAGCATTCACAGTGTGATGTCTTCGTAGTCCCTCCCGCCGAGGGATATCCCATAGGCAGCATAGCACCAGCTCCCGTGGGAATGTTTACACCAGGGAAATAGGCAGATGCCACAGCCCACTGTGCACCTGTGAGTCGGGGCCTTAATGCTGGTCAGCGCACCCCTGGAGCTTAGGTGCATTTTAGGGGTCCCCTAAAGCATTCTCCTGAGTCCACATCATATCTGGGGCCCGGTGCAAAGCACCTGGGACCTCCTCAGGGGTGTCCTTCTCCCCCCTACCTTCCCAAGTGGAGTGGGAGGCCCTGCACCCAGAAAATGCCCCCTGGTCATCTCCTCTTCCGGACACGTGGCCCAGGCCAAGACGCACACCTCCCCGCCCAGCACACCTGCTCCTCCGCACTTTGGACGATGACCAGCTGAGCCCCCATGTCCTGGCACGCAGAGAGGGAGTCGTGCCAGTTCCGCTTGGACTTGGAAAAGAAATAGCAGTGTTCTTGGAAGAAAGTCCAGTCCCAGGAGCAGCGGCGGCACAGGTGGGCTGTTGGGGGAGGCAGGAGAGGGTGAGACCCCAGTGTGGAGGCCGCCACACGCCCAGCCACCCTTCCAGGCCTGGAGAGTCACGCCTGTCCCTGGGTGCACCACGCCCCTCTCCACCCCCAGGGACCCTTCCCCAGCCCAGCAGAACCCAACAATCCCAGACCTATCGCTGTAGAGCTCAGCGCGGAGGGGAGGAGACTGGCTCTAATGGAGTGCCCACTGTATACACAGCCCCTGTGAACACCAAGTGCAGCCAGCACTGCAGTGCTGTGTTCCCATTTCACAGATGAGGGCCTCAAGGCTCAAACCAATCACACGACACAGAGGCCCCGTCAGGCCCTGGACCCCGGTGTCCACAACTCACCCACTCCCTCCTTCAGCTGCCTCAGACCCTGGGCGATCTCTCCCTCCTTTGACAGCTCCTGTTTGTTGCAGCTCTGGACCTTGGAGACTATGCCAAGCAAATTATGCAATTATTATAGACCTACTGGAGCACTGCAATTATTACACACGTACTGTGTGCTGTGCACTGCCCTACACGTCAAGGATATTGTTTCTGAGGGCCAAGGTCTTGGCAACCCAGGTGGAAGACGAAGAAACTGACTCCTGGAGCCAAGGATCTCTCTCTCCCCTCCTTTCCCTGCCAAGATGGTGGGGGCAGAGGGGAGAGGCCGCCTAGAAGCCCCGACCCCAGCTTTCTCAGTCACTTCTCTCCCTTCTGTGGCCCCCAGCCCAGGGCCAGGTCAGGGAGCCCCAGACCCTCAGGACCTGCACCTGACCTTGGGCGAGGATAGCCACCAGGAGTGCAGTGAGCAGCGTGAGGCACAGGAGCTGCAGCAGCAGGTGCCGGTGTCTCCAGGGATGCCCTGCAGGGAAGAAGGACAGCAGCTCCAGAGCCACACAGTCCCTGCCTCCCCTGGCCCAGGGACAGCCAGGCCCGGCCCCCACCTCCCCCTGGGATCCAGAAGCCCAGGCCCCCCATCCTCTTCTTCCCCAGAGCTGGGCTTCTCGGAGGACCTCTCCCCTTCTCCCCAATTGCCGCACCTGCAAAGCTCTTGAGACCTTGAACCCTTCCCAACCCAAAGTCTGTCCCGGGGTCTCGGGGACTGCCTCCGATGAGATCTTCCTCCTCTGAATGGGCAGAGCAGCTGTCAGAGCCGGGCCAGCCGGGACCCCAGTGCACCCCCTCCTGAGCCCAGCCAGTGCCGACCCAGCCTCACCCAGGGGGCCCAGCGCCTGCACCCTCGCAGCCTTGGAGTCGCTCATGTCATCCACTGTGTCTCCACGCCTGGGGCTGCTGAGGCCTGTCGCCTTTAGTTCCTGCCCCTCACTCCTTGCTCTCGGAATATATGGTCACTCAAGAAGAGGAAGAGGGAACTGGGCAGGGGCTCCAGAAAGGACTGGGGGGAGTGGGGGTAGGGGTGGAGGGCAACGTGCAGCTGCATCAAGGCACGCGTGTTCCTGGAATCCGGCGGGGGGTGGTGCTGGCAGAGGTCTGAGGCCCCTTGTGATGTGGCCGGCCTGGGGGACGCCCAGCTTTCCCAGTCACTTCTCTCTCTCTTCCTCCCCTCTACCCGCCTTCCTGGCAGTGCCATCCTCCTAGCAGGCTGGGCTGCCTGGGTTTGCTGATGTCTTCAGTTATGGGGAATTCTGCTGGCCTCCGCAGCTGGGGCTGAACCGTAATCTCTCGTGATGTAACACATGGCCACCATCGCTGGGCATTCTGCCAACTGCTTTATACTGCTTTTAATTCTGTCTGCAATGTAAGATCCATTTTACAGAGGAGGGGAACCGAGGCACGATACGTTTAAGTGACTGGCCCGAGGTTACACAGCTTGTCTTGGGATTTTGTCCCTGGCAGCCTGCTGCCACAGACCACAGGGTTAACCAACAAGGGTCCAGTCACCTCCGGAAGAGACAGAAAGATTCGTGGGAACTTTATTTAAAAATGGTCCCTATTTGCAAAATCCCCAGGGCCACCAATGAATGAATGAAAACCAAAACAGTGGCCTCTTCAGAGTGGAGTAGTATGCAGCCATGAAAGGGATCGGATCCGTCCAACGTTGTGGGCGAATGTGACACAAGAGCAACAGAACGAGTGTGCATGGTGAGGTCCGGTTGGATATCAACTTCAAGAACAGGCAAGGCCGGCACCGCGGCTCAACAGGCTAATCCTCCGCCTTGCGGCGCCGGCACACCGGTTCTAGTCCCAGTCGGGGCGCCGGATTCTGTCCCGGTTGCCCCTCTTCCAGGCCAGCTCTCTGCTGTGGCCCGGGAGTGCAGTGGAGGATGGCCCAAGTGCTTGGGCCCTGCACCCGCATGGGAGACCAGGAGAAGCACCTGGCTCCTGCCATCGGATCAGCGCGGTGCGCCGGCCGCAGCGCGCCAGCCGCGGCGGCCATTGGAGGGTGAACCAACGGCAAAAGGAAGACCTTTCTCTCTGTCTCCCTCTACTGTCCACTCTGCCTGTTAAAAAAAAAAAAAAAAAAGAACAGGCAAGACACCAGTTGAGGGTTACCTGGGAGGAGGGCCGTGTGCGGATAACCCAGGAGAGGGTACAGGGACATCTTCTGTGTGCCCAAAGTGTTTCCATTTGATCTGAGAGCTGTGCAGTTTTTGGTATGGGTGTTATAATTATTTATAAGTGGAAAATATATACTTGCTTCATGATTAAAGATGTCTTGGTCTCATTTTTCTTTTTATTATTTATCTTTTTTTTTTTATTTGACAGGTAGAGTTATAGACAGTGAGAGGGAGAGACAGAGAGAAAGGTCTTCCTTCCGTTGGTTCACTCCCCAAATGGCTACTATGGCCGGCACTGCGCCGATCCAAAGCCAGGAGCCAGGTGCTTCTTCCTGGTCTCCCATGCGGGTGCAGGGGCCCAAACGCTTGGGCCATCTTCTACTGCCTTCCCGGGCCACAGCAGAGAGCTGGACTGGAAGAGGAGCTACCAGGACTAGAACCAGCACCCATATGGGATGCCGGCGCTGCAGGCAGAGGATTAACCAAGTGAGTCATGGTGCTGGCCTTTATTACTTATCCTTTTAAAGATTTGTTTATTTATTTATCTGAAAGGAATAGAAAAGAAAGTGCCAGATCGAGAGAGATGAGAGAAAGAGAGAGAGAAACTGACTTCCATCCACTGGTTCACTCCTCAAATGGCTACAACAGGCTGGGGCGGGCCAGGCTGAAGCTGGGGTCTGGGACCTCCATTTGGGCCCGCGAGATGAGTGACTGGGACCCGGCTACTTGAGCCACCACTGCTGCCTGCCAGGGTGTGCATTAACAGGCAGCTGGAGCTGAGAGTCAGAGCCAGGGGTTAAAACCAGGCACTTTGATGTGGGACTTAACCAGCAGCTTAGCTGATCCTCCAACCTCAGCTCCAAGATCTACATTTTTTTAAAAAAATCTTAGGGCGAATGTTTAGTGCAGCAGCCGAAGTCACTGGTTGAGAGTCCCATGTCCCATAGTAGAGTGCCTGCTCTGATCCCAGTCCCAGCTCCCTGTACTGCACACCCTGGAAGCTGAGGGCCCAAAGAGCTGGCTCCTTGCCACCCAAGTAGAGGGTCTAGATTTAGATTCCAGCTCCTAGATTTAGCCCTGGGCCAGCCCAGCCATTGCAGGCACTTGGAGTCAACCAACAGATGGGAAATATTTCTCTCTTCCTTCAATCCTTTTTTTCTTCCTTCTCCTCCTCCCTCCCTCCCTCCCTTCCTTCCTTCTTTCCCTTATTTTTTCTTTCTTCCCTCTCTTTTCTCCCCTTCTCTCTCTCCCTCTCTTCCCCTCTCAAATAAATTTAAAAATTTTTTGAAGGGACAAAGAAACTCGCAGATTCTGAACACACAGATAATTTCAAACCTCTCCTTCAGGAGTGGGATGAGCGGCATGTGTCGGAGCCTGTTTGAGCTCTGGTAAGAAAGCACCACAAACCAGGTGGCTGGAACAACAAGAATTTATTTCTCACCGTTCTGGAAGCTGCAAGTCCAAGATCAAAACCCCGCAGAGTCTGCTCCCAGGGAAGACTCTGCCTGGCGTGCAGGCTGACTGCTCGCCTTCTCCTTACATGGCATAGGAAGAGGTGGGGTCTCTGGCCTCTCCTCCTTTCTACTTTTTACAGTGAGAAAAGACCGTCTTTTCATTAATACATGGAGATAAACTAGAAGATGAAAGGCAAAAATTCATCATAAATCGTCAGGGGAGAAAGCATTCTGTTTGGCTTTCAGGGGGTGTGAAGCAGTGAATGTGCCAGCTCTGTCCCCTGTGTCTCCAGAGGCAGGAAGGTCCCCAGATTTTCAGGAAGTCCACAGTGGAGCACCAAGGATGTGTCAAGCCAGGCAGACCCAGCTTCAGACCCCAGCCCTGGCTTCCTGCTGGTGAGGGCTCAAGCACTCGGGTCCCTGCCACCCACATAGGAGATCCACTCTGAGCTCAGGGCTCCTGGCTTCTGCCTGGTCCAGCCTCGGCTGTTGCAGGTATTTGAGGAGCGAACCAGTGGATGTGTGTGGGTGTATATATGTGTTTGTGTGTGTGTTGATTGGGTGTGAGTTGTATTGTATATGTGTATTATATACGTATTGTATATGTGTGCATGTGTGTGCGCACATTTTGTGTAGGAGTGTGTAAGCATATTGTGTGTGATTGCGTGTGTGTACATGCTGCATGCATGTGTTTCAGTGCACCTGTGTCATTATGTGTGTGCATGTACACATGTTAGTGAATCACCTACAAAGTGGTGCTTCTTGTGTGTGACTGTGGTGTGCGTGTTCTGTTTGCATCATGTGTACATTGTGTTGTAATGTACATTTTGTGTGTGTGTAAGTGCACATATGCACATGAGTACGAGTTGCATGTGTTTGCATGAGTGTGAGCATATTTTGTGTGTCTGCACAAGTGTATCTGTATGCTTATGCATGTACATATATTTATAAATGTGCTTATGTGTGCCTCATACATGTGTGTTCTGTGTACTGTGTTGTACATGTGTTGTATGTGTGTGGGTGTGTGTAGGTGTGCATGTTTATAAATGTGCATATGTGTGTGTTGTACACATGTGTTTTGTGTGTTGTTGTATGTGTGTATATGTATTGTATGTGTGCATATGTGTTTATAAATGTTCATACTGTGCCTTGTACATATGTGTGTTCTCTGTGTGTTGTATATGTGTGATTGTGTGCAGGTGTGTATGTGTGGTTATAAATGTGCATGTGTATCTTGTACATATGTGTGTTCTCTCTTTGTTGTACATGTATGTTGTATGTGTGTGGGTGTATGCAAGTGTGTATATGTTTATAAATGTGCATGTGTGTGTCTTGTACACATGTGTCTGTGTATGTGTGTATATGAATGTATAAATGTGCATGTATGTGTCTGGTACATGTGTGTGTCCTGTGTATGTGTTGTGCAGGTGTGTGTGTTCCCCTTTGTCTACTGAGGAGCTCTGGGAGCCGGGATACCCACCACCCAGCTCTGGGTTTCTGAACGCCAGTCTCCACTAGGGAGCACCCAGGGCTCTTTGGGAAGATGGCTGGTGCCAGAGGGGAGACAGGGGCAACCAGAGCCTGCAGTTGGGCCGGAAAGGGAGGAGAAGGGGTCAGCTGGCGGCGGGGAGGGCTGCGTGCACAGGACACAGGGGCCAGCGTGAGAGGCTTCCCCTGGCTAAATCAAAGACAACTTCAGCATCAAAAAAAAACCAAAAACGACATGTCAGCAAATTGCCAAAGAAAAATGCATCTTTCTACAAAATCAACGGAGGAAAAAAGAGGCAAGATTTGACATAATCAACATTTTTCAGAACTCTGGAAATTCACCAAAAGCTTCCAGTAATTCAGGGAGCATTTAGCTTAAACACACACACACACATAAAAAACAGCAAGATCTATGAAATGTTAATTTAGCCTAGGCCTACTCGCTCCACCCCAGCTCAGCAGCAGTGTGGAAAATAGCTGCCTATGTTCTTTTCAAAATCCTTTTATCTAGTTATTTATTTGATAGACAGAGCTGTCATCCACTTGTTCACTCCGTTAATGCCCACAAACACCGGGGCTGGGCCAGGTCAAAGCTGGAAACCAGAAACTCAACTTGAGTCCCCCATGTGGGTGGCAGGAGCCCAACTGTGTGGGCCATCACTACTATCTCCCAGGGCCCACACTTGCAGGAAGCTGGAGCTGGGATCAGAAGCAGGACTTGAACCCAAGCACTCTGGGATAGGATGTGGGCAGCTCACCTGGTGGCTTAGCCACTGTGCCAAGCGCCCACCCCGGCCCGTGGTCTTCATGCTGGAAACACAGCAGAGCTCCAGTGGCTTTCAAAGCCTCACACCCGAGAAGAATCGGGGAGATGCCAAGAAGATTCTACTCACAAAGGCTGGTCTTTGAGCCCACTTGAACTTGCTTGCTTGTTGTAGCACCAGAGCTGCCTGAGGTGATGGATCAAAGTTGGAGGAAAGGAGAGCCTAGCCAAACCTCTTACAAGGGGAAAGGCAGGAATGAGATGCCCTTAGGGTTTTTTATATTTTTTTTTAGAATTTTAATTATTTATTTGAGAGGCAGAGTTAACAGACAGAGAAAGGGAAAGACAGAGAGAGAGAGAGAGAGAGGTCTTCCAACCACTGGTTCACTCCCTAGATGGTCGCAAAGGCAGGAGCTGGGCAGATCCAAAGCCAGGAGCCAGGAGCCAGAAGCTTCTTCTGGGTCTCCCACATGGATGCAGGGACCCAAGGGCTTGGGCCATCTTCTGCTGCTTTCCCAAGCCATAGCAGAGAACTGGATCAGAAGTGGAGCGGCCGGGACTCGAACCACAGGTGGAGGTTTACCCTACAATGCCACAGCGCTGGCCCCCACCTTAGGGGGCCTATGTTGCAGCCTATTCCTGGAAATCTGCTATGGTTTGACTGTGACTTTTCTCCCACTGAAACTCCTTTTGAAACTTAATCCTCTTGCGTGGCAGTGCTGGGAGGTGGAGCCTAGTGGGAGGTTAATGGATTGATGTGTTGTTGTTTGTGCGAATATCTTTTCTCAGCTATCATAAGAGCTCAACGGCCACATCGCTTGCATTTACTGCCAAGAGTTGAGGCCGCACAAAGTCGTAGCTGCCAGTGCCACGATCTTGCACCTTCAGAACTGTGAGCTGAAATAAACCTCTTTCCTTCACTATAAATTCTCTGATCTTACATATTCTATTAGAGCAACACAAAACGAACACACACAGAGAGACACACACACATACACACGTGTGTGTCCGCCTCCAGGAAAGACCTGACAAGACCAAGGTCTCCTCTCTGGCTGACACGGGACCTCCTGTGCAGGCAGGAAGCGAAGGCTAAGGCAGAGCTGCAGACTCCCCGGCTGGGCCCCAAGAGGCGGACAGAGATCCTTGACAAACACCAACAGGAATTCTGGAAATCCCTGTTCGGTTGCTAGGTAACCATTAAGCAAAGCTACTCCTGCAGTCTCTGGTCAATCGCTGGCTGTCCATTAGTAGTTGAGCACAGACTTCAGTGGCTATACCTGACAGAGAATGCAGAATCCATTCGAAGAAATCATTAACCAAGTAAACAACCAGCAACAACAGACCTTGAGGTTTATATATGATTTCTGTAGTGGCTATATTTTATAATTTGAAAAATCTAGTTTTCAAAAAAAAAACTATTATAACATATGCAAAGACAAGACTATTTCTACACAGAGGGGAAAATGTACATAGGAATTGTCCTGAGAAAGCCCAGATGTTGGACTTAACTAGACAAGGACTTTAAATGTTTATTTTTATGTCTTTGAGAGGCAAAGGTACAGATAGAGAGGAGGAGAGAAAGAGAGAGACAGAGAGAGATCTTCAATCTGCTGGTTCACCCCCCAAATGGCCCTAATGGCCAGGACTGGGCCAGGCCAAAATCACTAGCCCAAAGCCTTCTCCAGGTCTCCCTTCTGGGTTCAGGAGCCCAGGCACTTGGGTCATCTTCCACTGCTTTCCCAGGAGCATCAGTAGGGAGCTGGATCAGAAGTAGAGTAGCTGGGTTGTTTTTTGTTTTGTTTTTGTTTTTGTTTTACAATTTATTTTATTTATTTGACAGAGTTACAAAGAGAGGTAGGTACACATACAGAGAGAGAGAGAGAGAGACTGAGAGAGAGACAGAGAGACAGAGAGAGGTCTTCCATCTGCTGGTTCACTCCCCAAATGGCTGCAATGGCCAGAGTTGAGACGATCTGAAGCCAGGAGCCAGAAGCTTCTTCTGGGTCTCCCACGTGGGTACAGGAGTCCAAGGACTTGGGCCACCTTCTGTTGTTTTCCCAGACCACAGCAGAGAGCTGGATCAGAAGCAGAACAGCTGGGACCCGAACCAGTACCCATATAGGATGACAGCACTGCGGGCTGGGGCTTTAACCGACTATGCTACAGTGCTGGCCCCAAGCAGCTAGGTTTGAACCAAGGCCCATAGGGGGTGCCAGCATCATAGGTGGAGGCTTAACCCACTACACCACAACACTGCACCCCAAATACTATAAATAAGCTATTTTGAAAGGATAGAAGGAGAGAGAGAGAGAGATCTTCCACCTGCTGGTTCACTCCACAAATAGTTGCAGGGCTGGGCCAGTCCAAAACTAGCAGCCTGAAACTCCATCTAGGTCTCCCATGTGGATGGCAAGGACCCAAAAACTTGGGTCATCTTCTGCTGTTCTCTGTTAGTGTGCCTGGGAAAGCAGCCGAGGATGGCCCCTGCACCCACGTGGGAGACCCGGATGAAGCTCCTGGCTCTTGGCTTTGGTCCCACCCAGCCCTGGCTGTTGCAGCCATTTGAGGAATGAACCAGCAGATAGAAGATTAATTTCTCTCTCTCTCTCTCTCTCTCTCTCTCTCTCTCTCTCTCTCTCCCCCCCCAACCCCCATAACTCTGCCTTTCAAATAAATACAAATAAATCTTTAAAAAAATGTTCTAGGCCGGCTCCGCGGCTCACTAGGCTAATCCTCTGCCTGCGGTGCCAGCACCCCAGGTTCTAGTCCCGGTTGGGGCGCCAGATTCTGTCCCGGTTGCTCCTCTTCCAGTCCAGCTCTCTGCTATGGCCCGGGAGTGCAGTGGAGGATGGCCCAGGTCCTTGGGCCCTGCACCCACAGGGGAGACCAGGAGGAAGCACCTGGCTCCTGGCTTCGGATCGGTGCAGTGTGCCAGCCATAGCAGCCACCTGGGGGTTGAACCAACGGAAGAAGGAAGACCTTTCTCTCTGTCTCTCTCTCTCTCTCACTGTCTAGCTCTGCCTGTCAAAAAAAAAAATGTTCTAAAAGAAAAAGCTATCAGCCAAGAATTCTATATTGAGCTAAAGTAGCTTTTCTGCCATTGATAGGAATAATAAAATCAGATGGAAACACACAGCAATGAACGAAACTTGAAAATAGTGTGCGGGGAGAAAGAAGTCAGGCATAGATGGTCACATAAGATGGGGTCCACGTGACTATTCACACAACGGGCCAGGCTCCGGGACACCTGCTAATAGGCACCCTCATCCCGTCCCATGTTCTTCAGCTCCAGCCATAGATGTCGGGGAGCCCAGCCATGCCACCCCCACGCCCTGCCCAAGCTCCTGCCCCTCAGAGCCTGTGAGTGAGCCTATTAAAAACCATCGCTGTTTTATGTCGCTAAGTCCTGGGCTGGTTTCTTACACAGCAATAAAAAAACAAAGCAAACTGGAACAGCTGTTCTTGCTCAAGGCTGGGGTTGGTCGGTGGAGAGCCCAGGCCACGAGGAGGAGGCAGCCGGATGCCTGTCATGTCCCAGGCGAGCTCAGGCTTGCTCCTGGGAAGCTGGGGAGTGGCCAGAGCAAGGCAACACAGCTGAGCAGACGGCTCCAGGAGCCTGCACCCCACAGACAGAGCCAGAAAGCAAGCAGAAATCTCAGCCCTGACGTTGCCAGAACTCTGGGCTACAAAGATTCACAGCACTCAAGCGAATGCTGCGCCAAGAAGCAGCCGCTGGCCGGCGCCACGGCTCAACAAGCTAATCCTCCGCCTTGTGGCGCCGGCACACCGGGTTCTAGTCCCGGTCGGGGCACCGATTCTGTCCCGGTGCCCCTCTTCCAGGCCAGCTCTCTGCTGTGGCCAGGGAGTGCAGTGGAGGATGGCCCAAGTGCTTGGGCCCTGCACCCCATGGGAGACCAGGAGAAGCACCTGGCTCCTGGCTTCGGATCAGCACGGTGCGCCGGCCGCAGCACACCAGCCGCGGCAGCCATTGGAGGGTGAACCAATGGCAAAAAGGAAGACCTTTCTCTCTGTCTCTCTCTCTCTCTCTCTCACTGTCTACTCTGCCTGTCAAAAATAAAAAAAATAAAAAATTTTTTAAAAAAAGAGGAAGCAGCCGCCTTCGGGAGCAGGCCTCTGGCCCAGTGGTTCAGACACTGCCTGGAATGCCCGGATCCCCTGCTGGAAGAGCCTGGGGGTGCTGTGGTACAGCCAGTAAATGTAGGTGATGCCGGCATCCCATATGGGCCCTGGCTGGTGTCCACTTCAGATCCAGCTCGCTGTTAATGGCCTGGAAAAGCACTGGAGGATGACCCAAGTTCTTGGGCCCCTGCACCCACGTGGGAGACCCAGATGGAGTTCCGGGCTCCTCACTTTGGCCTGGCCCAGCCCTGGCTGTTGCAGCCATCCGGGGAGTGAACCAGCAGATGGAAGACCTCTCTCTGTCTTTCAAATAAATAAATAAATAAAAGATATTTTTAAAGAGACACATGTGTATACAAGGGGTTTAGCAAGCCAGGGGCCTCCTAGGACAACACACACACTCAGACGACCTCCAGGCTTTGCCTTAGGTTGACCCCTAAGTTCAGTACAAGCCTGGGTGAGTGCAGAGCGAGCGCTCGGGCAGAGCCAGTCTACAAAGACCGAGGCGGGTTTTGTGTTTCGTGCTTCTTTGCTGGCTATTTTAGCTCCTGGGGCTGCAAAACAAAAATATGTCAAAATATTAACAGAACACAAACTAAGGAACAGAGACATCAGGGACCACGTATAATAAGGACTACGGTCTCTGAAAAACTATCTTGGCCAAGTCACCAAAGGGATTGCTACAGCCTTCAGCAATAAGGCTCAACAAACCAGGGCCGGCGTAGTGGGTAAAGCCATCTGCAGTGCTGGCATCCCATATGGGCACCAGTTCCAGTCCTGGCTGCTCCTCTTCTGATCCAGCTCTCTGTTGTGGCCTGGGAAAGCAGTAGAAGACGGCCCAAGTGCTTGGGCCCCTGCACCCCAAGTGGGAGACCCGGAGGAAGCTCCTGGCTCCTGGCTTCGGATGGCTGCAGTTCCAGATGTTGCAGCCATTTGGGGAGGGAAACAGAAGATGGCCTGGGAAAACAGTAGAAGATGGCTCAAATGCTTAGGCTCCTGCACCCATATGCAAGACCTGGAAGAAGCTCCTGGCTCCTGGCTTTGGATCCATGCAGCTGCAGCTGTTTTGGCCATCTAGGGAGTGAGCCAGCAGATGGAAGACCTCTCTCTCTCTCTCTCTCTCTCTCTGCCTCTGCCTCACTGTAACTCTGCCTTTCAAATAAATGAATAAATCTTGGAAGGAAGGGAGGAAGGAAGGAAGGAAGGAAGGAGGGAGGGAGGGAGGGAGGGAGGGAGCAAGGGAGGGGGAGAGAGAGGGAGAAAGAAAGAGGGGCTGGAGCTGTGGCGCAGTGGGTTAATGTCCTGGCCTGAAGCATCGGCATCCAATATGGGCGCTGGTTCTAGCCCCGGCTGCTCCTCTTCTGATCCAGCTCTCTGCTATGGCCTGGGAAAGCAGTAGAAGATGGCCCATGGATGGTGCCGTGGTTTACTTGGCTAATCCTCTGCCTGCGGTGCCAGCACCCCGGGGTTCTAGTCCTGGTTGGGGCACCAGGTACTAGTCCCGGCTGCTCCTCTTCCAGTCCAGCTCTCTGCTGTGGCCCAGGAGAGCAGTGGAGGATGGCCCAAGTGCTTGGGTCCCTGTACCTGCATGGGAGACCAGGAAGAAGCACCTGGCTCCTGGCTTCAGATCGGCGCAGCGCCGGCCATGGCGGCCATTAGGAGAGTGAACCAATGGAAGGAAGATCTTTCTCTCTGTCTCTCTCTCACTGTCTATAACTCTCTCTCTCTCTCTCTCTCTCTCTCTCTCATTGTCTCTCACTGTCTAACTTTGCCTGGCAAAAAATAAAAAAAAGAAGAAGAAGAAGAAGACGGCCCAAGTCCTTGGGCCCTACACCCATGTGGGAGACCCGGAAGAAGCTCCTGGCTCCTGGCTTCGGATGCCTGCAGTTCCAGATGTTGCAGCCATTTGGGGAGTGAACCAGCAGATGAAAGATCTCTCTCTCTACCTCTCCTCTCTCTGTGTAACTCTGACTTTCAAATAAATAAACCTTAAAAAAAAAAAGAAGAAGAAGAAGAAAGAAAGAGAGAGAGAGACCTGGAGACTTAATTCTATTAAAAACTTGGAAGCATGCCTACGTCAATAAAATTACCCAGCATTCCAAGCTGGGTACATTTGTCAAGGATTAAACTTCGACCTCTTGAGTCTGCACAGGTGAATCCAAAAGACACGTCTGCTTATTCCTGTGAGCCAATCAAAGATCTTAAATACCTCCTCAAAAAGCAAAAAGAGAAGTAACGCTTTGGCTTTAGTCATGCCCAAAATGCTGTACTTTAAGGCAGACAAAGTGTACATACCTCTTCTCCTGATGCTTTCTGGGAGCTGTTACAGGCAGAACTCGGTGAGTTCTTCACTGATAATGGGTGAACGTCCTCATGAGCCCCTGAAGCTGATTTTAAAAATCTGCCCACAGGGGCTGGGCTGTGGCGCAGCGGGTTAAAGCCCTGGCCTGAAGCGCTGCCATCCCCATATGGGCGCCGGTTCTAGTCCTGACTGCTCCTCTTCCCATCCAGCTCTCTCCTATGGCCTGGGAAAGCAGTGGAAGATGGCCCAAGTGCTTGGGCCTCTGCACCCACATGGGAGTCCCGGAGGAAGCTCCTAGCTCCTGGCTTTGGATCAGCACAGATCCGGCTGTTGCAGCCAGTTGGGGAGTGAACCAGCAGATGGAAGACCTCTCTCTCTGTCTCTACCTCTCTCTGTAACTCCGTCTTTCAAATAAATAAAATAGGTTAAAAAAAAAAACTGACCATAAATTTGGGTAATCTGGCCTACACTTCAGGCCAACTCCTACAGCATCAGTGGACTCTCTAAGTAGTTATGGACAATAGACAGGCCTTGGAACACGCACTAATAGAACAAGGGGGAATGTGCCCAGTGATTAATAGAACCTGCCACCTTTACTGAGGTAGCAGCGTGTTCACTGAGAGGGACATTCAACCCCTCTATGCGCAAGCTAAATGATTTTATAATCTACATGGGCTTAGCCTACGACCACCTGCTGTCAGGGAGATGGTGAGATGTGCTCTTTCCGTCTTGAGGGGCACACCATTCGCAGTTGGTTTTGTTCTGATTTTGCTCCTGCGGACTGACAAACTTCTATTTGTCAGAACTCAATGACTTCTGAGGATAATGATGGCCGTGCAGGGGACACAGACATTGGCGGTGGCTGAAAGTGCTCCAGCTCATGCAGCAAATTCATTAGATGAGCTAGGCAGAGACTCCTGGGCTGAGGACAGGCAGGCCCTGTGCCCCTAATAAGCAGGAGCAGCTGTAGAAGATATGATGATTCGCCAGCGCCACGGCTCACTAGGCTAATCCTCCGCCTTGCGGCGCCGGCACACCGGGTTCTAGTCCCGGTCGGGGCACCGATTCTGTCCCGGTTGCCCCTCTTCCAGGCCAGCTCTCTGCTGTGGCCAGGAGTGCTGTGGAGGATGGCCCAAGTGCTTGGGTCCTGCACCTCATGGGAGACCAGGAGAAGCACCTGGCTCCTGCCATCGGAACAGCGCGGTGCGCCGGCCACAGCGGCCATTGGAGGGTGAACCAACGGCAAAAGGAAGACCTTTCTCTCTGTCTCTCTCTCTCTCACTGTCCACTCTGCCTGTAAAAAAAAAAAAGAAGAAGAAGAAGAAGAAGAAGAAGATATGATGATTCTATATGCTTCAGCATCCCTTAAGATTAAGATCTGGGGGCTGGCACTGTGGTGTAGCAGGTAAAGCCACTGCCTGCAATGCCAGCATCCCATATGGACACCAGTTTGAGACCCAGCTGCTCCGCTTCTGATCCAGCTCTCTGCTGTGGCCTGGGAAAGCAGTACAAGATGGCCCAAGTCCTTGGGCCCCTGCACCTGTGTGGGAGACCTGGAAGAAGCTCCTGGCTTCAGATCGGCGCAGTTCTGGCCATTGCAGCCAGCTGGGGAGTGACCCAGTGGAGGGGGATTGATATAGGCAGGCAGATAGGATAAAACTGATTATATTTGTAACCTAGAGACCACGCCCTCCACCACACCCCCTGTGTGATCTCACGCCCCTACCTGATCTCACCTGGATGCCCACGTGCCCGTCAGACTACGTAACCATGTCCCCTTGAAAAGCATATAAAAGACAAGGAGCGCCCCAAAATCTCTCCTCCTCGGCTTTGCTGCCGGGCTAAGCTACCTGTGGCTGCTCATAACCATATGCTCCATGTGGCTAGCTCCTGGCCTGCTCTCTGCTTGTATGGACCCAGCTCAGCTTCTAGACTTCTCTTTCTCCCCTAAATAGACAGAAATCTCGCGTTCCTTGGGTCCACTCCTCCCCCGCCCCACCCCCAACACCTGCAGTAGCTGGGGCTGGGCTGGGGCTTGAGCCAAGAGCCTGGAACTCCACTTAGGTCTCCCATGTCAGTGGCAGGAACCCAGTTATCTGAGTCATCATCACTGCCCCCCAGGGTCTGCAATGGCGGGAGGCTGGAGGCTGGAGCTGGAGGTGGGACTTGAACTCAGGTATTCCAATGTGGTATTCCAACTCTCCTGCAAAAAAAAAAAAAAATAGTGACCACATTACAGGGGCAGGAGCTGTGGTACAGTGTGTTAAACCACCACCTGCAACATGGGCATCATGTAGTCCATGCCAGTTCCTTTCCCGGCTGCTCCACTTCCCATCCAGCTTCCTGCTAATGCACATGGGAAAACAGCAGAAGATGGCCCGAGTCCTGGGGTCCCTGCACCCACATAGGAGTCTCGCACGAAGCTCCTGGCTCCTGGCTTCAGATCAACCAAGCTGGCCATTGTGGTCATTTGGGGAGTGAACCAGTGAACAGATCTCTCTCTCTCTCTCTCTCTCTCTCTCTCTCCCTCTCGCTCTCTCTCTCTCTCTCTCTCTCCCTCTCTCTCTCTCTCTCTCTCCCTCACTCTCTCTCTATAGCTCTGCCTTTCAAATGAGTAAACAAAGCTTTAAAAACGGCCCCACATTACAAACATTAAAACATCTAGTTTTCTTTTTTTGAGCTTAAGATCCAAGCTGAGAACCAGCACTGCACCATTTCCGAAACATTCCATTGCTCAGAACAAGACATGAGGCCAGCTCAGGTTCAAGGTTGAGGAAAAGACCCCATCTCTTAGCAGAAGGAGCTACAAGTACTGTGGTCTTCTTTGCAACCTTCGTGACAAAGTATGAGCTACGAGTCCACATGGATCAGCTTTCATAATGGAAGAATTCTGAGTCCAAAGTTTAATTCAGAGCTGAGTGCTTAGCCTAGCATTTAAGACACTACGTCCCACATTGGAATACCTGAGTTCAAGTCCCACCTCCAGCTCCAGCCTCCAGCCTCCCGCCATTGCAGACCCTGGGGGGCAGTGATGATGACTCAGATAACTGGGTTCCTGCCACTGACATGGGAGACCTAAGTGGAGTTCCAGGCTCTTGGCTCAAGCCCCAGCCCAGCCCCAGCTACTGCAGGTGTTGGGGGTGGGGCAGGGGAGGAGTGGACCCAAGGAACGCGAGATTTCTGTCTATCTGCCTCTCTCTCTCTCTCTCTCTCTCGGAGATTTCTCTCTCTCTCTCTCTCTCTCTCTCTCTCTCTCTCTCTCAGCCTATCAAATATAAATCATTTAAAACAGCAGTTTTTAAAAGGCCAGATTAATGCATCAAAGGTTTACTATAAGCATTGCACCAAGAAAACTATTCCTGCTAAAAATGACTTCTCTCAACTCAAACCGAAAGCAAACAAACTTTGGAAACGGTTTCCCCGCACTAAATAGAAAAGCGATCCGGCAATGTAATTGGCCAAATGCAGCTTGTGATTGGAAGTCTCTTCCAACAGACATTTGTTGGATTTTTCCCCCACTGGTGCTTATAAAAATGGAATCAAAGTGTCCCCCAGAATAAAACAGTCCTTTGTGTGAACTTGGTAGCGTGAGAAGGAGACGGACGGTCAAATGTGTTTGATTCTTATCCCCCAGACACAAGCTGCTGCTGATGTCCTGGGCAAGGCCCCGGAAACCAACCGGGCTCGGCTTCTTTCTCAGGGTGCCCTGGATCCCACGCAGGCCTGAGCCTCTGCACACCCCTCCGTCCTTCTTATCCAAGCTGCTATTCCAGGCCCAGAGGCCTGGGTTTTTTTTTTTTTTTTTTTTTTTTTTTTTTTTTTTTTTTTTTTTAGACAGGCAGAGTGGACAGTGAGAGAGAGAGAGACAGAGAGAAAGGTCTTCCTTTGCCGTTGGTTCACCCTCCAATGGCCGCTGCGGTAGCACACTGCGGCCGGAGCACCGCGCTGATCCGATGGCAGGAGCCAGGTGCTTCTCCTGGTCTCCCATGGGGTGCAGGGCCCAAGCACTTGGGCCATCCTCCACTGCACTCCCTGGTCACAGCAGAGAGCTGGACTGGAAGAGGGGCAACCGGGACAGAATCCGGAGCCCCGACCGGGACTAGAACCCGGTGTGCCGGCGCCGCAAGGCGGAGGATTAGCCTGCTGAGCCACGGCGCCGGCCTTGGCCCTGGGTTTTTATGCACCAGAGGCTGTGGCTCATGCCAAACCTCTGAAGAGGTCACTCCTGGGAAGCCGTGACCTGGCGGTAGTGGTGAGCCCCCTGATCTCGTCCTGGCGATGGCTGCTCAGCCCCCTGCACACAAGGCAGCCAGCTCAGGTTGTCCCCCTGCTGGCCATTTTAGTCCCTGTCTCATACTGGCCTCCGTGCCTCCCATCCCTAGCCAAGTCCCTGGGCGTCCTTGCTCCTCCCACGCCCACTGAGGGGTCAGCACAATCCATATTTTGCAGCCTAAGCGCACAAGCTGGCTTTAGAAGAACAAGAAAGCTCTTTTCCTTTTTTTTTTTTTTTTCCTAAATGGGGGAGGTGGTCTGTGAATGCAGAGGGAGAGGAGGAATGCATTATAACTGGAATTTATTTTTACCAGTCAAGATTTGGGGGGCTTTTCTTAACAGATTCTTAACAGACGCAGCATAGATAGGGGGAGGGAGGGGAGGAGACGCGGGTGGAGGCCGAGGGAACCGCACAGGGGCCGCCAGCCCGGTGGGTGCCAGCCCTTGCTCCCAAGATGAGACACTCCCCAGACTGCGGGCGTCCTGCTGGCGCGCCCCGCCCCGCTTGCACCCCTCCCTCCGGGTCCCCTTTCTTCGGCCCCACTTTCTGAACGTGCTATGTCACCTGCCCTACCCAGTCCAGGACGCCGCCTGCAGTCAACCCCCCCACCCCTCCGCCCCGTGTCTCTCCACTGCCGTGGGGAGTCACAGGCCCATTTGCTCACACGTGGTCCCCGGGTGCAGGGCAATGCTAGGCACCTGGGGGAGAGCTGACCCAGGCCCTACACCCCAGCCCCCTCCCCGTGGAGCTGTCAGGCGGGGGGGGGGGGCAGAGGAGGGCCGTACCCATAGCGGTCATCAGAGCTTTGATGGTGGGACCTGCGGCACCGAGAGGTTCAAAGAAGACCCTGACCCCGGCCCAGCCTGGGCAAGGGTAGGGCCTGCCTCTCTTACATTAGTCCCCCAACCCCAAGCGCCCCGCCCACAGCACCGAGCCAGATTCGGAGGATGCACATTCTGGCCATGCCCCCTCTCGACCCAACCCACCAGCCCCTCCCCTATCTGATCCCGCCCCATTGGTGGCCTAAACCACGCCCTGTCTTAGCCCCGCCTCCATTTCATTCAACCACGCCCTGTCTTAGCCCCGCCCCTGTCTTAGCCCCGCCTCCATTTCATTCAGTCCAGGCCTCGAGTGCCACCGCCCAGGACGTCAGCCTCTCACCTATCTCACGACTTCATTGGTCGGAGAGCGTCGTCTCCCCGCCCTCCTTCGCTGTCATTGGCTGCCCGGGTGTCAGTCTTCTTCATAGCACCCCAACAGTTGCCAGGGCTGAGGTTTGAGGGGCAGATAATAATGGACGTCTCAGGGCGTCTCGTTATTGGGCAGAAAGCCCGGCTCTGGGCGGGGCTTGGTGCCAAGTGCTAGGCCGCCTCTGCCTGGGGTTCCTCTGGGCCTCAGCCTCTGCTCAGAGACACACCCCTCATCCCTCACTATTGGTCCCTCCAGCTGTTGATCAACAGGATTTCTCATTTCGATAGGCAAAACAACCCGTCCTTCACCGCTTCCCTTATTTCAATTCGCTTGTCTTTTCAGAGGCGGTAACCTTCTGACCGTAGCCAGGGCCCCCTCTCACGGAATGGCCACTGATTGGGCAAACACCCTGTCACTCTTGGACGGTGGGCGGAGCCAGAGCATCTGGGGGCGGTGAATTGGCTGGCCGGGCCCCGGGGGCGGGGCAGCGGCTCCTGTCAGCGGGTGAAATGGCAGCAGCGGAGCCGGCGGCGGCCGCGGTCCCGGGGGGCGGCTGAGGGGGCCGGGCCGGGGCTGCGGGGCTAGCGGCTCGGCGGGGATCTGGCAGCGCGGCCCGGGACGGCGAGGCTCCAAACGGGAGATGGCGGCGCGCTCGGTGCAGGTAGGGTGGCGCGGGCCGGGCCTCCCGGGCGCCTGCTCCGGCTGGCGGCTCCGCGCTGCGGCCCGTGGGGGCCGGGCAAGACCGCGACTCGGGCCGCCTCGCCCCGGAACCCGCGTCGGGTGCCTCGGCACAGCCAGCCTCGACCCTCGGGCCCCGGCGCCCACCACCCTCGTTTCCGATTCCCTCCGGACGGCTCCCCGGGGGGGGGGGGGGACCCTGCAGCGCTCCCCCCTCCCCCACCATGTCCCCTCCCCGTGAGGCCCCCGCAGGCCCAAGACCCCCGCCCTCCCTTTCCACTGACTCTCGAGACCCCTCCCTGGGGTCCCCTGCAGGACTGCCCCATCCCCCACTCCACAGACCCGCCCCCAACAAGCGCCCCCAACCCCGGGCTCCAGGACCCCTGCCCACCCTCTGCCCTGATTCCTCAGGACCCCTCTCACCTGCACAGTTCTTGTCGTCCCGTCCCCCACCCACTCCCGTTTCACCCTTTGCCCCAGACGTGCCCCCACCTCTGCCCAAGGAGACGAGCCCCAAGGCCCTACCCCTCCTCTCGGACCCTACAGGACCCCTCTCTTGCTTCTGTAACTCAGGATTCCGATCTATCATCACCCTCTGCCCAACCTGCTGGCCTTGCTCCCCCGCAGCCTCCCAGGCCCAAGGGCACCCCTAAAGATCACTCCTGGGGTCCCCCCGGCTCACTCTGGTGACCCCACACATCCCTATTCTGACCAGTCTAGATCGGGTGACACTCACCTCCTGCCTAGGACCTACCAATAGCTTTCCAGAGCCGCCCCCTCCCCGCCCATAGACACGCCCTCGCCACCTGCCTGTCTGAGAGCCCCAAACACACACAGGGGTCCTTTGGATCCCCCAACACACAGAGAAACTGAGGGGCCTCCACACAGACCCAAGCATTTGGGACTGCACACACACACTGCCCAGCGCTGCTACAGACACCTCAGATCTTACCTGCCCAGATCTTACCTGGAGGTCCAGCTCAAACAGTCAGACTGGGGGATGACTGCGCTGTGCCCCTGGCAGCCAGCCTGCCCCTCCACGCCAGCCCCCCTGAGCCCACACCCGTCCTGGGGCCCTGGAGAGTGGCGGGGTCCCCGTGCCTCACTGGGCACCTGCCCCAGGCCACTCCCCTCACCCCATCTCCCCCACACACACACTTTTCCTTTTCCAAAGGGCAGGACACTCTCTCCTGCACTAAAGTGTCCCACTCCCTGAGTTGTGCCACCAGCCCCCATCCCTGGGCCTGGGCTGCTCCTGGCCCCGATCGTGAGGTCTGACCACACCGGCAGGACCAACATCCCGACCCCATCACACCTGCCGGCCCCTGACGGCTCAGCCAGCACTGCTGTCCAGGCTGTTCCTCAGAGCTGGCCCCTGACACCCCTCGTGAGTGCTTTCACCCACGACCCGGACACCACGCCTCCCTTCTCCCCTGGCATTTGAGACCCACTGGGGCTGGGTCGGGGGCTGCCAGAGGCAGCCAGCTCTTTGTGAAGGAGTGTTTTCAGAAGGCAAAAATGCACCGAAGAGGCTTGGGGTTTGGGGAGGGGTTGTGATGGTGGCGGGGACAGGCTTCATTTGTGCCCCTCAGCCAGGCTGGGACTGAACCAGAAGACCGGTATCCCCATGTCTCTCCGGTTTCTGTGGCTCTTCCCGCCGGCCTGGGGTCCCACCTGTGGGTCCCCAGGGCTTCTGCGGTTGACTGCGGGTGGTTTGGAAGGAACGGCAGGTGGCTTGGCCCCGGCACAAAGGATGAGGCGAGACAGAGGAGAGAGGAGATGACAGAACGGGCGAGACGCTGTGGCTTAGGACTGCAGGGCATGTGGGGCAGTCAGGTGGAAGCCAGCCCCCGGCGCGGCCTGGCTCCCCGAGCCTGGGGTCTTTCCAACAGCATGAGCATGCGGGAAAGCCCTAGCTGAAGAGCCCTGCTGGCTTCCCCTGGAGCTTCACTGGCAGATCCTGGACAGCCTTGGGAAAAAGCACATCTGGGCTCAGGCCCTCAGTTTACCCCTCTAGAAAATGGGGCGAGTGAATCCTTAGAAGCAGTACCGTGTGCTACAGGGGAGCCAGTGGGCTGAGGGTGTGGACTTGAGTGTTCGGTGAGCGCCATGGGGAGGGGGCTGTCGCCCCCCTGCGGGTGCTGGCAGACCACAGGCAGCCCTGGTCCCTGGTCATGAGTAAGTGGCACCTTGCTGGATGATGACCGCCTCTCTGGGGCTGAGCTGGGCTACAGGAAGCAGGCTTGAACCGGGGCTGGGAGCTTGAGGGTGAGAAATGGTTTGTTCTAGAATCTGTAGCCGTACAGGGACCTCCAGGGAGGACTGAGGAGAGCAGGCGGAGCAGGGGACTGCTGGCCGGCCATGCTGGTGCCCCACGTTGCCCTCTCCCATGACTCTCTTTCTTTCTTTCTTTGAGAGGCAGGCAGACAGAGCTCCCTTCTGCTCCTCTCCACAAATGCCCATGACAACTGGGGCTGGGCCGAGGTGGAAGCCAGGAGTTGGGAATTCAGTTGAGGTGTCCCACGTGAGTGACAGGAACCAAGTTGCTTGCGCCATCCCCCGCTGCTTCCCGGGGTCTGCGTTAGCAGGAAGCTGGAGTCAGGAGCCGGAGCTGGGTATGGAGCCCAGGAGCTCCCAGCACGGGCTGCAGGTGTCCCAGCCAGCATCCCGACAGCCAGGCCACATGCCTGTCCCAGCAGAAACCCAGGACAAGACTCTGGCCACCTGCTAAAGGAAGGAGTGGCTGAAAAAGACTCCTGGAGGTCACGTGCACAGGAAGTCCCTGGGGCGGGACTTTGGAGGGAAGCAGTGGGGTGGGATGACCCCAAGCTCAGGCTGTGAACCCTGGAGGAACACACAAGGCTCCAGAGAGCTTGTGAGGGGTCTCCTAGACCGGGGGACGTGCATCCGTGCCTTTGTGTCTGCGCTTTGGTGATGCAGGGGTTCAAAGAGGAAGGCGTGTTTCAGTTCCCTCGGGCAGAACATAAAAGCCCCAGCGCATCCCAGGAATTGAGTCTGGCACTGCGGTTTGAAGGGGAGGCCAAGCTTAGCCCCTGCCTCATCCCCAAGCCCCATCTGGCCCCCTGAGACAGGAGCTGAAGCCGCGTGCTCCACTTACATATTATCTCATTTAACGCTCCCTGGCTCTGGCAAACCAAGCTGAGGGGCCAGGATCCAGCCTTGCCCTGGCGCTGGCCCCCTCCTCCTCCTGCTGCTGCTGCCAGAGCCCAGGAAAAGGGCCCGGCGCGTCCGCAGGCATCGGGAGGGTGCAGCAGGATGACGTGTGGATGCGGTCACCAGGCAGGCGTGGCGGGAAAGGGTGTTCCAGGCAGCAGAAGGGCTTGGCCCGCGGCCCAGAGACAGAGGCAGGCGTGGATCCTCCAGGGGAGAGAGCTTGCCTGTGCCTCCTCGGATGGGCTTCATCCTGCGGGCCTTTGTGTCCTGCACGGGACATGCCTGGAGGGACCACCCCCGGCAAAAGGGATCCACAAACCCTCACCCTTCCCAGGGAGGTCTGGAAGCCAAACGCAGGCAGGAGAGGGAGGGAGGGTGGTTCCAGCGCTAACTCCCGTCCCCCACACCTGCCTGAGGGTCCCATGGGGGCAGGGCCCGGGACGCACAGCAGGTGCTCACCAAAGCCAAGCCTGGTTGGTGTTGGGTCTGCCCTGGAGGGCTCCCAGGGGCAGCGCTGGGAGAGATGCTCAGGCAGGACACAGGTGAGGGATCGTCACATGACCTTGTTCACCCTCCCCTCGGGCCCCCACAGCCAGGACAGCTGACTCGGGAGGGCAGAAAAGATCCTGTCGGGGCCTCCAGGCCCAGAAGGAATTAGAAGGGCTGTAGCCTTTTCCTTGTGCCATTACAGAGACAGGAACCTGTTATGGTGGCAGAGAGTAAACCGGTAGGAATATAAGACAGGACACTCTCCCGCTACCCCCAAGAGATTCCTCGGCTTTTAGCCCGGAGCCGCGTGTGGCCTCCCTGCCTCTGTTGTGACGGACAATAATGAGTACAGCTGTACTGGGTGTCATCTTCCCACAGGGTCACCACGTACAGGCAGGCCTGCCAAGCAAGGGAGGTTTATTCATGCATTCCACAAATATTGGATGTCTGATGAGGCAACAGACTCTGGGGACCCACAGTGGGCTACACAAGCCCAGCCCCTGCCTGCATGGAACTTTCCATCCAACAGGGAGTACATAGCACGGGCCAAGCACCTGGCAGGTATAAACTCTTACTGCTCTCAACAACACCTGTGAGGTGGGGGCCGGTGTTGTGGTGCAGCAGGTAAAGCCACCACCTAGGATGCCAGCACCCCGTATCAGAGTGCAGGCTCGAGCCGCAGCTTCTCTGCTTCCAGTCCATGGGGAGGCAGCGGACGACGGCCCAAGTCCCTGGACCCCTGCCACCCATGTGGGAGACCCAGATGGAGTTCTGGGCTCCTGGCTGTTACAGCCTTTTGGGGAATGAACCAGTAGATAGAGGTTTCTTTCTCTCTCTGTCTCTCCCCCCTGTCCCCTTTGTTCTGCCTTTCAAATAAATAAATCTTTTAAAAAACAAATAATAAAGAGAACCTGTGAGGTAGGTGCTGTCATTAGACGTCTGCAGACAGAGAAACCATGGTTCAAGACAGCACACCAAGGATCAGATGGCTGGAGCAGGAGAGGTTCTCACCAGGAGCCACGGGATCTGGGACAGTTGCCCATGTTCCAAGGCCAAGGAAGCTTCCAGAACAGTGGAGAAGCAGCTAGAACTGGGGCAAGAGGAGAGCAGCCTGTGACCTCTCCATTCAGCTGTCATCCTTGTTCTCCAAGAGGCCATTCGCTCACGCCCAGCCCAGGAGAAGGACCTGGGATGCTTGGCCAGGCCACCTCCCCAGGAGTCTGCTGGTCAGACTGGACAAACTGGGATTGTGTGGTCTCTCTCAAGGTTTTGGACAGAGAAAGGAGTTGGTGTCCCCAGTAATCCTCGGGGGTACAGGATCAGAAATGGGAGCAGGGGCCGGGGTCGTGCGAGTTAAGCTGCCACTAGAGGCGCCCTCATCCCACGTCAGAGCACCAGTTCGAGTCCTGGCTGCTAGACTTCCAATCCAGCTTCCTGCCAATGCGCACTTCTGGGAGGGGTAGTGATAGCCAAGTACTTGCGTCTCTGCCACCCACCTGGGAGACCCCAGGGGCATTCTTGGCTCCTGGCTTTTGCCTGGGCTAGCTCTGGCTGTTGCAGGCATTTGGGGGAGTGAACCAGTGTAGATGGAAGATTATGCCTGTCTCTGTCTCCATCTGTGCTTCACCATCTCTCAGGCTCCCTCTCTGTCGCTCAGAGGGAGAGGGCCGGGGAGGGAGCCATGATGGAAAAGGCACTTGGGGTCTCTCCTCCAGCCTCTGAAGACGCCACATGCCACAAGATGGCTCACGCGCACCTGCTCATGCTCCCTGTTGGCAAGTATCGACTGTGGTTCAAGTCAACAGTGCTTGCTGTTTCACGTGTATCACCCGTAAAGTAAAGAAGCGTGGAGGGCGGCAGAGTAGCCGAAGCAGCGGGCAAGGGCTCTGGAGCAGAAATCCGAGGCCAAGTCCCTGTCCGACTGCGGCCGAGTGGAGGCCCCCGCGAGCGAGCTTCGGCCCCACGTGACGTGACATTGCTTTTGTTTCCTGCTCTCTGCGCTGCTACAGAATTGTTTTCTTACATGTATTCATTAAAAAAAAGTAGCATTTGTTTTGTAGAACGGTGTTATACTTACAGTAAAATGGAGAAGGTAGCACAGAGAGCCCCCATACCCCTCCTAGCCACGTTGTGGCTGCCTCACCGTGAGACTTGATTCACTGACGCCCGCCTTTGGCTCAGATGTCCTAAGATTTTTCCCTAACATCCTTTTTCTGTCCCAGGACCACCCCCCCACCCCGCCCCCAAGATCTCACATGACGCTTTTTGTCGAGAAAGAGACAGAGAGAAACAGACACAGAGATTTCCCATCCACTAGTTCACTCCTCAAATGCCCACAAAGCTGAGGTTGAGCAAACTGAAGGCAGGAACCAAGAACGCCACCGAGGTTTCCCTGTGGGTAACAGGAACCCCAGTACCTGAGCCATCCCCTGCTGCCTCTCAGGGTGTGCATTAGCGGGAAGCTGGGATCAGCAATGAAGCCAGGGCTCGAACCCAAGCTCTCCATGGAGGGACATGGGGGCATCTGAGCGGCTAGGCCACGTGCCTGCAATGTGACCTTTGACCTTGGTCACCGCGTCTGCTTAGGCTCCTTTGGTGGTTTCCAGACTCTCCTTGTTTTTGTGACCTTGACCTGATCAGGTGGCTTGTAGACTCTCCCCTAATCGGAGTTTGTGGATGTTTTTCTCAGGGTTAGACTGGGGTGATGGATTTGGAGAAAGGGAGACAGAGAGGCAAGGGCTGCATCTCACATCCTGTTGGGAGCACATGATTCCCACGTGACCATCACCGTGGACGTTGACCTTGGTCGGCCGGCTGAGCAGCACGGGAACGTCTGTCTTTGTTCATGCACCGAATGTCTACTGAGCACCTACTGCGTGCCAGGTGGTGCAGTAGGACCTTGGCGTAGGAGCTAAGGTCAGCCCTGGCCCTGGAAGCACTCAGGAGCCCGTAGAGCAGGCAGGCACAGAAGCTACTGACGTGAGCGTGTGTTGGCCTGGGGTTTAGGGTTGGGTGCTGGAGGGAGGGGGTTGACAGGAACGATTGCACAGAAAGGATGGCCAAACCAGAGCCTGGGCGGTGCCTTCTCCTCAGAGGGGTAGCACGTGCAGACCCTGTAGGAGGAAACCCATGTGTGGGTGCAGAGGGCCGAGCTGAGGGAAGGGGCGAGGCTAAGGAGGTCATGTGCACCCTGCAGGGAGTCTGGGCTCCACCCCGCCCAGAGGAGCTGCCACAAGGTGGTGGTTTTGTTTTTTAATTTTTAAAAAAGATGTATATATTTATCTAAAAGCATTACAGGGAAAGAAAGGGGGAGAGAGAGAGAAGAGGAGAGGAGAGGAGAGGAGAGGAGAGGAGAGGAGAGGAGAGACATCTTCCATCTCCTGGTTCATGCCCCCAAATGGGGAGGGAGGGAGAGAGAGAGAGAAGAGAAGAGAAGAGGAGGGGAGGGGAGGGGAGAGGAGGGGAGGGGAGGGGAGAGGAGAGGAGAGAAGAAGAGGGGAGGGGAGAGGAGAGGAGAGGAGAGGAGAGGAGAAGGAGAGGAGAGGAGAGACATCTTCCATCTCCTGGTTCATGCCCCCAAATGGTAGCAACAGCTGGGGCTAAGTCAGGTCAGTTCCAGGATCCAGGAACCCCATCCGGGTCTTCCACATGGGTAGCAGGAGCTAAGGCACTGGGGCCATCCTTCGTTGCATTTAAGTCCCGGCTGGGTCAGAAGCAGTGCAGCTGGGACTCAAACTGGTGCCTTATTGGACGCCAGCGTCACAGGTGGCAGCTTAACCCATTGCACCACAGTGCCCTCCCCTGCCCTTTTTTTTTTTTTTTTTTTTTTTTGGACAGGCAGAGTGGATAGAGAGAGAGAGACAGAGAGAAAGGCCTTCCTTTTTGCTGTTGGTTCACCCTCCAATGGCCGCTGCAGCCGGCGCATCTCACTGATCTGAAGCCTGGAGCCAGGTGCTTCTCCTGGTCTCCCATATGGGTGCAGGGCCCAAGGACTTGGGCCATCCTCCACTGCCTTCCCGGGCCATAGCAGAGAGCTGGCCTGGAAGAGGGGCAACCGGGACAGAATCCGGTGCCTCAACCGGGACTAGAACCTGGTGTGCCGGCGCCGCAAGGTGGAGGATTAGTCTGTTGAGCCACAGCGCCGGCCAGCCCTGCCCTTTTTTAAAGTATGAGTTTTATTTTTGTATCTGAGAGGCAGAGAGGCAGAGAGAGCTCACTCCTACCCGGTGGTTCACTCCCCAATCCCCCCGATGGGACTGGCTAGGGCCAATGCTGGGAGCTGGGTGTTCAGTCCAGGCCTCCCATGTGGGTGGCAGGGACTCAGGAACTTGAGCACAGCACCCACTGCCTCCCAGGGTCTACGTGAGCAGGAAGCTCGAGCCAGGAATCCGTCCCCAGCGCTCGGAAGTGGAGCACGGGCATCTTAACCACTAGGCCAGATGCCCTGCTCCAGCGTCTTGGGCAAGTGGGTGGGGTGGCTAGAGCCACAGGTCTCTGTGGTTCTGGTGGCCCCAGAGACGTCAGAAGGGAAGGAGACAACAGAAGAAGACCAGAGGTGGGAGGTGGCCTTAGGACGGCGGCTGCGGGACTGGGGCACTCAGATAGCAGACCAGACTATGAGAGGGAAGGGGCAGAGGGCTTGGGTGACTGTCTCCTGACCTCTCCCCCGGGCGCTCCAGGAGGGCTGGCGGGAGTGGGGGGGGTGGGGCGGGGGAGAGGCTGTGATGGAAGAGCTAGGGAACTGCGGTCTTGGCCGGTGCTCGGGAGAAGCAGCCAGAAGTGAGGGCTTCCCAATTGCAGACACGGTTGGCCGTCGAAGCCCTGAGAGCGAGATCCTCAAGGGCACGCAAGGCCGAGGTCAAGGGCCTGACCTGCGGAGGAAGAGGCACCACACAGCAGACCTCGAAGGCCTGGCCAGAGGCAGGCAGTCTCTCCTTAGCCAGGCGGGGAGGGGACTTCAGGGAAGAGGACCCATGACCCCGAGATAGGGGAAAGGAGGTCCAAGATGCCCAGCAGCACCGCCTCCACCCCAGCAGCCTGGTTCAGCGCCAGAGCAGTGGGCTGCCCTGGGCAACTGTGGCAGGTGATAGTGCAGGCAGGGATAGGGTCAGCAAGGGCCAGGACCCCCTCTCAGAGACAGGCGGAGCAGAAGCAGAGTATCAAAGTTGAAGGCATGGGAGACCAGGGCCGGTCTGTGCACAGTGGGCGTGGCTGTGTGCCCCCAGAGGATGGGCCTTGCCCATCTCGCTCTGCTCCACGCCCCAGCCTACAGCAGCGTCCAGTCCTCAGACAGCCCTCGGCTGTGCTGGCCTTGTGCGGGTCATAGTGCTGTGGAGAAGGAAGCAGGGCCGCCCTCGGGACCAGGACAGCAGCAAACCAGCCCCTGGTGCAAACCCACTGGCCCCCAGGGTGGCATGGTCTGAACAGTGGGCTGAGTGTGTGCATGTGTGTGTATGAGTGTGGATGGCGTGGGTGGGAGTGTTAAGAGAGTGTGCATGTAAGAGTCTATGGGAATGTGTGTGTGAGGAGTATGTGTGTTTTGTGAGTGTGTGTGAGGACTGTGTGTGTGTGTGAGGAGTGTGCTGTGAGTATGTGTGTGTGAGGAGTGTGTGTGTGTGAGGAGTGTGTGTGAGGAGTGTGTTGTGAGTATGTGTGTGTGAGGAGTGTGTGTGAGGAGTATGTGTGTGTGAGGAGTGTGTGTGAGGAGTGTGTTGTGAGTATGTGTGTGTGAGGAGTGTGTGTGAGGAGTGTGTGTGAGGAGTGTGTTGTGAGTATGTGTGTGTGTGAGGAGTGTGTGTGAGGAGTGTGTTGTGAGTATGTGTGTGTGAGGAGTGTGTGTGAGGAGTGTGTTGTGAGTATGTGTGTGTGAGGAGTGTGTGTGAGGAGTGTGTTGTGAGTATGTGTGTGTGAGGAGTGTGTTGTGAGTATGTGTGTGTGAGGAGTGTGTGTGTGTGTGTGAGGAGTGTGTTGTGAGTATGTGTGTGTGAGGAGTGTGTGTTGTGTGTGTGTGAGGAGTGTGTATGTGTGAGGAGTATGTGTGTGTGAGGAGTGTGTGTGTGTTGTGAGTGTGTGTGTGAGGAGTGTGTGTTGTGTGAGTGTGTGTGAGGAGTGTGTGTGTGTGTGAGGAGTGTGTGTGTGTGTGAGGAGTGTGTGTGTGTGAGGAGTGTGTGTTGTGAGTGTGTGTGAGGAGTGTGTGTTGTGTGAGTGTGTGTGAGGAGTGTGTGTGTGTGTGAGGTGTGTGTGTGTGAGGAGTGTGTGTATGAGGAGTGTGTTGTGTGAGTGTGTGTGAGGAGTGTGTGTGTGTGTGAGGAGTGTGTGTGTGAGAGGAGTGTGTGTTTTGTGAGTGTGTGTGTGGAGTGTGTGTGTGAGAGGAGTGTGTTTTGTAAGTGTGTGTGTGAGGTGTGTGTGTGAGTGTGTGTGAGGTGTGAGTGTGTGTGAGGAGTGTGTGTGTGAGGTGTGAGTGTGTGAGGTGTGTGTGTGTGTAAGGAGTGTGTGTGAGGTGTGTGTGTGTGTGAGGAGTGTGTGTGTGTGAGGAGTGTGTGTGTGAGGAGTGTGTGTGTGAGGAGTGTGAGGAGTGTGTGTGTGTGAGGAGTGTGTGTTGTGAGTGTGTGTGTGAGGAGTGTGTGTGTGAGGAGTGTGTGTTGTGTGTGTGAGGAGTGTGTGTGAGGAGTGTGTGTTGTGAGTGTGTGTGTGAGTGTGTGTGTATGAGGAGTGTGTTGTGTGAGTGTGTGTGTGGAGTGTGTGTGTGAGAGGAGTGTGTGTTTTGTAAGTGTGTGTGAGGTGTGTGTGAGTGTGTGTGAGGAGTGTGTGTGTGAGGTGTGTGTGTGTGAGGAGTGTGTGTGTATGTGAGGAGTGTGTGTTGTGAGTGTGTGTGTGAGGAGTGTGTGTATGAGGAGTGTGTTGTGTGAGTGTGTGTGAGGAGTGTGTGTGTGAGGAGTGTGTGTGTGTGAGGAGTGTGTGTGTGTGAGGAGTGTGTGTGAGGAGTGTGTGTTTTGAGTGTGTGTGTGAGGAGTGTGTGTGTGTATAAGTTGACTAAGCATGTGTGCATCATATGAATGCATGTGTGGAGGTCCAAGTGTATGTGTGCTGCTACACGTGTGTCTCTAAGTGCACGTGTGTAAGTGAGCGTGCACACACATGCACACGCACGCAGGCTTCCAGAAGGCGGGCAGTCTGGGAAGAGTCAGAAAGGTCTGCAGGACTCAGAAGACTCCAGGCTACGAATGCCAGCTGTGTGTTTAAGTTGTCCTGCCTCCTGCATGCAACATGCATTCATATGCAATAGCAGCCCCACCAACTCGGCCAGCGCTGGCCCCTGGGCTTGGGGCTGAGCCATTCTCTGAGGCTTCTTAGGGTGAGGCCAATGCACCCGAGGCTGGGTCCCCTGGCTCAGCAGGGCGAGGGTGGTCCTGGCCTCCGCTCTGGCCACATGTGGTCCTCTGAGCTCTCGAGACTCCCCCAGCCCTGCTGCGGCTTTGAGATCCTGGCCCTGGCCTCCCCCTCCTGCCCTCCCTGCCCAGAGAGATCCCCGGATCCTCCTGTGCTGTTCTTGTCCACAACCTGGCACTGGCCCAGCAGGCTGTACGTGGACCTGGACTCCATGGGAGGCCCCGAGCACCCCCACTGTCTCTTTGCAGAAATGATTCACTCCTGGTCAGGCTCAAGGGCAGGTGGTCCCTGGCAAGCTGGGCAATGGGAGGGTCCCTGCCACCCCCAAAGCCCAGTGCCCTAAGCACCCAACTGACAGAGGAAGAGCCAGTGGCCCTGGGGAGCCACTGAGTAACTGGGGAAGGGGGATTCTGGCCCACCCCATGACCAAACAACCCCAGACAGGAGGACTGGGATCGTGTACACGGCCAGGGGCAGGTCCAGGGTCCCTGTGGGCCCTGGGGTGTGGGTTGGGGACTGAATCTGGACTACGGGAAGGAGTCTGAGGATGGCCAAGCAGGTGTCAAGTGGTCTGTCCGCATCCTGTCCCTGTCCCCTCTGCAGGGACCCTGGCAGCCACCCCCTCCTCAGGCCAGGGTGCTAGCCTGGGCTTCCTAAGACTGGGCAGGAGGAACACCGTCCCCAGCCCCCACCTTCCCTCCCAGAGCCATTCCTAAGCTCTAGAACCTCCCCTGGGGTTCCACGGCCATGGCAGAACCCAGGAGCCCTGGCTCCCCTGGAGACCACAGCCCTGGCCTTGGTTGGACAATAATGACTTGTTGGGCATCATGGAGTGCCAGGCATTATTCTAAACACTCAGTGTGCCACAGCCTGCTTGGTTTTCAGGGCCACCCTCCAAGAGCTCTTTGAAGGCCAAGAGAAGCCTAGTGGCTGGCCCCGGGTTACCCAGCCACACTCAGACCCAGGTCCATCTGAGCCTGGAACCTCTGTTTCTGACATGGTTCTCACCCGCCTCCTGCCAGGCTGGCACAAAGCAGGAGTCCAGTGTCCTTGAAGCCCCCCAAAAGGGTTGGGCCAGGCCACCCCAGGAGGAACAGGAGAAATGCGCCCAGCGCAAGGCAGGCAGAAGCCCCAGCTCGGCTTCCAGCCTGCAGCTCTGGCCCTGCACCCACCAGGGCACTGACTCCCACCTCCGTGCTGTGTCCCTGGCTTCCTGGCCCACAGGGAGTCGGTTCTTCCGGCCGCTGGCAGTGGCAAACCATTACCAGCAGGAAGGAACCGCTTGGACGGTGCCAGCAGCCCACTTAGTTTGATGAGACGGGGAAGGTCAGGGCTCACAGGGCAGCTGCAGCAGGGGACAGGGACCAAGCCATGAGAGAGGGCCACGGAAGCAGGGGCTCCTACAGCCCCAAGGCCCCTGCAGGGTCGCTGGGACCCCGAGTGACAAGGAGCCCCGCCCTGGGCCATGCAGCAGACTCAGGGTGTGGAGTTAAGACTTGACCTTCATGGTGGGACAGCTCAGGTCCAGGCATCCGGCCTGGCCCCACAGACGGGGATCCCAGTAGCCAGGGAAGGAGCCAACACAGCTGTCAGCTGGGCTGGGTGCGTGGAACGAGGGGTGCGTGGAGGGGATGGACCAGAGGTGGCAAGCTTGGGGTGAGGAAGTGTCGCAGGGGAGGGCAAGCAGGCTGGGCTGGCCCAGGGCTGGCAGCTCGGGGTGAGCACCCACCCAATGCCAACCACACGTGTCTCTGGCCCTCAGATAGAACTGTGACCCAGTCCCACTCCGAGAGGACCAGCCCGCGCAGCATGGCGAGCCCCACTCTGAGCCCCGACTCCTCATCCCAGGAGGCCCTGTCAGCCCCCACCTGCTCCCCGACCTCGGACTCTGAGAACCTCAGCCCCGATGAGCTGGAGCTGCTGGCCAAGCTCGAAGAGCAGAACCGGTGAGTGGGGGCTGGGGCCTGGGGAAGGGCCTCGGGGGTGCACAAGTCCCTGGGCCCCTTTATACTCGGAGCTGGGCCGAGCCCTGGGCAAGGTAGCAGCTCGCACCTCCCAACCCTGGCTGAACAGCTAGGCCCCTGTTCAGACGAGGAGAGCCAGGGTCTGAGCGGTCAGGTGACTCCAGGCAGGAGGCTAAAACCTGCGCCTCTGGAGCCAGGCCTCCCGCTGCGTCCTCAGGCCTGCCCCCTGAGCAACTTAAACGAAAAGTTTTGTTATTATCAGGTACAGCGACACCCACATGTCCCTGACACCCCTGCCATGGTAAAGAGTTTGTTGCCAAGAGGAAGGGGCACAGCACAGGCAGAGCCACACAGGGAAGGCCCAGGGCTGGCGAGGGCACAGCAAGTGCAGGCAGAGCCTTTGCTGTGGGTTCCGGGGGAAGGAACAGGCGAGGCAGGGGGAGCCGCGTTGTCATTCCCAAGTCTGGATCATTGCAGCAGGCTGGGGCCCAGGGCTGCCCAAGGTATCTGGGTACCCGGCCCTGGGGTGACTGGGGCGGTTGAATCATGGCACAGAATGTGACAGTCTGAGGGAGGAGGCGGCTGGGGTGTGGGCTGGGACTGGTTGGTTTACAGATGCAAGGTGCACCTGTACGTGAGTCCCTTACTGCTTCTAGCAACTGACCAGCCCTGGGAGGGGCCCCATCTGTCAAAAGCATCAGCAACACATGGTTGATACCAGGATATTTCAAAATGCTTGGGAGATGAAATTAAGAGGTAAATTTCTGGAGCTGGTATTTGGCCGAGTGGTTGAGACACCCACATCCCCTGTTGGAGTAGTGGGGTTCAAGTCTCAGCTCACTCTGCAAATGGTTACGGCAACCAGATCTGAACCAAGCCAAAGCCAGGAGCAAGGAACTCCATCCGGATCTCCACAGGTGACAGGGGTCCAAGCACTTGGGCCATCACCCACTGACTTCCCAGGTACATCAGCAGGGAGCTGGAGCCGAAGTGGAGTAGCTGGGACTGGAACCTATGTTCTGATATGGGATGCCCACTTTGGAATAGGCAGCTTAAATGTCGGCATCCCAATGCTAGCCCCAAAAATTATCTGTAAAAAAGTTTACTTATTTATTTGAAAAGCAGAATTATATAGGGGGTGGGGAGAGAGAGATTGACCTTCCATACACTGGTTCACTCTCTAAATGGCCACAGTGGCCAGGGCAGGGCCAGACAGAAGCCTGGAGCTCTATCTGGGTCTCCCACGCGGGCGGCAGGGAGCCATGTATTTGTACTATACCCCACTGCCTCCCAGGGTGTGCACTAACAGGAAGTTGAATCCGTAGCAGAGAAGCCAGGACTTGAACCAAGCATTTTGATGCAGGATGTGGTGTGCCAAGTGGCACTTAGCCCTCTGGGCCACAGCACCCGCCCCACCAAGCTTTCTGAAGCACCTTGCTAACCTCAGCCAGGGCCCACCCTGTCTACACCTTGTCTGTGAAGTGTAGACTGCACAAAGCCTGCTTCGCAAGGGTTAGTCCAGGGAGCAGATGAGCTTACCCACGTGGGTACAGCCCTGCACTGGACACAGAATAGGACCACACAGATGACAGCCTCCTGAGGGGCTAAGTGAGGACCTTGGTTCTGAGAGGTCAGGTCATGGCCAAGGTCACTCAGCAAGACTGACCCAGACCCATGCCTGGAGCCCTCCCAGAGACCCCAGCGCAGGGAGTCACGGGAGCCACCGCCAACACCCTTCCCACCCAGGCTCCTGGAAGCCGACTCCAAGTCCATGCGCTCCATGAACGGCTCCCGGCGGAACAGCGGCTCCTCGCTGGTGTCCAGCTCCTCGGCCTCCTCCAACCTGAGCCACCTGGAGGAGGACACGTGGATCCTGTGGGGCCGGATCGCCAACGAGTGGGAGGAGTGGCGGCGCCGGAAGGAGAAGCTGCTCAAGGTGGCGGGGCCGGGAGGCCAGGCAGGCAGACGGGGCGGGCAGCCGGCGTGGTCACCCAGCCACTGGGCAGCGCCAGCGGCGCTTGGGGGGCGTCCCGCCGGGACACGGGGACGGGAGGGAGTGGGGGCGGGGCTTCCTGCGCAGCAGTGGCCTCTAAGGACTGGGGGACCCCCCCCCCCGCGCGCGGCACAGTGGCTGGGCCGCGTGTGGACAAGCCACACCCGAGGGCCCGGCCGGGTGGCCCGGGAGCCTGCTCAGGACCGAGTCCAGCCCCGCCTCCGCTCCTGCCCCGCCCCGCGCCCAGGAGCTCATCCGCAAGGGCATCCCGCACCACTTCCGGGCCATCGTGTGGCAGCTCCTGTGCAGCGCCACGGACATGCCCGTCAAGAACCAGTACTCGGAGCTGCTCAAGATGTCCTCGCCGTGCGAGAAGCTGATCCGCAGGGACATCGCGCGCACCTACCCGGAGCACGAGTTCTTCAAGGGCCAGGACAGCCTGGGCCAGGAAGTGCTCTTCAACGTCATGAAGGTGGGGCGGGGCTCCCCTGCCCCGGGCCCCGCCCCTGGGCCCCTGCGCTCGCTCACGACGCACCCTTCCTTCCCAGGCCTATTCCCTGGTCGACCGGGAGGTGGGCTACTGCCAGGGCAGTGCCTTCATCGTGGGCCTGCTCCTCATGCAGGTAGGCTGGCAGGCTGCCTGGGCCAGACCAGCCCCCCCCCCCCCATGTCCGCCAATGCTCAGAAGCCAGACCCCCATGCATGGACAGAGGGGCCGGGCGCCTGTCCAGGACAGACAGAGGCTCCCAGGGCTGGTCAGGGAGCTCGAGCCTTGCGTTAAGGCAGCCAGCATGGTGCTCGTGCGGCCTGCGAGCTTCCTCCAGAGAAACCGGGTGGGAGAAGAGGGGGCAGCTGGGAGGAGACGCGAGCGTGGCACAAGCAGGTGGACGAGACTGTGGGCTATGGCAGCGGTCAGGCTCCACCCCAGCTTCCCTGTTTCCTGCCGGGTGGCCATCCGTGACACGGGGTGGCTGCATTGACCAGTGGTAATGTGTTGTGAGGGTAGCGAGGCACAGTCCCTGTCCACCAAGTGTAAAGGGAACAGAAACAAGCTGTGCACACCGTGACCAGGTCTGCAGGCCTGCCCTCCCCGCCCTCCCCCAGATGCCCGAGGAGGAGGCCTTCTGTGTGTTCGTGCGGCTGATGCAGGAGTACCGGCTGCGGGAGCTCTTCAAGCCCAGCATGGCCGAGCTGGGGCTCTGCATCTACCAGTTCGAGTACATGCTGCAGGTGAGCGCGCAGGGCTGAGTCCAGGCCGGGGAAATTGCCAGGCTCCTGTCCCCCGTCAGGCTTCACGGCAGTGCTCTGGAGGATGCTGGGGGCAGAGAGGGGGCTGGCCACTCATGTGGGGGGCTCCCAGAAATGGTCATGTGGAGGGGGAGGGCCGGCTGCCTCGGACACACGACCACGGCCGGCCCCGAGTCCCCGGTGGCAGCAGCCTGCCCCTGCTGACGGCCGGGAGCCGCAGAAGCTCCGTGTATAAATAGCAGCCCCCACAGGGCCACTCCCCGCCGGCAGACAGAGCCGCTCCGTGCTACACATACGCGTGCTCTCTGTCTCATACTCTCGCCAGCCTGCTCCAGAAGCCGGCAGCAGGTGGGCTGTGCAATTAGGGTGCACCTGGAAGTCAGTGCCCGCTAGGGCCGCAAGCAAGGCCTGCAGGGGAGAAGCAGTGACCCCACCCCAGGCCAGAGAGCCCCCTCCTTCCTGGGGGAGCCCCGAGGTCTTCACACTGTCCCCAGCCTCAGTTTCCCCAGTGGCCTGCCACTTCCCAGCCTTCTGAAGTTCAGGGCAGCCGAGCGCTGCTGTGTCCAGCACTTTGCACAAGGGGCCATGGATACCACAGGCCTGTGGTCCCCATCCTGCCTCACTCTACCTTTGCCCCTCTGGGTGACTCTGAGGAATGACTACGTCTGAGGAGTTCCCCACTGGGGTCGGGAGGACCCTGTGGGCTTCTGGGAGTGGAGCAGTCAGTTAGCAGCTGCCCAGGTGGGCTCCCAACACGGGGTAGCTGCTTTGGCTCCGGCCACTCTTTGCTGTGTTCCTCACCTGGTGCTACTCAGATCTCTGAGATGCTATGGTTTCCCCCAAGCCTGGGGTGGGGCAGAGGCACTGAGACCCAGCACCCCTGTGTGGGAGGGGGCCCCATGAGGACAGCCATGCCCAGCACCCCCTCACCGTGCGGTCTGGCCTTGCCCCTCCCCGCAGGAGCAGCTCCCGGACCTCAACACCCACTTCCGCTCGCAGAGCTTCCACACGTCCATGTACGCCTCGTCCTGGTTCCTCACGCTCTTCCTCACCACCTTCCCGCTGCCCGTCGCCACGCGCGTCTTCGATATCTTCATGTATGAGGTGGGGGCCAGCAGGTCGCTCCCCCCCCCGCCCCAGTCCTCTCTGCATGAAGCGAGCCATGCTGGGCCGGGCGGGGGTCTGGGTTCCCGGAGGGCCTGGGGTAGGGCTCACTGCCGCCTGCCTCGTCCCTCGCAGGGACTGGAGATCGTGTTCCGGGTGGGCCTCGCCCTGCTGCAGGTGAACCAAATGGAGCTGATGCAGCTGGACATGGAGGGCATGTCCCAGGTGGGCCAGGAGGGCAGCAAGGGCGCGCTGCACCCCACAGGGCGCTGGGCACAGGAGCGGGGGGGCTTGGACGTCCCTGGTCCCCTCCTCCCCATTCTGTCCTCACCTCAGCCTGGTGGCAGTGACACCAGAAAACGCAGGTCCAAGCCCTGGGAGGCCCCACCCCTCCCTCCTGTCTCTGCTCTGGGTCCCCCTGGCCCATGAGCAAAGCGTGACCCTGGCCCAACCCCAAGGCTCTGGTGCCGTTCCCACCTCAGCCACCCAGCCTGCCTGCCCCTCGCCGCTGCTTCCCAGCCTGCAGGCCCCTGCCCCTCCCGGCATCCCCCAGCTGGTGCTTCGGGAAGAATGCACAAAGCCACGGTTGTGCCTGGGAACACGGGCGTCCATTGTCTGCAGCTGCCGGAGGAGGCCAGCTGGGCCGGGAGTGGGGGCCACGTCCACCCACTCACCTTAACCCTTTGCGGAGCCCCTCCGTGAGGTCCCCTCTGCTCAGACCCTACCCAGCCCCAGCCTTCCTCCTCAGACATCCCCCCAGCCTCCCTGTCCCCTGCAAACCAAAGCCCTGGCTACAGGCGGCTCAGCAAGGTCAACCCTCCCCTCTCCCCCATTCTCACCTCTCCCTCTCCACATTCACTCATTCACGCCACAACAGCCCAGGCCCTGTGCGGGGGACATGGGCTTGCCCCAGGCAGACAAGCCCCCGCCCTCTGCCAGGGCAGCAGGACACTGCAGGGCTCAGGTGTCCCTGGCGGCCAGGACCCGGGTGCCGGTGACCACCTGTGTCCTCACAGTACTTCCAGAGGGTGATCCCCCACCAGTTCGACAGCTGCCCGGACAAGCTGGTGCTCAAGGCCTACCAGGTCAAGTACAACCCCAAGAAGATGAAGAGGTCGGTGCCGGGCAGCCAGGAGCCGGGGAGGAAAGGGGCGTCCCCGGGGGCGGGACAATGACCCCGTGGGCCCTGTCCCTCTGCAGGCTGGAGAAGGAGTATGCAGCCATGAAGAGCAAGGAGATGGAGGAGCAGATTGAGATCAAAGTGAGTCCAGAAGCGGGGGCCAGGGCTGCAGTGGTTTTTGGGGGGCCCCTAACTCCAGAGCTGGCTGCAAGAGGGTGGCCTTGCCCAGCACATGGTCCTCAGGTTCTGGGAAGGTGGTCCCTGGCCCCTCTGGTCCTCCTCTCACTTGCCAGGCCAGGAATTGAGCGCCTGCCCCAGGCGGTCATTCTCCCTGCAAGCGACACAGCCATAAACCGGGCAGTCATGGTCCCTGCCCTCGTGGGGCCCTCCCTGTCACTGACACCATGTGGGTTCTCTGTAGAGTGCTCTGGATACAAACGTGCAGGAAGAAGGTGGGGCGGACTAGGGCGGCGCCCCACCCCCAGGGAGTCCACGCAAAAGGCCTGAGGGGGGAGGGAATTTGAGGGATCACTAGAAGGCCATGGGGGGATCCCAAGATGGGTGGGTGAAGGGGGAGAGTTGAGGCAGGTGACAGGCTGTGTGGACCAGGGTATGGATGCCCACCGGTCTCCTGGTTCCCTGGTGCCTGGCCCACCAGCGCCAGTTCCCTGAGCCCTCAGACTCAGAGCCTGGGCTCCCCACTCTTGCCTGTCTTCTGCTTCATTGCTCTAAACGTCTTTTTAGTCATTCGCTCAACAAGCATTTATTGAGCACTTGCTGTTTGTCCAAGTCACAGCCAGGACTGAAGTCCCCAAGGTTCAGCTGGGGGAACAGATACGGACAGAGACTCCAACACAGCCCCTGTCCTCTCCAGGGGCAGAGCCACAGAGCAGCCAAGACAGGAGTCCATCAGACCCGGGTTCAAATCCCAGCTGCACAGCCGAGCAGCGGTAGGATTTCAGAAGGCAAACGCACCTCCCTGAGCCTCAGTAGTTCCTTCTGCATAATGGGGATGGTGTTTGCTCCCCTGTTCAAGTTATTATTATTACTCTCAGCAGCAGCAGCCCCGCCTCCTCTAGAGAGACAGGGATAGAACCTAGATTAGAATCCGGGTCACCTGTCACCCACACCCGAGGAGGAATCAAAGGTCCTGGCCCTGCCTGTAGATTTTCCAGCAACAGCTTCGTATCCGGAGTGTTCGGGCATCTCCTTTTCCCAGGCCTGGCAACGTAACTGCCGCCCCCGTCCAGAGGTGCATGTCAGTCGTGCTCACGCGAGAGAGCCTGCTTGCATCTGGTGACCGGGAGGGCACAGCAGGCCCCCCAGCCTTGCGCCCAGCCTGGCGGTTTCCTGGGTGAGGGATTTGAGAGCCCCAGAGGCCTCCAAGGGTCAGGCAGAGTCTCTCGCAGCCCTGCCCTTCACCCTTTCACCTTTAGCCTGTTCTAAGATGTCACGGGGATTTGTCTTCATCGGGTAAGGCAAGGTGATGGACACGAGAAGTGTTTCTTACAGCCCCCAAGAGGAGGCGGCTGGCCATGCCAGGCTAGGGCCAACTGGCAGACCCTTAGTGGGAGACATGGTGGTGTGTGGAGGGGCGGGGCCAGAGTCGGGAGTGTGGTTTGGGTGGAAGGAAGGAGTGAGGCAGGGCAGGCAGGTGGAGCAGGCTGAAGATTGGATAGTTTTCATGATTTCTGCAGCTATGGGCTGGAGGAGTCACCCCCAGTTTCCTGGTACCTAAAACTGGGGTAACTTGTGATTTAAAAGAAGGCAGCCGAGAGACTGGGCTCCACACTGGTGGGTTTGTATACAGGTGGACTTCAAAAAGTCTGTAGGAAAATGAAAAGACAAACTTATTTTGGTGCAAAAAAAAAAAAAAAGCAAATATTTTGAAACCCGTGCATAGTTATTTTCAAGACACGCATTTTCCCTGAACTTTTTGGAGAACCATGTAGGAAGGTACCCTGCCAGGCAGGCCATGCGTGTGCTGTCTAGGCCGCCCCTCCTGAATGCCCAAGGCCCAGATGGCAACACGTAGTACCACTTTTTTGTTTTTTTCAAGATTTAGTTGTTTATTTGAAAGGCAGAGTTACAAAGAGAAAAAGTGAGTGAGAGAGAGAAAGAGAATCTTTCCTTCCTTGGTTCACTCCTCAAAGGGCCACACAGCCAGGGCTAGACCAGGCAGAAGCCAAGAGCTTTATCCAGATCTCCCACGTGGGTGCAGGGGCCCAAGCATGTGGGCCCTCTCCAGCTGCTCTCCCAGGTGCATGAGCAGGGAGCTGGATGGGAAGTGCAGCGGCTGGGACTCGATTGGGGCTCAGGTAAGATGCTAACACCACAGGCAGTAGCTTAACCTGCCCCGTCACAATGCCAGCCCCATGTCATACAATTTGTAAAAATTAAAATCAAGGGGCCAGCGCCGTGGCACAGTAGGTTAATCCTCCGCCTGCGGCACCAGCATCCCATATGGGCACTGGTTCTAGTCCCGGCTGCTCCTCTTCCAATCCAGCTCTCTGCTGTGGCCTGGGAAAGCAGTACAAGATGGCCCAAGTCCTTGGGCCCCTGCACCAGCATGGGAGACTAGGCACCTGACTCCTGGCTTCAGATCGGCGCAGCTCCGGCCGTTGCGGCCATCTGGGGAGTGAACCAGCAGAAGGAAGACCTTTCTCTCTGTCTCTACCTCTCACTGTCTGTAACTCTACCTCTCAAATAAATAAATAAAAATCTTAACAAAAATTAAAAGCAAAGGGCTGTGCCAAACACCTGTGACCACCCCATTCATTCATTCATTCGCTCCCATTTCCCTTTGGTAGAAGCAGGGAAAAAGGGAATTGTGGGTCAGGACTGTCCCCCTCCCCCAACCATGGCTCTGCTTGCTGCAGTGACCAGTTGAGGCCCAGGGGCCCAGGGTCTGGGGCCCATGTGCCTGAAACAGCTCTGGCCCCGCAGAGCTGGGAGGCTCAGGTGAGGCCCAGTCCTTTCTCCTGTACTTTCCCCAGCTGCTTCCTGGCAATGTCCTGGGTGTTCCCATAACTCTTTCTCCCCAGAAGCAACCCAGGAAGTGTGCAGTGTGGCCCACACTGATCCCAACTATTTCTGTACCTGCTCGGCCATGGGTCTGCAGCACACAACAGAAGCTTCTCCCAAAACACCTCAGACAGACACAAGTGTGGGCTAGCAACAGATGTGGGAAGAGGGTGCCCACCCCAAAGCATTCCCATCATTTTTACTGAACAAAGATTTGCTTTTAAATTTTATTTTTTAAAAGATGTATTTATTCGAAATGCAGAGAGGGAGAGATATCTCCCATTTGCTGGTTCACTCCCTAAATAGCCACAATGGAAACCAGGAGCCTGGAACTCCATCCGAGTCTCCCATGTGGGTGGCAGGGCCCCAAGCACTTGGGCCACCCTCTGCTGCTTTCCCAGGAGCATTAGCAAGGAGCTGGGTCAGAAGTGGAGCAGCCAGGACTCAAAACAGTGCCCCAGTATGGGATACCAGCATCTCAGGTGGCAGCTTAGCCCACTGCACCACAATTTTATTTGAAAGGCAGAGAGAGAGAGAGAGATCTACCAAATGGCTGCAGTGGCCAGGCTGAATCCAGGAGCCTGGAACAGCATCCAAGTCTCCCACGTGGGTGGCAGGGGTCCAAGTACTTGGCGTATCATCCACTACTTTCCCAGACACATTAGCAGGGAGCCAGATCGGAAGTGGAGTTGCCCGGACTTGAGCCAGGACTCCGATCTGGGATGCTGGTTCAATCTGAGTGGCAGGTGCTGGCTTAGCCTGCTGCACCACAACACCAGCCCTACAAGACTTGTTAAAGATTTTTTATAATGGGCCATTCTGAAGAGGCGTTTCCTGAAATTGTTGTCCCAGGACCTTACGATGCTGGTCTTGTCTCACTTGGTGGTAGCCTGGTCCCAGAGACGACCCTCATCAGCAGTGGGCGAATGGGGGTCTGGTGCACATACATGGGGGGCAGGCTCTGACGTGTCCTCCCCCACCCCATAGAGGCTTCGGACGGAGAACCGGCTCCTGAAGCAGCGGATTGAGACCCTGGAGAAGGTGAGGGGTCTGTCCAGCAGCCAGAGGCCAGCCAGCCCCCCTGCCCCTCTGCCCCGGGCACAGACCCCCACACGGAGTCTGTGGGCTCTGAGATCGGGCTGCCCCAGCACTGGGGGCTCTGGGGGAGCTCACTGGCCCTGTGATTGACCTGGGGTTAGGGCCGGGTTTGAACCTCAGGAACTGCAAACCTCGCTCCCAGGCTGCTTGTGGCTGAGGAGGGAGGAGGCAGAACTAACGGGGAGCCTGTCCAGGGCTCCCCAGCCTGTAATTTGGAAGTGTTGCCCCCAAAAGAAAGACAGAAAGGAGGTAGAATGCAGGAGAAGGGGCGCCCTTGCCACAGGTGCTGTGGGGGGTGGGCAGCGTTGACCCTGGACCCCTCGTGGGAAAAGATGGGCCCCACCCCTCCTGCTCTCCCCTGTGGTTTCCTAGCCCTGGGGCCTCCCCACCCTCGTGCTCACACAGGAACCTTCTCCAGGACGGAGCTGGCTCTGGCTTTGGTCTTCCTGCGGCTCCTCTCCTGCTGGTTTTCTGGCCTTCACTCCTCTCTCCTGCTTGTAGACGTAGTCCACTGCGTTAGTGACAAGTGGTTCTTGTCTGTCTCTCCCCTCTCCTGTCCCGCGCCTTCCGCTCTGCCTCCTCCCCCTGTCGCTGGGAACCCCCTGGCCCGCCCGCCTGGGTAGGAGAGTGCTGCTCTGGCTGATAGGTTAATCCAGGTACTGTAGCGTTTTGTCTCATTTCCTCCCTGGCCCCTTCCCAGGCCCCCGCACACAAACAGCCAGTAACCACCTCTTCCCCGCCGCTGCCATTCTGGCCTGGCGCGTGCATGGGGGCAGCGGGGGGGCCGCTTCTGGCGACACAGCGGCTTTCCCCAGGGGGCAGGGGGCTGAGTGGAGAGCAAGTGGGCGTGGCGGGGGGGGTTGGGATGTGTGCTGGGTGTCTGGCTGTGAACGCACAAGCACGTGGACAGGAAGCTCCCTCCCTCCCTCCAGGGCTCTCAGGGGTCCAGGACGTGTCAGCTTTGGGCCCTGGCTGGCACCCTGCCCTGCCCTCCCGCACATGCACACGCACACATGCAGACACGCACAAGCTCTGCTGGCCCCCACTGCTGCGCCTCTGCTGCTCCCTGCACGGCTCGCTACCTCCTCTCACTCACCTGCTTCTCCTGCCGCCTCCTCTTGAATGGCTTAGCTGGAAGCTCCCACCTGCCACCTGATGGCGCCGAGCCTGGCATGCGGGCTCTGATCGGGCGGGGGACAGAGGACGAGGTGGAGGGAGAGGGGGGCCTCAGCCCCAGGCACAAGGAGGCCCCTGGGGCCCTGAGCCCCACCCTCACCAGCAGAGCCGGCACAAAGGGGCAGAGGCAGTCTGCTGTGCCCTTGGCCCTGAAGAAGGACTTGGTTCTGCTCCCACTGGAGCAGAGCCCAAGAGCCAGAATTGGAGGGGGGAGGGAGGGGCGGTATGACAGCTGGCGGGCAGAGCCACAGCCATTCCCCATCGGAGCCTGGCAGAGCCTGGGCCCCACGGCGGGTCCTTGGTTCCTCCAGGTGTCCTGTTCGTCCCCGGGTGCAGTGGGGTGCCCCATCCCAGGCTCTGACTGTGGGCCGCCACGCCCCTCTCGCTTCCCGCACCTCCGTCCTCTCCGGGTTTCCCTTGGAGGCCCAAGGCAGGGCCTGGGGTGGGAGCGGAGGATCACGGCGCCTGTCCTCGGTGTCCTCAGGGGCAGGTGACCCGGGCACAAGAAGCGGAGGAGAACTACGTCATCAAGCGGGAGCTGGCGGTGGTGCGGCAGCAGTGCAGCTCGGCGGCGGAGGACCTGCAGAAGGCGCAGAGCACCATCCGGCAGCTGCAGGAGCAGCAGGTGCCCAGGCGGGTGGGCGGTGCCCGCGGCCAGCCCCCTGCCCTGCCTGGCAGCCTTCAGGGCTGGGCTGGGCTCCGCCTCAGCCCCTGGTCTTCCTGTTCCATAGGGGAGGGGGTGATGGCGCACCCACAGACCGTCCCTCAGCCCCGAGCAGACCCTCAGCGGAGGGCCTGTGGCTTCCATTTCCCGCTGCCTGAGGGGTGTCCGCCTTGCGATCCCCCAGAGCAGGGCCCCAGGAAAGGGGACTTAACTCCCGAGGGGAAGCCCTTCCATCTCCCCAGGAGCTGGCCCTGCAGCCTGGGAGCTGGGCCAAGGGAGGAGGGGGGAGGCTCCTTCCTGCGGGGTGGGAGCAGCACGTGGGATGTGGCCTGGCTGCCCTGGGGCATGAGCTCCGGGTGGATCTCTTGCACATGGCTATGTTGCTGGCACTGCGGTCCCACCACACCCTGAGCACAACCAATAGGGAAACTGAGGCCGGCGCCGTGGCTCAACAGGCTAATCCTCCACCTTGCGGCACCAGCACACCGGGTTCTAGTCCCGGTTGGACACCGGATTCTGTCCCGGTTGCCCCTCTTCCAGGCCAGCTCTCTGCTGTGGGCAGGTAGTGCAGATGGAGGATGATGGCCCAAGTCCTTGGGCCCTGCACCCGCATGGGAGACCAGGAGAAGCACCTGGCTCCTGCCATCAGATCAGCACGGTGCACCGGCCGCAGCGCGCCGACCGCGGCGGCCATTGGAGGGTGAACCAACGGCAAAAAGAAGACCTTTCTCTCTGTCTCTCTCTCTCACCATCCACTCTGCCTGTCAAAAAAAAAAAAAAAAATAGGGAAACTGAGGCTGGGCTTGTCTCACCCACAGCGGCCAGTCAGAGGGGCTTTTTTATTTATTTATTTATTTAAAAGGCAGAGTTACTGGGGGAGAGAGAGAGATAGCAAGCGAGGTCTTCCATCTGCTGATATCACAATGGCTGGTGCTGGTGCTGGGCCAGGCCAAAACCGGGAGCCAGGAGCTCTATTCAGGTCTCCCATGTGAGTGGCAGTGACCCAAGCACTTGGACCACCTTCCACTGCCTTCCCAGGTGCATTAGCAGGGCGCTGGGTCAGAAGTGGGGCAGCCGGGGAACCGGTGCCTACCTGGGAAGCTGGCATTCATTGCAGGAGGTGTGTTAGCCTGCTGCGCCCCAACGCTGGCCCCTCAGACTGTAACAGCTGAGCTGTGTCCCCTGGACAGAACAGGGCACATCCTCAGCCCAGAGGATGGCTGCAGGCAGAGGGTGCCCCAGAGGTCCAGCCTGGCAGGGGCTCCCCTGAAGCTCATCTGGGCCAGTGGGGAGCGATGGCACCCAGGGGTCTCCGAGCCACACAGCAGGGAGAGCACAGGGAGTAGGGGGCCCATGAAGGCGCCTTGCTGGGAAGGGGTGGTGGCCAGGGCCTGGGGCAGTGAGAGGAAGCCCCAGCCCCCACCCCAGGGGCCAGGCCTCTGTCACCAGGCCCAAGAGGCAACCAGAACTTCAGTGCCCATGTCCCACTGGGCCCCTCTGAGAAGCCTTCTGGGATCCCAGCAAGCTCTTCCCCACCCGTCCCTGGTGTGAGCTGGGTAGGGCGCAGGGAGAGGAAGGAGTTGGAGGGACAGGATGTGCAGCCCCAGCCCCGCCCCTGCCAGCCCCATTGTGCGGCAAGGCCACAGGCATTCTTCAGGTGCCCATCCTCCACTCCACCCAGGATCCAGGCATCCCTCAGGGCGCAGCCTGGGGCCAGAGCAGGTCCCGTGCAGGACCTGCAGGCATAGAGGTGGTCAGCCCAGGATGCCCCATGCCTGTCCCTCTCCCAGGGCTCACAGCAGCCCTCTGCCTCCCCAGGACAACCCACGCCTCACTGAGGACTTCGTGGCCCACCTGGAAACGGAGCTGGAGCAGTCAAGGCTGCGGGAGACCGAGACCCTGGGGGCCCTGCGGGAGATGCAGGACAAAGTCCTGGACATGGAAAAGGTGTGACGTGGGGACAGGGAGGGGCGGTGCACAGTGAGGCCCTAGCCAAGGGGAAGGGGCTGCCAGAGCAACTCCCCCCACCCCACCCTGACCCCAGGAAGTCTGTGCCCAGTGGGTGTCCCCCACCTGCTGCTCCCCAGGTCAGCCTGCCTCTGCTTACAGTCCCCATGAGAGGGCCTGGGGGACAGGAAATTGTCCCTCTCACCCCCAGGCCTTCCCAAGCCCTACACACAAGGACACGCACCTGCCCAGGGGTGCAAGGCATGGCCGCAGCAGGGAGACAGCTTCCCTGAGCTTTCTGAATTCCCCACTGTGCACTGGGCCCTGGGATGGAGGGAGGGGGAGAGCAGGAAGGGGAGGCCCAAGCCCATCAGGGCTACCACCACCACTCCCATGGAGACCCCACCCAGGGAGACTGGGGTCCGCCCTCTGCTGCCCGTAGGCCTGGAAGGACCACCAGGCCTCTGGGTTCAGCCCAGACCCCTCCCCCACAACCCTGCTGTAGCTGTGGGAGGGCCATCAGCTCCCAGTGCCCATCACAAACCCAGAGCTGGGCCCTTCTTGCCTCCCTCCCCTGGGCAGGGGTGGGGGATGTGCATCCCACAGAACCTGCCCCCTTCCACTCCCAGGCCCAAGCAAGGACCTGCTCCAAGGGGCACAAATGCTCTGTGGCTGAGCCTGGGGGCTCCAGGACAGGGCCCAGCCTTTCCCCGGGGAAAGGGGCTGCCTGGCCTGGCCCGGCCTGGGGGACCACAGGATGCTGCCACCCACAGCGACCTCAGCCTCTACTGGGACAGCTCCCAGGGCTGCTGACTCCAGAGGGGGTGGGCACCTGGCCTGGCCCCTCACTCCCACAGCCTGCCTGGTGTTAGCAGCAGGAGCATTGATAGAGGACCCACAAAGTACAGGGGGGCCCCAGACAGCCCTGCGGGGGACAGCGCTGCTGTTACGCCCATCTCCCAGATGGAGCTCTCCATGGGCCTGGGGCAGCTTCCCGGGTACCGCTGGCCCAGGCTCCTGCCCTCCGAGGGGAGGCTCCCCAGGGCCCTGACCACCCCTGTGCCCGCAGCGGAACAGCTTGCTGCCCGACGAGAACAACGTGGCGCAGCTGCAGGAGGAGCTGAAGGCGCTCAAGGTGCGGGAAGGGGAGGCGGTGGCGTCGGCGCGGGAGCTGAAGCTGCAGCTGCAGGAGCTCTCGGACACCTGGCAGGTGAGGGCCCCGGGCGGGCGCCTCCTCGTGCCGTCCCCGCCACGCAAGTCCCTAGCCCGAGGCTGACCGCCGGCCTGCGGGACCCTGCCTCCAGGCCCACCTGTCCCGCGGCGGCCGCTGGAAGGAGTCCCCGCGGAAGCTGGTCCCGGGCGAGCTGCAGGACGAGCTGATGAGCGTGCGTCTGCGCGAGGCGCAGGCCCTGGCCGAGGGCCGCGAGCTGCGGCAGCGCGTGGTGGAGCTGGAGACGCAGGTGGGCCTCGGGGGACGCGACTCGGCGGCGCCGGTCGGCCCCTCGGCCGGATCCTGACCGCCGCCCTCCCTCCCAGGACCACATCCACCGCAACCTGCTGAACCGCGTGGAGGCGGAGCGCGCGGCGCTGCAGGAGAAGCTGCAGTACCTGGCTGCGCAGAACAAGGGGCTGCAGGCGCAGCTCAGCGAAAGCCGCCGCAAGCAGGCCGAGGCCGAGTGCAAGGTGCACCCCCCCCCCGCCCCGCGGCCTGTCCCCGCCCCCACCCCGCGCCGCGCCCTTGACCGCCCCTCTCCCCGCAGAGCAAGGAGGAGGTGATGGCCGTGCGCCTGCGGGAGGCCGACAGCATGGCCGCGGTGGCCGAGATGCGGCAGCGCATCGCCGAGCTGGAGATCCAGGTGGGCGTCGGGGGGCGGGGCCGGGCCGGGGGCGGGGCCGGGCCCTGCGCTGACCCCGGGTGCCCCGCCCCGCCCCCGCAGAGGGAGGAGGGCCGCATCCAGGGCCAGCTGAACCACTCGGACTCGTCGCAGTACATCCGCGAGCTCAAGGACCAGATTCAGGAGCTGAAGGCCGAGGTGAGCGCGGGGCGGCCCCGGCCGGCGCGCGGATGCCGGTGACAGGCGGGGTCGTTGCCCTGGGGAGGCGGGCGCCCGGCAGGCCGGCCGGCTCCCGCGTGAGCGCGTCGGTGCACGCCTCCAGCGCGCCGGTCCCCCGCCCCAGGTGCGGCTGCTGAAGGGCCCGCCGACCTTCGAGGACCCGCTGCCCTTCGACGGGCTGAGCCTGGCGCGGCACCTGGACGAGGACTCGCTGCCGTCGTCCGACGAGGAGCTGCTCGGCGTGGGCGTGGGCGTGGGCGCGGCGCTGCAGGACGCGCTCTACCCGCTGTCCCCGCGCGACGCGCGCTTCTTCCGCCGTCTGGAGCGGCCGGCCAAGGACAGCGAGGGCAGCTCGGACAGCGACGCCGACGAGCTGGCCGCGCCTTACAGCCAGGGCCTGGACAATTGAGCGCGTGGCCCGCGCGCCGCAGCCGCTGAGGGTCGCCCTGGGACCGGGCCGCTCCGCCCAGCGAACTCCACGGGCTCCGCGGTGCCGTCCGCCCTGGGGCTCGGCGGCGGGCAGGGCGGCCCGTCCAGGGCAGGGCCCCCGCAGGCTCTCCCTCGCCGGCAGTGTCTACCCGCCTGGGTCCGCCTGCGCCGCAGGGGCGCCCGGGCCCGCGACCTGGAGGCTCTGCCAGCCCCACCGCGCGGGCAGGGGCCGGCCGGCGGGAGGCCCCCGTCTCCAGCAGGCGTCCTCTGGGGACAAGGGCAGCCCTGCTGGGAAGGGCTGGGCAGCTGGAGGCCTGAGGCAGGAGGGGCAGCTCTGGCTGGACGGTGGCACCCTCTCGGCGTCCCTCGGGACGCAGTGACCCCTGGCTGCGGGGCTTTCCTGCCTGGAGCAGGCATGGTGGCCACTGCAGCGGAAACCAAAGCCCCTTGTCCTGTGTGCAGGGCCACCTGGGTGGGAGGGGCAGGTGCGAGGCCTTCCCCGGCCCCAGCGCCTCACATCTTCCTCCCAGAGACCCCGGCACGGCCCGTCGCAGCCAGCGAGGGAAGAGCGCCCCGTTCCTGGGGTCCTCGGCCCTCCCCAGGGGAGGGCGTGGCCGAGGAGCTAGCTGCCGGTCCCCCCACCTCTAGGGCCCCGCCCCACGGTCTCGGCCGGGAACGGTGCCAAAGTCGAGCGACGCCCTCAGAACTTCTTCCTTCCCTCCTCCTGCCCTGGGCCTCGCGACCCTCGGGGCTGCCCTCGGTGCTCCTGGAGCCGCGAGGAGCGACCAGCGTCCTGTCACAAGCAATCTCCTGGGGCCTCCCGGGATGGGGACCTCCGCTCGGTCCCCACTTCCTGGCCGCCGCCACTCTTCAGTGTTACAAGCCCGGGGGCTGGGGCGGGCACGCGCGGGGCTCTCACGTGCCCCCACACTGCCCACCACCATTTTGCACACTGCCTGTTCACACTCCACTTGCCCAGGCGGGAACGATGGGAAATAAAGTGTATTTACACAGTCACCGGCAGGGGGCGCTGCGGGGGAGGGCAGGCCCGGACGCCAGGCCCAACGGTGCTGTCCCGACCATTGGGAGCCTCAGTCCTAGGGTGAGAGGGAGGGAGACCAGGCGCCTGATGAGAGGGGCTTGGTATCAGTATGGGGCGTGAATTCTCCCTACCCCAGGGAGTCTGCAGGGTCACGGGGCTATTGAGTTAACACCCAGTTCTGAAGGCCTGCTGGGATGCTGGGCCTAGCTAGGGGAGGGGGGAGGGCAATATAAAGAAGGAAACACATTTGGGGTGGGAGGAAGGTGGGCCTGCCGGTACCTCGGTACATGCCCGACAAAAATGCAGGGAGATTAGGGAAGGCTTCCTGGAGGAGGTGATGTCACAGCTTCTGGAAGGACCAAAAGGCATACAGGTCCCACAGGGTCACAGGGATCAGCAGGAGGTGCCTGATGCCTGAGAGGGGGAACTGGAGAGCCTGGGGTGGGGGGATGGGAGGCAGCCCAGGAAGGGGCATCTCCTCAAGCCAGCAGAAAAAGTTTGGACTTTGGGGCTGGCATTGTGGCATAATGGGTTAAGCCACCACCTGCAGTGCCAGCATCCCATATGGGCACTGGTTCGAGTCCCGGCTGCTCCACTTCCCATCCAGCTTCCTGCTGATGCACCTGGGAGAGCATCGGAGGACGGCCCGAGTGCTGTGGACCCCTGCGCCCATGTGGGAGACCCAGAAGCAGCTCCTGGCTTCAGCCTGGCCCAGCCCTGGCCATTGCAGCCATTTGGGGAGTGAACCAGGAGACAAAAGATATTCTGTCTCCCTCCCTCCCTCTCTCGCTCTCGCTCTCGCTCTCTCTCTGGCTCTCTCTGACTTTCAGATAAATTGAATGAATCTTAAACTAAAACTCAGAGTTTGGACTTTGAGCTGAGGGCTGTGGGGAGCCCGAGGGGGAGAGGCAGCAGCACATGGCTGCAAGGTTAAGGGGCAAGTGCAGACGGGCAGTGAGGACAGTGAGGGCTCTCCTAAGGGGCTGCCTGCTTTATGGCTTCTATGGCTTCCCCCATAGAGCCAAGGCAGTTGCAGGGAGTGCAGATGGGGTAGACAGGACCAGGATGGCAATGGGAGGCTGTCAGGGCTGAAAACGGAAGTGGGTGCAGGCAGATGGCAGCCCCACCGCGCCCTCCGGCACGGCACTGGTTACCCCAATTGTCGCATCATATTCAACAGCTCCTAGGTCAAGTGCACCGTTCCCACTGTACAGATTTCACACCCAGACCCCAACAGCGTCCACTGCTCCCACTGGCTCCCCAGTCTGGGCTCCTGTCCTCTCCCCTTGGGGGCCAGGCCTTGACGCCCCGGCTGTACAACCTGTCAGGAGTCAGCACTTGTCTCAGAGAGCAGGAACAAGGACACCAGGGTCCCCTCCAGGGCCCAGCTCCAGGGGCATCTATAGCTTGCCACAAAATCCAGAGCTCGAGGGAGGGAGTGTGCTGGCCTCCCCACCCCCGCCCCTGACTCCCTGGGTGGGGGTGACAAAGGCTGCCTAGAACGAGGCCATTCTTCCTGGGGCAGCAGGCTGGGAGGTAGCCACAGCTGGAGGCTGGCCACAGGGTCGAGGAAGAGACCGGGTCCGAGGCAGAGACAGGGTGAGGGAAAGGGCCCAATACCCAGTCCCACCTGGACCTTTTACCCACCGGGAGGCCTCCATCATTCCTTAAAGATGTACTTACTTATCTGAGTCACGGAGAGAGAGAGAGACACAGATCTTCCATCTGCTGGTTCACTCCCCAGATGGCCACAACGGCTGAGCCCGTCTGAAGCCAGGAGCCTGGAACACCATCTGGGTCTCCCACGTGGGTGGCAGGAGCCCAAGCACCTGGGCCATCACCTGCTGCCTTCCCAGGTGCTCCACCAGGGAGCTGGATGGGAAGTGGAGCAGCCGGGACTGGAACCGGCACCCATGTAGAATGCCCTGCCCCCATCATTCTCACTGCCAAGCGGGAGAGCCTGGGGGAGGAAAGCCCCATGGTGGAGCTCCCTGCAGGGGCATTTGGGAGGGGGTCAGCTGGGCTGGGGCTTCAGGGGCTCAGGAGTCAGGGTGACTGGGCTGCAAGAAGAAGGGCCTGGAATTTGGACTGGAGATGGGTGGGGTGATGAAGATGACAGTGGAAATGGGATGCCCAAAGCGGCCGGGAAGGACCCCCTGGTGACCCGCCTGGCCAGAGGAAGGGCTCTCTCTTCCTTGCAAGCTCAGGGCCCTCTGCCCCACAGCAGGGGCCTCTCCAGGAGCCCCAGGCCCAGCTGCTGCCCTGGCTTTGTGAGCAGCCGGCCAGGCTCAGAGCTGGGGCTCCTGCTCCGAGGGGGACGCCAGTGATCCCTCCCTGGGTCTCCACCCGCACGGAGTTCGCTCCAGGCCCAACCGACAAGTAGGGAAGAGGTCCCCGGCCCTGCCCAGCGGGCCAGGCAAGCCCTTCCCATTCGTTCCCCTGGCGGTGGCGGTATGAGGAAGTGCGGTCGCCCCTCCACCTTGGCCCGGCACCGGCTCATCCACTCGGACCCTCCTCAAATCAGACCCGAAGTAGTACAGGTTCACGCACGTGGTGGAGGCGCGGGGTCCGAGGACTGGGATTTCCTAAGGGCCCTGCCCCAGCCCCACCTCCCCCGCCACACCGCTGGGTCGCAGCTCCAACTCGCCGAGGGCCATCCCGGCCAGGCAGGGGCCCCGCAAAGACAGCGAAGGCGCGCAGACTCCAATGTTCCCGGTTTATGCAGAGTACACAATTCACAGGACATGGGGCGGGGCCTAGGCCGAGGGGCGGGGCTAACAGCAGAGGCGGGACCCAGGCCGAGGGGCGGGGCTAACGGGGCACAGGTGGGGCCGAAGGCGGGGCAGAGGCGTGGCGTAGGCTAAGGGTGGGGCTGTTGGAGCAGAGGCGTAGCCTAGGCCCGGGGGCGGGGCTCGGGAGGATCTAGGGCCGAAATGTGGGCGGATCCGAAGCCTAAGCCAAAGGCAGGGCTGGACCGTGGGGCCGACAGCTAGGAGGGATCCACCGAGAGCAGGACGCCAGGGGGATGGGGGCAGGGTCTAAGAAAGGTGTAACTGCAGGGGGAGATCCGAAGACAGGGGTCTGGAGCAGCAGACGGGGCTGGGGGCCGGCTCAGTGGAAGGTCTCCACCTCCACCACGGTCCAGTCCCCCTGTGGGGAAGCCACGTCGTCCGGGGAGAAGCTGGTGACCGAGGTGATGCTGGCCCGGGACTCGTCCAGGGGAGACAGCAGCTCTGCCCAGCGGCCCAGTTCGGCGTCGCTGAGCGCAGTCCGCGAGCCGCCGGCCACGCCGCCGCCGCCCGCGCCCCCGGGGCCCGCGCCGCCGCCGCCGCCGCCCGCAGCGCCCTCGGCGGCCGCCAGCAGCAGCGTCCGGCTCAGCAGGTGCTGCACGACGCTGGCCTGCAGCGCCCCCAGCGGCAGCTCGCCCAAGCGCGCCGCCTTCGGGCTGCGGGTCGGGGTCCCGGGCGCCGTCCCCGCCGGCGCCTTGCCGCCCCCGGCGCCGGGCTCCGGCCCCGCACCCAGCGCGCCGGGGCCGGGGGCCGCGCACTCGGGCCCCTCAGCCTCGTAGATGGTGCACAGGCCGTCAGCCGCGCCCGGCCCGGCGACCGGAGGCCACGGCAGCGCCGCTCCTGAAAGGGAGAGACAGCGGGCTGGCCGCAGGCAGCGGCAGGCCCCCCGACCCGCCGCGACGCCCCGCGCCCCAGCGGCCCCTACCTGCGGCGGCGCGGAGGCTGGGCGGCGGCGGCGCGGGCCCCCGGCTCCAGGCGGCCGGGTGGCAGGCGGCCAGGTCGGCGTCGGCCGGCGGGGAGGCCGCGGCGCCGCCCTCGGGGCCGCTGTCGTAGCCGCGCAGCTCCTCGGGCGTGCTCGTGGCGCTGCTGCTGTGGCCGGCCAGGTCCGGGCCGCTCAGCGTACTGGACGGGCTGCGCGAGGGAGGCGGCGGCGGGCCGGGGGCCAGCGCCAGGGTCAGCCGCGGGCCCGACAGCGCGGCGTCGGGGCCCGGGGTCGGGGGCCGGCGGGGGGTCTGCGGGCGCGGGGAGGCGGGGGCGGAGGGCGGGGCCTGCGGAGGGGGCGGGGACTCAGGGGCCTGCAGGGGAGGCAAGACTAGGGAAGGCGGGGCCTGTGGAGAGGGCGGGGTCAGCAGGGAAGAAGGGGCCTGCGGAGGGGGCGGGGTCAGCGGGGAAGAAGGGGCCTGCGGAGGGGGCGGGGTCAGCGGGGAAGAAGGGGCCTGCAGGGGAGGCAAGACTAGGGAAGGTGGGGCCTGCGGAGGGGGCGGGGTCAGAGAGGGCGGGGCCTGCGGAGGGGGCGGGGTCAGCGGGGAAGAAGGGGCCTGCGGAGGAGGCGTGGTCAGCGGGGACTCAGGGGCCTGCAGGGGAGGCAAGACTAGGGAAGGCGGGGCCTGTGGAGGGGGCGGGGTCAGAGAGGAGGGCGGGGCCTGCAGAGGGGGCGTGGTCAGCGGGGAGACAGGGGCCTGCAGAGGGGGCGTGGTCAGCGGGGATTCAGGGGCCTGCAGTGGAGGCAAGACCAGGGAAGGAAGGGCCTGTGGAGGGGGTGGGGTCAGAGAAGAGGGTGGGGCCTGCAGAGGGGGCGTGGTCAGCGGGGAAGAAGGGGCCTGCAGGGGAGGCAAGACTAGGGAAGGCGGGGCCTGTGTAGGGGGCGGGGTCAGAGAGGAGGGCGGGGCCTGCAGAGGGGGCGTGGTCAGCGGGGAGACAGGGGCCTGCAGAGGGGGTGTGGTCAGCGGGGATTCAGGGGCCTGCAGTGGAGGCAAGACCAGGGAAGGAAGGGCCTGTGGAGGGGGTGGGGTCAGAGAAGAGGGTGGGGCCTGCAGAGGGGGCGTGGTCAGCGGGGACTCAGGGGCCTGCAGGGGAGGCAAGACTAGGGAAGGAGGGGGCGTGGTCAGCGGGGAAACAGGGGCCTGCAAAGGGGGCGTGGTCAGCAGGGACTCAGGGGCCTGCAGAGAGAACGTGGTCAGCGGGGATTCAGGGGCCTGCAGGGGAGGCAAAACTAGGGAAGGAGGGGCCTGTGGAGGGGGCGGGGTCAGAGAGGAGGGTGAGGCCTGCAGAGGGGGCGTGGTCAGCAGGGACTCAGGGGCCTGCAGGGGAGGCAAGACTAGGGAAGGAGGGGCCTGTGGAGAGGGCGGGGTCAAAGAGGGTGGGGCCTGTAGAGGGGGCGTGGTCAGTGGGGATTCAGGAACCTGCAGAGGGGGCATGGTCAGCGGGGATTCAGGGACCTGCAGGGGAGGCAAGACCAGGGAAGGAAGGGCCTGTGGAGGGGGCGGGGTCAAAGAAGGCGGGGCCTGCAGAGGGGACAAGGTCAGGGAAGAAGGGGCCTGCAGAGAAGGCGTGGTCAGTGGGGATTCAGGGGCCTGCAGAGGGGACAAGACCAGGGAAGGAGGAGCCTGTGGAGGGGGTGGGGTCAGGGCAGAGGGCGAAGGGGAGGCCTGCAGAGGGGGCGTGGCCAAAGGAGAGAGGGGAGGGGAAGTACGAGGCAGGGGACCCTGCAGGGAGGGTGAGGCTGGAGGAGAGGGAAGGGGCGAAGGGTGTGTGGCAGGGTGAGAGGTTGGAACCTGCAGAGGGGGCAAGGCCAGAGGCTGGGTTTGCACAGGGGGTGTGGCTAAGGGAGAGGGCGTGGCCTGCACAGGGCCTGAACCCGAAGAAAGGGTACTCTGCGGAGTGTACAGAGCTGGAGGACAGCGAGTGGCCTGCGAAGGAGGTGGGGCCTGTATGGGGGGCGTGGCCTGCGGAGGGGCTGTGACCAGAGGAGAGGGAGGGCCCTGCGGAGGCGGGGAGGCCGAGGGAGACAGCGGAGGCGCCTCAAGCAGAAGAGGGTCCTGGGAGAGAGGCGTGGCTTGAAAAGGAGGTGGAGACGGGGAAGGAGCGGCCTGTGGAGGGGGCGTGGTCTGGGCAGATAAGGCCGACCGAGGGGGCATGGTTAATGAAGATGTTGGTTGAGGCGGGGCTTGCAGAGGGGGCGTGGCCGGCGATAGAGGAGCAGACGGAGGAGGTGTGGCCAAGGGAGAGGGGAGAGTTGGAACAGGAGGCGAAGTAAGAGAAGCCTGGGCGGGAGGCGCGCTCTGCACAGAGGCTGGAGACAGAGACGCCTCGGAAAAGGATGTAGCCAGGTGTGGGGGCGGAACTTGAGAAGGGGGCGTGGCCGGTGGGGAGGGGAGGGTCTGCAGAGCGAGTGGAGCAGAGGGAGGGGGGGCCGGTGGAAAGGGCATGGCCAAAGGACAGGGTAGGGCCTGTGGGTGGGGTGGGGCCGGCACAGGGGGTGGGGCCTGGAGGCGGAGCCCGTCCGCTGGAGGGGGCGTGGTCGGTGGGGAGGGAGGGAGTGTGGTGGGCAGGGGAGCGGCTGTGCTTGGAGGAGGCGGGGCCTGCCGGGCGGTGCTAGCCGCGGGAGAGGGCGTGGCCGAGGGCGCCACCTCCTTCCTTGAGGGCGTGGCCTGCGGGAGACGCAGTGCCTGGGGCCCCTTGGACTTGGGCTGCGTGGGAGCCCGCGGAGTTCCACGGGATGGGGCCCCAGAGCGCGCAGGGGAGGAGAGTGGGGTGGCACTGGAAGCCGGGGGGCGCGAAGCCGGCCTCTGGAGGCCCCCACCGGCAGTGGGGCGCCTCCTGGCTGCTGGACTGGGCTCTGCGGCGCTGCGCTCCCCAGAACTGCCCACAGATTTCTTGGGAGCCTCAGCTGGGGGCCGCGGCCGGGCACCGGGAGCTGGCCGGGGGAGTCCCACCTCGACACCTGCGGGCCGGGAACGTCGGGCCATGGCCGGGGAGCCTGTGGAGGACGCTGCAGAGTCTGGAGACAAAGCACAAGGCCCCCTGGTCACCGACACCTGCGAGCTGTCCCCTCTGCTGCCCAGGAGCCCCACTTGTCCCCAGATTACATACCTCTCTGCAGCCCCGCGTTCAGGGTGCTCTTTCTAGGGGTCTCTGCAGGTTTTCCTCTGGCTACAGGTTCCTCAGCTGGGGGCCGAAGTCCCTTCTGGCCAACAGGGCCTGGCCTGGGCACAAAACTGCATTTTTCTCATTTGTAAAACGTGCCATGGAACCTCTGCGCCCACCAGGAATGGTTCACCCCATTTGTGCCTGGTGATGCGCGAGGATTGCCAAGACCCAATGCCTGGGTAAACGAAAAGGCTCCAGGTTGTGATGCTAACCCTTGCTTAGGGGACGAGGGAGAAGGTGTTACCTGGTGGTCCCACTGACACGCCCAGGGCTACAGGCAGAGCCCGGGCCGGGGGTCCTGGCAGGAGCCCGCTCCCCTCTCCCGGCCGCCGGGGCCCTGGAGGCTGCGGGGGGAGAGGGTGGAGTCAGTGGCTCACAGAGAAGGAGGGCGCCGGGAAGATGGGGTTGGAGATGGGGCTGTGGTACCTGGGCTCCGGGGGCCTGCCCCGGCGCTCCGTGTCGCTCCGGCTCCAGGAGCCACCTCCGGAAGGGCCGCTGTGCCGAGGGCCCCCGCCCGCCCAGCCTGGGCCCTTCGCCCCGCAGCCCCCAGCAACCGGAGAGCTGCGGCGGTGACAGGGGGCGGGGGTCGAGGAGACCCTGGGGGCTTGGGGGTCGGAAGGCCGGGAGGACGAGAAGCCGGCGTCCGCGCGGCGGCCCCTGCCTTCGCCTTGTCTCGCTTGTCCATCCCGCCCCTGAGGAGGAGGCAGGCCCGTGAGTGTCCCACGCCCTAGACGGCTTCGCTGCCCACCGGGATGTGGCTCCCAGCATCGCCGCCCATGGCGGCCTGGATCCGCGTCCCCGCGTCCCGCCTGCACCCACACGCCAGCCCGACCGCCGGCCCTTGTCTCACGCTCGCTGCCTTCCCCCAAAGCCGGGGGGCCCTGCCCGCCCCGAGCCCCCACACACCCCTCGCCCAGACCGCCAGCCTTGGGGCCAGGGGGCGACCACGGTTCTGGATGCGGGGGCCCGGAACGCACGCCAGGGGTGTCGGCGCCAGGCTCCCAAGCCCGCCCCCAGCCTCCCCCAGGGGATGCAGGCACCTGCCGGGAGGAAGAGCGGCCCCGCTGCCCGCGAACGGGCTCCGAGAGACAAAGAGCAGCTTCCCGGGCCCGACCCCTCCCCCTGCAGGGCCCCGGCCCGCGCCCGGCCCCGCCACCTGCTCGCGTCGTGCTCACCACGGACTCCGACCTCCCGCCGCTGCGAGCAGGGTCGCCTCGGGTGGGGCCCGGGCCGAGCACGGCGGCTGCAAGGCGAGGGGAGGGGAGGGGGCGCCGGCGGTGGCGACAGAGGGAGCCCGGCCAGCCCCGCCCCTCGGCCGCCGGCGAGCGAGCTGGGGGCGCACGCGCCGGAGCCAAACCCGGGAGCGCGCGGAGGGGGTGGCGGGGAGAAACGCGCGCTGGAGGCGGTGGCGGCTGCTCGCGGTCAGGACCAGACCTGTTTCCACGGCTGCGCCTGAGGACCCCAGAGACCCGAGGGGAGGGGAGAGAAGGGAAATCGCTTAGGGCTTCGCCACCTTCCCCCCTGCACTCGTCCAAGCACCTGTCCTCACCCCAGACCCAACCACCTGGAGGCCAAGGCCCGCGTGGATACGGATAGGCTGGGCCCTGGCAACCAGTGGGCGGGACCACCGCCCCCCCCCCCCCCGCACCAATCCGGCCAATCCATGTCTCTGTCCTAGCCTGGGAGATGGCAGAGGTCTGGCTACTCGGGGTCCCTGGCAGCATGTCTCCGGCTTTTTCCAGACCCTAGAGGACCCGCACACACAACACATACAGCTGGTAGGGAGTGGGGGACAGCTGAGAGCTGGGAATGTGGGGGTGCCACAGAGATTGGAGAAAGACGGAAGGCAGCGACTGAACAGGAGGGCGGGGGGTGCTTCGCAGGGCACCGCAGGTCCAGGCTGCTGGCTCAGGGGAGCAGGGGAGGTCAAATCAGCGAAGGCAGCCCTGGTAGAGCAGGCTTTGTGGGGACAAGATTATGGAGGAGCCGAGAGGGCTGGGAGCAAGTGACTGGGGGCGGGCACAGCGGGTTAAGCCGCCACCTGCAAGGCTAGCATCCCACAGCCTAGAGCCCTTGTGATCCGCCTCCCATCCAGCTCTCTGCTTATGGCCTGGAAAAGCAGAAGATGGCCCAAGTGTCTGGGCCCCTGGCACCCACTTGGGGGACCTGGATGGAGCTCCTGGCTCCTGGCCTTGGACGGGCCCAGCCCTGGCAGTTGAGGCTATTTAGGGAATGAGCCAGCCAGTCCCTGGAAGAATCCTCTGTGTCTTTTAAATAAAAAAAAAATAAATAAATTTAGTATATGAAAGAACAGAGACGACCCTGTCCCAGGGCCCTGACACAGCTGGACAGATGGTGTCATTTTGGTGACTTTGCCAGCCAGCGTGGAGGGCCTGAGAGGTGACGGGGGCGGAAGTGGGTGGGAGTCTGAAGACGCCCTGACAAGCCTCTCTTATCCTTGAGGGTCTGGCCTGATCCCCTCGTCTGGCCAAGTGCTCTCTGCAAACTCCTCGTTGTGCTCCTGCCTACATCACACGCCTGCCGACACACGGCCTCACTCCCCACTCCATCCCAAACAACCAGCTCCCACTGCCAGTGCACACCCATGCACACGGACCTGCCCACGCCTACACCAGCAACCCATCCCTGCCTGGGACTCAGGGGGCTTCTGTGCACAGGAGGTGGGAGGAGGGCTTGGCACTTGAAGAACTGAGGGAGGAGACACAGTTTTAACCAGAGCGTGCTGAGAGCTTTCTCCATATGAGCGCTTTGCCTATGGCTGGGTGTTTGGTACAGTGGTCAAGATGGCACTCGGAGGGCCTGCTGGTAAAGCCGCCGACTCTGACGCAAGCATCCTGCATGGATGCCGGTTCAAGTCCCAGCTGCTCTGCTTCCAATGCAGCTCCCAGCTAATGTGCCTGGGAAAGTAGCAGAAGATGACCCAAGTCCTTGGGCTCCTGCAACCCACATAGGAGACCTGGAAGAAGCTCCTGGCTCCTGGCTTTGGACTGGCCCAGCTCCGGCCTTTGCCAGAGGGTGAATAGCAGTTGGAAGATTCTCTGTAACTCTGCTTGTCAAATAAAATCCTTTTTAAAAAAATGCTGCTTGGGCTGTCCACATCCCATATTGGAATGTCTAGGTTTGCCAGCTCTGCTTCTGATCCAGTTTCCTGCTAATGCACACCCTGGAAGGCAGCAGATGATGGTTCAGGTACTTGGGTCCCTGCCACCCATGAGAGAGGCCTGGATTAAGTTCCCAAATCCTGGCCCAGCTCCGTCTATTGCAAGCATTTTGGGAGTGAACCAGTGGATGGAAGACTCCCTCTCCCTCTCCCTCCCTCCCTCTCTCTCCCTCTCTGCTTTTCCAAATGAACAATAAATAAATAAAATCTTTTTTAAAAACATGCACTGTATGATTCCACTTATAGAACATTCTGGAAGATGAAGGTGAATCAACGATGACAGAAAGCAAATCGGTTGTTGCTTGGAGCTGTGGTGGGTGGGAGAGACTGAACGAACCTAAGGCTGACTGCATCAGAAACTAAGTGAGACAATGAAGTGCTGGATGTCTTTAAGCCTCTAAGTTTGGGGGTGACTTGTTTGGCAACAATAGGTAGCTACCTCAAGTCCACAAAATCTTCAAAGTTGAGTAACGAATAGCAAGCATCAGGCGGGTGACCCAGCTGGGACACAAGCTTCCTGTATCAGAGTGCTGCTTGCGGCTTCGGGACCTCTGCTGCCAACCCAGCTTCCTGCAGAGCCTGGGCAAGCGGTGCATGATGGCTCAGGGCTTGCGTTCCTATCGTTCACGTGGGAGACCAGGATGGAGTTCCTGGCGAAGGCCGGCTCAGTGAGTGGGAAAGTCTTTCTCTCTCCCCTCCCCTCCTCTGTCACTCTGCCTTTCAAATAAACCAATCTCTAAAAAGGGTGTGGAGAAACCGGAACCTTGTGCCCGTTTGGTGGGAGCCAGCAGGGAAGCTGCTCAGACTGTAACAGCATCACCCTGTGGCCTCTTCCAGACGTGCAGGGTGTCGGCCTTGGTCTGCACGGCCACGCTCAGAGCAGCAGGACCGACAAGAGCCCCAGACGGAAGCAACCCAGGCGTCCACTGAGTGAATGGGGAGACACAACGTGGCCCATCCACACAGCGATACGATTCAGTCTGAAAGAGGCAAGGGAATTCTCACACACGCCACAACACGGGGGAGCCTGGAGGACATTAGCTCAGAGAGATACGCCAGACGACAGGACCAGAGCTGACAGCAGACCCTGAGAACTGCCAGATCCCCGCAGACAGAAAGTAGGAGGGGTGGGGAGGGGTGGTGCCAGGGGCTGGGTGAAGGAGGGACAAGGGGCTCCGTCACCAACGGGCTGAGAGCTTCAGTTTAAAAAAAAAACGGCTCTGGGCCGGCGCCGTGGCTTAACAGGCTAATCCTCCGCCTTGCGGCGCCGGCACACCGGGTTCTAGTCCCGGTTGGGGCGCCAGATTCTTTTCCGGTTGCCCCTCTTCCAGGCCAGCTCTCTGCTATGGCCCGGGAGTGCAGTGGAGGATGGCCCAAGTCCTTGGGCCCTGCACCCCATGGGAGACCAGGAGAAGCACCTGGCTCCTGGCTTTGGATCAGCAAGATGCGCTGGCTGCAGCAGCCATTGGAGGGTGAACCAATGGCAAAAGGGAAGACCTTTCTCTCTGTCTCTCTCTTTCACTATCCACTCTGCCTGTCCAAAAAAAAAAAAAAAAAAAAAAAGGCTCCGGAGTCGGTGGACAGTGATGACTGCACAACACTGCGATGCACTTATTGCCACCAACCGGACGCTTAAAAATGGTGAAGGAGGTAAATGTTCCATTTTGTGGCTTTTGCCACAATTCTTGGGGGGGGGGGTGTGGAAGCTGGATATTAATGAGTGGAAGGATTCTGACATGAGCAAAGGGGCGGCCCTTCTACGGCACCTGTGTCCCATGATCTGGCATTCCACGCAGGCATCTCCACGCCACCAGCTCAGACCCAGACAACACCAGGGCCATCCCCCGCCCATCACTGATTGCAGGGCTGCTGGCCTGGGACTCAGGAGGCCTAGCGATCCCAGGGACGTCAGAGTGTCACACAAGGACAAAATGATGTGTAGCAGGATGCTGGTTTCAGCACAGAGCTGCAAACAACCCCCCAGCACCCGCACCACCTGTACCACCTGTACCACTGCTACCACTGTGCCCTGAGGGCGGAGCTCGCAGCACAGGTCACATGAGGAGGCCTGACCTCAGCCCTCCATGTGCTGCTGTGCCTTGTCTCTGTCAAGACAAGAAACAGAGAGCAGGGGGTCTTCCCAGCCAGCTCAGCCGAGGAGGGGGTCTCTCTCTCTCCCTACTGCAGGTGGAAGAGTCCCCACTGTGGGCAGGTTCTCAGAGAAGGTCAAGGTCCAAGGCCAGATGCCTCCAGGCTGAAGCGGGGCTTTGCTTGGTTTTCTGGATGGGGTGTGTGTTTGGGAGAGAGAGGCCGTCTGCACGTTGGGACAGCTGGACATCCCTCCTAGATAGGCTCCTTCACGTCATCTCCCCAGCCCTCCGGTCCCCCCCCACCAGCGCCCCCATGCAGACTGCTGCCCGCTTCCAGGGCAGGCACAGACAGGTGAGCACCCCGACTCTGCCTGGCTTACCTCGGCTCCCGACGGTGGGAGCAGGAAGGAGAAGCCCTCCACGCCCCTCACCTGCAGTCTTTGTTCAGCTGTGCCTTGGTTAAGCTTTGAGGCGGCTGCACCTGGCAGGGCTGGAGGCACCCAGCCTCGCCGGAGGGTCCACAGAACCGTTCCCGGACGGCTCTGGGGGCTCCAGCGCCACTGACTTCCTCAGTCTTCCCCGCACGGCCAGGGCCCAGCCCGCCTGCCAAGTCCTCTGGCTCCAGTTTCTCAGGCCGGCCCGGCGCTCACCTGGGGCAGAGCGGGATTGGGAGCCGGGCGCCAGGAGCGCAGTCGACCTGGGCGCGCCCGCAACGGGGCGGGGCCAAGGCGTCCCGGGGGCGGGGCGGGGCGGGGCGGGGCGGCTCCCGGGCTCCTGTCCAGCCCTCCCTGACTCACCCTGGCCGGCCCGCCCGGGAACTCTGCGGGAGTCCCGGCCGCTCCACTCCGAGGGACCCAGGTCTCGGGCCCAGCGTCCGTCCCGGAGCGGTGAGTAGGGGGCTGTGCGCTCCCCGGAGACGGGGTGGCGGGGTGAATGTCGGGCTGGGAGCTGGGGTCTGGCCGAGGGGAGGGCCCCGCTCCAGGTGCGCTCCCGCTGTGGCCTGGGGTGGGGGGGCACGGGGGACCCAGGAACTGGGTGGAAGCGCGCAGAGGCTTGTGTCCTGAGGGCCAGGCAGGCGGGGCAAGCGGAGCTGAGCTCAACAGGTCAGCGGCGACCTTGGGGGTCTTGACCTCTTTTGCCTTCCCCAGGAGCGGTGGGGGAGACTGGGCCCCAACGCATGCCCTGAGCCTTTCACAGCTGTGGCACCCCACCCCTTGGGGGTGCACACCAGCCTCCCCTCCGGAGCTCCTGGACTTGGGAGAATCCCCAGTCCCCCAAATCTGGGCACAAACAGATTGGAAGAGTCCCAGGCTGGGAGTCCACAGGCCTGGGGCCTGGTCCAAGATCTGCTCCTGAGAAGTGACCCCCGCCCCGGGCCTCAGTTTCCCGCTTGTGTAGAAGGCTTCTCTCAAAGCTACAAATGACTAAATTTCTGGTTTGCCCCTTTAGCGTGGAGGCTACGGCTGGGTGGGTTGGGGGGGGGGCTGGGCCATGAGCACCCACCTACAAGGTCCACCCCCAGCAGCAGCCCTATCTGGGGGAGGCACGGGGCTTGGGGAGGGTCTGAGCAATGAGAAGCGGAGGGTGAGGCATGCATGACTGGGGAGCAGAGGGTGCCAGGCTGATAAGACCCCCGCACCCCCAGCCGTCTCCTCCTCCGATGGTTTGGGCCTCAAGGCCTCAGTGCCACATTCTCTCCATGGTGGACCAGAGTGGGTGCCCTCAGACAGACAGGGGGTCAGGTGGGCGGGGCCTGAAGGCCACCTGTGACTGTGACCACTGGAGTACTTGAGCAGGTGACAGCTCTCCCCCAAGCCTGGAGTGTGGCACGGCCCTCGCAGCTGCACCCCCACAGCCCAAGAGCGGCTGGCAGGGAAAGTTAAGTGGGGCCCTCCTTGTTTTCCTCTCTACCCCTCCCCAGTCCTACAGTCCTCGTCCCAGGCTCCTCGTCGTCACCCCCCACCCTCCAGCTCTACTCAGACAAAGGGGGACCAGACTGTGTCTGCGGAAATTTAATGGCAGGTTCAGGATGATCAAGATTGAGTCATGGAGACAGATAATGATAATCCCAGCGCTGACGTCTGGGTCTACGTACGGATACACCGTGCTCCCTGGGAGCCACCGGGCTGGCCACATGGGAGCCCGACGGCTGTCACCACGCACCTGAAATGGCAGACAGGCTGGGAGGCACTGGAGCTGACACCCTCGTGAGACGCACCCTGAATAGTGCCACTTCTGTCCCCCGTGTTGCCATGCCTAGGTAAAGCTACTGAGTAGCAAAGGTGCCTGGATTTTGCAAGGCCGCAGCGGGCAGCTGGAAGGTCACCTATGTATGTACGGCACCCGCTGTCCTGGGCCTCCCTCATGCATAAACATGCATGCTCCATGCTGTGCCTTTTGGTGGCTATAAGGGACAGCCATCCCCTGGGGGGGGTTCTGAGCTGCCCTGGGCATATCACTATCAGATTAGCTACAGGTGCACAGGGACATTCTCGTGGGGCTGTGTGCTTGGGACAGGGAGTAAACAGAGCACAGGAGATGGACCGTGTGTGTGTGTGTGTGTGTGTGTAGGGGAGAGGAATCCTGTGCTCTGGGTACCCTCTCACGTGCACCTGGTTCTGAGGGAGTCAGGGGCTCACCGGGAATGGCCTCAGGGGAAGCAACCTTGTGCCCACCACCCCGACCCATGAATTCCTCCAGACTGAGGCGGGAGCCTCAGAGGGGATTAAGGGATGTGGACAGCCCAGTGGGCAGGGCCTGCTTCCTGTGTCAGTGTCCCCGCCCTCACCGTGTCCAGGAGTCACCCCAAAGCTTTCAGGGAACACAGGGACAGAGAAGGAGGCACAGGAGCCTTAGAGCAGGTGGCTGAGGTGTAGGACCCGGCTGGGAGACGGCAGGGAGGCCAGAGCAGTGCAGCCGGTGGCCCGAACGCTCCCTGCCTGGCACACTGTGCCCAGCGACAGGTGACCACAATGACAGGAGGCTCAGGCAGCCCGCAAAGGAACTCAGGGAATGTGGATCAGAGCAGCTTGGAGGGCAGCACGCGGGGTCCCTTAGGGGCCCCCACGTTTTGCTTTGCCCTGCGGCCTGTCCCTTGTGTATCTGCAGTAATGATATGTTGGTCTAAAATGAAACACAGGGACAGAGTGGGTCAGCTGCCCAGTCCCAGGCGTAGGTGTCACCCTGACAACTTTCCCTCAGCCATCCGTCACCTCTTGGTCACTCCGACACCCCCCACACACACACCTCTGCCCCCTTGCAGGTCTGGGCTCGGATTCTGGGCTTTAGCCCCTCGAGAAATTCAGGTGTCCTTGTCACCACCCACCCCCAGGGCTGACCAGGCATCAGCCTGGCCACTCCCTAACCCCTGGGGCCCCAGTAACCAGAGCCTGGCTCCAGCCGGCTTTTCCGGTTGGAAGTCGGAGGTGGTGCTGGGAGCGCCCCTGAAGGGGTGGGGGGGCACACACCCCGGAAGTCTGTGCTGGCAGTGTTGGGAGCAGAGAGCCAGGAGCTGCCCGGCTTAGAGCGTCAAGAGATGAAGGGGGAGTGCCTGGGATTGGGGAGAAAGTGACACAGGGGACAGTGGGTTGTGGACTGCCGCTCTGAGCTCTGAGGGGAGTCTGTGTAGCAGCAGGTGAGTGGTGAGATGGCAGTCCCTGGCTCTGGGAAGGAGGTGGGGTCTGGAGGCCAGGCTAACGGGGGAACAGGTGCACATAGCTGTTGGGGTTCTGCCAGTTTTTTTTCCTTACTATCAATTCATTTATTTGAGAGAGATCTCCCATATGCTGGCTCATTCCTCCAAATGCCCACAGTGGCTGAGGTGAGGAGCGGTGAGGAGGGGTGAGGAGGGGAGCGAGAATGGGGAATGGAAGCCAAGAGCTGGGAACTCAGTCCAAGTCTCCCAGGTGGGCAGCAGGGGCCCAGGTACTTGAGCCATCTCCTGCGGCTTCCCAGGGTGCCCGTTAGCAGGGAGCTAGAATTGGAAGCCAGGGCCAATCCCTAACCTGGACACTCCAATGTGGAGCACAGGCAGCAGAGCCACGGCACCAGACGCCTACCCCATCTTCTGGGTTGTAGCAGGGCCCACCGTGGATTGGGAGCTGGCTCCCATGTGGCTGGCTCCCCTGGAGGCCCCGTCCAGGGCGCCCCTTCTTGACGGTCTCTCTCTGTCCTGTCCTCCCCACCCCCACCCCCACCCCACGCCTGCAGGCACGATGATCCCCGTGGCAGAGTTCAAGCAGTTCACGGAGCAGCAGCCAGCGTTCAAGGTGCTCAAGCCCTGGTGGGACGTGCTGGCCGAGTACCTCACCGTGGCCATGCTCATGATCGGGGTCTTCGGCTGCACGCTCCAGGTGAGGGGTGTGGCCAAGGGCATGGGCGGGGCCGTCTGGAAGCCTTGTCTCCCGAGAGACAGGAAGCCTGCTGCCACTCCACTGCAAGTGGGAGCAGCACTTTGCATCATGATGGCATTCTGTGCGTTTTAACTGTTTAGCCCTAGACTATTTTTTTTTTAGCTACCTATTTGAGAGGGAGAGAGAGACAGAGATCTCTGGGGCTGCAGCAGAACTCCATCCAGGTCTCCCACGTGGGTGGCAGGGACCCAGCTACTTGGGCCATGCCCTGCTGCCTCCCAGGGTGTGCATTAGCAGGGAGTTGGAATTGGGAGCAGAGCTGGGACTTGGACATGGGATGTGGGGGTCCCAGTGGGCTCCCTAACTGGTTTACCAAACACCTCCTCCTGCCCCTGGAATCCAGATGGGGCTGGAATGCCAGCCGTGGACCACCTGGCAGAGGCTGCGGTCAGGGTGTTGTCCCCGGGGTGCTTCCCCCTGAGACCTGCGAGCAATAAGCTGTTCCATGGATCCTGGCAGCCCCAGCCATTCCTTGGCTTCTGCAGGACTTTCTTCCCTCTCCCAGGGACTTCGAAGAATTTGCAGAGAAAAAGTGGAATTTAAAGATGAGTTTGGGGGCGGTGTTCCTGGTGCAGCCAGCTAAGCCGCATCCTGCAATGCCAGCATCCGTATCAGAGCAACAGCTCGAGTCCCGGCTCCTCTACGTCCAATGCAGCTCCCTGCTAATGCACCTGGGGGGTTTCCCATGTGGGAAACCCCAGTGGAGTTCCAGGCTCCTGGCTCTGGCCTGGACCAGCCCTGGCTGTTACAGCCATTTAGAGAGTGAACCACAGGATGGAAGACATCTCTCTCTGTCACAGTCTCCTTTAAATATAGAAATCTTTTAAAAAAATAAAAGATGTTGGCTGGTGCCATGGCTCACTTGGCTAATCCTCCACCTGCAGCACTGGCACCCTGGGTTCTAGTCCCGGTTGGGGCGCCGGATTCTGTTCCGGTTGCTCCTCTTCCAGTCCAGCTCTCTGCTGTGGCCCGGGAAGGCAGTGGAGGATGGCCCAAGTGCTTGGGCCCTGCACCCCATGGGAGACCAGGAGGAAGCAGCTGGCTCGTGGCTTTGGATCGGCGCTGTGCACCGGCCATAAAAACCATTTGTGGGGGTGAACCAACGGAAGGAAGACCTTTCTGTCTCTTGCTTTCTCTTTCTCACTGTCTAACTCTGCCTGTCAAAAAATAAATAAATAAAAGATGTTTATTTTGATGCAACATTTTTTTAGAAATCCATGCACAGCTTTTTCATAATAAGCGTTCCTAGGGCCAGCACTGTGGAGCAATGGGTTAAGCTGCCACCTGCAGTACCATCATCCCATGTGGGCGCCAGTTCCACTCCTGGCTGCTCCACTTCTGATCCAACTCCCTGCTATGGCCTGGGAAAGCAGCAGAAGATGGCCCAAGTCCTTGGACCCCTGCCACCCACCTGGGAGACCTGGAAGAAACTCCTAGCTCCTGGCTTTGACCAGGCCCAGGCTCGGCTGTTGAGGCCATTTAGGGAGTGAACCAGCAGATGGAAGATCTGTCTGTCTGTCTCTCTTTCTCTCTATATAACTCTGCCTTTCAAGCAATTTAGTAAATTTTTTTTTAATTTAATTTAATTTTTTTTTTTTTTGACAGGCAGAGTGGATAGTGAGAGAGAGAGAGAGAGAGAGAAAGGTCTTCCTTTGCCGTTGGCTCACCCTCCAATGGCCGCCACGGCTGGCGCATTGTGCGGATCCAAAGCCAGGAGCCAGGTGCTTCTCCTGGTCTCCCATGTGGGTGCAGGGCCCAAGCACTTGGGCCATCCTCCACTGCCTTCCCGGGCCATAGCAGAGAGCTGGACTGGAAGAGGGGCAACTGGGACAGAATCCGGTGCCCTGATTGGGACTAGAACCCGGTGTGCTGGCGCCGCAAGGCGGAGGATTAGCCTGTTAAGCCACGGCGCCGGCCTAGTAAATTTTTTTTTTTTAAATTAAGTATTCACGGCCGGCGCCGCGGCGGCACACTGGGTTCTAGTCCCGGTCAGGGCACCGATCCTGTCCCGGTTGCCCCTCTTCCAGGCCAGCTCTCTGCTATGGCCAGGGAGTGCAGTGGAGGATGGCCCAAGTGCTTGGGCCCTGCACCCCATGGGAGACCAGGAGAAGCACCTGGCTCCTGCCATCGGATCAGCACGGTGCACCGGCCGCAGCGCGCCTACCGCAGCGGCCATTGGAGAGTGAACCAACGGCAAAAGGAAGACCTTTCTCTCTGTCTCTCTCTCACTGTCCACTCTGCCTGTCAAAAAAAAAAAAAAAAAAAATAAGTATTCACAAACTTTTTGAAGACCACTTGTATGCATAGATCTTAATTTTTTTCATCATAATAAACCTTTTAATTCAACATTCCCTTGAACTTTCCAAGGTACTCTTTTTTTTTTTTTTAAGATTTATTTTATTTATTTGAAAGACAGTTACAGAGAGAGATAGAGACAGAAAGAGAGGTCTTCCATCCACTGGTTCACTCCCCAGATGGCCGCAATGGCTGGAGCTGGGCCGATCTGAAGCTAGGAGTCAGGTGATTCTTCCAGGTCTCCCAAGTGGGTGCAGGGGCCCAAGCACTTGGGCCATCCTCCACTGCCTTCCCAGGCCACAGCAGAGAGCTGGATTGGAAGAGGAACAGCTGGGACTTGAACCGGTGCCCATATGGGATGCCGGCCCTTCAGACCAGGGCTTTAACCTGCTGTGCCACAGCGCCAGCCCCCCAAGGTACTCTTGTGTGTGTGTGCCTCTGTGTCTAAATGCTGTCTGGTGGGCATTTGGTACAGCAGCCGAGACACTGCCTGGGTCATCCACAGCCCGTACTGGAGTGTCTGGCTTCCAGTCCCAGCTCCACTTCCAATCCAGCTTTCTACTCAGGTCACCCTGGGAGGCAGCAGGTGCTGGCTCAAGGGCTTGGGTCCCTGCTCCCCCATGGGAGACTTGTTCTGAGTTCCATCTTGGTGCATTTCTGGCTCTTGTGGGCATTTTTTTTTTTTGACAGGCAGAGTGGACAGTGAGAGAGAGAGAGAGAGACAGAGAGAAAGGTCTTCCTTTGCCGTTGGTTCACCCTCCAATGGCCGCTGCGGTAGTGCGCTGCAGCCGGCGCACCACGCTGATCCGAAGGCAGGAGCCAGGTGCGTCTCCTGGTCTCCCATAGGGTGCAGGGGCCCAAGGACTTGGGCCATCCTCCACTGCCTTCCTGGGCCATAGCAGAGAGCAGGCCTGGAAGAGGGGCAACTGGGACAGAATTCGGTGCCCTGACAGGGACTAGAACCTGGTGTGCCGGCGCCACAGGCAGAGGATTAACCTAGTGAGCCACGGCGCTGGCCTCTTGTGGGCATTTGGGGAGTGAATCAGTGGATGGGAGCTTGTTCTCTCTCTCTCTGTTCAAATAAGAAAATAAAATAAAATACTTAAAAATTTAAGTAAAGGTTCTCATTCTATAAGGACACAGCCCTGTTAGATTAGGGTCCACCCTAACAGCCTCGTCTTAACTCAGCCCTTCTGCAAAGTTCTGATTTCCAAACAAGGCCACATTCCCACGCACTGCAGGGAGGGAGGGGCGAGGACTTCCGAATCTTTCGGAGGACACCATTCAACCCAACTCCTTTTCTCTGACCAGTCCGACACGGAGGTTTAGCGACCAACTCCTCCAAGCGTACAGCCAAAGTCAGGGCCGCTCGCTTCCCTCCCTCCCCCCAGCCGGCCCCTCACTCTCTTCCGCCCATCATCTCTCCCATCCCTAGGTGACGCAGGACAAGATCATCTGTCTGCCCAGTCACGAGTCCCGGGATAACGCATCCGAGGCCCCGTGCCGGCAGCTGCTGCCGCGGGGGGTCTCGGAGCAGATGGTGGGGGGGCTCCGGGAGGTGAGCGGCCTTAAGAACAACCTGGACCTGCAGCAGTACAGCTTCATCAACCAGCTCTGCTACGAGACGGCCCTCCACTGGTACGCCAAGTACTTCCCTTATCTGGTTGTCATTCACACGCTCATCTTCATGGTCTGCACCAGCTTCTGGTTCAAGTTCCCGGGGACCAGCTCCAAGATCGAACACTTCATCTCCATCCTGGGCAAGTGCTTCGATTCGCCGTGGACCACGCGGGCCCTGTCCGAGGTCTCCGGGGAGAACCACAAGAGCCCCGCCACGGGACGAACCACGGCGGCCGCGGCGGCCGCGGCAGGAGGACCGGGGCCCGGGCCGGGCAAGACAGGCGAGGGCGAGAAGGAGAAGGTGTTGGCGGAGCCGGAGAAGGTGGTGACCGAGCCGCCAGCCGTCACCCTGCTGGACAAGAAGGAGGGCGAGCAGGCCAAAGCCCTGTTTGAGAAGGTCAAGAAGTTCCGTGTCCACGTGGAGGAGGGGGACATCCTCCACAGCATGTACATCCGGCAGACAGTGCTCAAAGTGTGCAAGTTCTTCGCCATCCTGGTCTACAACTTGGTCTACGTGGAGAAGATCAGCTTCCTGGTGCCCTGCAGGGTGGAGACCTCCGAGGTCACGGGCTACGCCAGCTTCTGCTGCAACCACACAAAGGCCCACCTCTTCTCCAAGCTGGCCTTCTGCTACATCTCCTTCGTGTGCGTCTACGGGATCACCTGCCTCTACACGCTCTACTGGCTGTTCCACCGGCCGCTCAAGGAGTACTCCTTCCGGTCCGTGCGGGAGGAGACCGGCATGAACGACATCCCCGACGTCAAGAACGACTTTGCCTTCATGCTGCACCTCATCGACCAGTACGACTCGCTCTACTCCAAGCGCTTCGCCGTCTTCCTCTCCGAGGTCAGCGAGAGCCGCCTGAAGCAGCTCAACCTCAACCACGAGTGGACGCCGGAGAAGCTGCGGCAGAAGCTGCAGCGCAACGCGCGGGGCCGGCTGGAGCTGGCGCTGTGCATGCTCCCCGGCCTGCCCGACACCGTCTTTGAGCTCAGCGAGGTGGAGGCCCTGCGGCTGGAGGCCATCTGTGACATCACCTTCCCGCCGGGGCTCTCGCAGCTGGTGCACCTGCAAGAACTCAGCCTGCTGCACTCGCCGGCCCGGCTGCCCTTCTCCTCGCAGATCTTTCTGCGTGACAGGCTGAAGGTGATCCGCGTGAAATGCGAGGAGCTCCGGGAGGTGCCCCTCTGGGTGTTCGGCTTGCGGGGCTTGGAGGAGCTGCACCTGGAAGGGCTCTTCCCCCCGGAGCTGGCCCGGGCCGCCACCCTCGAGAGCCTGCGGGAGCTGAAGCAGCTCAAGGTGCTGTCCCTGCGCAGCAATGCCGGGAAGGTGCCGGCCAGCGTGACCGACGTGGCCGGGCACCTGCAGCGGCTCAGCCTGCACAATGACGGGGCCCGCCTGCTGGCCCTCAACAGCCTCAAGAAGCTGGCGGTGCTGCGGGAGCTGGAGCTGGTGGCCTGCGGCCTGGAGCGCATCCCCCACGCCGTCTTCAGCCTGGGCGCCCTGCAGGAACTCGACCTCAAGGACAACCACCTGCGCTCCATCGAGGAGGTCCTCAGCCTCCAGCACTGTCGGAAGCTGGTCACGCTCAGGCTGTGGCACAACCAGATCGCCTACGTGCCGGAGCACGTGCGGAAGCTCAGGAGCCTGGAGCAGCTCTTCCTCAGCTACAACAAGCTGGAGGCTCTGCCCCCCCAGCTCGGCCTGTGCTCTGGCCTCCGCCTGGTGGACGTGTCCCACAACGGACTGCGCTCCCTGCCGCCCGAGGTGGGCCTCCTGCAGAACCTGCAGCACCTGGATCTCTCCTACAACGCCCTGGAGCTCCTGCCCGAGGAGCTCTTCTTCTGCCGCAAGCTGCGGACGCTGCTTCTGGACTACAACCACCTGAGCCAGCTCTCACCGCACGTGGGGGCCCTGAGGACCCTCAGCCGCCTGGGGCTCAGGGGCAACCGCTTGGAGGTGTTGCCCGAAGAGCTTGGCAACTGCGGGGCCCTCAAGAAAGCCGGGCTGCTGGTGGAGGAGGCCCTCTACCAGGGCTTGCCTGCCGAGGTGCGGGAGAGGATGGGGGGGGAATGAAGCCAGGGCCTGGCGCAGGTCGGGGTCCAGGCCTCCAGCGCTGTTCCAGGCGAGGTGGCCCAGGGGCTGAGCCAGAAAGGTGGGGAGGGCAGAAGCAGGGGGAGCGCTGGTGATCAGCCTTGTGGAGCCGAGGCGAGATCCTGGGGCTGGTTTGTCTGGGGAAGGCCAGGCGGTTGTGGATTCGGGGTGGGGATTAACTCAGAGACCAAAACCCCACACACCCATGTTGTTGTTTTTCCTGCCTGGCTGCCTGCCTGCCCTCCAAGCCATTCCAGCTCGATTCTTGTGCTGTTTGTTGGGGTGGAGGGCACGTTCCGATGGGATTTTCTACCCTCTCCCCGCACACACAACCCAACAGCTTACATCTCTCCCAAGGAGGGGACAGACGCACACACAAGGGACCAGCCCCCCCACAAATGTCGGATGCTAATCCCTTCTTTATAAGAAGTTGTGCGCCACGGACACGGGAACCAGACCAGTGGTTCTCACCTCTGGCTGTGTGAGCTGGCGCACGAGGACGCATCCCAGGCCCCACCCAGGGAAAGACTCACTCAGGAGACTCCCAGGTAGCTCTGTGCAGGTGGTCCCAGCACGGTGGGAAACGCTGACCCAGGGAAGGGATGTCGGAGGGTCTCGATGCTGAGTGCCTCCCTCCTCGGGGAAGATGCTCTCACAGAGAGAGTTCTGCCGCTGGCTCCAGGCATCCCTGAGCTCCCGCATCAGGACACCTGGTGGACTCCCCAAGCTTGGCGGCCTTCTTCGGGTTAAGAACACCTGCCGTGGAGGAGACACCGTCCTGAGGGCACGTGGCGACTGTCAGGGGAGCTTAATAAATGAAGTGATGATGGGGGCTGAAGCCTTGACCTCGGATGTCCGCTGCCATTGTCGTCTGAGCTGTTTCATGGGACCAGCTGGGGACTTCTGCAGGCTGGAAGGCGGGGGGGGGGGGGGGGGAGTCTCCCGTGGAGTGGGCCAGGCATGGAAGGCGGCCCAGGGAAGGGGAGGGAACCCTCGTCAAAGTTGGAAGACCCTGGCACTGGGTCCGGGGTGGGGGTGGTCTTCTGCCCTTCTCTTTTCAGGAAAACCGTCTTCTTCGGCCTCCCATTTCTTTATTTTTTCTTGTACTTTTTTAAAGATTTATTCATTTGAAAGGCAGAGTTACGGAGAGACAGAGGCAGAGAGAGAGAGGTCTTCCAACCGCTGGTTCACTCCCTAGATAGCCACAACGGCTGGAGCTGAGCCAATCAGAAGCCAGAAGCCAGGAGCTTCTTCCAGGTCTTCCCACAGGGGTGCAGGAGCCCAAGGACTTGGACCATCTTCCACTGCTTTCCCAGGCCATAGCAGAGAGCCGGATAGGAAGTGGTGCAGCCGGGACTCGAACCGTCGCCCATGTGGGATGCCGGCACTGCAGGCGGCGGCTTTACCTGCTATGCCACAGCGCCGGCCCCTCAGCCTCCCGTTTCATCCTGTGAACTCCACACTGCGGGTGTCTTCCCCACCGCAGGAGCCCCCACAAGGCTTCCAGGCCCATCGTAAGGTGTTCCCGCCTGGGACCTGGAGTGGGCAGGGCACATGGCACAGCCTGCCTGGCCCTGGTCGCCTGGGGTTGCCCACCTGCGCACTAAGCCGCCCCCTCGCACCTCAAAGGGACCAGGGTTCCTGAGAGGTACACGCCCCAGCCCCTTCCAGACCACGAAGGAGCTGTCAAGACGGGGCGGGCACCTGCTGCCAGGCCCCATTCGCCCCTTGCATTCCCTGGCCGGGGCAGGTGCAGGGGACGTCTTCGGGTCTCCCTGACCCCCCACTCGTGGGTTTGGCCAGGAGCTCTGGTCTTGACCTTGGTGCCTTGGCAGAGGTCAGGGGTCACGCGGCTGCATTCCCAGGGCTCCCCCGCCCCCCGCCGCCTTGGCCAACCCTGAACTTTCTGGGGACTGGCTGGAAATTGAAAGCGCTCCCACAGTGCCTAATTATGGTGAGGAGACAGCACCGCGCGGCTACCAAAGGCCAGCTAGCAATTAAAGGGCTTCTAATGAAGCACTGTCCGAGGCGACAAAGGCGGTTCTGAGAGGGCGTGGCGGAGCGAGAGCCAAGCAGGAAGAGCCACGAGGTCGAGGGCGCACCGCCGCGGGAGACCACATCGGACCGCAGCACAGGACCCCGGCGTCAGGGGTGCGCACGCGCAGCAGAAGTCCGGCGTTCGCGCATGCGCACCGCGGTGACTGCGGGGTTGCACGTTGCCAGCCGCGAGCTCTAGGTGGCGTCATCCTTCGGGCTGGGGCGAAGCGCGCACGCGCGGAGGGTCTCACGCGGGAAGGGCGGGTGCGCCCCGCGGGCATGCGCCAGGCAGGGCGAGACGGCGGCTCGGCGGGGTCATCCGGGCGCAGGCGCAGTGCGGTGTTTGTCTGCCGGACTGACGGGCGGCCGGGCGGTGCGCGGCGGCGGCGGCGGCGGGGAAGATGGCGGCGTCCTCCCTGGAGCAGAAGCTGTCCCGCCTGGAAGCAAAGCTGAAGCAGGAGAACCGCGAGGCCCGGCGGAGGATCGACCTCAACCTGGATATCAGCCCCCAGCGGCCCAGGCCCAGTAAGCACGGCGGCGTGGGGGAGGGGGCGGGCGGGGCGGGGCGCGCGCCGCGGGAGGCCCCGCCCCCGCCGAGGCCCCGCCCCCGCTTCCGGGGCGCCGGAGCTCCTCCTCCTCGCCCTCCTGCCGTCGGCTCGCGCTGGGAGAGGGTCACGGTGACCCGGGCGGGGGAGGCCGCCGCCGGCCCGAGGGCCCCCACTGTCCGGCCGGACCCCGCGCCCGATGGCCCGCCCTCCTCGCCGCGGGGCTCGGAGGTTGCCAGCCGCTGCGAGCCGGGCTCCGCGCCGCCGTGACCGCCGCCGGACGCCTCCCCTTGGGGCCCAGGCGTGGCGGAGGGAGCCCCGCTGCCCCCGGCTTGGCCCGCGCACGCCTGGGCTGGGGACACCTGAGGTCACACAAAGCCCTCCTGCCCGGCGTGTCATTCTGAAGGCTCTCCCCTTTGCTCTCTGTGCGACCGTGTCTGGGGGTCACTCGTCCACTCGGCACAGCCTCGTCGCTGGGCCCGCCCTTGCGCCCTCCCCCCGCCCGAGACCCCGGGTACCGGTTCCAGCGGCCTGGTCACTGGGGCGGAAGTCACTGTGGCCCTTCCCCCCGCACCCGCCTGCCCCGGGGACACCTGAGGCCAGTGCGGCTCTGGGCGCCCCAGCAGGTGCACACCTGTTCTGCCCACCGCCTCAGTGCCTGCCTCCGTGACATCTTGTCCTAGGGCAGCATCTGCCCCCCCTCATCTCCACGCACACCTGGCACCACTGCGCCCGCTTGTGGCTTGTGTCGCAGATCCCCATCAAGTCCCTGCACCTGCAGGGAGTAAGTCCTCCTCCCTGCGGAGCCTCTGCCTGGCCTGCTCTTGGGTCTCTGGACCCAGCAAGATGCCCCCCCCTTGTGTTCCCCTGTGACACACAGGCGCCTTTTAGCCTGTCGAGCTCCGTGTCGGGTCACCCTGGGGGCAAGGGAAAAGGACCCCTCCCTGGTCACGCAGCCGCCCTGCACAGCTTGACTGCACTCCCACATCCAGAGTCCACTCCCCATCCTTCCCTCTCTGCCCCGGGCCGGCGTGGGCTGCTCCCTGGGGAGTCTGTTGGGAACCCAAGTGCTGGCACTGGACGCAGCCCAGCGCAGGACACACAGGGTCCCTGCTGGGGTCCGCAGGGCTGCCCTCCCTGGCCCCAGCGCGGAGGAGACCAGACTGGGTAGGGGCCCAGGGCTCCTGTCCTGGCCCAGGCCGTCCCGGAGCAGAGAGGAGCCCCGCAGGTGTCTGTGTCTGTCAGCTCCATCCCGCCCTCCCATCTCTGTTGGTTTCCACCCATCTCTGCAGTCCGGTGCCTCGAGCCTCCCACCCCACCCCTGCTCCTTGTTATGATTTGATTTCTTTTCTTTTGGACAAATCGGTCATTTCTGTTGTGATTTATCGTGGTGTTGTTTTTTTTTCTTCCTTTTCCCCCCATCCAGTTATTGTGATCACTCTAAGCCCTGCTCCTGCCCCGTCCCAACGAGCAGGTACCAGCCTTTTTATCATCGCCGCTTGGACATCTGCACCATCAACCTAACCGCTGCCCGGCTGCAGAATGCCACCCCATCCCCTGTGCTGTGTGTGTCCCCGTCTCCTCCTCGCGCGCGCGCTCACTCCACACGGGCGGCCGGCGGCACCCGGCCCTGGCTCTGCGCCTTCCCACCTGCCCTCTGCCATTCTCCCTGGGCTCAGGCTCCCTAGAGAAGGCAGCGTGCCACCCTCCGGCACGGGAGCCCGTCACCCGTGTGTGTGTATGTGTGTGTGAGTGAGGAAGTTGGGCCAGGCAGGCGCACGCCTCACCAGGCAAGAGGGGGGCCAGTCAGATGCATGTTTGATCCAGCTCGACCATTGGAGTGGCTCCTGTCTGTCGTCCGCCTCCCTGCGCTGGGCGGCCGTACCTGCTCTGGTCACAGGTGGGACAGTGCGGCTGCACCAGGGCTCTCCTGGTGGGCAGTGAGCTCACTCCCAGTGGGGGAGAAGGTTCTAGCAGGCTGAGGGGCTGCACAGGGGCCAGTCAGGGAAAGCGCTGCAGGATGAGGAGTTTGAGAAAGTCTCGGAGGAAACTGAACAGCCTCGCTCAGGCCCCAGCACAGGTGCTGGTGTGTTTAGGAGCAGATGGGCCAGTTCTTACGGCGCGCGGTGTAGCACACAGGTGTGTGTGTGTGTGTGTGTGAGGGGGGGGGGGAGAGCGGGGGCGCTGACACTGTCCGTGTGTGGGGTGTGTGCCGTGTGTGTGTGCACACGGAGGAGACAGGCTGGCTGTGTCCTGTCTGCACGTGTGTGGGTGTGTGCCATGTGTGTGTGCACACGGAGGAGACAGGCTGGCTCTGTCCTGTCTGCATGTGTGTGGGGTGTGTGCCGTGTGTGTGTGCACACGGAGGAGACAGGCTGGCTGTGTCCTGTCTGCATGTGTGTGGGGTGTGTGTGCCGTGTGTGTGTGCACACGGAGGAGACAGGCTGGCTGTGTCCTGTCTGCATGTGTGTGGGGTGTGTGTGCCGTGTGTGTGTGCACACGGAGGAGACAGGCTGGCTGTGTCCTGTCTGCATGTGTGTGGGGTGTGTGCCGTGTGTGTGTGCACACGGAGGAGACAGGCTGGCTGTGTCCTGTCTGCACGTGTGTGGGGTGTGCGCTGTGTGTGTGTGTGTGCACACGGAGGAGACAGGCTGGCTGTGTCCTGTCTGCACGTGTATGGGTGTGTGTGCCGTGTGTGTGTGTGCACATGGAGGAGACAGGCTGGCTGTGTCCTGTCTGCACGTGTGTGGGGTGTGTGTGCCGTGTGTGTGTGCACACGGAGGAGACAGGCTGGCTGTGTCCTGTCTGCACGTGTGTGGGGTGTGTGCCATGTGTGTGTGTGCACACGGAGGAGACAGGCTGGCTGTGTCCCTGTCTGCACGTGTGTGGGTGTGTGCCGTGTGTGTGTGCACACAGAGGAGACAGGCTGGCTGTGTCCTGTCTGCACGTGTGTGGGGTGTGTGTGCCGTGTGTGTGTGTGCACACGGAGGAGACAGGCTGGCTGTGTCCTGTCTGCACGTGTGTGGGTGTGTGTGCCATGTGTGTGTGTGCACACGGAGGAGACAGGCTGGCTGTGTCCTGTCTCACGTGTGTGGGTGTGTGTGCCGTGTGTGTGTGTGCACATGGAGGAGACAGGCTGGCTCTGTCCTGTCTGCACGTGTGTGGGGTGTGTGCCATGTGTGTGTGTGCACACGGAGGAGACAGGCTGGCTGTGTCCTGTCTGCACGTGTGTGGGTGTGTGCCGTGTGTGTGTGCACACGGAGGAGACAGGCTGGCTCTGTCCTGTCTGCACATGTGTGGGGTGTGTGTGCCATGTGTGTGTGTGCACACGGAGGAGACAGGCTGGCTGTGTCCTGTCTGCATGTGTGTGGGGTGTGTGCCGTGTGTGTGTGCACACGGAGGAGACAGGCTGGCTCTGTCCCTGTCTGCATGTGTGTGGGTGTGTGCCGTGTGTGTGTGTGCACACGGAGGAGACAGGCTGGCTGTGTCCTGTCTGCACGTGTGTGGGTGTGTGCCGTGTGTGTGTGCACATGGAGGAGACAGGCTGGCTGTGTCCTGTCTGCACGTGTGTGGGGTGTGTGTGCCGTGTATGTGTGTGCACATGGAGGAGACAGGCTGGCTCTGTCCCTGTCTGCACGTGTGTGGGGTGTGTGCCATGTGTGTGTGTGTGCACACGGAGGAGACAGGCTGGCTCTGTCCCTGTCTGCACGTGTGTGGGGTGTGTGCCGTGTGTGTGTGTGCACACGGAGGAGACAGGCTGGCTGTGTCCTGTCTGCACGTGTGTGGGGTGTGTGCCGTGTATGTGTGCACACGGAGGAGACAGGCTGGCTGTGTCCTGTCTGCACGTGTGTGGGTGTGTGCCGTGTGTGTGTGCACACAGAGGAGACAGGCTGGCTCTGTCCTGTCTGCACGTGTGTGGGGTGTGTGTGCCATGTGTGTGTGTGTGCACACGGAGGAGACAGGCTGGCTGTGTCCTGTCTGCACATGTGTGGGGTGTGTGCCATGTGTGTGTGTGCACATGGAGGAGACAGGCTGGCTGTGTCCTGTCTGCACGTGTGTGGGGTGTGTGTGCCGTGTGTGTGTGTGCACACGGAGGAGACAGGCTGGCTGTGTCCTGTCTGCACGTGTGTGGGGTGTGCGCCATGTGTGTGTGTGCACACGGAGGAGACAGGCTGGCTGTGTCCTGTCTGCACGTGTGTGGGGTGTGTGCCATGTGTGTGTGTGCACACGGAGGAGACAGGCTGGCTGTGTCCTGTCTGCACGTGTGTGGGGTGTGTGTGCCGTGTGTGTGTGCACACGGAGGAGACAGGCTGGCTGTGTCCTGTCTGCATGTGTGTGGGGTGTGTGCCGTGTGTGTGTGCACACGGAGGAGACAGGCTGGCTCTGTCCCTGTCTGCACGTGTGTGGGGTGTGTGCCGTGTGTGTGTGTGTGCACACGGAGGAGACAGGCTGGCTGTGTCCTGTCTGCACGTGTGTGGGTGTGTGCCGTGTGTGTGTGCACATGGAGGAGACAGGCTGGCTGTGTCCTGTCTGCACGTGTGTGGGGTGTGTGTGCCGTGTATGTGTGTGCACATGGAGGAGACAGGCTGGCTCTGTCCCTGTCTGCACGTGTGTGGGGTGTGTGCCATGTGTGTGTGTGTGCACACGGAGGAGACAGGCTGGCTGTGTCCTGTCTGCACGTGTGTGGGTGTGTGCCGTGTGTGTGTGCACACGGAGGAGACAGGCTGGCTCTGTCCTGTCTGCACGTGTGTGGGGTGTGTGTGCTGTGTGTGTGTGTGCACATGGAGGAGACAGGCTGGCTCTGTCCTGTCTGCACGTGTGTGGGTGTGTGCCGTGTGTGTGTGTGCACATGGAGGAGACAGGCTGGCTCTGTCCTGTCTGCACGTGTGTGGGGTGTGTGCCATGTGTGTGTGTGCACACGGAGGAGACAGGCTGGCTGTGTCCTGTCTGCACGTGTGTGGGGTGTGTGCCGTGTGTGTGTGTGCACACGGAGGAGACAGGCTGGCTCTGTCCTGTCTGCACGTGTGTGGGGTGTGTGTGCCGTGTGTGTGTGCACACGGAGGAGACAGGCTGGCTGTATCCTGTCTGCACGTGTGTGGGGTGTGCGCCATGTGTGTGTGTGCACACGGAGGAGACAGGCTGGCTGTGTCCTGTCTGCACGTGTGTGGGGTGTGTGCCATGTGTGTGTGTGCACACGGAGGAGACAGGCTGGCTCTGTCCCTGTCTGCATGTGTGTGGGTGTGTGCCGTGTGTGTGTGTGCACACAGAGGAGACAGGCTGGCTGTGTCCTGTCTGCATGTGTGTGGGGTGTGTGTGCTGGCACCTGTGTGTGTGCATGTTGGGCGGGCAGCCGGTCTGTCCATGGTTCTTGTCAACAGGTGTGTTCCCCTGCATGGCCTCCCACTCTCATTCATTCATTCACCTCTCTCTCTCTCTCCCTCTCCCCATGTCCCGTCGCACTCTCACTCTACCCTCCTGACCTGCTGTGTGGCCATCCCCATCTCTGTGACCTCTCTTCGTAGGGCCTTTGTGTGACTCCCGCACACACCCACACACATTCACTCCCCTGCCCCCCTCAGTCGCCCTCAGAGCCCCACTGTGCTCTGGGTTGTGGGGCCAGCAGTCTCTTCCCTGAGCTTTGGGGCAGCCCTCCAAGGGCAGCACACACGGGGGGAGGCTGGGGCTATGATCGTCTCCCCCATGAGCCTGCGGTGCAGGCAGGGGCTTGGGCAGCCCCCCGGGCAGTGGGGAGGAGAAGCGGGCAGGGTCTGAGGAGGTGGGGGACCCTCAGGAGCTGGGAGGGGTTGGACTGTGATTAGGGTGGTGGGAGTGGGCAGGGGAGGTGAGGCCTCCAGGCCAGTTGAGAGCACAGGGCCTGGCCTCGTCCCCAGCTCCCTGGAGTCCTGTGTCCGGGCCAGACCCGAGTGGGACTTAGCGGCCTTCTCAGCCCACAGGTCGGCATCCTGTGCCTGCCCCTGCAGCTGGCTGTGATCGGGGACCAGGTCAGCGGGGCCAGGAGAGGGCCTGGCTGCCGGTGCCCCTGCCGTGTCTCTGCTCGGTGGTCCGCAGGAGCTAGGAGGATGGGGGGCCGGGGGCGAGGCAGGAAGTGAGGGGCTGTCTGCTGAGGCTGGGGGAGAGCCAGGCGCCCTTGGGAGGGGGAGCCTTGGAGGGCCTGGGGGCAGTGCCCTGAGGGGCCAGCAGGTCAGGGCTGCACTGTTCTCCTGGCCCCTGCTGGTCCCCCCAGTTGTTAGCTGAGCACAGGGAGACCCCGAGCTCCACAGGGGCCTGCTCTGTCCTGGTCCCGGGTCTTGGCTCCTGTCTGTCTGTCTGTCTCCTGCCCCCCCACCTCCTAACGCCGGGTGCCCGCTGCCTGCCCGCTGCCCGCCCTGCCCCCTGCCTGTAGCATGCCCGAGCTGTCCGCATGCAGGCTGCTGGAAGACCCCAACCTATGCCTGGCCCAGTCTCCCACCCCCTCCTGCCGGCCTCTGGAGGGCCCGTGCCACCCGGACCCCCTCACCCCAGGACGCAGGCACAGCCGGGGTCCTGCCCCAGTGGCCCTGGTTGTGCCCTTGGTCAGCCTGCTGGCCTGAGAGTGGGGCAGGGCAGCTGAGCTCTCCCGGGGGTCTGCCAGGTCCAGGATTGCCAGCAGCACAGGGCCCCGGCGGCTCCTGGCAGACTTCCGGTCCTTGTGTGGTCAGAGCGCAGGTGTGGAGGCCGGAACAGAGGGCCCCCCTCAGCCCCCTCATTGCTCTGTCATCATAGACTTTGGGACACACCCTCCCCTGCCAGCCCGCTCTTCCCAGGTCTGGGGGCTAGGAGAAGGCCCCCCAAGGATCCCCCCTGGGGATAGGGAGGGAGGACCCAGTTCCCCCAGCCAGCAGAGCAGGGACTGGACCCGCCTGGCTGAGGCGTACCAGGGAAGGGAAGTTGAGAGTCCCCACCCCTTCATCCCGGGGTACCTGACCTCACCCCCTGTGCACCCCTGGTTCTCACCCCCTCAGCCCTGCAGCTTCCACTGGCCAATGATGGGGGCAGCCGCTCGCCGTCCTCAGAGAGCTCCCCGCAGCACCCCACGCCCCCCGCCCGGCCCCGCCACATGCTGGGGCTGCCGCCCACCCTGTTCACCCCACGCAGTATGGAGAGGTGAGCCGCGGGCCGGGGCTGGCTGGGAGGGGGTGCCAGTTGACTTCAGGTGGGTCAGGACCTCCCTCCACCGGCACCACTCCCTGTCCCCACAGCATTGAGATCGACCAGAAGCTGCAGGAGATCATGAAGCAGACGGGTTACCTGACCATCGGGGGCCAGGTACTGCCCCGCGCCTGCGCCCGGGCCTCCGGGAGGGGGTGGGGGGGCAGGACCCCTGCTGGGCTGAAGGGAGCAGAGGCCCCGCGACCTCCAGCCTCACTCCCCTCACCAGCGCTACCAGGCGGAAATCAATGACCTGGAAAACCTGGGCGAGATGGGCAGCGGCACCTGCGGCCAGGTGTGGAAGATGCGCTTCCGGAAGACCGGCCACGTCATCGCCGTCAAGGTGAGCGGGTGCCCCCGGCCCGGGCGCGGCCCCAGCGGCCACGTAGCGTTGCGGTGCTGAGGCTCGGTCCCTCCCTGCCGGCAGCAAATGCGGCGCTCGGGGAACAAGGAGGAGAACAAGCGCATCCTCATGGACCTGGACGTGGTGCTCAAGAGCCACGACTGCCCCTACATCGTGCAGTGCTTCGGCACCTTCATCACCAACGTGAGCCGCCCGCCTGCCCGCCCGCCCCGAGCCCTGCGCGGTGGGGGGGCTGGCTGACCGGTGCCTGCGCCCCTCCCGCAGACGGACGTCTTCATCGCCATGGAGCTCATGGGCACCTGCGCCGAGAAGCTCAAGAAGCGGATGCAGGGCCCCATCCCGGAGCGCATCCTGGGCAAGATGACCGTGGCGGTGAGCGGCCGGCCCGCGGGCGGGCGGGGGGGCGGGCGGCCCGGGCCCTGCGGCCCTCACAGCCCCGCGTGCCCCCCGCCGCAGATCGTGAAGGCGCTGTACTACCTGAAGGAGAAGCACGGCGTGATCCACCGCGACGTCAAGCCCTCCAACATCCTGCTGGACGAGCGGGGCCAGATCAAGCTCTGCGACTTCGGCATCAGTGGCCGCCTGGTGGACTCCAAGGCCAAAACGCGGAGTGCCGGCTGTGCCGCCTACATGGCCGTGAGTGGGGGTCACTGTGGGCGGGGGAGGCCAGCCCCGCCCCAGGGGTTCATCTTGCCCCTCCCTCCCCGCAGCCTGAGCGCATCGACCCCCCGGACCCCACTAAGCCCGACTACGACATCCGGGCGGACGTGTGGAGCCTGGGCATCTCCTTGGTGAGCGCGGCCCTACCTCCCTCCCCCGGGGCCAGACCTCCTGGGGGCACGGTGGGCGGGTGCACCGGAGCCCAGCCCCTCCCATCCAGCCTCACGTGTCCTGCAGGTGGAGCTGGCCACGGGGCAGTTTCCCTACAAGAACTGCAAGACAGACTTCGAGGTCCTCACCAAAGTCTTGCAGGAGGAGCCCCCACTCCTGCCGGGCCACATGGGCTTCTCGGGGGACTTCCAGTCCTTCGTCAAAGACTGGTGAGGACCCCGTGCGGGGGTGGGAGGGCACGCCCTGATATGGCGGGGAACAGCTGCTGGGGAGGCTCAGGCTGGAGCTGGGGCCCTGGGTGCTGCAGACTGGGTTTAGATCCTGCCAAAGCTGGCCCCCTGGACGTCTGGCAAGGTGACCCTGCAGGAGGCGGCCACGCCCATCTTCCCTGGGGAGCTCCGCCCACCCTGCTGTGGAGCATCTTGCCTGTTCACACCGTGCTGGGCCAGGGCACTTCAGGGACATATTGCTGGCCGGGTCCCAGCCTCTGAACGGACTGGGAAGACCCGGGTCCGCTCACAGCGGGGAGCTGAGCTGGGAGGAGCCAGGCCCCCTCCAGGCTCTCACCTGACTCCCCCCCCCCTCCCTGCAGCCTTACTAAAGACCACAGGAAGAGACCAAAGTATAATAAGCTACTTGTAAGTACCGGCCGCTGGCAGCCCCTCCCCTGCCGTTCCGGAAGCCCCCTGGAGCCCTGGGGGGAAGGCCCCTGTCCTGAGCCCTGCCCCTCGCGCCTGCAGGAACACAGCTTCATCAAGCGCTACGAGACACTTGAGGTGGACGTGGCGTCCTGGTTCAAGGACGTCATGGCGAAGACTGAGTCGCCGCGGACTAGTGGCGTCCTGAGCCAGCACCACCTGCCCTTCTTCAGGTAGCCGCGCGGCAGCGGCTCGCCCCCAGGGGCCAGGGGCGTGGCCACCGGCCCCCTCCCCACCCGGCCCCCCAGCTGCCTGCCAGGGGAGACCTGGGACCTGGACGGCCGCGAGGGCTGAGGACAGACAGTAGGGGGCGCTCGTCCGCCCCTCCCTCCCTGCCCACCAGCCGTGGACAGACAGGCCCACCAGCCCCCAACCCCTCCCGCTCCGGGCTGCGCCGGCCATGCCGTCCGCAGACAGACAGACACTGTGAACGGAAGACAGCAGGCCGCGAGCAGACTCGCTATTTATTCCGTCGTAACCTCCGGCTGGGGCCCCGCACCCCCAGGGCGAGGCACCCCCTCCGCCCCTCCCCACGCACATGCTCCTCCGCGCCTCCCTCCCGCCGCCTCCCTCTCTACCTCTCTGCCCCCAGGACTTCCGCTGCCTCCCGCCCTGCCTCTCCCTGGCCCAGGGTGGCCCTGTGGGTGTTGTGACCGCAGCCGCACCCGGGCTGGCTTCTGCCCCCCTTTCTCTCTCTCTCTCTGTCTCTCTTTGATCTCAGGGGGTCCTTTTTGGAGTTTATTGTATTTTATTGTACTTGGGCGTTGGGGGGGAGCTTGTCCTCGTGGGGTTCGTGGGTACCTCCAGACATTTTACCAAAGTCAGGTTTAGCTGCTTGTGAGGGGCGGCCCAGGGAGCGGGGCTGGGCCACCGTTGCTCCTCAGGCCTGGTGTGGGCCCGGGGGGCTCCGGGGGCTCCTCCCCCAGGGCTGGAGTTGGCCGTGGCTTGGGGTGAGCTGAGCTCAGGAGGTGCAGGGAGCCGGGATGCACGCCGCCCTGGCCGCCGCCCTGGCCGCACGGGACGGCCTTCAGGGAAGGTGGGCGCAGGGTGTGGTGGGAGTGACAGGGAGGTGCTTGGAGGGACTCAGAGACAGGGGCGGGGCTGTGGGCTGGAGGAGGGGCCTGGAGGGAGTCAGGAGTTGAGGGCAAAGGGAGTGAACGTGGGGGTTTGCGGAAGTGAAGGCCTGGCAGGGGGATGGGGACCTGCAGTGGCTCCCCGGCAGGAATGCCCCCGCTCACCCCGAGCCACGGTCCCCGGCACACCCTGGAGCTGGTCCCTAGGAGCCAGCTGCGCAGGACGGGGGGGGGGGGGGGGTTCCTTGGTGATGCGTGCAAATCAGGCGGGCAAGGAAACGGGAAAACAAACCACAGACAAAACCCGAGCTGCACCAAAGCGAGGAGCCCCGCTGGATCTGGGGGAGCAGCTAGGCTCAGGCCCACAGCAGCCCCTTCCCCGACTCCCGTTACAATATCCACGAGATGCTGCATGTGTACAATGTAGTAGATGTCACCGCCTCCCCCCCCCCCCCGGAGGCAAGGCCACCCTCTCCCATCCTGGGCCCCTTTGTGAGGGACCCCTGGTGGGGAGCCCACAGGCCCGGCCCTGCCTGCCCGGCCGAGTCCCGCCCCATGGTCTTTGCTGGTATCTAGGAGGTCACTGGGGCTGGGGCGTGGGGATGGCTCAGGCGAAGGCTGGGCTGCCTGGTTTTATTTTTATTTAACTTTATTTTCTGTTGTGTGTGTGTCTGCCCGGCCCCTCCCCTTCAGTGTTATGTGGGAGCCCTGGGGGAGTCTCTCCTACCTCCCTGCCTCCCCCAAGACCTCCCCCTCGGTCACCAGCCACCCCTCTGGACCAGACAGAGGGCGGACGGGGCAGGCAGGGGCCTGGGGTGGTGTGGCCGAGCCCACCGGCCCACAGACCCCCTCTCAGGCCGCCAGTATTGTCCCGTCCCTTTTTAAAAACGAAATGCCCTTGTTTGTAAATCCTTAGAGCTTGAGAATAAACCACCCCCACACACCTTCTCTTCCGCGGAGTCTGGCGTGTATGTCTTGTCATGACCAGCGGGCAGCCGGCCTGGTGCCCACAGAGGAAACTGAGGCAGAGCAGGGAGTGGGCTGAGCCGCCAGTCAGGTGGCTGCTGGCAAGGGGCTCCACCCGCTCCAGCAGGCTCAGGTCGCGCTGGGCTGCAGCCTTTAATCCCACAGGCCTTGGGAGCCAGCTCTGGTGTCAGCCCCTTAGGCCGCCGCCCCCGCTCCCCGCCGGTCTCGGGGGCCACCCAGCGAAGGACAGAGCCGCCTGTGCTGGTGCCTCTGAGAGCGGCGACCTCAGCGGGGGCAGCATGCTGGGCCCTGCGCTCCTGCTCTTGGTCTTGCTGCCTCGGGCCTGCCTCTCGCCCAGCGGGCCGCCCGGTACGTACAGCTGGGGGACCCTGGGCCCATCATTCTCCTGTCGCCCCTGCCCAGCTTGACCACGTGTCCACCCCGCCTCGGGGGTCCCATCCATTCCGGGCTGGCATCCTCCAAGCCCCAGCGGCCACTGTGGTGGTGGGGGAATGGTTTGGGCGATAGTCTGGGGCGACCCCGAGAGCTCGGAGCCCTTGCGGACCAGGACCCCGCTGAGCGCCTCCAAAGGCAAGGAGGCAGGCACCGTCCATCGCAGAGGGGAGACCCCCCCCCGCCTCTGCTGCCCTCGGCCTGGGAATGTGGAGCTGGGCACATGGGGCGCCCACCCGCTGAAGGGCCGCGGCTGTTTGAGGGCCCCTGGCTCCCCGCCGTCCCTGCGGGTGCCGGCACTGACTCCCCAAACAAGGGGAGCGGCCTTCGACAGTGCGACGCACCTGCACCCGGAATTCCCTCACCCACTTTGCAGACAGAAGGGGGCAGGAGAGACTTCCCCAGGCACGCCCAGAGCGCTGACCCCGGTGGCCTCAGCTACTGGGCCGAGCCGTCCCCGGGGGGCGCATCAGACGGCCCCCTGCGGAGGACGCCGCGTGTGACTGGACCCAGGGGAGGCCGCCCCCAGGACCGTATCCCTTTCCCCAGGGAGGCGGCGGGGGCAAGGAGGTCGGGTCGTTTTACCCAGGGCCCGAGGGGCAGCTCGACCTCTCCCCCATGTGTGCCGCCCTCCCCGATCTCCCCCAGCGCCCCCGTTCCCTGCGGCGCCCGGGCCCTGGCTGCGCAGACCCTTGTTCAGTCTGGAGCTGTCGGACGCCGAGGACGCCTTCCCGCGCCGCGCGGGGCCGCTCGAGGTCCCCGCCGACAGCCGCGTGTTCGTGCAGGTGCGGATACCCGGAGGCCCCCAAGGGCAGCAGGGCGCAGGTGGGGCTCGGCCACCCTGATGGGATGGCGCCTCCGTCCCCCAGGCGGCCCTGGCCCGTCCCTCCCCGCGCTGGAACCTGGCCCTGCACCGCTGCTCGGTGACGCCGTCCTCGCGCCCGGCCCTGGGGCCCGCCCTGGTGCTGCTGCGCGCAGGCTGCCCCGCCGACGCCTCGGTAGCCTTCCCGCCGCCGCCGCCCCCCGGCGCCACAAGCCCCGTACGCTTCAGCTTCCGCCTGCGCCCGGTCTTCAACGCCTCGGTGCAGTTCCTGCACTGCCAGCTGAGCCGCTGTCGCCGCCTCCGGGGAGTCCGCCCGGCGCCTGCACCTCTGACGCAGCCGCCGCCGCCGCCACCGCCATCGCGGGTGCGCGAGCGCAAAGACGGGAACCGGGACGCCAGGAGCCCCTTGCGCCGCGAACGGGGGCTCCAGCGCATCTCTGGAAGCTGAAAGAGGCTCTGGCGGGTTGGGGAGCTGGGGTTCCTGGAGGTTGTGGGAGGTCTGGGGGCGGGAATACCGTGGGGGCTGGGTACAGACGCACTAAGGGGTCACATCTCTGGGCACCTGGTGCTGTTTCCCAGGTTAGGTGCCGAGAGCCGGGTGGGAGCTTGTCTTTGAGGGGCTGACATCTGGGGGTCTTCCGTGGACTCAAGCCCCAAGGGGCCGGACTGCCAGACACCCGGTGGTGGCCTCTTGGCTCTGGGGGAGAGCTGGACGCTCAGGCCTCTCGGGGGTCCTGGACAGCAGACCCAGGATTCCGGGGCCCTCATGCCCACCCCACCCCCGTCTCCCCCCAGTGTCTGCCTCAGGATGCGGCGTGCGCGGGCGCCGGCGAGAACCTCGGCGCCGACAGCCCCCACCTGCACACGCTCACACAGCCCATCGTGGTCACGGTGCCGCGGCCGCCCCCCAGTGAGCGAGCAGGGAGGGGGTGGTCCTGGGGCACGTGGGAAGGACATGTGCACCCGGGGCCGGCTCTCAGTTTTGCACTCCTCACAGGGCCGCCCAAGAGCATCCCGGGCAGGGCCGTGCGCCCGGAGCCGCCCGCGTCCGCCCCCGCAGCCCTAGAGCCCGCGCCGGTGGTGGCGCTGGTGCTGGCGGCCTTCGTGCTGGGCGCCGCGCTGGCCGCTGGCCTTGGCCTAGTGTGCGCGCACTCAGGTACGGGTCCCCGCCCTGCTGGGACCTCCGCGGGTGCCCCAGGCTACTCCCGCCTAGCTGGCGCGCCAGGAGCCGGGCCACCTGCAGGCTCGCCTCCGCCGCTCCCGCAGCAGCCTCCCACCGCAGCCGGCTCCTCCCTTGCAGCGCCGCCGCCCGCAGGCCCGCCCGCAAGAGCCTTGCCCAGCGCGCCCCAAGCCCGGAGACCCCAGTGAGGCAGGTGAGGGAGGTGCACGGGGAGGGAGGAATAGCGCGCTTCCTCCGCTACGGACGCACCGTCCTGAAGTGTGTTACGCAGGGGACCCCCTCGCTAATCCGTATTTTTAGGGGCGAGAAGATGAGGCACCCTAGGAAGTGAGGTGACGTGCCCAAGGTCACAGCACGAGGGGCAGCTGGGATTAGAACTCGGGGAGTGGGGCGCCCGCCATGGACTGCAGGCTCTGGCGGGGCAGGAGGGGCCTCAAAACTTCGGAGAGAATTCGGGGTTCAGAGCCACGTGCCGCTTTCACCCCGGCACACAGAGTCGCGGAGGAGGCCAGGCTGGGTCTGCGGGAAGGCGGGTGGCCCGCCCAGCGTCCCGACATTCGCTCAGCCACGGCCGCCTGTCCCCAGGCGCGGCGCGCTCCCAGCGGGGTCCGGAGAGCCACCCGGGATACGAACCGGCAGTCCGAGACCCCGGACCCGAGGGGACCGCGACTTCGGCGCTTCTCCCCCGCCCCCCGCCCGCCCGAGCTCAAAGTAAACCTGTGCACTGACCGGCTGAGTTCTGGAGAAGTCAGTGAGGGGCCCTGACGCGGGAGGCCGGAAGGGGTGGCGCAAGGGGGTCAGGCGGGGCTCATGCGCCCACGTCCAGGGGGGCACAGATGTGTCCGGGGGGGCCCCCGAGAGCGTCTGGCCTCAGACACAAAGCGGCACCCAGCCCCACCCCCACCCCGCACCTGCCCACCTGTTTCTCCGCTTGCCCACGCCCCCCGCCTCGCTGGGGTGGACGCCCCCGTGGATTGTCCTTATAGGGTTTTGCTTATTTCATTGGCGAGAGTACGCCCCCCGCCTGTTGGTTCACTCCCCAAAGGCCCACAACGGCTGGGGCTGGGCCAGGCTGAAGCCGGGACCCATAAGCTCCATCCCGGCCCCACGTGGGCGGCAGGGCCCCAAGCGCGGGAGCCGGAGCCGGGACTCGAACCCAGGCCTTGGGACGTGAGACGCAGGGGTCCCGACCGCTAGGCCGGGAGCTCCCCCGTGCATGAGCAAGAGGGGGACTCCTCGCCCCAGTTCCCAGAAGAGCAAACAGAGCTTCAGTCCGTGGAGGGCCCGTTGGTCCGCGCTCCAGCCTCGGGGCCAGCCTCCCCGCCACTTCCCTCGCGGCGGTTCCCCGCGGCCCGCCGAGGCGGGGCCACGCCCCCATCCACTTCCGCCTTCGCGCGGCGCTTTTCTGACCTCAGCGGCCACCGTAGCCCCGCCCCTCCCGGGGCCGCGGCCCTTCACGCGCAGACGAGCGCTCGGAGCGGCATGAAGCCACCGGCGCGGCGGCGAGCGACCCCCGCGCGCTACGTGGAAGAAGTGACGGGACCCCAGGCCTGGAGTCCCCGCGAGAAACGGCAGCTGCTGCAACTGCTGCAGGCGCGGCACGGCCAGCCGGAGCCAGACGCTGCCGAGCTGGCCCGGGAGCTGCAGAGTCGGAGCGAGACCGAAGTGAGAGCCGGCCCGGCAACGAGGGCGACGTGGGGGGCGGGACCGGGCGATGCGGGGCGGGGGCTTGATGGGCGGGGGCGGGGCTTGATGGGCGCGGGGGGCGGGACCGGGCGATGCGGGGCGGGGCTTGTTGTGGGTGGGGCGGGGCTTGATAGGCGTGGGGGCGGGGCCCGAGCGTGCGCCCCGGCGAGGGCGGGGCTTGATGGGCGCGGGGCGGGGCCGGGCTACGCGGGGGGCGGGGCCCGAGCGTGCGCCCGGCGGGGGCGGGGCTTGATGGGCGCGGGGCGGGGGCGGGGCTGGAAGAAGCTGAGGCTCAGGCTCTGGCGAGACACCAGGCAGAGGGGCGGGGTGAACTCAGATGTTGTGGATGGAGGCCGCTGATGGGGCGAGAGGCACAGCTGGACCGAGTGGGATGGAGTCAGGAGATGGGATGGAGCACTCAGCCGTCGGGCGGGGCCCTGGCTGCGGGGAGGAGCCAGACGGGCCTGGGCCTTGACCACCTCCTTGGGTAGCTGGTCGTATTTTGGGGTCTTGGCTTGGGGCCTGGCAGTGTCACGGTGACCCTTGATGCCAGGGTAGTGGACGGCCGGGGAGCAGCTGCCGACCCTGGGTCAGGCCAGGCAGCGGGCTTTGGCCTGAGCTGCTAGAAGGCCCATCGTGCATCCCACCCCCTCTCCCCAGATCCGGAACTTCCTGCAGAAGCTCAAGGCCCGTGTGGTCCGGGAGGCTATTCAGAGGGTGCATCCGGATGGTCCACAGGGTGCACGGCGGCGGGAGGCCCAGCCCCCTGCCCCCATAGAGGTGAGGCAGGTGGTCCCTGGGAGCGGAGTAGGACTTGGGATGCGGAGTCACGTGCGCTGACCCCGTACCTTCCGGGTGCATGCAGGTGTGGATGGATCTAGCGGAGAAGGTCACAGGCCCGCTGGAGGGAGCCCTGACCACGGCCTTCTCACAGGTACTGCACCCTCTAGGCAGGGCGGGGGGCGTCCCGGCGTCCGAGTAAGATGTGCTCCCCCCTCCCCCAGGTCCATGGCTGTGAGGCCATCTCCTGGCTCCCGGGGAGGAGTTGGTGAGGCCAGGCCGGAGTGGAAGGCGACAGGACATCCCCCTCTCTGTCTGCCAGGCACTCACCATCGCCACCACGGAACCCACCAACCTCCTGCACTCCAGGCCCGCCAAGCCCACGCAGGCGCGTGCAAAGCCGCTGCTGCTGAGCGCCCCCGGAGGGCAGCAGGACCCCGCCCCGGAGGTGCCTGGCCCCGCCCCCGAGGCCCCTTCCGAATCCTCTTCTGGCCCCTCCCTGGCTGAAGGAGACTTCCCCGTGGACTTCGAGAAGATTTACAAGTACCTGGCCTCCTTCTCCCGCGGTGGCCAGGGTCCTGAGCTCTCGGCTACCGGTGAGAAGACGGAGAGCGGAGGGGCTGGGGTGGGGTGCAGCATGAGACCCCCACCCTCGCTCACGCTCCCCATCTCCCTGTATCACCAGAGGCGGCCGTAGCCCTGGACCTGCTCCTGTCTCTCCCTGAGGAGCTGCCGCGCCTGCCCTGCGAAGCCCTGGCTGAGCACATGGCCCAAATGTACAATCGCCTGACGGCCCCCGAGCCCAGCCTGGCTGAGGGGAGCCCTGCTGGGGAGACCCCTCCCGGGGAGAGCCCTGCCGAGGCAGGAGGAGAGGCAGGCAAGGGCCAGGCCAGCTCCCAGGGCCCCGAGGGCACTGGGCCCAGCGACCTGAGGTCCACCTGGCAGGCAGCTGGCGTCTGCCCCCTTAACCCATTCGTGGTGCCCCTGGAGCTCTTGGGCCGGGTGGCCAGCCCTGCTAGGTGAAGCCCACGCCTGACCTCCTGGGCGGAGCCGCCGTCCTGCCCAGCTGGCGCTGGGCCGTGGGAGGACCCTGGGGTGCCAGGTCCCCACCACAGTGCTCAGCCAGTGGGCGAGTCTGCAGGGTGCTGCACGCGACAGGGTCTCGGGAATGGAACCACAGCCGCGCGGAGCTCCCGTGGGGACGCTGGCCTGCTGCCCGCTGTGCCTTGTTCTCTGCTGGGGGCCGTCACAGGCACCGGACACACCGTGCACCTGCGGCCTGCCATTGTCCGGGTTCCGTCACACTCCCTCTCTCCTGCCCAGATGCCCCCCCACCCCTTCTTGTGATTCAATAAAGTGCCCGCCAGCCTGCCTCACTCTTCTTGGGGTCCTGAAGTGCCAGAGCTTGTGTGTGTGTCCAGGGTGGGGTGCAGGGGAGGTCCCAGGGCCCAGCAAAGGCTCCCCGCCTGGGGTGACCTTGGTGACTGCGAGGAGGTGTGACAAGTGAGGACGGAAAGAGCTGAGGCAAGACTCGCGGCGACAGGTGTGAGGGACAGGTTTCCAGAGCTGGGCAGTGTCCTGTGGGGACAGATGGCAGGGGGAGAAGCCAGCAGAGGGCCAGGGCAGCCACGTGGGTGCGGCAAGGTCTCCCAGAGGCCCATGGCTGGGTTTGGACAGGCTGCAGGCAGGGGAGCAGGTCCCCTGGATGGGCTCGGGGCTTCCACAACCGCTAGACAAAAAGGGAAGTGGGGGCAGAGCTGGTGGGGAGGGAGGCTCTGGAGCCCGGGGCTCCACCTGCCCCGAGGGTGCAGTCACACGTGGACCTGGAGAGCCAGCCTCTCACTGGGGTACCAGGTGTCTCCCTGAGCCCAGCCAGCCGGCTGAGCGCAGTAAATTTTCAGTTCTGGGAGCCGAGTGTGCACAGCCTTCCTTTTATAGAAACGCTGGTTTCTCCCCCTACACACGCACACACAGCTCCCCGGGGGCCGCAACACATCTCCCCCACGAGGGCGCTGCAGCAGAGCCGCGCGATTCCGCGGTCAACGCCCCCGGGGAGCCTGACCTACTCACGCAGCCTCAGAGGGCAGGAAGGAGAGAGGACGCCCAGGAGATGGGAGGCTGCAGGCTGGGTTCTCCGAGAGAGACCCTCCAGGGCCCCCAGGCCTCCCTGGGGCCGCGGAAAGAAATCCGGGGGGGGGGCTGACTATGCCTGGAGCTGGGGAGATCAAGATGGTTACATGCCAGGCTCCGCCGGGCAGAGCTGGCAAAGGTGTGGGTCTGGCTGTTTGTAGGGCCCTGGGCAGCCGTCAAAGCCAGACCCAGCATCCCCTCCAATCCCCTCCAGCCACGAGGCTCCGGCACGTCCCTCCTCCTCCGTCCCCTTTCTGTGCCCACTCTACAGGTTCCTTCTCAAAGCCCAAGAGCAAGCGGGCCACGAACAGGAGGTGCTAACAGCACATGCAGTAAGCGTTCAATCGTAGCTTTTATTATCATCATCGCTCAGAGGCAGGAAGAGTGAAAAGGTGCTGGGGTCCGGCAGGGGGTCCAGGGGAAGGTGGGCACGCTGACCTGTCCCGGGGCCCAGGCGGGAGGGGCGGGGCGGGGCGGGAATGAGCCTGCTCGCACTGGAAGGCGCCAGGCATCCTGGCACAGCAGCCGCCGTCCTGGGAGCCGGCTCTGGGGCAGGCTGCGCTGGACACACGGGTATGCAGCGTCCACGCAGCGGGCCTAGAGCGCCTGTTCAGCAGGGCTGGAGCCCAAGGAAGGGCTCAGTACGCCATCGAGGGGGAACTGGGGTAGCCAGACAACGGGGGTGGGGGAGAGGAGACAGGGAGTCCGCGCCTCCGGGAACAGGTGTGGCTACTTACACGCTGGGGTGGGGGAGGAGTTGGCGCGGGGTCGTCCTCCTGCCCAGCCTTCGCGGTCACTCGGGCCAGCCAGGCGGGTGATTGTGGAGCAAGGGCAGGGGCGGCGCGGAGCAAGGCACAGGTGGGGCTCCAGCCAGGCCAGAGGGGGAGATGGGCGAGGTCGGGAGGGGGAGGGGCCGCAGCTTCTCCACGCCCTCCCCCCCTCCCTCCCAGCACGCGCTGGGGGCGCCAGGCCAGGGTCCCGGCGCCGTCCGCCTCACACCAGCGCGTAGTCGAACTGCCCGCGCTCGAGCGCCTCCTTGTGGTCGGTCCAGGACGAGGCGGGCATGCGGCTGTAGGGGTCGAGCAGGATGCGCACACAGCGCACCATCAGCAGCACCAGCACCACGAGCAGGCAGAGCACGAAGGCGAACACCGTGCGCTGCTCCGCGTCCAGGCCCGCGCCCACTGGGGGCCCCGTGGACGGCGGCAGCGGCTCGGGCGGCAGCGTCCACGTCGCGCTCATGGCTCACATCGCCGCGCGACCTGCGGAGGAGTGGGCCCGCCCGGGGTGTGGGAATGAGGCTGCGCCCCCCCACGCCTCCGCGTCGCCCCCTTCCCGCCGCCGCCGTCCACTGACGGTGCCCCGCAACACACCCCCCACCCCGCGCCCGCACCTCGGCCCCGGGGCTACGCCCATGCCCGGCCGGCGCGCTCGCCTCCAGCGACACCCGGGGACCCAACTCCGGCCGTGCGCGCAGGTGGGGCGCTAAGAGCGGGGACACCGAACCCCGACCGGTCCGGCCCGCGCACAACAGGTGCGAACGCGCGGCCCGCGTTCCCGGGCGGCGCGGCGGTGCCAAGCCCCCGCGGTCCCCACCTCGCTCTTTGTTCTCGGCGGCCCGAGACCCCATCCCCCACCGCCGCCGCCCCCGCCCCGGCGCGCCCCTCACCCTAGCCTCAACCTGGACGAGGACGGACCGCCCGGCGGCCGCGCTCTCTCCCGGGACCCGCGCAGGCTCCGCTCACGACCTCACCCCGGCGGCGGCGGCGGCGGCGGCCCCGGCTCAGCCCACCCCACCCGCCCCTGGAGCGGCGGAGATAGAGGCAGGCGAGGCGCGCGCGAGCCGGGCCGCCGCGGCTGTTCCCATGGCGACGGGGGCGGGGCCGACGCGGGGGCGGGGCCGCGAAGGCAGTGCGGGGAGCTGCGCGCGAGCCCGGTACCCCGCCCCAGCCTGCAGGGGCCCAGGGTGCCTGCCTCGGACCCCACGAGCACCCAGGACTTCACCGGGGGGCGCCGCTCCCCACCCTCTGGGAACCCTTGCTGGACCTCGGTGCCCAACAGCCCCATTCCACTCTCTGTGATACAGCCCCTCACCCAGGCTCGTTTGGGGGGGTCCCAGTGTCCCCACGCATCACTCATGGGCGCTTAAGCTTCTCCAACCCTGGGGACCCCAACCCTCAGACACACCATGCAGGTCACTGGGAGAGATACCCCCAACCCCAGGGGGCAGAGCCCTGCCCAGTCCCCCCAGCCATGCCCCTCAGAGACAGAGGCCCAGACACCCGGTGGTTTCTGCGCACTTCGGTGTTTTATTATTTCCAGATCTCAGGCGGGAAGAAGAGCACTGGCAAAATACAAAATGGACCTCACGTGGCCTGGCCGACCCAGGCCCGGGGCCCCATCCCGCCGCCCCCTGGACAAAGTCCCTGGCCTGGGGGCCGCTTGGCCGCCAGCATCCCCACGCGGCACTCCGGGAGCGTCTCCCCACCACAGGGCCCAGTCCTCGTCCACCTGGTTTCTCAGCTACCGTGGCAGCGCCCTGGGCGGTCCTGCAGTCCTGGCTCCAGAGGCCCAGGTGGCGCCCTGTCTGCCGTGGGACGACCCAGCCCTGGGCTCAGAGGATCTGCTCCGTGCTGGAGGCGGAGACGTCCAGGAGGCGCCAGGCCGCGTAGGGGTTGAGCTCGTCCTGGTCTCGGCAGAGCGCCCACACGTACAGCATGCGCAGCACTTTGTCCTGTGGGCCAGGGCAGGCTCAGGGGCTGGGGCCACGACGGGGGGGTGGTGGGGGGGTGCCTCAGACACTGCTGAAAACTCTGAAACACTGGACAGGTGGGCTGCACAGTCCTCCAACCTCCCCCGCTAGGGTGCCCCCCACTCCCATCGAGTCACCCAAGTCACAGAAGGCCCCTGGGTGTGGGGCCGGAGCCCGCCCGCCGGCACTCACCGGGTCGCCCTCCACCACCTCGCCCTTCGGGTTCTTGATGACCATCACCAGCTGGGCCTGGAAGGTGATGATCAGCACCGGGCCCTGCTCCATCATCTTGCCCATGGCCAGCTGTGGAGAAGGCGGGCGGGAGGTGGGCCTCGGGAGACGCTGGGCCCCTCCCTGCTCACCCCTGCAGGCCGAATGCACCTCGCACCCCTGTGGGCCTGGGACCCTGCACGTCAATCAGGACCAGCCCACTTCCCGTGGGGGGTTTCCAATGAGACCCTCGCCAGGGCCAAGCCCATGCCCTCCACTGGAAGACCAATCCTGCACTTGCTGGGTGTCTGTGCTGGCTTCAGACTCGGGGGTTCTCCGCGTGGAGGGAAGAGGGAGCAGGCCCTGACACCCCTGCAGTGCCCCACGGGGAGGAAACCTGGGGACAGGAGCAGAGTCCCCCACGGGGGCCCTTCCCACGAAGGTGCAGGGGTTTCACGGCCATGGGAGCCCGAGGGCTGGGCAGCACCCCTCCCCTGCCCAAGAACACAGGGCCTCCTAGTGAAGGTGAAGGGGCCCCACCCTGATAAACGCGTGGTAAACCAGAAATGCTTCCCAGCCCGGCCTGCTCAGGACGTCTCCAACAGCAAAACCATCTAGCGCTAACCTCCTGTAGAGTAATCACTTTTGCACCATCACACTGGGGAAACCCAAGTCGAACCGCCCAAAGCCAGGGACCGTCTACATTGCAGCTGCAGGACAGCCCCCTGGACCCTCCAGGTCACGCAATCTGAGCATGTGCAGGAGCGGAGACCCCGCCCACAGAGGGAGCAGGGGCTCACCCGGTCCCCGCGCGGCGCACTTACATCGACGTTGTCGACATCCAGGATGCGGGAGTGGAACTGGAAGCCCAGGGCCTTGGCCTGCTGGATGGGGTGGGCCAGCTGGCTGTAGGTCTGTAATGAGAGGAGAGGCCGACCTACGTGTGGACACCGATGACCCCACACGTGCCGCCCCAGGAGTGACAGAGGCTGGGCCATGCATCCGCCCCCTTGCTGGCCTGAACCCCACGCTTGACTCTGGTCATGGAAACAGCGCTGTCAGGACGACCAGGTGAGAGCCACCTGGGACTGGGACACCTGGAATGTCACCCGAGACCTCAATATGCCCCGTGTTCGTCTTACTCTCCATCCTGGGTAGGTTTGTCTCGGTGCCTCTGTGACAGCTCCCAGTGCCACCTGCCACCCCCTTGCTGGCCCCGGGCACAGGACACGGCCCCCCAGACGGCAGCAGGTGGCAGCAGTCGTGGCCACCGTCACTGGAGGCGTCTGGCTTGGCAGGCAGCTACCACGGGAGACATTCCTCCCAAGAGCATCTACTTTTTATGGAAATGACTGATCCGCTGGGGGTGGGAGGGAGGGTGCCCATCCCGCTGCTTCGGTTTCTTAAAGATGACATTGTTTTTATAAACCTCTCTGTGGAAGCCGCTGGAACTCCAGCTGCGTCTCCAGGGGCTCCAGGAGCTCCCTGGCCAAGAACACCAGCCTCGGCTTCATGGTCCCAGCATTCGGAGAATTTAAAATTAAAAAGGAAAGGAAAAAGAAAAAGAAAGAAAAAACAAAAACCCAAGCTCATAAATGCCTGTGGGATTAGTCACAGCGCAGGGGCGTGTTTAAAAAAGAACTCTGACAGCTTTTCCTCCGCTCGCGCCAAGTTGTTTGTGAGCCGGCTGCAGGACAGGATGAGCCAAAAAAGGGTCAAGGTGGCTTCACACGCAGAAGCTGGAAAGAGTAAACTTCGCGCAGACGGGGGTCAGGGAGCCAGCTCGGCGAGGCGAGGCGAGGCGAGGCGAGGCGGCCAAGCAGACGGGCCCCGAGGGTGGCCCCAGGACCCCCAGCTTCCACTCCAGGAAGTAGGGGGGGCCTGGCCAGGACACGCTGCTCCTCCTGCGCGGGTGGACGTCTGGTTTTGCTCTGTGTTTTGGGCGCTTGAGTGAGAGCGGTGAACAGGTCCACTGTGGGGTAGGGGCGTGCCAGGCCCACAAGGTGCCCACAATCGCCACACATGAACAGGGCCCTCGAGCGCCGAGGCAAGGAGGGTGGCCCAAGCCCCCGGGCCCCAGCCTCTGCCTTAGGCCATCCTGGCCGTGGGGCCCTGCCTCCATCCCAACAACAGGCAGACCCGAGCCACGGACACCCCACCTTCCTCAGTGGCTCAGACCACCACTCCTGTGACTCCTTAGCCAAGATTATTCTGAGATGGACAGGGGCAGGGAAAGGCCCGCGACACTGGCTGTTCTGCAAGGAGACCCTGGCAGGAGGAAGGCCCCTGCTGTCCCTCCAGGCCCGAGCGAGGAAGGGGTCATTCACAGGGTGGGGGCAGAGGACCGGCCGCCAGCCCCTGTGGGTCCTGGCGGGTGACCTGGTGTCCAGCCGGGGTCAGATGCCCTCCCCCAGTACGGGGCCTGGCTGCGGGCGCCCAGCGGACCTGCTGCACACTGAGGGTGAGGAGGCCTGGAGAAGGAAGCCCATACTCACAGCCTCATAGCACCAGTCTTTGAGAATGTCGAGTTCTCCAGAAATCATGGCCTGCAGGGGGAAGGAGCAATCAGGCCAGAGCCGAGGGGACCTCTGAGGCAGGGGGACCCCAGGAAGGTCTGTGTGGAGGGCTCCCAGCCTGGGGACTGGAATCTGGGGAGTGAGAGGGGGAGTGTGGTGAGCCCGCCCCAGTGGGGACAGATCCCTGCCTGGCTCCGGCCTTCGGAGCACAGGTACCAGGAAGGCTGGGGGGCCACAGGAGCCTGTACAGCGCGGAAGCAGAGGAAGGGGCCCACGCTCAGCTCTCAGACCTGCCAGGCACGTGGGCCAGAGAGGTGAGAGCTGCGCCCTAGCTCACTGTGAACACACACCCTCCACCTAGCTGGGGGGGAGCTCTGGACACCTCCTGCCAGTGGGGACAGCTGGAGCACAGGAACTGGGAGACAGGGCTGGAGCAGCGAGGCCGAGGGACATGCTGGGGAGCTGGGGAGAGGAGGCAGGAGCCAGATGCTCGCGGGGGAAACCGTGGCCAAGCTGGGGCCTGACAGAGCAGCTGTCTGAGCTGCAGCTGCCGCTCTGGGAAGCACTCCCATCATCACCTCTGAGCCCTGCGCAAGGGCAGGAAGGACCTGGAAGCTGGAGGAGGAAGAGGGGACCGGGGGGGGGGGGGGGAGGACAAGACAGGGCAGAGGAACTTTCTGGAGTCTGAGCCCCAGCAGAGGCCTGGCCTGACGGGACTGGAGGCTGCCCAGGCTCCTGTCACATCCCGGGCCACCAAGGCAGAGATGCAGCAGGGAAAAGGGACTGCCCACGGAGCAGGGACTGGAGTGAGACGCCTCCTCCCCGTGTGCGAACCAGGCTGGGGGCTGGAGGCCTGGCTTACGGCACTGCCGGCTCCTCCTCCGAGGCAGACACCAGGCCCTGGCAGCTACTCCCCACGGCCTCGCTGGAGCAGCTCCAGGCAAGGAGCGTGGCGGAGCGGCACCAGGAGACGCAGGGCCCGGTTCCAGGGGTGATGGGGAAGCAGGGATCTGCTGCCTGGAGCAGCTGCATGGGGCAAGGCCAGAGCTCACAGAGCCCCTCGGCTGGAGGTGCTGCTCAGGGAACCCGACGCCAGGAGTGGTCAGGCACGGCCTGAGGGGGGGCTACAGCCGGGCAGGCGCCCAGGAGCGACGTGCCTGCTCAGCACACAGTCCAGGGCCTCGACGAGGACCAGCAGGGCCCTGCCGGCCACACACCCACCTCCAGGATGTTGGGGATGATGTCGCTCTCGCACTGCTGCAGGAAGCGGTCCTTGTCGAAGGCCGGGTCCACCCTGAGGATCTCCGTGAGCACCTCCGACATCTCTGTCTTGGAGAACAGGCCTCCTGTGCGAGGGGAGCCCAGAGTGAGCCCAGGCCCGACACTCCCTGCTGCCAGCCAGGGCAGCCCGGGGGCAGCCCACGACTCACCCAGCAGGTCGGTGACCTTGTCCGTCAGGGCCCGGGACGCCCGGATGAGGGCGTTGTCGCTCTCGTCGTACTTCATCTTCATCTCGAAGAACCCTGTGGGGGGCAGGCAGGGGCTGGAGAGACTCCGCTGCCGTACAGACACCCCAACTCCACCCTGGCTGGGGGTCAGGTCCCGAGGGAGGCCCAGAGCTGGCCTCCCTGCTGTGCATGGCGATGCTGCCTGTCCACCTGCCAGGCCAGACAGCAGCAACTCGCGGCTGTGGCCCTGGACGGGCTGTGCAAACTGGGGTGCCACCCCCACTGGCTGCTGCTGACACTACACAGGAAACAGAGGCCCCCAGCAGTGCTCACGGGACAAGCGATGGGGGGCAGAGGGCAGGGGTGTGTGGCTGGCAGCTTGCCAGCACCAGGGAAGCCCCAGTGCAGCCCCAGAGCCGGTAACGAGGGCTTGAGTCGGCTGCGGCGGGCTCTGTGAGCATGAGTGCTCTCCCGATGGAGCCGGCGCCCCCTGTCACACAGAGGAGTCACAGCTGCTGGTCAGGGGGCCCCAAGGACACACCTGGCCCTCTTGGGAGCTGTCCCATGCCCAGCCAGGGCACCACACTCACGGTTGAACACCACGTTGTTCTCCTTGAAGTCCTTCCACTGCTGGTACCACTTGGAGTCCTTGTGCAGCACGACCCCCAAGGCCTCCCTGGGAAGACGGTGGTGCTGTCGTGAACCCCGGGCCCTGCATCCCCCGCAGGTGTGGGACAAGCCCTGGGAGGGTGACGACCCTGTCCCCATCTCCTCCCTTCCTCTCTCTCTTGGGATCCAGGAACCATGGGCGGGAAGCAAGCCTGAGGGCCGGGGCGGGGTGGGGCGGACAGGCCGGGGAGGACCTACTCGTTGGGCTCAAACACCTTCTCCTCCTTGACCTTCTCTCCTGCAAACTCTGTCCTCTTCCTGAGGCGCTGGGGCCTGCGGTAGGGCCCGGTCTGCCCCAGCACGCTCTCGTCGATCTCCTTCCTCACCGTCTCCACCCCCTGTGAGGGAAGCATGGGAGCTTGGTGCAGGGCCTGGCACAGCGAGCCCGCCAGCCAGACGTCAGAGCCCACCATCCGTCGCAGGACCAGGCCGGCTTACCTGTGACAAGGCTTTGAAGGCAGCCGTCTGGCCCAGCTTCTCCCCGCCCCTCGACACGGACTCGGCCGACTGCTTGGCCGTCTTAGCCGCCTCCTCCACGCCCTCCTTGATCTTCCGGCCCAAGTCACTCTTACTGACTTCGTCAAGACTCTACTGAGACGGAGATGGGGAGAGAGGCGCTCGCCCAGCACTCACCAGATTCTTGGGCAGCCCCCTGGGCCTCCCCGGGCTGCACCGGCTTAGTGCATCTGGCCCAGTGGTCTGTGCTTCGGGACGCTGCCTACAATTTCTGGGGCGTGGGACCCTAGGGCTCTGGGCTAGCCACTGGGTAAGAGCTCTCTGGAAGAACAGGTGTCTCCTGGGGGACGGCCTTGCTCCAAGGATTCCCGGAGAGCAGCAGCCCAGGGTGAGGGCAGGGAGGGGCTGACTGCAGGGCCTCCAGCCTCAGAGCCCAGAACTTGCCAAGCCCCGCCCCCTCCTCCTGCCCTCAGAGAAACAAAAAAAACCCACAAGAAAGCCCAGCTCCTACTCCACCCTGGTGAATTTAGGCAGGAGGGAAAAACCATCATATCCCATCCTGAGATCAGAGGGGCTGCTGCCCCCACCGCAGGCCCGCCCACCCACTGCACGGGGGCCCCAACTGGTGCTGGGCCTGGGGGACCCGGTGAGCTCCAGGCCGGCCCTTACCTCCTTCACGGTGCCCGTCAGCTCCCCCAGCTTCTTCCTGATCACCTCGCTGGTCCGCACAGTTTCCGACTCGATGCTTTTCTGAGGAAAACAAGGCGGCGTCTCGGCTCCGACACCACAGCGCGGTGTACCTGGCCACGTCTTCTCAGCAGCTCTGCTCTCCCCAGAGCCCTCCCACCCCACTTTATCCCCACCGCACCCACCACAACCTCCACCTGCTCTGCCCTCAAGTGACCCCTTCCTCCTTCCAGGGGGTCAAATCCACAAGCGGAGCCCCACCCAAGTGAGCGACTTAGTGGACACTTGAAGGAGAAAGGCCTTGTCCACGCCCAGTAGGGGCCAGTGGACGAGTGCCTGCCTCCGTGAGGCTCAGCCGCTTATCACTAAGATGCGGATGCTGTCCTTCTATTGAGTTCATGGAGAATGGAATTAAAAGGTAAGTTCAGGGTCCGGTGCTGTGGTGCAGTGGTTAAAGCCCTGGCCTGCAGCACTGGTCTCCCAAATGGCACGGGTTCGAGTCCCAGCAGCTCCACTTCTTATCCAGCTCCCTGCTAATGTGCCTAGGAAAGCAGCAGAGGATGGCCCAAATGTTTAGGTCCCTGGACCCATGTGGGAGATTCAGAAGAAGCTCCTGGCTTTGGCCTAGCTCAACCCATTCGTTGTGGCCATTTAGGGAGTGAACCAGTGAATGGAAGACCTTTCTCTCTGTCTCTACATCTCTCTGTAACTCTACCTTTAAAAAAAAAAAAAAAAAGTTGATTCTGGAGCAAAAACCTTTGCAATCTCATGTATATGAGGGATTTTTTAAAAAGTTCATGAAAGGGGCCAGCACTGTGGAGCAGCAGGTAAAGCCACTGCCTGCAGTCCCAGTATCTCATACAGGTGCCAGTTTGAGTCCTGACCGCTCTACTTCCGATCCAGCTCTCTGCTATGGCCTGGGAAAGCAGCAGAAGATGGCCCAAGTCCTTGGGCCCCTATACTTGCATGGGAGACCCAGAAGAAGCTCCTGGCTCCTGGCTTGGGATGGACCTAGCTCCGGCCATTGAGGCCATCTGGGGAGTGAACCAGCAGATGGAAGATCTCTCTCTCGCTCTCTCTCTCTGCCTCTCTGTAATTCTGCCTTTCAGATAGATTTAAAAAAAAAAAAAAAACTTAAAAAAAAAAAAGTTCATGAAAGTGTATAAAATGAGAACACTATCCATGATTTTGAGATTTTTTGTGTGTGTGAAAATAAACTTTTTCATAACTATTTATTTACTTATTTGAGGGGTGGGGGGAGAGAGGTCTTCCATCCGCTAGTTCACTCCCCAAACGCCTACAACAGCAGCAGATGGCCAGGCTGCAGCCAGGATCTCCGTCCTGGTCTCCTGTGTGGGTGGCAGGGAATCGAGTCCTTGAGCCGTCAGCCGCTGCCTCCCAGCTAGATGGGAAGCTAGAACTCGAACCAGGCACTCCGATAAGGGATGTGGGCGTCCCAGCAGGGACCTGCTTAACCTGCTGCAGCCCAGCTCCGGCCCCTAGAGGCCATCGTTGCACCCCACTTTCCCACCACCGTGCTGAGGCTCCCCATGCTTTCCTGCAGGGGCCTTCGCTGGGACACTCACAGAGGGCGCTGGGCCCAGTGCGGGTCCCGCAGCCGCTCAGCAGGAGTCCGCGGTGGTAATTAATAACGACACTGGCACCGCAACCCAGTGTCCGCGACCACAACCAGAAGCTCCTGGGAGCAGGATGTGGCAAGGCCAGTGTGTAGCGGGTCGGCTGAGGGCCCGAGGGACGCAAACGCTGAGCGGGAGGAGCTGGTGCTGCTGCTGCTCTGCGGACCACACACCGGGCTGTGCAGGATGCTTCCTGGTCGCGTGGCCAGGCTGGAGCCTGGGCTGGCCCTCACCGGCTGCCCCCTCCCTCCAACTGCCCTGGCCCCGGGAACAAGTGTGACAGCCAAGCGGCACGACGCAAAGGCACTCACATATTTCCTTCTGGCTTCCTGGAGCGCGTCTGACTCTTCCAGCTTCTTGGCCTCGTCTCGGAATTTTTTTATACTTTCTTTCATCTCTTTGTTTTTGGCGAGCTCTTGCTTGATATTATCTAGCAAGCCAGACAGAAAGCCTTTTCTGCTTCCAGAAGAATACGATTTGGACTGGGAAGAACATGAAAGCAGAACGTGAGAGAAGAGAGAAGAGCACACGGGAAATGCCTGCTTCCCAGGGGGGCGAGGGAGGTTTTAATGCTGTTTCCTGTTGATATGGGTTTGACAACGAAGTTATCTCCTTCATTACAATGGGAGACACAGTAAAGAAACACCAGGTGACCGACTGGGGCAGTCAGCTCTGTTTGTGCAGGTTCTGCACCCAAGGATGCAACCGACTGCAGACTGAATATAAAAACCCCCACACACCGGCATGAAACACGTACAGACTTTTCCCTTGTTACCCCTAAACAAGACAGTCTAACCACTGACGCAGCCCTGACATTGTGTGGGGCACCTGAGTCACAGGCCGTGGCAGCCGTGTGGAGGGTCTCTAAACACTGCTCCGCTGGGCACGGGGACGTGAGCCTCTGTGGATTCTGGCACCCACAGAGCACCGGGAACCAACGCCCCGGACAGCAAGGGGTGACTGCAAACCCAGACGATGGAGTATCACTCACTGCTAAGAAGAAATGAGCCTCTGGGAGGGCACTGGGCACAGCAGAGCAGACGCCAGCGGGGGGGCCTGTAACCCATGCTAGAGTGCCTAGGGTTCAGCCCTGGCCTGGCCCTCAATTCCAGCTTCCTGCTAACGTGCACCCCGCAAGGCCGCAGGGTGACAGCCCAGGAACGTGGGTCCCTGCCACCCACATAGCAGACCTGGACGGAGCTCCCAGCTCCCAGCCTCAGCCTCTGGCCCTGCCCTTGTGGGCTTCTGGGAAGTAAGTCAGCAGATGGCAGCTGCCTGCCTGCCTCTCGAATAAACAAATAAATAGATGAGCTTCCAAGCCATGAAAAGACTCAAAGGGACCTTAAATGCGGAGTGAAAGCCAACATGACAATCCACATCCTGTGTGACCCCAACTATGAGACCTTCTGGGAAAACTAGTAGGACAGTAAAATATCAGGGGCTCCCAGGGGCTGGGGGAGGGAGCACGAGGACTCTCAGGGCAGTGACATGCCCGTGTGACACTGCAGCTGTGGACCCGTGTCCTCGGTGAAGCCACACCCACAGCGTGTACCACACAGGGAACCTGAACCAGCAGCCGGGTATTCCAGGCCGGCAACTGTCACAATGTCGCTCCCAGGAGCCGGCCTGCACACAGTGTCCGGACCCAAAGGCTCTGGACTTCCTGCCCAATCTCTTGGTAAGCCTAAAACCGCTACAAACGAGAAAGTCATTTAAAAGCAAAGCAAAGCAAAACAAAATGCCAGAGGACAGGGGACAGGTTGGGCATGGTGGCTTCCTCCAGGGGTCCTCGCCTAAAGGACTCCAGCTCCTGCTCCCTGGGGCTCGGGTCACTTCCTCACGGCCCCTCAGAGAGTGCCCAGCGGACAGGTGTGTCGCCAGGGGCCTCAGGACAGGCACAGAGCTCCCAGTCTCAGCCCTGCGGGGGAGGGACCAACCCACCTGGAGGCAGAGCCTGGGGAGGCTGGGAGTGCACTCCAGGCTCAGCTCCAGACACAAGGGCCAAGGTCACACACCCAGACAGGCAGGGGGTGGGGACGGAGAGGGCGGCTGCTCTGCAGCACAGGGTGGGGTGGGGCTGCCAGCAGAGAGGATCTTGAACCTTCCCGACACAAAGAAAGGACAGTGTCCGAGGTGCCTGCCGGCTGCCCTGATCCGATCACGGTGCGCTGTACACGTCACACTGCCCGCACACATGCATGCAGTTTCCACGGGCCAATTAAAAACACACACGGGGCCTGCACTGTGGCGCAGCGGGTAAAGCTGCTGCCTGCAGTGCTGGCATCCCAAAAGGGCGCCTCCACTTCCGATCCAGCTCTCTGCTATGCCTGGGAAAGCAATGGAACATGGCCCAACTGCTTGGGCCCCTGCATCCACGTGGGAGACCCAGAAGAAGCTCCTGGCTCCTGGCTCAGGATAGACCCAGCTCCAGGCGTTGTGGCCATTTGGGGAGTGAATCAGTGGATGGAAGATCTCTCTCTGCCTCTGCTTCTCTGTGACTCTGCCTTTCAAATAAATACATAAATCTTAAAAAACAAACAGACAGACACACGTGTGCATTTTAAAGAGACACAGGTCTCAGAGGCAGACTGAGTGGGACTGAAGACCCTGCTTTGCTGTGTGTGTGGCTGGGAGCTGTGGGCTCAGAACGGGCGAGGAGATGAAAAGAGCCAACGCGAAGAGAGGGGAAGTGGCCGTGAGCATCCGCGTTCCCCACCAGTGCGCTGGGTGTGGTCACTTTGCCGGCTGCCGGGGCGACTGCCTCACTGGCACCCATCAAGCCACCGTGGAGGCAGCAGCGAGCCAGGGGGTGCCGTCCCACCCACAGACCGCCCTGCTCGTCCTCTCTCCAGGAGTAGCCCAGGCCTCAGGTCACCAAGGAACAGACCTCCGCCACAAAGGGGATGGGACAACCACGGGAGCCACAGGGCCTGTCCCACGCCCGTGACGGCACCAGGAGGTAACAGCTGAGCCAAGGCCGGGGGTGTGGGCGGGGAGGGAAGGGGGGCCACCTCTGCGCACAGGCAGACTCGGGGACAGGGAGGGGCCTGCGGGCAGAAGCCAGGAGACAGAATCTGACTTCACACAGGTGCTCTTGTAGCCAGCCGTCAGCACTGGCCCCAGGCACCACTCTGAGGGAACTCCTGTCCCGAGCAGCACTAAGCGAGCGGCTGGTCAGGCCCTTCCAGCACCATGGCAGACCACACACACCGGGGGCCACACTCCGAAAATTCAGGTGCCATGGGCAACCCCTGAGGCCCTGCCCCTCCCCCCGCCTACAAAGTCCCACAAAGACATTGCAGCCCACCCTACTCGCGCCCATCCTGCCTGCCCGGGACCCGAGTTACTCACCAGGGGCGGCACTCTGCCTGGCGGGCACATCTGATAGGCTGAGCCGTGGGGGAAGCTATGGCCAGAAAGGAACTGGACTCCACTGCCGAGGCACCGCTAATGAGGGGAGGAAGAGAGAAAGGTCTGTTCAGGCGATGACTGGCAAGTGGACAGGCCGCTGCGTGCTGGGCCCTCTGTGGTCATCCCGAAGCCAGTGGAAGCTGGTGGAGAGCGCAAACGCCATCTCTGTACCTCTGGGGGTGGGGGTCCTGGGAAAAGTCACCCCAAGGGGCAAGGCTGAATGTACAATTCAATCCCTTGGTCTCAAAGTGCGCCCTCCCAAGCCTCCAGAGACTGGAGACCTGGACTTCCAGTGGGTGATTCACTGCCCAAGGTCAGCCCTGGAGTAAATCTGCCATGTCCAGGTCAGGACTCAGGCGCAAGCAAAGCACCCTGGGGGTCACTCTAAGCAGCGACCCACCGAACTGCACGGGAAAAGCACTTCCAGCCCCATGGAAGTCTTGTTCAATTCTGCGCCCCAGGATGGAGCCTGGGGCACCACACTTCTATTTCCACAAGCTGGGAGCTTGCTCTCCCTGTTCCCTGTCTCCCGGCTCTGGGAACCCTAAGCAACACCCCAAACTACCTCCCATAGTCACTGCAGGATCAGTCTTGGGAACTCAAGGAACTTGTTCTACTGCTCCATACACCCACATCCACTGATCGCAGAACAGGTGACCTCAGCGGCCATCTACCAGGAGTGGGTGTTGTGGCGAAGCGGGTTAAGCTGCTTCCGTTGGAAGTCCAGATCTCCAGTCTTTGGAGGCTTGAGAGAGTGTACTTTTTTTTTTTTTTTTTTTTTTAGGAAATCCTTTTTTTTTTTTTTTTTTTGACAGGCAGAGTGGACAGTGAGAGAGAGAGACAGAGAGAAAGGTCTTCCTTTTGCCGTTGGTTCACCCCTCAATGGCCACTGCGGCCAGTGCACAGCGCTGATCTGAAGCCATGAGCCAGGTGCTTCTCCTGGTCTCCCATGCGGGTGCAGGGCCCAAGCACTTGGGCCATCCTCCACTGCACTCCCGGGCCACAGCAGAGAGCTGGACTGGAAGAGGAGCAACCGGGACGGAATCCGGTGCCCCGACGGGGACTAGAACCCAGTGTGCCGGTGCCGCAGGTGGAGGATTAGCCTGTTGAACCGCGGCACCGACCGAGAGCGCACTTTGAGAGCAAGGGGTTGAACTGGGGCGCCTGCATTCCACATCAGAGTGCTAGTTTCAGTCCCAGCTGCTCCACTTCCAATCCAGCTTCCTGCGGATGCGCACCCTGGGAGGCAGCAGGGGGTGGCTCAAGTACTGGGGCCCTGCCCCCTACAGTGGGAGACCTGGATGGAGTTCTAGGCTCCTGGTTTCGGCCTGGCCAGGGGCTCTGGGGAATGAACCAGCAGATAGATAGATCTCTCTCTGTGTGTCATTCTGCCTTTTAAGGTGGAAATGGACATTAAAATAAGTAAAACAGCTGTCTACCCGGGAGAGAAGTCTCCCAGCAGGATACTGGCTCTCCCCAGTGAAACCCAACACGCGTAAATCCGGCTTCCAAACCCTGGCTCAAAGCCAAGCAGCCAAGAAACTCAGTACTCGGACAGCTGATTTCTCACAGTCACCTTCCCATGAGCCAGGCAGAGCTGGGCTTTGGCAGAGCTGGGACTCCCACAGGTTCCTGCCTTCCCTTCGCTACTTCTGCTCCCCCGGGCAACGCCGACCCGGTCACCACTCACTCGGCGGCGCACGTGGGAGACCAGATCCGGGCATCGCCGCCCCCTGCCCGAGAGCGCTCGGCCCCCGCCCCCAGGTCCGGCTACGTGCTCCCAGCCACGGCCTTGGCAGAGCCAAGCCTCCTGCGAAGCTCACGGAAGGGCCGAAGGGGTCAATGGCCTGAGGAGGAGCGGGCCCTGGAGGTCGCGGGCCTGGAGCCCCCTACACCCACCCGCCAGCCCCGCACGTCCGCTCACCCGCGGACAGCGGCACCAGCCACTCCGCAGCGCCGCCGCCGCCATGTTGGAAGATCCCGTGTGACCTTCTAGCGTCGCGGCCCGATTGCGTCATTCGCCGCTTCTGCCTGGCTCAGCGCGAGCCTGGGAAAAGCCGACCTAGAGGGCGTGGTTTCGGGGAGCGAGAGGCCTCTGATTGGGCAGAAATGACCAGAGCGAGAGAAGTTCGTCATGTGGGCGCGACTTCAGGGGGCGGGGAATTCCTAGAGAGCTTGGCTTTCTGATAGGTCGGAGTTTTGAAACAGCGGGGTCCCTAATTGGGTGTAGCCCCTGGAGGGGGCGGGCGCTCCTGTGCTACTCAGGCCTGCGGTTGGGTGAGACAACGAAGGGGCGGAGCCCGAGACCGCGGATTTCAGTCTGCAGCGGCGTCCCGGGGGCCTCGGAGGCGGGCGCGAGGATTCGGCTCCTGGCAAAGACGACTTCAGCTGGGTCCGGTGGGCCAGCCCCGAAGTGGTGGGCTCGCGTGAGCTGCTCCGAGGGCCGGCGCGGAGGAGTCCGGTGGGAGTGCGGTCCGGCGGGGCACGGCCAGAACTGTGCCCACTGCTCTTCTTTTTGCAAGGACGGAGGTCCTTGGTGAGGCCAGCAAGAGGGGTTTTGGGGGTTAGGTGTCCGGCCACATCTCCTATCGGGGCGCCTGGGTTCAATCGCTGGCTCTGCGCCAGCTCCCTGCATTCAGACCCTGGGAGGCAGCAGGTGATGGTTCGAGTACGTGGGCCCCTGGATGGACTTCCTGGCCCCCAGCTTTGGCTTGGCTGTTAAGGGCATTTGGGGAGGGAACCAGCAAATAGCAGCTCTGTCTGCCTCTCAAATAAAAGTGTTTTTAAAAGAAAGGCTGTAGGTGAATAGTGCGATGAAGCTTGATTCTTTCTGCGGGGGTGTACTGGAGCGAGCCCGTGCTGACTCATCAGAGCCGACTGGTAAACGCCAAGCGTGGGAGGCCAGTTGTCAAACACAGCCAAGACTTAGCAATTAACCGTTTAAACTTAGGATCAGATGGGTTCTATTAAAACAAAGGTTATACATACTCAAAATTCATCATTTCCTAATCATTTTACAATGTGTTCTTATCTGTGCTCTTGAGGTTTTTAAAGTCGTCTAATTTGAAAGGCAGAGCGACAGAGAGATCTTTCATCCACTGGTTCGTTCCCCAGACGCAATGCCAAAGTCCGACCAGGCTGAAGCCAGGAGCCTGGAACTCCATCCGGGTCTCCCCTATGGGTGACGGGGCCCCAAGCACTTGAGCCGTCACCTCTTGCCTCCCAGGGTGCGCATCAGCAGGGAGCTGGATTGGAAGCAGAGGAGCTGGGATCCTCCAATATAGGACATGAGCACCCCACAGTGCATCCTGACCACGATGCCAAACGCCTGCCCCCCAATCCCACTGCACTGGGTTTTCATGTCTCTTGCAGTCTCCTTTAATCTAGCAAAGCCTCAATTTTTTTTTTTTAATGACCCTGAAGGCCTATTGTCTGTAAAACTGTAAATGTGACGAATTGGCTCATCACGATTAGGTTCCAGTTTGGTCCTCACTGCATCCCAATGGGAGGTCCTTAAGGTAAGCTTGGGCCACTGCTGGGGATGCTGAGTTAGGGGTTAGATGAGTGTGTTTCCTTGCCAAACTGCTGTGGGGGAGGAGCCGGTAGAGAAGGGCAGGGAGAGGAGTGAAGGGGGCCCAGGGAGCAGCGCACCCAGGAGGGATGTGTCTTGCTCTAGGAGGGGTCAGGGAGAGGAGAGGCCAGTGGTCAGGAAATCTGCTCTTAGCACAGGAGGACATGGATGAGAGCATCCATCTCTGGGCACTGCCACAGCCTGGGAGGGGCAGGTGGGGAGAGGACCCCCGCTCCCGCCCCCACATTCACTGGTTCCTGCAGTGGGAAGTGGCAGGTAAAGGGATGCTCTTCTGGGTGCCCAGGCAATCATTTCCAGGTCTCCACCTGTCTCACCAAGTGTCGGTCCCTGTTGTGTCCTGATGTGTACCCCAGTGCTTGGCCCCAGGTGCTCAATGAATGTCTGCACAATGAGTGAAAGCAAGTGCATCCAAGAGACCTTGTTTATAGCACAATTGTCCAGGGGACGGTGGAGCTCACCCATACCAATCCCAACTGACACCTAGGGCCTCTGGCCCGGAACCAGGCTGTGTGCTCCATGTCACCTCCACCTGCCAGCAGTCTTAGGTGGTTAGCAGGTCATACTACTATTTCTGCCCAACACACAGGCCGTCCACAGGAGAGGCCATGTTGGAAAGCAGCCCTGCGGACCCTGTGAGCTTGGGCTTCCGGCCTCCAGGACCGTGGGAGGAAAGGTCTCCACCAGGCCTGGGGCACTGCCTAGCTCTGCCTCTTCCCTCTGGCTCATTGTTCCCGCCCCCTCAACTTCTGTTGCCTGCAGGCCTCAGCCATCTGTCTGGCTTCCTTCCCACCTCTGCTCCTTCCACCAGGCTGACTCCTCCGTCTCTGGCTCTGCTTCCTGGGGGATAATAATAGAGGCTGGCACGGGCCTGGATCTAGGAAGCTGGATCTCGCTTCACGCCAACCTGACAAACCTTTCAGGTGGGTGCCGCCAGTACAGGGTGAAATCTGGCCTGGTGATTGACACGCCAGTCATGACGCCCACATCTGACGGTGGAGTGCCTGGGCTTCATCGCCAGCTTCGGCTCCTGATTCTACTCCCTGCTAATGCAGACCCTGGGACGCAACAGGCGATGGCTCGAGGACTTGGGTCCCTGCCCCCCACACGGGAGACCCGGATGGAGCTCCAGGCTCTGGCCTGGACTGGTCCCAGCCGATGTGGGCACTGGGCAGTGAACCAGCAGATGGGAGATTTCTCCCCTCCTCCTACATCCCAGCTTCCCTGAGCTCCCCAGCACTGGGAGGCTTGCTTTTCCTCTTAGCAGCTCCACACACTCTGGGATCTGCCCAGTTTCTGCTGTTGCCTCACAAAGACCTCACTCACCAGATCTGAGAAAAGGTGTCTGCCTGCCCTACCAAGCTGGCTCCCCTTGCCAGCATCCCACTCCTGCGCCCAGTCTGCCTCTAGGAAGGCCCCCTGGAGCCTGGCCCCTCTGAGCTGTGACCACTCTGCATCGGGGCCCTCCCTCCATCTCCTCCACATACCCCTAGGGTCTTGCATCTGGAGAGACCCAGTCTGACAAGATGTGGCCCCTGGAACAGAGATGAGCCTGCAAGACTGACACTCCCTGGCCCACGGCGGGACCAAGGACAACCCGAGGAGGACACCTGCTCCCCTAGGAGGGGCCCGAGGGGCGATTCCCTCACTTGCTCTGGGTTTAGGGCCCAAGGCCCCTGGAGACCTTGGGGTGGGCCCCGGAGCTCCTTCCCTGTGGCTCATGCCGGCAGCACCCCTAACTTCCTGTCCTTTCTGAACCCTGAAATGGACAGTTCAGAGGCCTAAATCTAAGGGGCAGCCAAAGCCCAGGACAGGACACTGTGCGCCGTTGGCACTAATGACACCAGCTTTCCACCTCGCTTCTCTCCAATGTTCTCACCTGTGAGATGGGTGCGTGGACATCCAGAGTAACACCTTGCTCCTGGCACTAATGACACCAGCTTTCCACCTCGCTTCTCTCCAATGTTCTCACCTGCGAGATGGGTGCGTGGACATCCAGAGTAACACCTTGCTCCTGGCACTAATGACACCAGCTTTCCACCTCGCTTCTCTCCAGTGTTCTCACCTGTGAGATGGGTGCGTGGACACCCAGAGTAACACCTTGCTCCTGGCACTAATGACACCAGCTTTCCACCTCGCTTCTCTCCAGTGTTCTCACCTGTGAGATGGGTGCGTGGACATCCAGAGTAACACCTTGCTCCTGGCTGATGTACCAGCAAGGGGCATGACATCTGCTATAAAACCAAGACACTGCTCTCAGTCCCACCTGGCGACCCAGGCTGGCTGCTGGAGACCCCTCCCAGTTAGCCAACTCCTGCTTCAGGGCCACGGCCTGGGGTGTGGATGGGTCCAGGGTCCCTCCCTCCACCATTCAGAGCCAAAATGTGGTTAAGCCCAGTGGCCTTTGATTGTACAGAGCTTCTGGAGGTGTCCTGGAGGGACCCTGTCAGAGAGCTTGCCCATCCTGCTCCGGCCGGCCAAGGGCAGGGCAGGCAGCTGTTGGTTCTCACTGTCCATGGTCCCAGCTCCATCTGTTTAATAAACATCAGTGGTGCTTCTCCATGACAGTGTGGTGTCCATTATTATCTCCTACTCTCTGGAAACCCTTTTAAATTGTCCTGAGGAATCACCCCCAATGACAGGATGCCGGCTGCAGACCTCCTGACCGTGAGGGGAACCAGAACACCCACTTTGAGGTCTGGGGGGAATGGGGCTGGGTTCCAAGCACGCCCACAGCTCAGGTGGGCCTCACTTGGGGCTGGGCCTCTGGGCTCTGGATTCCAAGGTGAGGGAGGATGGCTGCTGCCCCTAGCACCAGAGGTGATGGTGCAGGAGGGGAGCAGTGGAGGACCCCTGGGCTCCAGGGCCACTGGGAGGCTCTCTGGCCCACCCCAGGCCTGTGAGAGCAGGGCTCGGCAAGGCCCCTGGGGGAACTGGGTGCACTCAGGCCTGAGGATCTCAGCACCCAAGGGCCCTTCTTTCCTGGGTGGGGCCAAAGGGGCTGGGCATCCTGAGAGAGGAGAGAGGACAGAGGGAGAGGAGGAGCTCAGAGCCCCAGGCACACATGCCAAACAAAGCCTTAGCTGAGAAGAGCTGGGGAGCAGGCCGCTCCTGAGCCCCACCCCAGCCCTGCTCCCAGGCCGCTGTGCTGCCTACCTGATACCTTCTCGTTTCCATGAGGATGTAGGCATCTCGGACCCATTTCACAGAGAGGGAACCCGAGGCTCCGTCAGTGGTGTACTCACTCCAATGGACACAGCCAGGATTCAAACCTAAGACTCTGACCCCAAGACCCCTAACCACCTGGCCGTGTGGCCTCTGGGCGACTTAACCCTCATATTCCTCTCCGAACCCAAAGGAGACGGATCCCAGAGGCCACTCGGCAAGGGGCCCAGGAGTGGCTGGACTACGGTCCTTTTGTAGAGGGGGAAGAGGTGGGATCCATAAGGTACCAACAGGTGAAAGGAGTGCGGGCAGCTGGGGAGGGCTGGCATGGGGAACGGTGGACCGGTCACAGCCAGGGACCCTGGGGACCTGGAGAGGATGGGTTTGTGAGCTTGTGCGCCCACCCCAGAGAGCAGGAAGCCCAGGGCAGGAGCTCCCACGGGGAAGCTGCTGGCAAAGGAAACCCAGCAGCACAGCCAGGCTGTCCTCAGGTGACTGCCCTCCTCCCAGGGGTCAAGGCCACGGCCTGGCCCAGGCGTACCTTTGGAGGAGGAGGTCACCTGGGTGTGTCACACATGATCACCCCTACACCATTCACATCTCAGTTATCCCACTTCATTTATTACCAAAATATCACAGAATTCCAGTCATTGTTAACATACAGTGTTTAACACAAACCTGATACCTGCGGAAAGAACTGAATATTTGGACAATTGAGTTGTTTGGAATCAGTCGTGAGTAACACCCCAAACCGTATCACTCCGTACTTCAAAAATACTTTTTTTTTTTTTTTTGAGAGCTTTGGAAACTGAATTAAAATGTCTACACAGCTATGAACAATTGTTTAATAAAACTTTTTCATGTTTCCATTACATGTAAATATATCAATTTGGCATCTCTATAAAAACTCTGAAAATGGTGCAAAAGTTTCATTCTCTTTGAGAAAGCCATTGACAAAAAATATTCACACTTCACTAAAATTTTGAAAAATGGTCTTCTTTCAAAGCTTCGTTATTAATCTGAAATCTTCTGATTTATCAAAATCTAGTTTTGCTTCTTCCTCCTAAAACACTAAAGAACATTTATTCACAAGGCTTTAAAAAAAAAAAAAAAAGCAATGGGGAGATGGAAAACCAATAAGGTTTTTTTTTTTTCTTTCTAAAAATAATCATTAAAAAAAAAAAAAACATAGTTACATAAAGTATCCTTAAAAGAACACAATGGGATTCATTTATTGTTGACTTGGATAGCAGTGTCAAGACTTTATTGGAGACAAACCCAAGTAAAAACAAAGTTAAAATGAAAAATGGCACCTGAAAAATAAAGTGTTTCATAGAAAACAAGTCAGGAACTTAAAACACGCTAAGATACAAAATGTCTAACCATCTACTGTACAACACGGAAGCAGGTGGCCAGTTCGCCCCCTCCTGCCTGGCAAGTCACGGTGAAGGAAGTCACCTGGCCAATGGGGCCGCCTAACAGCTACCTGCAGTGACTTACACGTTTAAAAAGTTTTTTTTTTCCTTTAAATGACCAAGAAAAAAACCCTGCATGACGTCACAGAGATCTGGAGAAGGTACAGCCTCTAGAGGGCTGGGGATCCTCGTCTGGGGTCCAGATTCAGATTCTGCCGCTCGGGTCAGCAAGCTCCCGCCGTCAGTGAGCTGACTGCAGGGCCACCTGGACGAGTCAGGGACTCCCTCCGGGGCTCCCTCCTAAGGAGCGGCCCCAGGTCCCAGCAGGGCAGGGAGGTGCTGGGAGGGGAACTGTGCAAAGTGCACAGAGGTCAGAGCAGGCTGACTCCAGTGTGAAGTGAACAGATGGGCGACGTCAACTCAGAGTCCAGGTCCGATGGCAGACGGGCCAGCCATGTCTTTCCCACACCTTTTAGACAAACTGCCCTCATCTGGCCTCTCTGACCAGCGGGGACCCCCGGACTCTCGGCTCCCTACGGTGGCCTGTTCAGGCCTGGACGCGGCGGTTCCAGCGCTAGTGCCAAGGGAAGACTCACAGGTTAAGGCGGATACCCTTGGCGAGGGAGACCTCCTTCCAGAAGGAGGCAGAGCTGGCCGGGCACTGCCTGCTCCCGGCCGGAGGGAGCCCTTGTCCAACGTCCATGCAAGATGGAGGTGTGGAGGGGACCACAGTGACTCTAGGCATGGTCAGCCTAGAGGCCACGGCTTGGCAAGTTACACGGAAAAGCTCAACTAGGGCACTAGGGCGAGCCCCGAGGGTGGAATGGGTAATTCAGCCAGAGTCAGGCTTGCGAATTCACAGCTGCTTAGGGTCTTACGGCCAGGAGGTCACACGGATCAAGAAAGAATTCAGTCAAAGCCTCCCGTGTTGATCAAGCCAAGTTTCTGATGATCAACAGTACTGACTCTTCAGGCTTTTGTATCAAAATTCCCAAACTAAAGGAGAGAGTTCATTTTGCTAAGGAGAAATATGAACCTATGTCAAGTGTTTTTAAAAGAAACAATTCCTTTTGGGTTGTGACTTTTTTTTTTTTTTTTTTTTTAAAGGGATATATTCCCTTTTTCAGACAGGCCTGGGCAGGAGTGAGGAACCTGCAGTGTGGAGCCAGCATTGACCACTCGGTGCGGGAGTGACACCACACTAGCTACTTTTTTCGACAGGCTTGCGAATGGAAACCCCTCAAGGGGTCCCCTGGGTTGCTCCAACAGTGGAGATTACATGTGCGGTGAGAACGCTGCCCCCACTCACCGGGCCCAGCAGCAGATCATGAAAGGGTTCAGAGAGAACCGCGGGCAGGCTATGAGCCCGCCATCCTGTCCGAGTTTAACGCTGAGCACAGGCTGCCTGGCGGGAGCGAGCCGGGAGGGGAGCCTCAGCAGGCAGAACCCCACCTGCACTCAGAGGATGTGGCTCAAGGAATCTGGAAGGCATTCTGGTCCCAGGGAGGGAGGCGCTCCGGGGTGACAGAGCAGGGACCCTCTTGGTGTTGAATCCAGGCAAACAGGGCCTAGATTCGGGTTCTAGAAGACAGGACTCTGGAGCGTCTGCTGGGGGAAATGGTGACTTAGACGGGACCAGGCCTGAGTCCACGTCATAAGGAAGATGCAGAAAGCCCCTAGTGGAGGGGCAGGAGACGGGCAGCACTGTCCAGGGGCTTCCCCAGACACTGACCTGCTCTGGAGACGGCTGTGCCTCTTCACCACTTTTTCACTTAAATAAATAAATACATAAATACATAAATAAATAAATAAAGGAAGGAATAAATAATAGCTAGATAGACAAATAAATAAATACCACCATAATCCCATGATATCGAGAGCTAAAAAGCAGGGAGCAGGCATGTTAAGCTGCCAAGTCCCGCTGGAGGCCCTGGGTTTGAGTCCTGGCTCCAGCTTCCTGCCAGTGCACACGGTGGGGGCAGCAGTGAGGGCTCAGGCGGCTGGGCGGTGGGAGCCCTGGACTGCGTTCCAGTCTCCTGGCTTCTGCTCCCCAGCAGAGCATTTGGGGAATGAACCAGTGGATGGGAACTCTCTCTCTCTCCTCTGCCTCAAAAAAAAAAAAAAAAAAAAAAAAAAGACAAAAACAAAAAAAAACCCACAAAGGACTATGGAATATGTTCCTATCATGACATGCTTAAGTCTCATGTCAAAGTTAAAAACTGCTGGTACTAAGTTCTCTGGTTTTGACCCTCTCTGTGTAGTAGTTATTTGTAAAATCAGATCACATCTTTGAAGAGCTACAGGAGATCTGGCCCTGCCTACTCGGGGGCCCTCTCGTGGCCTCTCCACCTCTCCCTACCGGCTCCTGGACTTAAAGCCACCAGCCTGTGACACACATTCCTACGTCACAGAATCAGATATGCTTTTTTCTTGGAGTAAGTTTTGGTTTCTTAAGCTCTCATGTGTCCTCCCTGAAGGCTGGGCCGATTGTACCTTCCCTAGCCAAAAAGAAAGAAAAGGTAAAATAAAAAACAAAACAAAATTCGAGCAAAACAAAATCAAATTTAATGGTCTTAAATGCAAAAGTAAAAACAAACAAAAAACACAAAAAAGCAAAAGAAAATTAACAGAACAGAACAACCCAAAATGTCAAGGCAGTTATGAAGAGAACTTGGAGGGTTAATCTTTTTAAATCTACAAATCAAAGGTTTTGTTAATAGATAGCTGGCAAGAAGTAAGTACTTTTCTGCTGAGTGTTCATACGAAAGCAAAATTCCAAAACAAAACCCGACTAAAATAGAAACAAGTCTAGCGCTCACAAGAAGGGATGCGAGAGATACAATGCTCAAATGTTTATGTGTTATTAAAAAATAGAGCTATCTTATGCATTCAAGCTATGTTAAATGCTCTTGGAAACCGGGGAGCTCATCGTGAACGAGTTTGCAGTGGGGGCACCGTGCATGCGATGTGTGGGCACAAGCTCGGGGTCGGGGCACCAACACACCCGCAGGCGTGCCGGGGCTGACAGCTGACTCTACAATACACTGGAGTTTCCCTGAAACTCTTTGGTCCGTTCCCATGGGTGCCCGGGCTTAGAAAACAGCTGTGTCCTTCTCTGGAGGGTCCTGCCTGGCCTGGCGTGTGGCCCCCTCCCCGGTGGCAGCCCACCTCCAACGGACCCCGCTGCCACTCCCAGGACCACTCAGCAGAGCCCAGGACTGAGCGAACGGGAGGTGGCTGTGGGACCCGCTTCGGAAAGCAGCTTCCTATCAACCAAAGCATCAATTGCTTAGAATGTGGACGCGGTTGGGAAGACACACCCTCCACGTCTGTCTAACATCTCTAGATTGAGAACTAAAACTAAAAGATCAGCCTTTTCTTATCCAGTTTGTGAAGACAGCGAGTGAGACGCGTGTTAGACAGTCAGAGGTTAGAGCATGCTTCGGCTTCTCCACCATCCGGAGGGACTGGTTAGTCAATGCAGTCTACTTAGGTTTCTGTTTAATATATATTTTAAAGGAAATAACTTAAGAAACTTAAAATTGGTCTAACATTGTGGGATTTCAAACATTTGAACATGTCGGTGGCATCCCAGAGTATAAAAACCTTTCCACTTCTCATTTAGACTAAGACAAACACTTGTGAAAATTGGCGCAAAATGAGTTGTACACTAACAAAAAAGTTTCAACTTCTTCACTCTTAATTATCTATTCCGTACAAAAAAAAAGCATGAGCGAGTTATTTGTGGGACTTGTTGGTTTTGAAGGAAACCTGTAAGATTTTGTCCCCCAGGCGGTAGCCATTCAGGCTGGCTATGGCCATTGCGGCTTCTTCATAGTTTGTCATGGTCACAAAGCCAAACCCTTTGCACTTGTTGGTGTTGAAATCTCGAATCACTTTCACATTGGTGACGGCGCCAAAGGGGCCAAACATCTGCCAGAGGATCCCCTCGTCGGCGTCCTGCCCGAGGTTGTAGATGAAGATGCACCAGCCCGAAGACGCGTTTCCTGGGACATTGACACCAGAAAGCCCACTCATGTGATCTACACCCATAGGGGAGAACCTAGCAAACAGAGAGCACAGTGTTCAGGTCAAGGTCAGTGCAGGCCAAAACACGGGGAGCTGGGGGGGGGGGGGGGGACACTCACAGGGTCAGACCACCACTCTGCTTTCTAAACCCAGAGGAATTCAGTCCAGCAGCAGAGGAGCAGGGGTGGGACCCACGCTCCGTGGGAAAGGACACCGGCTGCCCACCCACCGTGTGTGCGTGTAGGAGTCTTGTCTAGCCGTCAGCCCCGTGGCTTCCTGCCGGATGCTCCTGATCATTCTCTCCACCCACAAAAAGCACTCAGGGTGCTGTGCCGGCTCCAGACTCTGTTCAGGGAGTGTGTGAACACACGTGTATATGGGGGGACAGTGGTGGAGGTCTACCTCCCTCTCCTCCCGACTCCCTGCCCTGGTTAGAGCCCAGTGGTGTCTGGGGAGCACACAACCCTGCAGGGGCCACTGCAGGCCATAAGGAGAACGTCTTCCCACAGTTCCTGGCACCTATGGCTGGCTGGAGACACCTCCCAAGGGCCAGGGCCAAACTGAGGGCTGTGAAGTCAAGAGACAGGGCAGGGCCCAGGAGGGACACCAGCAACAGCAAGATCATCAAACACATGGGACCCTTTCCCCAGGGACACTTTCACCCACATGAAAAGTGAGCCTTCTGAGAACACATGGATGTTGTAATAAGGAAGAAGGCAGACCCTAAAACTGAGTGAAGCTGTGTGGCCTCAAAGACTTTTCACAAACTAAAAAAAGGAGCAGCCTGATGGTCAACTTAAGAATACTTGCCCCTGGCTGGCGTCGTGGCTCAATAGGCTAATCCTCTGCCTGCGGCGCCGGCACACCGGGTTCTAGTCCCGGTCGGGGTGCCAGATTCTGTCCTGGTTGCCCCTCTTCCAGGCCAGCTCTCTGCTGTGGCCCAGGAGTGCAGTGGAGGATGGCACAAGTGCTTGGGTCCTGCACCCACATGGGAGACCAGGAGAAGCACCTGGCTCCTGCCTTCGGATCAGCGCGGTGCGCCGGCTGCAGCACGCTGGCTGCGGCGGCCATTGGAGGGTGAACCAATGGCAAAGGAAGACCTTTCTCTCTGTCTCTCTGTCCACTCTGCCTGTCAAAAAAAAAAAAAAAAGAATACTTGCCCTGCTGACACCTGTGGGGCTGCACAAGGCAACAGGAAACATGTTTCTACTCCCAAAGAAAACTGGGCTTTGAGCCCCAGGACCCGTGAGCCCAAGCAAGACTACTGTGATGGGGGTGAGTGGCTGGCTTCTAGTGCCATGAAACAGACCCACTCTCAACAGACACCCCGGGAGCTAGCACTGTGGCGTCATTGGCTAAGCCTCTGCCTGCGACGCCAGCATCCCGTGAGCGCTGGTTTGTGTCCTGGGTGCTCTGCTTCCAAACCAGCTCTCTGCTAATAGCCTGAGAAAAGGCAGTGGAAGATGGCCCAAGTGCTTGGGGCCCTGCATCCAAGTGGGTTGGCTTTGGATTGGCCTAGCTCCAGCCAGTGTGGTCATTTGGGGAGTGAACCAGCAGACAGATGACCTTTCTGTCTCTCCCTCCCTCTACCTGTAACTCTGCCTCCCAAATAAATAAATCTTTTTTTAAGATTTATTCTATTTATTTGAAAGACAGAGTTACAGAGAGGTCTTCCATCTGCTGGTTCACTCCCCAGATGGCTGCATCGGCCGGAGCTGCACCGATCTGAAGCCAGGAACCAGGAGCTTCTTCCTGGTTTCCCACATGGGTGCAGGGGCCCAAGGACCTGGGCCATCTTCTACTGCTTTCCCAGGCCACAGCAGAGAGCTGGGCCAGAAGAGGAGCAGCTGGGACTAGAGCAGCGTCCATAAGGGATGCTGGCGCTTCAGGCCAGGGCTTTAACCCGTTGCGCCACAGTGCTGGCTCCCCAAATAAATCAATCTTTAAAAAAAAAAAAAAAAAAAAAAGACACCCAGGCTGCAGCTCAGAGTCCAAGAGTTATTTCTGGCCGGCGCCGTGGCTTAACAGGCTAATCCTCCGCCCTGCGGCGCCGGCACACCGGGTTCTAGTCCCGGTTGGGGCACCGGATTCTATCCCGGTTGCCCCTCTTCCGGGCCAGCTCTCTGCTATGGCCCGGGAAGGCAGTGGAGGATGGCCCAAGTCCTTGGGCTCCTGCACCCGCATGGAGACCAGGAGAAGCACCTGGCTCCTGGCTTCAGACCAGCGCGATGCGCCGGCCGCAGCGGCCATTGGAGGGTGAACCAACGGCAAAAAGGAAGACCTTTCTCTCTGTCTCTCTGACTATCCACTCTGCCTGTCAAAAAAAAAAAAAAAAAAAAAAGAGTTATTTCTGATGCAGGCATGGAGGTGAAGAGTCACAACACAGCTCTGCAGTGATTTCCAGATCACAAGGATGAGGTTAAGAGCTCCAACAGGATGTCCGAGTTGTTAAACGACTCAGATGGCCACCTGGGATGACGGTGAGACCTCAATGCCTGTTCACATGGGGCCGCAGAGGACACCCCGGCATCCTCAGGACACTAAGCCCAGCCAGTTTTTAATGACACCTAGAAAAGGTGCCCAACTCATGGACCCAAGTTTTGAGCATCGCCCATTTTATTACACAGCTATCGCAATCAGCCCTCCTATCTATGGGCTGTACATCCATGGAGTCAACCGACCAAGGATCAGCAATACTGTGCAGGAGAGCCGTGTGTGTACTGACCACGCACAGACCTTTTTGGTGTTGCGTTCCCCAGGCACAATGTGACAGCTGTTTACACTGCACGTGCATGGCGGGAGGCTACTGGGGAGGGACTGCAGGACACAGGCTGGAGGCAAACAGCACCCACCTCACGTGGGAGACTTGAGCACCAGGACCAAGCCCCTGAGGATGAGGGACGGCTGTCTAGGAAAATAACCCCAGGTAACACTGCACCATCTTTCATGCCAGACTCTCACTCTGGCCAGTGGCTCTTCCTGCTGCTCCCAAGAGCTGGTTCTGAGCCGACAGCAGCAATGACCCCTTCTCTGACAGTACAGAAGGAGACAGGACCCCTCCCTGCTCTGGGGGCTTTTCTAGGAGGACGGGACCTGATGGCCCATTCCACTCCTCTGGGCCTTTCCCCCTCCCCTCATCTTGTCCAGGGATCCCCTGCCACACCTCCATCACTTTGCTACGCCACCAGCTGGCTTCTCTGGGCCCCTGGCCGCGGTCGGAGTCCCTCTGCTCCTCCTGCTTTCCTGGTCACTGAGTAACTCACCACCTGCTGCTGCCCACACCCACCCTGTCAGGAGCGGCACTGCTGACCATCTCACTTCTGTGTCACGCAGCCAGCAGCACCCCAGCCTTTGTCTGCACTAAAGCCAGGGCAGGTGGGCTGCAGGGTAACCCCCCACCAGGGAACACGCCTCTCCAGACAGCATCTGTGGAGGCGAGCAGGCTCCCCCCAGCCTCACTGCACACAAGAGATAGGAAACCTACAAAGTCACGGAGAAAACCCCAATCACACCGCTTCTTCAGGTGCTGACAAAGTCAAGAGCAGACACAGGGCCCCTCAATCAGGTCCTCTTTGTTCCTGCAGCAGTGACAGTCCTAGTGTCAAGTCCAAGTTACTGACTTGGATCTATTCTACTTGACCCGGGAGGCAGGCCCACCTCAGTGCTCTCCTCTGGGCTGGGCCACTGCACCGCACACTTACTACTCAGACACAAAACGACCCCACAAGGCAGGCGGGGTATGGAAAAGGCCACCGGGTCACACTGCTGCTCCAACATCTGGCCTGCTTCCCACATCGGCTGAGCTCATTACCCAGCTCCAGCTTCTTACTAATGGGATGTGGTACTTGGTTCCTGGGCCAGGCCAAAGCCAGGGGCTCCACTCAGGTCTCTTACCTGGGTGCCAGGACCCAAGTACCACATCCCATATGGGAGTGGCTGGTGCAACCACGGCTGCTGCAGGCATTTGGGCAGTAGCGGGAAGCTGGATGGGAAGCCGAGGCCGGACTCCACCCCAGCCAGGAGTATGGGGAAGCGCAGACAGAAGCAGTGGCTTCACCCAGTGTAGCAGGCCTGCCCCTGGAGTGATCTTTTAAACTCACAGCTCCACTTCGATGTTACTGAGAAAGCCATGTTGGGCCCGCCTGCTCTCTGCCAGGAGCCAAGGAAAGAGAACACCCCAGGAGAAGTACAGCTGGCCACCTACTTCCAGGGGTTCTGCACCTGCAGACTCCGCCAACTGCGGGTGGACAACATTCAGAGAAAAACCTGCATCTGCACTAAACACACAGACACCTCTCTTGTTCCAACTCCCCAAACGAGACAACCACTGTTTCCACAGCTCTGTGCTGAATCAGGTCTCTAAGTTATCTGGAGAGGGTCTGGCTGCATGTGGGTTCTGTGCAAACATCACACTGCTTTATAGAAGAACTGTGCAGCTGCAGACTTTGGCATCCACGGGAAGTCCTGGAGCATGGAGACCTCTCTAACAGAGCAGGGGCCTGGCGCCCTCAACGCTTCCCACAATGCATTGTGTGGCCACCAGCGCACCACCCTGGGGACCCACCTGAATCGCTGTGCCTGGTGGTGTACGGGGCCTCCAAACCGTCTGGCAGGTGAGTGGTACAGCTGTGAGAGCAGCGCCACATTTTTGTTCTGGTTGGGGTTGGCTGCAAACTTCACTGTGATGGGCTCGGAGGAACCTGGGGGTTTATGACCATTGAAACTGGTAATTGCCTCTTCTGCTTCCGACCGTTTGTCAAACCGGATAAACGCAACCCCTCTGGACAAACCTTTTTAACAAACCAACAAAAACGGAGTTAGGGGAAAAAAGGCAAGGAACTTTAAAACTGAAAAGCAAAAGTCAAGTCAGTCTATTATGGTACAAACTGGATGCCTGGTTAAAAAAACAAACAAAAACAAACCTAAATATGAAAGCAAATGAACAGGTTAAATTAAAACAAACAAAACTAACTAAACTAACTAAAGATTAAGGTTTCAGACTTTCTCCTGAGTTGAAGCAGTGACTTCACAGTGCCCGTGCCGAGCGGGAGCTTAGCCTCAGAAACCTCAAGGAAACCTAACATGAGGCAAATACAACAGGAAGCTGCAGCTGGTGGGCGGGATGGTGGTTGCAGAGCAGTGTCCCTGTGGAGACCAGGAGCCAGGCAGAGAGGATGGCCGGGCCCAAGTGTGGTTGCCTCATCAGATGGCTTCCGAACAGAAACTGCCCCAGTGAGATGCAGACATCCGGAAAGGGCAAAGACCAGGCCATGAGACCTCGGGAACAGAAGTTCATTCAATTCTGCCATCCATGTGCACTTGTAAAGACAGCTCCGTGCTTCTGATGTTGTCTAGTGCTTTTCACAATTAAGATAAAAAAAGGCACAATTTCCAGATGAATGAGCAATAAAGTGCACAATGATGATGAATAAAGAAGCAAAGAAATTAAAAACAAAGTTAAGTTTTGTTGGTCCAAGATGTGAAGACTTCTGAAGGTAATGTCTGTGGTTTCCTGACCACTAAAATGCATGTTCCCTGGAGGCAAACTCAACATAAACCCATGGGCCACACCCTGCCCCACTCTGGGCCTTTGCAGGTCCCAGTAAGTGGCAGCCCATTTCCCCACTTCCAGCACAGGGCCTCCTGGGAAGTTCCTAGCCCTGGGGTGCACCTTCCTAGTCTACAATTCTGCACCCTAGGGTGGGGAAGCTGGGCTTTGCAGAGGGGGTCTCAGGGATATCTTCTTGCTGGGCAGAGGTGTGGGTGGAGAGAACACAGGTGCTGTGCACCCTTGGAGGGTTGAGGCTGACCCTGGGGGGCAACTGTGAAGCATCCCAGGAACCGGGGAGATACCACCCTTGCAGAGGCACAGAGGCTAAGTCCCAGCAAGGGGACAAGGCGAGCAGGCTGCAGAAGTGACCGCCCTTGGTGTGGCAGGTAGCTGTGTGCGCAGACACTGGCGAGAACCCAGCAAAGCCAGCTGACTGGGGGTGCATCCTCTGAGGTGTGGGGGGCTCCAACTTTACGGCTCGGCCTCCTAGGGGCCTGTATGGCATAGAGAACGGGGAGACAAGGGAGTGACAGCACCAGAATGGTCACCTGCTCAGACACTGGGACCCGTAGCGGGGGTAGGGGGCACTGGTGCTCACTGACCAGCCAACTGTCTTCTCTCTCAACCAGCACTTGAAGGTTACACGGGGACTTCAGGGGCCCCAGGAGCAGACTAGGAGATTACACCAAGTAAACGGCAGCCTCCACCTACCCCATTTCAGACCAAAGGGTGGAACCAAGGCAGCTCTATGAGGCCCCAAGTCTGTGACAGGCTGCAGGCCTTACCCAGAGCCTCATGAAATTCTGCACGCTGGGCCTGTGGACCACACTCCAGCCCAGCAGAGTCTGGCCATCCATTTCCTCCTCAGCCCCTGCCCAGGTCTACAGCGGGCAGCAGCCAGGGCCAGTACATGGCACAACCACCCCAGCTGGGCGGTGGCAAGGAGTGGCTGACAGGGCCACCTGCCCCAAGGTGCACAGCCTAGGGGGATGCAGGTCAACACATGCACGTCTCCAGCCCAGCTGCCACAGGCCACGAGCGCCCAAGGTCCCTAGGGGTCTGCAGCTGCCTGAGGGGTGCCGCAGGTCACCTCAGAGCCAAGACTTCCTGTGGCCCAGCTACCCAGCTAAGGGGTCTGTGCAGGAAGAATGCAAACATCAGCTGGGGATGATCCCAGGGCTCTGCTGAGCCCCACAGCAGTCTCTCTTTTTGATGTGCCAGCAAATTCCCACTCCTCCTGGTAACAGAGCTGAGGAACCCTGAGCCTCCGGCCTCATCTGGGAGGGGATGTCTGGGTCCCAGACCCTAGTCCAAAGGGGCAGACAGGCACAGAAGGGCTGGAACACAGCTGGGGCGTGTACATGGGGGGCCTCGGCTGCCCCTGCCTCATGGCTTTACACACAGCCCAGTGCCTAAATCTTGCACTGACAGCCTGGGAGGGACTTGCACAGTGGCCAGGACCAGGACCGCCAGTGAGAAGGCACAGCATCTGTGCTCCCAAGAGGGGACATCCTCCCAAACCACGGAGACTGAGGAAGGGGTCCTGGGGGCAGCCAACTGTGTCACTGCAGGGTGATGAGAACTGGGGATTCAGGGTCACAAGCAGCGGCCGTGTCCATCTGCCTCCACTAATGACTACAGGGGACCGCTGGGCAGCGGCCATCTCACCCTCTTCGCAGGCAAGGCCAGGGCACACGGGTGCCTAAGGGAAGGCGCTGCAGTCTCCCGGTGCTGCCACCATAAAATGCTGGCTTCCCTGCACGTCCTCAGCTTTATCCAGCCAAAGCCACTGTCCCTCACGGTGAGGGCAACGCGTGACGTTCAAATCCCAACAGTGACCTGCTGGCCCTAGCAAGCCCGTCTGGGCTTCCTGCCTTACCTGTGGTCTGATCCACAAGGACCCGGGAGTTGATGATGCGTCCGAAGCGGGAGAACATGTCCTCCACATCCTTCTGTGTCATGGTCCGCGGGAGCCCACTGATATACAAGTTGGCATCTTTGATGACCTCGGAGCTCGGGCGAGCATAGGACACCTTGAAGACAAGACCGCTGTCTAGGTTAGGGCAGGTATGTGGTTAAGCTCTGAGGAGGGTGCTCATACTCTGGTCAGGAAAAGCCAGCGCTGCAGCGAACGATGAAGCACCGGGCGCTTTTTCATGTCAACACTCCGCCCGCAGGGCTCACGCTGATGGCTTCCCGCCTGTTGGGCAGTGAGCCAAGACACCCCACAGCTTCTCCTCACTCAGCCTTCGAATCCACAGTGAGGGGACATTATTCCCATTACAGGAAGTACAGACATTGAGGGCCCGCAGGCGGCGTCTGGCAGGGCTCAGATGCAAGCCCCGGCTTCTCTTTTCCTACCTCGGCCTTATATCCTCTGTGATGCTCTGGGAGACAAGCCAGTGCTGGGGACAGGACCTAGTCCCTGCGAGTGTGGTGGGCAGGAGGCTGGCAGCTGCCTGGGTGCACAGGACAGCCCCTGCTGAGAACAGAGAGCTGGCCCTGGCCACAGAGGCCTGAGAGCCCCCGAGGCCAACAGCAAGGAAAGGAGTTCAATGCTTCTGAGGGTCAGGGCTGACGGTGTGCAGACCCCACAGACCAATGCATTCCCAGTGAGTGACAGCCAGGAGGAGGCCCTTCTGTGTGCAGGGCGCCTGGCAGGAGGCAGCAGGATGTGGGGACACCAAGGAGGAGAGGGCAGAGAGCCCAGGGCTGGGACTTGGACCTGGTGGAGAGAAAGAGTGTTCTCCCTGCAGACACAGAGCGACGAGACCGACAGACGAGGCCGTAAGACAGCTGACAAGCTACTGGGTGTCTCTGGGTGGGAGTCTGGCTCTGTGCCCCACCCCCACCCCCCACATGCACGCAGAGCACCAGTGATGTTTCAGGGAGCTGACTAGAGACCACCCCTGCCCAGGAAGAAGCATGCAGTCCAGTGGGAGAGACAGGGACTCAACCCAGGAGTACAACAGCACGGAGCAGTTACCAGGGCTCACAGAGGTGGCACCAAGGGCATGATGGGAGGCCACGGGGCAACCTTCCCATCAGGGACATGCCATGGATGTTTCCCTGTGCTGTATCTAGGCCAAGCCACCCCCGTCAGCTCGTGGGGCAGGAACTCTGGAGGTACCTGGTCACTCCACAATTTGGGTCAGGGCTAGTGCACACACAGAACTGTCCTGAGAGAAAGGGGAACCCTGAATTTGCAGCCCGCTAGTAAGAAGTGCAGATAGCCCTGGGACTCCCACAGTGCGCCTGTATCTGAGGTGAGGGCAGTCTTGTTGGGGGACGCACTAACTCTTCATGGCTGATGTCAGAACAGAACTGCAGGACAACGGTGGTGTCATACTAACCATGACGACAGCTCTGGGAAAAGGATGGACACAAGCCCTGGTGGCCTTTATCATGCCATATGTCACCTTTCACCTGGGACCTGGCAGGGGGAAGGGGGGACCAGTTGAAGTCTCTCCACCTCCAAGAATCTGGCCCAGCACTTGGCTCAGTAAAGATTTGCTGATGATGGACAAAGGATCCCTGGTCACCTCGGGAGAAGCTTGGAAGTAGCAGGGCCCGGGTGGCCTCAGGGCAGATGTGGGAGGCCATCACGTGTACAGGCACTGGCCTGCTTCTTCAGAACTAGGACAGTGGTGGAAGCACTGAGAACCAGATTCCACTGACTAAAGGCAGGGCTGCCAGCAGACAGCAGGCTTCCACGCTCAAGGCCAGGGTGACAGGAGGGGGAAACCCACGGTCACTGGCTCTGGCCTCTGGGAGAGATTGTTCCAGGACTTCTGCACCATCAGTGTCAGAGCAGGAAGCGGAGCCAGCCCTGCATCTCAGCAACAAGATCTGCAGAGCTTCCTGTGTGAGCGAGGCAAGTCCCTAGACAGGCAGCCTCTCCGGGCCAAGACACCAAAGCCCCCACGAGGGGGGAAGTGGCGACCATGCAGCTGCCTGTCCCAGCCTGCGCTGTGGGGGCCTCTGGGCACTCCCGCCCTAGTTGTCCCTGGCACAAGGCTGGGCTGGTCAAGTCCCCCTGCAACTGAGGTTCCGCCAGGTCCACGGGGGGTGTGGCCACTGTGAAAACCTACAGCACGGGACAGTTTCAGAGCTGAGACAGAAGTCACTCTCCAGGCTGATCAGCTGCTGCCACACTCACTCCCCTGGTGGCTGGTAAGGGCATGGGTCCCCGGGCCCATGCCACAGTGGGCTCAGGAGGTTCCAGCGCAGCACCAGGCACCTGTATTTACAACTCCCTGGTGGCACTGGTGCTCAGAGCCCAAGAAGCATGGCCCTGGTGTCAGTTCTGAAGGTCTCTTCCTGGGTGCCCCAGCAAATCAGAAGGGGCTGGCAGAGCCCAAGGCTCACATGAGGGTGTTTCTCAAAGTGTGTGAAAATTCAACTAAAAGACAAAGTTTATTTTGGTGCAAATATTGAAATCCATGCATGGTTTTTTACAGTACACATTTTTTCCACTGACTCTGAAGACCCCTCCTGTAAGACAATCCCATCCTCCATGGATTTGGATGAGGGAGGATTCTGGCAGGTGTGTATCACCAGGTCTATGGGCACCCAGCAAGGGCACTGCCTGGCTGCCACAGGGCTCAGTGCCCAGGACTGACAAGAGATGAGGGAGCAAGAATCAGGAGAAACGTAGGGCTGGTCTGGGGAGTCAGGAAACAGACACCTAGGGACAAGAGGTCGGGGGAGGGGGCGCACACTGAAGGAGAACTGCAATCCAAATGAGGGAGGGGCCGAGGCAGCCGGTTCAGAAGGACAAGGAGGCACAGGAAGCCGGACTGTGTGGCCTGAGCATCTGCTGACTTGTCCCAGGAGGCCACCTGTCACTGCAGAGCCTCCCCCACAACTGCCTCTGTGGCAGGCCGCTGTCCTATTTCTTGTTTACTGTCTGCAACCCCCACCCCCACCCCAGCCCCATGAGGGCACTGAATCTGTCAGGGTCACCATGGAGCACACAGTAGGTGCTCAGGAAACAGGTGCACAGCAGCTGTTGAACAAACTGATGAGAAAAGGGTCATGACTGGCCCTGGTAAAGCAGGGGGATGGGGACGGTGCTACTGCTGTGTAAACCAGGAGCCCACAACACAGGGTACCGCCAACCAGGCTGCTCCCAGAGGACGAGAGACAGGAGAGGGAGCCATGATGCCCTGGACTGCGTGTGGCAACTGACCTTGTGCAAGTTCCTGCCATGGAACAGAGTGAACAGAGGTGGCTGTGAGCCACTCGTATAACACCTGGGAGAGGTGTACCTGCCAGGGACCCCAGATGCCTAAAAGCATCCGGGCCCCGGCGTGAAGACTGCGGGGAGGACCGGGCGGGGAGCAGACCTCTTTACCTTGATGGTCTTGGACTGCAGCCTCAGCCCATTCAGCGTGTTGATGGCTTTCTCCGCATCCTTTGCAGTGACGTAGTTCACAAAGCCATAGCCCAAGCTGTGTCCTGCGTGGGAACAGAGACGTCAGTAATCAGCCTGCCAGCGGACAGGCAGAGGACACACAGGACCGACAGCAGCAAATGGCTGGGGCGGAGGTGAGGGAACTGGACTGAGGCGTCAGGAACAGAGGCCTCTACGCAATGGGATTGTACATTTTCTGCAATTAACAAAAAGTATTTCTACAATTTAAAAGAAAACACAGAGTACTGTCTCCTGTGGAGTCCAGACCAGGGTTTCCACAGGTGCTGCCACTGTGAGACCAGGTAGGCAGAGCCCAGCGGATGCCCAGGTGTCAGGTGTCCCCACTGTTTCTGTGTTGCCTCCTTGCTCAAAGTGGGAAGCTTGCTGGGCTGTGGCCCCACCTCATGCCGGCTCTGTTTCCTTTCCGCCACCTGAGGCACCTAGGACGGCCAGGAGTCCAAGGGGCAGCCAGAACTGAGAACACCCCTCACGCTGCCTGGCGGCCTGCCCACGTGCCCAGGCCTTTCCCGAGCCAGCGTTTTCTGGCCTAACAACATCACCCTCTCAAGTTCTGTGGAGTCACAGTGACATGAAAACCTGACTTCTGGGGCCAGCGCCACGGCGTAGCGGGTAAAGCCGCCGCCTGCAGTGCTGGCATCCCATATGCACACTGGTTCGAGTCCTGGCTGTTCCACTTCCCATCCAGCTCTCTGCTGTGGCCTGGGAAAGCAGTAGAAGATGGCTCAAGTCCTTGGGCCCCTGAACCCACATGGGAGACCTGGAGGAAGCTCCAGGCTCCTGGCTTCGGATCGGCACAGCTCCGACCACTGCGGCCAACTGAAGAGTGAACCAGTGGACGGAAGACCTCCCTCTCTCTGCCTCTCTGCTCTCTGTGTAACTCTTTCAAATAAAATAAATAAATAACAATAAAAAGAAAACCTGACTTCTTTGTCATCAAAGAAAACCAGAGTTACAGATGGGTTATCAGCAACCATGGAGACGTGACTGCCAGGTGAGGTTGAGAGTCAGGACGGAGCCTCATGGAATGCCGTCATCAACCTGCCGCTCAAGAAGCAGGAGGCAGCCGGAGAAGGGCACAATCCGCTCTCCTTGCTGTGAGCACAGTGTGCAGGTGCTGTTCTGGGAACAGAGGTGTTACGGCTGCACGACAAAGGTCGATGGAGACTTCACGGCAGCTGCATAGTACCCAGAGCCCTCCCACTGACAACATGACCATGAGCCCAGCACAGCACTTAGCCTGGCATGGCTGCTTTCTTTGTATTCTACGGCCACTTTCTTTTTAAAATATGCTTCATTTGTTAGGACAGTTTTAGAAAAGCTCCGAGGATAACACACAGAGGTCCCAGACATCCCTATCCAGTGTCTCTACCAGTAACCTTGTACATTAGCAGGGTACATGTGCTACCACTATGAACCACCCGACTGCTGCCCACTTATTAACAGGAGTCTGTACTGGATTTTGACTTCTTCAGTTCCCTGTAGGTCTCTTCTGTCCCAGAACCTCAGCATGGACCCCGCGGCACACTCAGTCCTCACATCTGCTGAGGCTCTTGGGGCTGGCCCGAGGTTTCCCTCAGTCAGGAGACAGAGCTCGGGCCTTCATGCCACACTGGCCATCCAGGAGACTCATCACCATGAAGTACTCGGGCTACCAGTGACTCCCGCCAAGCCGCTCCCCTCTGAAAGCAGGTGCTCGCACACAGCTGACGCTGCCAGAGGGGCTGCTGGGGTGGGGCTCCCGGCCCCCGGAGCAGACACTCTGCAAGCCTTTGAGACTACATGGGCCATGTTCCTTTCAAAAGAAACAGAAACAGAATTTGACCCTCAAGATTTATTTATTTGAAAAGGAGAGTGACAGTAAGAGAGAAGGAATGAGAGAGAGAGAGAAAGATCTTCCATTTGCTGGTTCACTCCCCAAAGGGCCACACTGGCATGGGCTGGGCTAGCCCAAAGTCAGAGCCAGGAACTCCATCCGGGTCTCCCACATATGTTGCAGGGACTCATGCGCTTGGGCCCTGGTGCGCTGCTTTCCCAGGCTCAGTAGCAAGGAGCTGGATCAAAAGCAGAGTAGTTAGGACTTGAACAAGTGTTCTGATTTGGGATGCTAGTGTCACAGGCAGCAGCTTCACCCACTGCACAACAATGCCAGCCCCAACCTGATCCTCTTGACCCATCTCTCTCAAAACTCCAGGGTCTGAGACTTGGTTCCAGAACCCTGGACAGTAAGGGCCCACGGCACTGGGGACACAAGGCCAGAAGTACAGGAGGACCACACCCCAGCAGGGCCTGTCCAGCACAACTGTGGTCACAGTTCAGAAAACTGGCAGTGGCTTGGAGGCTGGGAAGCTCAGGGTCTCTGTACAGGGCAGACGACGTCCAATCTGCCTGTGTAGAACATGTGTGTCGTGGCCTCCTGATGGCCACTCTGACCCTTAGCTACTTTACTTCCAAGCCCTCTGTGCCATTTCCCACCATGCCAGGCCACTGAGCCTGTCCCATCTGCCCAATCCCAGGAGGGAGCAGTGAAGCAGCACCTGGCCACCAAGTCCCATTCAATCTTCTCGTCTTTCTGCTCTGCCCTCAACCTGGGACATCTGGCCCCTTTGCTGCAGGCACTCACAAACACACTGCTAGAGAAAACCAAACATGGTGGAGGACCCACGTCCCAGACCCCATGTCTCAGCCACATCTGGCTCTGCCTGACACAGAAACATGGCCCTGGTTCATGCTCCTCACCCCTCTTCTGCTGGGCAACCCCAGCATGGTCATTGCTGGCCTGGGGGTGCTGCCCCAGGGGCCATTTCTTTGAGTTCTTGGCAACACTGCACACTGTCTACTGACTGCCCTCCGGGGATGCCTTCTCTCAACACCCCTCTTCAGCTCCTCATCCTCTGCCTATGCACTGAGACTGATGGTCCCTGAAGCCCCACCTTTAGCCCTTGTCTTGGCCACACACTCCTGACCACACACATGCCCACACTGCCAACATCACACATCCTTAGATGGCCACACCTCCTTCCCCAGCCTGGCCCCTCCCACGTCATCTTCCACTATCCAACATCTTAAATGAGTGCCTGCTACACGTTAGGCTTTGGCCCTGGCGGGGGTTGATGTTAACAATAGAGGACAGCTGCTGCCTCAGAGATCCTTGTCACATCCCTGTGGGCAATCAGATAACAAACCAGAGAAAGCAGGCCCCTGACACTGAGCCACAGACAGGGAGAGACCCATGAATGAAGTCCCCATGCAGATCCTACCAGGACAATCTCTGCTGTAAGAGAAGCTGACAAGAGGGCCATGTGACCCAGGACGGTCAGGAGAGCCCTTGGTGGAGGTGACATCTGAGCTGAGACGGGCTGGCAGGGTGCAGCAATCCAGACAGAAGAGCAAGTGCCAGGTCCCAGAGATGGAGCCAGCTTCAGTGTGCTCCAGGAAAGGCAAGGTGGACGGAGCAGCGGAGCAGGAGGTGGCCACTGGGTGGAAGGGCGTTTGGCAGGGTGCCCGTGAGCCAGTCCAGATGTAGGACAAGGGCAGCAGGCACCGGGCAGGGGCGGCAGGAGGACAAGTCACTGAGAGACCTGTAGAGGGTATGACTGGGCAGCTGCAGAAGGTGATAGGAAGCAGCTGCCCAGAGAGGGCAGGGCTCAATGTCCCTACAGGTTTGTGCCAAGGCTGTGTGCCTGCTGTGGTGGGTGCCGAGGAGGGGAATGGTATTTGTAACGTTCACCCCCCCCCCCCGCTGATGCCACAGAGCAGAAGTACTTCACCCACACCTCTGCTGCCAACCACATAGCTGCTCCCAAGAGCCTCTGCAGCAGTAATGGAGTCCCAGTGGGGGTAGAGACAGTAACTAGCAGGCGGCCCCAGGGCTTGTGAAGCTCCTTGACCTCTCACTTACACTGAGGTTCCCCAGGGAGAGGAGGCAAGTAGCCCCAGTTCCTGTTCTTCCAGGCAGGCTCCCTAAGCTGCCTGCACCTGTGGGGCACCTGGGTGGGATGAGGACTGGGCTCTCTAGGTCCTCCTTAACCCAGAACCCGGAGTGTGGAGCACACATGGAAACCTGCAGGTCAAAGCTCCCTCTGGCTGCGTCAGATGCTGCACCTAAATGGGCATAAGGGGAGAGAGAGAGGGGGGGGTCTGGGGGCTAGGCAGAGGGGTACCTAGAGCCGGGGTATGGGGAGTAGCCAGGATCCTTGGGATGACAGATACAGTGGAGAAGGTACAGGTAGGAAGAGGATGAAACAAAAGAAGGGGAGACAGGGAGGAAGAAAGGATGAATCAGCTCCAAGCCTGAGGTCTGGGGATGACTGACTGGTGCTCCCTCCAACTCTCACTCTCCCAAACTGCAGAAAAGCTCCCCCAATTTCACGTATCCTGGCTGCGGGGCAGGGTCTTGGCTCTGGTTCTCTGGCACCTACATTTCTTTCTTTTTTTAAAGATTTATTTATTTGAAAGGCAGAGTTACAGAGAGGCAGAAGCAGAAGGAGGGAGGGAGGGAGGGAGGGAGGGAGAGAGAGAGGGAGGGAGGGAGGGAGGGAGGGAGGGAGAGAGGGAGACAGTCTTCCATCCGCAACAGCTGGAGCTGAGCTGATCTGAATCCAGGAGCCAGGACCTTCTTCCCGGTCTCCCACATGCGTGCTGGGGCCCAAGCACTTGAGCCATCTTCCACTGCTTTCCCAGGCCATAGCAGAGAGCTGGACTGGAATTGGAGTAGCCAGGACTTGAACCAGCACCCATATGGGATGCCAGCACTACAGGCGGTGGCTTTATCCACTACGCCACAGCGCTGGCCGCTGCATTTCTTTTGCGACCCCAGAGGCTGATGCTAGTCAAGGGCTGGTTCTGGGAGAGCCACTGCCCTGGCTGTTTCTACTCAGCACTGGTTACACGCTGCTGGGCACCCCAGGGAAAACACCAGCCAGCGTTCCTGCATGCAACACACTTGCATCTCATCTCTAGCTGAGGGTTGAGACTGGAGAGGGGGGTCCTCACCGTTTTGTCTTACGTTATCTGACACAGTTCTTGGACCTCTGGTGCTACCTGAAACTGGAAAAGCTCCAGACTGAGCTAGGGTGCACAGCTGGGAAAGGTGGGTCTCTGCAGATGAGGCCTATTCTGCAGCAGCAAAGGTGGGTATAGCAAGTTGTTTCTTTAAAATGTCTACAGGGACTGGAAAGAAGACTTCTCAGACAGACTGGGGCTCAGGGCTTGGGGTAGCAGGGGAGGGGGATAGACAGTGATTTAACAAGGCAGTGAGAAACAGCAAAAGCCCCCAAAAGCAAGACAATGGGGAAAGAAAAGAGGGGTATTTATAAAATCAGTATAGCCAGGCAGTAAAGAGATGCAAACAACGTGGAGCACTACCACAGCCAGATGTCCTGTTCCCCCCATTAGGCCGGCAGAGAAGAGAAATCCCGCTGGGCCTAGGGCTGGCAGGGCTTGGGGGAGGATAGGGAAATGGTGACAAGGACCAGGATCTCTCGGAAGGTGTACGCTCCCATCCACTGTCTCACGTCTAGGAACTTTCTAGGACACCATCAGTGAACAGATATCTGTGCCAGGTGCTTATCTCAGTGGGGCTTATAAACATGGAAACATGGAAAGTAGTGACTGTGTGCACCATGGTGGGACAACACCGTGCACACAGCGTGGGGTGTGAAACCACTTTTGTAAAAGTACAACTGTTTACAGCCATGAATACATAAAGAAAAACATCTGGAAAGATGTGCTCCAAGAAGCTAATGGCAGAGGGAGTATGGGTCATTTAAGCTTTCCTTCCTTCTTAGGTTTTTTTCTGCAAGGAATAAAGATGACTCCATCAAGGAAAAAACTGGCTGGGCTGGCAAAGCATGGAAGGGCACTCCAGCAGAGGGAACAGTGTTGGGGAAACCCCAAGAGTACAAGAGCAGCATGACTGGGAAATGACAACAGGAAGGTGGGCAGGGCGCGCAGCAGCTAAGAGCAGGGGCAGGTGCCCAGGGGTCTTGGAAGCTGCACACAGGGGTGTGGGCCTTAGCTGGACAGAAGTGTCTGGCAGTGAGGCAGAAGCCAGGCTGGGAACCTAGTGGCCAGCATTGACAGGTGGACAGCTGACTTCTTCTGACCCTGTGGGCCATACATGAGACCAGACACCAGTGAACAAAGCAGGGCTGCACAGGGAGGCACCGGGCAGCACGGCTGACTGCAGCAGCCCCGTCAGGCTGGCTAGTGCCGGTGCAAGAACGAGCACCCTATCCCCAACACAGGGCCGAGGCCTGGCACACCAAGCACTCTCACACACCCCTTCCCCGTCACCACCGCCCAGTTCACTGTTGGTACTCAGTGTTTGCTGAAGGAATGAATGTCCATGCTGACCTGTACTCTCCCCCAGTCCCTAGCACCAGTCACTTCCTCAACATTCATTCATTCACTGAACAAACACCATGGCTATGTCTAGGGCCAAAACAATTAATAAGGCCCCTGCCTCTGCGACCTATACCAACAGATTGGAAAACAAAGTTCCACCTTCTGTGTGGCACACAAACCCTGTGGTGCAGGTCTCCTGGTTGCCATGGGAACCTACAAGCACCGCAATGAAGGCTGACTGGCTAGGGCCAGGGATGCAACCCAGGCCTGAGGGTTTGAGAGAGCAGAGTGCCAGAAAGAGAATGCTCCGGAGGAAGCATGGAGCCAGTGAAGAGGCCAGAGTAATAATGCAGGACAAGGCGATGGTGGGCAGGGGAGAGGGAAGGAAGAGAAGGACAGAAGAAACGCCCTGGAGAAGAGCACTACTGATTTCTGAGCAGAGCCACTGAGGGGCAACGGTGCCATCTGCCAGCATGTGGACACTGGGGACACGTGGCTGGCTTGCAGGAGAGTTAAGCTCTGTTTGGAACACACTGAACTGGAGTGTGGGTTTGGAGAGCCTCTGGTGAAAGGAGAGACAGCCAACTGAGAGTGCACGTGAGACACAAGGTGACCTCACTCACCCCAAGGGCAGGCTTTGGGAGAATGGGGCCGTGGACTAACCCTGAGGACTGCCTAAGTGACAGGCTGGGAAAAGGGGGAGTTTGAGAGACAGAGCCCAGCGTACAAAGCCAGGAGAAGAGAATGGGAAGAGAACAGAGTTCTTGGGGCCGGTGCTGTGGCATAGCAGGTACAGCCGCCGCCTGTAGTGCCAGCATTTCATATGGGTGCCGGTTCAAGCCCCGGCTGCTCCACTTACAATCCAACTCTCTGTTATGGCCTGGGAAATCAGCAGAAGATGGCCCAGGTCCTTGGACCCCTGCACCTGCATGGGAGACCTGTAGGAAGCCCCTGGCTCCTAGCTTCGGATCGGTGCAGCTCCAGCCATTGCAGCCATTTGGGGAGTGAACCAGTGGATGAAAAGACCTCCCTCTCTCTGTCTGAAACTCTACCTCTCAAATAAATAAATAAAATCTTTTAAAAAAAAAAGAGAGAGAGAACAGAGTTGTTACGTGGGGGCCATCCTGCCTCCCCGGCAGTGGCAGTGTGTGGGGACAGGCTGTGGAAGCTCTGGAAGGTGCTGCTGGGAAGCAGTGGGTGGACTCGGGGATGCTGCTCCTAGTATGGATGATCCAGGCCGGATGTCAGCGGTGCTCGCTGTGGTGGGGAAACGCTGGGCTAGAGAAAGTCAAAGAGTGTAGAAAGGGTTCTTTTAAATACAGCAGAGATGGGGTAGGTAAAGCTGCCACCTGCAGTGCCAGCATCCCATATGGACACCAGTTTGAGTCCCGGCTGCTTCAATTCCCATCCAGCTCTCTCTATGGCCTGGGAAAAGCAGTAGAAGATGGCCCAAGTCCTTGGGCCCCTGTATCCATGTGGGAAACCTGGAAGAGGCTCCTGGCTCTGGATCAGCACAGCTCCAGCCATTGTGGCCATTTGGGGAGTGAACCAGAGGATGGAAGACTTCTCTTTCTCTGCCTCTCTGGAACTCTGCTTTTCAAATAAATAAATCTTAAAAACAGTAGAGATTGAGCAGGTCTGAGTACCAATGGGCAACCCTGCAGAAGCCCAGGGAAAGTGGGTACTCACACGGTTCCTGGGAAGCCAGGCAGGCAGAAGGGACAAGGCCACAGCAGAGACAACTCAGAGGCAGCCATCAGCTGAGGGCGAGACCACACTGGAAGAACTACTACAGGGGCATTCCACCCAGGCTGTGAGCTGAGTGGGGCTGAGGACTGGACTCAACACGATGCGCGCTGGTTGGGTGGAGGAAGGGTATGCAGCCCAAGCTTGGCCAACAACAACAGCAGGCAAGGGTTTTGCTATAGCAGTGTCATAAAAAGACAAACAGCCTGAGTCCCAGCTACTCTGCTTCCAATCCAGCTTCCTGCTAACACACCTAGGAGGCAGCAGGCACAGGCTCAAGTACTTGGACCCCTGCCACCCACACGGAGACCCGCACGGAGTTCAGGGCTCCTGGCTTTAGCCTGACCCAGACCCAACTGTTGTGGCCATTTGGGGAATGAACCAGCAGATGAAAAGATCTCTCACTGCCCCCCTCTCTGTCACTCTGCCTTTCAAATTAATAATCTTGAGAGAGAGAAGCAAAAACGAACAGGCGGCAGAAAGTAAGGCCCCAATCCGGGAGCAGCAAGTGAGAAGTTGCCACACGTTGGAGACAGGATGACAAAAGTGGTGTTGCTGGAAGTCTTTTCATAAAGCTCCTTCCCTCCGTGGAGAGAGCCAGGAGCACAATTCTGAGCCGAGACATGGCCAGACCTGCCTCCTCTACAACTCCCGGCACACTGACTATTACTGAGAAAGGAGAAAGCTTGTCTCTGGGTGCAACTGCCTTCCAAACTACACTTCTGTTTCCTTCCGGGTTCTCAAAATCAGCTCTCGGGGCTGGTATTACATCACAGCAGGTGAAGCTGTGCCCTCCAATGCCAGCATCCCCTGTGAGTGTCAGTTCAAGTAGCAGCTACTTCACTTCCAATCCCAGTCCCTGCTACCATGCCTGGAAAAGCAGAAGATGGCAAGTACTTGGGGCCCTGCTACCTTCATGGGAAACCTGGCTAGAGCTCCAGGCTCCTGGCTTCAGCGTGGACCAGCCCTAGCTGTTGTGGCCATTTGGGGAGTGAGCCAACAAATGGAAAATCTCTGTCTCTCCAGATGGATGCTACTAAATCTAGGTGTTCTCTTAGTACAGCTCACATTACTCTGAAAACCAGAAGAAGCCAACAGACTAAACGGGCAAAAGCTAGCAATGCTTGCGAAATCAGGCTCCAGCACTCAGGAACCTCACAGCAGGGCTAAAAATTCCCTCCCACCAGCTTGGAAGAAGAGAAAAGCAAGGCTCGTCAATGGCACGGTGGAATTTTAATACCCTTCTGAACAGGACTCTCTTATTCAGGATGACTTCCTGGAACAGGAAACATTTTCACACTGGTCAATTGTGCATTATCTACAGTTCCTCTTCAGGAGACGGTTAAGTCACAGGCTCTCTGAATTGGAAGGGGAGAAGGCTTTTGGGTTCAGAGACCCTGGCTGATAGCTAATTCCCCATAGAGCCATAGGCTCTATAGGAGTCATCCTAAGGTCAAGTGTCTCTGCCTTACTGGGAAAACACTGAAGGCTGATGGAGTAGTTATTACTCTTTGTTTACACAAATGTGGAATTTTCCATAGTAAAACCTTTTTATTCTCTTTAAAAACTTTGAGAGGCCTGCGCTGTGACAGAGAGCCTGCAGTGCCAGCATCCCATATGGGCACTGGTGAGTCCTGGCTGCTCCACTTCTAATCTAGCTCCCTACTAATGTGCTTGGGAAAGCAGAAGATGGTCCAAGTCCTTGGGCCCCTGCAACCACATGGGAAACCCAGAAGAAGCTCTGAGCTCCTGGCTTCAGCCTGGCCCAGCTCTGGCTGTTACAGCCATTTGAGGAGTGAACCAGCAGACAGAAGATCAATCTCTCTCTCTCTCTGACTTCCAAATAGATATTAAAAAAATAAAAAAGAAAAAAGAAAACTTTTGAAATTGGTTTCCAGGGTAGCGAATCAGTCCCAACCACCAATGTGGCAGCCAACACTCCGAGAGGGCAGGAAGAGGCAGCAGTACCTCCCATGTTCCTCTCGGGCAGGTAAGAGGGGGCAGTGCTGGGAGCTTCTGGTAGTTTTTTCAGAGAGCCAGACTCTCACAAAGTGCAGTCTCACAGGTACCAGGAGGTGGGTATATCATGAGGGAAGGCCCACTACCCCACACTGCAAATGGGGACAGAGGCCCAGAAGTCACACTTAAAGGGACCGCAAGAGCAAGGCCTTCAGCTGCTGGGCTCTTGCCCTCAAGTTCAAGCTGACAGTGTGACAGTGAACACAGCGGCCCAAACGTAATGAGGGGTGCCCTCAGAGGACTCAGCATCCCACTACAGGCCTGACCATGAGTGGGGACTCAGCAGGCAGGGACAGGTCCATCTGTGCCCTTCTGAGCAGAGCACCCACCAGGGTCTCTTGCACACCTGGCACTTAACCAACCGGTACAAACCAAGCCAGATCAGGCCGTGGTCCTCTGGTCCCTTCCAGCTCTCAGAGTGGTCCCTATTTCTTGGGGCTCATCATTTCCCCTCTCTTCCTGACTGACATTATGCATGTACTCTGTCTCACAAGTGGTTTTTCCTCTTTAGAGAACATATGTCCGATCTTACAGCAGGGCAGTGGAAAAACAGGGCTTGACGTAGACAGGAACGTCACAGCCATCACCAAGAACTGCCATAGAGCCACCCACGCTGCACAGTGAGTTCTTTACCTGCTACTTTATCCCGAATGAGCTTTGCAGATTCAACCTCGCCAATGCTGCTGAACAGACTCCGCAGCTCCTCCTGGGTCATGTTCTGAGGGAGGTAGTTGACAATTAGGTTCGTTCTCCCAATGTCGTCCCTGCAGTCTTCAGCCATGTGGTCTTCATAACCATTAGACATTGTATTTTTTAAAAATCTGCAAAGAAAAAATAAAAAGTAAATTCCAAATGTCCACAATGCACTATATGAAGGCAAAACTAATGACTACATTTGTACTTGGAAAATTCTTTCTCTATATATATATTTGAGAAGCAGAACTCCTACCCATGGATTCACTCTCAAATGCCCACAACAGCCAGGCTGGGCCACATCACACTGAATCCAGGTCTCCTACACGGGTGGCAGGAACCTAAGTGCTCGAGCCATCACTTATTGTTCTACAGGTGCGTTAGCACGAAGCTGGAATTGGGAGTCGACTGGAGGACTTGAACCAGGCACTCCAATACAGGATGTGGGCATCTTTTTTTTCTTTTTTTTTTTAAGAAAAGATTTATTTATTTGAAAGGCAGAGCTACAGAGAGGCAGAGGCAGAGAGAGAAAGAAAGGTCTTCCATCTGCTGGTTTACTCCCTAGATGTCCGTAACCCTCAGAGCAGCACTGATCCAAAGCCAGAAGCCAGGAATTTCTTCCAGGTCCCCCATGCAGGTACAAGGGCCCAAGGAGTTGGCCCATCTTCTACTGCTTTCCCAGGCCACAGCAGAGACCCACATTGGAAATGGAGCAGCTGAGATTCAAACTGGTGCCCACATGGGATGCCGGCACTGCAGGCGGCTTTACCTGCTACACTAAAGCGCCGACTGCATATATGCATCTTAACTACTGTAGATGAATGGAGTTCCCAGCTCTACGGTTCAGCCTGGCCCAGTCCTGGCTACTGTGGGCATTAGGGGAATGGACCAGTGGATGGGAGCTCTCTCTGTTCATCTCTGTGTCTCTGCCTCCTGAATTAAAAAATTTAAAGACTCTTGCCAACAGACACATAAATAGGTGAACACTTCTTGCACAAAGATTTCCCATCTACCCCAAGTCAATGCTGAGAAAAGAATGAGGTCTGGTTTCTTTTTTCCTGGTGAAAACATTCAGGTCTTTCCTACCCTCCTACTCTCATACCACATGCAAAATGAGTACAATTTCCCAGCATTTGTTACTTATTTGAGGATGTTCTATGTGCCCAACTCTTTATAAAGCCGATTAGCACTGAAAGCCACAGAAGACTAGAAAGTCAGACTCCACAAAATTAGAAACTTCTGTATGGCAAAAGGCATCATAAATGAAAACAAGCAGCAAGAGATCGGGAGAAAATGTTTGCTCTGTGTTTTAATATTTAGATCAGTGGTTCCCACACTGGTCAGTTCTGCTCCCCCAGGGGACACTGGGCAATGTCTAGAGACATTTTTGGGTGTCATGGCAGGTGGCTGGTGATGCGCTGCTGGCTCCTGGTAGGTAGAGGCTGGCAATCCAGTTAAATATTCTGCAGGGGGCCGACACTGTGGAGCAGCAGCAGGTAAAGGATGCCTGTAGTGTCAGCATCCCATATGGGCACTGGTTCAAGTACTGGCTACTCCACTTTCAATCCAGCTCCTTGCTAATGCACCTGGGAAACCATTGGAGGATGGCCCAAGACCTTGGGCACCTGTACCTACTTGGAAGAAGTTCCTGAAAGACTTGGAAGAAGTTCGCGGCTCCTGGCTTTTGCCTGGTCCTGACCCAGTCCCAGCTGTTGCAGCCATTGGAGGAGGGAAAAAGCAGATGGGAGATCTCTCTATGTCTTTCTTGTTCTCTCACTCTCTCTCTGTAACTCTGCCTTTCAAATAAATCTTTTATAAAAAAGAGTATTATAAAAAAAAAACTAGATAGAGATACTCTTCAGGCCGAGGACGGCCCCCGTGACCAGGATTACCCAGCCCCACAATATCAATGCTGCTGAGGCTCAGAAAACTCGATTCAGAGTAACTCATGAGATAATACGACACAGATGCCAGCAATTCAAATGGCCAATAAACACACAACAGAAGCTCACTTTCACAAGCAATGTGGAAGATGCAAAATAAAATGTTACTTTTGCCAGTCAGTCAGATGGAATAAAATCCAGCATGGGGAGGAAAGAACCCTCTCACACACCACCGACAGGAGTGTGAGAAGTACAACATTTCTGAGGACAGGTTGGCAGTACCTACCCGGTGACTACAACTATAGGAATCCATTCTACCAATCACACATTTGCAGGTAAGTATGTATAGGGAACACACTGCCCCACGGCTGAAAAAGCACAAGCCCGGACACCCTCTAAATGCACATTAATGGGGGAAGGCTAAGTGTCAGTTTTCAGTAGAAAGTGCTAAAAAGTTTGATCCCAAAAAACTCTTGAGAATCTGCTAAACCGTCTGTGGCACGAGATTTTAAAATAGATCATCAGCTCAAAAACAAACGAACGAACAAAAACATTCACTGAGGCCTGATTCAGAGTATAAGAGGCTTAACTCTGAAAAATCCAAAATGCACACTGAAGTTTGCTCAAGTTCACATATTTCTTCTTCCCTTTTTCTCTTTATCTCGGCCTTTCTTCACGCTAAGACCTTTCTCTCAGGTCTCGCATCTGCTCTTCCAATCCCAGAAGTGATGAGTGAACAATTACCCTGTTTTTACTGTCCAGAATGGGAGGAGCCTCTATGCTGGGTAGAAGTGGACCCCTAAAACAGAGGTCTGCACACCGTGGCCTGAGCCACAAGTCTGGTCCACTGCCTACTTTTACAAATAAAGTTTTATTGGAACACAGCTACTCTCAGTTGTTTACATATTGGCTGATCTTGTGCAACAATGACAGAGCCGAGCAGTAACAACCGTATTGCCCACATAACCAAAAATATTATGTACCATCTGGCTCTTGACGAAAAGTTAGCTGACCTCTGTTCCGAAATGTAGAAACAAAAAATTTCTAGGAGACCGTCTTTGCAACACTGGGAAAGGCAAAGATGCCTTAGATATAACACCAAGATGCCCACCCCATTTTAAAAAAAACTGACGAATTTTATTTCATAATAATTTAAAACTTTAGCTCTGAGAAAGTGCTAAAATTAAAACCCATAGACTGTATTTACAGAAAGTACTTGCAATCAGAACATCTTTTTAAAACATTCTTAAAAGGTAACTATAAGAAACCTCGATTTAAAAAAGACAAAGATCTGACTAGACACAGCACCCCAGATGACATAAGGATGGCAAACAAGCGCATAAAAACATGCTCAAAACCATTGGTCACTAAGAAAATGCAAATTCGAACCACACTGAGATACCACCACTGTCTGTCAGAATGGCTAAGACAAAATAAGACAAACCAAACAACTACAAAACAGACAATGCCAAGTGCTGGGAGGCTGGGAGGATGTGGAGAAACCAGACCCCTCAGGCACTGCTGGTGAGAATGCAAAGATATTAACCACTTTGGAAAACAGATATGTGTTTTTTAAAACACATATTTATCAGTTTATTTATTTTAAAAATTTACTTATTTATTTGAAAGGCAGAGTTACAGAGAGGCAGAGGCGAGAGAGAGAGCAAGCAAGTGAGCAAGAGGGAGGTCTTCCATCCACTGGTTCACTCCCCAAATGGCTGCAACAGCTGGAGCTAGGCCGATCTGAAGCCAGGATCCAGGAGCTTCTTCCAGGTCTCCCACGTGGGTGCAGGGGCCCATCTTCTACTGCTTTCCCAGGCCATAGCAGAGAGCTGGACTGGAAGAAGAGCAGCTGGAACTCGAACCAGAGCTCATATGGGATGCCAGGGCTGCAGGCAATGGCTTTACCCTCTACAACACAGCACTGGCCCCTACTTAGCTGAAGCCAGGAACTTCAACTAGGTCTCCCACATGGGTGGCAGGGGTCTAAACAGCTGGGCCATCTTTCACTGCTTTTCCCAGGCCATTAGCAGAGAGCTGCCAAGACACAAACCGGCACACACATGGGATGTTGGCATCACAGGAAGCAGCTTTACCCATGTGCTATAAGGCCAGTTCTCAGATCAGCAGTTTTAACAGCTAAACACACTTAGTTTGTGACCTGGAAATCCTACAACTAGTGTTGACACTAGAGAAGTGAAAACCTCTCTTTGTACACAAACCTATTCACAAATGTTGATGGCAGGTTTACTCATAACTGTCCTGAACCACAATAACCGAACTGTTCTTCAAGTTGTTCAGGATAAGCTAGTATACCACGCAAGGGAATACTACTCAACAATAAAAAAAGTACCAATAAGTCAGGCCACTTGAGTGCAGCTCAAATACATTTTGCCAACTGAAAGGAACAAGACTTAGCAGGCCACATGCTAACATTCTGGAAAGGGCAAAATTACAGCTGGCCCCCAACTCAGGGATTCTCACCTTCACAAAGGTGCGGATGGGTATGCGGTTCTGGAGTCTGGCCTTCTGGTGATGGTGATGTGCTGTATGGTGCCCCCTGCCCCTGCCAGGCAGCCCTGCATCACTGAGGGCACAGCCCACACGGCGCACAGTATTGCCAGTAGTTTCTGCACATGGTGCTTTGTGCTCTGGCATCCTGTCATGTCTACAAAGTGTCTGTCCATCTGTGCGTGTAAGTGGGATACTCAACCCTTATTATCAAACAGGCTGTGCAGGTGATTCTGCCCAACTTCAGGCTGACACCCGATTTCTCAGAGTGCCCTTATGAGGCCAGGAGCATCTCCACAGGGACTGACCTGGGCTGGCAGGGATTGAGGGGAAGGGTTAATTACACCACGGCAGCACAAGCTTTTGACAGAACTTTCCAGCATCTTGGTGGTGGTAGACATGTGACTTTATACACTTGCCAAAATTCAAAGAACTCTGAACCAAAAGGTGTGAATTTTCAGGCTCAGCATTGTGAGGTAGCAGGTAAATCTACTGCCTCAAGTGCTGGCATCCCATATGGGTGACAGGTCCAGTCTCGGCTGCTCCACTTCCAATCCAGTTCCCTGAGCCTGAGAAAGCAGCAGCAGAACTGCGCCCATGTGGGAGACCTGGGAGAAGCTCCTGGCTTCAGCCTGGCACAGCCCAGCTGTAGCAGCCATTTGGGGAGTGAACCAGCGGATGGAAGACTTCTCTGTCTTTCCCTCTCTCTGTAACTCTGCCTTTCAAATAAATAAAATAATTTTTAAAAAAAGAATGAATTTTCCCCTATGCATAGTCACACACAAATTCTTACAGATTTAGGAAGGGAACTTCTGCTTTGCTGTCTTGTTCCACAGCAGGCAGCCTTCCCACGTGCTCACTCAAGGCTGAGCAGCCCTCCGCAGGCCAAGTTCACCACCCAGTAGCAACAGTGGGGAAACTAAGCCCCGCAAAGCACAGCTTCATGGTGGGCCAGAGCCGTCTGCCCTCCTCTGTGGGGACTTTTCCTTCACTGTCCCAAATCCGCCTCCCTCAGCCCGGACTCACAAGCTTTGGTGCCCATGGGCTCCAACCACCACTGGGCCAAGTCGTCACTAAACTGTCCATGACTCCTAGGCGGTCCCTGCCACGAGAAGGCCTGCAGACTCCTCGGAGACACCCCGGGCCCTCTGGCCACTGAGCCAGAGGTCCCATGTTAACAAGTGGCAGGGTCAGGCTGCAGCTGTCACGGAGCGTTCCCCCAAGGAAGACAAGAGATGCCTGGCAATCAGGCTCCCCTGGGTTTCCCTGCCCGTCTTCCCCGTCCCCCAAGCCAGCTTCTACCCAGCCTGTCCCAGCTCCCCAGGTCAGGGCCTTTGTTTCAGCTGACCGCTCTGCAGGACACAGCCGCCCTCTCCTTCGCCTTCTCCCAGGACAACGGGTTGCTCTAGTTCTCGGCACCTCTGGAGCACCGGTGTAACCCTTTACTATCGCCCTCCTCACTGAGCTCTCATCATCTGCTTTACACCCTGAAGGGCTGCGGCCCCACCGCTGACCCCAGGTAGTCCCAGCGTGCATCACACAGGCGAGGGGCCGTGGCTCTCTGACTCAAACACATCTGTCTGGTGTATTTCTTTCACCTTACAGAGGGCAGCTGGAAACTGTCCTGACATTCCAGTTACATATTCTGTACTTCACTTTAGGTCATCAATAAGCACCATCCCACAGAATCAAAGTCAAGTGCAGGGAGCTAAAAGGGAAACTTTGGGCTCAGCAAAAGCATCGGCTGATCCAGAAACCCCACCGCTGGCTGCAGGTGTCAGGGAGGAGGCTCGCTTGGGTGACCCCCCCAGAGGATTCAATTCCGTTGCAGTGACGTCCACACCTGCAGAACACCAACCACTTCTAGAGGGAGAGCTGTGTGTGACTCAGTACAGGACATAACGATGCACGGAACTGTACGTGTGTCTGCAGTGAGACGGGCTTCCTCATCGTCTCATTTTATAGGGATGCAGTCTGTTTTCTCTCTAAATGAGTTGAGCCAGAGCAGTCAAATATATCTTCGGGCTCAACCCTGAAACCGTACACATCATCTGATTATCTCTAAGGACCTTTCCAGATGCAAAATTCTCAGTCATCAAGATGAAAGTCCTAGTAAGTCAGCTAGGAAATGCTCTGGTGCCAGCAAAAACTGAAAATAACGCCTGACCCAATTGTACCTGGCATGCAAGCCAAGGCGAGGTGAGGATTCAGGTGGACATGGTGCACAATGATCCCCACTGGCCCTCGCCCCTGGCAGAGACAGCCACTTGGCCGGGGCAGCTCCAGCTAAGTCACAACAATTCCACAACCGGCAGGCTGAGAAGCCTGCAGGAAAAGCAGGGTGGGTGCAGCCAACACCTGGCCCAGCTCAGTCTAAGGGGACCCAATCAGCTGAGTCCCATTTCAAGTTGCAGCTTCCTCCTGGCCAGTCAAGGCCCCTCAGAGACTCTCACACGGAAGTGTAAAGCGATAGGGCACGGCAGGCAGAACACAGGCTCCAGCGTCTGACAAGCCTGCGCTCTGCTCTGACACCACCCATACTGCTCATCAGCAGACCTAAGGGCAGCTAAGTCACTTCCCTCCCCTGACCTCCGGGTCCCTCGTCCACAAAATGGGGAGGTCACCTGCTACCAGGGCCAGGTAAGGCAAGGACCTGCCCCTCACTTCCTTCATTAACAAAGCAAGGCCAATGTGTTTCCCTGACCTCCCCACCCCTCATCGTGTGCCCTCTGTCCTCACTCCCTCTCCAAACCTCTCTTTCCCCTGAATTACTGTGTATCAGATGGCAGCACAACCACTCTGCCCCCAAGTCACCTCTCTCCATCCCTCACACCTGGACAGCACCGGTTCTGGCAGCCAGACCTCTACGCTGCGTCTGTAACCCTGCCCCATCTCCCTGCCATCAGCCTTCTTTAGATCGCTGCCACTTTTTTTTTTTTTTAAAGATTTTATTTATTTATTTGAAAGGTAGAGTTACAGACAGTGAGAGGGAGAGAGAAAGGTCTTCCTTTTGCTGGTTCACTCCCCAGATGGACACAGCAGCTGGAGCTGCACCAATCCAAAGCCAGGAACTTCCTCCGGGTCTCCCACGCAGGTGCAGGGGCCCAAGGACCTGGGTGATCCTCCACTGCTTTCCCAGGCCACAGCAGAGAGCTGGATTGGAAGAGGAGCAGCTGGGACTCGAACTGGAGCCCATATAGGATGCCGGCGCTGCAGGCTGGGGCTTTAACTTGCTGCACCATAGCGCCTACCCTTCCTTGTCACTTCTTGGCAAACTGACTGCTACACAGCCTCCCTGCTTCACAATTATTTCAAACTCTGTGTCTCTGGACACAAACTTGTCCTTTCCCTCCAAACCTCTTTTCCTTTGTCAACCCTCTCCTATGCACCCTTCCTCAGCATAAAGGTCTCTGTTGGGTAACCGGATCCAGCCACGTCTGAGCTCCCCCTGCCCTTCCTTCCCCAGCACTGACAGGCTTTGGGCATACAGAACACAGCAGTCCCAGTCCCAATCCTCCAGGTGTCCAGTGATTATGGGGTCATCTCAAAAAAAAATTTTTTTTAAGAGGCAGCAGAACAAGAGACAGAGAGAACATTTGGTTCCTTCCCTAAGTGCCCACAACAGCAAAGATTATACTAGATCGAAGCTAGAAACTCAATGCAGGTCTCCATGCAGGTGACAGGAACCCAACTGCTTGAGCTGTCACCACTGCTTCCAGGGTCCGCACAGGCAGGAACTGCCCATCAGCAGGCCTAAGGGTAGCCAAGTCACTCCTGGCTGGAGTCAGGAGCCTGAGCCAGGTAGCAAACTCAGGACTCTGATGTGGGCTGTGGATGTCCTGAGCGTTAGGCTATGTTTCCACACTACAATAGCCTCCTGACTGCTCAACTCTCCCCCAGCCAAGCATCCTTCAGGCATAGAAGCCCTTTACCACGTGACCGCAGCATACGTTCCTAAATTCACCTCTAAGTTCTGACTCTCCTCTCACCTCTAACTCTCTGACTCTGGCCAAACCAGTCCTCTCAGGCCTCCAAAGCCCCTTTTACTCACTTGGGCCAGTCACTGCCCCATCCACACTTGCAGCCTGGACACCATCTCTTTCGTTAAAATCAAACCTGGAACCAGCGCTGTGGCATAGCACAGGCCTCTGGCGCCTGCATCCCATGAGAGTCCCGGCTGCTCCATTTCCAATCCAGCTCTCTGCTAATGCACCTGGGAAAGCAGCAGAGGATGGCCCAAATCCTTGGGCCCCTGCATCCACGTGGGAGACCCAGAGGAAGCTCCTAGCTTTGGATTGGCTCAGCTCTGGCCGTTGCAGCCATCCGGGAAGTGAACCAGCTGGATGGAACACCTCTCTCTGTAACTGTCACTCAAACAATTAAATCTTCAAAAACAAACAAACCCCAGCACTGGACAATCATTTCTTTCAGCGCCTGCTCTCCCAAAGTCGTCATGACAGCCCCTTCACCTGTTCACTCCCTAACTGCACACATCAAGGTCTCTTCTCTCCACTTCAGCATCCTAGTTCCATGAGGAAGCAACTCCTCCTGCTTCTCCTGCTTCCCCATTTCAAGGAATGAACAGTCAGGCTGTGTGTCTCATGTTCTACAGGTGTCACTTCACACAGAGGACGACAGGTGGCCACGGGCGTGAATGACCCTGCAGTGCAGACACAGCTACTATCTGTGGCCCCTTCCCTGCCAATGATGTGCTTTCTTGCCCACTCAAAATACTGAACTGCTCCTTCTGGGGCTTTCTGGCTCCTCTCAGTGACTTACTTGCTTCCAGGGTCACACACAGACCCAGCGTCAGCCAGTGTTCTCTCCCTCATGTTCCATACCTCCGTACCTCCAAACCCATCAGCCCTGTGTCCTTCCCCCAAGTGTCCCCTCTCTGTCCCAGCACTGCAGCCCTGGATCACATCACCAGCTTTCTGGACCTACAGCAAGGGTGGGCGATGTCTAGCCCAAGGGCTGTATAGGCCTGTGAAACCATTGGATCTGACCCTGCCAAGGCAACCACAGGTGGGACTTGAAATCCAATAGTCTATAGCAGGCTAATTTTTAAGTTGATAACTTTGTATCGTTTGTGAATGATATTATAAATATCTAAATGGACCTTTGGGGGGGGGGGGAAGGTCCCTCACCCATGCTCTAAAGGAAACCAACTGTCCCCTAATTGGTTTTCTGACGTTGGGCTCTGCCCACCTCCAGCTTTTCCTGAACGGGACAAAGCTCTCTCTGTGCAGAATGACGCCCTCTGTGACCAACACTGCTCAGCAGTGTCCCAGGCCTGCCACAGAGGGTGGCAGCCAAACCCTCTGCCCGCAAGTGGCAGCAGCAGCCCCCCACGGCTCCTGCACCCCTCCTGCCCTAAAGTCCCAGACCCGATGTGTACCTGGACAAGCTAGACCAGCCCCATCCATGCCCAGGCCCCTCCCCTGGCTAACTCCTCCTCACCTCTCTCTCTTCATCTCCTCCAGCAGGCAGTCTGGGCTGTCTGTGCCCACCTCGGCTTGGGTTAACAGCTCCCTCTTCTGTGGCCTCTGTGTCAGCCAGAGCCTAATTGTCACAGCATTGGCTAGTGAGCTGAGATGATCCGCACACACACAGTGTACATCATCACCTCCCCAGAGCCTAGCGCAGGGCCCAGGACGCAGCGGTGGCACAGGGAAAGTTGTTCAAAGGAGAGAAACAAGGCTGACTTCCCCTCTACCCGCTGGTTTCCTTGTCTTCTGACCCACAGCCTCCCGTCGGGCCTGCCGTGTCGGGCCTGCCACCTAGGGGCGGAAGGAGGGCACTGCGCTTCTCTCACCATTCAGCAGTGAATTCGGTGAACTGAATGGGATGGGCAAGCTGATGCCGGTGGGGGCGGGCGGAGGCACGGCGAGTGGGCTCTGAGTGGGGGCATGGAGCACAAGGACGTGATCCTTAGCTGGAAGACAGTGGCATCTCCCAGGCAGAGAGCACAACAGCAGGGAGGCTGGACGCTGGGGCACAGGAAGGAGGGGAGGGAGGGCTGAGTGTGAAAGAGCAGGCAGCCAAGCCTAAGGGGCCCTGGCTTTTATCCTTTAAGTCACCTGGAGAGGCCAAGAACATTTGTTTTTCAGGCCCAAAACTTGCAATGAGGAGTGGCACTGCCAGAGACCACTGGCGAGGGCGTGTGGAAGGCCAGCTTTGGGAGCAGGAGCAGCCGCAGCCAGGAATCTCTCAGCCTCTCGTTTCCCCTTGCCGCCCTATGGCCTCAGGCTCAACACAGCTAGAGTAACGCTCTGCTCCCTCAAAACCAGTGCCTTCCACCTCAACACGACTTCCTGGCACACTTAGGGAGCTCAGGCTTCTTAGTCTCTCCGTGGACCTCGAAATGGTACCGTTTTAAAGCAGGTACCAGGCCAGAGCTCGGCCAGGGGCGGACCCATGACAGCTGAATGGAATCCCCAGAAGCACCAACTGCTGGGCCCCGTGGGGAAGACCGAGTCCGAGAGCCTGAATTCAAACCCCATCTCGGCCACATTCGCAGAAGGGCGCACCAGGCCACGCAGCTGAACCTCGGCTTCTTCATCTCTAAAATGGAAACTACAACAGCACCTACCTGGAGGGCTGGAGTCAAGCACAGTGAGCTCTCCATGAACCCTGGCGCTGACTCCCGCCAGGCGCAGGGCCACGCACCACGCTAGGGGGGCCGGCACCGCACCGCCCTCCTCACTACTCTGTAGCTAAAGTCCGACACAGCTCAGCTCAAGGTCTTGGGAACACCTCTCAAAGGAGCAGAGCGGGGGCTGGAGGAACTTTTCCTGGAACATCAGAGACTTTAGTGAGGCAGCAAGAGAGACCCCACCCCCTGGGGGGGAAGGCATCAGGCCACGTCTGGAGACATTTTGGATGCTTGCGCTGGGGGAGGGGAGAGGCGGGGTCGCTACAGGGTAAAAGCCAGGGATGCCCTCAACTCCCCACAGCGCACAGCGCAGCCCCGGCCACCCCGAGTGCGGACGCCGAGGAAGGAGTCAACCCCATCCCCGTTTCTGGAACACCGGCCGTCCAAATCCCACGTGAGGACTCACTCAGCGGGAGACGCGGCGGCGGCGGCGCCGTCCCTCCAGGGCCGGCCGTGCCCAAGTTCCTCTCCACCTGGCCGGCACACAGGAGGTCTCAAAGCCCGTTTTAATAAGCCTCGCCACAGCGGGCACCGGAAAAGGAGGGACGAGCATCCATCCATTGTTCAACTGCGTGCAGTTTCGTGTTCCAAACACGCACACATTTCACAAAAACAAACGTCCCACGCCCCACCAACAGCTTTGTTAAGAGATGGCGCTCAAAAAAAAAAAAAAAACCTTTTTTTTTTTTTTTCCGCCTCAAGGGCTCCCCTGCAGACCGAGGGCTTTGCACACTTATTATAAAAGGGCCGCGGGCCGGCCGCCGGTCCTCTGACAACGGCCACAAAAGAACCTGAGGGGCTTCCCAGGGGAGCGAGCCGGTGGGCCGTGACCTCTGCGCGCTCGCCGCGTTCTCCTCGCTCCCCCGCCCCCGGATCCCGGGCTTCCGAGGCCGCGGGAGCCCGGCCCCCGGGCGCGTGCCCACGCCGCGTTCCCCTCGCGGCGCCCCAGGAACCCGACCCGGGGCCGCCGCCGGCGCCCACGCTGGCCGGCGCCCGCCCGCCCGCCCGCCCCGCCCGGCGCGGCCCCTCCAGGCCCGGCGCGGCCTGGGCCTCGACCGGTGCAGGCCCGCGGGCGCCCGCGGCCAGGCCCGGCCAAGCGAGCGCAGGCCTGCCGCGGCCTACCCCGCCGGGCGCCTCCGAGAGCCGCCCCCCGCCTCACCTGGTCGCGGGCGGGCGGGCCCGGGGCTGCTCCGGGGCGGGCGGGCGGCGGCGGCGGCGCGGCGCTAACGGCTCCGCTCGGCCTCGGTAGCGGCGGTGGCGGCGGCGGCGGCGACGGCGGCGACGGCGGCGGCTCCTCCTCAGCGCGCACGACCCGCTCCGGCCCGCGGCCCGGACACGCCCCCCCCGGCGCGCGCGCCTATTGGCCTGCGTCCGCCACGGCGCGCCGCTCATTGGCAGGCGTGGCTGTCGCTGCGCTCCAGGGCGCGCGGGGGAGGCGGGACTTCCGGTAGGCGCCGCCTGCGGAGGGCTCGGCGGCCGGCGGAGACGCGCGGGTGGCCAGCGATGGCCGCGAAGGCGGCGAGCAGGGGCCCAGCCCAGGAGGCCGGCTCGAGGTGCTGGGCGAGGGGCGGCGTTCCTTGTCGAGCACTGGCCGTGCGCCTCGCACCTGTCTGCCTCGCTGCAGCTGCCGCCCAGCAAGGTAGGAAGGGTCGGCGGGCCTCGGCTGTGGGGAGGAGACCCGGGTTCGAATCCCGGCCCGGACGTTGCCCGCTGCTGCCGTTGGCCAGGGGCTGACGTCACCTCGCCAGGCCTCAGTTTCCTGATCTGGCGCGGTGGGGAGGCGGGGCATGGGAAGTGGTCAAGTGCTCCAGCAGGGCTGGCTGTTAGGGCCTCACGTCTCTTCACAAGTTGTACTGAGCACCTGCTGTGTGTGTGTGTGTGTGTGCCAGTCCCTGTAGGGGCAGTGAGTGGACAAAAATGCGTGCTATGAGAAAACCATGCATGGATCTCAAGACATTTCGCGCCAAAATAAACTTACCTCTTAATTCCACTTTCCCACCTCTTGTTTTGAAATACCCCCTGTATGCGAGTCACAGAGGATAATTAAAAAAATTTTTTTTTCCAGTAGCTAACATCCTGGATCAGCTCTGTCCAGGAAATGTAAGTGAACCACAAATTGAGACGCTTGTAAAATTTAAACTTATTAAGTTATTATCCCCTCCTTTTTTTTTCTTTATAGTAAAAGAGGACAGATGTGGCGCAGCCGGTTGAACCCCTGTATCGGAGTACCTGGGAGGGAGTCCCCAGCAACTCTGCACCTCCCAGCCAACTTCCTGCTCGTGGACACCCTGGGAGGCACCAAGTAATAGCTTAAGCAATTGGGTCCCCGCCACCCACGTGGGAGACCCGGATAGAGTCCCATGCTCCTGGCCTCGGTCTGGACCACCCCAGACTTTGTGAGCATCCGGAAAGTGAACCAGCTGATGGAAGATCTCCTTCCCTCTAGGTCTCCCTCTGCCTATCAAGTAAATAAGTTTTTTTAATTTAAAAAAAAAAAAAGAGCAAAAGAAGTAGGTGATGTTAATTTTGAAAATAATATGTTTTATTTGGGGCAAGCATTGAATGCCACATCTTAAGTCACCCCTTGGGATGTCCCATACTTTGATGCCTAGTGTAGTTCAGGCTGCTCTGCATCCAGCTTCCTGTTACTGCACATCGTGGGAGGCAGCAGGTGATAGCTTGGATATTTGTATCTCTAGCACCCACATGGGAAACCCGGAGTTCCAGGCTCCCGACTTCCACCTGGTCTGGCCCTCCCTAACCCTAACCCTAACCTTAACCCTAACTCTGTTGCAGGCATTTACGGAGTGAACGAATGATTGGAAGATCTCTGTCTCCACCTTTTAAATAAAACGAAGAAGCCTGGTGCTGTGGCACAGAGAGTAAAGTCACCGCCTGCAGTGCCAACATCTCATATGGGTACTGGTTCAAGACTCGGCTGCTCCACTTCTGATCCAGCTCCCCGCTAATGGTCTGGGAAAAGTAGCAGAAAATGGCCTGAGTGCTTGGGCCTCTGCTCCCCTATGAGGAAGACCTGGATGAAGATCCTGACTCCCGGCTTTGGCTTGGCCCTGCCCTGGCCATTGCAGCCATGTAGGGAGTGGACCAGCAGATGGAGGGTCTGTCTCTCTCTCTCTGTCTTTCCCTCTCTCTCTGTAATTCTGACTTTCAAATAAATAAATATATATTTAAAAATAAAAATAAATAATGTCTTTTGTTTAACCTAATATGCCCAAAATGTAGTCAATGTGAAAATTATGGAATCTTTTGCATTCTTTTTCTCCCCTGTGCCTTCAAAATTTAGTGAGTTTTTTTTTTGTTTTTTTGGTTTTTTTAAGATTTATTTATTTATTTGAAAGGGAGAGCAACAGAGAGGGAGAAAGAGATCTTCCATTCATTGATTCACTCCCCAAATGGCCTCAACAACCAGGTCTGGGCCAGTCTGAAGTCAAGAGCCAGGAACTCCATCTGGGTCCCACATAAGTGGCAGGGGCCAAGCACTCAGGCCATCTTCTGCTGCTTTTTCACACACATCAGCAGGGAATGGGATTGGAAGGAGAGCAGCCGGGAGTCAAACCAGCTCACCGACTTGGGATGCTGGTGTCACTGCGAGCAGCGGTTTAATCTGCTACACCACAGTGCCGGCCCCTGGTGTGTATTCTAAACTCATGGCACATCTCAAGCTGGACTGACGACATTTCCAGGGCCAGTGGCTACTGCATTCAAGCATGCACTGTTAGGTGGGGAAAGAAAAGAGCAGCAAAATGGATCCTACATTAAGTGGTAAAAAGTAAGAAGACGGGGCCGGCGCCGTGGTGTAGCAGGTGAAGCCGCTGTCTGCAGTGCCAGCATCCCATATGGCTGCTGGTTCTAGTCCTGGCTGCTCCACTTCCCATCCAGCTCTCTGCTATGGCCTGGGAAAGCAGTAGAAGATGACCCGAGTCCTTGGTCCCCTGCAGCTGTGTGGGAGACCCGGAGGAAGCTCCTGGCTCCTGGCTTTGGGTCGGCATAGCTCCAGCCATTGCAGCCATCTGGGGAGTGAACCAGCGGATGGAAGACCTCTCTCTCTCTCTCTCTCTCTCTCTCTCTCTCTCTCTCTGCCTCTCCTCTCTCTGTGTAACTCTGACTTTCAAATAAATAAATAAATATTAAAAAAAAAAATGGTGAGAAGAGGAGTAAGTGAGGGAAAGAGTACAGGGGACGTGAGAGTTGATGGTGGATGATTGGAGAGATGGCTTCCACGGCTTCCACGGCTTTTGCAGAAGGAGCTAGTGGAGTTGAGGACGCTGAACAAATCCGAGATGATGGTTTTGTTCTGTTTATTTTTTTAAAGCGGTGCCCAGAAGCTCATTTTTAAAAAAGATTTATTTATTTGAAAAGCAGAGTTACAGAGAGGCAGAGAGAGAGGTCTTCTCATCCACTGGTGCACTCCCCAGATGGCTGCAACATTCGGAGCTGAGCCAATCCAAAGCCAGGAGCCCGGAGCTTCTTCCAGGTCTCTCACCTGGCTGCAGGGGCCCAAGGACTTGGGCCATCTTCTACTACTTTAGCTTCTTCCAGGTCTCTCACCTGGCTGCAGGGGCCCAAGGACTTGGGCCATCTTCTACTACTTTAGCTTCTTCCAGGTCTCTCACCTGGCTGCAGGTGCCATCTTCTACTACTTTCCCAGGCTGTAGCAGAGAGCTGGATTGGAAGCGGAACAGCCGGGACTCTAACCAGTGCCCATATGGGATGCTGGCACTCCAGCTGGTGGCTTCACCTGCTATGCCACAGCGCTGGCCCCAGCTCATTTTAGATTTGTATTTTTTCCCCCTTTATTTGAAAGGCAGAAAGACAGAAATATTTTCCATCTTCTGGTTTGCTCCCCAAATGCCTGCAATACCCAGAGCTGGGCCAGGTTGAAGCCAGGAGCCTAGAACCTGATCTGGGTCTCCCACATGGGTGGCAGGGCCCAACTACTTGAGCCATCCTCCACTGTCTCCCAGGTTGCACAGTAGCAGGGAGCTGGATCAAAGTAGAAGAGCAGGAATTTGAATCGGGCTCTCCCGATATGGGATGTGGGCATCGCAGGCAGCAGCGTGATTTGCTGTGCCACAGTGCCTGTCCCACAGGGCACACTTTGGAAGGAAGTTACTGTGTGCGCTTAAGATCAAAGGAGTGGGGTTGGCGCTGTGGCACAGTGGGTAAAGCTGCCACCTGCAGTGTCACCATCCCATATGGGTGCCAGTTCGAGTCCTGGCGGCTCCACTTCCAATTCAGCTCTCTGCTCTGGCCTGGGAAAGCAGTAGAAGATGGCCCAAGTCTTTTGGCCCCTGCACCCACAATGGAGATCTGGAAGAAGCTCCTACTCCTGGCTGTGGATCGGCACGGCTCCGGCCATTGCGGCCAATTGGGGTGTGAACCAGCAGATGGAAGACCTCTCTCTCTCTCTCTCTCTTTGTGTAACTCTTTCAAATAATAAATAAATCTTTTTTTAAAAAATCAAAGGAGTGAAGGGTTATGATCTCTGTGCAAATTATTTGGAGTCCTGCATGGGAGGTTTATCTCGTCTCCTCCATCTGTCAAGTTTATCCAGCCATTTCACGATGCCAGTGTGGACTCCTGGGTGTTGATTTCATGCTTCTGTATTTCGTTGTTCACGCTGTTCCGATCTGGCCATCAGGAGCTCTTTGGCCCTCGTGGCTCCTGGAAGCGCTCTGGCCAACGTGTGCCTTTGGTTTTCTCCTGTGGGACACTTCCTTACTTCCTGCCGCTCCGGGCTGCCCCAGGCTCATCTTGTGTATTTCCTGCCTCTGTCCTAGAATCAGGGAGTCCTTCTGCCAAGGAGGCCTGTTTCTTTTTCCAGAGGCTGGTTTTAGAAACCAAGATCTGGTGGCAGCATTGTGGTCAACAGCAGGTTAAGCTGCTGCCCGGGATGCCTGCATCTAATATCAGAATACTGTTTCCAGTCCTACCTGCTCCACTTACGATCCAGCTTCCTGCTAACGTGCCTGGGAAGGCAGTGCATGGTGGCCCAAATACCTCAGTCCTGCCATCCAATGTGGGAGACCTGGATGGAGCTCCTGGCTTGGACCTGCCTCAGCCCTAGCTGTTACGGACATTTGGGGAGTGAACCAGTAGATGGAAGATCTCTCTGTCTCTCCCTCTCTCTTTGCCTTTCAAATGGATACGTATGTGTTAAAAGAAACAAACAAATGAGAGCTGGGTGCCCATTAAGGGTGTTGTTTGTTTGAGATCATCAATACTTTTTAACCACCCACAATGCACCAGGTGCTAGCACTCAGCCCTAGGGACACAACCGTGATGGTGCCACATGTGGCCTCTGTTGCTGTCAGCTGGCTGAAGAAGCGGCTCCAACACTCGCCAGCTCTTCTGCCTTGGGCTTCAGCCTCCCCAGCCGGAAAATGGGGCTAATTAGCACACGTCCTGAGGGCACCGTGAGAATGAAGCGCAGTAACCCGCTTTTAGAGACTTCGGAACAGGGCCCGCACACAGTGCTTATCAAGGCTTATTCGTATTAGTAATAATAATGATCACAAGCTACACACACGCTTCCCAGCTGCAGAGGTTCAGAGTGCCAGCAAAGCACAAGACAGCAAGGCCTGGCCTCATTTCAGGGTGGCCCCAGGAAGCTCCTCACATCAGCAGCTTCACGGCTCAAGCCCGAGGGCTGAGTTACCGGGCAAAGCGAATCTTTCGGGCAGAAAGACTTGCAAGTACCAAAGGCCCCGCGGCGGGCCGGAGTCCGGCACACTCAGAAAGTAAGGATAGGCCAGCGCTGGAGACGGGGGCCAGAGAGGAAGCTTGTGGCATCGGCACGGGCAGGTCATCTGGGGCACGGCTGGTCGTGGTGAGTTGAGATGTGGTTCCGAGGGCAAGGGAAGTGACTTACCTGAATGTGCGTGTCTAATAAGGACGGGACTGTGATTGGAGTCTTGTCCGCTTGCTCTGAGACCCTGCATTCCCTGGTCAGACTGTTTTTTTTTCTTTTTTTAGACTTATTTGAAAGGCAGAGCCACAGAAGATGAAAAGGAGACAGATCTCTTATCCACTGGCTTACTCCCCAAGTGGCCACAGTGGCTGGTTCCAGGCCAGAGCAAAGCCAGAAGCCTGCAGCTCCATCCGGGTCTCCCATGTGGGTGGCAGGGCCGTCAGTCATTGGGCCGTCATCCACCGCCTTCCCAGGCACGTTAACAGGGAGCCGGGTCGGAAGCAATGCAGCCCAGACTTGAACCAGTACTCCAGTGCCGGTGTTGCAAGTGGTGGCTTAACCCCGGCACCACAACGGCAGCCTCCCTGGGTGAAATTTGAGACAGAAAGTCTTGTTATCTGGCGGTTTTTTTGTTTGTTGCTTTTTTTGGTTTGGTTTGGTTTTGGTTAGAAGCGTAGTTTTGGGCCTCGGGGGTGGGACTCAGAGCCCACCCCACCCACTGTAGGTCCAGGTGGTTTTTTCTGTGCCTCCAAGTCCCGGTCCATTCCTTCTGCATGAGCTCTGGAGGGTTTATGAGGTCAGGAGAGAGAGGTGTGACTCAGCCTGGGTCCCTGCCTTGAGGACATCGTTGCCCTCAGGGAGAGATGGACACGTGGGTGCAGAAATCCACCCAGTGCCCTGGGGGACAGGCACAGGTAGGACCGCAGAGCCAGAGTTAAGCGTGAGATAGCGTCTCTTAGGCAGGGGCACCTGCAGGAGCAAAGGCGTGGATTTGTCCGAGGGGAGCATTCACACAGTGGAGATGCGGATTCCAAGGGGAGAGAACCCTGAGATGAGACTGGGTGGGCGTACCTCCCCTGCTGTTTAAAGTTACTGTTGTTTGTAAGGCAGAGAGACAGAGATCTCCCATCTGCGGACTCACTCCCCGGGTGCCCACAACAGCAGGTGCTGGGCCAGGCTGCCTCCAGGAGCCTGCTTCCCAAGTACAACATTAACAGGAAGCTGGGTTGGAAGTGGAAATGCTGAGGCTAGACCCCGGCACTCCGGTATGGGAGTAGGCATCCCGAGCAGGATCTTAACTCCTGAGCCAAACATCCGCCCTGTAGGTTCCGGATATTTAAGAAGCAAGATCAAGGGACAGGCATGTGGTGTGGCAGTTGGGCTGCTGCTCGGGAGTCCCGCATCCCCATCAGGAACGCCAGCTTCCCGTCCCAGCCCTGCGTGTCTGGTCCAGCTTCCTGCCGATGTGTCTCCTGGAAGGCGTCAGGTGATGATGGCTCGAGGACTTAGGTCCCTGTCACCCGAGGGGGAGACCAGGATGGAGTTCCTGGTTCCTGGCTCTGGCCTGGTCCGGCCCCAGCTGTTGAAGTAATTAGGGGAGTGAGCCAGCAGCTAGAGGAGTCTCCATCTGTCTCTCTGTCTTTCAAAGAAAATGAAAATTGATTTTTTGAAAATTAAAAAGGCAGGGCCGGCACCGTGGCTTAACAGGCTAATCCTCCGCCTTGCGGTGCCAGCACACCAGGTTCTAGTCCAGGTCGGGGCGCCGGATTCTATCCCGGTTGCCCCTCTTCCAGGCCAGCTCTCTGCTGTGGCCCGGGAAGGCAGTGGAGGATGGCCCAAGTCCTTGGGCCCTGCACCCGCATGGGAGACCAGGAGAAGCACCTGGCTTCTGGCTTCGGATCAGTGAGATGCGCCGGCCGCGGCGGCCATTGGAGGGTGAACCAACGGCAAAAAGGAAGACCTTTCTCTCTGTCTCTCTCTCACTGTCCACTCTGCCTGTCAAAAAAAAAAAAAAAAAAAAAGAAAAAGAAAAAAAAAAGAAAAAGAAAAGAAAATTGAAAAGGCAGGATCAATAGGACTTGCTGTGCAGTCACATAGAGAATGTGCAGGCAGGCATTCGATGCAGTCACACAGGGAAAGGCAGTGCTGGGTGAGCCGCCTTGGTGCTCTCTGTATGTGGGTTGGGGTTATCCTGGGAGCATCAGAAACAAGTGTAGATGTCAGGTGAGCCATTTCCCGGTCCGCCCTCAGACAGAGCTGAGACACCTGTTCTGAGAACAGAAGCCCAGCAGGCATGACTAAGCCCGAAGAACCTTCTAGAAGATTTGGGTTCTTTGGGAGCTGACTTCAGTCCGATTCCGTCTCTGCTGCTGAGTTGATCAGTCATAGGGGAAAAAAGCAAGCTTTCCATCTTTTCTCCCCAGCAGTTGAGTTTATTTTCAGGTCAGCCACAGTTTTGATGGTGTTCACGTCCCCGATGAGCACAGATTCAGAGGAGCAGGTAGCCCGCAGGGTACTGACGCCCTGCAGACACGGGTCATTCGCCATTCCTCGTCACGCACAGTTCCGACCTGAAGAGGCTGGTCCCGGAGCCAACACTCGATCAACCACAGAGTGACCCAGTCCCCTCTGTGGTCCCAGGGCAGTGTCAATGGTGACCACTTTCACTTTCGGGCATTTCCGTGAAGATATAAATCAGTAAATGACACCATCACCCTCCACTTTTCCAGTGACTCATTTAGTAGGAGTCACTATCACTTTCTTTTTTAAAATTTTCCTTTCTTATTTTCATTTTTTCGGAAGGGCAGAGAGAAACAGAAAGAGATTGTCCGTGCACTGGTTCACTACCCCAAATGCTCACAACAACCAGGGCTGGACCAGGCCAGAGCCAGGAGCCTGGAACTCCACCTGGGTGTCCCACATGGGTGGCAGGAACCTAGCTCCGGAGCCATCACCTGCTGCTTCTGAGGGTGTGTGTTAGCAGGAAGCTGGAGTCAGGAGTGCAGCCAGGACTCGGACCAGGTCTGTGGGTGTCCCGAGTGGTGTCTTAACCCATGTACCGAACACCTGCCTTAGCTCTGTTTTTGAAGAACCATTCAAAACTGCTGCTTCCCCTAGCCTTTTCTTAATAAATGAGAGGGAGGCTTCCGCTCACCGGTCAGTCAATGGCAGTCAGCCAGTTTCCTTGCTGCTCCTCCAGAAAGCCAAGGAAAGCAGGCAGAGGACCAAAGGACTGGCCAGAGCTGACCTGCCGGGTGGCTGCAGCCTGCGACCAGGGATGAGAGCAGCTGAGGAAGGCGGGCACGTGGAACACTGAGCTCTGCCCATCCTCTGTCTCACAAAACCCGCCCAGTGCCGGATTCTATCCCGGTTGCCCCTCTTCCAGGCCAGCTCTCTGCTGTGGCCCGGGAAGGCAGTGGAGGATGGCCCAAGTCCTTGGGCCCTGCACCTGCACGGGAGACCGGGAGAGACACCTGGCTCCTGGCTTCGGATCAGCACGATGCGCCGGCCGCAGCGGCCATTGAGGGGTGAACCAATGGTGAAGGAAGACCTTTCTCTCTGTCTCTCTCTCTGTCACTATCCACTCTGCCTGTCAAAAAAAAAAAAAAAAAAAAAAAAAAAAAAAAAAAAAACCGCCCAGCTTCCCAGATAAAAGATGAAAAAGCACAGCACAGAATATGCTGCTTGCGATGCCCACCTCCTGCCCAGCTCTGCCCCGACCCAGCTTCCTGTTAGAGCAGAGCCTGGGGGGCAGCAGGGGGTAGCACGGGTAATGGGGTCTCTGCCATCCCTGTGGGAGACCCAGATGCAGTTCCGGGCTGCTGCCTTTGGCCTGGCCCAGCTCTACTGTTGCATGCATTTAGGGAGAGGAGACACCTCCTCTTTCTCTCTGCTGCTCTGCCTTTAGAATAAATAAAAATGAATAAAACTCAAAAAGCCCAGCAGGCCACATTTCTCAATGCCACACTCCCCCAAGCATTGTGCACAGTGAAAACAAAGTCACTGGAGACAGGTACCAAGCCAGGCCTTAGCAGTTCACGACAAGCTCGCGTGCGGTGATAAGAGCCAGAGGAGCAAAGATCAGGAACGGGTGACATGCAAGAGGCCACCCAGCAACCCTGAGAGGCCGTCCAGTGGTCCAGGGAAGGCCCTAACCCCTGCCGTCCTAAGCATGGCTAGGCGTGTGAATCTGAACGCGTCCACCTGTAGACAGTGCTTAGCCGGTGTGTCAGAGTCCTCGTGGTCTTCCCTGGGGCTACACCCCATGAAAGGCCCACCTGCAGGAGGGTGTTAGAGTTCCCAGGAAAAAAGAGAGAGATCTTCCACTCACTGGTTTACTCCCCAAATGGCTATAATGCCAGGGCTGGGTCAGGCCATAGCCAGGAGCCCAGAACTCCACATCCAGGTCTCGCATGTGGGTGGCAGAGGCCCAGGTGCTCAGGCCATCTTCCGCTGCCTTCCCAGATGCTTCGTTAGGGAGCTGGATCAGCTGGGTCGTTAGGGAAATGGAGCAGCCGGGATCCAAGTAGGTGCTCACAGGGGTTCACATGGGATGCTGTTGCCACAGGTGGCCGCCTAACGCACTGCATCTTAGCACTGGTCCCCGGAGGCGCTTCTTACAATCTTTAATAAGTTACCTTCGGGTGGAAAATTGAACCCCCGGTGATCAGGCCCACTTGGTCAATCTTGCATCACTAGAAATTACACCTGGGGGGCCGGTGCTGCGGTGTATTGGGTAAATCTGCTGCCTGCAGCACCGTCATCCCAGATGGGTGCCGGTTCCAGTCCCGGCTGCTCCACTTCCAATCCAGCTCCCTGCTAATGCACCTGGGAAAGCAGTGGAGGACGGCCCAAGTGCTTGGGTCCCTGCACCCATGTGGCAGACCCAGAAGAAGCTCCTGGTCCTGGCTTCCAATCATCCCAGCTCTGGCCATTGCGGCCATTTGGGGAGCAAACCAATGGATGGAAGACCTCTCTCCCTCTCCCTCTCCCTCCCTCCCTCCCTCCCTCTCTCTGTAACTCTGCCTTTCAAACAAATAAATCTTTTAAAAAGAAAAAAAAATTACAACTAGGGGCAGGCATAATGGTGCATCCAGTTAAGCCTCTGGGATGCCTGCATCCGATATTAGAGCGCCTGTTGAGTCATTGCCACTCAACACTTCTGATCCAACTCCTGGCTAAAGTGCCTGGGAGGTGATGTCTGATGGTCCAGGGATGTGGACCCTGCCATCCACATGGGAGACAGATGGAGTTCCTGGCCCCTGGGTTTAGCCTGGCCCAGCCCTGGCCAGGGTGGCCACTAGAGAATGCACCAGTGGATAGGAACTCTCTCTCTCTGTCACTCTGCCTTTCAAATAAATAAATCTTGAAAAAAAGTGGAGGAGCCAGGGTCCTGCGGTTTGGACACCCCATTCTCTCACAGCTGGGGCTGGTCCAGAGCCCTGTAGGAGGCTGGGGTGCCACACGTCAGGGGCTTAAAATCAGGGAGAGGCTGCATGGAAATCCAGAGAGATATCGAGCAGCCTGCAGGGGTAGGAACCCAGGAGCTGGCAGCTGGACTGGATGGGCATGGACGGGCTCAATGGCTGCCCCCAACCGGGCTCCCCACACCCAGAAGCAGTCTTCTCTGTGCCAAGCCTGCCTTCCTCCTCCTCATGCTCCTCCTCCCACTCCATACCCAAGTTGTCCCTACCCGGCCCCTGCTGCCCACCTTTGCTCTAGCAGAGGCCCCTCCCGCTTCCCCCAGGACAGCTCTTCTGTCCTCTCTGCAGGTGACCAAGGCACCCAGCTCAGGGTCTGACTCTGTGGGGCCTAAGCCATCAGCCAGCATGAATTCCATCCTCCCTGGTGCTCCCTTGATCCACCCTGGGCCCTGGGCCCAACACGAGAGGAGCAGGCAGCCACATCCCAGCGTCCCACCAGGTCAGGCCTCCCAAGATGGGGCGAGTGGACACCCATGGTGGGCAAGGTTAGCACCCACTCCCCCTCGGGCCCAAGGAGAAAGAATCATGAAGGACCCTGCAGGGGAGGCAGAAACCAGGAAAAGGAAGGTGAACCAGGCAGGTGGAAGCAGGGCGCCCTCTACCCCCTCCTCCACAGGCCCCATCCTCCCTCCCCTGATCAGTGCCCCAGACACAAACTGGCGCCTGTCCCCATCCTGTGACCAGCATGGGCTGCACCCTCACCCCCGTCTCCCTGTGCAGCCAGCCAGGCCTGGGGTTGGGGAGGCCCTGAAGCCTTCACATTCCAAGGGCGGGGAGACTTCAGCCCACACAGCAGCTCCTGTTCTGCTGGCAGGCCCAGGCTTAGGCTCAAATAGCTCTTCCCAAGAAAGTCGGGGCCCACGGTGGGGAGAAGCAAGTGTTGGAAAGGCCTAAGATCATGGCCAGAAGCGTGGAACCCCCCTGGGGAAGAGCTCCTCCGAGGTGGGGAAGGGACAGAAAGGCATTGCAATGGGGCTTCCCACCTCCAGCCGTCGGCCTCTGGGCTGGCCGAGCCTTCCTTGTCCCAGAGGACTTTAACCCCCATCTCTGGCAGGCTCCCTAGTTTGTAACAGGCAAATCTCTCCAGGCATTGCCAGGTCTCCCCTGGGGGCAAAAATTGGCCCCAGGAGTGAGCCACTGCTTTGCTCACCATAGCCTCCCCACCCCCGTCAGACTTTTTTTTTTTTTTTTTTTGACAGGCAGAGTGGACAGTGAGAGAGAGACAGAGAGAAAGGTCTTCCTTTTTGCCGTTGGTTCACCCTCCAATGACCGCTGCGGACGGCACATCATGCTGATCCGAAGCCAGGAGCCAGGTGTCTCTCCCGGTCTCCCATGTGGGTGCAGGGCCCAAGCACTTGGGCCGTCCTCCACTGCCTTCCCGGGCCACAGCAGAGAGCTGGCCTGGAAGAGGGGCAACCGGGATAGAATCCGGCGCCTCAACCGGGACTAGAACCCGGTGTGCTGGCGTCGCAAGGCGGAGGATTAGCCTGTTAAGCCACGGCGCCAGCCTTTTTTTTTTTTTTTTTTTTAAGATGTATTTAGAGAGAGGAAGAGAGAGAGAGAGAGATCCCCTCCCTGGTTCATTCTCCAAATGAATGCAGCAACCAGGTATGGACCAGGCCGAAGCCAGAAGCCAGGAACTCCATCCGGGAGTCCCAGGTGGGTGGCAAGGACTCAAGTACTTGGGCCATCGCCTGCTGCCTCCCTGAGTGTGCATTAGCTGGGAGCTGAACTGGAAGTGGACCAGCCAGGACTGGAAACAGTACTCTGGTACGGGATGTAGGCTTCTCAAGTGGTGGCTTAGCCTGCTGTGTGACCAGGGGGAAGGCTCCCGTGGAACTTCCTCATCCCTCCCTCTGCTCCAAGGACAAACAGAAGGCCTGTAGGCAGGTTTGCTCCTGGGGGTCCCTTCTCTGAGCTCCTGGGATCAGAAGTCCTCCCAGGACACCCCCGCCCACAAGTCTGGGAGCTCAGGGACACAGCACTGTAAGGTCTTTGTAGCCTGTCTTCCCAGGAGTGCTGTGGGGTAGCCCCTTGCCCTACCCTGCCCACACCCAGCGCCAGCAGGTGATAACTCAGGATCTATTTACTCACACCAAGGTCTGCTGTACAGCAGGTTGGGCAACTACCCCTTGGACAAAGCAGATGCAGTCTCTGCCAACATGGAGATTTTTTTACTTTCCAAGCTAAGCAAAGGGAAATGGGTGTTTGTAGCAGTGACAATGCCATCTGGGATGTCCATATCCCATATATGTCAGGGCGCCTGGCTCAAGTCCTGGCTCCAGTTCTTTTTTAAGATTTATTTATCGGCCGGCGCTGCGGCTTAATAGGCTAATCCTCCGCCTTGTGGCGCCGGCACACCGGGTTCTAGTCCCGGTTGAGGCGCCGGATTCTGTCCCAGTTGCCCCTCTTCCAGTCCAGCTCTCTGCTGTGGCCCGGAAGTGCAGTGGAGGATGGCCCAAGTGCTTGGGCCCTGCACCCACAAGGGAGACCAGGAGGAAGCACCTGGCTCCTGGCTTCGGATCAGCGTGGTGCGCCGGCCGCAGCGGCCATTAGAGGGTGAACCAATGGAAAAAAAGGAACACCTTTCTCTCTCTCTCTCACTGTCCACTCTACCTGTCAAAAAAAAAAAAAAAAGATTTATTTATCTATTTGAAAGGCAGAGTTAGGGAGAGAGAGAGGGAGAGAGATCTTCCATCCTCTGGTTCATTCCCCAGATGGCCACAATGGCCAAGGCTGGGTCAGGGCAAAGCCAGGAGCCAGGAGCCAGGAGCTTCTTCCAAGTCTCCCACTGGGTGGTAGGAGCCCAACCACTTGGGCTAGCTTTCGTTGCTTTCCCAGCTGGCTCTACTTCTGCTTCCTGCTTCCTGCTAGTGCATACCTTGGGAGGCAGCAGGTGATGGCCCAGCTACTTGAGTCCCTGCCACCCACCTGGGAGACCTGGATTGAGTTCCTGACTCTGAGGTTCTGCTCCAGGCCCCACTCCAGCTGTTGCATTTGCGGAGTGAACCAGCAGTTGAAAGATCTCTCCCTCTCCAATAAATCAAAAAGTAACTTAAGAATGTTTACCTTGTCTCTGGATTGTAAGTTGTCAGGTGTCAGTGGGAAGTCAGGTAGGTGGAGCAATGCACGTGAAGCCAGACTGGGCCAAGACAGGCTTTCAGCTCTGCAGTGAGGAATGAGGGCACAGGGAGTGGGAAAGCCGAGTGAGAGGCTCTTGGGGGCCTGCAGCAAGGAGGCTTGGCCCCCCCGAAAGGGGCTTGGTGGGACTCTGTCACCCGGGTGCCAGGTGGAGGGAGGTGCGTGATAGACGACACAGGGCAGGCCCAACACATGGCCCAGACTGTCAGCACGGCACAGCTCAGAAGCCTGAGAGATCATCCTGCCAAGCTGGCTCCCTGGAGATGGGCAGGAGGAGGGCCCTGTCCTGGCCAGGGCTCAGCGGGAAGCAATAGAGGCAGGAGCCCCAGCAAAGCAGCAGGCCCTGTGGGAGAAAAGGAAGGAAAGAGGAACCGTAGCACCCCAGGACCAAGGGGCAACCTGCAATCTTGCCCCACAGTTTAGCATAGGCTGACAGCCACGGGTCAGGGTGGCGGGGCTGAGAGCGTGGACGGACCGCCAGCCTCCCGCAGTCCCTTCCCCCACCTTTGAGAGGCAGGGACCACCGGGGGCTTGTCTGACACTGTACGGGTACAATGAGGTTGCTCAAACCCGCCTCCACCCTGTGGGCCTAGCCCGCTGCTTCTGCGGCGTCTTCAGCGTCTCCCCTGGCCCAGACTCACCCCCTCCAGCATGTCTTCCAAGTGACCTTGGCAGAGCCCAGACGCCGCCTGGACCACAGCTCTCCTGTGGCTCAATAAAAGCCTTCAGCGGCTCCCCGGTGCCCTCTTGATGAAGGTCGCCCTTCTTGGCTGCGGATGCGAGGCCCCGAATAGCCCGCCCCCTCTTCCGCTGTCCGCCCCCTTGCCTCCCGCGCCAGCTGTTCTGCACCTGGCAGTCCCTCCAGCATCCTGCTCTGCTGGGCTCTGTCACCTGCTCATCCTTGAGCTGTTTCTCTGGGGGCTGACCTGGTGGGGTGCCCTTTGCCACTGCACAGTCTTCACTGCAGGTCTCTCTGGGGTGCCGGCCACAGGGCATTGTGCTCCTGTCACCATCCCCCCGCCCCGGCTGTGGGCCCCAAGAGCTAAAAAAGCATCTATTTCTCCCCTCTGTCTCCAGCTCCCTGCATGTCACTTGGTATCTGTTTTGTCTTTTTTCCAAGAGACAGACAGACATCCACTCCCATCTGCTGGTTCACTCTCCAAATGCCCACCACGCCTGGGGCTGGGCCAGGCCAAAGGTGGGAATCTGAAATGCAGTCCAGGTCTCCCAAGTGGGTGGCCGGGACCCAAGTACTTGAGCCATCTGTGGTGCCTCCAGCGTCTGCATCAGCACAAAGCTGTGTCAGAAGCAGAGGAGCCAGGACTCAAACCAGGTGTGCTGATACGGGATGTGGGCGTCCCAAGCGTAGCTTAACCACTGCCCCAAACGCCCGCCCCTCGTCGTCATCTGTAATGGCTCTCTCTGCCATCACCCTCCCACAGGGGGCTCAGCTCCTGGCTGGCACATCAGACACACTCAGAAAACCTGCATGGAAGAGGTGAGTGGAGCTTAGCATCTCCAGGAAGGGACCCTTTTGAGCCCCCTCCTTACCTTCTGAACCCCAGACTGGTGGAGCCAGCTTCAGGTAGCTGCTGTTCCCAGCTGTCCAGCTCCCACAAGTTCAGTCAGGGCAGAAGAAGCACAAAACCAAGGCCAAGGCCAAGTCTATGGCCAAGGCTGCTATTGTGAGTCCTTCTGGAGGTTAATGGCACCTGATCAGACCCTTGCTTGGACCACAGGGGCCACAGATCGGCCTGGGGAGGGGAGCGTCTCAAAGCCAGCCTTGCAGGACACTGCAGAAGGGGCCGTCCGTGAACCAAGCCCGTGAGCATCAGGCCAGGTGCTCGGCGAGGCATCCTGGAAAGAGCCTTTTTCCTCCTGCCCTCCAGTTGCCAGGCAACCACTCTGCATCCGGACAGGAGCAAGAGGCAGCCGGCTTATGGACCCCCCCCCACACACACACACACTGGAAATGAAGGGATGAAATTAGATTTTCCATCCAAAAGGAAACCAAAGGAGAGAAAGGACAGCCATGCTTACATCAGATGAAATAGACTGTAGGTCAGAAACTGAGATAGGGTCCAAAGACGTTCACCTGCACCCACGTGGGAGACCTGAAAGAAGCTCCTGGTTCTTGGCTTTGGATCAGCACAGCTCCAGCCATTGTGGCCAACTGGGAAGTGAACTGCAGATGGAATACCTCTCACTTTCCTTCTCCCCTCTCCCCTCCCCCCTCCTCCTCCCCTCCTCTTACCATCTCCCTTCTCTTCTCTCTCCCCCTCCTCTCTTCCCTCCCCTCTATCTCTCTCCTTCTCTCTCTGTGTAACTCTGACTTCCAAATAAATAAATAAATCTTTAAAAAAAAAGAAGCAAAATGGCTATAAATTTCCTCTTTTGGGGGTGGCGCCATGGTTCAGTAGGTTAATCCTTCACCTGTGGTGCCGGCATCCCATATGGGCACCAGTTCTAGTCTCAGCTGCTCCTCTTCCAATCCAGGTCTCTGCTATGGCCTGGGAAAGCAGTAGAAGATGGCCCAAGTCCTTGATGCCCTGCGCCCACGTGGGAGACCCAGCAGAAGCTCCTGGCCCCTGGCTTTGGATCGGTGCAGCTCTGGCCGTTGCGGCCAATTGTGGAGTGAACCAGCGGATGGAAGACCTCTCTCTCTCTCTCTCTCTCTCTCTCTCTCTCTCTCTCTCTCTGCCTCTCTTTCTCTCTGTGTGTAACTCTGACTTTCAAATAAATAAGTAAATCTTAAAAACAAAACACTTAGATTCCCGTCACCTTCTTGGGAGACCTGGATGGAGTTCTAGGTTCCTGATTCAGCCTAGTCCAGCCCAGGCTGTTCACAAGTATCTGGGGAGTGAACGAGTAAGTGGAAGATCGCTCTCTCCCCTCCCCTCCTTCCAAATACATAATTTTTTTAATTAAAAAACTGGGACCGGGCCGGCGCCATGGCTTAACAGGCTAATCCTCCGCCTTGCGGCGCCGGGACACCTGGTTCTAGTCCCGGTTGGGGCGCTGGATTCTATCCCGGTTGCCCCTCTTCCAGGCCAGCTCTCTGCTATGGCCCGGGAAGGCAGTGGAGGATGGCCCAAGTGCTTGGGCCCTGCACCCGCATGGGAGACCAGGAGAAGAACCTGGCTCCTGGCTTCAGATCAGCGTGATGCGCCGGCCGGCCGCAGCGGCCACTGGAGGGTGAACCAACAGCAAAAAGGAAGACCTTTCTCTCTGTCTCTCTCTCTCTCACTATCCACTCTGCCTGTCAAAAAAAAAAAAAAAAAAAAAACAAACAAACAAACAAAAAAAACCGGGACCGACACTGTGGTATGGCAGGTGAAGCTGCCGCCTGTAATGTGAACCTCCCATATGAGCGCTGGTTCAAATCCTTGCCGCCACACTTCCATCCAGCCCCGTGCTAACACACCTAGGGAAGCCACCGAGGATGGCCTAAATACCTGGGCCCCTGCCACCCATGTGGGAGACCCAGATGGAGTTCCAGGTTCCTGGCTAAGCCTGGCCCAGCCCCAGCTGTTGCGGCCTTTTGGGGAGGGAACCAGCAGGTGGAAGATCCCTCTGTGTCTCTCCCCCGCTTAACTCTGCCTTTCAAATAAATTTTAAAAAAATAATAACCGTGGCCTCTCAACGCCAGTCTCTTCTGTACAGTGGGTACAACCGGCAGCACCTGGGAAGATCCTCTGTGTGCACCCACTAGGGCAGCTTGCTCTCCTGGAGCTGAGCCAAGCCCTGCCCACCCCCTGGCCGCTGCTGCTGAGGCTCTGCAGACCCCTTCCTACCCTGCCACGCTGGCGAGTCGTCACTGCCTGCCTCTGGCTGAGCTCCAGGCTGGAGACCAGCCGCCCACCGTCAGAGCTAGTGACCAAAGGCAGAGGGGGTGGGGGCTTCTGCCCCTCTGGCTGTGCTCAGTCCCTCTTGGACCCCCAGTGCCTCCAGCAGCTGCCGGGATGCTGGTCTGGCCGCCTCCACTTCAGCCCGGACGGTGACGACCTGAGCCTCACTCTGCTGGCGCGGGCCGCAGCACTGCCAGCTTTGATTCAAGGCCACTTCTCTCCCCCAGATGCCAGCCTGCACATTCCTGGCTGCATCTTGGTCTCTCCAAAGCTCCCTCGCCCAGAGCCCCTCCTCCCAGTGCAGGCTGCCGCTGGGACAAGCCTTGAGGGGCCAGGCGGGGTGGGGGGCTCACGCTGGGGGGACCCTTGTCCAGTCTGGGTAACGGCGAGTCCGGGCCACTGCCTGCCACGGAGGGCAGTGGGCCGTAGCCAGGAGGCTGGCCCTGGCTCTCCACGCCGCGTCCCCAAGCCCGCGGCCACGCGGAGCCGCGTCCCGCCCCAGCCTCGCCCACCCAGAGCAAGAGTCCGAGGAACTGGAGCAGCACCAGCTTCAGCAATCGGACTCCTGGGCACCCCCTGCCCACAACTCGGGCCGGGCAGGGCGGAGCAAGTAAGCCCCGCCCCACAAGCCCCGCCCCTCGTCCTAAGAGCCATTTATCAGGCGCCCCCCCACCCCCAGCGTCCTCCACCAAGCCCTGCCCCTGCTCTGAGCCTCACCCACCCAGCCCCATGGCAGGGCCCCAGGGGAGAAGGCGAGGGGCCGCCGCCAGGGGCTCCCGGAGGAAGGGGAGAAACGAGAAGAGGGTTCAAGGTGCTGTAAATGCCCAGAGAAGTGAGGTCCCCGTGGATATGAAGGAAGCAAAGTCAATCAGCTTTGAGGCCTCTGCAGAGCCCCTCTCGCGCCCTCACCCCCACCGCCCCAGCCCCCTCCCGCTTGCTCTAGGTGGTTGTGGGGACTGATGCAGGGAAAGAAAAAAAAATGCCTTCCAGGTAAATTTTGCTTTGCTTCCTGCTGGCGCAGCTGCTCCCCAACCAGGGCATTCCTGTGTTCTGTTGGCTATTAATAACGATTTTATTGAGATGATTGCTGAAGATAGCATTGGAGAAGTCCACCTGCCATTGCACCTCAGCCCCTTGAAAGTACCTTTCTGCGGTATTCCCTACAGCTATGTGACCGTCACTATTATCTAATTTCCTAACAAAGAGAACCCATAGCCCTGGAGCGGGGGCCGGGGGGGCTCCCTCTCCCCACCTCCCCAACCCAGGGCCACAGCCGAAGGGACTTCCTGTTTCTATGGATTTGCCTAATCTCAACAGCGGGCACTTCTGTGACCTGATACCTCACCCCATTACACAGGAGACAAAAATGGGGTGCAGTCAGGGCCCCGCAGGAGTAGGTGCCAGGAAACAGAGGCAGGAAAGCATTTGTGCAGGGAGATGGTGTCCACCAGGGAAGGGAGCCAGCAGGTGTGTGTAGACAAGAGGCCTGGGGTGAGGGAAAGGCCAGGGTTTGCCTGGTGCCCAGCGGGGAGAAGCCAGGAGCCTGGCAGAGCAGGTGGCACAGGGAAGGAGGCGGAGTGTGGAGGGAGGGCAGGTGGTAGCAGGGCGGGGCCGGGTCTATAAAGGGTGAGGCTGAAGCCTGCCGGCCCCCAGGCGGGAGAACTTGGCCGGCATCCCAACAGGCACCGGCTCCTGGGATCCCGATCCAGAGAGTGAGTCCTTCCCTTGACCTTGGCTCACACCAGCAGTGGTTCCCTCGGGCCAGGCTTGTCCCCAGCCTGTGTGACCTGCCTCCCTTGCCAAGGGCCGCCAGGGAGGTGGAGGGGGGGGGGCAGTGCCGGCAGCTGACCTCCTGGGAGCCTCAGCACCCGCCTTTCTTCCTCCCCAGGGGGCCCTGTTAATTCTTTCAACCTGCACCATGAACTCATGGATCCTGGCCTGCCTGGTGGTCTGCTTCGTGGGTGCCTGGACCCCCGCTGTCCACACCCAAGGTACTGTCTTTGGCCATTCCCCTGGAAGCCTCTCTCCCCTTTTGTCCCCTTGTCCCGCTCATTTGTTCCTCCCCTCCCTTCCCAGCCCCCCCGCCCCTCCCCATCTTCCCCTCTCTGCTGAATTCTAAGAGGACTTTCGCCCCTGGCGTGCAGGAACTCCCAGCATTAGTGCAGGGGACTGTGACAGAGGGCCCTGCTGGCTCCTTCTTCCCCATGGTGATTCCAGGGGCCCAGAGACTGTGGGAGGGGCCGAGGGTGGCTTCCAGCCATGGACAGAGCCACTCACAGCCCTGGTCGCATGGTGTGTGTTGGGGCGGGTGGATATGCAGAGATGCACTTTATAGGGTCCCAACCCCGCAGGGCCAAGGCTGGGGCTGGAGACCTGCAGTAGTGGAGTCCCATCTGGACCCCGCTCCCTCCTTTTTCCCCCTGCGGCTGCTATACCATCTTTATGGACCTCAGTTTCCTTATCTGTAAGTGGGAATCTGAAATTCCCATTGCACGGATCAGATAGCAGGATCTACTGAGCCTCTGCCTGCAAAAGGAAGACTCTGGGCCCAGCCACAGCCACTACTGTCATTAATGGGTGGCCCCAGGGCAGGCACTTGGTGACATGCAGTGCCCCCCCCCCCATCCCCGATCTTGGCACTGGGTCCCATGTCCCCGGAGAGCCCGAGAGAGGAGGTTGAATCCCAGCAGCATGACCGGGTCAAGGAGCCACAGTCCCGCCCTCCCACCCCTCAGCTGGGTCCACAGAGGACTTAGCCTTTGCCCGCAGTGGGCTGGGCCCCGCTGCTCTCCCTGCTGCTATCTGCGGGAGCCAGGTTCAGTCCCCGCCCTTTGATCCTGGGCAATAGGGGACCTCCAGCCCTGGGAAGCACCCGGATAGGAGCATGGCAGCTCAAGGTCCCATCCAATGCCACTGCCCCTTGCCTTCAGAGGCCAAGGTTGGGAGACGTCAGGAGGGGCTGGAGCCCTTCCCCTCCTCCCTCCTCTCTGGCTGGCACCTACCAGAGATCGAACTTGGATCCTGGAGGCCGGCTCCGGCAGCAGACTTCAGATGCCAAGGTCAAGGCGCAGGAGCCCACGCTGGCCCCCACCACCATCTCCCCAAGTCCTCCCCTGCTCACTCATCCCACCGGTTCCTCCCTCCAGATCTTTCCCCCCCTCTTCTGATGTGTTCCCCAGTGCCCGTGCAACCCTGTGTCCTCGCAGATCAGTTTCCTTGTCTCTCCTCCAGGCCGGGGGCTCCCAGAAGACAGCGCTGCACCCCACTCTGTGTCTGTCTGGACGTGTGGTTTCTCTTTACCTGCTTTTGCTAGTTGGTAGTTGGGACTCCTGGTGTCTGGCTGGGGGACTTCAGTAGTCACTGTGAGGGGACCCAGGGGAAGAGGGGACAGGCTCGCCAAGAGCAGGTGCCCTCCCCCCCCCCCCGGCAAGATGCCTGGAGGATGGGGCTGGGTGCTGCACCTGCTGTTGGCCCTGGAGCTGGGGGCTCCACATGCCTGGAGGCAGTAGCACAGGGCGCTTGTGCAGTTGCAGGTGTCTCTGAGGACTGCTGCCTGGCGTACCACCGCCTGCCGTGGGCCGTGCTCCAGCGCACCCGCGGCTACCAGCTCCAGGAGGTGAGCGGAAGCTGCAATCTGCCCGCCGTGAGGTGAGTGAGATCGGAGTCAGCCGCGGAGCGGGGGGCCCCATGCTGCCTTGCTTCCCTACCGTGCACCCTAACCCGGGCACCCCCTCTCTACGCACTGCAGATTCTGCCTGAAACACAGAATAGTGTGCGGGAACCCACAGGACGAGATGGTGCGAAGGGCCATGCAGTTGCTGAACACACGGAGGAAGTCCTGCCACCATTCTCAGATGACTCTGCAAGGTGGATGAGACCCCTTCCCCACCCCGGGCCTCTGAGCTTCTCAGCCCCATCAGCTAGCCTTTTGTCTGTTTGTTTGTTTGTTTGTTTGTTTTTGATTTATTTAAGGGGACTGGCACCTTGGGGTAGCAGGATAAGCCACCACCTGCAGTGCCAGCATCCCATATGGGCACCAGTTCAAGTCCCCGCTGCTCCACTTCTGATCCAGCTCCCCGCTAATGCCCCTGGGAAGGCAGTGGAGGATGGCCTAAGTTATTGGGCCCCTGCATCCACATGGGAGATCCAGAAGAAGCTGTTGGCTCCTGGCTTCGGGTTGGTATAGCTCTGGCTGTTGCGGCCATTTGGGGAGTGAACCAGCGGATGGAAGATCTGTGTGTCTCTCCCTCTCTCTGTAACTCTGCCTTTCAAATAAATTGGAAAAAAAAAAAAAAGCTTTATGAAAGGCAGAGTCACAGAGTGAGTGAGAGAGAGAATCTTCTGTCCACTCGTTCACTTCCCAAATGAGGACAATGGCTGGAGCTGGGCCAGGCTGAAGCCAGGAGCCAGGAACTCCATCCTGGTCTCCCACGTGGGTGCAGGGGCCCAGGTACTTGGGCCGTCATCTGCTGCTTCCCCAGGAACGTTTGGCAGGGGCTGGATCGAACGTGGAGCAGCTGGGACTTGAACCAGTGCTCATATAGGTTGCAGGCTTAACCCTCTGTGCCACAGTGCCAGCCCCCCTGCAGCTTGGAACCCAGGTCACTTTCAGTTGCCACTTACGGCAGAAGCAGCTTCAGGCTTGGCGGGATCCAGGGGCTCCAGGGTGTCGGCAGAGCTCTCTATCTCTCTCTCCATCTCTCCGACAGGGAGGAAGAAGCCTAGAAAGTCCTGGCCACCATCATCCAAGCAGAGCAGTCCCGCCGGCAATGGCAAGAGGAATGCCACCCTCCGGACAGCAGCAAAACTGGGTGAGGATGCTCGGTCACGTGACCGTCCCCGCCTTTCCCCTTTGCAGAGGGCTCATGACTGGGCCAGGCCAGGACAAGGGGCTCACCCACAGGACCCAGCAGGTCCTCACTGGGTGGTCTGAGCCTTGCAGGTTCACATGGGCGGGTCCCAGGCGGCTGCCCACCGCCCTGACTCAGCCCAAGGGTGGACTTCAGGAAGTGCCAGAAGCAGATGCCAGGCCCACACACCGAGAGCTGCGGGGTTCTCACAAGACAAAACCGTTACTTCCCGTCCACACCCCGTGCTCCACACAACACCTCTGACACCCGGTGTGTCAGGGTATTTCCCTACACGCCACACACTCACTCCCCAAATGGCCACAACGGCCAGGAGCCTGGAACCACACCCGGGCCTCCCACAGGGGTGTCGGGGGCCTCCAAGCATCTTCTGCTTTCTCAGGCGTGTTAGCAGGGAGCTGGGTCGGAAGCAGAGCAGCCGATGTGGGAGGCGGGCACCGCAGCTCCCCCAGCCAGCTCCCTCTGGCACTAGGCCCCTGCTTCAGGTGCCAGTTTGCAAACAGTGGGCTGGGCCCCTGACTTCCCAGCCCCGGGGGGCGGGGGGGCTGCCTCCCCTGGGGGAGGGGGCTGCCTCCTCAGACCCAGGTATTTGTGGGAGTGGCTTCTGGGGCATACCCTTAGGAACCAGCAGGAAGTCAGCTGGGGGGGGCGAGAGTCCTGAGGGCAGGAGCTCCTCCCTCCCTGGAATTGGGGTGCACCACCCCCCACACTCCAGCACTCACACATGTCCCCCAACCCAGAGGCTCCCTGAATGCCACAGCTCAGGGCTTGCTTCCTTGTGTGGCCATGATCCATGCCTAACTCCATTTCCAGCCCCTCCATGGGAGAACCAGGGGGTGGGGGGACCCTGGGCCTTCTGGTGGCCAGGCCGACCTCCTCCCCCACCCCTGTCCAGGAGCCCAAGAAGCTGCTACCAGCCCAGGAAGTCTGGTGGGGGGGGGGGCTGGAGCCGCCCCTCAGGAAACAGGGTCAAAAGACCAAACGCTAGAACAAAGCAGGCTCCCGGCAGGCTTATCGCTCAGATCACAAGGGTTTCGGGAGCTCTGTGCCAAGGACTGCCTGGGGCAGAGGTCAATACACCGATTTATAATAATTTCACAGCCCTCAATTCCACTCTGCTCTCCCCTCCCTGATCCCCCAACTGCAGGGCTCTGAGCCCACGCGTCTCCGTCTCCGGGATCCGCCAACACAAGAGGATCTTCCTCCGCCAGAACAAGTCACCCCGGCAAGCCAGGCCGCTCCTGCCACCCGCCCCTGCGTCCGTCCCGCCCCCCGCCCCCTTGCCCCTCTCGCCACTGGGTCCTCACCAGCCTGCAGCCTCTCGTCACCACCCCAGGCCAGGCCCGCCTGCTGGGTTCCTTGCAAAGCTCACAGCAGTTCAGGCACCTCCCCCCACCCCCAGCCTGTACTTTCTTGTTTTTATAACTTTTCAATAAAACTTTATTTGGAAGGATGCCATTCCTGCTCTTTGTCTTGCTCTTGCTTCGTCTCGGGGTGTACCAGCCTGGGGTGCATTGCATGTGATCCCCACCCTGAGGTCTATGCCCCGCCCCCCACCGGCATGATGGACAGCTCCTGGAGAGAGGCAGTGAGCACCAGGTGGGTTGAAACTTGCATGTCAGCCAGTGACCTTGGTTCCTCTTTGCTTGGCTGTGCAATGGGGGTGGCTATGATTGCTTGGCCTCAGCTCCGGGGTGGTGGGGAGCCCAGGGACCTCTCCACACCCTCAGACTCAGATGGGCTGCCCAGAGACCTCTGGTAACTCCTGTGGGTTGGGACTAGGTCAACTGCAGCTGGAGGCTCAGCCAGAGAGAATGTTCTGGAGAAAAACCCTGTAGGACATCTCCGTGGTTTGAGGCCAGGGACCAGGGTGCAGTGCCAGGAAGAATGGGGTCACACTCAGGTCCTGCCATGCACTACTTGGGGGACCCAGGCAGCTTCCATAAAATCCGTTTCCCATCTCCCCCAACCCCATCCCAGCGAATGGGGATGACGACCCTGCCTGCCTGGGACCAAACACACTGCTCTCTGTGACAACACACAACACACGCCAGGCTGACTGCACGCTTGGCAGCGTGACGAGCATCCCCGCCACCCAGCTTGGCGCCCAGGCTGACGCAGATCCGACCGCACCGGGAACCGGGCAGGATGGCGTGGGCACCTGGCTTCCAACCTGCCCCTGCCACGCTGGCTGAGGCACTGGACCCCTCCGAGCCTTGGCTTTCCCATCTGTAAGGTGGGGACGTGCTGACCACAGCCTCCACCGCCACAGAGCTGCGGTGGCCACCAGCGGGGTAGATGATCACAAAAATACCCAGAATGCCGTCGGGCACGTGGGTGGGGAAGGAAGCAGGACCCTGGCCCTGGAGTGCTGCGTCTCCTCACCTTGAGAGCTTGCCAAAGGTCAGACACACGTAACCCAAAATAACTTTATTGCTGTGTCCACTTCTGATTATATATATGTGTGTGTGTGTGTGTGTGTACTTGGGTCCCAAGCCAAGACCCCAGGGAAGGCGAACGTGGTAGGGAGTCCCCCGCCCCTGCCAGGGGAGCCCCAGTGCAGTACAGAAGTTTTGGCTTGAGACTGACTACACCCAGCGGCCGCGGGGCCCCTTCCTGACCCTGGGTGCCCACTGTGTCCAGGAACACATCAACACTGGAGTCCCCTTGGCTTGGCGTGAGGTCCTCGTGTGGGGATTCAAGTCTTCCTGAGTCTTGGGGGTCGACAGGGTAGGTTGCTGCTTCTGGAATCTCACGCCCCCTAGGCAGCACGGCAGCCCCGGGGCCTGGGGAGGCCTCTTCCGACTAGAATAGCTGCAGCCGCACCTTCAGCCGCAAGGCTCGGACCCTCGGCCGGGCGTCCCGGGACCCCGCCACGCTCACCACTTCCAGCTGGTAGGTCCCAGGCCCCGGCCTCCGACGCCCCAGCTGCAGGGAGCTGAGGCCGCCACGGTGATGTATGTGGAAGAAGCCTTGCTCATTGCCACGTGCAATGATGTAGCGGGCCTGGCCCCCCGGCCCCCGCTGTGCTGGCCGAAGCTCCAGGATGCGCTCTGCCTGGCCCAGCCATGAGAGGTTCAGGTGCAAGGTCAGCGGAACTTCCGGGTCAAGAGTAGCCAGGCTCACCTGGAGAGACACACCAAGTGGGTGGTCAGAGACTGGGCGGGGGGCTCTGGGGCACAGCCACCGAGGGAATTCGAGGTTTTTCCTAAAGCCCCAGGCAGGAGGGGAGGCCAGTCGGATGGCGTCGGGCTCTGGAGCCCCCGCGGTCACCCAGGGATGGCTGGGGTTGTGACCAATGGCTTTTCTACATAAACCAGTCCCCAGAAAGGCTTCTGGGGCCAACACAGACACAGGACACCCAGCTGGGCCAGACACGGGGGCTTCCGCCGGGCTTCCTGCACCTGCCTCTCTTTGAGAGCTCCCTGTGTGCGGACGACAGGCCCCTCTTTATCCCAGCTCCTCTGCAGAGCCTCCCTGGTCCTGGCAGCCAGACAAGACCCTGAATAAGCCACCACACTTCAATGGCAGGGCTGCCCGGGGCTGGGTGACGTATCCAGTCCCACAGAAGACTCTTTTCTCCTTTGCTCCAGGCAGTGCTGTGCGGGCTTCACCTAATTTGCATGCACGGGGACTGTTTGCTATTTCATTCAAATCCCCAGCCTCAGAGGGCCCTGGGAGTGTGGCACAGACACGAGTGCTTCCTGACACCTGCTGGTGGTCAGTGGGTATTGCAGGCAAAGGCCCACAGCACCACCTTCCTCAATCCAGACTTAAACAGGGGTCCCCAAAAGTTCGTGGAAAGATGGAATGAAAAGATAAGTTCATTTGGTGCCAAAACTTCCGAAGTCCATGCATTCGAGGAGTTTTCCAAAAGGTTGTGGAAAATACATTATTATGAAAAAGCTATGCACGGATTTCAAATTGTTTTGCACCAAAATACACTTTATCTTTTCAAGAAAATTATTTATTTGAAAGGCAAAGTTACAGAGAGAGAGAGGGGGAAGGTAGGGAAAAGGAAGTGGGGGAGAGGGAGTGAGTTGTGGGGGGAGAGAGAGAGAAAGAGATTTTCCATCTGCTGGTTCACTCCCCAGTGGCCACAATACTTGGGACTGTGCCAGGCTGCAGCCAGGAGCCTAGAGCTTCTTTGGGGTTTCCCATGTGGGTGTCAGGGCCCAAGCACTTGGGCCATCATCTGCTGCTTTACCAGGCGCGTTAGCAAGGAGCTGAATTAGAAGCAGAACAGCGCCGGCGCCGCCGTAGCTCAATGGGCTAATCTTCCGCCTGCAGTGCTGGCATCCGGGGTTCTAGGCCAGCTCTCTGCTGTGGCCCGGGAGTGCAGTGGAGGATGGCCCAAGTGCTTGGGCCCTGTACCCACATGGGAGACCAGGAGAAGCACCTGGCTCCTGACTTTGGATCAGTGCGGTGCGCTGGCTGCAGTGGCCATTGGAGGGTGAACCAACGACAAAAAAGACCTTTCTCTCTGTCTCTCTCTCACTGTCCACTCTGCCTGTCAAAAAAAAAAAAAAAAAAAAAAAAAAAGCAGAGCAGCTGGGTCTGGAACCAGCACCCATATGGGATGCCGGCATCACAGTGGTGGGTTTACCCGCTATGGCACTACGCTGGTCTCCACTTTATCTTTCTATTTTCCATGAACTTCTCTGAAGTCCCCTTGTACGTGTGCCCAGCCCAGGGGCCAGTCCACCACTCCATTCACTCGTCATGAGCTCCAAGGGCTCTGTGAAGCTGACAGAGCACGCACCAGTAATGAGGGGACGATCCAAGCACAGAGCCAGAGTTTCTCCTGGCAAGCAAAAATGGAAGCAACCAGCTGCAGAGAGAACGAGGGTGAAGGAACGGACAGTCCGTCCAGCTCACATGGGCGGTCCCTCAGCCCCTACGTCCACCCCACCGCCGGCTGTATTTTTCCATGGCATTCATCACAGATCTTATCGACCGGGTGTTATAAAAACACAATCTGTTTTACTTATTGTCTGTCTCCCTATTTGTAAATCAGCCCACGAGCAAAGGGGCTTTTTTCTTGTTCCCTGCTGCCCCAAGACAGTGCTCAGAGCATAGCAGGTGTTCAGCAAAAGCTACGTCCCGAAGGCCGGCTCTAGGACATGCCCACTGTGGGGTGGGCTGGCAGTGATGCTCAAGGTCAGAGGTGGGTTTGTCCTATATAGCAGAGGGGCTTGGCAGCGGGAGGAAGCAGTGATGGCAGAGGGAGCTGGGGGTGTGTGTGAGTTGGAGCAGTTGTAGCCAGCAGGCGCTTACTATGTGTTTAACTTTTAGATCCCTCAGAGCTGACCAGCAGTGGCCTCAGGGTAAGGAGCTCCAATCTGCAGCAAAAACGTGCACCCCGCACACGCTGGTGGCGTCAGGGTCTCAGTGCAGGGGCATGGAGGCGTGGAGAGGACTCCTGGGACTTCCAGAGGTGCTGTAGGGGTGGGGACTCTCAGGGAGCGCAGGCACGGAAAGTGGTGCAGAGGCCGATGCTGGGAGGTGGGGGGGAAGGACCCCCACCCCTAATGCTCCGGCAGGAGAGGGACCCAAGCTCCACCAGGGCCGGGAACTGGTGGCCATCACTCAGGAGAGGAAAGCCAGGCACAGCAGATGGGTGCAGGCTGCTAAACTGGCCACTCTGGGCCCCACTGGTGCTAAATCCCGCGGGGCTCCCTGGGGGAGCCTCCCCAGCCCGGGGGGAGGGTGCCAGGTTCTGGGGGAGGCAGAACTGGGGGACTGAGGCGTTTCTCCTGCCTCCAAGAGCCATGCAAGGCAGAGCTCCAAGGAGGCAGCAAGGGGGTGCCCAGCTCGTCATCAGCTATGAGGTAAGGGAGCCCAGGGGCCCCCCAAGAACAACCTGGGGCTGAACATATTAAGAAAGCCCCGGGCAGGCCCCACACCCCGGAGTTGTTTCTTGTGGCGGGAGCCCACATCCTCCCTGCCAGCCCCCACCCATGCCCTGGCTGCTCCGCCCCGCCCCAGGCAGCCCCCACAGTACCTGGGGGTCCCTGTGTGCACTGCGCCGAGGCCGGTTTCCAGAGTCGAGCCCGTTGATCTTGCATTCATAGCAGGCTTCAGGTGAGAGCGGCTCCTCCCCCTCACCTGGGGCATCCTGGAGCCCTGGGCCGAGGCCCAGGCCAGAGACACAGTGCCTAAGGGTGGAACGGGTAGGGTGGGTGGGCCTTCAGGGGCAGGGGGTGGGGCCTCCCCAGCTTCCCTCCCTCCACCTGCTCCTCTGCTGCCCGTGGTGGTGAACTCTGGTGTGCAAACAGGCCCGTGGCTCCGTGTGCACGGGGCTCTGTGTGCACAGGCATCTCACGGCTTAGCCAGGTGGACATAGGAGCAAGACACACACGTGCGGGGCTGGGTGGGTGTGGCCGAGCGCACCCAGGGGGCCTGCACCTGGCAGCCTGTGTACACCCGGGGATGCTGTGTGTGCAAAGGGCTGTGCCTGTGACAGCTTGCATGCACACAGGGAGGCCGTGTATGTATACACAGAGATGCCACATGTGTGTACACGTGTGCATGTTGGGACGCCTCAACAGCACGAGTGTGCCCAGAGATCTGTGTGTGTGTGTAGGCGTGCACATGTGGAAGGCGACACGTGTGCTCACTGGCAGGTGCGTGTACGGTCGGTCCCTGTTTCCCAGGGTGACACGGCCTCAGGCTCAGCCTACTGTGCATGTCACTGCCAGGCTGTGGCTGGTGGACACCGTGTGCCCAGGCCTGTGGTGGGGGCAGCTCTGCCGAACACCACCAGCCGACAGGATTATTTGCTCGTCACAGTACAAGGATCCGCCAAGCGTGTTCATTGCGTTAGGTGTGATAAGTCATGTGCAGACGACAGAAAGCGTACGAGAGGGTTGCGTGGGTTCTGTGTAAACGTCGCGGCATGTCATATAAGGGACTTGAGCACCTGTGGGGGCCTGGAATGAACCCCATATGCCAACCGAGGGATGATCCGGGTGTCCGTCCAGCACTGTGCAAACACGTACACACACGTACACGCACGCACACACACACATGTACACACACGTACCCCGAGCATTATGAGCTCGCGAGCCTGCATGCAGGGTAAGGCCCAGATACACGTGTGCATGTGGGGACCCACAAATGTCCCAGGGTGCCCATCAGCCACGTGCACCACAGCGGTTGGTGTGTGAGCTTGTGTGAGCTGCCATGCCTCTGCACGTGTGCTCCTCTGTGCCCACACGTGTACACATCCTTGTGTGCATGTGTGTGCGTCCACTCCCAGGGCCCCTGCCTGCCCCGCTGGCATCTCTCACCCTTGCCCAGCCCGCAAGTAGCCTCGGGGGCAGCCGCACAGGAAGCCGCCGGCAGTGTTGGCACAGCCATAGCTGCAGGGGCTGCCCTGTCCAGCGCACTCGTCCACGTCCTGGCAGCCCCTGAGGGCCTGGTCGAAGTCAAAGCCAGGGGGGCAGACGCAGCGGAAGCCGCCGAGGGTGTTGTGGCAGGTGGCAGTGCCGCAGATGGCCGGGGACAGGACACACTCGTTCTCGTCTGTGGGCAGGAGGAAGCAGGGGAGGGAACAGGAAGCGGCCTTTGCACCCTCCCTGGTCCCCTTCACTTGGGACCATCCCCCTTCAGAGCTCAAGTTCAAGATCAAAGCCTCCAGCAGGGTCACGGTGACTGTGGCTGCCCTCGTCCTGCCCTTCCCCTCTCCCTCCTCACCCTCAGCGTTGCTGACACTTGGGACCAGACCGAGGTCTGTCCAGGAGCTGCCCACACCCCTGCAAGGTGTTAGGCAGCACCCCAGCGAGGCCAAGAGCGTCCAGCTCCCTGCTAACGCACACCCTGGGAGGCAGCAGAGGTGGCTCGAGCACTTGGGCCCCTGCCACCCACGTGGGAGGCCTGAATGGAGCTCCTGGCTCCTGGCTGTGGCCTGGCCCAGTCCTGGCCATTGTGGGACATCTGCCTGTCTGCCTCTCGGTATTAGAACTTGAGTGGTCCAAGGCGCTCCCAGCTCCCTGCCAGCTCGGGGAGGGGGGACGGAGCCAGTTCTGGGCTCGCTTCTGTATCCTCAGGGCCCACCACAAGGCAGGTTCTCAGCAACATCTGAGAAAGAAGGGATAAGCACGTGGAGGAGGACACGGGTTGAGAATGAGGAGTTACCAGCACGGGCTGATGATCTGTGAGCCCTGAGATGCCCTGGGAGGCTGGCGTGGGAGGGGAAAAAGCTCTGCTGAAGACAGGAGACAGGACGAGGGGGCAGAGAGGGCAGCGTCTGCCCAGGAGTGGACAGTGGCCACAGGAGGCCACAGGAGGAGGCACTGTCCAGGAGGGGCAGGCCACGGTGCCCCAGAGAGATGGAGGTCTAGGGGAGGGGCTGAGGAGAAACGATGGACAGGTCTTGGGACAGGAAGTGGGCCCGACGGGGCAGAAGGTGAAAGCCAGACTGTAGGGGAGAAATGAAGACAAGTGGTGAGAATGAGCCCATCAGGAAGACTGGAAGGCAGGAGCTGAGCCCCGCAAATACAGGGCCTTTGGGATAGCTATGGCAAGAAGTAGCTTGCATACCTCTACCACCCATGGCTGCACCCAGGGCAGACATCACTAATCAATCATAACACTCTGATCCCACCCAGGGCAGCTGTCGCTGATCACAACGCTCTCTCTGCCCCACCCATGGCAGACATCACTAGTCCATCACAGCACTCTGCTATACCATTCAGACATCACTAATCAATCACAGCATTCTTTCCCAGTGATCACAAGCTGTCTCAGAACCTTCCTCCACTGAATCCCCTGAGCCACCACAGCCTGAGGATCTGGACTTGAACACTTTGCTCGGCAGCCCTGACCTTCCAGGCTATCTGATCTCTGGGCAGTTGTTTCCGTCACAACATCAGGTGGTGGTCCCTCACTGTCCACTCTGCACAGACCTGGGGGGGGGCAGGGCTCCGGCTTCCTCCCCGCCCCCACCACTCACCCACACACTGGGCCCCCTGGGAGTGCAGGGTGAAGCCCTGGGGGCAGTCACAGCGGTAGCCCCCTAGCTCGTTCTGACAGCTCGTGCCGGCAGCGATGGGGCCCGTCACCTTCATCCACGTCCAACACACGGAGAGACAGAGGGCGGGAGGGAGAGGGGCTCACCCAGCAGCAATCCCCCAGCCCATGCGCAGTCTAGATCCCACCCCATGCCCGGCTCTACCTTCACAGCCACGGCCGGAGCTGTCCAGTGTGAAACCTTGGTAGCACTCACAGTGGAAGCTGCCTGGGGCATTGTGGCAGCGTCCACGGGCACCGCAGGGGCTGGGGTGGGCCAAGCACTCGTTGTCATCTGCAGGGAACAGCACACAGGCAGGGTTGCCTGGTGGTTAGGGGCATGAGACGGGGGCACCCAATAGCAGTCCCACTCTCTGTGTGTGCCTGTTCCTGACTCTGAGAAATGAGATCCCCAGGGGCCGGCGCTGTGGCACAGTGGGTAAAGCCGCCGCCTGCAGTGCCGGCATCGCATATGGGCACCGGTTCGAGTCCCGGCCGCTTCACTTCCCATCCAGCTCTCTGCTGTGGCCTGGGAAAGCAGTAGAAGATGGCCCAAGTCCTTGAGCCCCTGCACCCGCGTGGGAGACCCTGAGGAAGCTCTTGGCTTCAGATCAGCACAGCTCCAGCTGTTGTGGCCAACTGGGGAGTGAACCAGCAGATGGAAGACCTCTCTCTCCTTCCCTCCCTCTTTTTCTCTCTGTGTAACTCTGACTTCCAAATAAATAAATAAATCTTTTTAAAAAATGAGATCCCTAGCAGTTCCTGCACGTAAAGGATGTTGTGTGAATCTCCCGGTCACCATTTGGAAGCTGTGTGGCCTGAGGTGACTGACCTGCCCTCTCTGTGCCTGGGTTTTCTCAGCAGCCACACTGCTCTTTGCAATGCTGGGTAAGAATTGAAATTAACCTGGCCGGCACCGCGGCTCACTAGGCTAATCCTCCGCCTTGCGGCGCTGGCACACTGGGTTCTAGTCCCAGTCGGGGCACCGGGTTCTGTCCCGGTTGCCCCTCTTCCAGGCCAGCTCTCTGCTGTGCCCAGGGAGTGCAGTAGAGGATGGCCCAAGTGCTTGGGCCCTGCACCCCGTGGGAGACCAGGAGCACCTGGCTCCTGCCTTCGGATCAGTGCAATGCGGCGGCCATTGGAGGGTGAACCAACGGCAAAAGGAAGACCTTTCTCTCTGTCTCTCTCTCTCTCACTGTCTACTCTGCCTGTCAAAAATAAATAAATAAATTAATTAATTAATTAATTTTAAAAAAGGAAATTAACCTAACCAGACACAGGGCTGAGAATCGCGCCCGACGTGAACAAAGTCGGATGCAACCTCTTCCTTCTGTGGCAGGAGGACAACTGGGGGGGGGGGTGTCCCTGTCGAGCTGCGTTCTCAAGGACACCTGGCCAAGGGGGGGGACTGCCACTGCCGCAGACCCCGTGTGGGGGGCCCAGGAAGTCACACGTTGAAGCTCCAGTTCCCAGTGGGACAGCTTTTAGTCTCCAAAGCTTTGTGTTAGGAGCTGATGTTGTGGTGCCGAGGGTTACACTGCTGCTGCTTACGATGCTGGCATCCCACACCGGAGCGCTGGTTCAAGTCCCGGCTGCTCCGCTTCCCACCCGGCTTCCTGCTAGTGCTCTGGAAGGCAGTGCATGATGGTTCAAGTGCCTGGGCCCCTGCATCCAAGTGGGAGACCTGGATGGAGTCCATAGCTCCTGGCTTCAGCCTGGCCCAGCCCTGGCTGCGGCAGCCATCTGGGGAGTGAACCAGCAGATGGAGGATCTCTCTGTCTTTCTCTGACACTTTGCCATTCAAATAAATAAATAAATAATTTTTTAAAAAAAACCATAAGATCCCACTTTGCCATTGTCATGCAAAAACAGCTCCAGATAATAGGTCCACACAGGTGGACATGGCTGTGTGCCAGTAAAACTTTATTTAAAAAAGCAAACAGAGGCCGGCGCCGTGGCTTAACAGGCTAATCCTCCGCCTTGCGGCGCCGGCACACCGGGTTCTAGTCCCGGTTGGGGCGCTGGATTCTATCCCGGTTGCCCCTCTTCCAGGCCAGCTCTCTGCTATGGCCCGGGAAGGCAGTGGAGGATGGCCCAAGTGCTTGGGCCCTGCACCTGCATGGGAGACCAGGAGAAGCACCTGGCTCCTGACTTCGGATCAGCACAATGCACCGGCCCCAGCGGCCATTGGAGGGTGAACCAACGGCAAAAAGGAAGACCTTTCTCTCTGTCTCTCTCTCTCACTATCCACTCTGCCTGTCAAAAAAAAAAAAAAAAAAAAAAAAAGCAAACAGAGGGCCACACTTGGCTGGCTGGCTGCCAGTTTGCCATCCTCTGACTGGGGGCATTACCTGATACTCAGTGCTGCTCAGGAGGTGCTGGGCTGAGTGGATTAAAGGAGGCCTGAAAGGGGTCATCTTGGCTGGGCTCAGCCTCTAAGGAGGGTCTGGATCCCCCAGGGGCCACGAGACACTGAGAAACAATGGCAGTGACCTTGGGGCTTTGGCTTCTGAACCTATTTCCACTTTGAACCATGGGAGCCCCTGGGAGCCCCTGGGGAGGCCCTAAGAGGCAGTCCTGGCAGGGACTCCAGTCAGGTGCAAGGGGAGATGTCCTGGGCGCGGAGATCAGCTGGGGGCGGAACACCCAGCCCCTGGAGCAAGGAAGCAAAGAAAGTTCTAGATGCCCCATGACCGGGAGGTCCCCGGGCACCCCCGTGTCCTCCCTGTCCGGCACCCACTGGGTGTCTGATGCTTCTTTGCTGAAAGAACGAGTGAAGGCCGGGGTGGCCTGGCAGCCCCCGGGCGAGGGGCGGGGACCACTCACCGAAGCAGGTGTGGCGGTGCTGGGTGAAGCCAGGCGGGCAGCGGCAGGCAAAGGCGCCGACGGTGTTGACGCACAGGAACTTGCAGTTGTGCTTCCGGGAGGAGCATTCGTCCAGGTCTGTGGCACAGACGGTCCAGCCGGCTCAGGCTGGGGCTGGGGGCGGGGGGCGGCGAGGACCCCCAGGAGGCTGCTCCCGCCACTTCCCAGCAGAGGGGCAACGGGAGAAAGACCCCGGAGAGGACACCGGATTCAGGTAGTGGGATGGGGGCGGGGCCGGGGTCCCAGGGGGCACCGGAGCGGGGGAGAGGGCGGGATGTCACCTGTGCAGGTGCTGCCATCTTCCTGCAGCCGGTAGCCGCGGGGGCAGCCGCACAGGAAGCCGCCCTCCGTGTTTTTGCAGAGGAAGGAACACGGGGCGGGGGTCTGACTGCACTCATCCACATCTGGGGGTTGGAGGAGGAGACAGCAGGGGAGGGTCACACGTGGACATTCCCTGGGGACTCAGGGGCTGGGGGTCTTCACCTCCCCGACTCCGGCTGTCCAGAATCTGTGCATGCACACAGGAAATGGGGCCTTTTCTGTATATGGCCCGAGGGTAAATGCGGCCGGGTCTGTGTGCCCGTGTGTCCCCCGTCCGCAGACACAGCCAGCCAGACTGCGACTAGACAGAAAGAAAACTGTCTGTAATGGCCGGCGCCGTGGTTCACTAGGCTAATCCTCCGCCTGAGGCGCCGGCACACCGGGTTCTAGTCCTGGTCAGGGCGCCGGATTCTATCCCGGTTGCCCCTCTTCCAGGCCAGCTCTCTGCTGTGGCCCGGGAGTGCAGTGGAGGATGGCCCAAGTGCTTGGGCCCTGAACCCCATGGGAGACCAGGAGAAGCACATGGCTCCTGCCATCGGATCAGCGCGGTGCGCCGGCCGCAGTGGCCATTGGAGGGTGAACCAACAGCAAAAAGGAAGACCTTTCTCTCTGTCTCTCTCACTGTCCACAAAACAAAACAAAACAAAACAAAACAAAACAACTGTCTGCATTGAACGTGTGCCGGCTTGTTCTTCCTCACGGCTCCCTCAACAGGGACCAGCACTATGGCTCAATGGGTTAAGCCGCCGCTTGCAATGCTGACAGCCCACATGGGAGCACCTGTTTGAGTCCCGGCTGCCCTGCTTCTGATCCAGCTCCCTGCTAGTGCTCCCGGGAAAGCAGCAGATGGGGCCCCTGCCACCCACGTGGGCCACCTGGAAGAAGCTCCTGGCTCCTGGTTTTGGCCTGGCCAGCCCTGGCTGTTGTGGCCATTTGGGGAGTGAACCAGCAGATGGAGACCCCCCCCCCCCCGCTCTGTCTCTTCTGCTCTGTAACTGACTACAGGCATATGTGCTTAGGTTCCATGGAAACACTACCTCCTTTACAGAAAGGACTTGGGGATCTGTGGATTTTGGTATCCACTGGGGGTCCTGGAACCAATTCTCCATGGATACTGGCTCTGTGGGCCACATTATCTCAGTCGCAGCTACTCAGCGTAGCCTTCATATTAGGAAAGCAGCCCGGGAGGGTGAGTAAACAAATACATGCAGCCGTGTGCTAATAAAACTTTATTTAGAATAACAAGCAGAAGGCCAGACTTGGCCCTTGGGCTAGAGTCTACCACTAACATTGATGACAGTATGCCCCAGATTTCAGGATGTACAGTTAGCACCAGGCAAGTGGCACAACCAGGATGTGTGTGTACGTGTGTGTGTGTGTGTGTGTGGTGGGGGGACTAGGGATGCTTGCTCCCCTGTCTCCCTACGTCGTAGGCACCACGTTGTAAAGGAAAGCTGAGCATCCACGTCCCCTCTATAAAGTGGCTCAGTGTTTGCACAGAACCTCAGCACCTCCTCCTGCAGACTTTATTTTTTTATTTTTATTTTTTAAATTTTTGACAGGCAGAGTGGACAGTGAGAGAGAGAGAGAGACAGAGAGAAAGGTCTTCCTTTTGCAGTTGGTTCACCCTCCAATGGCCGCCGCAGTAGGCGCGCTGCGGCTGGCGCACCGCGCTGATCCGAAGCCAGGAGCCAGGTGCTTCTCCTGGTCTCCCATGCAGGTGCAGGGCCCAAGGACTTAGGCCATCCTCCACTGCCTTCCCGGGTCATAGCAGAGAGCTGGCCTGGAAGAGGGGCAACCGGGACAGAATCTGGCGTCCCGACCGGGACTAGAACCCGGTGTGCCTGTGCCGCAAGGTGGAGGATTAGCCTAGTGAGCCGTGGCGCCGGCCAAAATATTTACTTCTTATTTATTTTCATGTACGTGAAAGGCAGAGATAGAGAGAGAGAGAGAGAGAGAGAGAGAGAGAGAGAGAGAGAGAGAGAAATCTTTCATCTGCTGGTTCATTTCCCAAATGCCTGTGACAGCCAGAACTGGACCCGGCAGTAGCCAGAAATCAAGAACTCCATCTGCGCCGGCGCCATGGCTCACTAGGCTAATCCTCTGCCTGCGGCGCCGGCACACCGGGTTCTAGTCCCAGTTGGGGTGCCAAATTCTGTCCCGGTTGCTCCTCTTCCAGTCCAGCTCTCTGCTGTGGCCCAGGAGGGCAGTGGAGGATGGCCCAGGTCCTTGGGCCCTGCACCCACATGGGAGACCAGGAGGAAGCACCTGGCTCCTGGCTTTGGATTGGCACAGTGCCAGCCGTGGCGGCCATTTGGGGGATGAACCAATGGAAGGAGGACCTTTCTCTCTGTCTCTCTCTCTCACTGTCTAACTCTGCCTGTCAAAAATAAAAAATAAAACAAAATAATAAAAAAAGAACTCCATATGGATCTTCTATGTGAGTGGCAGGGACCCAAGTACTTGAGCCATCACCTGCTCCTCTTAGAAGCACTAGCAGGGAGCTGGATGGGAAGTGGAGCAGCTGGGACTCAATCCTGGGCACTGTGATATGGGATGGGGGTGCTGCCAGCAGCTTAACGTGCTACGCCACAATGCTCACCCCTAGACGCAAACTTATTTTTCTCAAATATTTCCAACCCATGATTAGTCGACTGTTAAGGACGCAGAAGGCCAGTAGTACTGCGAAATGCTGATGAGAGTTTTCTCAGAACATGTCATTCTGAGTGATCTGCATTTCGGTCTTTATACTTTTCTAGAATTTCTGAAACTTTCTCCTCTGATAAAATTATTATTATAGAACAAGAGGAGGAGGAGGAGGAGGTGGAGGGAAGAAAGAAGGAAAACCCCACGCGTCACACACTGGAAGTCCCTAGAAAGTTGGGGCTGGGGGTCACGCGGGGCCAGGGTGCAGCTTTGACTCACCCACGCAGGCAGTGGCAGCGGCGTCTGGCGCAAACCCGGCCTGGCAGTGGCAGTGGAAGGAGCCGATGCTGTTGATGCACTCGCCGTGGGGACACAGGTGAGCGAGCACATGGCACTCGTCCACATCTGTAGACAAGCAGGGCGTGGCTGGGGCCACCAGGCCACGCCTCCCTCCTTCTGCCAGTCATGCTGAGGCCCCACCCACTGGACCCTAAGCCCAACCCCACCACCCCGAGGCTGGAGGGACGAACACTCAGTACCAAGCCTCACCAGCAACAGCTGCCCAGGGCACCCACACACAGATGGAGAAACACAGACAGGGATCCATGAGCACACGCAATGCCACACACTGGCCACAGGCCAGATGGCACTGCAGAGTCCCAGGGACACACACACGCACTGGGGCCCCTCTGTCCACGAGACTCACCCTGGAATGGGTTCTTCTTCCACCACTGGTCCCTGCCTCAACCTCACTGGCAGGCTCCTTGAGACCCACGCTCACGCACACACATGCACTCAGGTGGCTGCCCTCACGCCTCCCCCATGGGCAGATGGCACATCTGCCGGTTCACATGTAGAGAACACACGGTAGCTCACCCGCACGGTGGTGCACACACGCACGTTTACTGATAAACCTGCACACACGCGAGAACACACAATGGCTCGCATGCTCTCAGGCACACACGCGAGAACACACAATGGCTCGCATGCTCTCAGGCACACACGCGAGAACACACAATGGCTCGCATGCTCTCAGGCACAAAGAAGAGGCATGGTTAAGACATCCACGTCCACGTCGGAGTGGCTGGGTTGGAGTCCCAGCTCCTGACTCCAGCTTCCTGCCGATGCACACCCTGGGAGGCAGCAGGCGATGGCTCAAGTAGTTGGGTCCCTGCCACCCACGTGGGAGACCTGGGTGGTCCTTGGTCCAGTCCCAAATGCCTCCACGGAAGCAGTCAATGGCGGCTCTCCCTGTCTCTGTCTCTCAAATAAGCATGGCACAAAACCACGTGTGCACAGACACAACACCAGCTCCCATGACCCCTAGCACACACTCATTAACAAACGTCTACACAACAATAAATACCAGCTCACACACACTGACACACTGTCACACACTCATTAACAAGCCTGCGCACTCGACCACTCGAGCTCCGCACACGTGGCAAACACCGGTACCTTCTGGCACACGCACACAGGGTTGTCACAGGGGCCAGCACCCGCTGGAGCACAGACTCACAGTCAGGAGCGTGATCTCAGTGGGGCACTCACCTCGGCCCTCCGCAGTGTAGCCCGAGCCGTGGGGGCACAGCTTCCTGTGGGCAGGGGTGCCAGGCAGGGGGCAGAGCTCACAGCGGGGCCCCCAGGCCCGGCCGCCCCCACAGCAGCACGCGGCCCTGGAGACAGCCTCGCCGCTGCTCGAGCGGGCCTGGCACGCGGCCTGCAGCACCTCGGAGAAGCAGGCTCCTTGCCGCACATCTGCATGGAACGGGTGGGGTGGGGGTGGGGGGCGGTGGAATCCTGCCGCCGTCAGGGGCCCCTCCCCGTGGTGAAATCCTCAGAGTCATTGTCCCCGGACTGGCTGCAGCCCTAAATATCAGAGCGATGGCCCTGGGCTGGGCTGCAGAGCCTGGACGGCCTCCTGGCCGTTGAGAGAGGGCACAGCGGCAAGGGACGCAGGGCTCTTCGGGAAGGGTGGGGCGGCAGGTGGCCAGAACGGGGAGGACAGGACAGAAGGCTGCTGCCAGGGACATGCAGGAAGCACACAGGGCCGGCTTCAGGCTGGACGCTGGGGACGGGGCGGGGCAGGGTGGCAGCCACCGGTCCCTCCAGGAGGGTGGTCTGGGGCAAAGATGCTGTGCTCATTTAGGGCTGAGCTGTGTTTGGGGGGTCTAGGGGAGGAGTAGCCTGCCAGGCTTAGCTCCCAGGAAGTGGGGGGCAAGGGAAAGATGGCTCCTGGGTCAGAGGTCACTGGGGTTGGCACAGAGCAGGCAGTCCGCTCTTCCCTGGGTATTGGATCAAAGGGGCAGAGGGATGCCTGGGACGTGTGGGTGGGGGACGTCGGCTCAGCCACCCTCTGCAGCCCCCTCCTTGGAGTCCCAGATGCTATCTGAGTTTTGAGGGGCTCCCAGGCTGGGAGAGGGACCGGTGCCACGTGGTGGGCGGGTGGTGGCACTCACCGTGGCACTCGGTGAGGGAGGGGCTGGGCTGGAAGCCCTCGTGGCAGTCACACCAGAAGCTGCCCACCGTGTTGACACAATGGCCGTGGCTGCAGAGGCCGGGCTGGGTGTGGCATTCATCCTCATCTGCATGTGGTGGGGATGAGGCGGGCAGGCTGGGGCCCCCAGCTGGCCTCCCCGGGGCTCTGAGGGTCCCCCATTGAGTATTCCCACCCCACCCCCATGCTTAGACCTCCCTCCTCCCCTGGGAGGGGCTTCCCTGCACCCACCCCTACCTATGCAGCCCTCCCCAGGGCTGGGCTGGGGCTGCATGCCCGGGGGACAGACGCAGGTGAAGGTGCCCATGAGGTTCTTGCACAGCATGCCGCGGGCGTGGCAGTCCTGGGAGCCGTCCGCACACTCGTCCATGTCTTCAGATGACCAGGGACAGTTGTCGGCCAAGGCCGGGACCCCGGGACCCAGGGCCGGGGCTGTGGGGGCCTGGATCCCACCCAGGCCCTGCAGTTCTGCCAGGGCCCGGGGACCCAGGGCCGCGGCTGTGGGGGCCTGGATCCCACCCAGGGCCTGCAGTTCTGCACCAGCTCTTCCCAGAACAGGAACCACCAACCCTGCGCAGCCTCAACGGGGGTCAAGACTGCACCCCAGAACCTGCCTCCGTCGCCCTCACGGGGCCTGTAAATCTGTCCCACAGCCTGGAGAGACCCGGTCTCAGCCTGGGGTCTGTTGCCCTTGACCCTGTGGACTTTTGGGGCAGAAACGTTCTCTGTGGTGAGGGCTCTTCTGTGAGTGTCACAGGACACTCGGCAGCATCTCCAGTCCCTGGCCCTCAGGGACACGGCCCTCACCCCTGCCCCTACATCCCCTGGGGCACAGTCACCGTCCCTTCTGCCTCCCTCCACAGAGCAGGTGCGGCCCTTACTGCCCTGTTAGACTTGGCCCAGGGAGATGCTCACACCCCACTTAATGACAACAGAAGCAAAACTACTAGGGCTGGTGTGGGGGCGGCACACGACCCTATGACATAGCGGTCAAGTGGCCCCCTGTATCACAGGCTCCCCACATGGGCACCAGCTCATGTCCTGGCTGCTCACTTCCAGTCCAGCTCCCTGCTAATGGCCTGGGAAAAGCAGCGGAAGATGGCCCAAGTGCTTGGGCCCCCGCTGCCCACATGGGAGCCCCAGTGGAGTTCTAGGCTTCTGGCTTCTGCCTGTCCCAGGCTAGCCTCAGCTACTGCAGATGCCTGTGGCATGAACTGGCCGCAGAGGGTCAGACAGTCAGACAGAAAATCTCCCCTCTGCCTCTCAGATAAAATAAAAGAAGCAAAGTGACTGCTATGGTTTAGGGGTGCCCCCCTAAACTTTACATGTTGGAAACTGTATGAGGGTATTTCCAGAAGTTTGTGGAAAATGGAATTAAAAGATAAGTTTATTCTGGTGCAAAAAGGCTGAACTTGCATACCAGTGTTCTTCAAGGGGCTCATGGAAGGGGCAGGTGTGTGGCCTAGCAAAACGCCCACATCCGTGTCACACCTGCCGTCCTTCCCCAGCTCCAGCTTCCTGCTCACACAGACCTGCAAGGCAGCAGGCGGAGGCTCACTCAGGTGATGGGCTCATGAGTGGGAGAGCTGCATGGCTTTCCCAGTGCCTGGCTTCAGCCTCGCCCAACCCTGGCCACTGAGGCATCTGTGGAGTGAAGCAGCAGAAGAGGCCTCTCTGCCTTTCATTTGAAAATTTTTTAAAAAGGGGCTGGCGCAGTGGCATAGTGGATAAAGCTGCTGCCTGCAGTGCTGGCATCCCATATAGGCGCCGGTTCAAGTACCAGCTGCTCTGCTTCTGATCCAGCTCTCTGCTGTGGCCTGGGAAAGCAGTAGAAGATGGCCCAAGTGCTTGGGCCCCTGCACCTGTGTGGGAGACCTGGAAGAAGCTCCTGGCTCCAGGCTCCTGGCTTCGGATCAGCGCGGCTCCAGCTGTTGCGGCCATCTGGGGAGTGAACCAGTGGACGGAAGACCTCTCTCTCTCTCTGCCTCTGCCTCTCTCTGTGTAACTCCAACTTTCAAATAAATAAATAAATCTTTAAAAAATTTTTAAAAAGTTGTGGAAAATGTATACTGTGACCAAACTACGTGGGGCTCTCAAAATTTTTTTTCCAACAGAATAAACTCATTTTAAAATTTCATATTCCCCCTTTTTAGTTTTTGCATTTATTTTTCTAAAAACTTGATTATTTATTTATTTGAAAGGTAGAATGATAGAGGCAGAAAGAGAGAGAGAGAGAGAGATCTTCTATCTGTTGGTTCACTCCCCAAATGGCCACAATGGCTGGACCAGGCTGAAGCTAGGAGCCAGGAACTCCATCCAGGTCAGGTCTCCCACATGGGTGGCAGGGAACCAAATTCTTCTGCCATCAGAGCTGCCTCCCAGGGTGTGCATGAGCTGGGAGCTGGATCACAAGCGGAGCAGCCAGGACAGGGACGAGTGCTCTGATATGGCATGCCTGTGTTGCAGGTGGCAGCTTAGCTCACTTCGCCACCATGCTGGGCCCCCGAATTCCATTTTGAAGGACCCTTTTATGTTGATGGCACTTGGAGGCTTCTACTGGGGTGAGATGAGATCATAGGGTGGGGCCCCCAGAAAGCATCAGTGGCTTTGTCAGAGCAGGCAGAGGGACCTGAGCTGGCGCTACACTCTGTCACTTCATGTGATGCCCTCTGCCAGGTGACACCGCACGAGGTCCTCACCAGACGCCAGCTCCATGCCCTTGGACGTCCCAGCCAAACGCATGCCCGTTCTTTGTAAATCATCAAGACTCAGGCAGCTCCTCCCGCGGAGCGCCTGCTGTATGCACTTTCCGCTCCGCTGTCTGCCCCCTCCACCTCCCTCCCCGCCCACTCCTGCCCCTGGCGGCTCAGGCTCTGATTCCTGCATTTTACAGACAGTAAGTAGAGGAGCTGAGACCATTCCCCGGGTTCCAGGACCCAGCACGTGACTGACACACAGCCTACCTCGGCACATGGCCCCGTCCTCGCGCAGGGCGTAGCCAGCCGGGCAGGTGCACAGGTAGGAGCCCTCGGTGTTGTGGCAGCGGAAGGCGCAGAGCAGTGGGTTCAGGGCACACTCGTCGATGTCTGTGGAGGTCGGCGGAGGTGCCGCTGGGCAAGGTCGGCCTGGAGGATCCCCCCCGGCCCCGCCCCACTCCCCAGAGGCCTGTCCCCAGGTGACTGCGTCATGCAGCCCAGGCCACAGGCAGGCACAGTCCTACCCTCGCAGGTCATCATGGGGCCAGGCTCAAAGCCGTTGGCGCAGGCACACAGGAAACCTCCGATGACGTTGGTGCACGTGCCCGCCCCACAGGGGTGCCCGGTGGAACACTCGTCGATGTCTGAGGGGGGTGAGAGGTGGAGAGCACCACAGACAGCCCCCCCACTGTCCCATCTGCACCCCTGCTGAGCGCCTTCAGACAGGCTAGGCCAGGGCCAACGCTGTGGCATAGCAGCTAAACTGCGAGGCCGGCATCCCATATGGACACCAGTTCAAGTCCTGGTTGCTCCACTTCTGATCTGACTCCCTGCTAATGTGCCTGGGAAAGCAGCAGAAGATGGCCCAACTGCTCAGGCCCCTGCACCCATGTGGGAGACCTGGAAGAAGCTCCTGGTTTTAGACTAGCCCAGATTTGGCCATTGCCGTCATTTGGGGAGTGAATCCGTGCCTGGAAAATCTCTCTCTCTCTCTCTCTCTCTCTGTAACTCTGCCTTTCAAATAAATAAATAAATAAATAAATAAATAAATAGGACAGTGCCTCTAGGCTGGCTGCAGGGAAGGCATTAGGTGTTCGTGTTCAATGAATGAGTGAAAAAAGCAGCAAATAAATCAATGACAGAACGGGTGAGAGTGAAGAAATGTGCAAACCAGGGAATGAATGACTGTGTATGAATAAATGAATGATTGGAGCAACTGGATGAGAGAACAAACGAGCAAGCGAATGTGTGGCCAAGTGGATGGATGAGGGAATGAGGGAGTGAGGGAGGAGTGGCCACTCACCCCCACAGCTGAGCCCGGTGGGGTCCAGGCTGTACCCGAGGGCACACTCGCAGCGGAAGGAGCCGTCCGTGTTGACACACGCACCATCGGTGCAGATGCCAGGGTTCTCTGCACACTCGTCCACATCTAGGGTAGCAAGGGCTGCAGGCAGCGTTCCTGTCACTGCACAGGTCCCAGGGCCACCCACAGGCCTCAGAGGGACAGCCCGGGACCCATGCAACATGGGCTGTCGGCACTGGGCAAGGGCTTACCTTCTCGAGAGTCATCCAGGCCTGGGACTGCCCCATGGCCAAAGGGACACAGCTCCTGAAAGCCAGCTGGGCATGGCGGAGGGGAAGGGGTCGGAGTCAGGGCCAAGTGCAGTGCCCAGGATCCCAGCGGGCACTGGGGGCATGGTCAGGGAAGGGTGGGAGAGGAGGGAGATGGCAGCTCCCGGAGTGCAGCAGGGCCTGGGCTGGAGCTCACCGCTGCCCTCCTGAGGACACAGCTCACAGGGGTCTCCCCAGCCCTCCCCGGGCACTTTGCTGCAGCAACATGGGGTCTTGGTGGTGTTGAAAGGTTTAGGCATCGAGCACTTTCCAGCTTCGAAACGAGTGAAGCAGAAACTCCGCCGTGTGTCTGTGAGGTGGGGGGGCTTTGTCAAGGTGAAGGGCAGGCATCAGGACCCATCTGCCACGGACCCCTCCCCAACCCCAGTCGTGGTGAGTAGGCGGGGCTGGCCCTCACAGTAGCCAACCAGAACATGCCACACCCCTGGTGTGTGTGGTGATTGGCTCAGAGACAGACATGTGACTCACATTGGACCAATAAAGATCAGCCCTGGGACTTTGGTTCAATCCCTTCCACCCACTGCCATTGGTCCCCTTTGGGACAGGGAGAAAAGTCAGTCTAGGCCACAGTTACTCTCCCTTCCCTGGAGAGGCAGTCAGAGGATCCTGGACAAGTGCTCGTGGGCAGGCTGGCGTGACTTACCCCTGGGTTCTTGGCCCCAAGAAAAACCAAAACGACATGAGCTGAACTGCAAACTCTGTTCTCACCCCTGTGACTCCAGCTGGTGAGGCTAGCCCACATTGGTGAAGGCTAGCTCAGCTGAGCTGCAGCCAGTCCACAGTGGCCTAGGCTAGCTCAGACTGGACAAAACCAGCCCAGGGAGGGCAGCCGTGGCTAATACAGGTCAACAAGAGGACCCGAGCTGGCCCAAGAGGGACCAGGTTAGCCCTCTGCAGAAGTGACCTGTCTCACCTCCGCCTGGTTGCAGCTCCTGGAGTGTCCAACAAGAAACCACAGCCCCCTCTTCTGGGTGACCTGACCCTTCCTCACCCCGTTTCCCACCCTCTTCCCCAAACCCTGCGTGTCCCCTTGGGCCCAGACGCACCAAAGCAGCGATAGCCATTGTCTGAGAGGACAAAGCCAGGCGGGCAGAGGCACCGGAAGCTCCCAGGGCTGTTGGTACAGGTGCCAAGGAGGCAGAGACTGGGCTCCTCCAAGCACTCGTCAATGTCTGGAGAGGAAGGGACACACACAGGCTGGGTGGGGCGCAAGTCGGATCTCCCCTGGCGTGGGCTGGGGGGAGGCCTCGGCATGAGGGGGCCAGGAGCTGAAGCCACAGTGCCGGAGGACCATGTGTATGTGGAAGGTCTTTCCCAGGAGACATCACCAATGCAAGGGTCAAGATCAGGAAAAGATTCTCTTTACAAGGCCAAGACTGATATATCTGGCCTACACTGCATGGAGTTAGTTCACCCAGTACCTTGGCCCTGATAGAAGAGACCAGAGGAGGCCATGCCAGACTGGTCCAGGTTAGCTCCACCTGCATGAAGCTAGCCCATCTGTTAGGCCAGGCTAGCCCACATTACGCAAGGCTAGCCCAAATGAAAGACTGGCCCAGAAGTGGTCAGGCTAGACTGACCCAGGTTAGGCCCTACTGTATGAAGCCAGAGTGGGCCAGGTTAGACCACACTGTACAAGGCTAGCCCATGTGGATGCCAGGCCAGGCTGCTCCTTGCCCACCATTTCCTGAGTGAAAGGTCCTATGATTGGGAGACCCCCACATCTGTGCTCATTCTAGAGGGCTCAAGGGGAAACATGTGGGCCCGAGAGAGAGCATTCTGAGCCAGGAGCCCAGAACAACAGTAACAACAATGCAAGGATCTAGGTTATGTCCATCTCCCACCTGGCCATGATTTGAGCTGGTATCCCCATTCTACTGTAGGGAAGCCACAGGCCCCTCTCTGGCTCCAGAGCTGGGAGGAGGGGCCAGGCACTCACCGACACAGCGGTCACTCTGCACCTGGAAGCCAGGGGGGCAGACGCAGCGGAAGGAGCCCTCGAGGTTCTGGCACGTGCCTGGGAGGCAGGACCCCGCGAGGCTGAGACACTCATCGGTGTCTGCGGAGAGCAGGAGGGAGGGAGTCCCAGCACCAGCCAGGAGGCACGGGGGCTCCCCTGTGGCTGGGAGCAACACCTGCAGTCACTGTGTCAGAGCCAAGGGTGCCAGGGCTGGCTCAGGTGTACAGGAATGGATGGGAAAGAATTCACTGGGCCTGGCAGGGTTTTGGGTGGGAGCAGAGAGTGTCTGGAGCGACTTCTTAAACTCCAGTCGCTTGATATCCACGGCAGCCATCTGCTCTCTAATATCCCTGACTTGAGAAAACTTAGATTTCCAAGCCAGCCTTATCTTGAACCACAGAGCCCATAAAAATACAGACATGTTGTGCTCACTTCACGTGGTCCTTTTATACCTTCAAATAAATACACACGTTGGAAACGGAGCCACGTTCACTCGGAAGCACCGAGTGCAGGTCCACGCAAGTGGTGGAATGAGAAGGCCATGCCAAGATGGCCGCTGGCAACAGAAACTGCCTGGCAACAGGCTGTGATTGGATGGCTTTGGAAACTGCCTGGCAACAGGCTGTGATTGGATGGCTTTGGAAACTGCCTGGCAACAGGCTGTGACTGGTTAGGGCATAGACCGCCCCTTGACTGGATTGGCTGCCTAGGCTATATAAGCTGCTGTAGCAACTGAAATAAACGAGTCTGCGGGCTGCTCGACTCAGGCCTGCTTTCACCCGACTCCCGGGGTCTGTGTGGTGACTCCGCGCCTCTTGCCCCCACCACGCTGCTCCTCTCAGGAACAAATTCACAGCAACACTGAGTGCAGGTCCACGCAGAGCTGGGGGTGGCAGGGGTGCCGCCCAGCCCCAGGAGGGCACTCACCCACACAGTTCTTCCCATCCGCGGCGAGCCGGAAGCCATCCCGACACAGGCAGAGGAAGGAGCCAGGTGTGTTGAGGCACTCGCCTGATCTGCACACCTGCCCCACCAGGGTGGCGCACTCGTCAACATCTGCAGAGAGAACGGGCAGCAGCGGTCACCCCCTGGCCTCTCTTGTGCTTCTTTCCACAGCGGAGCTGACGGCACTGCCTTCAGTTGATGGAGCAGTCACGTATCAGACTCTGCATCAGCCTTCCCACCACCTGCAGGGGGGCTACCAACATCTTCCAGCCTCGCCACTTAGTGCTGTGAATTTGCCTCTAAGCGCTCTTAGCTGCATCCTTCAAATGTTTTTTTTTTTTTTTAAGATTTATTTACTTTTTTTTTTTTTTTGACAGGCAGAGTGGACAGTGAGAGAGAGACAGAGAGAAAGGTCTTCCTTTTGCAGTTGGTTCACCCTCCAATGGCCGCCGCGGCTGGTGCGCTGCGACAGGCGCACCGCGCTGATCTGATGGCAGGAGCCAGGTGCTTATCCTTGTCTCCCATGGGGTGCAGGGCCCAAGGACTTGGGCCATCCTCCACTGCACTCCCGGGCCACAGCAGAGAGCTGGACTGGAAGAGGAGCAACCAGGACAGAATCCGGCAGCGCCCCGACCGGGACTAGAACCCGGTGTGCTGGCGCCGCAAGGCGGAGGATTAGCCTAGTGAGCCACGGCGCCGGCTGAGATTTATTTACTTTCAAAGGCAGAATTATAGAGAGGCAGAGGCAGAGACAGAGACAGAGAGAAAGGTCTTCTATCTGCTGGTTCACTCCCCAAATGACTGCAATGGCCGTAGCTGGGCCAGTCTGAAGCCAGGAGCCAGGAGGTCCATCCAGGTCTCCTACACAGGCGCAGTGGTCCAAGCACTTGAGCCATCTTCTACTGCTTTCCCAGGCCATAGCAGAGAGGTGGATTGGAAGTGGAGCAGCCGGGCTCAAACCGGCACCCATATGGGAAGCAGGTGGTGGCTTTTACCCACTATACCGAAGCACTGCCCCCCCCCCCCCCCGGATATTTGTATGTTGTGTTTCCATTTAATTAAAAATATTTTCAATTTTTCTTATCATTTCTTCTTTGATCTAAGAGTATGTTGTTTAGTTTCCAAATATCTGGGGACTTTTTTTTTTTTTTTAAGATTTATTTATTTGAAAGGCAGAGTTACAGAGAGGCAGAGGTCTTCCATCCTCTGGTTCACTCCCCAGTTGGTCACAATGGCTGGAGCTGTGCCAATCTGAAGCCGGGAGCCAGGAGCTTCTTCCGGGTCTCCCACACAGGTGCAGGGGCCCAAGGACTAGGGATATCTTCTACTGCTTTCCCAGGCCACAGCAGAGAGTTGGTTAGAAGTGGAGTAGCCAGGACTTGAACTAGCACCCATATGGGAGGCTGGCACTGCAGGCAATGGCTCTACCTGCTACGCCACAGTGCTGGCCCCTTCACTTGACATTCTGAGGACTTACTTGGTGTGATTTCAATTCTTTTGAAATTTGTTACAGTTTGTTTTATGGCCCAGAAATTGATCTTCCATGGTAAATATCCACATGTACTTAAAAAGAATGTGTATTCTAGAAGGTTCTATAAATACCATTCTTCTTCATGTGACTGTGTCCTTAATGATTTTCTATTCGCTCTATTACTGAGGGAGGTATATTCAAGTTGCCAATGATAACTGTGGGTTTCTCTCTCTCTCTCTCTCTTTTTTTAATTTGACAGGCAGAGTTAGACAGTGAGAGAAAGAGACAGAGAAAGGTCTTCCTTCTGTTGGTTCACCCCCCAAATGGCTGCTACGGTTGGCACGCTGCGCCAATCTGAAGCCAGGAGCCAGGTGCTTCCTCCTGGTCTCCCATGCGGGTGCAGGGCCCAAGGACCTGGGCCATCCTCCACTGCCTTCCCGGGCCACAGCAGAGAGCTGGACTGGAAGAGGAGCAACTGGGACTAGAACCCAGTGACCATATGGTATGCCGGTGCTGCAGGAGGAGAATTAACCAACTGAGCCACAGTGCTGGCCCACTGTGGATTTCTCTACCTCTTTTTTTAGCCCTGTCAATTTTTACTTTATGGATTTTTGAAGCTCTGTGTTTGGATACATATGTATTTTTGATTATGTCCCCTTGGAGAATTGAACCTTTGATCAACATATACCTGTCTTTATCTCTATTTATATGGTCTGATATTTGGTTTGGTGGGTCTTACTATTAGTCCAGCTTTATAGATGAGAAAACGGATCCCACTTATCTAGGATCTCATAGTTGGTAGGTGTCAAAGGCGGGGTTTGAACTCATGCCACTTGACCTTGGGTCCATGCTTCTACTGAGTACACCAAACTGGGAAGCCATTCTGCCCAGGTCTTGCTTTCACTCTTCCTCTCACCCTCTTCTGATTTTACCAAAGAATAAATCATAAGAGGAATTGGAAAATATTTTGAACTAAACAAAAAGGAAAACACAACATATCAAAAATGTGTGGATGGGCCAGCGCCGTGGCTCAACAGGCTAATCCTCCACCTGCGGCGCCAGCACACCAGGTTCTAGTCCAGGTCGGGGTGCCGGATTCTGTCCCGGTTGCCCCTCTTCCAGGCCAGCTCTCTGCTGTGGCCAGGGAGTGCAGTGGAGGATGGCCCAAGTGCTTGGGCCCTGCACCCCAAGGGAGACCAGGAGAAGCACCTTGCTCCTGCCATCGGATCAGCGCGGTGCGCCGGCCGCAGCGGCCATTGGATGGTGAACCAAAGGCAAAGGAAGACCTTTCTCTCTGTCTCTCTCTCACTGTCCACTCTGCCTGTCAAAAAAAAAAAGTGTGGATGCAGCTAAGACATCACCTAGAGGCAAATTCATAGCACTAAGTGACATCATCCTCCTGTGTCCCCTCAACCTCAGGGTGAGCCCCCAGTGCACTTGCGACAGTTGTGGACACGGTCAGGGTTCTACTGACGGGGCTGTCCCCCGGCACACAGGTCCACATGTCGGGAACCCAGAGAACGGGATGGGGGTGAAGGAGAAACCCACCCTGCCAGAATCAACCCCCAGTTGGCATTTGGCAATTGGAAGCACATGCAGGTCTCTGGCTGACTCGTTTTCAGAGGGAACTCCGTCCTCTGGGTTTGTTTTTCCTAAGGGTCAACACCCTTTCCTGGGAGACCCACTTTCCAGGGAGGGAACACTGAGGCCAAACTCGTCACCCCCACCCCCTGCCGCCAGCTCACCCACACAATCCCCACTGGCCGTCTTCACAAAGCCAGGAAAGCAGAGGCAGCTGTAGGAGCCGACAGTGTTCCTGCAGGTCCCGTTTGCACACGGCTGTTGGTCACACTCATCGACATCTGATGAAGCAAAGCCCACAAACCCACTCAACTGGCTCCTGGAGCTAGTGCTTGGCTAGACCCTACCCGCCTGGCCTGAGATGGCTCTATAGTAACCCCTAGTGGTGACTGCTGGGAAGTCCCTCCAGGGCTATATTTCGTTCCCATTTTACAGATCAGAAGAGAAGACTGAGGCACAAGTCTTTTACCCAAGTTCTCGTACCAGCACTCAAATCGAGGGCTGCCTATAAACTAGAATGCACACAAAGCAGCATCTCCCATCTCAGGGGAGGAGCAGGCCCCAGACAGCCTGACCTGACGGGGGGGTGGGCAAGAGGGGGATGCTCACCCAGGCACAGGGTCTGATCCGCCGAGGTGTGGAAGCCGCGGTGACACCGGCACACGTAGCTTCCCTCGGTGTCCACGCAGTCGCCATGGCTGCATACGTTCGGGATCTCCCGACACTCGTTCCGTCCTGGGGGTGCAGGTAGCGTGGTGTCCATAGGTCCCTCACCCCACAATGCTGCCCTGAGCTCTTTCTTGCTGCAGTGGGGGGAACCTGAGCTTGCCTTGAGGGGCCCCCTCCCCACCATTCAAGCCCAGGTTGTCAGCGTCATGGAAGCCCACGCCTCCAGCAGTAACCGCCCCAGGATGCCCCATCCCATAATAGTACAGACAAGCAGAACAGCTAGAATGGGGCCATGCCCTGCCCAGGTCGTGGTGGGCAGCCTGGCTCCCTCGCCCCCTCCATCCCTGCTCGCCCTGCCGGGGCTTGGTCTGCCGCCTCCCTGGGGTCCCTGCTCACCCTCGCAGGCCCCGCCTGGAGACAGCCTGTAGCCTGGGGCACACTCGCAGCGGTAGCTGCCGGGGATGTTGGAGCAGTCGGCATTCCGCCGGCACGGGCTGTCCCCACCGGCACACTCGTCGACATCTGGAAATCCAGCAATCAGGGTAGGCGTGCCGGAAAGGCCCACCCGGGAAGAATCAACCCCTAGCCCCGGCCCTGGCTTTGGAACAGGGGATGTCGCTTTGGAAACAGAACTAGAGGAAGGCTGGTTCTAGGGCACGGAGCCCCATTACCCAGACAGGAAGACGGAGGTTCGCAGCATTGCAATGACTTGCAAATCGCACAGTGGGGGACCAGCGTCCCACCCAGACCCCAGGGGCCGGGACCACCTTCACAGGCCAGCAGGACGCTGTTGTAGTTGAAACCCAAGGGGCACTCGCAGCGGAAGCTTCCGATCTGGTTGATGCAGATGCCGTGGGCACAGATGGCCGGGATCTCCCCACACTCGTCGACGTCTGGAGAGGGCGAGAGCCATCAGGGGTAGCCCAGCCCCTGGGAGCCGCCGCAGATCCTGAGCTAGGGAACCCACTGGTCCTGCGCTGTGCCGGACGCCATGGCCACAAGCCAGCACGTGCTCAGAAAGCTGTCACAGGGGCCGGCATTTGGCATGGCAGTGAAGTCGCTGCTTGGGATGCCTGGGTTTGAGTCCCGGCTCCGCTTCCAACCCGGCTTCCTGCTAATGTGAGCCCTGGAGGCAGCAGGGAATGGCGTCGGCACTTGGGTTTCCGTTCCCCATGTGGGAGACCTGGATGGAGCTCCTAGCTCCTGGCCTTGACCCTGTCCCAGCCCTAGCACATGGAAAATCTCTCTCTCTCTCTCTTAAATATCAATCAATCAAGTCCTGCTGTGGTCCAGAGACCAGGCTGTGTAAAGACCAGAGCAGGAGAGGGCTTCTCTCTCCATTAAGGCCACACCTTTCTGTGGCTCAGCAAACCTGCTGCTTGGAATCTACTAGAAAGAGGCAGCATCTAGGCTGGGAGCCATGGCACAGCCGGTTAAGTTGCCCCGTATGATGCCGGCATCCCGTGTGAGTGTGGGTTTGAGTCCCAGCTGCTCTACTTCCAATCCAGCTCCCTCTAATGAGGCCTGGGAAAGCAGAAGAAGATGGACCCCTGCACCCACATGAGAGACCTGGAAGAAGCTCCTGGCTTCAGCCGGACCCAGCCCTGGTCATTGTGGCCATTTGGGGAATGAATCAGCAGATGGAAAACTCTCCTTCTATGTCTTTCCCTCCCTCTCTGTAACTCTGCCTTTCAAATAAATAAAGAAGCCCACAACAGCGGGGACTGGGCCAGGCTGAAGCCAGGAGCCAGGAACTCCATCCGGGTCCCCCACATGGGCACCAGGGGCCATCATCTCCTGCCTCCAAGGATACACTCTGGCAGGAAGCTGGGGTCAGGAGCTGGATCCAGAGCCAGGGTTCCAACTCAGGCTGGGTGGGGACACCCCAGGCAGTGAGAGCATCTGAAACACTAAGCCAAAAGCTGCCTTCCCCTCCCCCACACCCCCACACGCACCGCCCCAGAGTCCCGGCACTGGGACAGAGTGCCGACAGTGGCGACGGTTATAAAATCATGTGCGTGCGTGTGCTTAACGCCATGGGGCTGTGCATTTAGCACATCTGACCATGATCTTACACAAATTGATAATGATGTCATACAAACATTCTCGCTGTTTAAAATAATACGCCTTTTGGAGGCAGGATTCCTGGTGCTGGGGGGAGGGGGCTGAGGGGAGGAACAGGGTGATTTGGAAAGGAAGGGCTGTGGGGGAGGGACGAGCCGTCACTCACCGAGGGGTCTCCCCGTGCGGACATCCGCCACGAAGCCTGGGACCGGGTGCCCACACAGGAGCTGGTAATCCGCTGTGCGAAGACGACACAGGTCGGGTCCCCACCCTCACTTGGCCTCCTCCCGCCCAGGACCCTCCCTCACCCTGGCCATGGCCATCAGGGTCTCCCCTTCCCGAGCCTGGGGGGGGGGTGTCTTGTCCCTGTCCCCAGGCCTGACCTGGCGCTGGCCCTCTCCACCCCCACCCTCAACAAGTGCTCGTGTCTTCAAGGCCCTTCCTGACCAATGTCTGGGACAGGGACGTCACTCCGGCTCTCCAGCTCCCTCAGAGCTCTGTGGCTCCCACACCAGGCAGGGGCTGGGGGGGGGCAGGGTGGGGGGGCACTCACGGCTGGCGGGGGTGGGGCAGGCCTCGCAGGGTCTGTTCCAGGCCTGGCCAATGTTGTAGGAGCAGCAGCACATCTTCCGCGTCACGTTGAAGGCCAGCTCGTTCCGACACGAGCCATCATGGCTCCGGAAGCACACGCCCTTTCTCACGTCTGCGGTCGGGAATGGGGATGAGCATCAGCCGAATCAGAAGAAAGGGCCAAACGGGTGAGAACTTGTTGATTAACCCGCTTGAGAATCGCCGGCTTGACGAGTCTCCTCTAACACCTTTGGGGGCACCGTTAATTTTTCAGTCTTTATCAGGCAGTGCACAGCCTGGGCAACTATACATGGCAACCCTGGGTTCCTAAACCCTGCAGCTGCCCATATCAGCACTACAAACTGCTCCCCCAAATGCACCCCTTCACCCTCTTCCAAAGCTTGGAGGCTCCCAGCCGACCCTTCCACACCCATGCACTGCTTGTGAACCGGCTGGTCCCCCGGGTCGTCACACTCTCTACCCGTGCAGTTGTTGCCGCCGTCGACTTGCAGGTAGTCCCCAGGGCAGACACAGGTGTAGCTCCCCAGGGTGTTGTAACAAGTGCCAGGGCCGCAGACGCCCGCGTGTGCAGAGCATTCGTCGAGGTCTGCAGGGGCACAGGCAGGCAGGGTTCAGGCGTGGCCTGGCCAATGTTCCACGCAGGCCCAGGGGAGCCACCTCACTGCAGGCTGACATAGCCTCACGATCAGCTTGGCGTGCACAGATCACTCAGTACGCAGAAAGACCACACGAGGTGGGGGTGGTAAATGGAAAACATAATGGCCTGAGCTCACGGCCCAATTTTTTATCACTAAAATCTATTTTGTACCTGATTTAAACATGTTTTCATTTATTTATCTGAAAGGCATAGAGAGAGAGAGAGAGAGAGAGAGAGAGAGAGAGAGAGAGGTCTTCCATCTGCTGGTTTATTCCCCAAATGCCCACAACAGCCACAGCTGCACCAGGCTGAAGCCAGGAGCCAGGAGCTCCATCCAGGTCTCCCATGTGGGTGCAGGGGCCCAAGGAGCCAGGAGCTCCACCCGGGTCTCCCATGTGGGTGCAGGGGCCCAAGGAGCCAGGAGCTCCACCCGGGTCTCCCATGTGGGTGCAGGGGCCCAAGGAGCCAGGAGCTCCACCCGGGTCTCCCATGTGGGTGCAGGGGCCCAAGGAGCCAGGAGCTCCATCCGGGTCTCCTATGTGGGTGCAGGGGCCCAAGGAGCCAGGAGCTCCATCCAGGTCTCCCATGTGGGTGCAGGGGCCCAAGGAGCCAGGAGCTCCACCCGGGTCTCCCATGTGGGTGCAGGGGCCCAAGGAGCCAGGAGCTCCACCCGGGTCTCCCATGTGGGTGCAGGGGCCCAAGGAGCCAGGAGCTCCACCCGGGTCTCCCATGTGGGTGCAGGGGCCCAAGGAGCCAGGAGCTCCATCCGGGTCTCCTATGTGGGTGCAGGGGCCCAAGGAGCCAGGAGCTCCATCCGGTCTCCCATGTGGGTGCAGGGGCCCAAGGAGCCAGGAGCTCCATCCGGGTCTCCCATGTGGGTGCAGGGGCCCCAGCACTGGTACCAGCACTGCTGCCTCCCAGGGTGCGCATCAGCAGGGAGCTGGACTGGAACCAGGGCTCGAACCCAGGCGCTCTGGTGTGGGACGCGGGCATCCTAAGTGGCAACTTAGCTCTGCACCACACACCTGTCCCTCACTTTTATTCAACTGTAGTGTTTTTTTTTTTTGAAGATTTATTTATTTGAAATGCAAAGTGATGGGGGAGGTAGGGACACAGAGAGACAAAGGGGGAGAGAGGGGGGATAGCTTTCATCTTCTGGTTCACTCCCCAAATAGCTGCAGTGGTTGGAGCTGGGCCAGGCAGAAGCCAGAAGCCTGGAACTCCATCCAGGTCTCCTACTTGGGTGCAGGGACCCAAGCACCTGAGTCACCCTCCACCACCTTCCCAGGCGTGTTAGCAGGGAGCTGGATCAAAGTGGAGCAGCCGGGACTCGAACTGGAATCTATATGGGAGGCTGGCATTGCAGGAGACAGCTTAACACTCTGCGCACCACCACACAGGTCCCTAACTGTATATATATGACTTATTCTATTTATTTGGAAGACAGAGTTAGAGAGAGAGGTAGAGCCAGAGAGAGAGAGAAAGGTCTTCCATCCACTGGTTGACTCCCAAATGGCTGCAACAGCCGGAGCTGTGCTGATCAGAAGCCAGGAGCCAGGAGCTTCTTCCAGGTCTCCCATGTGGGTGCAGGGGCCCAAGGCCTTGGGTCATCTTCTACTGCTTCCCCAGGCCATAACAGAGAGCTGGATAGGAAGTGGAGCAACCAGGACTCAAACTGGTGCCCATGTGGGATGCCAGTGCTGCAGGCTGGGGCTTAAACCCACAGCGCCTGTAGTTTTTTTTAGTTCAACTTCTGCATGTGATTTTGGCAGTCAGAGGTGGAGACCACATGGGGCTAGTTTTGCTATAAATGCTATGTGTGTGCAGTCCCAGGAAGCTGTTAACGAGACAAGCACACCTTCCTACCACAACAGGACAGAAAGAGCCCCATGGCTATGATACTCCAGGTGGGGGAAATGGTTGATATGGTTGATCCCCCAAGTAATCCATCACCTAGCCCCAGGCGGGGAGCTTTCTCTGTGAAGACCTAGGTCAGCTTTTTTTTTTTTTTTTTTTTTTTTTTTTTGCCAAATTGCAGTGTTTAGCATAATTATTCAGTGTTCACTGTAGTGTGAAACCAGCCATGGAAAACACATGAACCAACTATGGTGCTAGATGTGCCCCAGGGCAATTTTATGAATGGACATGGAAATTTGGATTTCATATCATTGTCATATGTCACAAAATACTTCTTATTTTTCCAACCACTTAGAAAATGTGAAAATATTTTTAGCTGGTGAACTGTGTAAATACAGGGGCCCAAGGGGCCAGTGTTGTGGTGCATACAGTTAAGCCACCACATGCGATGTCAGCATCCCCCGAGAACTGGTTCAAGACCGGGCTGTTCCACTTCTGATCCAGCTCCCTGCTAATGCGCCATGGAAAGCAGCAGCAGATAGCCCAAGTCCTTGGGTCCCTGCACCCATGTGGGAGACCCAGAAGAAGCTCTGAGCTCCTGGCTTCAGCCTGACCCAGCCCTGGCTGTTACAGCCATTTGGGGAGTGAACCAGCAGATGGAATATCTCTTCTCTCTCTCTCTCTCTCTCTCTCTCTCTCTCTCTCTCCATCTGTCTTTCTGTTATTCTGCCTTTCAAGTCAATCAAACTTTTTTTTTCTTGACAGGCAGAGTGGACAGTGAGAGAGAGTGACAGAGAGAAAGTCTTCCTTTGCCGTTGGTTCACCCTCCAATGGCCACCGCGGCAATGGCCACCGCGGCCGGCGCACCGCGCTGATCCGAAGCCAGGTGCTTCTCTTGGTCTCCCATGGGATGCAGGGCCCAACCACTTGGGCCACCCTCCACTGCACTCCCGGGCCACAGCAGAGAGCTGGCCTGGAAGAGGGGCAACCGGGACAGAATCTGGTGCTCCGACCAGGACTAGAACCCGGTGTGCCGGTGCCACAGGCAGAGGATTAGCCTATTGAGCCACAGCGCCGGCCAAATCAAACTTTTTAAAAAAGGAAATGAAGGGGAATTTAAGATAGTCCCAGATAAACAAAACAGCAGGAGTTTACCTCTCATAAGACCTGCCCTGCAAAAAATACTGAAGAGAGTTCCCCAGGTGGGATGAAAAGACACTGGACAGTAACTACCCCACACAGTGAGATGAAGAACAATGTAGACGGGGCTGTCTGAGCCTTGATCCAGGGAGGCAGCAATGGCTGCACCAAGTCAAGTCCCTTTTGAGAGGGTGGAGGGAGAGGGGTGAGGGGTGGAGGGAGAGGGGTGAGGGGTGGAGGGTGAGGGTGGAAGGCAGGAGTCTGGCAATGAGGAGGAGGAAGCCACAGACCTGAAGGCAGGCCAGGGCACGCCAACCCGCCCCCCGCCCCAACTCTCATGAAGCTTGGTCAGGCAGGAAGGCAGGGAAGGAGCGGGGGAGACTGGCCCCAGCTCTGGGGGGGCCGTGCTCACCTGCACAGGTGCGTGTGTCCTCACTGAGACGGTAGCCCGGGGGGCACTCGCACCGGAAGCTGCCGAAGGTGTTGACGCAGTCACCTCCCTGGCACAGTCCTGGGAGCTCCTGGCACTCGTCAATGTCTGTCAGGAGGTGAGGAAGCTATGCTTGGATGCTGAACCCAGAGGGCTTGGGGGATACCCAGACCCCATCCTGGGCTCTCTCGGGCTCCTCTAAGGATCCCCAAGATGGTCAGTCTGAAAGGCGGGACTCAGACTCTCTCATTTTCTGTCATCTGTTAGTCCCTCCTCCCACCCATCATGGCTCCCCTTGAGTGGAACATCTCCAACTTCATTGCTCCCCATGGGTGGATGGAGGGACGGATAGAGGGATGGATGGGCGGGCGGATGGATGGATGGATGGAAGGAAGGAAGGATCAACTGCTGGATGAATGGATGAATGGTTGATTGGATGAGTAGACTGATGGATGGGTGGGTGGGTAGGTGGATGGAAGGATGGGGGGGCCTGGATGGATGGTGGATGAGTGAATAGTTGGTTGGATAAGTAGATGGATAGATGGGTGGGTGATGGGTGGCTGGCTGGATGGATGGATGGATGGACGGATGGAAGAATCAACTGCTGGGTGAATGGATGAATGGTTGATTGGATGAGTAGACTGATGGATGGGTGGGTGGGTAGGTGGATGGAAGGATGGGGGGGGGCCTGGATGGATGGTAGATGAGTGAATGGTTGGTTGGATGAGCAGATGGATAGATGGGTGGGTGATGGGTGGCTGGGTGGCTGGATGGTGGATGAGTGAATGGTTGGTTGGATGAGCAGATGGATAGATGGGTGGGTGATGGGTGGCTGGGTGGCTGGATGGTGGATGAGTGAATGGTTGGTTGGATGAGTAGATGGATAGATGGGTGGGTGATGGGTGGCTGGGTGGCTGGATGGTGGATGAGTGAATGGTTGGTTGTATAAGTAGATGGATAGATGGGTGGGTGATGGGTGGCTGGGTGGCTGGGTGGCTGGATGGTGGATGAGTGAATGGTTGGTTGGATGAGCAGATGGATAGATGGGTGGCTGGGTGGCTGGGTGGCTGGGTGGATGGATGGATGGCATAGGGTGACTGAAGGATAGAAGGAAGCATGGGCAGATGGATGGCAAATGGAAAAACAGAAGAGGGGGAAGGAGGGAGGCAGGGGGAGATGGACGGATGGATATGAAAAGTAGCAGATGGATAAACAGGCAAATGGGTCGATGGATAAGATGAATGAGTTGACGGACAGATGGGTAGACGGACGGACGGATGGACGGATGGAGGGAGGGATGGGAAGGAGATGATTACAGAAGAGTGAAGGGAGGGTGGGTGGGTGGGTGGATGGCTCAATGGGGGATGGAGTGATGGGGAATGGGTAGATGGGTAAGTGTATCAGGCATGGATTAATAAACCAACAGGCGGAAGAAGAAATGGCTAAAAGAGTTGACATTCAACACAAAGTAAAAGCACAGTTCTACCCCACGGCCAGGCCTCCAGGAGGCAGGGTCCGCCTCCCCCAGTCCCCTCCCAAGCTCTGCACCGTGGTGAGGTGGGGACTCCGGGGTCTGCTAGGAACTCACCTTCCAGGATGACAGTGATGGGGTTGGGCCGGAAGCCCTCGCCACCGGGGCACAGGGTTCTGTACTCAGCTACAAGGGAAAGGGCTCTGTGAGGGGCCCTGGGCGGAGCTCTGGGCACAGCTGAGAGGGACAAGCGACGGGAGGGCCGGGGGGGGGGCTCAGAGTGGCCCCCACAATCCTCCTACTGCGCCACACACATCGCTTATCAGCCGCGTGGTGTCAAGCAGCTGTGGTCCGCCCGGGGGACCACCTAGGGACGCGGTTTCTGTGTGTGTGTGTGTGTGTAATCATGAGTTCACAGCCAACAAGCCAACAGCTGCATCAGCTGGAAGATGCTGAGAGCAGGGCGGTGGTGGGCAGCTGCTTCTGACTCCAAAGCAGACCCTAAAGAGGCCCTAAGTGTCGCCCACAAAGGAAGACCCTGGATATCCACTTACACACACATGGGTGGATGGGTGCCACCCCCATTCCGTGCCTGAGGTCTTAGCACAGGCTGTTCCCACAGCATTGCATACCTTTCCTCCTGCTCTGCTGGGAAACCCGGCTCACGTTTCCTCCCCTGGAAGCCTGCTCTGAGCCTCAGAAGACCCAGCCCCACCCTACCCCAGCCCTGGGACCCTGAGAGGCAGCATATAACACCTGCAGCTCTGCCTTTTCTGGCCCCCAGGCCCTAGCACAAGGCACAGAGCAACTCTGAGTGTTTGTTGACTGACAGAGTGATTGTGTGACTACAAACAGAACAGAATTTGTAGAAAGCGACTTTGCAGGGAGGCTGCAGCTGTGAGTGGCCAAGAGTGTGCTGTGTGCCGTGAGATGAGCCCTCTCCCTCTCTGTTCTCAGTTTCCCTGTCCCCTCCGACCTCTGAGCTCCTGGGCACCCATGACTCGAGCCTGCAGGGACTCACTGGTGTTGGCCGCCGGGCACAGCTCACAGGGGTCGCCCCAAGCGCGGCCCAGGGAGCAACAGCAGGAGGCTCGGGTGACACCGACTCCGATCTCGGCACTGCAGGAGGTGCCCCCGTCCCCCCGGGGGTGTGTCTCCAGGAAACAGTTCCCAGCCCTGGTATCTGGAGAGGCAGAAATGGACAGCTTGCTGTCGGGGCCGGCGTTGGGGCGTAGCAGGTTAAGCCTCCGCCTGCAGGGCCAGCATCCCATATGAGTGCCAGTTCATGTCCTGGCTGCTCCTCTTCCAATCCAGCTCCCTGCTAGTGCACTTGGGAAAGCCCCAGAGGATGGCTTCCGTGTTCCATGGAAAACTCAGAGCAACAACACCTCCAACCTGGTCTCCCTCCCACTGCCTACATCCTCAGCTCCTGGTCAGCTTCCAGGTGAATCCCTGCCTTCTATGGGACCTTGACCCCCCAGCCCTGACTGACTGCACTATCTGAAAGCTCTGGTCTTGAAACATATGTGGGGGGCAGGTGCTGTGGCGCAGCGGGCTAAATCCCTGGCCTGCGGTGCCAGCATCCCATATGGGTGCTGGTTCTAGTCCCAGCTGTTCCTCTTCCGATCCAGCTCTCTGCTACAGCCTGGGAAAGCAGTGGAAGATGGCTCCGGTCCTTGGGCCCCCACACCCATGTAGGAGACCCAGAAGAAGCTCCTGGCTCCTGGCTTCAGATCAGCCCAGCTCTAGCTGTTGCGGCCATCTGGGGAGTGAACCAGTGGATGGAAGACCTCTCTCTCTGTCTCTCCCTCTGTAACTCTGCCTCTCAAATAAACAAACAGATCTTTAAAAAAAAAAAGTCTCCACCTGGGATGCCTGCTTTCATATAAATCGGCTGCTCCACTTCCAGTGCAGTTCCCTGCTGATGTACCTGGGCAGGCAGCACAAGATGCCCCAAGTATTTAGGAGACTCAGGTGAAGCTCCTGACTCTTGACTTTGGCCTGGCCAGCCCTGGCTGCTGCAGCCATTTGGGGGGGTGAATCAGTGGATGGAAGGTCCCTCTCCCACTCTCTCTCTGTCACTCTGCCTTTCAAATAAATCTCTTAAAAAGAAACGGTGAGCTGTCAATAGGAAAGTGGCATGTGTATGTGTCTTTGTGGAGTTGTGTCCCTCTGTGTATATCTGTGTGTGTCTCAGTGTAGATAAACATGTGGGCATGGGACTGTACGTGCGACTGTGTGTGTGGTGGACAGGTGCTCTCTCTCTCTCTCTCTCTCTTTTTTTTTTTTTTTGACAGGCAGAGTGGATAGTGAGAGAGACAGAGAGAAAGGTCTTCCTTTTTGCCGCTGGTTCACCCTCCAATGGCCGCTGTGGCTGGCGCATTGCGCTGATCCGAAGCCAGGAGCCAGGTGCTTCTCCTGGTCTCCCATGGGGTGCAGGGCCCAAGGACTTGGGCCATCTTCCACTGCACTCCCGGGCCATAGCAGAGAGCTGGCCTGGAAGAGGGGCAACCGGGATAGAATCCGGAGCCCCAACTGGGACTAGAACCCAGTGTGCCGGCGCCGCAAGGCAGAGGATTAGCCTGTTGAGCCACGGTGCCGGCCGGACAGGTGCTCTTGAATGGGTAAACAAAGAAATCGCACAGTGACCAGAGAAGGAGGTGTGTGTAACTGAGTGTGTATGAGACTGTCTAAACCAAAAGGCTGTATCTTTTTAATTTTGTTTATTTGAAAGGCAGAGATAGAGATCTTCCATCCACAGATGTTTCAGCCCCAAAATGCCCACAACAGCTGGGCCTAGGCCAAGTCAAAGCCAAGCATCCAGAATTAAATCCACGTCTCCCATGTGGGTGCAGGGACCCAGCTACTTCAGCCATCACTGCTGTCTCTGAGGGTGGGCGTTAGCTGGGAGCCGGACTTGGAAGCGGAGCTGGGACTTGAACCCAGGCCCTCTGCTATGGGGTGCCGGTGTCCCAAGTGGTGTCTTAACTGCTGTACCAAACGCCCACTCCCAAAAGGCTGTGTCCTCACAGGTGACACTGGTCGGGGACCAGCAGGATCCCATTGGTCAGCAGTGGACATCCAGGTTGGTGTGAGTAGTGGCTCCTCCCAGCTCTGCTCACCCCAGGGGCACCCAGCAAGAGCCACCCAGGGACTCACCCACGCAGCCCACCCCGCTGGGGTTCAGCTCAAAATCCTGGGGGCAGGTGCAGAAGTAGCTACCGGGGGTGTTGACGCACAGGCCGTTGATGCAGTTCACGGGGTCTGCACATTCGTTCACATCTGTGCACAGCAGGTGCCCCCGTCACAAGGAGCTCTCCCTCTGCCCCTGCCCTCCCGCTCCCTCCTGGGAAGCCACAGCCCTTGCACTGAGGACACAGGACTTCGGCGGAGGCTGTGTCCTTTCCTGGGAGGGAACAGGAGCCTCCAACATCCAACCCCCCCCAATGGCCCACTGCTTGTTTGTATCAATAAAGCTTTATGGGTCCGTGGCCACGCCCACTCATTTACATATCACCTGTGGCTTGAGCCAAGGCAGGGTTGAGAGAGACCGAGTGGCCGGCAAAACTGACCTCTGCCTGTTTTTTTTTTTTTTTAAGCACACAGGTGGGGACCATTTTGGCAGCTGTGGGAGGTCACTTCATTCATTCACTTCATGTATTCAGGGGGTGTTAACAAGATAACAAAGCTGGGAGTAAAGCAGGGGCCACTCTAGCCTGAAGGCAGGGAGGGGTGAGCTGTGCAGCCCTGGAGCCAGAGCCCAGCTGTGGCACCTGTGCAGTTCCCGCCGCTGTGGTCCAGCTCGTAGCCCATGTCACAGAGGCAGCGGAACATCCCGGGCAGGTTCTCACAGCTCCCGAACGCACATGCCGGGCCCAAGGCACATTCGTCTGTATCTGGGGGAACCCCAGGTCAGCCCAGCCCCCACCGGACACCTGCACCACGGGCCCCAGGCTCGTGCCCTCTCGCCTCACCCTGGCAGCCCTGGTGGTCCTCAGTGGGTTGGAAGCCCATCTCGCATTCGCAGCGGTACCCGCCGGGCACGTTGAGACATTGCCCGTTCTCACAGAGGTCCGTGTCCTCGGCACACTCGTCCTTGTCTGAGAGCCCCAAGAGGTGGACAGCTGGGGGTTGGCTGGGCCAGGACCCACGTGGAGTGGGAAGGTGGCCCTGGTCACTCAAACCCTTTGCTGTCACTCAAAGTCCTGGGCAAGGAGCTCCAGGAACCTCCCCCTCTCCCCAAAGCGAGAACATGACCAAGCCAGGGGCCGAGGAGCTGACAGGTGGCTCCAGGCCTTCAGATTCCAGCTGGACAGGAATTAAGCAGGTGTCCCAAGCACTTAAGACCCCAGCGAGAACCCAGCCACGGGCTGACCACACGACCCCAACCAGCACCTGCTGAGCCTCAGGTGCCTCAGAGAGAGTCCCGCAGCACACTGGCCACCGAGACCCGGCCTCCATGGCCTTCCCTCCCGGGCCCCTGCCCTCCACCTCCCAGATCTCACCTTCACAGGAGAAGCCATCGCCCACAAAGCCCCAGCGGCAGGTGCAGCGATAGGAGCCCGGGACATTGAAGCAGTCGGCTTGTGGGCTGCACAGGTGCCCCTGAACCACACACTCGTCCCGGTCTGCGGAGACACAGCCCCGAGCCCCCTGAGGCGTGTGTTAGGGAGCTGAGGGGGGTCACACCCTGCAGTCCTGCCCCTCAGTGCTCCCCGAGACCACCTCTGGCTGGGCCCAGCCTCCCCTCCCCTCCTCCTTGGCACCCACCTGCCGCTCACACTTTGTGGGGACGCCCTGCCCCCAGACACTCACCGTGGCATTCGAAGCCATCCCCCACCCAGCCTGGCTGGCACCTGCAGCTGAATGTCCCAGGGATGTTCAGGCAGGAGGCGTGGCTGTCACACCTGTGTCCCCCAAGCTCGCACTCGTCCACGTCTGAGGGGACAGGGGATGGCCCGGAAGGGGAGGTTCAGTGCAGTAGTGGTAGGAAGAGTGGGGTCCCTCCTTAGGGGAGGGCTAGCCCACCAAGCCCCCTCCCACCTACACAGGAAGCTTCCATCTTCACCAAGAACATAAGAGGGAAACCCCCAAGCCCCAGCAGCCCCTAGAAATGATCTGAAATGACATCAGGATCCCAGATCTCATGCTTCAGGCCCACGGCACAGCTGTTCAGCCCAGGACACTTTTCTCACGCACTAAGCCAGCAGGTGCACATCTGGTGGTTAGGAAGGTATAGGAGGCTGACTCTACAGCAATGCCTCACAGACAGCAATGGGCCTGCACGCCTTGGGGCCATTGCTGCGGGCACCTGGGGTCCCCCTGACAGTTTTTGGGAGGCCGGGTGCTGCGTGCACACTGCTGAGGCCTTAGCAGTTGGAAGTCTGTCACGATGAATCCTGGCTGTGCTCCATCCATCCCAGGGGAGGGGGTAGGGCGGGGGCAGCCCCCGCGACGGGGCTCCGGGCACCTGCACTGCCGGCTCACCAGAGCAGCCCGCGGCTCCCTTCCTGACGACGTAGCCCAGCCGGCAATGGCACACGAAGGAGCCCTGGGTGTTTTCGCAGCTCCCGTGCAGACAGACGTGGGGTTGAGGTCACACTCGTTCACGTCTGTAGGGAGAGGGGTGTCAGGGCTGAGGGCTGGGTGAAGGTGGGTGGGAGGCCGCCAGCATTCCCGAGAGCCCCGATGGGTGGGGTCGTCCCCTCGGTTGGGGTCCACACCGCTGGGCTGCTGCGGGTGTCCCCTGAATACCCCACAGCACACATTCCACGGGATACCCCAGGCACACATTCCCAAAGGGTCGTGTGGTTGAATCCTTAAAAAGCCCACCAGCTTTTCCTGCTGGAGGACGTATCAGAGCCTTTACAGCCACGTAGACCCGTCCCAGGGCTGCAGAGTAGAGGGCATTCCCTAAATGCTCGCAAGGTCATTTTCCCATTTATGTATTTGAAAGGCAGAGAGAGAGAGGAGAGATCTTTCACCTGCTGGTTCACTCACAGCCAGGGCTGGGCCAGGCTGAAGCCAGAAGCTGGGAACACAGTCTGGGTCTTGAGCCAATACCTGTTGCCCTCCCCCACCCCCACCCTGGGTGCACCTTACCCGGAAGCTGGAGTCAGGAGCCAGAGTCGGGACTCGAACCCATGCACTCCATGTGGGATGTGAGTGTCTTAACTCAATTTTAATCAGCGGGCTAAATGCCTGCCCCGGTGGTGATCTCAAAGTGGAGCCCTTCGGAACGGGGGTGCCACTGGTGACAGGCGCCGGGTACCCAGGGAGTGCTTAGCACACGGTTTGAGGAACAAAGCTGAGGCGCTCCGGCTCTGAGCACAGGATCCTACGGGGGGGATCCCAGCGCCACCTGGCCACAGACACTCACGGTCCGCTCCTAGGATGCCCCAGCCCCCGCTGCTCACCCACACACGCCCTCCTGTCCCGCGTGGCTGTGAAGCCGTCGGAGCACAGGCAGCGGTGCCCCCCGGGCACGTTGATGCACTGGCCCTGGTCACAAACGTTGGGGTTCTCTGCACATTCGTCCACATCTGGGGGAGCAGAGAAGCCGGGCGCAGGTGGTGCTGAGCTCCAAGGCCCCTGCCTCAGGCCAAGCCGGGGTCTGACCGGCTTCGCCCGCGCCCTGTTCCACGCTGGGGCCATTGGACGTCTGCTCTTGGTTGCAGGAGGCAGGCGGATGGCGCCCTCCCCCCCCACCCCCCAATCCCGCACCCACCTGCACACGCCCGCCCATCGGGCGTCAGCACGTGGCCCCGCCCACAGCTGCACCGAAAGCCGCCCTCGGTGTTAACGCAGTGCACAGCGCAGCCTCCGTTCCGCACGAGGCACTCGTCCACGTCTGCGGGGGCCGGGCAGGGGGTCAGGCAGGGGCTGGGGAGCAGAGGCCACTGTCCCGGGCTGGGGCTGGGTGGGGGCGGGGTGCTGTCTCACCCACACAGCCCTGGCGGCCAGGGGTGGCCTGGAAGCCCGCGTGGCAGGCGCACTGGTAGGCGCCCATGACGTTGATGCACTGGCCGTGGGGACACAGGCCGTCACTCAGGGAGCACTCGTCCAGGTCTGCGGAGAGGGCGGAGGGGTGGCTGGGAGGCGTGGTGACATCCGCGTGACCCGGGCGCACCCTGCCTCACACGGAACACACTCGCCCTTGTGCAGACGCAGGCACCCAGGTACACGCTCAGACCCACGGGCACGCTCACACACTCACCTGCGAACACACCCTTGCACCCACGCACGCACAAGCGCATTTCCCTGGCACAGACAGCATCAGCACCCACCCACACGCTCACCCGAAGCAGCCACTCACCTTCACTAGGAAGGCACACTCACACCCCAGTGCCCCCACCGGCTCCTACGCTCACACAGCTGCACACCCTCACGCCCATGCAGGTCACACGTCTCACAGATACACACTGATCACAACCGCACACGTGTCATTTCACACCCACACACTCCTGCCAGTTTACACATGCAACCACCCACACACAGATACACACGGACACACACTTTCACCTTCACACATGGGCACATCCCCTGACACACACATACACACACCTATCGCACACAACTCAGACACACACACATACACACACCTATCGCACACACTCAGACACACACACACACCTATCGCACACAACTCAGACACACACACACACACACCAATATACTCTCCTGCCTCATGCCCATGCAGGTCACACGTCTCACAGATACACACTGATCACAACCGCACACGTGTCATTTCACACCCACACACTCCTGCCAGTTTACACATGCAACCACCCACACACAGATACACACGGACACACACACCTATCGCACACACTCAGACACACACACACCTATCGCACACACTCAGACACGCACGCACACACCTATCGCACACGCTCAGACACACACACCTATCGCACACACTCACACACACGCACAGCACGCTCACCCTCACAGGCCGTGCCCTCGGCTGTCAGCGCGTGTCCAGGGGGACACTGGCACGTGTAGCTCCCATCCGTGTTGGTGCAGGTGCCTCCCCGGCAGAGCAGAGGGTCCCTTGCACACTCGTCCACGTCTACACGAGGTGAGAAGAGGGCAGGCGAGAGGACGCTGACTCGGGGAGGGGTGGCATGGCCTGCGGGAGCTCCCCGCTGCCGTCGCTGGGGGCCCCCCTCACCGGGGGTGAAGCCAGGACTACCCGGAGGCTCAGGCCTCGGACCACCCAGCGCACTGCAGTGGGGACCCAGAGGAGCAGGCACAGATGGGAAAGGGAGGCTGAGATTCTCAGTAGCATCGGGGACCACGAGCCGGGAGTCAGCATCAGACACACCGGGAGGCCGGGGCTCAGTGCCACCCGGCAGCCTCATCACCGACCTCACTGTCCTCTTCTCGATCCAGCCACATGCAGCTTCCTCGGCCCAGCCCGCCCCAGGGCCTTTGCACGAGCTGCTCCCACCTCCCAGCTGCTCTTTCAAACTCTCTTCCCCCATGGATCCCCACTCTCCCCTCGGCCGCCTCTGAAGGCCCACGGGCCACATGTCCCCTCAGCAATGCTGCACTTCCTCAGAGACTTAGTTTGCCAAGGTCAGTCTCCCCAAGAGTCTGTGAGCCTCCAGAAAACAGTGCCTCGTGCTCCAGCCCCTAGCTCAGTAGAGGCCCGTGAAGTAGTCATCAGATGAATCTTAGTGCAGGACGAGGCGGGCGGGCACTCAGTGGGTCAGGCTGTGCCACCAGCATGTCGTGTAAGTGCCAGTTTGAGTCCCGGCCGCTCCACTTCTGATCCAGCTCCCTACTAATGCACCTGGGAAAGCAGCAAATGATGGCCCAAGTGCTTGGGGCCCTGCCACCCACGCAGGGGACCTGGATAAAGTTCCAGGCTCCTGGACTTAGTCTGACCCAGCTTTCTGGGGAGCGAACCAGCTCGCTTTCTCTTTCTCCCTGTCTTTCAAATAGAATATTTTTTTTTTTTATTTTTGACAGGCAGAGTGGACAGTGAGAGAGAGAGACAGAGAGAAAGGTCTTCCTTTGCCGTTGGTTCACCCTCCAATGGCCGCCGCGGTAGCGCGCTGCAGCCGGCACACCGCGCTGTTCCGATGGCAGGAGCCAGGTGCTTATCCTGGTCTCCCATGGGGTGCAGAGCCCAAACACTTGGGCCATCCTCCACTGCACTCCCTGGCCACAGCAGAGAGCTGGCCTGGAAGAGGGGCAACCGGGACAGGATCGGTGCCCTGACCGGGACTAGAACCCGGTGTGCCGGCGCCGCAAGGCGGAGGATTAGCCTGTTGAGCCACGGCGCCGGCCGAATATTTTTTTTAAAGTGTAGGATGGGACAAGAGCTCTCTCTTTCTCTTCTTCACATTTATTTATTTGAAAAGCAGAGTTACAGAATGGGAGAGGGAGGAAGGGAGGGAGGGAGAGAGAACGAGCTTCCATGAGTTGGTTTACTCCTTAGATGGCCACAATGGCTGGGGCCAGACCAGGCGGAAGTGAGGAGTTTATTCCCGATCTCCCACATGGGAGCATGGGCCCAAGCACTTGGGCCATCATCTGTTGCTTTTCCCAGGCCCTCAGCAGGGAGCTGGGGAAGTAGAGCAGCTGGGACTTGAACCGGTGCCCATACAGAATGCCAGCACTGGGCTTTACCCACTACGCCACAATGCTGGCCCTGTGGGAAGCTTCCTAAATGCCCCCTTCCTCAGATTTTTCTCTGGGGCCTTCTCTTCTCAAGGTACGTGCTCCCGGGAGACCTCACACGGCCTCAGTGGCCGGCCACTCCCAGATCCCTGGCCCTAGGTGATATCATATGCCCCCACCTCACTTGCTGTGTCTTGGCTCCTCCCCAGGCCCGTCCCCTCCACAGCAGCACCCCTTCCACCTCCCGGCCACACGCACCCTGTCTGGTGCACCGGCCACACCCTCGCCCCAAGGCCTCCTACCCACGCAGGTCTTTATCATCCCAGGGCCGCTGGCGTAGCCACGGGAGCACTCGCACTGGAAGCTGCCCAGGGTGTTGACACAGGTGCCCTGGCCGCAGAGGTCAGGAGAGAGGCGGCACTCGTCAATGTCTGTGGGGGAGGGGGCACGGGCTGGGGTCCGGCGTGCGCCACCAGGGGGCGTACATTGGGGCCAGGGGGTACATTGGAACAGAAATGAGGGGGACACAGGCCAAGGGGGAGCCCCTGGCTGTGGGCAAGAGGTGGTGCGGGACAGGGTCTCCGTGCCTCTACCTGCAGGGACCACACAGGAACCCCAAGAGCCTGAACCACACTGGGAAACCTGCGATGCCCTGAGCAAGTGCACAGGGTTTGCTCATAGGCCGGAGGCCACTGTTGCCAGCCCCTCCTTTTAAAGATGTGGTCACTACAGCCCAGAGAGGGCAATGACCCTTCCTGGGTCACACAGCACATAGGCAGACGGAGGTAGGGCACCCACCTGTGCAGTTCCTCTCCTGGGCATCCAGGGCGAAGCCCCCGGCGCAGGAGCAGCGGAAGCTGCCCGCCGTGTTGCGGCAGGTGCCGTGCACACAGAGGCTGGGGAAGGCCTTGCACTCGTTCACGTCTGGGTTGGAGGGGTTGGGAGAGGGGCATAATGAAATCATCATCAGTGATCAGCCAAGCCACCCTGAAGCCCTGAAGCCCGGGAGCCCTCAACCAGGGGTACAGAGTGTTTTCTCTGCCGAGGGCCACTTGTGTATTTACAACATCATTCACTGAAATGTAGGGGCCACTGCTTTTGTGACACCCACATCCCATATCACAGTGCAGGTTCCAGTCCCGGCTGCTCCGCTTCCAATCCAGCTCCCTGCTTATGCACCTGGGAAAGCAGCAGAGGATGGCCCACGTGCTTGGGCCCCTGCATCATGTGGGAGACCCGGATGGAGATCCAGGTCCCTGGCCCAGCCCTGGCTGTTGTGGCCATGTGGGGATGAACCAATGCACAGATCTGTCTCTCTTGCCTCTGTCTCTCCCTCTCTCTCTCTCCCTCTGTGTCACTCTGCTTTTCAAATAAATAAATCTTTTTAAGAGATTAGCCTGCTTTGGCCGGCGCCGTGGCTTAACAGGCTAATCCTCCGCCTTGCGGCGCCGGCACACCGGGTTCTAGTCCCAGTTGGGGCGCCGGATTCTATCCCGGTTGCCCCTCTTCCAGGCCAGCTCTCTGCTATGGCCCGGGAAGGCAGTGGAGGATGGCCCAAGTGCTTGGGCCCTGCACCCGCATGGGAGACCAGGGGAAGCACCTGGCTCCTGGCTTCGGATCAGCGCGATGCGCTGGCCGCAACGGCCATTGGAGGGTGAACCAACGGCAAAAAGGAAGACCTTTCTCTCTGTCTCTCTCACTATCCACTCTGCCTGTCAAATAAATAAATTAAAAAAAAAAAAAAAAAAGAGATTAGCCTGCTACAGATTCATTGCATTTCAAGTGCGGCCTGCGACTGCCTTGGTGAGGCCAGACCAAAAGATTTCACGCAGGCTGGAAGTCCCCCAAGTCCCTTCTTCCAAACACGCGTCCCAGGTCCAGGCCTTGGCCAGCACTGGCCACGTCCCCCCGACCCCCGCCCACCATCCTAACGGCTCCCCGTGCCCCAGCCACACCTTTGTAGAAAGGCTGCCCGGACAGGTGGTCATGGCTGGCAAAGCCCAGCCCCCACGGGCACAGGCTGGCGAATTCCGGGGAGTCGGGCCGAGGGCAGGCCTCGCAGCCGGCACCCCAGGCGGCACCCACGGAGCAGCAGCACACGTCCATCCGGAACCTGCCAGGCACGCGGGCCCCACACTCGTCCTCGTCCCAGCGCAGGTGACACGGCTCCAGCCTGACGTCTGCAGACAGCCACGGTCAGTGTGTCCCACGCCCCCGCCGTGGCATGGGCGTTGCCTGAGGCCGGTGCCCTTACCGAGCTCCGACGCCATCCCAGAGCAGCACGCCAAGAATAACACAAGGGGACATCACAGAGTTCCCCGGAAAACACACGTAGGGGCCAGCTCAAGGGGCAGAGGGTGAAGCCGCTGCCTAGGATGCTGGCAACCCATACAGGAACCAGATCCACTTCCAGCCACTCCATTTCCCATCCAGCTCCCAGCTGAAGAGCCTGGGAAGGTGGTGGAAGATGGCACAAGTGCTGGGGCCCCTGCCACTCACAGGGGAGACCCGGAGGAAGCTCCTGGCTCCTGGCTTTGGCCTGGCCCAGCCCCGGCGCTGTGGGCATTCAGGGAGCAGACGTTTGATCTGGAGTGGAGGTCCCTGCAGCCCACCTGGGGCTGCCTGGCCTCCATACCCAGTCCCTGCTCTGACTCCAGCTCCCCGCAAATGCGGACCTGGGAGGCAGCAGCTGCCACCACGTGGGAGACCTGGATTGTAGTCCTGACCCTGGCCCCGCCCCAGCCCCGTTGCAGGTGTTTGGGCAATGAAGCAGCAGATGGGAGCTCTCTCTGCCTCCAAAGTACAAAATTTTAATAAGAAAAAATATGAACAAATAGGAAGGATTAACAGTAATGTTTTCCAGCACATTGACATGACCACAATTTACAATTTGTATTTCAAAAGAACTAAAAGATCCCACATATGGGATGGATAAACGCTGGAGCCCGAAATGCTAATTACCCTGAATTGATCGCTACACATTGCACCCGCATAGCCAATGGTCCTACTGTACCGCCCAAATATCTATAAATGTCAGGTGTCAATCAGAAAGTTCTTCAAAAGAAACAGAGCAGTTAATGCTTTGGGGGAGGAATCACAAAAGCTAATGCCTTTGACCCGAGGTGGGCAGGGGTGGGGAGGGGGAGGGGAGAAGGAAGAACAGTAAAGCCCATGTGGGGCCTTGGCCCGGACTCACCGACGCACAGCCGGCCCGCAGCGTCCAGCATCAGGCCCTGGGGACACTCGCAGCGGAAGGAGCCGACGGTGTTGAGGCAGCGCCCGTTGGCACAGACGCCGGGGAAGGATTCACACTCGTTCACATCTGGGTAGGGCGAGGTCAAGTGGAGGGAGCGGGGCTGGGGCGGCCCAGGTCTGGGAGGGCACAGGCCGGCCACAGCCTAGGAAGGCGGGGGGCGTGGCCAGGACTGCAGGGAGGGGCGCCTTCTGTCTCCAAAGGCTCCGGGGAGGGGGGGCCCAGCATCACCTGGGACGTGCACCTGCCTGTGTGCAGGTAGGGCGTTACCTTCGCAGGTGAGACCGTCCACGCGGGCAAAGCCACGGGCACAGGCAGGGTCTGTAGTTGGGAGGACGGGGTGTGGAGCGGGGAGTCATTGTCTCAACGCAGCCCTAGCGGGCACCGCTTCCCACAGTGGCCGGGCCGGGAAGGCCCAGAGAAGGACGTTACCCATCGCGCAGGGCTCGCAGGGGCTCCCCCAGGCGGCCCCGAGGGTGGCGCAACACTCAGACCGCAGAGTCGCCCCCTGCAGGTTCGCCTCGCAGCGGCCGTCCTCGATCCTCAGCCAGCAGGTACCCCTGGTGCTGTCTGCCGGGGAGGGGCCGGAGATGAGCCCCGTGGCTCACCTGCCTGGCTCGCACCTGCGCCCGCGGACGCCCGGGCCCCGTAACTTCTCTCACCTAGGCACACGGTCCGGGAGGGTCCCAGTCGGCTTCCGGGGGCGCATTCGCAGGTGTAGGAGCCGGCCAGGTTCAGGCATACGCCGTTCACACACGGGCTGGACAAACACTCGTCGATGTCTGCGGGGAACAGCAAACCCCGCCCCGTCCCCCCGCAACCGAGTGCTGAGCTGTGCAGGAGGAGCCCCCACCTGACCAGGGCCGCCTCCTTCTCAGGGGCTGCTGCCGCCGGTGGCATGGGAGTGCGCCCAGGTGCACCTGCTCATGGGCAGGAGACAGGAAAGACCGAGTGCCTGCTCTCACCTTCTGTGCAGCACACAACACTGCCCATTTCTCCAAGGCCCGCTGGGAGTCTTTTAATTCAGTTCAATCCTGAAACTGTCTCCCTGGAGGCAGCCAGACCCCACAGGTGAAGGGTGCAGCCCCCACACTTCAGCTACCCACTGAAAATCTGAATCTCTAGAGATTCTGACCAGTTGGCTAGAAATTGGGGGTTCTTGGCTGGACATCTGCACAGCAGTGAACCCCCGCTTGGGAGAGCCCACATTCCATGCCAGAGTGCCTGGCGTCTCCTCATGCTCCCTCTGATGCGCACCCTGGGAGGCAGCAGTGATGGCGCAACTACTGGGGTCCCTGCCACCCTCATGGGAGACCTGGATGGAGCTCCCAGCCCCTGGCTTTGGCCTGGCCCAGACCTGGCTGTTGTTGTGGGCATCTGGGGAGTGAACGAGCAGATGGGAGCTCTGTCTGTCTGCCTCTGTGTCTCTTTGCCTTTCAAATGATTTTTGTTAAAAAAAAAAAATGGAGAGAAATTGGGAGTTCCCACAATCCTCTTCTCAGGTTTAATCACTTGCTGGAGCCGTTCCCAGGACTCAGTGAAACACACCTGGCTTGCCCTGACTTCACTGTCATCAAGGGTTTTTTTTAAAAAATATTTTTAAAAAAATTTATTTGAAAGGCAGAGTTACACAGAGGGGGGGTGGCAGAGAAAGAGAGAGGTCTTTCATCCGCTGGTTCACTCCCCAGATGACCACAACAGCCAGTGCTGGGCCAAGCAGGAACCAAGAGCTTCATCCAGTCTCCCACATAGGTGCAGGGCCCCAAGGACTTGGGCCGTCCTCCGCTGCTTTCCCAGGCACATTAGAAGGGAGCTGGATCAGAAGTGGAGCAGCCGGGACTCGAACCAGCACTCATATGGGATGCCGGTGCTGCAGCAGTGGCTCTACTGACTACGTCACAGCGCCGGCCTCTGTTATCAAGTATGTTACAAAGGCTGCAGCTGGGGGCCAGGGGTTGTGGCACATCAGGCTAAGCCACCACCTACAGCACTGCCTTCCCATCTGAGCACTGGATTGAGTCCTGGCTGCTTCACTTCCAAGCCAGCTCCCTGCTAATGTGCTTGGGAAAGCAATGGAAGATGGAGCTCCAGGCTCCTGGCTTTGGCCTGACCCAGCCCCCACTGTTGCAGCCATTTGGGTAGTGACCAGTGGGTAAAAGGTCTCTCTCTCTCTCTCTCTCCTCTCCCTCCATCATTCTGCCTTTCAAATAAATTAATAAATCTTTTTAAAAAGTCATAAACACAGAAAGGATGCACACCCGGGGGTCTCAGCCCCAGGGCACTTCTGCTAGTGCAGGAGCCAGAGCTCTCAGAACCGGTTTTTTTGGGGGGCTCCAGGACCCAAGCACGGTTGGTGACAAAGCCCCAGAAGATGGGGCAGGAGGGTGTGAGCCCAGAGCTCCAAGCTTCTATTCAAGGCTTGGTCTGATTGAAGCCACCAAAGGGGCACCTCGTTAGAACGAAAGACATTCCAATCCCCCAGGAAATTCAGAGCCGGGGCCAGAGAACAGACCTGAGAACAGAGGATGCTCCTAGACCCTCCATGGCCCAGATTACAAGGGCATTAGGAGCTGTGTGTCGGGGACTGGACAGAAAGGCTCAGGGATACACTAGCTATTCTCGGGCAGAAAAGCTGGGGCCCAGGGCACCGTGAGCGTGCGCGGTGGAGCACAGTGACTCCGCGGGGCTGTGGCACAGGCGAGGGTAAGAGTGAGACCTGGGAGGAGACTGCCGAAGGGACAGAGCTGGGCCATGGGCAGCATGCATCTGAGTACGTGATTCTCACAGCTTGCATTCTGCTTGTGCACACACCACATAAGGCACGTGTGTGTGAGTGTGCATGTGTGTGCACCAGCACACGCAAAGCACCTGAGCATGTATGTGTGCATACTGCGTGCACCGTGCATGCCTGAGCATGTATGTTTCTGTGTGTGCACACACTACATGCAGTGTGTACATGTCTGTGTATACATGCATACTACACACAGTGTGCATATCTGATTATGTGTGCACATGCAGTGAGGAAGCATCTGAGCAGGTATGTGCACATACTACATGCACCGTGCATACCTGAGCATGTGGGTCTCTGTGTGTGCACACACATGCAGCATGTATGTTTCTCTGTGTGCATATACTACATGCACTGTGCATGCCTGAGCACGTGGGTCTCTGTGTGTGGGTGCATCACGGGTGTCTAGCACGTGCGTCTGAGCACGTGGGTCTCTGTGTGTGCACACACATGCAGCATGTACGTTTCTCTGTGTGCACATACTACATGCACCGTGCATGCCTGAGCATGTGGGTCTCTGCAAACGTGCAGCTTGCATGTCTGTGTGTGGGTGCATCACGGGTGTCCAGCACGTGCGTCTGAGCATGTGGCTGCACGACCCTTGTGTTGCACCCTGTGCCTCACAGGCCTCTGTGTCCTGCTGGAAGCTGTAGCCCTGGGGGCAGGAGCAGCTGTAGCTGCCAGGGCTGTTCCGGCAGCACCCGTTGTCACATAGGAGGCGGCTGAGGGCACATTCGTCCACGTCTGCAGGGTGCAGGTGGGGGAGAGGGGTGAGGGTGTGCTGTGGGCGTGGCCTGTCCTGCTGCCCGCTGGCACACTCACCTCTGCAGTCCTGCGCCGTGGCACCCGCCCGGTACCCTGGGCTGCAGATGCAGCGGTAGCTGCCCCGCAGGTTCTCGCACATGCCGTTGGTGCAGATCTCAGGGTCCAGGGCACACTCGTCGATGTCTACAGTAGCAGGACAGAGCAGGGTGTCAGCAGGCCACAGCTCCAGCCCAGTCCCTGCCCCCACTTCTCCCTAAACAGAGGGGACATTGGGGACTGGGGCATTCTTGATGAAGGAGCCTGTCCTGTGTGGAGCAGCGCCCCCAGGCTGCAGCCATGAGAAGACAGCCGCCCACCCCCAACTCTCCCCAGACACTGCTACATGTTCCCTGGGCGTCAGAACTGTCCCCAGACATTTGCACATCCAAGGATTCAACCACCGCAGATGCAAATGCTTTGGGGAGGGAAATTTGGTGCAGTGGCTAACCTGTCACATCCCCTGTCAGAGTGCCTGGGTTCAAGTCCCAGCTCCACTCCTTTTTTTTTTTTTTTTTTTTTTTTTGACAGGCAGAGTTAGACAGTGAGAGAGAGAGACAGAGAGAAAGGTCTTCCTTTACCATTGGCTCACCCCCCAATGGCCACTGCGGCCGGTGCACTGCGCTGATCCGAAACCAGGAGCCAGGTGCTTCTCCTGGTCTCCCATGTGGGTGCAGGGCCCAAGGACCTGGGCCATCCTCCACTGCACTCCCGGGCTACAGCAGAGAGCTGGACTGGAAGAGGAGCAACCAGGACAGAATCCGGCGCTCTGACCGGGACTAGAACCCGGGGTGCTGGTGCCACAGGTGGAGGATTAGCCTAGTGAGCTGCAGCGCCGGCCTCCTTGTTTGTTTGTTTGTTTGTTTTTTTTAAGATTTATTTATTTATTTGAAAGTCAGAGTTGCACAGAGAGAGAAGAGGCAGAGAGAGAGAGAGAGATCTTCCACCTGCTGGTTCACTCCTCAATTGGCTGCAATGGCCGGAGCTGCGCTGATCCGAAGCCAGGAGCCAGGAGCTTCTTCCAGGTCTCCCACACGGGTGCAGGGGCCCAAGGACTTGGGCCATCTTGTACTGCTATCCCAGGCCATAGCAGAGAGCTGGATCGGAAGTGGAACAGCGGGGTCTGGAACCGGCGCCCCTATGGGATGCTGGCGCTGCACGCCAGGGCGTTAACCCATTGTGCCACAGCGCCGGCCCCCAGCTCCACTCCTGATTCCAGCTTCCTGCTAATGGGACGCAGCAGTGATGGCTCAGGTTCTCAGGTGGGAGACCCAGATCGATCCCTGGCTCCAGTCTGGCCACCATGGGCATTTGGTGAGTGAACCAGCGGATGAGAGATCTTTGTCTCAAATAAATAAATAAATATATATAATTTAAAAACATAAATATTTAATTTTTTTTTTAAAAAAGGAGCTTGATCTTGCGCTCCTGGCTTCAGGACAGGGAGAGTTTGCGTTGCCGAAGCCCACCAGGCAGTGCATCCAATTTCTAACCACAGCCTCGCCCCTCCCGCAGGTCCAGGGCAGCGGTGTGCTGCTGGCCCCAGTGTGCAGGGCCCTTGTCCCACTTACCTCGACCATCGGCGGTGATGCCGAGACCACTGGTGCAGAGAGCCTGGAACTCGGCTGCGGGTGGATGAGAGCAGAGAGAGAGAGACGGGTTGGGGCCCTGGCCGGTTTGGGAAGTTGGAGCCATGGCCAAGGGCCTGGACGATCGCCTGCGACCACAAAGCACCTGCGTTCCCCCATGGGGGGAGCAGCCCCCAGCAGAGAGAAACCCCCACTCCGTGAGCACCGCCCCCCCCCCCCCCCAGGAACCCCACCCGACGTCGCCTTTTATCCGCAGAAGCGAGGTGAACACTCACCGGAGTCCTTGGCAGGACAGAGCTGGCACGGCTGCCCGAATCCATGGTCCGGGCTGGAGCAGCAGCACTCGGATCTGGTGACCGCACCGGGAAGGGGGCGGGTGCAGGAGCTGTAGCAGGTGCTGCGCATGTGTGTGTCCAGGCACGTGCGGCCACCAGCGCCCACCTCCAGGCCCACGGGGCACTGGCAGCGGAAGGAGCCCTCCGTGTTGATACAGCGGCCGTTCATGCAGATGCCAGGGGTCTGGCACTCGTCGAGGTCTGCGGGGGGCCCAGGTGCAGCCTGGTGGGCCCCGCCCTCTGGCTTCCCCTCTTCCCCATCAGCCCAGCATCCACCCTGCCTCTCCCCCAGCCTCTCCTTCCCTCCTCCTTTTCCTCTTCCCTGCTCCTTCCCTCGGGCCTTCTCTTCTTCCCGCCCCCTCCTCTTCCCGCCAGGGCCCAGGGTCCAGCCTCACCCATGCAGTAGCGGCCACTGGGCGCCAGCAGGAAGCCGGGTTTGCACACGCACGTGAAGCTGCCAGCCTCGTTGACACACTCACCGTTGAGGCACACGGTGCTGGCCGCACACTCGTTGTGGTCTGGGGACATCGGGAGAGGCTGGGTCCCGGCTAGGGCCACGCTGGGCCAGCATCACCTGCCGGGCTGGCCCCTCCCTCTCGCTTGCCCCCAAGGCTGAGCCCCTGGGAGCCCACCCTGCTAGGACGGTCGCTGGCTCAGTCCTTCTGGGTGTCTGCTGGGGGTTGGTTCCGGGGAACTCTGCAGATGCTTAGGTCCCTTATTTAAAATGGGGGCAGGATTGGGCATTTAGCCCAGTGGCTAGCACTCCAGTTAAGATCCTGGGTCTCAGAAGCCGGTGCTGTGGCTCAGTGGGTGAAGCCGCCTCCTGCAGGGCCAGCATCCCATAGGGGTGCCGGTTGGAGCCTGGCTGCTCCATTTCTGATTCAGCTCCTTGCTAATGGGCCTGGGAAGACAGCACAAGATGTCCCAAATCTTTGGACCCCTGCACCCATATGGGAGACCCAGATAGAGTTCCAGGCTCCTGGTTTGGCCTGGCCTAGCCCTGTCTGTTGTAGCCATTTGGGGAGTGAACCAGCGGATGGAAAATCAATCTCTCTCTCTCTCTCTCTCTCTGCCTTTCAAATCTTTAAAAAAAAAAAAAAGGTCCATCAACTGATGAATGAATAAACACAATGTAGTCTATCCAGATAGTGGAATAGTATTCAGCCATGAAAAATGAACAAAATACTGACCCATAGCACAACACGGCTGGACCCTGAGGACATGGTGCCAAGGTAAAGAAACCAGACACAAGCTGGCGCCGTGGCTTAACAGGCTAATCCTCCGCCTTGTGGCGCCGGTACACCGGGTTCTAGTCCCGGTCGGGGCACCGATCCTGTCCTGGTTGCCCCTCTTCCAGGCCAGCTCTCTGCTGTGGCCCGGGAAGGCAGTGGAGGATGGCCCAAGTCCTTGGGCCCTGCACCCCATGGGAGACCAGGAGAAGCACCTGGCTCCTGGCTTCGGATCAGCGCGATGCGCTGGCCACAGCGGCCATTGGAGGGTGAACCAACGGCAAAAAGGAAGACCTTTCTCTCTGTCTCCCTCTACTGTCCACTCTGCCTGTCAAAAAAAAAAAAAAAAACCAGACACAAAAGCCCACACAGTGTGCAATTTCATTTTTAGATGAATTAGCCAAGTGGGATTAGGTCTGGGGGAGGAACGCAGATTATAGAGGAACTGAGTGGAGATGAGGTTCCTTTCTTTCTTTCTTCCTTCCTTCCTTCTTCCTTCCCTCCCTCCCTCCCTCTCTCCATCTCTCTCTTCCTCCCTCCCTTCTTCTCTCTCTCTCTTTCTTTCTTTCAGATTTATCTATTTATTTGAAAGGCAGAGTTACAGAGAGGCTGAGGGAGGGAGTGAGAGAGGGAGAAAGAGAAAGAGAGAGAGAGAGTTAAAGGTCTTCCATCTGCTGGTTCACTCCCTCGAATGGTTGCAACTGCTGGAGCTGGGCTGATCCAAATCCAGGAGCTTCTTCCATGTCTCCCACATGGATGCAGGGGCCCAAATGCTTGGGCCATCTTCAGCTGCTTTTCCAGGCACATTAGCAGGGAGCTGGATCGGAAGGGGAGCAGGTGGGACTTGAACTGGTGCTTATATGGGATGCCGGGCACTGCAAGTGGAGGCTTTACCCGTTATGCCATAGCGCCGGCCCCAGTGAGGTTCATTTCCGAGATGATAAAGACTTCCCAACTTTGACTCAGTGATGCTTGTACAACCCTATGCACCTACTTTAAAAGCATCAAATTGTATGCTTGAAACAGTTTCTTTTATGGGTTGTGAACAGATTTCAAAAAACATGGGCAGGGCTGGCACTGTGGCATGGCAACTTAAGCTGTCACTTACAGTGCTGGCATCCCACAAGTGCTGGTTCAAGTCCTGGCTGTTCTGTTTCCAATCCAGCTCCCTGTTAATGTGCCCAGGAAAGCAGTGGAAGATGGCCCAAGTTCTTGGGTCCCTGCCACCCACATGGGAGACCTGGATGGAGTTCTGGGAACCTGGCTTACCCTAGGCCATTGTGGCCATTTGGAGAGTGAACCAGCAGATGGAAGATCTCCCTCTCTCCCCTTCTCTATCATTCTGCCTTTCAACTAAATAAATACATCTTTTAAAGACATGTTTGCAAGAAGATAAACTTATCTTTCAATTCCATTTTCCATGAATTTTTGGAAGCACCTCTGTATATGAATCAAGATGCTAAAAAAAGTTTTTTGAAAATGAACAGATGGGAGTCGGTGCTGTGGTGCAGCGGGTTAATACCCTGACCTGAAGTGCCGGCATCCCCTATGGGTGCTGGTTCGAGTCCCAGCTGCTCTACTTCCAATCCAGCTCTCTGCTATGACCTGGGAAAGCAGCAGAAGATGGCCCAAGCCCTTGGGCCCATGCACCCACGTGAGAGATGTGGAAGAAGCTCCTGGCTCCTGACTTCCAATTGGCGCAGCTCCGGCCATTGTGGCCAATTGGGGAGTGAACCAATGGATGGAAGACCTCTCTCTCTCTCTCTCTCTCTGCCTCTCCTCTCTCTGTGCAACTCTGACTTTCAAATAAATAAATAAATCTTAAAAAAAAAAAGAAATGAACAGATGGAGAAATATCCTTCCATGTAAGTGAAACATGAAAGGCAGATCTTCTCAGCCTAGGGAGAAGAGGGCCCAGAGGTCCCCACAAGCAGTGGCCATGGGAGCCAAACCCCCACCCCACCCCCACCCCATGGGGAGCGTGAGGGCCAGTGTTTTCCCAGGGCCCGCCGCACCCTCAGTGTCCAGCCTGTTTTGGGTCCACCCTGGACCAGGACAAAGACCCTTAATCGAAGCCTAGATCAGGACGTTGTTAATGGTGTGGTCTTGCTCAAAAGGCCCGTTTCCTTGGCTATGTGGACTAAACTCAGGAAGGAGGGACTGAAGGAGTGTGTGTTGGGTGGGTGCACAGGGGACAGGTGGGGGCCTCAGGTGAGCCGAGCAGGAGTGAAGAGTCAGGGTGGCCCTCCACGGCAGCTGCAGGGGCCCAGAAGCCCCTGTCCACCCCCAACTCACCCACACAGCTCTTGCCATCAGGGCCCAGCTCAAAGCCTGCGCTGCAGACACACCGGAAGCTGCCCTCCGTGTTGACACAGCGGCCCAGGGGGCAAAGGCCACCACTGATGAGGCACTCGTCCACATCTGTGGGGAGGGAGGTGGGCAGTCAGGAGGCGGCCTCCTGCCCCTGGCTGTGTCCCCCACCCCTTTGCCCCTCATTCTTGGATGGATGAATGGATGAATGGATGGATGGATGGATGGATGGATGGATGTGTGGATGGATGGGTGGATCAATGGATGTGTGGATGGATGGGTGGATGGATGGATGGATGGATCAATGGATGTGTGGATGGATGGATGGATGGGTCAATGGATGGATGGATGGATCAATGGATGTGTGGATGGATGGGTGGATGGGTGGATGGATGGTTGGGTGGATGGATCAATGGATGTGTGGATGGATGGATGGATGGATGGGTCAATGGATGGATGGATGGATCAATGGATGTGTGGATGGATGGGTGGATGGGTGGATGGATGGTTGGGTGGATGGATCAATGGATGTGTGGATGGATGGATGGATGGATGGGTCAATGGATGGATGGATGGATCAATGGATGTGTGGATGGATGGGTGGATGGGTGGATGGATGGTTGGGTGGATGGATCAATGGATGTGTGGATGGATGGATGGATGGATGGGTCAATGGATGGATGGATGGATCAATGGATGTGTGGATGGATGGGTGGATGGGTGGATGGATGGTTGGGTGGATGGATCAATGGATGTGTGGATGGATGGATGGATGGATGGGTCAATGGATGGATGGATGGATCAATGGATGTGTGGATGGATGGATGGATGGGTGGATGGATGGTTGGGTGGATGGATGGATGTGTGGATGGATGGATGGATCAATGGATGTGTGGATGGGTGACTACATAGGTGAGTGGACAGTGGATGGACAGATGATCAGATGGAGGCATGGATGGATGGGTGGGTGAAGAAGGATGGGTGAATAGAGGGACTGACAGGTGGAAGGATGGATGGAGAGATGAATGAATGAGTAGACAGCTAGATGAACAGATAGGAGGGTGGGTGGATGGATGGATGGGTGGGTGTGTAGATAATGGATGGATGCATGGATGGTTGGACAGCCATACCCAGGCATGCCTGCTTGGTGAGCGTGGCCTGGAAGCCCTCGTGGCATCGGCAGTGGTAGGAGCCGGGGGTGTTGACGCAGTCTCCGTGGTGGCAAGGGCCGCTGGCACACTCGTCCACATCTGGGGGCAGCGCAACTCTGAGCCCGGGCCCAGCCAGGCAGGCATGCCCACCGCACACCAACCAGCCACCACTCACCGATGCACTCGCCGCGCACATCCTGGGCATAGCCCGCGTGACACTCACAGCGGTAGCTGGACGGAGTGGGCAGGCAGCGGCCATGGAGGCACAGGTGGGTGAAGTGTCGGCAGATGTCGATGGTCTGGTTCAGAGCTACTGTGCCTGTGGGAGGGGCCAGTGGGGCTGCCTGCACACCCAGCCTGGGCTTCACTGCTGGCCCTGACACCCCCCTGAGGCTGGGACTCTGCCTGGCTCACAACCCACCTCCGGTTCAGATCTCCACCGTGGACTCAGCCCCTCACTGTGGGGCCAGACTCCCATCCCAGGCCTCAACACCCACCTCCCTGACTCAGACCTGAAGAAGCCCAGGCTCTGAGGCTCAGCCTGGATTTCCCACTCAACAACCCTGACCTTGAGGTCCAGATCCCCAGTCTCCCCCAACCCAGCCCGTTGTCAGCACAGCGGCCCCTCGGGGTCTACAGGGGGCTTGGTTCCAGGACCCGCCGTGGCTGCCAAACCCCTTGGATGCTCAAGTTACTCAGAAAATGCCATAGTATTTGCACAAAGGGAACTTCAAAAAGTTCATGGTTGGGACCGGTACTGTGGCATAGCAGGTTAAGCCTCCACCTGCAACCCCAGCATCCCATATGGGCACCAGTTTGAGCCCCGGCTACTCCTCTTCCAATCCAGCTCCCTGCTAATGCACCTGGGAAAGCAGCAGAAGATGCCCCAAGTGCTTGGACCCTTGCACCGATGAGGGAGACCTGGAGGAAGCTCCTGGCTCTTGGCTTCAGCCTGGCCAACCCCTGGCCGTTGTGGCCATTTGGGGAGTGAACCAGTGGATGGAAGACATCTCACTCTCTGTCTCTGCCTTTCAAATAAATTTTTAAAAAAAGTTTCACGTTCGTCCGGCGCCGTGGCTCACTAGGCTAATCCTCCGCCTTGCGGCGCCGGCACACCGGGTTCTAGTCCCGGTCGGGGCACCGATCCTGTCCCAGTTGCCCCTCTTCCAGGCCAGCTCTCTGCTGTGGCCAGGGAGTGCAGTGGAGGATGGCCCAAGTGCTTGGGCCCTGCACTCCATGGGAGACCAGGAGAAGCACCTGGCTCCTGCCATCAGATCAGCGCGGTACGCCGGCCACAGCGCGCCTACCGCGGCGGCCATTGGAGGGTGAACCAATGGCAAAAGGAAGACCTTTCTCTCTGTCTCCCTCTACTGTCCACTCTGCCTGTCAAAAATAAAAAAAATAAAAAGTTTCAAGTTCATGGAAAAAAGGAACTAAAAGAAAAGTCTGAGGTGGGCATTTGGCACAGTGGTTAAGATGCTGCTTGGGGGGCTGGCGCTGTGGCATAATGGGTAAAGCCAATGCCTGCAGTGCCAGCATCCCATATGGGTGCCAGTTCGAGTTCCGGCTGATCCACTTCCAATCCAGCTCTCTTGCTATGGCCTGGGAAAACAGCAGAAGATGGCCCAAGTGCTTGGGCTCCTGCACCTACATGGGAGACCTAGAAGAAGCTCCAGGCTCCTGGCTTCGGATCAGCTCAGCTCCAACTTTTGCAGCCATTTGGGGGAGTGAACCAGCAGATAGAAGACCTCTGTCTCTCCTTGTCTCTCTGCTTCTGCCTGTCTGCAACCCCGCCTTTTAAATAAATAAATAAATCTTTTTTTAAAAAGATGCTGTTCGGGATGCCCACACCACATATCAGAGGACCCAGCTCTGCCCTTGACCCCAGCTCCCTGCAGTGCACACCCTGGGAGGCAGCAGTGATGGCTCAAGTGCATGGGTCCCTGGCGCCCACAGTGGGGACCCGGATGGAGTCCCAGCCTCTTGGTTTCATCAGGACCAGCACTAGCCCTTGTGGGTGTTTGGGAAATAACTGAGCAGCTGGAACGTGTGTGTGTGTGTGTGTGTGACTCTGCCTTTTGGATAAATCTTAAAAAAATTAAAAATGTAATACATTATTCAGCCCCCAAAGTACGCAGCACAGTGTCAAGACGACATAAACAGCTATTATACTGGGCTGCTTAGGGAACCGCATACAAGGAAAAAAGTCGGTACATGCTCAATTCATACACAATTCTTCCTTCAAGTATTTTCCATCCATGGCAGGCTGAATCCAGGGCCCTGAACCCCACGGACACGAAGGCCCGACTGTGCTGTCAGCTGAACTCTCCAGGCAGGGACACCCCCTACCACCAAAGCCAGGACCTCCCACCCCCACTCAGGGCTCTGGCCCCAGCCCCTGGTTTTGGACCCCTCCTGCCCACGTCCAGGGCCTCACCAATGCTGGAGCTGCCAGGACCCAGCCTGGGGACCACGTGTCCATTGGAGCCCTGGGGCCTGGGTCGCGCTGGCCCCAGAGCAGGTCCGAATGCGCTGAGTCTGAAGCCTGGGAGGCCGGGGTAGGAAGGCGGCAGTGGGAGCCCCTGGACGCACAGCCGTTGGAACTCATCTGCAAGGAACAGCATTTGAGGCCAGGCCCCTGGGCCTGCCCTGGGGTCCAGCCCAAAGCCTGGCACCTTCACTCACCAGAGCCCCGTGGAGGACATAGCTCAGGGGCCGGGCCAGCTGCCCAGCACCTGCCCCTGTCACAGCAGCACTGCCTGTGCGTGGAGTGGCCGCCGAGGTCTCTGGCACAGCGGCCTCCAATGACCATCAAGAAGCAGGTGCCGACCCGGCGGTCTGCAATGGGGAGGAAGGGTCGCTGCTTTGGTTTTACCAGACCTGGATCCAAATGCCAGCTGTGGGCAGGCATTCGGCACAATGATGATGATGATGTTACTGGAGGCAACTGCAGCTTGGAGTGCTTGGGTTCGAGTCCCAGCTCCCCTCCTGTGCTAATGCACACCCTGGGAGGCAGCAGGTGAGGCCTCAAGTATTTGGGTCCCTGACACCCAAACGGGAGACCCAGGTTGACTTCTCCGCTCCTGGCTGCCGCCTGGCCCAGCCCTGGCCCCAGCTGTTGTGGGTATTTGGGGAGTGCACCAGTAGATGGAAGATGTCTATCTCTCTGCCTTTTTCTTTTTAAGATTTATTTATTTATTGGAAAGGCAGAGTTTTACAAAGGTAGAGACAGATAGAGATCTCTTCTGTCTGCTGGTTCACTCCCCAAATAGCCACAATAATCAGAGCTGGACCATGTCAAAGCCAGTAGCCAAGAACTCCACCCCGGTCTTCCACGTTGGTGGCAGGGGCCCAAGCACTTGGGCCATCTGCTGCTGCTTTCCCAGGCACATTAGCAGGAACCTGGATTGGAAGTGGAGCAGCCGGGGACTCGAATCGGCACTCATACGGGACACTGGTGTCACGGGTGGTGGCTTAACCTGCTGCACCACAATGCCAGCCCCTACCTGCCTTTCAAATAAAAAATTTTTTAAACCCCACAACCCAAACACCATCAGCAGTGCCTGCACGGTGGGTCTCCTCCTTTCTCTGCAACTCAGTTTTCACATCCATGGAGTGGGGACGCTCCGAGCAGCACCTCCTCAGGAGAGTGGTGCCTGTTACTGGGAGACTGAACTGGCTGAGAATCTGAAACGGGCCCCAACGAGCAAAATGGTGCAGCCACAGCCTCGGCTCCTGGGGAGACCGAGGCAGAGGGCCCCCAGGTCTGGGAGAGCCACGGACATGCAGACCCCGGAATCTGACAGCTTTACCGGGTGATGGGACTTCTCCACTATCGATACAAAGATTGCATTTTTAGATCTAAAGACCCAGGCATCTTGGCCCCAGTATAGCAGTTGAGAAGCGCCTCTCACTCTGACACAATTGTTTCCACCTTCCCAGTGCACCTGGGCACACCCACCCCCACCCCCATCAGGCCTGCCCAGACCTGGAGAGGTCAGCAGAGTTCAAGGTCAGGGTCATATCACTGCTGCAGTGAGAAGAGGAGCAGGTGCATCTCAGGTAGGGACGAGGGAGACAGTCCAGAATTTTGATGCAAACAATAACCAGTGTTGCATTAGGCGCCCACCGCGGCCAGGCTCTGATCTGTGACCCAGCAGGAGCCCCCCCTCCCCTCTGTACACATGTATTGAGCACCCACTGTATGGCAGCCATCCGCAGGCCACTGCCCCAACTGTACCTCATTCAGTCCTGGGACACCACGAGGTAGGGACCGCCCCACTCCCGCCTCACAGCTGAGGAATCTCAGGCACAGAGCGGTCCCCTCGTTTGCCCAAGGTCACACAGCCCAGGGTGCAGCTCGGCTGGATTCAAAGCCCATGTCTGGGGACCTCACTCGGTTCACACGCAGGCACTGCTCTTCAGAAGCCAGAAAAGGCCCCCATGGTTGGGGGTGGGGCATGATGGCCTCGGAGGTGGCGCCCTACAAAGATGCCACCACCAGTGTCCATGTCTCTGGTCTGACAACCAGCTCATCAAGACAGCAGAATGAGGGGTGGGTGCTCAGAGAGTGGACGGTCCCCTGACTGGCCAGGCAGCGCACAGGCGCTGGGGAGGTGGGGGTCTGCAGGGGGTGTACAGCCAGGGTCGGGCACAGCCCAGAGACCTCCACCCCCAACCTTGGCTGGGAGAATGATCGGCTTGGCCTGCCGAGCTGCCTCAAGTGAACCTGCTTTCTCTGGGCCTCAATTTCCCCATCTCAAAAATGGGGTGGAGGGAGCAGGCACAGAGACACTGGGAGGGCTGCGGAGGACAATGGGCAAGAGAGCGTTGAGATACAAGATAGAGGATGGGGACAGACCATCGAGATGCAAGCTAGAGAGTCGGGGGGCATCGAGATGCAAGCTAGAGAGTCGGGGGGCATCGAGATGAAAGCTAGAGAGTCAGGGGGCATCGAGATGCAAGCTAGAGGGTCAGGGGGCATCGAGATGAAAGCTAGAGGGTCAGGGGGCATCGAGATGCAAGCTAGAGGGTCAGGGGGCATCGAGATGCAAGCTAGAGGGTCAGGGGGCATCGAGATGAAAGCTAGAGGGTCAGGGGGCATCGAGATGAAAGCTAGAGGGTCAGGGGGCATCGAGATGCAAGCTAGAGGGTCAGGGGGCATCGAGATGCAAGCTAGAGAGTCGGGGGGCATCGAGATGCAAGCTAGAGGGTCAGGGGGCATCGAGATGCAAGCTAGAGGGTCAGGGGCATCGAGATGAAAGCTAGAGGGTCAGGGGCTGGGGCCTTGAGCCAGACGGGCTTAGTCTGAGGTGCGGAGGGGCGAAGAGAGTGGAGTGGAGCGGCTGAGCCAGGAGCCCAGAGCACTTGAGGGCCGAGATGGGGGAGGTTGAAGGGGCTCCCCATGGGGTTCACGACAGCACAGAGGCTGACGGGTGGGGAGCCAGCATGTCAGAAGGGATAGAAACGGGGGTGCAGGAAGGCCGAGTCGCAGCAATTGGAGGGCCTGGAGGCCTGGGTGGGACAGGGCGTGGCTCCGGCCGCCTGAGCCCCGCTCACCCTGGCAGTGGCTGCCGTCCAGGCTGCTGGCGAAGCCGCGGGGACAGAGGCACACGAAGCTCCCGACCGTGTTGGCGCAGTCGCCGCCGGCGCAGGGGCCCGGGCGGCTGAGGCATTCGTCCAGATCTGCGAAGACACAGAGGGTTGACGGAGCCTGGATCACCGAGGTGGAGGTGAGCCCCCGCCGCGCCGCGCCGCCGCCCACCTTCACACGTGGTGCCGCCGTCGTCCAGCCGGTGTCCGGCCGGGCAGCGGCACTCGAAGGAGCCCACGGTGTTGAGGCAGCTGCCGCCCCGGCACAGGCCCGGCACGGCCCGGCACTCGTCCACATCTACAAGGGGGTGAGAGGCCCGTCCCAGGAAGGAACCAAAGCCGCGACGGGCGGCCGGCTCCTCCCTGGCTCCCCAGCCCCCACGACTCACCCTGGCAGGCCCCGGTGTGGATGTTGGGGATGAAGCCGCGGCGGCAGGGGTGCGGCTGTGCGGGGCAGGGCTCACACGGGAGGCCCCAGGCCCGGCCCACCGTGGCACAGCAGAGCGCCTTGGTGCACGCGAGGCCGGTCAGCTGCTGCTGGCACCGCTCAGCGCCCACCTGGCCAAAGCAGGGCCCAGTCCGGTAGTCTGCGGAGCACACAGAGGCCGGCGGCTGCCCGTGGGCCTCCTCTGCTCCGGGGGCCCCGGCACCAGCACCCCAACCCGGTCTCTGACTCTTGCCGAGTCGAATGTCTTCTCTTCCCGGCCCTACTTACCGAACTCTTATTCACCCTTCAAAACCCACATTTTTCAGAGCAGTGGCTGAACCAGTCCCGAGAGGGAGGCCAAGACCTCCGAGGCCCACAGAGGTCAGGGCAGGTCGGGACCCCATCTCAGGCACCCCTCCCCTCAGAGAGCACAGACCCACAGCGGGCACGCCCAGGAGGGACCCGCCATCTACCTCTGAATGTCCTGGGCCCGGAACCCCAGTGACGCCCAGGGCCCAGGCCAAGGTGGCTGTGCAGGAGCCCAGATGTGGTGACGTCCTGTCTCCACCCTCCAGATGTTTCCAGTAGAGGAGCCAGCCCCTCCCAGGCCAGGAAGCCACAGCCACCCCCACCCCAGGCCCTCCGAGACCCCTGGAGGTGTGGCTGCCCCAGGCCCCAGCCCTGGCCCGACCCAGGGTCCTCACTGTCAGACCCACCCACATTTCCCGAATCTCACCCTTGCCCACCTCCCACCCCCTCCCCCCACCCCCCCCCCCGCACACCCCAGCCCCTCCCAGCTATTCCGGCCCCTACCAGCTTCAGCCACAATACAGGCGTCAGCCCCAGGGAGCTGCCACCCGGGGCCTCGTGGCTTCCTGGGCCACGCTGGGCTCTGCAAGGTCGCCCGCCTGGGGAGGTCTCCCGTCCTCGGGCTCCCACAGTCTCCTGCCTCTCCCCGGGGAGCCTCGGCCAACAGCAAGTTCAGGGTCATCCGCTCCCTGCCCCCGCCTCTACCTTCCAGGCCAGATTGGGGTTTCGTCCCCCCAATCCTTCCCAACACCCAGGCTCTGGAACAGCATCGCGTCCACCATGGAGTTTTGCCCCCAGCCCCTCAGCAGCTGAGCCCGCCCCCCTCAGTCTGTGGGACCTGTGTAAGGGGGAGGGGTCCTGGCATCGTGGTACAGCGGGTGAAGCCACTGCCTGCTACGCCGGCATCCTGTGTGGGCGTCGTTTGGAGCCCTGACGCCTCTACTTCTGGTGCACTCCTGCTAACGGCCTGGGAAAGCCCGAGTGCTTGGGGCCCCTGCCATCCACATGTGAGACCCAGGTTCAAGTCCCATCTCCTGGCTTTGGCCTGGCCTTTTCGGCCATCTGGGGAGTGAACCAGTGGACGGAAGATTCTGGTCTGTCTCCCCTTTCTCTCTGTAACATCTTTCCATCCCATGCGCTCCTGCCTATCTTGCGAGAGTCAGCTGAGAAGTGCCCTCCTCCAGGAAGCCCTCCCTGATGGCCTTCCCTGGAGCCCATGGCTACCCCCTGTTGCTGCATTGACCTCCCTGGGTTCCCATTTTCTGCTTCTAGCTTCTTCCCCGCCCTGTCCCCCACCCAGGCAGATACATCCTCTGTCTTTCCGATCCGGTTCCAACCGGGGGCCCTCGCTCCCAGCCAGTGAGCAACAGATGTTTGGGAGAACGGGTGAGCAGATGTCCTCAGCCTGCCCCGCAGCAGGAAGGAGGCCAGCTGGACTCTCTCAGGGCCTGGCCTTGTCCCCACCCCCACCCAGTGCCCCCTCGGTACCTCGCTCGCACTGAGGGCCCCTGAAGCCATACACGCAGGCGCAGTGGTTGGGCCCGATGCAGCGGCCCCTGTTGTGGCAGCGATGGTCGCAGATGGCTGTGGAGGGAGACAGAGAGTGGTGGCTGCAGGACCCTGGGCGAGCCTGTCCCCAGCTGGGACTCCCCACACCCCTGGTGAGCTAGGAGTCGCCTCCCCGGGCCCCCGGGGTACTCACGCTGCCCGCACACGGTGCCTGTGTAGCCGCGGGGGCACAGGCACGACTCCCCCTGGCAGCTGGCCCCATTCATGCAGCTCACACTGCACCCCGAGCCTGGGGAGGAGGTGGAGGGGGCGCACGGTGAGGGGGAGGCGGCCCTGCATGGCGGGCAGAAGCAGCCCAGCGGCTGGAGACCCGCGACCTGCTCACCTCGGCTCACCCCGCAGCTGGGGGCCAGCGTCCCGTCGGCACAGGTGCACACGTTGGGCTGGGAGCAGAAGCCCTCGCCACAGGGGTGCCTGCAGACGGCTGCACAGAGAGACCCGGCGGTCATGCCCAGCTGGGCGCTGCGGGCCGCCCACTTCCCCGCCTCGCTCAGGCACACGCACGCCTGCCTGCGCGCACAGCCCTGCTGGGGATGTGCCTGCCAGGGAGGGGGTCAGAGGTGCTGAGGGCCGTGGGCGTGGGGACTGTGGGGCATGACCTTAGATTCCAGAGAGAGAGAGAGACTCACATAGGCACAGGTGACCTGGGAGCCAGTGGACAAAGCTCAGGGCACTCTGGGGTTCTGCCAGGGAGCCCTGGCCAAGTGCATGTGTCAACTTGTGGACAGGGCCCCTGCCTGCGACCCCCTCCCCCGCCAGGAGGCGCCGCACTCACGCACGACACACTGGCTCCTGCCGGGCAGCGTCCTCCAGCCGGGGCAGCAGTAGGCGTGGAAGCGGGAGCCACACACGTTGGCCCTTGAGGGACAGCGGGATGTGGCTGGTGAGGCCCGGCCCACTGTGCATCTCCTGGCCCCAGGACAGCGCCTCCCCAGCCCACACCCACAGCGGGGACCACGCACCCCTGCAAGGCGCCCGGGCTGCTGCGCCTCTGCAATTGTCCAGGAGCTGCAGGCCCTGGGGCCCGGTCCCAGCGGCCTCGGCCACCCACCACGCACGACAGGACCGTCCATGCCAGCAGGAGCCGAGCCAGGGGGCTTCGGGCTGCGGGGAGGGCTCCGGCCCCTGTCCCTGCCCGGCGCGGACCCTGCAGAGTCATGACTGTGCCTGGGGGGCTGTGGAGAGGAGGTGGAATCAGCCCTGGTGGACACCCCGCCCCGGCCAAGGGCCCCCACAGACCTGGGGCCGGGGAGCAGGTGACGGTCAGGGCAGGCTTCTTGGAGGAGGGTGTGGTGGAGGGGCTGTGGAGAGCAGGAGTGGGCGGACTGTGTGGAGGCCACTGAGGGGGCTTGGGTGGGAGGGAATGGGCGTTAGAAGGGGTGGGGGGAGGCGGGAGTGGATGTCCTGGCAGGAGCGTGAGGGCCACTGAACTTCCCCTGTGGAGCCCAGGAGGGAAGGGGCGGGTGAAGGTGATGGCTGTCACCAGTGAGGGCCAGAGGGAGGGGAGGCCAGGCAGAGGGGAGATGGGGCCCCCACCCACCCAGGCGAAGGCCGGGCGCAGGTGTGGGAGCATCCTAAGGGCAAGGGGGGGGAGGCCAACCAAGTGCTACCCGCCCCTCCCTGTGCCTTTTTCGGGTACCGCTTTCCAGACCGGGGAGTAAAGTCACTGGACCTGGGGTCAGGGTGGCTGGAAGCGGGGAGTGGGCCCAACCCTCACCCCGGGCCCCTCCCGGGGAGAGACCCTGGTCAACCTCGGAGGGTCCCCCCTGCTGGGGAGGGGCGCCCCCTTGCTCCCAAGTTGTGCCGGGGTCTGCCGGTTCTGCCTCCCACCCCGGCCAGCCTGGGGGGTGGGGAGGGGTCTCTGGCCGGGCCTGACCTGCCCCCCCCCCCCGCCCCCGGGCGCCCCTCTGCCTCAGCGAGCGGCGCGTCCGGAGTTTGCGAAATGAATGAGCGGGGAGCCGCGCACCGCACGGGTGGCCAGCGAGGGATTCTGGGCTCGGCCGACGGGGAGGGGGCGCCGCGGGGACCGCGAGCCGCGGTCTCCTCCGGACAGGGCCGAGCACGCGGGCTCCCGGGCCCGCCGCCAGCCTCGGCTCCGCCCTCACCTGCGCCTCGGGGCCCCCGTTGAGCTCCTCCTGGCCCCGGCGCCCCGCGCCCCGCGGATGGCGGGGAGGGGAGGGGGTTGGGCCCGGGGCTTCCCGGCTGCGAACAAAGGAATCCCTTCCCCCTCCTCGCGTCCCCGCTCGCCCCCTCCACCCCGCTCCCGCCCCGCCGCGGGGCCCGCGCCTCCCCTACCTGCCGGGCGGCGCGCGTGGGGGCGGGCACGGCGGACGGGCGCGTGGGGCGCGGCGCTGCAAGGCTGGCTCCCGCGGCGCTGGGGGCCCCGGGGCCGGAGCGCAAGACCGAGCGGCCGACCCCGCCGCGCTCCCGGCCCAGAGCAGCCACGGGGGGCGGGTGGGGGCGGGAGGAGGCAAGGGGAGGGCGTGATCGTGGCTCCGGGGGCTGCGCGCTCGCGGGCGGACCGAGCAGGAGGGCGCCCCGAGGTGGGGCTCCGGATGGGTTGGGTGGGCGCCCTGGACCCGGGCCGGGGCAGGGACACCGGGGCTTACCTGGGAAGCGCTCCCTCGCCTTCAGGCACGCAGGATTCCCAGGGCGACCACTCACCTGGCGCCCGGAGCCTAGGTTCTTGGGTCAACTGAGATTCGGGGGGGCCCCTAAAGATGTAGGCAAAACAAAGAGAAGATGCGCCTCCCTGGGGAGCAGGCCTAGCTTTGTCAGGCTTACAAATGCCCAAGTTCCAGAATTTCAGGTCTGTCCGAGGCTCCCACCTGTCATGGGACTGATCCCGCCTTCCAGCCGGAATTGACACTGCCGATGGTGTCTCTACAGACACCATCAGCGACCCTAACCCGGGAAAGCCGTTACGCCACCAGGCAAACTCCTATGTGTCCAGCAAAGCCCGCTTTAAAAATCCCCTCTCCACACCCAAAGTATGAGTTCACCCTATCACATTCCCAAAGCCGCTGTGCTCAATGTGCCTCCATTCACAGCATCTGAGAATGGAATGAACAAACATGCAAGGGCACCTCAGGAAGTTCATGAATAAAGAAGTCTTTTTAGAGGAAATACATATTTTGGTGCAGAATAAACCAGTCTGTCCATAGCACGCATTTCCATGAGGTTTTTAGGACCTTGCATGTGCCTGGATTTCCGGAAGAGTTTTGCACCAAAATAAGCCGATCTTTGAATCCATTTTCTTGAAGTCATGGCCCTCTCATAGCAGTTTCGGCTGGTGTTTCCCGGGTACTTCGGGCATGCCAGGTGTGGTGCTGAGAGTTCTGGCCTTGCGTGTGACCCAATCACTAGAGAGGCCTGGGTGGACTGTACCCATTGTATAGATGAGCAAACTGAGGGGCATAGAGGCGGCATAGTTTCTCTGGCCTCACAAAACTCACTGGCGGTGGAGCTGGAAATCAGACCCAGGTCTGTCTCTGCCAGCTGAGTGGTGCCCCGGTCCACACGCTCAGCGTGGAAAGGGGTCTGGGCAGGGAGAGGGGCCCTCCCAGACAGGCTGCCCACACACCCCAGCTGGGGAGGTCTTGGCTCAGCCCTCAAGGGCTGGATCCCCGGAGTGGGGGAGGGGAGGGAGCCCTGTGCCTGGGGAGGCTGGGAAAGAGAAGGAACCAGAAAACAGCAGGGAAGAACGGTGGGTGGAGGAGACAGCCGGGGCACAGGCCTGGAGGTCGGAGAGTTAAGAGTGTGTGAGGTTGTGACCCACGTGAGCACTGGCGGGAGTCCCGGCTGCTCCACTTCCGATCCAGCTCCCTGCTGATGCACCTATGGTCCCCACATCCACGTGGGAGACCCAGAAGAAGCTCAGCCTCGGTGTGGGGGCAGGGGTGCTGAGCCGGGGGAATAGGAGGTGTAGGCTGGCTCCAGGGACCTCTTCTCTCCCCAGGGAGCAGGGTACGTGGGAGGGGGTGGGGGAGGGAACCCCAGGGTCAGGTTGGCTCAGCAGTGACGGGTGTGGGGTTTAGGGTGGGACAGCCCAGAGCCGATGGGGATGAGCTCCTCCATCCAGGTCCCCGACTTGAGCCATCACGCCGCCTCCGGGGGTCTGCATTAGCAGGGAGCTGCGAGCAGGAGGAGATCCAGGACTGAGACGAAGGCCCCCTGAGGTGGCGTCCAGCGTCCCAAGCAGAGTTCCCACCGCCGTGCCAGGTGCCTGCCTGCAGCAAGTGTGTCAGAGGGACCAGGCCAGGCCCGGGGAGTGTGCTAAAGGAGGGTCGCGGTGCAGCCCAGGCTACAGTGCATGAAGCAGGAGTCCAGGTGTAGGTGAGAGGAAGAGGGGCCCAAGGGGCAGGGCTGTGGGGAGCTCGGGTGACAGCAGAGAGCTCGCTTGCCGCTGTGCCCGCCCCCAACCCTGGGGCACCATCTTGGTTCCTGCCATCTGAGCCTCACTGCCAGGGTCACCCCGTGATTGCTCCGACCACGTCGCTGTTGTGCCCTCAGCCCCACCCCCGGGGACCACAGTGCCCGGCCAGGGCAGTCACGGAGACAAAGCCGGTCACACGGTCCCCCATCAAAATGGCAACCCCGGGGTGAGCGACTGGTGCAGTGGACAAGACGCCCCTTGGGATGCCTGCGTCTCACATAGGAGGCCGTGGGTTCAAGTCCCGGCTCCACTGCCAATCCCAGCTGCCTGCTAACGCACACCCTGGGAGGCAGCAGGGGAGGGCTCAAGTTCTTGGCCCCCTGCCGCCCACATGGGAGACCCGGATGGAGCTCCTGGCTGCAGACTTCAGTCTGACCCGACCTTGTCTGTTGTGGGCATTTAGGGAGCGATCCTGTGAATGGGAGACCTCTCTCTATCTCAGTGTCAAAGTTTTTTAAAGGTAAGATTATTTTGGTGCAAAAAAAACCTTTGAAACGTGTACATTGTGTTTTTCATAATATGCATCCCGCGTGAGCTTTTTTTTTTTTGGACAGGCAGAGTGGATAGTGAAAGAGAGAGACAGAGAGAAAGGTCTTCCTTTTTGCCGTTGGTTCACCCTCCAGTGGCTGCTGCGGCCGGCGCATCTCGGTGATCCGAAGCCAGGAGCCAGGTGCTTCTCCTGGTCTCCCACGGGGTGCAGGGCCCAAGCACTTGGGCCATCCTCCACTGCACTCCCTGGCCACAGCAGAGAGCTGGCCTGGAAGAGGGGCAACCGGGATAGAATCCAGCGCCCCAACCGGGACTAGAACCCGGTGTGCCGGTGCCACAAGGCGGAGGATTAGCCTGTTAAGCCACAGCGCCGGCCTGCGTGAGCTTTTTGAAGACCCCGTGTCACCAGTCACTGGGCCTCCTCCTCCTCCCGACCCACATCAGCCACCATCTCCCACTGCCTTACTGTCGGCCCCTCTTCCTGCTGCCACCCAGCACGGCCGTCCGCAGACCCTCCTCCCATCAGCAGAACCTCAGTTCTCACTGGTTTCTGAAATTGCAACGCCACCTGTTGCTGTCCAGTCGTCGCCCTGTCAACCCAGCTTCTATTACGTTGTCACCTGTTGCTGTCACATTGTCACTTCATTAATGTCACCCTGAGCCACCATCCCCCCCCCCCCGTCATTCTGTTATGGTCACTCGGAGTCATTCCAGCCCCTCCACACTCCTGTCCTCCTGACTTTCTACGCCGTCCCAGAGTTCCCTCTTCCAGTGAGGACCCCACAGAGCAGGGCCAGGGGACCCCCAAATTGCCCAGGAGCCCAGGGCAGGGCTGGGGGACACTGCTGCCTGCGTCTGGGTCGTGTGGGGTGGCCTAGGGACACAGGCTCCTTTGTCTGAGCACAGGAAGCAGCTGGTGGAAGGGAGGACTGAGCACATGGCCAGGAGCTTGGCCGGATGCCTGGGAATGAGGCTGCAGAAGAGGGAGGGGGTAGCTGGAGGACCCAGGAAGGCCCAGGGGGCCTAGGCTGCTCCAGGAAAGGCAAAGCGGGAAGGCGGCCCCCAAGGGCTTCCCCGCCCAGGTCCCTGGGCACTGACCACCCCCACCCACAACCACCATTTGTAGAGCGCTCCCTCACGACACACCCGAAGCAGGTTCTGCTGTCATCCCATTGTGCGGAGGAAACTGAGGCATGCATCATCAGGTCAGGACACAGGCAAATCTGAACCCAGGCCACAGAGCCACAAACCTGCCTGCTGCGCATGCAACATGTCCCCCAAAAGTCCGCGTGTTGGGAACAATCCTCGAATTCATATATGAATCATGTTTTTAACATTTTTTATTCTTTTATCTGAAAGGCAGAGAGACAGAAACAGAAAGCTAACGAGGTCTCGCGTCTGCTGGCTCACTCGCCGAATGCCCACAATGGCTGGAGCTGGGCCAGGCCAAAGTGGGAGGCAGAATTCCATCCAGGTCTCCCACATGGGTGGCTGGAAAAAGGGGACCCGAGTTCTTGAGCCTTCAGCGCTGTCTCCCAGGGTGCGCATCAGCAGGAGGCTGGAGTTAGAAGCCAGAACCAAGCATTTAACTCGGGCCCTCGGATGTGTGATGTGGGCATCCCAAGCAGTGCCTCAACCACTGAGCCAAAGGCTCACCCCCTCCCCATTTTTTTTAATTGGCTCATGGTCATTTTTTTTTTTTAAGATTTATTTATTTGTTTGAAAGTCAGAGTTACACAGAGAGAGGAGAGGCGGGGGGGGGGGGGGCTTCCATCCTAACTGGCCGTGAGCTGCACTAATCCAAAGCCAGGAGTCAGGAGCTTCTTCCAGGTCTCGCATGTGGGTGCAGTGTTCCAAGGACTTGGGCCATCTTCCACTGCTTTCCCAGGCCATAGCAGAGAGCTGGATCAGAAGTGGAGCAGCCAGGTCTCGAACTGACGCCCATATGGGATGCCGGTGCTTCAGGACAGGGCGTTAACCCGCTGTGCTACATTGCCGGCCCCTCATGGTCATTTTTTTAAAAAAGATTTATTTATTTTTTTTTTGAAAGGTAGAGTTATAGAGAGGCAGAGGCAGAGAGAGAAAGGTCTTCTATCCTCTGATTCACTCCCCAGAAGGCCGCAATGGCCGGAGCTGTGCCGATCCAAAGCCAGGAGTCTCTTCCTTGTTTCCCACGCAGGTGCAGGGGCCCAAGGACTTGGGCCATCTTCTACTGCTTTCCCAGGCCATAGCAGAGAGCTGGGTCAGAAGAGGAGCAGCTGAGACATGAACCAGCGCCCATATGGGATGCCGGCACTGCAGGCAGAGGCTTAACCTACTGCGCTACAGCATCAGCCCCCTGCTCCCCTTCTGATCCAGCTCCCTGCTAGTGCACCTGGGGACGCAGCAGAAGACGGCCCAGGTGCTTGGGCTCCTGCCACCCACGTGGGAGACCCGGATGGAGTGCAGGCTCCCTGCTTTGGCTGGCCCAGCCCTGCTGGGAGAGTTTGGAGGAGGCAGCTCGGGAAATTCTACGAGCAGAGTGTGCCGGGCGGCCCCGGTGAGCACTGGCAAGAATGCAGAAGGGGAAGGCTGCGTGGATGAAGTCCCAGCCAGAAATGAGGCTCCGACTGGGAGCTGGACGAAAGACCACCGTGGCGAGACCCCTCCCCGTGCTGTGTGCTGAGAGTCTGTGGGATGCCGAATTTAAAGACGGGGGCTCGTTGCCTCAGCAGCTGCGATGCCCGGACAGCAGAGCGTGCGTGCTGCAGCACGGCTGTTACCGGCCGCTTTCTGTCCGTTTTGCAGCCTCAGTAGCCAGAGGGAGCAGGGAGGTTTACCAGATTCACCGCCCGGGAGAGAAGTGGTGAAGAACAAGCCAGCTTGGGAAAGGACAGTGGCGCGTGGGAACTGCGTCCTGGTAGGAGGCAGCTGTGTGTTCCCAGGCGGGAGAATGCAGGACCCCTGCTCAAAGCTGAGCTTCCTATCCCAGGGCCCGGGGTCTGGCCAGGCAGAATTGCTTCCTGAAGCCCCAGGTACCTGCAGAGAACTTACCCAAGATCACCTGGGAACTGCCCTCCCCACGTGCAGCGTGACGCCGGCTTGCCAGCCTTGTGGGGTCATGACAGCCCCCACCGAGAAGGCCAAGGTTGTCTGTGCCCACCTTGGGGGGGGGGTGGCAGAGCCCAGTGGGGCTGCAGAGACGAGGCCGCAACCTGTGAGCGCCGATTTGTGTGCTGCACCCAGCAAAGCCAAGGCAGCCCGGCCGCCCAGGCCCTGGGGGCCAGCCCAGGACACAGGGATCCCATGTCTGCCCCGCTGGCTGTCCATCTGGCTCCGGTCTCTCAGCTGCCCACTGCGCATGGCAGTGCACGCGCCATGGCTGTCCCATCGTTGGATCCTGGAGGTACAGAACTCTATTGACCTTTTTGGGGCTTGCCTGGAATCTCAGGGGAGATCTTGGGCTTTGACTTAAAAGATTGTTTGTTTACTTGAAAGGCTGAGTTACAGAGAGAGATAGGGGGAGATAGAGAGAGATCTTCCAGCTGCTGGTTCACTCCCCAAATGGCTGCAACCGCCAGGGTTGGGCCAGGCTGAAGCCAGGAACCTAGAACTCCATCCGGGTCTCCTATGTGAGTGCAGGGGCCCAAGCACTTGGGCCATCTTCCACTGCCTTCCCAGGCCCATTAGTAGGGAGCTGGATTGGAAATGGAGCAGCCAGATCTTGAACTGGTGCTCCTATGGGATGCCAGTGGTACAAGCAGTGGCTTAACCTGCTGTGCCACAAAGCTATCCCCTTTAAAATTTTTTTTATTTTTCTAAGTATTTGAGGGGGGAGAGGGAGGGAGAGGGAAATCCCCCCATCTGCTGGTTCATCCCCCAGATGCACACAACAGCCAGGACTGGGCCAGGCTGAGGCTGGGATCCAGGATCTCCATCCAGGTCTCCCAAGCATTTGAGCCATCACCATGTGCCTCCCAGGGTGCACATCAGCAGGGAGCTGGGGACAGAAGAGCTGGGCCCCCAGCCAGGCGCTGTGGGGTGGGATGCTGACGCCGTCACCACTAGCCAACACCTGCCCCTGTTTGTGGTGTCCTGATGCTGTGACCCCGAATGAGGGACCGCCCCAGGGCTAGCCATGTCCTGGAGACATAAGATCTCGCGAATGCCACTTCCACACAAGATGCTAAGAGCACCAGGAAGCCACCAGGGGCCTTTGTGCCGGAGGTGACCACAGTGGCTTTGGCAAATGAAGACCCAGGTGTGTGTGAGTCCTGCCGGGAGAGGGGAGGGCCCCAGCACCCACTTAATCTGGGCCCTGCTGTCTGCCTGGACTCTCTCTGGCCCCTTCCCTCACAGCTTCCTGCTCTGAGCTTAGAACTTTGGGGATGCCATTAAGTTACTCAGCATCTATGTGTGCCAGGTCCTTTCACGTATGCTGTCGATTCCAGGCTCCCCCAGTCATCCTACAGGGGAAGTGTGAAGTCCAGGGTCAGACGAGAGGTCTGAGGTCCGTGCAAAGCACAGAGGGTCGGAACCACAGTCCCCAGTGTGATTGACTGTGTGTATGGGGGGGGGACGCATCAGGCACTCGGCAAATGTTCACTGAACCCTGGGGAAAGTCAGCGCGGCCGTGGAGGGGGAGGAGTGGGCATTTCCTGGGGAAAGGTGGGCAGGACTGAGAGAGAGGGGACCCTGAAAGCAGAGAGCGTGGCCGTGACCTAGTGGCCCGGGGGTGGCGTTCGCGGGATCGGCCACGAGGGGGCGCGCACGGCTTCCCGCCCGAGCGCGTAGCTGGGCGGCGGCTTTCAGCGCTTGGAAGGCGGCCCGCGGGCGTGCGCGGGTGCGGAGCGCAGCCCAGGCTCGAGGGACTTCCTCAGAGAGAAGGAATGCGAGAGGCCTCGGACGCGCTCCCAAGGGCGGTCGACCCGGCCTGCAAGAGGAAGGAGGGCGCGGGGCCGAGGGAGGTCAGCCAGACCCGCCCGGCGCCGCGTGGAGACCGAACAGCAAACCAGAGTGAATCTGAGCTCTGCCCGGGAGACCGAGACGCGGCTGCCGGGGTGAGGAGGAGCCGGGCGCAGCGGGGCTGCCAGAGCTCCACATCCCAGCGCCGGTTCCCAGCCAGCTCCCTGCGCGTGCACCTGGGGGCAGCAGGTGGTGGCCCGGTACCTGGGCCCCTGCCACCCGTGTGAGTCACCCCGATGGAGTTCCAGGCTCCTGACTTTGGCCAGGCCCAGCCCCGGCTGTTGAGCCTTTTTGGGGGCGTGAACCAGCAGATGGAAGCTCGTTCGCTCTCTGCCTTTCAAATAAATGTTTGTTTGTTTGTTTTTTATTCTAGTATATAGTGTATGAATAAATAGAAGAGAGGAACCCAGAGGGAAAAGTTAATGACTCTGGTTTGATACACAACATTTGCATTTACTGAAATGTCACACAATACCCCATACATTTCAACAGCACCAGCCCCTCAAATTTTTTTTTTAAGATTTATTTATTTGAAAGAGTTACACAGAGAGAGAGAAGGGGAGGCAGAGAGAGACCGAGGTCTTCCATTTGCTGGTTCACCCCCCAATTGGCCGCAATGGCCAGAGCTGTGAGCTTTTTCTGGGTCTACCACGTGGTGCAGGGGCCCAAGCACTTGGGCCATCTTCCACTGCTTTCTCAGCCCGTAGCAGAGAGCTGGGTTGAAAGCAGAGCAGCCGGGACTCGAACCGGTGCCCATATGGGATGTCAGCACTGCAGGTGGCGGCTTTACCCGCTGTGTCACGGTGCCGGCCCCCTCAAAAAGTTTTTAATGCTTAAGGATACAGAAGTGCTAACTAACCTAACTCAATCGTTACACACTGAATACACGTACCAGGTTGTGACACGGAACCTCCTAAATATGCACAATTAAACTAATTTTTAAAAATTCATAAATTCCAAAAAGTGTAATCAAGGACACTTCAGAATCATGACATTTTGGGCGGACTGAGCTAAGCTGATGATTTCATGACATTGTCCATCTGCTCCTTTGCACCTGTTCAAGTGAGACGGCTCAGAGTCAGGGCTGCAAGGGCAGGTGCTTGGGGCAGCAGTTAGGTTGCTGCTTGGAACACTGGCACCCAGAGTCCCAGCTCCGCTTCCAATCCCAGCTCCCTGCTAATGCACGTGGTGGGAGGCAGCAGGTGCGAGCTCAGGTCTTGAGTCCCTGGCACCCACGTGGGGGACCTTGCTGGCTTAGCCACAGCTGTTGCAGATATTTGGGGAGTGAACCAGTGCATGGAAGGCCTCTCTTTCTCTCCTATAACGTGGAAAGATTGCATATATGTGGGCCACATTTATACTTGTGTTGGGCAGCACTACAGAAGGAATTGCTGTTTTCTTTTCTTTTTTTAAAGATGTATTTTATTTGAAAGGCAGAGTTACAGAGTTTGAGAGAGAGAGAGAGGTCTTCCATCCACTTGTCATAGACTCCAATCCCGTTAAAATTGGTGGTGAAAATTCCATCTTAGTTGTTAAAGTGATCATATTAAGTGTTAACGTGAACATATAGATAGGGCTAAGTGTAAAAGAGATCATATCAATAGCATCAAGTGTCTGGTAATAATACTAGAATTAAAAAGGAAGGAAAGTCCAACATGGGAAGCAGTCCACACAGCAGACTTCTAGAATGACATTCGCTCTAACTAACACCCAGACCTCAGAATCAACCCTTAAGGCTTCCTGGTCTGGCTGAAAGGCCAAGATAACTGTGGCAAAAAATGTCCTACATGAAGGATCTGAGTGAGACGCCAATGGAAAGAAGGGGCCATCAAAGAAGGAGGTACTTTTCTCTGAAGGGAGGAGAGATCTTTCACTTTGCTTATGGCCTTGTCTAAATACTGATGGAGTTTGTGGTCACAAAAGGCTTCCACAGCCTTGGCAGCTCATGGCAAGAGCCTCAGGTGATCACTGATGTCATACATAAGAGTGTTAATTGCTAAAGGAACAGCAGAAGTCACTGTGCACTTACTCCCCATGTAGGACTCCATCCCTAATGAGTTGTACTGAGAATTAACTGCAAAACTTGTTCTCACATGTACTTTATATGGGGTGTGTGTGTGTGTGTGCGTGCGCGCAAACTGTTGAAATCTCTACTTAGCTTAGCATTTGTCCTCTGTATATAAAGTTAAACTAAAAATGAACCATAATGAAGAAAGGGATGGGAGAGGGAGTAGGAGGAGGGATGGGAGTTGGGGTGGGAGGGCAGGAATGGGGGAAAGAACCTCTATATTCCTAAAGTTGTACCTATGAAAAATGCGTTTATTATGGCCGGTGCCGTGGCTCACTAGGCTAATCATCCACCTGCGGCGCCAGCACACCAGGTTCTAGTCCCAGTTGGGGCACCGGATTCTGTCCCAGTTGCTCCTCTTCCAGTCCAGCTCTTTGCTGTGGTCCAGGAAGACAGTGGAGGATGGCCCAAGTGCTTGGGCCCCTGCACCTGCATGGGAGACCAGGAGGAAGCACCTGGCTCCTGGCTTCGGATTGGTGTAGCTCCAGCCATAGTGGCCATTTGGGGAGTGAACCAATGGAAGGAAGACCTTTTTCTCTGTCTGTCTCTCTCTCTCTCACTGTCTAACTCTGCCTGTCAAAAAAAAAAAAAAAGAAAAGAAAAGAAAAGAAAAGAAAAATGCATTCATTAAATAAAAGCTTTTAAAAAGAGAGAAAGATACTGAGAGAGAAAGAGTATTCCATGCTTCTCTCTTCATTATTCTCTCCTCTTTCTCTCCAGTTCCATACTTGTCTCTTCCCTCTCTCATTTTCTGCCTCTGTCCATCTCTCTCTGCTATGCCTTCTCCGTGTTTCTCACCCTCTTTGCCTCTATCTGGCTATACATCTCTCTACTTCTCTCACTCATTGTCTCTAATTTTTCATCTTTCTTTCTCTGTCTCCTTTTCTCTTTTGTTTCACTCCCTAGCACTGTCTCTCTCTTTCTCTCTATATATAGAGAAAGAGAAAGAGAGAGGAGCTGAGAGAGAAAGAGCATTCCATCTTTCTCTCTCTGATCCTCCTCCTCCTTCTTAGGATGTACTTGTTTATTTAAGAGGCAAAGTTACTGAGAGGCAGAGAAGGAGAAGTATTCCATGCACTGAGTCACTCCCCAGATGGCCGCAGCAGCCGGAGCTGGGCCAATCCAGAGCCAAGCACTTCTTCCAGGACTGGGGCCATCTTCCACTGCTTCCTGAGGCCATAGCAGAGAGCTGGATGAGAAATGGAGCAGCTAGGAGTTGAACCAGCACCCATATGGGATGCCGGCACTGCAGGCGGCAGCTTTACCCACTACACCACAGTGCCAGCCCCCTGCTTTGCTTCTCATCCAGCTCCCTGCTAATGCACCTGGGAGACAGCAGGTAATGGCCTAAGTGCTGGGGTCCCTGCCATCCATGTAGGAGACTGGGATAGAAATTTTGTCTTCTGACTTTATCTTTGCCCAGCTCTGGCTGTTGTGGCCATTTGGAGAACAAACCACCACGTGGGAGATATTCTCATTCATTCATTCATCTCTCTCTCTCTCTCTCTCTCTCTCTCTCTCTCTCTCTCTCTGTTTTCCTCTGTCACTCTGCCTTTCAAATAAATACAATCTTCAGCCAAAAAAACGTCTGGTGGTCTGGTGGTGTCCGGCTGCTGCTGATTCTTTGTGTGGCTCAGCCCTAGCCCAGCACTGCTAGGCCCATCTTCATATGTCCTCATAATATCCAGGCTTGGCAAAAAACCTGCTAAGTCAGTTTAGCAAGAACTTTCCTCTCTGACTGTCTGATCATCATCCTCAGTATCTTGATCAAGGTGGTGTCTCCCACCAGTCCTCCCTGGGGTGATCCTGTGGCAACTTTCTAACATTACATTGTAACGTCCTGCCCTGTGCCAGGCGGGATACATTGTAATCTTGGTCAGGAAGCTGGCCATTAACTTTGCAGACCCTGATAAAGATCAGGTTTCTGGAAGTGCACGAGGAATCCCTTTCCTTTCCTTGAAGACCTCACTGGAAGTGTCTGTCTTCCCAGGCGCCTTTCCCTGCCTTAGCCACCTGCCCATCCGTGCCTGTGTTTATGGTCAGGCTTGGTTTTTCCATGCAAAAATGCTCCCATCTAGGGGCCGGCGCTGTGGCATAGCAGGTTAAGCTGCAGCCTCCAGTGCCACCATCTCATGTGGATGCCAGTTCCAGTCCCAGCTGCTCCACTTCCAACCTAGCTCCCTGCTGATGCACCTGGGAAAGCAGCAGAGGACGGCCCAAGTCCCTGGGCGCCTGCACCCACATGGGAGACCCAGATGAAGCTCTTGGCTTCAGCCTGGCCCAGCCCCAGTCATCGCAGCCATTTAGGAGTGAAACCAAATGGAAGATATCTATTTCTGCTTCTCCCCTTCTCTAATCCTGCCTTCCAAATAAATTTTAAAAAAGCTCTCATCTGTCCTGGAAGAGTTAAGGAGAGGGCAGGGGTAGAACCGGGACCCTCCCAGCATGGGTTCCTCCCTCCTTTGTTCCAGCCCGTGGCCCCGCCCTGACTCTGCCCTCTGACTAGGTCCCCTTCCCTTTGTCCCCAGCTGGCCAGCATTGGAGGCGCTTCGTTTGTCTGCCGCAGGGAAACCATGCAATTTCCCATTGCTTCCACCCACTGCTACTGCCCAAGGGAAAGGAGTCTCTACAGTTTCAGCCAGCAACACCCCCTCTGATGCTGCCATCGGGCGAGGCTGCGCTGGGACTCGGTGGGAGGGGGCAGCCTCCAGGAGCCTAAGGAGCCAAATGCGTGGCAAGGCTTGCATGCCCAGAGGTAGTCCAGGGTGGCCGCTGAGGCTGCAAAGGGGACCAACAGAGCCAGGTGACCCCAGCTGGCATCTCCAGCTCCCACTGGGTGCTTTCTCACTGCCCATGGTTTATCAAAGCTGCTCCCTCTGCCAGGCCCACCTTCTGGCCCTTCCCTCCCTTGGCTTCTTGCTGATCCTTCAGCTCTCGAACCCCTCCATTCCCAGAACCTTTCCTGGCCTCCACTTGCTGTCCCGGCCCCGGCTGTCAGAGACCATCCCTGGGCACAGTCCCCAGGCCCTCCGTTGTGTGCATGGAGCGTGTGTTTATCCGCTCATCCATCAGAGGACACTTGGGCTGCTTCCACCTGTTGAATTACTTTGGCTGTGAATGTAGGAGTCTGTGTCTTCGAGGCAGCCTACCTTTTCTTAAACTCTTTTTGAATGGTTTTGGTGCACAGAAAGGTTGTCAAGGTAGCACAGAGAAGTTCCAGCTTCCTTTCACACAGCTGCCCCTAAATGCTCACCTTTTAACAGAGCTGTCGTTCGCTTATTTTTTTTTTTTAATTTATTTATGTATTTGAAGGCAGAGTTACAGAGAGGCAGAGGCAGAGAGAGAGAGAGAGAGAGAGAAAGTAAATCTTCCATCTACTGGTTCACTCTCCACATGGCCACAATGGCCAGAGCTGTGCCAATCTGAAGCCAGGAACCAGGAGCTTCTTCTGGGTCTCCCACGCAAGTGCAGGGGCCCAAGGACTTGGGCCATCTTCTGCTGCTTTCCCAGGCCGCAGCAGAGAGCTGGGCCAGAAGTGGAGCAGCCAAGTCTCAAACCAGTGCCCATATGAGATGCTGGCACTGCAGGCGGCGGCTTTACCTGCTATGCCACAGCACCAGCCCCACGTCCTTTGCTTTTGAAATGAGTAAGCAACATGGGGACAGCTCCTGTTGACTCCGTAACTAAACCATGGGCTGCCCAACTTCAGAAACTCCTGACTCTAGGCAGTCCTCTTAGCTTCTCAGTGCTGCCTTGATTTCCCTCCTCATCTGTGAAATGGGAAGAATTACAGCACTTGCTTCCCAGGGCTAAATGTGACGAGCGTTTCAATGTGTATAAAGACAGAGCATAAGGGGCCACCACCTGTACCCCCGGCATCCCATATTGGAGTGTTGCTTCAAGTCCAGGCTGCTCCACTTATGGTTCAGCTCTCTGTTAATGCTGGGAGATGACCCACGTACTTGGGCTCCTGCCACCCATGTAGGAGACCAGGGTGGAGCTCCTGCCTTTGACCTGGCCCAGCCCTGGCTGTTGTGGCCATTTGAGGAGTGAACCAGTGGATGGAAGGTTCTCTCTCTCTCTCTTTTTCTTTCTCTCTTCCTCCCTCCCTCCCTCTCTAATTCTGACTTTTAAAGTAAATAAATAAAATCTTAAAGACTGGGGTGGCCAAGCAGAAGGGCTTGAGCGCTGGCAGTTTCTGGCGAGTTCCGTGCTATGGTAGCTGTTGAATGCCCTGCTCCAAAGACGCCCATGGCTGAGTCATGCCTGCAACGCCCACCACCCACGTTCAACACCAACGGTGCTCCCGGCCGATCCGAAACCAGCACAGGCATCCCACCGGGCAGTCGCAGGAGGCCGTGGCCTGAGATGAGCAGCAAGGGCCTGCAGCTCTGGGCGGCGGGGGCTGCCGGCGCTCGGTGAGGAAGGAGTGAGAGCAGCTCTGCTCAGGCACGGCTGTGTCCGCGCCTGAGAGGTGCAGCAGCCTGGTTTCGGTTACTATTGCAGGACGCCTGAGGCTGGGTGAGCCTCAGAAAATGAGGTTTATTCAGCTCACAGTTCTGCAGGTTCAAGGGCGTGGCACCAGCATCCGCTCAACTCTGGTGGGAGTGTGTGTGTGTGTGTGTGTGTGTGACAGAGAGAGAGAGAGTCTATTTGCTGGTTCACTCACCAAATGCCTGCAACAGCTCTGGTTGAGCCAGGCCAAAAGCAGGAGCCCAGAACTCCATCCAGGTCTCCCCCATGGGGGGCAGGGGCCCAAGTCCCTCATACATCATCTGCAGCCTCCCACGAGGTACATCAGCAGGAAACTGGATCACAAGAGGAGGTGGTGGTGGGAGCTGGATCAGTGTTGTAGCACGGCTGGTTAAGCCAATCCCTGAGATGCCAACATCCCATATCAGTGCCTATTCAATCGAGTCCACCTCCCTGCCGATGCTCCTCAGAAAGCAATGGACGACGGCCCAAGTACCTGGGCCCCTGCCACACACGTGGGAGACCCAGATGGAGTTTATAGCTCCTGGCTACAGCCCAGCCCAGCCCTGGTCACTTGGCCGTTTGGAGAGTGAACCAGCAGAGGGCAGATCCCTCTTTTTCTTTTTTTATTTTATTTTTATTTTTTTTTTTATTTTTGACAGGCAGAGTGGACAGTGAGAGAGAGACAGAGAGAAAGGTCTTCCTTTTGCCGTTGGTTCACCCTCCAATGGCCGTCGCGGTAGCGCGCTGCGGCCGGCGCACCGCGCTGTTCCGGTGGCAGGAGCCAGGTGCTTCTCCTGGTCTCCCATGGGGTGCAGAGCCCAAACACTTGGGCCATCCTCCACTGCACTCCCGGGCCACAGCAGAGAGCTGGCCTGGAAGAGGGGCAACCGGGACAGGATCGGTGCACCAACCGGGACTAGAACCCGGTGTGCTGGCGCCGCAAGGCGGAGGATTAGCCTGTTGAGCCACGGCGCCGGCCTGATCCCTCTTTTTCTATCCATCTCTCCCTTCTCTGTGCATCACTCTGCCTTCAAAATAAGTAAACCCTTGGCTGGCACCGCGGCTCAATAGGCTAATCCTCCGCCTTGCGGCGCCGGCACACCGGGTTCTAGTCCCGGTAGGGGCACTGGATTCTATCCCGGTTGCCCCGCTTCCAGGCCAGCTCTCTGCTGTGGCCAGGTAGTGCAGTGGAGGATGGCCCAAGTACTTGGGCCCCGCACCCCATGGGAGACCAGGATAAACACCTGGCTCCTGCCATCGGATCAGCGCGGTGCGCCGGCCGCAGCGCGCCAACCGCGGCGGCCATTGGAGGGTGAACCAACGGCAAAAAGGAAGACCTTTCTCTCTGTCTCTCTCTCTCACTGTCCACTCTGCCTGTCAAAAACTAAAAAAAAAAAAAAAAAAAAAAGTAAACCCTTGAGAAGTATCTCCCTCTGCTTTACTTTGCCTGTTCCCATGGAAATCACAGAAAATCTCTTGCTGCCTTGCCCTCACTCCCTCTGCCTCCTGAGCAGCCTTGGGGCTTCTGTGGGTGGCCCTGCTTCCTCTTTCAGGGGACTGGGAGTGGGGACCTCTGACAGTCACTTCTGTGTCTTTGCGCCCCGCTGGATGTCCTAGCTAATGGCCTTCGTTCTAATGGGATAATGTAACTGGGTAATCGATGCAGTGCAGAGGTTTGTTGAATGCACAGTTCTGGAGGCTGGGGGCTGGCAAGGGCTTTGCTGCATCATAACAAGGCCAGGGGCCATTGCGCAGGTCCCGAGTGCACCAGAGTGAGCTCACCTTTATAACAAACCCATACTCTGTGATGTCTCATTAACCAGCTCCTCCATAATTGGGCTGATCCGTTCGCGAGGGTCATGACCTAGGCACCCTGCAAAGCTCCCGCCTCTCACATGCCACGGACGTTTCCAAAACTGAGGGACACGGCCAAACTCTAGCATCACTCTTGATTCAAATGAACTCCACCTAAGTTTTAAGACCAGAGCTTTCAGATAGTGCAGGCAGTCAGGGCTGGGGGTCGGGGCCCCGTAGTGGGCAGTACATGGAAGGTAGGGATTCACCTGGAAGCTGACCAGGAGCTGAGGATGTAGGCAGTGGGAGGGAGACCAGGTTGGAGGTGTTTTTGCTTTGAGTCTTCCAGGGAACATGGTGAAACTCTGGAGGGATATAGGAGCCAACTTGGAGGAGGGTCCAGGACCCAGGTGGTCCAGGCTGTGCCCCTTGGAACAGCTGTGGGACTGTCAACAGAGGGATGCAAGGATAGAGGGGCCACATTGGGTTGCATTTGCCCAGTGGTTAGGACAGTGTTTAGGATGCCCATATTCTGTATCAGAGTGCTTGAGAGTGCTTGGCTGGAGTTCTGACCGCTCTACTTTTTTTTTTTTTTTTTTTTTTTTTTTTTTTTTTTTTTTTTTTTACAGGTAGAGTTTGGACAGTGAAAGAGAGAGAGACAGAGAGAAAGGTCTTCCTTCCGTTGGTTCACTCCCCAAATGGCCACTACGGCTGGTGCTGTGCCAATCTGAAGCCAGGAGCCAGGTGCTTCTTCTGCTCTCCCATGGGGTGCAGGGCCCAAGCACTTGGGCCATCCTCCACTGCCCTCTCAGGCCACAGCAGAGAGCTGGACTGGAAGAAGAGCAACCAGGACTAGAACCAGTGTCCATATGGGATGCCGGCACCACAGGGGGAGGATTAACCAAGTGAGCCACGGCGGCTGCCAACCCCTCTACTTTTGATTCAACTTCCTGCTAATGTGCATCTTTGGAGGCAGCAGCTGATGGCACAAGGACTTGGGTCCCTGCCACCCACGTAGGAGAACTTGGACTGAGTTCTGGGCTCGTCATTTTGGTCTGGCCCAGTCCCAGCTGTTGCAGGCATTTGGGAAGTGAACCAGTGGATGGAAGACCTCTGTCACTCTGCCTGTCAGAAACAATGAGAAATAGAGAGACGAGGGGGTCCTGGCAGCAAACAGGCAATGAAGAGCCGGAAGGGACAAACAGAGCTGAGGGTGATGGGGAGAGGTTACGCGAGTCCCTGAGGCTAGGCCGAGGGACTGGGAGAAGAAGGTACAGTCAGACGAGAGCCAGGGCTGTGGCCAGAGAGAGGCTGGTGCAGATGTCATGACGGTGGTGATGGGCCTTATATGGATGTTGATGATGGTGGTGGTCCTGATGCTGACGTTGATGACAGTGGTGATGGGCCTTATACAGACGTTGATGATGGTGGTGGTCCTGATGCTGACGTTGATGATGGTGGTGATGGGCCTTATACAGACGTTGATGATGGTGGTGGTCCTGATGCTGACGTTGATGACGGTGGTGATGGGCCTTATACAGACGTAGATGATGGTGGTGGTCCTGATGCTGACGTTGATGACGGTGGTGATGGGCCTTATACAGACGTAGATGATGGTGGTGGTCCTGATGCTGACGTTGATGACAGTGGTGATGGGCCTTATACAGACGTAGATGATGGTGGTGGTCCTGATGCTGACGTTGATGACGGTGGTGATGGGCCTTATACAGACGTTGATGATGGTGGTGGTCCTGATGCTGACGCTGATGACGGTGGTGATGGGCCTTATACAGATGTTGATGATGGTGGTGGTCCTGATGCTGACGTTGATGACGGTGGTGATGGGCCTTATACAGATGTTGATGACGGTGGTGATGGGCCTTATACAGACGTAGATGATGGTGGTGGTCCTGATGCTGACGTTGATGGCGGTGGTGATGGGCCTTATACAGATGTTGATGACGGTGGTGATGGGCCTTATACAGACGTAGATGATGGTGGTGGTCCTGATGCTGACGTTGATGGCGGTGGTGATGGGCCTTATACAGACGTAGATGATGGTGGTGGTCCTGATGCTGACGTTGATGACAGTGGTGATGGGCCTTATACAGACGTAGATGATGGTGGTGGTCCTGATGCTGACGTTGATGACGGTGGTGATGGGCCTTATACAGACGTTGATGATGGTGGTGGTCCTGATGCTGACGTTGATGACGGTGGTGATGAGGCCATGACTCTCACTCAAGCCCTGTTCTGGGTCGGGCACTTTCTGTGCATGTATAACCTGACTACAAAGACCAGCTCCACAATTTATTGGGCCTGGTACAAAATAAAAACATGAGATTTCTTGTATTGAAAACAAAAAAGTACAAAAAATACAAGAATAGGGGACTAAAATACAAGGTTTCCACCTTCTTTCCCAGTCTCTTAACTTGTCCTGGCGTCTTCTACTTGACGTGTCATTCGTTCTAGGTAACAAGGAATTAAAACATTACGTTGTTAGAGTGAATGTTACCATCTTTTTTTTTTTTATTTTTTTTATTTTTTTTTATTTTTGACAGGCAGAGTGGACAGTGAGAGAGAGACAGAGAGAAAGGTCTTCCTTTTGCCGTTGGTTCACCCTCCAATGGCCGCCGCGGTAGGCGCGCTGCGGCCGGCGCACCGCGCTGTTCCGATGGCAGGAGCCAGGGGCTTCTCCTGGTCTCCCATGGGGTGCAGGGCCCAAGCACTTGGGCCATCCTCCACTGCACTCCCTGGCCACAGCAGAGAGCTGGCCTGGAAGCGGGGCAACCGGGACAGGATCGGTGCCCCAACCGGGACTAGAACCCGGTGTGCCGGCGCCGTAAGGCGGAGGATTAGCCTGTTGAGCCACGGCGCCGGCCAACCATCTTTTTAAAAAAAGATTTATTTATTTATTTGAAAGGCACAGTTACAGAGAGGCAGAGATGGAGAGGGAGAGAGGGAGAGAGGGAGGGATGGAGGAAGGGAGAGAGAGAGAGAGAGAGAGAGAGAGAGAGAGAGAAAGTGTTCCATTTGCTGGTTCACTCCCCAAATGGCCCCAACGGCCGGAGCTGTGCTGATCCAAAGCCAGGTGCCAAGAGCATCCTCTGGGTCTCCCACATGGGTGCAGGGGTCCAAGGCCTTGGGCCATCTTCTACTGCTTTCCCCAGGCCACAGCAGAGAGCTGGATTGAAGTGGAGCAGCTGGGACTCAAACCAGTGCCCATATGGGATGCCGGCACTGCAGGCGGTGGCTTCACCGGCTATGCCACAGCACTGGTCCCACACTGTTTTTAGAGTGTGCAATGCTGGCTTTCCATGCCCACAGACATGTGTTTAACCTGTCCCTACAACCCTCTCAATGGAACAATTTGTGTTTTGCAGCTCAAACACACGTGTGTTTCATCCTCGGAACAGTGAAATCGCTGCACACAGTGCACTCACCTGTGTATGACCATCCTCGTGCGCCACATGCACAGCCCACCAACGCTGTCCCCTGCCAGCTGACGGGTGAGTAAGCGGGGAACCAAAAGGAAAATGAATTGCTTGTTGTCCTTTATGGTTTTTAGAACCCTCTTTCTTTCTTTCTTTCTTTCTTTCTTTCTTTCTTTCTTTCTTTCTTTCTTTCTTTCTTTCTTTCTTTTTGACAGGCAGAGTGGACAGTGAGAGAGACAGAGAGAAAGGTCTTCCTTTGCCATTGGTTCACCCTCCAATGGCCACCACGGCCGGCGCACCGTGCTGATCCACAGACAGGAGCCAGGTGCTTCTCCTGGTCTCCCATGGGGTGCAGGGCCCAAGCACTTGGGCCATCCTCCACTGCCCTCCCGGGCCATAGCAAAGAGCTGGCCTGGAAGAGGGGCAACCGGGACAGAATCTGGCGCCCCAACCGGGACTAGAACCCGGTGTGCTGGCGCTGCAAGGTGGAGGATTAGCCTGTTGAGCCACGGCGCCGGCCCTAGAACCCTATTTCTTTCAGAGTTAGAAGCAAGCTGCGGTCCACAAGGCAAATGTCACCTCTTACAGCTGTCAGCATTCACTTCACTCGATCGAGGACCCAGCACACTGACCTTATACCTGCTTTAAGCCTTGCTGAACTCCTGTGTGTCATGGGTCCACCAGAGTTCTCTGCTCATGGAACACCATGAACGTGATATGCACGTGTCTGTCCTCCGCTTCCAAGCGTGCTGCATCACCTCGTTAGATGTCTCTCACAAAGCCAAGTTCAAGGGTAGCATGATTCAGCACTGCAAGACAGCAACAGCAGAGTATTAAACCAGGCGTCAGGCCCTTCCAAGTGCGGGGGCCTAGACAGCTACACAGGTTACACACTCGTGATGCCTTCTCAAGACTGCAGTAGCCAGATGACGAAACGGTGAGCAGCTTGCCTCTGCGTGCCCAGCCAGGAGGCTGCAGAGCCACCAATGCCCCCATCTCGTCCTAACTGGACTGCACTAGAGCACCTAGCATGAGCTTCTGCAGTCCTGCTCCAGGCATCCAGTCTGGGATGCCAACCTCAGTATCTATGTGTGAGCTTCTGGGTTGCCATGGCAGCCACCCCCTCCCAATCCCTCCCACAGCCAGGTTCCATATCTGAGTTCTTTGTTGAGTTCTGTGGCTGCGTTCCGTGGTTGGGCTTTGCAGCTTGGTTCTGTGGTTAGACCTCACATTGGGTTCCGTGGTTGGGTGTTAAGAATGGGTTAGTGGCCGGCACCGCGGCTCACTTGGCTAATCCTCCGCCTTGCGGCGCCGGCACACCGGGTTCCAGTCCCGGTCGGGGCACCGGATTCTGTCCCAGTTGCCCCTCTTCCAGTCCAGCTCTCTGCTATGGCCCAGGAGTGCAGGGGAGGATGGCCCAAGTGCTTGGGCCCTGCACCCCATGGGAGACCAGGAGAAGCACCTGGCTCCTGGCTTCGGATCAGAGTGGTGCGCCGGCCGTGGCAGCCATTGGAGGGTGAACCAACGGCAAAAAAGGAAGACCTTTCTCTCTGTCTCTCTCTCACTGTCCACTCTGCCTGTCCAAAAAAAAAAAAAAAAAAAAAAAAAAAAAAAAAAAAAAAGGGTTAGCGGCGCGTGGGAGACAGGGAGGAAGCACCCAGCTCCTGGCTTCAGATCAGCACAGCGCCGGCCCTAGCGGCCATTAGGGGAGTGAACCAATGGAAGGAAGACCTTTCTCTCTCTCTCTCTCTCACTGTCTAACTCTGCCTGTCAAAAAAAAAAAAAAAAAAGAGTGGGTTAGCAGAAGGGTCTCGTGTTGGGATCTGTGGCTGGGTTCTGGAGGTGCGTTTCACAGTGATTCGTGAGTGGGTCTTTTTTTTTTTTTTTTTTTTTTTTTGACAGGCAGAGTGGACAGTAGAGGGAGACAGAGAGAAAGGTCTTCCTTTTGCTGTTGGTTCACCCTCCAATGGCCGCCGCGGTAGGCGCGCTGCGGCCGGCGCACTGCGCTGTTCTGATGGCAGGAGCCAGGTGCTGCTCCTGGTCTCCCATGGGGTGCGGGGCCCAAGCACTTGGGCCATCCTCCACTGCACTCCCGGGCCACAGCAGAGAGCTGGCCTGGAAGAGGGGCAACCAGGACAGGATCGGTGCCCCAACCGGGACTAGAACCTGGTGTGCCGGTGCCGCAAGGCGGAGGATTAGCCTAGTGAGCCGCAGCGCCGGCCGTGAGTGGGTCTTATGGCTGGGGTGGAGGTCAGGCTTCATGCTGATTTCTATGGCTGGGTTTTTTATGGCTGCTCTCCATAGTGGCTTTGTGGCTTGGTTCTGAGGTTGGACTTCCGTTTGGGCTCCGTGGTTCTGCATGATGACTGGGTAAGCGATGGCTCTCATGTTGGGTTCTGTGGCTTTATTCCATGTTTGGGCTTTGTAGCTTCGTTCTGTGGTTGGATTTCACATTGGGTTCCGTGGTTGCGCATTATGTCTAAGTAAATGGATGGGTTCCTAGGCTTTGTTCCACGGTGGCCGTGTTCTGTGATTGAATTCCGTGGTGGGGTTTTTGTGAGTTTTGTTCGAGAGGCAGAGAAGATAGAAAGAACTCTCCCATCCCCAAGGCCCACAACAACCAGGGCTAAGCCAGGAGCCAGGAACTCAAACTGGGTTTTCCACATGAGTGGCAGGGGCTCGAGTACTTGAGCCACCACCTTCTGCCTCCCAGGGTGTGCATTATCAAGAATCTGGAATGAGAACAGAACCCAGGCTCTCTGACGTGGGATGCTGGTGTCCCAAGTGGTGGCTTAGCCACAGTACCAAATTCCCACACCCATGGTTGGATTTTGTGGCTTGGTTCTATGGTTCAGTTTCATACTGGGGCCTACAGTCAGGTGTTACGACTGAGTTAGTGGCTATAGTCTACATTGGGCTCCATGGCTGGTCCTGCGGCTTTATTCTGTGGTTGAATTTTGTAGCTGTGTTTTGTGGCTGGGTTTCATGACGTATCCTATGGTTGGTTTGTGTGTTAAGTTTTGTAGCTGTTTCAAGAACCACTTTACCTTATTCCCTCTTTCCTGGGTGCTGTGTCCCCCAAAAGTTCACACATTGCAGACTGGCACTGTGGCACAGCAGGTTCAGCCACCTGTGACACCGGCATCCCGTATGGGCTCAGGTTCTGTCTGGGCTGCTCCACTTCCAGTCCAGTTTTCTGCTAATGCACCTGGGAGAGCAGAGGAAGATGATCCAAGTGCTTGGTCCCCTGCACCCAGTGGGAGCCCCGATTAAAGCTCCTGGCTTCAGCCTGGCCCAGTGCTGGCCATTGTAGCCATTTGGGGCATAAACCAGCAGATGGAAGATTCATATTCAATTATTCTCTCTCTCTTTCTCTCTCTCTCTCTCTCTTTCTCTCTCTCTCTCTCTCTCTCTCTCTCTCTCTCTCTCTCTCTCTCTCTCCCCCTTTCCCCTCCTTCTCCCTCATTCTCTTTGTAACTACCTTTCAAATTAAATAAATAATTTTTTTTTAAAAGTTCATGTGTTGGAAATTTAATCTCCAAGTTCTTGTGTTAGTCACTTGACAGGTGAGTAAGATTAAATGAGGTCATGAGGTTGGGGTTCTTATGATGGGATTAGTAGATTGGCTTTAAAAAAAATATTTACAATGGGAACTGGGGGCTGGGGGACACACTGTGGTTGCAGTGGGTTTAGCCACTGCCTGCAGGGCCAACATCCCATGTGGGCACTGGTTCGAGTCCTGGCTGTTCCACTTATGATCCAACTCCCTGTTCATGTGCCTAAGAAGGAAGCAGAAGATGGCTCAAGTGCTTGTACCCCTGCACCCATGTGGCAGAGCTGGGTGGGGTTCCAGGCTCCAGCTTGGCCAGCCTGATTGGTATGGCCATTTGTGGGGTGAACCAGAAAATAAGAAATCTGCCCCCCACCTCACCCTTCTCTGTTTTCTCTCTCTGTCACTCTGCCTTTCAAATAAATAAAATCTTTTTTTAAAAAATGGGGGCTGACATTTGGCCTAATGATTAAGACACTTGTATCCCATACTGGCATGCCTGGTTATACTGCACCTTCCTGCTGACATGGCCCCTGGGAGGCAGTGAGCGATGGCTCAGGTATGCAGGATCTTGCTATCCATGTGGGAGGCCTGGATGGAACTTCCAGATCCCAGTTCCAGCCGTTGCAGGCATCTGGGGAGTAAAACAGCAAATGGAATCATCTCCCTCTCCCTCTCCCTCTCCCTCTCCCTCTCCCTCTCCCTCTCCCTCTCCCTCTCCCTCCCTCTCTCTCTCTCTCTCAAGTAAATAAATGATAACAATTTTTTAGCAGGGTGTCAGGGTGGGGAAGTGTTTAGGGAGGACCATTTCAATCTTACAAACTGAAGAGAGCCCTGGAGATGGTGTTAGTGAGGCTTGTACCACGTTGTGAATATGCTTACCGCCCTGGGATGCGTACTCAAAAATGGTTAAGAGGTAAATAAAGAAGGGAATCTCTTAGAAAAGCACAACAAGCCATTGCAATCCATCAACTGTACTTTGGAAATTTATATTTACTAAGTAAAAGTTTAAAAAAAGAAAAAGAAAAGCACAACAGTTCTGTACGGGCTAGCGGCTGGGGCACTGGTGGAGACACCCATGTCAGGGTTTGAGTCCTGGCTGCACCCCCAATTCCAACTCCCTCCTCGTGTGCACCCTGGGAAAGCAGGATGAGGCCTCAAGTCCTTGGGTCCCTGCCACCCATATGAGAGACCTCGAGGGAGTTTCTGACTTCAGCCTGGCCAACCCCTAGCCATTGTAGGCATTTGAGGAGCTAACAGCATATTGGAGATCTCTCTCTCTCTCTCTCTCTCTCGCCTCCCAAATGAATATACTTTATTCATTTATTTTACCTGGGAGGCAGAATAACAGAGAGAAAGAAACTAAGACACAGAAAGATCTTCTGTTCTCTGGCTCACTCCCCAAATGGCCGCAACAGCTAGGGCTGGGCCAGGCCAAAGCCAGGAGCCTGGAACTCCATCTGGGTCTCCCACGTGGGTGGCAGGGGCCCAAGCACTCAGGCCATCACTTGCTGCCTCCCTGGGTGGACATCAGCAGGTAGCTGGGATTAGGAGCCAGAGCTGAGCCTGGAGCCCAGGTTCTGTGATGTGGGACTCAGGCATTTCAGCAACTAAAACCCCATCCTATGACCCCTTCCTTTATAGATTACCCAGCGACTGAAAACGGACTGAGACAGCCAGGCGGGAGTCACTATGATTTTGTCCATCTTTCCCTTTTAATTTTCTTTCTTTTTTTAAGATTTATTTATTTTGCTTGAAAGTCAGAGTTACACAGAGAGAAGGAGAGGCAGAGAGAGGGAGAGAGAGGTCTTCCATCAGCTGGTTCACTCCCCAGTTGGCTACAATGGCTGGAGCTAAGCCAATCCAAAGCCAGGAGCCAGGAGCTTCTTCCAGGTTTCCTATGTGGGTGCAGGGGCCAAAAGACTTGGGCCATCTTCTACTGCTTTCCCAGGCCGTAGCAGAGAACTGGATAGGAAGTGAAGCAACCGGGACTCAAACTGGTGCCCATATGGGATGCCGGCACTGCAGGTGGCGGCTTTACCTACTATGCCACAGTGTTGGCCCCTCCTTTAATTTTCAAAGAAATTAGCATAGCAACAATCCCACAGGCTCCTAAACTATACACAGTGCCCAAATGATGCACCTGCCTGGCAGAGCCACACAGGTGATAGAATCGGTGACGCCCGTGTCCAGGCCCCTTGACAGATCCATAGCTGGGCATAGGCAGACTAAGAGGTGGGCAGCCGGTTGGCAATAAATCACATGCTTGGGGGGCCTCAGGACCTGTTGGGTGTTCCTACTGCTGGGTGATGGATGGAAAGGTGGCAGTGAGGTACACACATATCAGGCAGGTGCCCAAGTACGTCTACCTGTGCTCGCTTCGGCAGCACATATACCAAGTACGTCTACCTGCGAGGGAAAGGTGTGGCCAGGTACCTGGGAGGCTCTGGTGTCTGCAAGATTGAGAGAGAGAAGAGCCAGCACAAAGTCTGCTTTTTTGTTTTGTTTTTAAAATTTATTTAATTGATTTGAAAGAGCTGCAGAAAGATTGGGAGGGAGAGAGGGGAGGGAGGGGTCTTATCTATCTATCTGCTGTTTTGCTGCCCAATGCCCGTAACAGCCAGGGCTGAGCCAGGCCGAGGCCGGGAGCCAGAAACTCCATCCAGGTCTCCCATGTGGGTGGCAGGGGCCCAAGGACTTGAGCATCACTGTGCATCCGCAGGAAGCTGGATCCGAAGGGGAGCAGCCAGGACTCAAGCTGCTGCTCCGATGTGGGATGCTGGTGACACAGGCGGCACCTTAATCCCCAGCACCCCAGTGCTGGCCCCACCGAGCCTGCTTTGTGTGCCCTCTAGACGGTCAGCTGCCTGGGGAGCAGCTACCTTGTGGACCCTGTTCACTGTTGAATCCCCGGCTTGCAGTCGCGGCACGGTGAGTGTCTGCTCCTATCCGGAGACTCGGACACAGCTGTCAGAGAGCAGGGCTTGGGCGCGTGGTGCTGTGGTTAAGTCCCTGCCTGGGATGCCAGCATCCTCTACCCAAGAGCCTGGGTTTGAGTCCTGGCTGCTGACATGCACACGGGGAGGCAGCAAATGGTGGGGTGTCCCTGTCCGGGTTCCTGCCTTTCACACAAAAGGAGAAACCAAAAGAAACTGGGCGGGGTGGGGGTGGCAAGGGGAGCTAGAGGAACGCAGGCAGTTACAGCCCACAGGATGTGGGGTGCTGGGCGTGGGCAGGACCATGTCGCACGGGGATGCCCACAGGGCCAAGAGCTCCGCACACTGCCCACAAGGCAGTGAGTTCTGATGCCGCCCTCTGCCCTGGAAAATTCTGGAGTCCTTTCGGCTATTGTCTGGGAGTGTTGGCTGCAGCCTGGGCTGCCTCGGTTTCCCTCTAGGAGGACAGAGGCACAAGGGTGCGGTGGGGGGGGGGGGAAATAGCCACCCAGCAGGTGGTTTGGGCGACTCCCTCCTCCTGTGGCAGACACAGGCTATTCTGGGAGCTGAGATGCTGTGCAGCAGATAAAATGGCCTCTGGGGTGAGTGTCACGCTGAAGTCCCATCGCCAGCCCCTTTATGGGCTGGGTGGCACCAGACAGCTGAGAGAACCCTCTGGGCCTCAATGTCCCCATCTGTACAATGGGAGAAATAGGACACCATGGGTTACAGGCCTGCCACCCACGTGGAAGATGCAGACTGTATTTCCAGCTGCTGGCTTTGATCTGGCCCAGCCCCTGCTGTTGTGGGCATTTAAGGACTGAACCGTGGGTGAGAGATCTTTGTTTCTGTTTCTGTGTCCCTAATTCTCTACCTTTAAATAAACAAATAAGGGGCCAGTATTGCTGTGCAGTGGGTAAACCTGCCACCTGCAATGTCAGCATCCCATAGGGGACCCATTTCAAGTCCTGGCTGCTCCACTTATGATCCAGCTCCCTGCTAACGTGCCTTGGAAAGCAGCAGAAGATGGACCAGTCCTTGGGCCCTTGCACCCACGTGGGAGACCTGGAAGAAGCTCCTGGCTTTGGATCAGCCCAGCTCTGGCCATTGCAGCCATCTGGGGAGTGAACCAGTGACTAGAAGATCTCTCTCTCTCTCTCTCTCTCTCTCTCTCTCTCTCTCTGGGTCTCCCTACCCTCTCTGTAACTCTGCCTTTCAGATAAATAAATAAATCTTTAAAAGTTCATTTATCTGTTTACTTATTTGAAAGAGTGATGGATGGAGAAAGAGCTCCTCCATCCACTGGTTCACTCTCCAAAATGGTCACAACAGCCAGGGTTGGGCCAAAGCCAGAAGCTAGGAGCTCCATCCAGGTTTACCGCGTGGGCGGCAGGAACTCGAGTACTTGAGCCATCACCTGCTGCCTCCCAGGAGAGTTAGCAGGAAGTGGGACTGGAACCCAGGCACTCTGATATGGATGTGGGCACCACAAGTGGTGGCTTAGCCCACTCTGCTACAGCACCCACCCCAGACTTTGTTCTGCTTAGGTCTCTAAGGGAGGGGGTGGGGCCCATGGCATAAGGCAGGGCCTCCTGATTTACTGTGTCTACTGATCTACATGGTAAAAATCACTCGAAAACATAGAGAAACACTCATAACTGAATAGCTGGGCATGGGGCAGGCATCTGGTCTACCAGTTAACCCACCAGTTAAGATGCCTACATGCTGTCTTGGAGTACCTAGGTTCGAGTCCCAGCTCTGACTCCTGGCTCCAGCTTCCTGCTCATGCACACCCTGGGAGGCAGCAGTGCTGGCTCAAGTCCTTGAGTTCAAGCCACCCATGTGGAGACCTGGGTTGTGTTTCCAGCTCCTGGCTTCAGCGCTGGCCATTGCAGGCATTTTGGGCATGAACTAGTGAATGGGAGCATTCTCTCTCTCTCTCTCTCTCTCTCTCTCTCTCTCTGAAATAAAGAAATCTAAAGACAAAAACTTTTCTTGAAATCTATGCATAGGTTTTTAAAATATTTATTTATTTGAAAGGCAGAGTTACAGAGGTAGATGGAGAGAGAGAGAGAGCGAGAGGTGTTCCATCCGCTGGTTTACTCTGCAAATGGCCATAATGGCTAGAGCTGGGCCAATCCAAAGTCAGGAGCCAGGAGCTTCTTCCAGGTCTCCCATGCAGGTGCAGGGGCCCAAGGACTTGTGCCATTTTCTACTGCTTTCCCAGGCCATAGCAGAGAGCTCGATCAGAAGTGGAGCAGCCAGGACTTGAACCGGCGTCCACATGGAATGCCAGCACTGCAGACAGGGGTTTTAACCTGCTGTGCCACAGAACTGGCCCCTAAATTTTTTCATAACATGCATTTCCCATGAACTTTTTAGAGGCCCTGCCACGGAGACATGTGTTCACTCAAAAACTGATAAGAATGCTCACAAAGCAGCCAGGAACGGGAGCCACCCCAAACCACCCAACCAAAGGCTGAGCGGTGAGCAGTGCCGAATTCTCAGCACGGAGCACAGTCTACTGCAGCGGCTCCGAGCCTGGGCACGGCCCCGAAGGGCTCTTGGCAGTGTGGAGAGAGGCTTTTCATTTTCATGACCTGTGGCCTGGGAAGAAATCCTGCTATCATCGTGTGCGTAGAGCCCACAGCGCTGCTACCCATCCTGCCACGCTTGAAACATACAAAGCATCACGTGGTCCCATACTCGACCAGAAAGCCTCATTCTCTACCAATGGCAACAACAATACAGATGACTCAGCCACACGGCTGACTCACACATGCCCAACGTGGTACTATAAATAGTAGCTCGCTCCTATTTAAAGAGCGTTCAGATAGGCAGAGCCTTTCCAGGCTGTCAAGAGGCAAGATAGGAGGCAGCAGAAGATAGCCCAAGGATGTGGGCCCCTGCCACTCAGCAGGAGGCCAGGATGGAGTTATGGCTCCTGACTCTCCCCTGGCTCAGCCCGTTAAGATTTATTTTATTTATTTGAAAGGCAGAGATGGAGAGGGAGAGACAGAGAGAGAAACTATCTTCCATCTGCTGGTTCACTCCCCAAATGAGCTGGGCCAGGCTGAAGCCAGGAGCCAGGAACTCCATCCGGGTCTCCCCTGTGGGTAGCAGAGACCCAAGCATCTGCTGTACATTAGCAGGAGCTGGATGAGGAGAGGAGCAGCCAGGACTCAAATCAGCACTCCAGTATAGGACGCCGGCATTACAGGGGATGGCTTAACCCTCTGCACCACAGCGCCAGCCCCAGAAAATTCTTAAGTGATTCTTTGTGACTTCTGCATTTTTTCTTTTTATGCATGTGTGATATGCTTGAACACAAATTTTGAAAAATGTGTTCTTCCACCCCCTCTGTCCTGTTCAGGTCTTACCAACTTGGCTCTGGGTCACTTCCCCAACCTGTCCTAGAGATAGCGTCCAGGGGGAATCTCAAACCATGTCCCTCCCTGCTCTAAAGTCTTCCATGGCTCCCTACTGACCCCAAGATGATAGGGCTGGCATTGTAGTGTAGCAGGTTAAGCCTCTGCCTGAGACGCTGGCATCCCACATGGGAGCCGGTTTGAGACCTGGCTGCTCCATTTCTGAGCCAGCTCCCTGATAATGCATCTGGGAAAGCAGAGGAAGATGGCCCAAGTCCTTGAGCTCCTGCACCCACATGAGAGATATGGAAGAAGCCCAGGCTCCTGGTTGCAGCCTGGCCCACCTGTAGCCATTGCAACAATTTGGGGAGTGAACCGAGGATGGAAGACCACCACCACCACCCCCGCCCCCTGCCAGTAACTCTGCCTTTCAAAAAAAAAGATTTCTCCTATCTACTGATTCATTCCCCAAAGGTGGTCCAGGCCAAAGCCAGGAGCCAGGAACTCAATCTGGGTCTTCCATGTGGGTGGCAGGAATGCAACTATTGGAGCCATCACTACTGCTTCCCAGGGTGTGCATTGGCAGGAAACTGGGATTTGGGGCGGAGACAAGATCCAAACCCAGGTGCTGTGATGTAAAAATTAGATCCAAGTCTTTTTTTTTAGGTGACTTTTTTTTAGATGTATTTTATTTATTTGAGAGGCAGAGTTACACAGACACACACACACACACAGAGAGAGAGAGAGAGAGAGGTCTTTCACCTGCTGGTTCACTCCCTAGTTAGCCGTAACGGCCAGAGCTTGACCTATCTGAAACCGGGAGCCAGGAGCTTCTTCTGGGTCTCCCACATGGGTGCAGGAGCCCGACACTTGGGCCATCTTCCATTGCTTTCCCAGGCCATTAGCATGGAGCTGAATTGAAAGTGGAGCAGCCCATATGGGATGTTGGCACCACAGGTAGGGGCTTAGCCTACTACACCACGGTGCCAGCCCCAGATCCAAGTCTTTAAAGGAAGATTCTCAGAGATTTTCTTGTCTCCAGCCCTGATTCTCTGTGGCTTCACCTCTGTGTTGTCCTCCCTCTGATTCTCACACTATCAACCTCCAGCCCAGAACTGCTTCAGACCTCCAGGCCTGTGCACCTGCTGGCTCTTCTCCTGGACACTCTGACCCTGGGACACTCTTACCTTGGAGCTTCAGCAACAAAGCCCTTGCTCTGAGCATCCCTCCCCCTTGGCCCTGACCAGCTTTGCGGTCTGGGAGGCTCCAGGTGGGCTTGATTGTTGGCTTAAAAACAAACAACAACAACAACAAAAAGTTTTGCAAAATGATAGTGAAGGTTCTTAGTAACATGCAAAATCATAACTGCTCCCCATTGCAAGGACTCCCCAAGAACTGAGAACCCCAGGGGCTGGCGCAGTGGCGCAGTAGGTTAATCCTCCACCTGTGGCACCAGCATCCCATAGCCAGTTCTAGTCCCGACTGCTCCTCTTCTGATCCAGCTCTCTGCTATGGCCTGGGAAAGCAGTGGAAGATGGCCCAAGTCCTTGGGCCTCTACACCCACGTGGGAGACCCAGAAGAAGCTCCTGGCTTCTGGCTTTGGATCAGCACAGCTCCAGCCATTGCAGCCATTTGGGAAGTGAACCAGTGGACAGAAGACCTTTCTCTCTGTCTCTCCCTCTCACTGTCTGTAACTCTACCTCTCAAATAAATAAATAAATAAAATCTTTAAAATAAAAAAAAAAGAACTGAGAACCCCAGACCCTTGCTCAAACACTGCCTCATGCCCCTCCAGGACTGGGGAGGTGAGGGGGTCAAGGCAGGACCCCCCCAAGTTCCCTCAACACCCCAAGCCTGAACACTGCCCTGTTTCTGCCCCAGCTCTTGCTTGTGTCCTCTCCACCACCCCTAGACATTCATTTCTCAATATGGGAAGTCCAGCCTGGTCCTGGGTGCCACAGGGGTTCCGTCTGGCCCTTCTTCCTCTTCCTCTTCTTCCTCTTCCTCTTCCTCTTCTTCCTCTTCTTCTTCTTCTTCTTCTTCTTCTTCTTCTTCTTCTTCTTCTTCCTCCTCCTCTTCCTCCTCCTCCTCCTCCTCTTCCTCTTCCTCCTCTTCCTCTTCCTCCTCTTCCTCTTCTTCCTCCTCTTCCTCCTCTTCCTCCTCCTCTTCTTCTTCCTCCTCTTCTTCTTCTTTTTTTTTTGACAGGTAGAGTGGACAGTGAGAAAGAAAGAAAGGTCTTCCCTTTCTGTTGGTTCACCCCCCAGTGGCCACTGCGGCCAGAGCGCTGCAGCCGGCGCACCACGCTGATCCGAAGCCAGGAGCCAGGTGCTTCTCCTGGTCTCCCATGTGGGTGCAGGGCCCAAGGACTTGGGCCATCCTCCACTGTACTCCCTGGCCACAGCAGAGAGCTGGCCTGGAAGAGGGGCACCCTGGACAGAACTGGCGCCCTGACCGGGACTAGAACCCAGGGTGCCAGTGCCGCAGGCGGAGGACTAGCCTAGTGAGCCGCGGCGCCGGCCTGGCCCATCTTCTGTTCGCACTGGGATCAGACTCAGGAGGTGCAGTGAAGGCGAGACTTCATTACCAGTCTTGCACGATCAGGAGTCTGATGCGCAGTTACCGCTAGGAGTTTATATCCTCGCAGTGGGCCCCTCCCCTGGTTTCTCATTGGCTGAGCACTATGGGGTGTACAGTCTTCCCAGACGTCAGCTACATTACAAAGTTACCTTCCTCCTCCTTTTTCTGCACTTTAAGTCCCTCTGGTGAGTCAGCTACTCCATATCATCATGTTTGCCTGGGGAGTTTTGCTGTATCTGCAAGCCAGCTAGCAGCAATTTTCCATCCTCTGTTGAAAATGGAGCCCCCGACTTTGCTTACCCGGGTAGCCCCCTCCCCAGTCCAGCCCCCCAGCTCATATCCTCGTGGGGACAGATGCCAAGCAGCATTCCTTCGTGATCACTTTTTTGGCCAATTTCCATCTTCACTCAGACTCCCGGGCTAGGCCAGCCACACACGCTCTGTCCCCCTTGGACAAATGGTTGCACCCCCCCAATCCTCCCCTGCTCTGCTTCTGAAGAGCGAGACATTAAGAAAAACACCCGTGCCCACAGCAGAGAGTGAACACAGTCTGGGTTCTAGCCTGACCTCGGTCACTCATAGGCCAGCGCCCTGACGTCTGTGAGCTTCGGCACCCTTGCCTGCCAACGAGAGCCAAGAGTACCCACCTCACTGGGCCGCTGGGCCATCAGAGGTTTGCATTCAAAGCAGTGTCTGGGGCGCGCCGCTGGCTCAGCGGTTAAGTCACTGGGACACCTGCAGCCCGTGTTGGAGTGCCTGGATTCCAGCTCCACCTCCGCTTCCCATCCGGCTCCCTGCCGGTGCACAAACCTGGGAGGCAGCCGTGATGGCCCAAGTGGCTGCCCTGCGGGAGACCTGGATGGAGCTCCTGGCTCCTGGCTGCTGCCTTGGCCCAGCCCTGGCTGTTGTGGGTGTTTGGAGAGTGTGCCAGCACATGGAACATCTCTGTCTGCCTGCCTTTCAAATAAAATGAGAATAAATAAAGGGGCTGGTATTGTGGCAACAGTGGGGTAAGCTGCCGCCTGTGATGCTGGCTTCCCATATGAGCACTAGTTTAAGTCTTGGCTGATCTACTTCCAGTCCAGCTCCCCGCTAAATAAAGCGCCTGGAAAAGCAGTGGAAGATGGATCAGGTGCTTGGGCCCCTGCACCCACGTTGAGACCGCAGTGGAGCTCCAGGCTCCTGGCTTCAGCCTGGCCCAGCCTTGGCTGTTGTGGCCACTTGGGGAGTGAACCAGCAGATGAAAGTCCTCTCTCTCTTTCTCTCCCCCTCTCTGTAACTCTGCCTTTCAAATTAATAAATCTTTTTAAAAGTTGTTTAAATACTGTCTGGTACATGCTTGCCCTATGTCAATTTGTGCCTGTTGTTTTTATTTATTTGTTTATTTTTGTCGTTATTATTATTATTTTTTTTTGACAGGCAGAGTGGACAGTGAGAGAGAGAGACAGAGAGAAAGGTCTTCCTTTTTGCCATTGGTTCACCCTCCAATGGCCGCCGCGGCTGGTGCACCGCGCTGATCCGAAGGCAGGAGCCAGGTGCTTCTCCTGGTCTCCCATGCGGGTGCAGGGCCCAAGCACTTGGGCCATCCTACACTGCACTCCCGGGCCATAGCAGAGAGCTGGCCTGGAAGAGGGGCAACCGGGACAGAATCCGGCGCCCCAACCGGGACTAGAACCCGGGGTGCCAGCACTGCAAACAGAGGATTAGCCTAGTGAGCTGCGGTTCATTATTTTTTAATAGGCAGCAAACCCAGGACCTGCCCTGCCCTCGGGGAATTCTCAACTGAAGCTTTTCCCTCCCTGGCTCTCCCCATCTCCAACCACCCCGCCCCTGGCTCCCCTGCCATAGTGGCCTAGAGGCCAAGGTCAGGATCGGAGCAGATCTTTCAGGGACTTTGCCTTAGCCCCATCTGTCCAGCAGAGCTGCCCGACTGCCTCCCCTTGCCCTGGAGAGGCCGGACTCACTCCCCTGCAGCTGGGAGGCATTTGCATCCAAGGCTCTTCCCGCTCTGAGCTGGGCTCTGAGCTGACGCCAGGAGCATCCCACATCCAGCTCAGACTCACTGAGCTTCCGCGCGTGGCCTCCCTGCCACTGGCTTCCCCACTGGACCCCTGGCTTCCGTGCCCACCCCAGGCACTCAGGGTTGCCACGTAGTGGCCGAGCCAGAGCCGACCCTCTGCTAAACCCCCACAGTCTGTCTGGGCTTAGTCCACGCCTGAGGCCACACCTGCCCAGGGTCCCACCACTTCCGGACACCCCCAGGTCTCAGAACGCTGGCTGCAGGCTGTTCTGTTTCCTCCACGCACCTCCCCCTGCTGCCCGATGACTCCTGAAATTGCAAATCAGGGCATGCCACTTCCCTAATAAAAATCCGAGCGTGGGCCTGCCCCTGGCTCCCTGCAGCCTGGGTGGAATGTCTGCTCACACACGGCTTGTGTTCCCAGGGAGCTGTTTGGGACCCCACATCCGCTCCCTACCCCACCGATATTTTCGGCAGATGGACAGTCGTCTTGTCCAGCTCCTGGACATCTAGTCGTCACCCACACCTCCCTCGAAATCAGACTGCCCTGCACTTACCAAGGGGCCAGCCAGTGAGCATGAGGAGACCCCAGAAAAAGCCCTCCACCAATTAAAACCCGTTCCCAAACTCTAAAACCAGGCGTGGGCTGGGGGCGGGGAGCCCGGCCATGACAAGAGGCTGAGCTTTCCAGAAGTAGGAATCGCAGTGGATTCAAGCTCTGTTGTAGCTAACAGGACACGGAGCAAACGCTCAAAACCAAAACAGAGGGTGATTTTGTGTGGGAGAGGACAGGGGAAAGCATTTTTCTCTCTACTTTTTTTTTTTTTTAAGATTGATTGATTTGAAAGGCAGAGTGACACAGAGAGAGAGAGCTTCCATGTGCCAAATGCCTGCCACAGGGATCCAGAGAAACACGCAGCGAGAGGGACGGAGCCCGGGTGACCCAAGAATGTCAGCTGTTGCAGGCAGCCTGGGAAAATGTAAGGAGGGCATGCGAGGGGTCGTCAAAAGGTCTGGGGGAAAATGAAGTATAAATGTAAGTTCGTGCTGGGGCACAGCAGGTGTTCAGTGCACTGGTAACATGCCACTTGGGACGTTATACCCGGTATGCGAGTGTCTGGGTCTGAGTCCTACCTCTGCCTCCCAACCCAGCCCCCTGCTAATGCTGACCCTGGAAGGCTGCACGACTCCAGTACCTGGGTCCCTGCCATCCATGTGGGAGACCCCGATGGAGTTTCTGGCACTTGGCTTTGGCCTGGCTCAGCCCCAGCTGTTGCAAGCATTTGGGAAGTGAGCCAGCTTATAGATGGAAGATTTCTCCATATCTTTTGTCTTTCAAATAAGTAAAAACAAATTAAAGAGTTAAAAAAAATTCTGCATAGCATTTGCATTTTTTAAAGATGTAGTTTTTTTATTTATTTGAAAGGCAGAGTTAGGGAGAGAAAGGAAAAGATAGAGAACAATCTTCCATCAACTGGTTTACTCCCCAGATGGCTACCATAACTGGGGCTGGGCTAGGGCAAAACCATGGACCATGAGCCCCATCCAGGTCTCCCATGTGGGTGCAGGGGCTTAAGCACTTGGTACATCTTCCACTGCTTTCTCAGGCCATTAGCAGACAGCTGGATCAGAAGTGGAGCAGCCAGGACTCAAACCAGCACCCATATGGGATGGCAGCACTGCAGGCAGAGGCGTAACTCACTATGCCACAGCACCAGCCCCCATGAATTTTTTGAAGACTCCTCATATGTATAGATTTCAAAAATGTTTTGAACCAAGCTAAACTTATCCTTTTTTTTCACAAAATATTTATTTATTTATTTGAAAGTCAGAGAGAGGAGAAGACAGAGGCACAGAGAGAGAGAGAGAGGTCTTCCATTCGCTGGTTCACCTCTCAAGTGGCTGCAACAGTCACTGGTGAGCTATGCCAAAGCCAGGAGCCAGGAGCCACGAGCTTCTTCTAGGTCTCCTATGTGGGTGCAGGGGCCCAAGGACTTGGGTTGTCCTCAGCTGCTTTCCCAGGTGCATTAGCAGGGAGCTGGATCGGAAATGGAGCAACCAGGACTCCAACTGGTGCCCATAAGGATGCCAGATCACACGGGGTAGCTTTTCCCACCTATGCCATAGCACTGGCCCCTAATTTATCTTTTTCTTAATTGATTTTTTCATCTTCACTTTTTGTTTCAAGATTTACTTTATTTGTTTGAAAGGCAGAATTACAGAAAGAATGAAAGACAAAAAAAAAGATTTTTCCATCTGCTGGTTCACTCCCCCAAAGACCTGCAGCAGCCAGGGCTGGGCCAGGCCAAAGTCAGGAACCAGGAGCTTCATCCAGGTCTCCCACTTGGGTGCAGGGGCCCAAGCACTCAGGCTATCCTCTACTGCTTTCCCAGGGCATTAGCAAGGAGCTGGATCAGAAGTGGAATAACTGGGGCTTGAGTTGAGATGTGGACATTGAAAATGGTGGCTTAACCCACTACACCACAGCGCCAGCCCCCTAGTCTTTAATTCCATTTCCCATGGAGAAAACATAAGCAAAGAAAAATACAACACATTGGGAGGGAGGATTGCAACTCATGGCATAGAATGAGAAGTAATTTTCTCTCTCTCTCTCTCTCTTTCTCTCAGATGTATTTATTTATTTGAAAGACAGAGTTACGGCCAGCGCCGCGGCTCACTAGGCTAATCCTCCGCCTTGCGGCGCCGGCACACCGGGTTCTAGTCCCGGTCGGGGCACTGATCCTGTCCCGGTTGCCCCTCTTCCAGGCCAGCTCTCTGCTGTGGCCAGGGAGTGCAGTGGAGGATGGCCCAGTGCTTGGGCCCTGTACCCACATGGGAGACCAGGAGAAGCACCTGGCTCCTGCCATTGGATCAGCACGGTGCGCCGGCCACAGCGCGCCTACCGCGGCGGCCATTGGAGGGTGAACCAACGGCAAAGGAAGACCTTTCTCTCTGTCTCTCTCTCTCACTGTCCACTCTGCCTGTCAAAAAAAAAAAAAAAAAAAAAAGTTACAGAAAGACAAAGGTAGGGTCGGCGCCGTAGCTTACTTGGTTAATCCTCTGCCTCTGGCACCGGCATCCCATATGGACACCAATTCTAGTCCTGGTTGCTTCTCTTCCAGTCCAGCTCTCTGCTATGGCCTGGGAGTGCAGTGGAGGATGGCCCAAGTCCTTGGGCCCTGCACCTCATGGGAGACCAGGAGGAAGCTCCTGGCTTCGGATTGGTGCAGCACCGGCCATTGAGGCCATTTGGGGAGTGAGCCAACGGAAGGAAGAGCTTTCTCTCTGTTTCTCTCTCTCTCTCTCTTACTGTCTATAACTCTACCTGTCAAATAAATTTAAAAAAAAAAAAAGGCAGAGAGAGAGAGAGATGGTTTTCCATCTGGTGGCCACAATGGCTGGAGCTATGCCAATTCTGAAGCCAGGAGCCAGGAGCTTCCTCCAGGTCTCCCATGCAGGTGCAGGGGCTCAAGGACTTGGGCCATCTTCTACTGCTATCCCAGGCCATAGCAGAGAGCTCGATCAGAAGTGGAGCAGCCAGGACTTGAACCGGCGCCCACATGGAATGCCCGCACTGCAGACAGGGGTTTGAACCTGCTGTGCCACAGCGCCGGCCCTTACATTTTTTAAGATAATTAAGAGGGGCTGGTGTTCTGGCACAGCAGGTTAAGCCCCCACCTTCGACACCAGCATCCCACTTCAGAGAGCCAGTTTGTGCCCCAGCTACTCTGCTTTGATCCAGCTCCCTGCTGATGTGACTGGAAGGCAGTAAATCACGGCCCAAGGGCTTGGGCCCCTGCACCCACGTGGGAGACCTGGCAGAAGCTCCTGCCTCCTGGCTTCAGCCTGCTCAGCCCTGGCTGTTGCAGGCATCTGGGAGAGTGAACCAGTGCATGGAAGATCTCTTTCTCTTTCTCTCTGTCACTCTGCCTTTCAAATAAATGCATCTTAAGATAATTTAAAAAAAATTTAAAAGAGAAAAGAACTTCTATGTATTTTGCCAGATTTTTTTAAAAAATGCTCTATAAATAAAATAAGTCTGATAACTAAAAATAAAATATTTATAGGAATAGATTCGGGAGCTGCCTGTTAGCCATGGAAGACGTGCCCAGTCTCACTCGAAATGATGGAAATTCGAGTTCCAACCACATCATCTCACATCTCCCTGATGCTCAGCTTGATAGCACACCCTGTGGGGGTGAGGGGGAGACTGACACCTGCTGACACTCCTCTGCTAGTCGCTTGCTTCCAGGAATGTACTCACGAGATCTACTCGCTGGCCCGACACCACTGTGCACCTGTCCATCCACAGGTTACCGGTTAAACAAAGCCCGGCTCTGTCTCGAGATACTATGCATTCATTAAAAAGAACAAAGCAAACTGATTAGGATGCCCAAGTCCCACCTCCAGGATCCCTGGGTTCACTACCTGGCAGTGGCTCCTGGCTCCAGCTTTCCATTCGTGTAGGCGCTGGGAGGCAGAGGGAGGTGGCTCTGGTGATTGGATCCCTACTGCCTACACGGGAGCCCTGGGCTGAGTTCCTGGCTCTCAGGTTTAGCCCAACACAATCCCTGCCTTTGTAAGTTGGGGGGAGGGGAGTAAAACAGCAAATGGGAGCTCTCTGTCTCTCCAAAAAATTAAACTAAAATATAAAACAAAAGAGTAAGATGGAGCCAGCGCCGTGGCTTAACAGGCTAATCCTCCGCCTTGCGGCGCCGGGACACCGGGTTCTAGTCCCGGTTGGGGCGCCGGATTCTGTCCCGGTTGCCCCTCTTCCAGGCCAGCTCTCTGCTGTGGCCCGGGAAGGCAGTGGAGGATGGCCCAAGTCCTTGGGCCCTGCACCCGCATGGGAGACCAGGAGAAGCACCTGGCTCTTGCCTTCGGATCAGCGCGGTGCACCGGCCGCGGCGGCCATTGGAGGGTGAACCAACGGCAAAAAGGAAGACCTTTTTCTCTCTGTCTCTCTCTCTCACTATCCACTCTGCCTGTCAAAAAAAAAAAAAAGAGTAAGATGGTAAGTGTTGCCTAACTCAGTGAATCATTTAAAGCCATCCACTTGGCTCAGGCGTTTGGTGTAGTGGGTGAGTTTTTGCTTGCAATGCCTGCATCGCATATTGGAGCATGGTTCAAATCCTGGCTCCTCTGCTGCTGCTGCTTCTTTTTTTTTTTTTTTTTTAAGATTTATTTTACTTATTTGAAAGAGAAGGTAGAGACAGAGAGAGAGGTCTTCCATCCGCTGATTCACTCCCCAGATGGCTGCAATGGCTGGAACTGTGCCAGTCTGAAGCCAGGAGCCAGGAGCCTTCTCCGGGTCTCCCACATGGGTGTAAGGGCCCAAGGACCAGGGCCACCGTCCACTGCTATCCCAGGCCATAGCAGAGAGCAGGATTGGAAGAGGAGCAGCCAGGACTAGAACTGTTGCCCACATGGGATGCCAGTGCCTCAGGCCACGGCTTTAAGTGCCGAGCCACAGCGCCAGCCCCGAGTTCCTCTGCTTCTGATTCAGCTTCCTGCCAGTGTGCACCCTGGGAAGCAGCAGGTGACGGCTCAAGTACTTTAGTCCTTGCCACCCACATGGGAGACCTGGGTTGGATTCGGAGCTCCCGGCGTTGGCCTGGCCCGGTCCTGATGTTGCAAGCAACTGAGTGAAACGGAAGGTGCAAGATCTCTGTGGGGCTGGCATTGTGGTACAGCAGATTAAACTGCAATGCCAGCATCCCCTATCGGTGCTGGTTCAAGTCCCGTCTGCTCCACTTCCAATCCAGCTCCCTACTAATGTGCCTGGGAAAGCAGCAGAAGGTGGCTCAAGTGCTTGGGCCCCTGCACCCATGTAGGAGACCCAGATGAAGCCTCTCTCTCTCCCTCCCTCCCTCCTGCCCTCCCTCCCTTTCTCTCTCTCTCTCTCTTCCTCTCCCTAGGTAACTCTGCCTTTGAAATAAGTCTTTAGAGAAGAAAAGATATCTGTATGTATCTCCATATCTTTGTCTGTCTGCCTTTGAAATAAAATAGGGGAGAAAATACATTGATTTGAACCATTAAAATAGGTGAATTGGATGGTTATGTGCATTATATATTTAAAGCAGTAGCCAATAAAACAATAAAAACAGTTACTTCCCCTTTCACAAGGAAAGGAAGGAAAGAAAAGAAATAACTTTGTTATGTATCAGCATACAAGAGCTCCTAGGTTGGAGTCCTGGCTGCTCCACTTCCAACTCAGCTCCCTAATGTGCCTGGGAAAGCAGCCAGTGATGTCCCAAGTGCTAGGGCCCCTGCCACCCACGTGGGAGACCCGGATGGAGTTCCGGGATCCTGGCTCCAGCCTGGCTCAGACCTGCCTGTTGTGAGCATTTGGGGAGTGAACCAGCAGATGGAAGATTTCCCTCTCTCTCTATCATTCTGCCTTTTAAATAAATAAATGCAAATCTTAAAAAAAAAAAAAAGCAAAGTTTAAAGCCAGAAGATGGGTTGGCTGGAGCCATCTGAGGCAGGTGGTGTGGGCTGTGCTACTCTGGAGCCTGCTGCTGCCTGCCCACGAGCTGGCGGCTCCAGCCTGACTCTGTCACAAGGTCACTGATGATTGTGAAAATCCTAGGAGGGGATCCCTTGACATCTAAAAATGTTGGAACTGAACTGGCAGGGAAACTACTGGTTCAAGTGCATGAAAAGGAGAAGACTGGGGCCGGTGCTGAGGCCCAGCAGGTAAAGCTGCTGCCTGCAGTGCCAACATCTCATATGGGCACTGGTTCGAGTCCCAGCTGCTCCACTTCTGATTCAGCTCTCTGCTATGGCCTGGGAAAGCAGTAGAAAATGGACCAAGTCCTTGGGCCCCTGCACCCACATGGGAGACCCGAAAGAAGCTCCAGGTTAGGCAGGTGCCGTGGCTCAACAGGCTAATCCCCCACCTTGCGGTGCCAGCACACCGGGTTCTAGGCCTGGTCGGGGCGCCGGATTCTGTCCCGGTTGCCCCTCTTCCAGTCCAGTTCTCTGCTGTGGCCCGGGAGTGCAGTGGAGGATGGCCCAAGTGCTTGGGCCCTGCACCCTCATGGGAGACCAGGAGAAGCACCTTGCTCCTGGCTTTGGATCAGTGCAGTGTGCCGGCCGCAGCGCGCCGGCCGTGGCGGCCATTGGAGGGTGAACCAGCGGCAAAAAGGAAGACCTTTCTCTCTGTCTCTCTCTCTCTCACTGTCCACTCTGCCTGTCAAAATAAAAAATAAATAAATAAATAAATAAAAGAAAAAAAGAAAGAAGCTCCAGGCTCCTGACTTCGGATCGGTGCCGCTCCAGCCGTTATGGCCATCTGGGGAAGTGAACAGCGGATGAAAGTCCTGTCTCTCTCTCTCTCTCTCTGTAACTCTGACTTTCAAGTAAATAAATAAATCTTAAAAAAAAAAAAGATAAGAAGAAGACTGTGGATGCCAGGTTTGAAACACTGGACGGCAGGGGCACAGCAGGCTAAGTTGTGGGAGTGCCAGTCTGAGTCCTACCTGCTCCATTTCTGACCCAACTTCCTGTTAATCCCCATGGGAAGTCAGCAGAAGATGGCCCAAGTGCTTGGGCCCCTGCCACCCATGTGGGCGTCCTGGATGGAGTTCCTGGCTCCTGGCTTCAGCCTGGCCCAGCTCTGGCTGTTCCTGGCATTTGGGGCGTGAATCAGCCAATGGAAGGCCTTTCTGTGTCCTTCTCTCTCGCTTTGCCTTTCAAATAAACAAATCTTACAAAAATAAACACCTTTGGGGGCCAGCACTGTGGCATAGCAGGTAGAGCCGCCACCTGCAGTGCTGGCAACCCATATGGGTGCTGGTTCAAGTCCCAGCTGCTCCACTTCCAATCCAGCTCTCTGCTATGGCCTGGGAAAGCAGTAGAAGATGGCCCAAGTCCTCGGGCCCCTGCACCCATGTGGACAACCCAGAAGAAACTCCTGGCTCCTGGCTTTGGATCAGCCCAACTCCAGCTGTTATGGCCATTTAGGGAGTGAACCAGCAGATGGAAGATCTCTCTCTCTCTCTCTCTCTCTCTGTTTCTGCCTCTCTATAACTCTACCTTTCAAATAAGTAAATAAATAAGTCTTTAAAATAAATGAATAAACACATTTGGCTGAGTTTCCACAACTTCCCCCAGCTCGTGAGCCACTGTGTCGGTGAAAGGGGAGGTGGTGCCGCGGGCTCCCCACCACCACCACCCCCAGCCCTGCAAAGTCGCCCTGCCCCACACCAGAAGACACCTGCCCGGCTGCCCTGGCTGGTTGCAAAATGAAGCAAGAACCCAAGAAAGGGGAGTAGAGGGGAAAGCAGCCCTTGGGGACACCTCCAGCGGGTGACGTCAGCCACTGCGGGGTGTGCACCCGGAAGCATGGCAAACAGGAGCTCGCACAGATGTTTGCACCCCCGTGTTCTCGGCAGCGTGATTCCCGCTGGCCGTCCCTCAGTGGGTGAATGAATGGGTAGACACAGTGTGGGCGTGAATAGCACCACCCACCTTAAAGAGACAGAGGCCCTGTTGCTACCGCAGCGTAAGGGAGCCTTGGACATCACGCCCAGAGAAATCACAGAGGCACCAACACTGCACTGTGAAGAGGGCCCTGAGGCCCTGGAGTCGCACCCACGGAACAGGAACTAGCGAGGGCGGTGCGAGGGGCTGGGGAGTGAGTGTCTTGTGGGGACAAAGCTCAGTATGGAAAGGTGAGGAAGTTGTAGAGACAGATGGCAGTGTGGGCTGCACAGCCACGGGAATGGGCTCAGTGCCCCTGAGCCGTGCACTTCCAAATAATTAAAATTTCATGTTGCTGGGGCCGGTGCTATGGCGCAGCGGGTTAATGTCCTGGCCTGAAGTGCAAGCATCCCATGTGGACGCCAGTTCGAGACCCAGCTGCTCCACTTCCGATCCGGCTCTCTGCTATGGCCTGGGAAAGCAGTAGGGGATGGCCCAAGTCCTTATTTACTTTGAAAGTCAGAGTTACACAGAGAGAGAAGGAGAGGCAGAGAGAGAGAGGTCTTCCATGTGCTGGTTCACTCCCCAGTTGGCTGCATCAGCCGAGCTGCACCGATCCAAAGCCAGGAGCCAGGAGCTTCTTCCGGGTCTTCCTGTGTGGGTGTAGCCGGCTGCTCCACTTCTGATCCAGCTCTCTGCTAATGTGCCTGGGAAGGAAGTGGAAAATGGAGCAAGTGCTTGTGCCCCTGCACCTGCATGGGAGACCTGGGTGGAGTTCCTGGCTCTTGGCTTCAGGCTGGCCTAGACCTGCCTATTGCAGCCATCTGGGGAGTGAACTAGCAGATGGAAAATCTGTATGTGTGTGTGTGTCTCCTCTCTTCCCTCTCTTTCTCTAATTCTGCCTTTCACATAAATAAATCTTTAAGATTAATAAATTTTGAAAAATATGTAGAAGAATGTGTAAGACGAACATTTGTGTTTAGAAAAGACAAAGGTACAGGCCGGTGCCATGGCTCAACAGGCTAATCCTCCGCCTAGCGGCGCCGGCACACCAGGTTCTAGTCCCGGTGGGGTGCCAGATTCTGTCCTGTTGCCCCTCTTCCAGGCCACTCTCTGCTGTGGCCCGGGAGGGCAGTGGAGGATGGCCCAAGTGCTTGGGCCCCCGCACCCACATGGGAGACCAAGAGAAGCACCTGGTTCCTGCCTTCGGATCAGTGCGGTGCGCCGGCCGCAGTGCACTGGCGCAGCAGCCATTGGAAGGTGAACCAACGGCAAAAAAAGGAAGACCTTTCTCTCTGTCTCTGTCTCTCTCTCTCACTGTCCACTCTGCCTGTCAAAAAAAAAAAAAAAAAAGACAAAGGTACACATTCATACCCAAAACCAGCTCAGGAAAATGAACCACAAAAATCAAGGCTCTGACAGCTCACAGAGAAGGCAGGAGAACCACTGTAGTAAACTTTGTAGCTTAAAAAATTTTTTTTCACTTTTTTTATTTGAAAGGTAGAGTGATAGAGAGAGGAGAGAGAGAGAGCTTCTATCCACTGGTTCACTTCCCCAAATGTCCGCAATGACCAGGGCTGGACCAGGCCAAAGTTAAGAGCCAGGAACTCCATCTAGCTCTCCTACATGGGTGGCAGGGGCCCAAGCCCTTGGACCATCTTCTGCTACCTTCCCAGGTGCACTAGCAGGGAGCTAGAATAGCTGGAACTTGAACCGGCACTCTCTATGGGATGCTGGTATTATAGGCGGTGGCTTAACCCACCATGCCACAATGCCAGCTTCTTTGTAGCTTTTTTTTTTTTTTTTTTTGGACAGGCAGAGTGGACAGTGAGAGAGAGACAGAGAGAAAGGTCTTCCTTTTGCCGTTGGTTGACCCCCCAATGGCCACTCCAGCGGTGCGCTGCGGCTGGTGCACCGTGCCGATCCGAAGCCAGGAGCCAGGTGCTTCTCCTGGTCTCCCATGGGGTGCAGGGCCCAAGGACCTGGGCCATCCTCCACTGCACTCCCGGGCCACAGCAGAGAGCTGGCCTGGAAGAGGAGCAACAGGGACAGAATCCGGCACCCCAACTGGGACTAGAACCCAGGGTGCCGGCGCCGCAGGGGAGGATTAGCCTAGTGAACCACATGCTGGCCTCTTTGTAGCTTTTGATATTTATGTATTCACTGCTACAGAGGAAAAACATTTTGTCCTATTAAACAAACAAGCAAATAAAATCACATCCAGCTCCCCTAAGTTGAACAGAGGGGATGGTGTCTCAGGCAGGTGGGTGCTGGCATGAGAGCTCCTGTTCCTACAAGCCTCCCCCACACACACCTTCTTTGTAAAATGGCCAAGCATCCTGGCTTGGTTGTGACTGTCCCAGCCCCAGCCCTGGACAGCCCATGGCTCCAGGAAACAGTTTAGACTGCCGCTCAGGGGACAGTCAGTTATGGCACCTCCTGGGCCAGATTCCCTGAACAGGGGGCACCATGGGTGGCCCAGGCTTCCAACGTTCCCCCCAGCCCCGCCCTGCCCCATGGCCCCCAGGGGGCCTTCTAGACCCCTTGGAGCCCCTCTGCAAAATGACCATTTTATAGGCCCTGCTGCTCCAGGATCCGCTTCCCCGTGCCGCTGCTCCACCTGGGCTTCCGTCCCCTGGCCCAGACTCTGGGAAGCTCAGGTAGGCACAGTGCCCGGGCTGGCAGGAGGCATCGCCAATGCAAACCGGTTAGCCTGCCCATCGTGTGCTGGGCGCCAGCTGCCCTGGGGGAGCTGGGCAGGGGCCAGGCGGAAGGCAGAGGGAAGCCGGTGCCAACTCTCTGCTCCAGACTGACGGGGACACAGAGAGGAAGCTGGCACCCCAGACCTGCACAGAGACAGGGGAGCAGAGCCAGATGAATCCACACCCGCTCAGCAGGGTAAGTCGAGGCTGTAGGTGTCCACGCTCCAGGGGTTCCCGGAAAAGACAGGCACACACACGTATGCTCTCCTGGGAAACCAGTCCTTCCTCTACCTCTCTTCATCTCCTCTGCATCTTCATGAGCATCTATGAAGCGCCTACTGTGTACCATTCTCCAAGGGAGGGCAGTGGACACACCAGGTGGGAGAACTGTGAGTGGTGTGCACCAGGGAGGGGTGCAGCAGGACGGCTCAGGCCTTCAACTTAGGCTGGCAGGGAGTGAGGGCTAGCTCAATATGCAGGAAAAGTGTCCCCGGCGGAAGGAGCAGCCACTGCAAAAGGCTCTCTGCCCTGTCCTGACCCAGGCCATGAGGTCAGGGGTGTGTGGGGACAATGGTCCCTCCAGGTGCCTTTGGCTAGCATGGGTACGTTCCATGCCACAGACAAGGATGCTAGGCCCAGAGAGGCTCAGTCGGCCCCTGACATCACACAGCACAAAAGTGGGCTCCAGGTTTCCTTTCCTTTTTTTTTTTCCAAAATTTATTTATTATTTGAAAGTCAGAGTTACACAGAGAGAAAGAGAGAGACAGAGAGAGAGGTCTTCCATTCGCTGGTTCACTCCCCAATTGGCTGCAATGACAGGAGCTGTGCTGATCCAAAGCCAGGAGCCAAGAGCTTCCTCTGGGTCTCTCACATGGCTTTATTTATTTGAAATTCAGAGTTATGGAAGTGGGGGGAGAGAGATCTTCCATCCGCTGATTCCCTCTTCAAGTGGCTACATTTACCAGGGCTGAGCCAAGAGCTTCATCCTGGTGCCCTACGTGGGTGGGGACCAGGCCAACAGCAGGGAGCTGGGTAGGAAGTGAAGCAGCTGGGACTTGAACCAGCACCCACAGGGGATGCTGTGGATGATGGCTTAACCTGCTGAGCCACAGCACCGGCTCCCCATCCTCCCTGTGGAGCCTTGTCTTTGTAAGGTTGAATCACGCTATTCCATCGTACAGAAGGACCACATTGGGTTTATCCATTCAGCCATTGAAGGACTCATGTGGCACATCCACTTTGTTTTTGTTTTGTTTTGTTTTGACAGGCAGAGTGGACAGTGAGAGAGAGAGAAAGGTCTTCCTTTACTGTTGGTTCACCCCCCCCAATGGCCGCTGCGGTGGGCGCGCTGCACCCGGCGCACTGCGCTGATCCGAAGCCAGGAGCCAGGTGCTTCTCCTAGTCTCCCATGCAGGTGCAGGGCCCAAGCACTTGGGCCATCCTTCACTGCACTCCTGGGCCACAGCAGAGAGCTGGCCTGGAAGAGGGGCAACCAGGACAGAATCCGGCACCCCGACCGGGACTAGAACCTGGTGTGCCGGCGCCGCAAGGCGGAGGATCAGCCTATTGAGCCGCGGCGCCGGCCACATCCACTTCTTGGCTGTTGGAAACCAAGAACACGGGGCCACAAGCAGCTGCTTGAGCTCCTGCAGCCATCCTCTCGGTGTCCACCTAGGAGCGCGCTTGCCGGAGCACGTGGTGATCCCATTTAGCTTTGCAGGAAGCTGAACCTCGGTTTGGCGGGCTGGCTGGTTGGTTTTCAGAACAATCAGCTGTGCACGCTGCTTGCCTTGGAGCCACAGCTTGAACAGCAAGGTGCGCGTGTAGCATGGGGTGGTTGTGTAGTGCCGGGGCCCTCCTGACATCCGGGGAGGCTGCACGATGGGTGGGCCGACAGATGACATCGCTGCCCAGGGCTCTCCTTCCTCCCCTGCCTCTCCTTTCTTGCGTTCTTGCTTCCATTTGGAATCAGCAAGGCCTGGGCCAGGCCGAAGTCTGGAGCCAGGATCTCCACCCTAGGCTTCCGCTTGGGCTGTCATTCACCTCCCAGGCATGTGAGCAGGAAGCTGGATTGGAAGCAGATCAGGCAGGACTCGCATCGGCGCTCCGTTAAGGGATGCTGGCATTGCAAAGGGCGGCTTAACCTGCTGCGTCCCCTACAAGTGGAGTCTTAACTGCTGTGCCAAATGCCAGCCGCTACAAACTCCCTTTTGCTCTGTGTATGGGGGGGGGGAGGGCAGGGAACATAGCCACTGGTTTAAGAGGTTGGGACACTGGACAGAATTGGGTGGCCATTATTCGGCTTCGCACAAGTGTCAGTGTCCAGGTCCGTCTCCAGGCCTGACCGCGATGGCTTGGGGCTGGCGAGGAGCTAAGGGAACCACACCCATCTCTTACTGCAGCTGTAGCCCCCCCACACACACACACAGAGCCCCCCCATTCCCATGGGAGAGGAGCTCCCTCTGGATCCCAAAGACCTTAGCTCAGGCCCCGTCCCAGACACCCCAGGCTGGGCCCACCAGCTCAGAACCCAGTCCATCCCCGACTCCAGCCACGCCTTGGCTTCACCTCAGCTGCTAAGCCCTGGCACCTCACCTGACTGCCCAGAGGGAGTGAGGGCCAAGGTGACTCCCTCCCCCAGGGAGTCCTGCAGAGCCTGTGTAGCTGGGCCCCAGCTCCTACTCTCATGCATTTTTTGAACATTTATTTTTTGGGGGGTACTTGTGGTAAAGCAGTCCCAACTGCTCTGCTTGTGATCCAGCTCCCTGCTAATGCACCTGGGAAGGTGGCAGGGAATGGCTCAAGGACTTAGGCCCCTGCGGTCCTAGGGGGAGACCCGGATGTCCATTCCCCAAGTGGCTGCAATGACAGGGGTGGCCAAAACCAGGAGCCCAGAACTCCATCTGGGTCTCCCACATGGAGACTCTGCCACAACTCCAAGCCCCTTATTTTATTTAAAAGGGAGAGAGAGAGAGAGAGAGAAAGAGAGAGAGAGAGAGAGAGAAAGAGAGAGAGAGAGAGAGAGAAAGGGAGAGAAGGAGGGAGAGGGAGAGAATCTTCCATGTACTTGTTCACTCCTCAAGTGGCTGCAACAGCCAGGACTGGGCTGGGCCTGAGCCAGGAACTCCATCTGGGTCTCCAGGGTGGGTGACAGGGACCCTCATCCCTGAGCCATCACCTGCTGCCTCCCAGGGTGCGCACCTGCAGGAAGCTGGATTGGAAGTGGCACCTTAACTGCTGACACTTATTCAGTCCCGCTGCCACTCAGGTGTGGCCTTGGCGCCAGGCAGGCTGCACGTTCCGCCTTCTAGCAGCCCCACCTCCGCCCTGTGCAGACCCTGGCCCACCCAGATCTCTTGAGCACCCACCCGTCCCCGTTTCTGCAGGGACCCTTCGTTCCCATGAACACAAACAGCAGCTATGGCCTGGGCACCCCGGCAGGGTGCAGGGTGTGGTGGACAACAGTCCCCTGCATCCCAAGACCTGAGAAAAAGTTGCTTTATTGTCTTCCTTTTCCAGATGTGCAGATAAGCTCTTGCAGGAGGGGGATCCTGAATGTCAAGTGTGGGGCAGGAGGCAGGGACCATCTGATGAGGGGACTGGGACCTGAGCATGCAGCACTTGTGTATGGGGGGGGGGGGCAGTACAGTGGCTTAGTAGGTTAAGCCACCTGCAGCACCAGCATCCGATATGGGCACCGGCTACTCCATTTGCGACTCAGCTCCCTGCTAATGCACCTGGGAAAGCAGCGGAGGACGGCCCAGGTCCCTGGGTCCCTACCACCCATGTGGGAGAGCTGGAAGAAGCCTCTGGCTCTTGGAGGAGCCTGGCTCAGGCCCTGTCCTTGTGCCCACTTGGGAAGTGAACCAGTGACGTAAGATCTCTCCCTCTCTGTCTCTCCTTCTCTCTGTAACTCTCAAATAAGTAAATAAATATTTTAAAAAGAAGAAGTGTGCAGGGTTCTGCCACAGGGCAGCTGGGTTTGGTGGCTCAGAGAGGGCAGGGTCTCCCACACCTGCCACAGGGGTCTTTCCATCCTGTGTGGTAGCTCGCCGAGGACTCCTGGAGCACAAGACCGCCTGCCTCATTCGCTTGTCCCAAGGTTCTGCAGCCTTCTTTTCCACCAGCCACTGCCTGGCCTGGGACGCGCCCGGCCTGGCCCTTTCAACTGCACCGGGCCGTGTCTGGTGGCCCTCAGCCAAACCCAGAGCTGCGCCATCCCCCACGCCGGCCTCGTCCGCCTCCACCCCCAGCTCCACCGCCCGACCCTTCCTTGCACCCTGACCCCCACCAAAGCGCCGCCTCGGCCCGGATGTGGTCTCCGCCTCCCCCGCATCCCGGGCTGGCTTCGCCCGCAAGCAGGGTCACCAGACTCGGGGCTCCGAGCCCCCGGCAGCAAACAGCTGCGCGCGCAGGACCACGGAGAGGGGCCCCGCAAGGGGACACGAGGCGGACAAGGACGCGCGCCTCGCACCCGGCCCGGAGCCCCGCGGGGCGGACACGGGAGGCGGGACGGGGGCGGGTATAAAGGGACCCTGCGCCCAGGCTCCGCCCCAGCCCCGCCCCCCGCGCCCCCTCCCTCCAGCTTCCCCTTCCCGGGCTCGGGGCCCAGGCCCGGCCAGGAGCAGAGTCCGGCTGCCTCGCGCGGTCGGCGCGCGCGTCGGCCGCTTCCTGGGCTCGGCTGCCAGGACCGCTGCCAAGCGCGCCATCCCCGCCCCGCCGCCGGCCCCCGGTGCGCCCGGCCTCCCGCGCCCCCCAGGTAAGCGAGCGCCCCGCGCCCCGCGCGCTACCCTCGCGGCCGGCTCGGGCCCCGCCTCCGCGGCCATGGCGGCCCCCGGACGCGGCCGCCGAGAGGCATGCCCCTCGGGGCTTCCCATCCGGTCCGGGACCCGGGCCGCCTCCCCAGGAGAGCCGCGCTGCCTCCACCCGCGGAGCGCCGGGGCCCTAACGGTGCCGGAGGGCGCAGGAGCGGGTGGGGGCGATCCTGGCCCCGTGACGCGGGGGAATCCGGATGTGTGCACGGGCCCCGCGCCACGGGAACATTGGTGCCGAGCGTTGGGGTGCTCCCGACGTGCCAGGGCTGGGTCGGAGCCCGCACGCAGCACGGCCGCGTAAACAGAAGCGCATCCTTGCAGGCGGCTTCCCGGGGACTGGGGTCAGCGGGTTCGGATGGGGCCAGAGCGGGAGGGCTTGGTGCACCTGGCAGACGGCGAGGTCCGGAGCGGAGAAGGGGCAGGGTCGGCGCCGGGGCCTGCCAGGTGAGGAGGGGCTCGTGGAGCCCGTCGGCGGGGCTGTGGGCACGGGCCAGGCCGCGGAGGGTGGAGGGGGAGGGAGCAGGCGTCCCCCTGAAGGGTGTGTGGGCCTTGGGCGAATCGGGGCCGCGATTTGGCGAAGACACCAGTAGGGAAAGTGCGCGCAGATTCCGGAGCTGGGCAGCCGGCCGGAAATCAGGGAGGACTCTTTTATTGCCGGGATAAGGAGACTAAGCAGCAGGTGCGGAGTGGGGGTGGGACAACGGGTGGCTGCTCTTGTGGCCCGGTCTGGCTTGCAGGTCTGGGGGATGCGGTGAGATGGGGAAAGGGGGTGGAGACCCCAGTCTGAGCCTGGGCATAGGGTCCCCCAAGATAAGGCACGGAGAGCTGTGGAATTATCTCAGCCTCCCACAGGGCCCCTTCCTGGAGCAGCTGCTGTGAATTAAAGTGTGTGTGTGTGGGGGGGGGGGGGCATCACTAGGAGCCTCACCCAGCACACCTGCCACCCCCGCCCCAGGCCCATGCAGGTGGGAGAGAGGAGGCAGTGCTGCCCGCCCCCTCCAAGCAGAAGTCTTTGAGAAGGGGGAGAAGAGGCTGTCGTCACTCACCTGGCCCTATGGCCCCAGGGAAAGCTTTCTGAGCCTTGGTTTGCCTACCTGCAAAATGGGTTGGCAGTACATGTCCCAGGGAGCTAGGAAAGGGCCTGGCGGTGCTACGGGGTGCTCTAGCAGCGGTGCTACGGGGAAGGCTCCGGGGCCTGGAAGGAGTTCAGGACCCCCCTGGGTTGCCATTTCTTGCTCTCGGGCAGGGCGGCCCCACCCTGGGAGCCAGGGCTGGCTGCAGGTTGAATATAGCGTTTGGTTGGCTCAGAGCCTGGCGGAAAGTGAGTACTTGGCACCAGGGCAGCTGTGCTGCCTGTCCATGGGCCTGCCCCCTCCCCTCCACGGGATGACCCGGGCAGGCGGGCGCCACGATGCTCTTCACTCCCCTGCTCCCCTCTTGTCTGGGCGCCACAGGCCGCCCCCTGCCCTGCTGCCCGAGCCTGTGCCTGCCTGCACCCTGCCCTGCCAGTTTGAGTTCAGCCCTCAGGCTAATGACTTCACCCCCTCGTGCTTCAATTTCCCTACCTGTAAAATGGGCACATGAGCAGGCATCCTCTTGTGAGTAAGTAAAGGATTGAGCACAATGCCCTGCTTGTAAAACAACTGGGCAGCGGGGACTTGCGCGCTCTCTCTGTCTCTCATAAATATATACGTATCTCACAGTGATGCCTGGGAACAAGGAACCTAGAGCTGTCCCCTGACTCAGCTGATGAAGCATCAGAGAAGGCTCCCTGGAGGAGGTGATGGATGGCTGAGTTGCTAAGGCTGAATAGGAGTTAAGTGGGAGGAGACCAGTGAGCAGAACTGCACAGGAGATGCTGCTGAGGCTCGGAGGAGCTGTGACAGGACTGTGAAACCAGGGCTGCAAGGTCCGTGGGGACACAAGGGGCTGGGCAGAGCCAGGCTGGGAAGTAAAGGGAGACAGGCGAGGGCAGGAGCCAGGAGGCCAGGTTGGAGGCAACCACCTTGGTCCGGGTGAGCCGTGATGGCACTGCCCCGAGGTATAGTTAGGGACCAGTGAGAGTCGGGCCGATCCTGCACAGATGCAAAGGTGTAGGAAAGGGAGTAGCCACCAACGCGGGCGCTGGTTTAGGTGCCGTCTGGTCCTGGCGTCTGGAAATTGATATACAGCTAGACGCCCAGGTGGAGGAGGCACCAGGAGATGCCAGCCAGGCGGAGGGGCTGTGGCACCGGGAGATGCCAGCCAGGTGGAGGGGCTGTGGCACCGGGAGATGCCAGCCAGGCGGAGGGGCTGTGGCACCGGGAGATGCCAGCCAGGCGGGGGGGCTGTGGCACCGGGAGATGCCAGCCAGGTGGAGGGGCTGTGGCACTGGGAGATGCCAGCCAGGCGGAGGGGCTGTGGCACCGGGAGATGCCAGCCAGGCGGAGGAGGCAGTGACAAGGTAGGAGGAAGCCAAGGTGGATGGCAAGTGGGGAGCCAAGGGAGCAAGGGCTTCAGTGACCAGAAGGGGGTCCTCAGTGTCTCTGGACCCCCTGCTTAGATCGCTGAGCGGCAAGGGTCTTCCTCTTCCTTCCCCTCCACCCCTCCCCTGCCTGGCTCTGACCAGAGTAGCATAGAGATGGCCTTTCGCCTCCCTCAGTCTGGACCCTAGACCTTTGTTAACATGACACTGTCAGCTGCACACTGAGGTGGCCGGAGCCCAGCTCTGCCCTGCCTCCCCACCTGCTCCTGGGCTCCATATTCTGGTTTGAAGAGAGGGGGTGCCCTACCAGCCCGCCCACTCTCCCTCCCACTCCCGCCTGTCTTGAATCACTCAGCACACAAAGTGCCTGCACTGGGACGCAGGATGCCCCTGGGGGACAGAAGGGGACAGGGACAGGGCTGAGCCCTGAAGAATGAGGAGGAGCCAGGCAGATGGTCGTGGGCGGCGGGGGAGGGGGGGGGCGTTCCAGGCAGAGGCACCTGCAGGTGCAAAGGCCCTGAGGCTGGAATGAACCTGTCGTGTTGGACCTGCAGCAAGGGGTACCGGAGAGGCTGGAGCAGATGAGCGAAGTGCAGGTGAAAAGTCTGAGGGTCCCCAGGGCCTCCCAGTCTGACCACAGCAGATCCTGGAGGGTCCTTGCTTGGTGGAGGGCCGCTTCCTCACTGTTGCCTTGTCCCCTGCCTGCAGAGACCACTTCCCCTGGAGGGACAAGGAGGCTGGCAGGCGGACAGGCTGTCCCCACTTTGCATGCACACCTGGGGGACCTCCTGGAAGAGGCAGTGACAGCTAGGGAAGAGGAGGAAGAGGAGGCAGAGGTGGGGTGGGCGGGGCACAGGGCTGCGTGGAGGAGCCTTGAGGATGGCTCAGCCACCATCCTGCAGTCGCTGCCTGCCCAGGTGGAGGGGAAAGGACTTAGCCCGGTCCCCTGGCCCCAGACACTCCCTCCTGTGCCCTCCCCTCAGCTGGGCAGACCCACAGCCCCCTGCGGCATCACGTGGAGGCTTCACTGAGGGGGTCGGACTGGGCCGAGCCAGGGCACTATGACGGGCGCTGTCCCCTCTGTCCCCCTGGCTGTGCTGTGTGATCCTGGCCTCAGGGCTGCGCTGCTAGGGTATGGCAGGGACATGGGCAGTGTGAGGAGGGCAGACAGGTGGGTGGGCCTCTGGGTGCTGCCTCTCCGCCTGAGGGGTTTGCTGAGGGCGGGTCTATGGAGAAGGCTGTCACCTCCCTGCTCTCGCTTCCCACTCTCCCCACACCGGCTACACCAGTGGATCTCGTCTTGGTGCCTTGAATCCACCATGCTGGGCCCTGCCTCCTCCCTGGACCTAGATGTACTGGCCCCACGGCTGCCCTGTCGCCTCCTTCATTCAAACGTCACCTTGGCCAAGGAGGCCTTCCTCGCCTCCCTCTTCCAGGTCGCAGCCCCTCCCTCCACTGCTGCCTCCTCTTCCTACCCCCAGTCACCACCTGACAGCAAGAAACAAACCAACAAAATACAGCGGGCACAGGGTCCGTGCTGTGGCGCAGCAGGTTAAGCCGCCATTCGCAGTGCCAGCATCCCATATGGGCACCAGTTCAAGTCCTAGCTGCTATGCTTACAACCCAGCTCTCTGTTAAATAAACCTTTAAAAAAAAAATGAAATACAGAGGACAGGTGGATTCTTTCTTTTTTTGGGAAAAAAATATTTATTTATTTGAAAATCCGAGTTACAGAGAAGAGAAGGAGAGATCTTCCATCCACTGGTTCACTCCCCAGCTGGCTGCAACAGCCAGCACTGGACCATACCAACGCCAGGAGCTTCTTCCGGGTCTCCCACGTGGGTGCAGGGGCCCAAGCACTTGGGCCTTCTTCTTCTGCCTTTCCCAGGTGCATTAGCAGGGACCTGGATCGGATTTGGAACAGCCAGGACCCAAACTGGCTCCCATATGAGATGCCGACATCACAGATAGCAACTTAACTCTCTGTGCCACAATGCCGGCCTCATACAAGATGTTTTGTATCTTTTTTAATCTGAAAGGCAGAGAGAGGGAGAGGTTTTCCATCTGTTGGTTCACTCCCAATATGCCTGCAACAGCCAGAGCTGTGCCAGGCTGAAGCCAGGAACCCAGAGCTCCATCCAGGTCTCCCACGTGGATGGCAGGGACTCAAGCACTTGAGCCACGACTGCTGCCTCCCAGGGTGCGCATGCGTGGGGAGCTGGATTGGAAGTGGAGGCGCCAGGACTCGAGACAGGCACTCCATGTGAGATGTAGGTGGCCCACATAAAGTAAATTTATTTATTTATTTGAAAGGCAGAGTTATACAGAGGAAGAAGGAGAGGCAGAGAGAGAGAGAGAGAGAGAGAGAGAGAGAGAGAGAGGTCTTCCATCCGCTGGTTCACTCCCCAGTTGGCCACAATGACCAGAGCTGCACCCATCCAAAGCCAGGAGCCAGGAGCTTCTTCCGGGTCTCCCACGCAGGTGCAGGGGCCCAAGGACTTGGGCCATCTTCTACTGCTTTCCCAGGCCACAGCAGAGAGCTGGATTGGAAGTGAAGCGGCCGGGTCTCTAACTGGCGCCCATATGGGATGCCGGCACTGCAGGCAGCAGCTTTACCCATCACGTCACAGCACTGGCCCCCTAAGCGGCATCTTAATTGTTGTGTGAAACTCTCACTCCCATACATGATTTTCAGTCATTTTGTACATGCAGCATGGTTCACAGCATGGAATTTTCCACTAGTGGTGTCACATTGGTTGGATTTGGGCACATTCTGGATTGGGGCGCTGGACCTGTGTGTGCCCCTCCCAAACCCCACGCTGCCCAGAACGGGTGGGAATCCCTGTCTGTCCTGTTCCCTGCGTGTCCAGGGTGTAGCCCAGTACCTGACATACAATAGGCACCTAATAAATGTTTGTGAAATGATGACTAGAGGCATGGGTACATCTGGTGGCACCCAGAGGTTGTATTGGGTGAGGGGGCTGAGGGCGGGGTCCCCTTCTTCTGCCTCTTCCTGCCTCGTGACATTGTTGGCCCTGCCTCAGTTTCCCCAGCTGCAAAAGGCCAGGTGGCAGATGCATCCTGTGCTTGACACGCGTGTCCTCTGAGCTCCCCGGGGGCCTGGCCACAGGCTGAAAGGAGTCAAGGTCCAATTTGGGTTTGTCTGACGCTCTCGGGAGCTCAGAGTCTGTGACGGACTATTCAGGATCTTCCCATCTATTCCTCGAATTTTCTGGAAGTGTGATGTCAGCAACAGGGATTACTTGCGGGAGAGCAGGGCCCCCTCTGGAAAGGTGGCATTTGTGCGGGGGCCTGCATCAGAGCCCAGCCTGGACGCGGTGCATGCTGGCCTCCTGGAGTTTCCACAGGGAGGCAGACCTGTCCCCGGGCTCAGCCTAGGAACCGCATGCAGGCCCTAGGGGCACACAGAGGCAGTGGACTCAGCATGGCAGTCCAGGAAGGCTTCCTGGAAGAAGCCCCAGGCAAGCTGCTCACCTGCAGGTCTAGCCATGCCAGGTGTCCATGAGAGTGGTGACCAGGGACTCTGATGGAGGGAACAGCCCGGGCCCAGCCTGGCACCCGGGCGCAGCATGCAGGTGCCATCTAAGATTTGCATAGGCCCTGGGAACCTATGCAGCTGTGGCCCAGAGCCACGGAGGAGACCCTGGGGGAGGGTCACCATGGGGACCTTGAACACCAAGCCCAGAGCCGAAGGGAGCGCCCCCCCCCCCACACACACACCAGGAGATCCCGAGCCAGAAAAGATTCAGGCTTGTACTATGAGCCCTTGATGGGCCACAGGGAAAGCTCTGGATAGGAAGAGCCTCCTCCCCCACCCCCCGACCCTGCCCTGGGCCACCCAGCTGGATGGGAGCAGGATCCAGATCAGAGCCACCTGTGGTGTCCGCGGTTTGCCGATGTCTTGCCCCAATGCGCCCGGATCCCTGGGAACCTGGCGGCTGTGCAGCCCCGGAAGGAGGCGATGGCACCTCCTATCTGTCAGGTGATGTCTTCTCGAAACCCCTCACCTGGGGTCTGGACCATGCGCCCAGCCCACCCCCATCCCACCCAAACAGGCTCTCCCCCACAACATACACCCCCACACCCCACACCCCTGCCTTGGCACCTGCCCCTGCCACGAGCCTCCCTGCCTCTTCTGACCTAGCCCCCCCTCACCCCGGCCCCTGCCACCTCCTGGGGCTGACCGCAGGATGACCCCAGGGACAGGGCTCCTGCCCACGGGCAGCACCTCCTACTTCCAGACTCTGCTGCCCTCCAACACCAAGGCCAGACGCTCCCATGGGTGCTGCCTTCCAACACCAAGGCCAGACGCTCCCATGGGTGCTGCCTCATTGTTCTTTGGAAAGAGAGTGATAGAGTGAGCCGAGACTGGGCCAGGTCAAAACCAGGAGCCCTGAACCCAGCCTGGGTCTCCCACGTGGATGGCAGGGACCCAAGCACTTGAGCCGTCACCTTCTGCCTCCCAGGGTGTGTATTGGCAGGGAGCTGGAATTGGAAGTGGAGCCAGGACTTGAACCCAGGTTCTCTATATGGGATATGGATGTCCTGGGTGTCATCTTTTTTTTTTAAGGTTTTATTTATTTGAAAGGCAGAAAGGTCTTCCATCTGCTGGTTCACTCCCCAAACGGCTGCAATGGCCAAGGCTGGGCCTATCTGGAGCCAGGAGCCCCTTCTACGTCTCCCATGTGGGGACAGGAGCCCAGGCACTTTGGGCCATCTTCCACTGCTTTCCTAGGTACATTTGCAGGGAGCTGGATCGGAAGTGGAGCAGCTAGGGCATGAACTGGCACCCATATGGGATGCCAGCACTGCAGGTGGACACTTAGCCCACTATGCCACAGCACCAGCCCCTTGAGTGACATCTTGTTTGTTTAAAGATTTATTTATTTATTTGAAAGTCAGAGTTACACAGAGAGAGAAGGAGAGGTAGAGAGAGAGAGAGGTCTTCCATCCACTGGTTCACTCTCCAATTGGCTGTAATGGCCAGAGCTGCACTGATCCAAAGCCAGGAGCCAGGAGCTGCTTCTGGGTCTCCCATGCAGGTGCAGGGGCCCAAGGACTTGGGCCATCTTCTACTGCTTTCCCAGGCAATAGCAGAGAGCTGGATCAGAAGAGGAGCAGTCGGGACTTGAACCAGTGCCCACATGGGATGCTGGCGCTGCATTGGCTTTACCCACTGTGCCACAGCGCTGGCCCTAAGTGGCATCTTAACCGCTACTCAAAACCCCACCCCTGCTGCTTTGTCTAAAACCACTGTGACTGGGCCACGTTGTGGTGAAGTGGGTTGAGCCACTGCCTGTGAGGTCAGCATCCTCTGCAAGCTCCAGTTCTGGCTGCTCAGCTCCTGATCCAGCTCCCTGCCAAGGCACCTGGGAGGCCAATGGCTGGAGCGCTTGGGCCCCTGTCATCCGCCTGGGAGACCCTACTCTGACTTCATCCTGGCCCAGCCCTGGCCATTGCAGCCATCTGGGGAGTGAAGCAGCAGATGGAAGATCTCTTTGTCTCTCCCTTTCTCTGTAGCTCTGCCTTTCAAATAAATAAATAAATCTTTAAGAAGAGAACACAACTACGGCGACAGACCCTTTCCACCCTCCCCCTGACCCAGGTGGCTGTGGCCCTGCCTGCGTTGGAGACTGGCAGGGGCAGAACTTTGCTTTCTCACTCTGTGCACGTGATGTCAACGGTGTTTAAAGGAAGGACAGAAAAGGTCTTCTGAAAACCAGTGTCATCCACATCGCTTAGCCACAGGGGGCAGGCGGAGAAGGGCGTTGTTAAGGGGGTCTCGGCCCCCTGCCTGCACACACAGAGGTGCTGGGGATCACCCGGCTCCTGATGCAGCCGAGACTCCGCGGGTGGAATGCGGTGCCCTGACTCACCTTCGCCTTTGCTTCAGTTTTGTTGTTTAATACGCATGGAGACAGGGCCAGCGCTGTGCTGTACACCTTGTTAAGCCACCGCCTGCAATGCCAGTTCGAGTCCTGGCTGCTCCACTTCCAGTCCAGCTCCCTGCTAAGGCACTTGGGAAAGCAGCAGAAGATGGCCCAAGTGCTTGGGCCCCTACTACCTATGTGGGAGACCCAGATGGAGCTCCAGGCTCCTGGCTCCAGCCTGGCCCAACTGTGGCTGTTGTGGCTATTTGGGAAGTGAACCAGTGTGCAAGATCTCTCTCTCTCTCTCTCTCTCTGTGCCTCCTCTTTGTAATGCTGCCTTTCAAATAAATAAAAAAATTAAATCTTTAAAAAAGAGAGAAAAAAGCACACTTCCATCTATTTGACTGACTGGTTCATCCCCAAATACCCGTAACTGGGCCAGGCCAAAGCTGGGAGCCAGGAACACAGTCCAGGCCTCCCACTGTGGTAGCAGGAACCCAAGTACCTCAGCCATCACCTCTGCCTCCCAGAGTCTGCATTAGCAGGAAGTTGGGGTCAGGAGCCAGGACTCGAACCCAGGATATGGCGTCTTAACTGGCAGGCTAAATAACTGCTCCAACTTTGTTTTTTAAAAATATTTATTTAGTTGCCTATTTTTAAAAAAGATTTATTTATTTATTTGGAAGTCAGAATTACACACACACACACACACACGAGAAAGAGAGAGCTTCCATCCCCTGGTTCACTCCCCAGTTGGCCACAATGGTGGGAGCTGTGCTGATCTGAAGCCAGGAGCCAGGAGCTTCCTCTGGGTCTCCCATGCAGGTGCAGGGGCCCAAGACTTGAGCCATCTTCCACTGCTTTCCCAGACCATAGCAGGGAGCTGGGTTGGAAGTGGAGCTGCTGGGACTCGAACTGGCGCCCATATAGGATACTGGCACTGCAGGCAGCAGCTTTACCCACTATGCCACAGCACTGGACCCCTAGTTGCTTATTTGAAAGACAGAATACCACAGAGAGATAGTGGAGGGGAAGGGAGGGGGAGAGAGATGGATCTTTCCTAGGCTGGCTCACTCCTCAAATGGCCATATCGTTTGGGGCTGGGCCTGGTCAAAACCAGGAGCTTGTTCTGGGTCTCCCATGTGGGTTCAGGGGCCCAAGGACTTGGGCCATCTTCCACTGCTTTCCCAGGCCATAGCAGAGAGCTGGATCGGAAGCAGAGCAGCTGGGACTTGAACCGGCGTGCATGTGGGTTGCTGGTGTAATAAGCAGTGGCTTAACCCACCGTGCCATGATGCCAGCTCCACCAGATTTATTTTATATACGTAGACGTGCACTCCAAGTGCACTGTACTCCTACTAGAGGAGATGCGTAGACCAGTCACACAGCCATGCGTTATCGTCAGCAGGTATATTGCGTATGGCCGGCAGCATAGGTGTGTCTCCCGGCAGCGTCATAGATGTGTGAGTCACGCGTTGTGCCCGCGCATCACCTTGGCTTCGGCGTCACCTGGCGGCAGGAGAGTTCCAGCTCCTTTATCATCTGATGGGACCGCCGTCTTACACGTCATTGACCGACGTGGCATTGCGTGGCACGGGACTGTGTTTGAGGGAGGGAAATGCAAGCGTCGGCAGGTGCATCAGGCAAAGTGGGGAAGTGGGGGAGCAGTGGGGAGGCCTGGGTTGTCCTCTGGTGGCTGAGGCAGAACACCTGCATGGCTGGAGCCGGAGGGGGGGGGGGAGCTTTTTGTTCTGCCCAGAACAATTGGATATTGATAAGTATCAGCTTAAAAATGAGCCTGCTGTAGCTGTGCCAGACCCAGGAATTCCCCCACCCCTGGCCTATTTCTCTCTCTCAGTCCTCCAGGATTCAATCCTGGGGATTCCACCCTAATGAGCTTATCTGACCATTTCCCAAAGGCCCCGCCCCCAGATGCCATGATTGGATGAGGCTCCCTCCTCCCTTCCTCACCCACTTCCCTCCCCTTTCCCCCTCCCTCCTCCCCTCTCTCCCTCCCTCCCTCCCTCCCATCCTCTTTCCCTCCCTCTCTCTCTAAGATCTTTAGTTATTTATTTGAGGCAGAGTTACAGAGACAGAAAAAGGTCTTCCACCCACTGGTTCACTCTGCAGTGGCCGGAGCTGGGCCGATCCAAAGCCAGGAGCCAGGAGCCTGGAGCCTCTTCCGGGTCTCCCACATGGGTGCAGGGGCTCAAGGACTTGGGCCATCTTCCACTGCTTTCCCAGGCCATAGCAGAGAGCTGGATCGGAAGTGGAGCAGCTGAGACTCGAACCCACATCCATAGGGGATGCCGGCGCTGTAGACAGAGGTTTTATCTGCTGTGCCACAGCACCAGCCCCTAAATCTGTGTTTTAAAAAGAGGTGGAGGAGGCCGGCGCCGCGGCTCACTAGGCTAATCCTCCGCCTTGTGGCGCCGGCACACCGGGTTCTAGTCCCGGTCGGGGCACCGATCCTGTCCCGGTTGCCCCTCTTCCAGGCCAGCTCTCTGCTGTGGCCAGGGAATGCAGTGGAGGATGGCCCAAGTGCTTGGGCCCTGCACCCCATGGGAGACCAGGAGAAGCACCTGGCTCCTGCCATCGGATCAGCGCGGTGCGCTGGCTGCAGCGCGCCTACCGCGGCGGCCATTGGAGGGTGAACCAACGGCAAAAGGAAGACCTTTCTCTCTGTCTCTCTCTCTCACTGTCCACTCTGCCTGTCAAAAAATAAAAAATAAATTAAAAAAAGAGGGGGAGGGCCGGCGCCGCGGCTCACTAGGCTAATCCTCCGCCTTGCGGCGCCGGCACACCGGGTTCTAGTCCCGGTCGGGGCACCGATCCTGTCCCGGTTGCCCCTCTTCCAGGCCAGCTCTCTGCTGTGGCCAGGGAGTGCAGTGGAGGATGGCCCAAGTGCTTGGGTCCTGCACCCCATGGGAGACCAGGAGAAGCACCTGGCTCCTGCCATCGGATCAGCGCGGTGCGCCGGCCGCAGCGCGCTACCGCGGCGGCCATTGGAGGGTGAACCAACGGCAAAGGGAAGACCTTTCTCTCTCTCTCTCTCTCTCTCTGTCCACTCTGCCTGTCAAAAAAAAAAAAAAAAAAAAAAAAAAAAGAGGGGGAGGAGGGGAGGGGGATGCTGATGGGCGAGCCGAGCAGGACCAGAGCCAGGCAGGCAGGGATAGTCATGGGGGACGCAGCCGCCATCACAGGACGTGGGGAGTAGCTGAGCATCAGGAGGACATAAGGACGCATCTGAGACAGCGTAGATTCCTGCTCTCGCAGGGGAAGGGGCCAGTGGTGGACTCTGTGGTGGGACCCAGGCAAGAGGGGAGGGCACAAGAACAGGTTCCATGGGGGCCGCCTCAAGCTGTATGTCTGGGCAGGGGGTGGCCAGGGGGTGTTGGATGAGCAGGTTTGGGCTTGGAGAGACTGACCTGGGAGCAGGAGAGATACAGATACTAGCATCCGAGCAGGCGAGAGCTCCCGGGGGAGCCGATGGTGCCAGGGAGCCCAGGAGCCCGGGACCGGCATAATTGAAGGCTGAAGGGTGGGGCTGGGGGACGCAGCTAGGTTGTAGCCAGAACTGCAGAGCGGAGAGCAGCTGGTGGTCAAGGTTCTTGGAAGGTCCGCTGTGTTAGGGGTCAGGAATATGTGAACGGGGAATTGGCTGTGGTGAGGGAGAGTAGCAGAGGGCAGTGGAGAAGCTGAGGCCCCCACAACGCACTGAGCTTCTCCAAGCCCACAGCCGTCTGGAAGGCCCTGCGGTGCCGGGCTAAGGTCAGCCTGGCCACTTCCCAGCTCCGTGAGCCTGGGTGGGTGAGTCAGCATCTCTGAGACCCGGTTTGCTCATCCATCCGAGACTTGGGAATAGTGACAGCGTCTTCCTTGGAGCGTGGCTGGCGTTTCCGGCACAGGGAGGCGGTGCCCATCCCTGGGCAGGCATCTGATGGGGAGCACCTGCGGTGGTAGTGGTGTTCCTGATTCTCTGTACCTGGGGAAGTCCCTGGCGTGTGTGCGTGTGCACTAGTCTGGGAGCTGCCACCTGAGCTCCACCTGAACCTGTCTCTGTGCACGCTGTCACCAGGGGGCGGCAGAGGGGCCCAGCTGCCAGCCAGGGGAGGGTGCAGGGCTGAGGTTGGACAGGATTGAATGATGGGCCCAGAGTTCTCTCCTGGGAAATGAACAGTGACAGCCCCAAAGAGACAGATCTTGGTTGGAAATGGACTAAGACTCCCTGCTCTGTGTTCCACATCGGAGGGCCTGGGTTTGATTCCCAGCTCCTGACTCCAGCTTCCTGCTAATGTACACCCCGGGAGGCAGCAGCCCAAATGGATCCCTGCCAACCACATGGGAGACCTGGATGGAGTTCCTGGCTCCCAGCTGCAGCCTGGCCCAGCCCTGACTGTTGTAGGCATTTAGGGAGTGAACCAATGGGTGGGAGATCTCTCTGTCTCTCCACCTCTCAAATATTAATAAAAAAAATGTTAAGCCGCCCTTAATGGAGCCACACTGGACTATCATTCAGCCTTCAGAGGAAAAAAGTGCTGACCCCAGCTATAACCTAGATGAACGCTGGACCTGTGTGCACTGAAATCACCCAGACGCAAAAGGACGGACGCTGGGTGCTGATTCCACTTAAAGAGATCCCCAGAGTTGTCACGTTCTAGGAGACAGTGGAACGGGGGCTGGGGAGTGTGTAATTGGGACAGAGTTTCAGTTTGGGAAGAGGAGAAGGTTCTGGGAAATGATGGTGTGGAGGATTATACAACAGTGTGAATATACCTAATGCTGCTGAAACGGCTGGTAATTTGTTTTCTAAAGGTTTATTTATTTGAAAGGCAGAGTTACAGAGATCCTCCATCTATGACCACGATGGCCAGGGCTGAGCCAGGCCAGCGCCAGGAGCCTGGGACTCCGTTTAAGTCTGCCCCATGGATGCAGGGGCCCAGACCCTTGGGCCATCTCTGCTTTCCCAGGCACATTAGCAGGGAGCTGGGTCAGAGAGAGCAGCTGGGACTCAAACCAGTGCTTTGATATGGCTGCTGGTGTCACGGTACCAGCCCCCACTTGTGCATCTTTGTTGAATCTCATCTGTCTCCTTCAGTGTGCATATTTGTTATTAATCTGTCTTCTATCATCGCCAACCTGCTGGGAAGGTGAATTTTTTCACATCATACCCTGTATTTTTCGGTTTTTAGAATTTCCATTTGGTCCATTTTTATGGTCTCTATTTCCCTACCTAGGTTGCTTTGTCCATTTGTTGGGAGCTAATTTCTCTGGGCATCCTTCAATGTACTTTGACTGCTCAGAGTCGTTATCTGATAATCTCAATAGTCCTCATTCGTTGTGTTCTTTCTTGAGTATGATTCCTGGTTTCCTATTTCTTCACAAGTTTAGTAATTTTCTGTTCCTGACATTATAGAGGCCATGTTGTGGAGACTTTGGGCTCTTTTTTAAAAGATATATTTATTTTACTCGAAAGGCAGCAAGAGAGAGGGGGAGAGAGAGAGATCCTCTGCTGATTCATTCCCCAGATGGCCACAGTGGCTGGGGCTGGTTCAGTCCAGAGCCAGGAGCCTGGAACTCCATCCGGATCTCCCACATGGGTGCAGGAACCCAAGCCCTTGAGCCATCACCTGCTGCGCTGCCTTCCCAGGAGCATTAGCAGGGAGCTGGATTGGAAAAGCAGCCGGGACTCAAACTGGCACCAAACAGGCCAGTACAGGATGCCAGCAATTCAGGCAGCAGCTTGACCCTCTGTGCCACAATGCCAGACCCGAAGCTCTGCATTCTATTGTGGTCCTCTAAACAGCATTGATTTTTAAATTTTCTTTTCTTTTTAATTAGGTGGTTAGCTGACTGCACTAAAGTCGGCTTCCCCTGTAGTGGGTGGCAGATAAACGCTTGGTTCAGTTCTGTTGGCATTAGTTGAGCTGGTTGGAATCCACCCTACATATACATGGGTCGAGGGTCAGCAGGAGATCCACATAGGGCTTTGTGTGGTTAAGGCCCTGGGTCATGGGCTCTTCTCTTTCCTAAATGTCCTGTCTTGAGTCTTTTTTTTTTTAAAGATTTTTATTTATTTATTTTGACAGGTAGAGTTACAGTGAGAGAGAGACAGAGAGAAAGGTCTTCCTTCCATTGGTTCACTCCTCAAATGGCCACTATGGCCGGCGCTGTGTCAATCCGAAGCCAGAAGCCAGGTGCCTCTTCCTGGTCTCCCACGCAGGGGCAGGGCCCAAGCACCTGGGCCATCCTTCATCCTTCCCAGGCCACAGCAGAGAGCTGGACTGGAAGAGGAGTAACCAGGACTAGAACTGGCGCCCCAACTGGGACTAGAACCCAGGGTGCCCATATGGGATGCTGGCGCCGCAGGTGGAGGATTAGCCAAGTGAGCCATGGCGCCAGCCTCCTGTCTTGAGTCTTCTAACCTCTCTGGACTCTGTCCTCTCATTCTCCCAGCAGCATTTTCTATCCCCAGTGAATAACAATAAAAAAGGGGAAATTTGAGGCAGGCATTGCCTCTTGTGGTTCAGATGTCCATATCCTGTGTCTCCATGCCTGGGTTTGATTCTTGGATCTTGCTCCTTCCTCATTCCAGCTCCCTGCTAAAGTGGACTGTGGAAGGTGGCAGCGATGGCTCAAGTGCTTGGGTCCCCACCTGGGAGATCTGAACTGAGTTTCTAGCCCCTGACCTTGGCTCAACCCTGTCCTGACCATGTGGGCATCTGGGGAGTGAACCAGTGGGTGGGCAAACAAGATCTGTCTTTCCTTCTCTCCCACCCCTCTTCCCCCTTCCTCTCAAATAAGTCATTTTTTAAAAATGAATTTGAAAGGCAGTATGACAGAAAGGGAGAGCTCTCCCATCTGCTTGTTTACTCCCTAAATGGCCTCAATGGCTGGCGCTGGGCCAGGCCAAAGCCAGGAGCCAGAAACTCCATCTGGGTCGCGCATGTGAGTGGCAGGGACCCAAGCATTTGGGCCATCTTCTGCTGCTTTCCCAGATACATCAACAGGGAGCTGGATCGGAAGTGGAGCAGCTGGGACGCGAACCAGCACCCCAATATGGGACGCCAGCGTCCGCAGGTGGTGGCTTAACCCTCTGCACCACGACGCCAGCCCCAGAAATGTTTCAGTGGGAAACTCACTCAGTGCCGCTCCTCTTCTCCCAGCGTGGTACTGTGCCACAGAAGAGCCGCATGGGGAACCTGTGCTGCCCTGGGCCGCTGCACCTACGTGGGAGACCCGGATGGATTCCTGGCTCCTGGACCTGCCGTTCGCGAGCCACCAACCTTGCAACACCAGAGCGTTCGGCTGGTTTTCGCCATTCTCAGCCCAGTGTGTACCACTGTTACCTGTCAGAGGTCCACTCTGATGTGGCAAACTCCGCCAGCACCAGGGCGGAAAGCCTCTGGTGCTTTTCCATTATGTAAATGAGGCCTCAGGCCACGACCGTCTGTTTCGCTCTTATATTTGAGCTCGCCGATCCTCCCACGTCAGTGAGGGTAGCTCCTCTTCCTCGCCCACTGCCAGCCTCACCTGCCTTTGCTGGTTTTCAGAATTGAAAAAGAAATCATGGGGCCGGCGCTGTGGCTCACTTGGTTAATCCTCTGCCTGTGGCGCCGGCATCCCATATGGGCACCGGGTTCTAGTCCCGGCTGCTCCTCTTCCAGTCCAGCTCTCTGCTGTGGCCCAGGAGGGCAGTGGAGGATGGCCCAAGTGTTTGGGCCCCTGCACCCACATTGGAGACCAGAATGAAGCACCTGGCTCCTGGCTTCAGATTGGCGCAGTGCTAGCCGTAGCGCCCATTTGGGGAGTGAACCAACGGAAGGAAGACCTTTCTCTCTCTCTCTCTTTCTCTCTCTCTCTCTCTCACTGTCAAATAATTAAAAAAAAAAAAAAAAGACAAAGATCTTCCATCTGCTGGGTCATTCTCCAAACGCTCACAACAGCCAGGGCTGGGCCAGGCTGAAGTTAGGAGCCTGGAGCTCCATCCGGGTCTCCCAGGTGGGTGGCAGGGGCCCAAGGAGCCAGGAGCTCCATCCGGGTCTCCCAGGTGGGTGGCAGGGGCCCAAGGAGCCAGGAGCTCCATCCGGGTCTCCCAGGTGGGTGGCAGGGGCCCAAGGAGCCAGGAGCTCCATCCGGGTCTCCCAGGTAGGTGGCAGGGGCCCAAGGAGCCAGGAGCTCCATTCGGGTCTCCCAGGTGGGTGGCAGGGGCCCAAGCCCTTGAGCCATCACCGCTGCCTCCCAGGAATCTGGAGTCAGGAGCAGGGCCAGGACTCGAACCCAGGCCCTCTGATATGGGTTGTGGGACACAACCTAGGGGGTGTCGACCACTGCGCCAAACCCTCGCCCCCATAACCATTTTGAAGTGCAAAGTTCAGTGTTGTTAAAGCTGCTCACACTGCCGTGCGACCAATCGCAGGAACTGTTTCATCACAGGGTAAACACTAACTCCCCTCTGCCTACCCACTCGGATGGGCTTGGCTGACTCAGGGTGCTGTCCTCAGGGTTCATCCACGTGTGTCCTCCTCCTCCTCTCTTCTGTAATATTGCATAGGGTGGGACCGGAGGGGTGTGATCCCCTACTGCTGGACAGCAAGCTTGCCTCCGGCTTTCGCTGGGAGAGAGAGCGGCAGGAAACAACCAAAGGGCACAAGGATGTTGTGGGGAGTGACGGCTGTGTTCGTTCGTTATCTTCAGTGGGGTGGTGATTTCATGGGTGGGCATAGGTCAAATGGGGTCCCCTCACGCTCCCGCCAACCAGGGTCCTTCACAAAGTTTGTGGAGCAGCAGGCTTATGGTGCAGCGGGTTAAGCCACCACTCGGGCCACCTGCATCCGTATCGGAGTGTCTGGGTTTGAGTCCCTCCTCTGCTTCTGATCCAGCTTCCTGCTAATGTGCAGAAAGGCTGTAGATGCTGGGCCAAGTCTTGGGGCCCCTGCCATCACATGGGAGACCTGGGTGGAGTCCCCAGCTCCCGGCTCTGCCTTGGCCCTGCCCCAGGCTTTGCAGGTATTTGGGGAGTGACTGAGTAAATGGAAAAAATATCTCTCCCTGCCCCTTTCAAATAAATTAAAAAAAAAAAAAAACTTTAAAAATTTCACTCCATGCAGTTGCGGGAGGCAGCTTAACCTGCTGCACCACAGCCTCGGCCCCATGCTTTGTTTTTGCACCAAAATAAACTTACTCTTTAATTCTGTTCCTACAAACTGTTGGCAGTGTCCTCGTACATGCTTGGCCACGCCCCTGTATAGGTGACAATCGGATCCTAACCCCTCCTCCGCCGTCCCCCTACCTTGGAGATAGGGCTGCTCACTTCCACCTCAAATCCCTCCATAAGAGGGAGTGAGTCAGCCTTATGGTTAACATGCCCGTGTCCCACATTGGAGGACCTGAGTTCAATTCCTACCTCTGGCTCCTGACTCCAGCTTCCTGCTAATGCACACCCTGGGAGGCAGCAGCCCAAATGCCTGAGTCCCTGCCACCCTCATGGGAGACCTCCTTGCTCCGGCCCCTGCCCTGCCATAGCCGTTGAAGGCACCTGGGGAGTAAGCCAGCAGATTGCAGCTCTCTCTGTAGGTACCTCTCAAGCAGGTACATTTTTAAAAAATTATTTTACATTTTAATAAAACTTTCATTGAAAGGCAGAGAGACAGAGCCCTCCTGTCTGCTGGTTCACCCCCCAGATGCCTGCACCAGCCAAAGCGGGGTAAAGTCCTCAATCCAGGGACCCGACTGCCTCAGCCATCAGCTGCTGCCTCCCAGGGTGCACTGGCAAGAAGTTAGAATGAGGAGCAGAGCCGAGACTCAAACTCAGACACTCGGCTTTGGGATGCTGGCATCCTAACCGCTGTGCCAACAGCCCACTCCCGAGAAATGGTCTGGGTTTTATCATGTGCCATGTGATGGACTTGAATATGCGTATTTTTTTACATGAAGAAAGAGGCCTGATCTTCTCTCCTTCCCCCACTCCTTGAGACCCCCTTGCCCGGCCTCACCCACCCCCAATTCAGTGATGCTGAAAGCCCATAGAGAGCTCCTCCTGGCCTTGCCCTCACAGTTTGAGGGTGGGGGTGGAGTGGACACCCAGAGGCTGACATGAACACCCCAGTCATGGTGGGGGAGGTGCTGGGCTGGGGAGGGGGCTCTGCCTAGGCAGGGAAGGTGCCCTCAGGGGAGAACCTCGCCCAACTCAGGGTTTCCCAGCAAGTGGGGTCCGGCGCATTGCACAGGGACTAGGGTGGGGGTGGTCTCAGGAACCCCCACACCTGTGTGGCAGGTGGCTGAGCTGACACAGGGGCGTGGCTAGAGCCAGAGAAGGGAGAGATGATTCTAGAAGGGCGAGGAGGCAGGGGCCTCCCTTCCTCCCTGCAGCCAGAATTGTCTGGTCGGCTGCAAGGTGACCCTCCTGGCCTCAGTATCTGTTATGGGGTTTTTTATTATTTGTTTGTTTGTTTGCAAGGGATTGGGGTGTAGAACAAGGGAATCTCCTTGGGATGATTTTAAAAAGTTGCAGCAGGAGACGGAAGCTGGGGCCGCCCAAGAATGCAGCCCGGCTCGCCGAGCCTGCCACGGACATCCATGTGGCACTGCACCGAGCTCCTGCACCCTGAAATCTCAAAGGCCGGGTGAGCTCTGCTACCCACGTGAGAAACTCGGGTGGAGTGCCTGGCTCCTGGCTTAGGAATTGCTCTGCCCTGGCTGTGGTAGGCATTTGGGGAATGAACCGGTGGATGGGAGACTCTCTCTCTCTCTCTCTCTCACTCACTCACTCACTCATCCTCTCTCACTCTCCATCTCTCCCTCTCTCTCTCCCTCCCTTCTCCTCCCCCTGATTCTCCCTCCCTCTGTCACTCTGCCTTTCAAATAAGTAAATATATTTTTTAAAGATTTATTTATTTATTTGAAGGTCAGAGTTACAGAGAGAGAAGGAGAGCAGAGGGAGAGAAGTCTTCCATCCACTGGTTCACTCCCCAGTTGGCCACAATGGTCGGAGCTGAGCTGATCTGAATCCAGGAGCCAGAAGCTCCCTCCAGGTTTCCCACATGGGTGCAGGGGCCTAAGGACTTGGCCCATCTTGCACTGCCTTCCCAGGCCATAGCAGAGAGCTGGATCAGAAGTGGAGCATCCAGGTCTTGAACCGGCGCCCATATGGGGTTCCAGTACTGCAGGCAGCAGCTTAACCCACTATGCCACAGCGCTGGCCCCAATAAATATGTTTTTAAAAAATATCACACCAGATCAAATAGGACAAGAAGGCTGAAGGAACCACACAGGTTCAGAAGAGAACAAGGTAATGATCCGAGAAGACATCTTGGAGGAGGTGATGGACACTTGAGCCAAGCTGAGAGAGTGTGGCTGGCTGGGACCACCACGTGTGCAAAGGTCCTGTGGCAGGAACAAACTTGGTGAATTGGGAACGTGGCAAGCAGTGACCTCGATGTATCAAGAGTGACCTCGATGTATCAAGCTGGGGATGGGGGCAGGAGTGCACCTAAATGTGGAGCCTGGACTCAGGGCCCTCCTTAGGGTCTTAGAAGGAGAGCGCCGCCCTTAGCACCCTGCAGGCATCCTGCTGAGAACCTGGGAAGGCCAGGCCTGGGATGTACTGGCCGGGGCTTGGGGGCGGGGGCAGGCTGCAAACAGCCAGCTCCCTTGCAGCTTGTCACATGTTGCCGCCTGGGCCTCTGGCTGCAGGAATCAGGTGACCCCAGGCAGCACGCCAGGCTGTGGGGTGGGAGAGTGGGAGAGAGTGTGTGTGTGTGTGTGTGTGTGCGCGCGCGCGGCCTAGTCCAGCTTAGACTTCAAACAGCATAAACCTCTGGGCACAGCCCGGGGCTGCTGAGAGACAGTGTGGGGGTGGGGTGCTCGGGAGGGTTTGGGGCTCAACAGAAGGCAGGGCTCCTCCTTAGACCCTGGGGAGGAGGAGGAGGAAGAAGGGACTGGGGATTACCTCCCATCCCCCACCCCATAGCAGCACAGAGCCTTGCTTCCCTGCCCCCCACCCCCTCCCATCCACGGGTATTTTTAGCCATTAGCCACTAAGACGGATTATCAGCGGCTCCCAGGTGGCAGGAGCAGGGCTGGGAGTGAGACCAGGGAGGCTTCCCAGGAGTGGCCAGCTGGAAGAGGGACACAGGCCCTGGCCCGGTGACCCTGGAGCGACAGGGCCTTGTCTCCAGTGACCCCGCGGCTTGCAGGCCCAGCCCGGACCGCAGCTTTCAGAGGAGGCCATGGAGCCAGGACAGGTTCCGAGGCAGCCCGGGGCACCGTGGTCGCTGGGCTCGGCCCTTGGCTGTGGGGAGAATGGGCTGGGAGCTGCTCCCCACCCGCTCTCTGCTGGCAGCCATCAGTCAGCCCCTGAGCTCCACTCGTGCTCTCTTCACCCCAGGTGGCGATCCCAGGTAGAAGCGGCTCTTCTCGGGCTCACTTTACAAATGTGGAAACTGAGGCTGAGAGAGCCCCAGGCCTGAGAGAGCCCCAGGCCACAGGACTGGTGAACGGCTACAGGTGTGACCCCGTGTGCGGTGTTCCTGGCCTGCCTGGCCACTGACAACCCGGTCCCCACTCCCTGAGCCCAGGGAAGCAAGAGAGCTAGGTGGACCCATTTTTCAGATGGGACCCCTGAGGCCCAGGGAGATGGTGTTTCGTGCCATGAGCAAGGGTGCGAGAGAGGAAAAGTGGACGTTGAAGAGGAATGGAGCTGGGCCCCGCCCCCTCCCCTCCTGCAGGAAGAGACGTTTGGGACCGGTGCCAGGACTCTGGCTGATCCGCTGGCCTGCAGGCCTTGTTCTCATCTCAAACCACAGCACCTCTTGTTTATGCTGCAAGAGAGTGAAGGGGTGGAGGGCCAGCTGGTGGCAGGGCAGGACTCCCAGGACCATGGCCTCTGCAGTCACACTGTCTCCATCTGAAGTCCCCTGGGGGCCCTGTCTGGCCTGCAAAGGACATTTCTGGTCTCCCCCAGGACAGAGAGGGCTGGGCCTGCTTCAGCTGTAGGGATTAATCTTCCAGATGGTTCAGGCTTCCTCCTCCCACCCACCCCTCCCCCCCCTGCACACACAAAAGATGGCCTGCCAGCTCCCAATGTCACAGCGAGCCAGACAGGGCTAGGGGGAAGGATGTTTTAACTGGATCCAAAGTGGGCGCAACCCGGGAGTGCTTTTGGGAGGAGGTGACAGCTCCACTGGGTTTTGAAGGATGCATAAGAGTTTGCTGAGTAGACAGAAATGGTGCAATAAGGCCTGTGTCCCCTGCAGCTAGCATGGTGCAGTACACTTGTAAAGGCTGTGGTGTGGGGAAGAGCATGGGGCGGTGTGAGCGGAGTTGATGGTGGGTTCCAAGGCTGGGGCACAGGCAGGGGCACACCACGGCTCTGGTGGGCCCTGGTAGGAAGACCCTCGGATGCGGGGCAGGGTGGGACACAGGGCTGGAGGCCTGGACTCTTGGGCTCTGGGTGGCTGGAGGTATTCCTGGGACACCCAGTGCCCTTCCGTCTGCACTTGGGGTCTGCCGTGGGGGTGGGGAGAAGCCCTAAGACACGCCGTCAGATGCTCCACGGTAGCTGTGGCTCTCGCTGTGTGGCTGGGCGCAGGCAGGGCTTGTGCAAGTGTAGGTGCGGGGGATCAAGCCAGCCTCGCCTGCCAGCGAAGACGGCTTCTGTTACTAAGCAGATCAGCCGCTGGGACCCACGGCTGCACATCCACCATCCGTCCGCGCCCACGTCTGTTCTGTCTGGGCCTCCCAGGCCCTGTGGTGGGTCCAGAGCAGCCACTGTCCCATGCTGCTCATTGGGATCCTGAGACAGTTCACCCTCCCTAACCACATGCTCCCTCTCTGAGAGAAAACACATTAAAAAAATCAGATCTGTATTGAACATATACGTTTTTTAGACAAGATTTATCTAGGGGCCGGCACTGTGGCGTAGTGGGTAAAGCTGCTGCCTGCAGTGCCGGCATCCCATATGGATGCTGGTTCAAGACCTGGCTGCTCCACTCCCCATCCAGCTCTCTGCTATGGCCTGGGAAAGCAGTAGAAGATGGCCCAAGTCCTTGGGACCCTGAACCCGCATGGGAGACCCAGAAGAAGCTCCTGGCTTCAGATCAGTACAGCTCTGGCTGTTGCAGCCATCTGGGGAGTGAACCAGATGGAGAATGGAAGATCTCTCTCTCTCTCTCTCTCTCTCTCTCTCTCTCTCGGCCTCAGCTTCTCTGTATCTCTGCCTTTCAAATAAATATATAAATCTTTTTTTAAAAAATTTTTTATTTATTTTATTTGAAAGGCAGAGATACAGAGAGAAGGAGAGAGAGATCTTCCATCAGCTGGCACACTCCCAAAATGATTGCAACGGCCAGAGCTGGGCCAGGCCAGAGCCAGGAGCCACCTCTGGGTCGCCCACATGGGTGCAGGGGCCCAAGCACTTGGGCCATCTTTCCCAGGCCATTAGCAGGGAGCCGGATCAGAAGTGGAACAGCTGGGACTTGGACCGAAGTCTGCACGGGATGCCCTCTATGCCACAGCACTGCCCCATATATACAGACATTGTTTTTCTTCTCCTTATTCCCCTAAATGAACCAGTATAACAACTGTTGCCGTAGCATTGACCTTGTGTTGGGTATTCTGAGTCAACTAGAGATGATCTAAAGGAGGCAAGAGGAAAGGGGGTGGCACTGTGGCCCAGTGGGTTAAGCCTCCACCTGCAGTGCCGGCTTCCTACGTGATTGCCAGTTTGAGTCCCGGCTGTCCCACTCCCGATCCAGCTCCCTGCTAATGCACCTGGGAAGGCAGCAGTGATGGCCCAAGTGCTTAGGTTCCTGCACCTGCATGGGCGACCCCGATGGGGTTCCATCTGCTGTGGCCATTTAGGGAGTGAAGATCTCTGTGTCTGTCTCCCTATCACTCTGCCTTTCAAATAAGTAAATATTAAAAAAAAAAATAGAATGTGTGCAGGTTCTGTGCAAAAGCCATGCCATTCTGTAGAAGGGGCCTGAGCATCCTTGGATTTGGGTGTCCCTAAGGGGTCCTGGACCCAATCCTCTGGTTACAGACAGCTGCACTTCCTGGAGGCCTGGAGCTGGACACCCCAGGGTGGGGCCCTCAGGCTGCCTTCACCCCAACCCCCTCCCTGGACCTGAGTGTCAGCCACCCTCACCCCGGGTGACTTCTGCCTCCTGCATGAGGCTGTGGGGGACCTGCAAGGCCCCCCAAGCAACCCGGCCCTACCCTGAACTCAGCCCAACGCCACCCCTGAGCACTCCCTCAGCCGAGGGCAAATGCGGGCTGCAGGTAGAGTTAAGGTGACCTTGAGATGGGGAAACCATCCTGGGTCAGCCCGTGGCCCTGATGCTATCGCAGGCAGAGGCTGGCTCTGAAGTAGGAAAGGAGTCAGAGCCGGGGATGCGGGCGCCCCCTGGAGGCTGCAGGGGGAAAATGCGGATTCGGCCCTGGCGCCTTCAGGAGGGAGTGGCCCCTGTGTTGGACTCCCGCCAGGTTTAGAAGGCGGGAGAGCAGCCGGAGGAAGCCAGCGTGAACACCGTGGATTGCCGGTGCCTGCTGCTTTGAATTTTATAGAAAAGAATTCATAGTGCCTGTTCCCTTTGTTTGGCTACTTTCATTTTTAATCATTTTTCCCAGAATTTTTATGTTTTTTACTATTGTGAGTCTTCTTAATTAGCAAAAATGATAAATATTTTTAAATTATTAGATATCCATATGCTGGCTCCTCCCCCCCCCCAAAAAAATGCCCACTGTTGTCAGGACTGGGCCAGGCCAAAGTCCAGGTCTCCTAGGTGGGTGACAGGGGACCCACGTACTTAGGCCATCACTGGTGTTTCCCAAGGTGTGCATTAGCAGGGAGCTGGAATTGAGAGTGGATCCAAGACTTGAACCCAGCAGTGCAGGCATCACAAATGGCATCTGTTTTAAAAAGGAAAGAATTATTCATTTTATTTGAAAGAGTTACAAAGAGAAAGAAGGAGAGTCAGAAAGAGAGAGAGAGGTCTTCCATCCGCTGGTTCGCTCCCCAATTGGCCGCAATGGCCGGAGCTGTGCCGATCCAAATGCAGGAGCCAGGAGTTTCTTCCGGATCTCCCATGTGGGTGCAGGGGCCCAAGGACTTGGGCCATCTTCTACTGCTTTCCCAGGCCATAGCAAAGAGCTGGATCGGAGGTGGAGCAGCCGGGACTCCAAGTGGTGCACAAATGGGATGCCGGCATTGCAGGTGGTGGCTTTACCCACTACACCACAGTGCCAGCCCCTAGAAATGGCATCCTAACCACTACATCAGATGCCTGCTCCCTAAACATTGATCACGTACAGTACAATGTTTAGTGTGTGTGTATGCATGTATATATGAAGGTACTTCCAAAAGCTCATGGAAAAGTGGAATGAGAAGCCAAGTTTAGTCACTGGTGTTGTGGTGCAGAAGGTTAAGCTGCGGCCTGCGATGCCAGCATCCTGTCCTAGCTGCTCCACTTCTGATCCAGTTCCCTGTTAAAGCACCTGGGAGGGCAGCAGATGGTGGCCCCAGTGCTTGGCTTCCTGCTACCCAATAGGGAGACCCGGATGGAGCTCCAGGCTCCTGGCTCCAGCCTGGCCCAGCCCTGGCTGTTGTGTTCAGTTGGGGGAGTAAACCAGTACATGGAAGATATCTCTCTGTCTCTCTTTTCTCTGCCTCTCTGCCTCTCTGCCTTCCAAACAAATTAAATCTTAAGAACAAACCTAAGTTTATTTTGGTGAAAAAAAAAAAAAAGGTCTTGAAACTCACACAGACTCATATGTCATGGAATCAAGGAAGCTAATTAACATATGCATTATCTTGCATACCTGTGCCTTTTTTTCCCATGGGAACACTTAAAATGTGCAACGTAAGCAATTTGCAAGTATATGCTACATTGTTTTGTCAGAGGATTTACTTATTTTGAAAGGCAGGACGACAGAGAAAGGGAAAGCTATCTTCCATGGCCTGGTTCACTCCCCCAAGAGGCCACAACAGCCACGTCTGAGGCCAATGCCGGGAACCAGGAGCTCCATCTAGGTCTCCCACATGGGTGCAGGGGCCGAAGCAGTTGGGTCATCTTCCTAGGGAGCTGACTGCGAAGTGGAGCAACCAGGACTTGAACCAGCGCTTAGAGGCAGCTGCTGGCCCTGCAAGCCGGAGCTTTTCCCTCTGCTCCGCAGTGCTGGCCCCAGCTACACTGTTGCTAACTACAGTTTCCTCCTTGTACAGTGGGCCTCTTAGACCTGCTCCTCTTGCCCAACTGAAACTTTGTATCTTTTGAAGGGCGTTCCTCCCGAGGCGTTCCTCCCTCCCAAACCACACTGCTGAAACCATCTGTCTTCCTTCTTTTTTCAGTTTCAATGCACTTACTTGAGAGGCGAGAGAGAGAAAAATAGAGCTTCCATCTGCTGGTTCACTCCTCAAATCCCACAAAAGCCAGGAGCTCCATCCAGGTCTCCCACGTGGGTGGCAGGGACCCAAGCTCTTGAGCTGCCACCACTTCCTCCCATGGTAGTTTATTTTTTTAATTATTATTATTATTTATTTATTTTTTTGGCAGGCAGAGTGGACAGTGAGAGAGAGAAAAAAGTCTTCCTTTACCATTGGTTCACCCCCCAATGGCTGCTGCAGCCGGAGTACCGCGCTGATCCAAAGGCAGGAGCCAGGTGCTTCTCCTGATCTCCCATGCGGGTGCAGGGCCCAAGGACCTGGGCCATCCACCACAGCACTCCCAGGCCACAGCAGAGAGCTGGACAGGAAGAGGAGCAACCGGGACAGAATCTGGTGCCCTGACCGGGATTAGAACCCGGTGTGCCGGTGCCGCAGGCAGGGGATTAGCCTATTGAGCCTCGGCACCGGCCAATAGGGTAGTTTCTTGAAGGTGTTCAATCCTTGGGGGTTCTCCCTCCAAAATTTCTCTAGAATCTCTCCTCTTCTCCCCACTCCACCTCACCTGGACTGTCCATGGCACCCCCTTGTGGACTTCAAAAGGCCACACCTGCAAAGCCACCAACATCTACCAGACTTCCCACCCTTTCTTAAATAAAACCAAAGACAGGCCAGTGCTGTGGCTCAACAGGCTAATCCTCCGACTTGCAGCGCCGGCACACCGGGTTCTAGTCCCGGTCTGGGCACCGGATTCTGTCCCGGCTGCCCTTCTTCCAGGCCAGCTCTCTGCTATGGCCCAGGAGTGCAGTGGAGGATGGCCAAGTGCTTGGGCCGTGCACCCCATGGGAGACCAGGAGAAGCACCTGGCTCCTGCCATCAGATCAGCACGGTGCGCCGGCAGCAGCGCGCCTACCGCGGCGGCCACCAGGTTTTTGTTTTTGTTTTCATTTTCAATTATCTTTATATACAGAAGATCAATTCAGTATATACTAAGTAAAGATTTCATCAGTTTGCACCCACACAGAAACACAAAGTGTAAAAATACTGTTTCAATACTAGTTATAGCATCACTGCACATTAGACAACACATTAAGGACAGATCCCACATGGGACGGAAGTACACAGTGACTCCTGTTGTTGACTTAACAATTTGACACTCTTGTTTATGGCATCAGTAATCTCCCTAGGCTCTAGTCATGAGTTGCCAAGGCTATGGAAGCCTTTTGAGTTCGCCGACTTTGATCTTATTCTGACAGGCTCATAGTCAAAGTGGAAGTTCTCTCCTCCCTTCAGAGAAAGGTACCTCCTTCTTTGATGGCCCCGTTCTTTCCACTGGGATCTCACTCGCAGAGATCTTTCATTTAGGTCTTTTTTTTTTTTTTTCTTTTTTTTTTTCCCCAGGGTGTCTTGTTTTCAGTCTAGTAAATTCTGACCTTGAAAGAAGAACCCATAAGCACTATTGGAGAATGATGGGTTTGAACTTTCTCATCATAAAAGTGTTGGGGAGAATAATCCAGCTTCCTCCCCACGGCCCCCACCATCGCCTGGTCCTTGTCTCTGCCTCGCTCAGTCGGTTCCATCCTTGTGGGCGTTCTTGCCAGCCCTCCAGTCCTCTGAGCTCTCTCTGGGCTCAGGGCCTTTGCACCTGCTGCTTATTTCTCTGCAAAGCCTCTCGCCCAGTCCCCATGCTTCTGCACGAACCCAGGGCCTCCTCATCCTGTCCCGTGTCTGAGAAAGCCACCCTGTGGGTCCTCCAGCAGGCTCTGTTACTCTCGGGCGTCCGAGTTATGTACAAATCTGTTGACTTGTCTCAGCCGTGTCCCCAGAGCCCAGTCCCCACCTGGCAGGTACAAACCAGAGAGCATCTCCTGCCTGGAGGGCTGGATAAGTGGGAGGATGGACGTACAGGAGGACTGATGGGTGGCGAATGACGGACAAATGTTTGAACAGGTGGATGGATGAACAGATCAGAGAGATGGACTGGCAGAGAATGGGTGGGCAGTGGGTGAGCAGATGGATGGAGCTGTTTCCATCATGTGGATGGATGATGGGTGAATGGATGGACACGTGGACAAGTGAACGAATGAGCTTTCCCTAGTGTGGTTATCTGGGTGCTTAGCTCAAGACTTGGCCTGGTAGCAGCTGTTTGGGCCCAACAGGCTGGAGATTCTTGCTCCCCCTACGGCCACTGGCGGGCTGCTGGCCGACCTTGGCCGCTGCTCAGACATGGGCTAGGCCCTCCCACCCAGTCACTGCCCGGCCTCTGGGCTAGCCAGTGAGATGGCTGCCGTTGGTGTCAAGGCGGGGAGCGAGCTGGATTTTCATAAATCCTTCATCTTTGGGAGGAGGCAGCTTCCTGCAAGTGAAAGAAATCCTTCTGGTATATTCTGGGACTCAAGTTCATGACCCCAGGCAGCCCCTCCCTTTTGCATCTGGCAAGTGCAGAGTAACAGCTGTGGGCGTGAACCGCCTTCTCTCATCCCTCATCTGGTGTCAGCAGGATGAGCACTTCCTGCACCTAGGCAGGCTGGCCAGATGAGGTTCAGAGAAGCCGGATCGTCTGCCTGATGACACACAGCCTGCACCTGTGCTCAACATCGTACGGACCTGGAGCGGGGAGCCAAGACCTTGTGCTTCTGGGGTCAGGGAGCAGCTCCGATAACCCAGGCAGGGGGGCCCAGCCCCCAGCCCCCAGCCCTCCATCCGGTGGCGAGACCCAGGCAGACTCCCCCTGACTGGCTCGTGTGTCCACAGGATGCTGTCCAACCTGAACGAGTGGCTGTGGCAGGAGCGGTTCTGGCTGCCGCCCAACAACTCCTGGGCACAACTGGAGGACCGCGACGGCCTGGTCTATGCCCACCCGCGGGACCTGCTGGCCTCCCTGCCCCTGGCGCTGGCCCTGGTGGTCGTGCGCATCGTCTTTGAGAGGTGAGCGTCTGCCAGGCTGTGACCGCACAGCCACTGGCACGTGTGCCCTTGCACTGGGCGGGGGTGGCATCAAACGCGTCCCCAGTGGGGCCTGGCTCCAGCCTGCCCCTCACTGCTGCCATACTGTCCATCCGGTCTCTGATTGCTGGCTTCCCAGGACACTGGCCACAGCTGGCGTCTGGGGGGTGCCGGCGTCTCGGACAGAGGGCCAGCTGCAGAGGTGAAGAGACACCTGCCTTCTCCGCCTGTCCCCAAGCCTCAGGGCCTCCTCCCTTTGTCGCCCATAGAGCAAGTCCCTCCCCGACCTCGCAGTGCCTCCCTCGGTTCTGTTCCCAGGCCCCCACCTCCCCCCCCAGGACCCCCTCCTGCAGTGCAGAGCCCAAGCAGGTGCCACCTGCCTGGATGCACTGTGCCCCAGTGCCCAAGGCTCATGGCTTCTCAGTCCCTTCCCTCATGACCCCAGCACCACTCAGAACCAGGGTTGGCACCTCTCCCTGGGTGTCCGGCTCCTGGTCCTCTCTCCTGGGGGCCCCACCCTTCCCCACATTGACCAGGGCTGGGATCCCAGCTTCCAGACCTGCCCGGCCTGGACCCCTACCCCTTCTCCTTCCCCCCCACCTCCCCCCAGCTGTCAGTTCTCTGGGGCCCCCTGGCCTCGCACTGGCTCCTCTGCAATTCTTCCCAGGCAAGGGTCTTTAACCACCCCCTGCAAGGGGTCCCCGTCCTGGGTCCCACTCCTGGCCACTGCGGTAGGGGATGTGTGAGCCCTGGGCCCTGATGGACACTGACATGGCAGTGGACATTGGAACGATGGCCTTGTCTGCGGTGACCTCAGTGAAGGGCTGTGGGTGGTGGAGGGGAGGCGGCCAGTTCCCTGGTCTGCCGCCCACTCACTGCATGACCTTGGCCACTTCTCTGACACTGGCATGATCACTTGAGCATGCGCATCACACAGCCACACGCGTGGCAGGCAGTAAGTGCTCCATACGTGCTCTCAGCCCCTATGGTTGAGTGTGAAAGGAGCTGCTGCCCAGGCTGCTCTGGGTCTTCTTGAAGGGGACATTTAGTCCCCACTGTGGCCCTGGGGCGCCCTCTTGTGGACTCTGCGGTGATTGACCAGGATCCATGCTCCTTCCAGGGCTCACCTTAGTACATGGGATGGGGTGGGAGGGGGCGACCCTGCCCGTCTGGCCGTGTCATTGCCCAGCCCTGGCCTGGTCGGGGCGGGAGTGGCGATACACCAGGACCCACGCCACCATGAGACAGGTAGTGAGGGGGTCCCCACCCCTCGGTTTGGGACGTGGTGAAGGTACCTGTGTATCCCAAAGGTCGGCCTACACACCCTCATCTTAAAGGCTGGTCCAGTGGTGTTTTCTGATGCTTGGAGCCCTGTGCTCAGACGCTCCCTGGGCCAGTACTTTGTCCCCTCTCTGCCTCGGTTTCCCCATCCATAGCGTGTTCCTCCTCTCCCTCGCCCATGTTCAGGTTCGTGGGCCTGCCCCTGAGCCGGTGGCTAGGGGTGCGGGATCGGAGCAGGAGGCAGGTGAGGCCCAATGCTGTGCTGGAGAAGCACTTCCTGGTGGAAGGACCGAGACCCGAGGAGGTGAGAGGCCAGCTCTATGGCCTGGAGGTTGGGACCAGGGGAAGCAGAGGGCCACCTCTACCATCCACTCCACCTGGGTCCCCGGCCTCCCAGGGAGGGGAGGCCCTGCCCACACTCCACCCCTGGAATGAGGTCCTCCCCCCAGCCTCTCTGGGCGTGTCCTGTCCTCAAGTGGGAGGAAGGCAGCCCTGTGACCCTCCCTCCCTCCCATTCCCATCCCTGGCCTGGCTACCCTGGGTCTGGAGGGGCAATGGGGAGGCCGGAGACAGGGGCAAGACCTGGCCTCGCAGGAGAGGCTGTCCCCAGCCTCTTTTTTTTTTTTTTTTTTTTTTTCCTTTTTAAGATTTATTTAATTTGAAAGGCAAAGTTAGAGAGGCAGACTCCCCAAAGGGCTGCACTGGCCGTGGCTGAGCCGATCTGAAGCCAGGAGCCAGGAGCTTCTTCCAGGTCTCCCATGCAGGTGCAGGGGCCCAAGCACTTGGGCCATCTTCCACTGCTTTTCCAGGCCATAGCAGGGAACTGGATTGGAAGTGGAGCAGCCAGGACTTGAACCCATGTGCCATGCCACCACTGCAGGCAGCAGCTTAACCTGCTACACACCACAGTGCCATCCCCCCAGCCTTGTTCTTAATCCCACATCCTGCCAGTGGGGCCACAGGGGAGGGGAGCACAGAGCCCCCTCCCCCATCCAGGAACAGGGGCAGGAGGCCACCTTGGGCCTCTCTGACCTCAGCCCCCTCCGCCCCCTCTACAGTCCCAGCTGGCCCTCCTAGCCGCCCAGTGTGGCCTCACTCTACGGCAGACTCAACGCTGGTTCCGGGTGCGCCGGAACCAGGACCGGCCCTGCCTCACCCAGAAGTTCTGTGAGGCCAGGTAAGCCCCTCCCCGGGGGCGAGGGCGGGGCACCGTCTGGTCTGCGCTCGGCACCGGCCTCAGTGGCTCCTTCTCACCCACAGCTGGAGGTTCGTCTTCTATCTGTGCTCCTTCGTCGGGGGCGCCTGTGTCCTGTACCACGTGAGTATACCTGACGCCCACCTGTCCCACGAGCACCTACAGGTGCCTGTGGAGGGCCGGCTGTGCCGAGAGCTGGGGAGTCAGCCATGAGTCAGCGAGCCCCCAGCCGCGAGGGAGGAGAAAGCAGGGTTGAGCGGCCCCGCTCCTCAAAGGGAGCTGGCTCTGCCCGGTGCACAGCCTCCGACACCCATCTCCCCGCAGGAGTCATGGCTGTGGGCGCCAGTGAATTGCTGGGACAATTACCCTGAACAGGTGAGTGTCGGGGCCTCCCAGGGGCCACAGCCGAGCATCGCTGCGACTCTCCCCTCTAAGTCCCGCTTCCGACTCCCATGCCGAACAGACCCGGAACAAGTGCTACCCCAAACCACCCCCTTTGGTTACCCCCCGGGCCGGGAGGCTCCCGCCCTGGTTTTAAGTCTCGCCCTGCCCCACCCAGGCCCTGAAGCCGGCCCTGTACTGGTGGTACCTCCTGGAGCTGAGCTTCTACATCTCACTGGTGATAACGCTGCCCTTCGACATCAGGCGCAAGGTGAGACCGAGCCGGGAGTCTCTGGGGTGGGGGAAGGCCGGGCTTGCCACCACCCCCGGGGCCTCCAGCACCCCCGAGCTGCCCGGGCTGTGACCCCCGTCTCCCACAGGATTTCAAAGAGCAGGTGGTGCATCACTTCGTGACCATCCTCCTGATCACCTTCTCCTATAGCGCCAACCTGCTGCGCATCGGCTCGCTGGTACTGCTGCTGCACGACGCCTCCGACTACCTGCTGGAGGTGAGGCCCCCGCCCCCAGGGAGGTGAGGCCCCGCTCTGAGCCTGGGGCCCCGCCCCTCGGTCCTCCTAGGATGGGAAACCTCTCCCACCCTCCACCTTTCTAGGCTATGCCTGGATTTGAGGCCTGCCCTATCACACCTGTTCCTACCCACAGCGCCTTCTCCATGGGCCCAGACTGCCCCTCCCTCCCTGGGCCCTGGTCCTCAGCTCCCCCGCCCTCTGCTGTCCTCCCCAGGCCTGCAAGATGTTCAACTACACCCGCTTCCGGCTGGCGTGTGACACACTCTTCTTGGTCTTCTCCCTGGTCTTCTTCTACACGCGTCTCGTGCTCTTCCCCACCCAGTGAGTCTGCCCCCCACCCATCCCGGGGGGCCGAGGCCCTCGCAGCAAGACAGGGGGAAGGTGTGCCCGGCCCAGGGCTGAGACCCCGTGGGCAGGAAGGGCAGGGCCGCCTGATCGCTGAACCAGCATTGGCTGAGCAGCCGCAGTGCAAAGATCCCCCCCCCCCCCCCCCGAGAATGCAGTGCGCGCGCGGGCGCCCTCTGGTGGCTTCAGAGGGAACACGCGGGGAGGCCGCTGTGCTGGGCCAGGGTAGCTGAGACACTGGTGGATTCAAGGGGCGGCCTGGAGGGCACAGCAGGCAACAGGGGTGGCAGTGGGCGTGTCAGTCTGGGCTTTGGGCGGAGAGGTCAGTGCAGGAGGCACTAGCCCATAGCAGGTGTCGCTGAGCCCCAAGTCTGAACGGGGCCACCCTTTGTGCCCAGGCCAGCAGACGAGATGGTGCAGTGGTAGGGGAAAAGCATGCTGGAACATTCTCTCGGGCTGGCTTCAGGTTGCCTGCTGGTGAGGAAGAGGGCGGCAGGGACACTGAGCCCCACCCTGGGGCTCGAGGTCAGGACAGCCAGGCGGCCAGCTTGTGTGGCTGAGTACAAGGGCCCTCCCACAGAACGTGGGATTAGACATTGAGAGGCAGGTGCTTGGCGCAGCGGTTAAGATGGTGACTGGGCCATCCAGACCTCATATCCGAGTGCCTGGGGTCAGCTCCCGGCTGATAACCTGGGAAAGCAGTGGAAGATGGCCCACGTACCCTGTACCCACGTGGGAGAGCCAGAGGGAGGTCCTGGCTTCAGCTCGGCCCCGCCTTGGCCATTGGTGGCCGTTTGGGAGGAGTGGACCAGCAGAGGGAAGCTCTCTCCCTCTGCCTTTCAAACATAAGATCTCTTTTAAGATGATTGATTGTTACTTATTATTGTTAACTGAAAGAGGTCTTCCATCTGCCGGTCCACTCCCCAGATGCCTGCAACAGCTTGGGCTGGGCCAGGCCGAAGCCGGGAGCTCCACCCGGGTCTCCCCAGCACCTGCCCCCTCCCCCTGCCTTACCAGCTGCATCAGCAGGGGGTGGATGGGAAGTGGCGCAGTCGGGACTCGAACCTGCGTCCCGATACAGAATGCCAGCCTCGCAAGCTGCGGCGTAGCCCGCTGCACCTCAACGCCGGTTCCCCGTGAGGGGCTCCCAAGGCAGGAAGTAGCCTGGAAGGTTCTGGAACAGGGAAGCAGCTGGCTCTCTCTGACCCCTGCAGGATCCTCTACACCACGTACTACGAGTCCATCATCAACAGGGGCCCCTTCTTCGGCTACTACTTCTTCAACGCGCTGCTGGGGCTGCTGCAGCTGCTGCACGTGTTCTGGTCCTGCCTCATTCTGCGCATGCTCTACAGCTTCACTCGGAAGGGCCAGGTGGGACGGTCTCCGCTCAGCACGCACGCACCTCCCAGCCCCGCCCTCCTCACCCCAGCCACGCCCTCCTCCCCCAAGCCACGCCCCCCGCGCTGAGCCCCGCCCCTGCCCCACCCCCAGATGGAGAAGGACATCCGCAGCGACGTGGAGGAGACGGACTCCAGCGAGGGCGAGCCGGACGCCGAACACCCGCCGCTCAAGAACGGCGCTGTTCGAGGGCCCAGGGCCGCCCCCGAGGACGCCGAGGGCCCACGGAGCCGGGCAGCCGGGCGCCTGGCCAACGGGCACACGCCGGCCACGTAACCCTCCGGGGACCGGCCCTGCCCTGTTGGAGGGTGGCTGGGCCGCGGCCCACGGGCCAGCTGCTGGGAGACAGGGAGGGCCGCGCCCAGGCTGGGCGCCAGGGCTGATGATCTGTCTCCGACCCCAGGGCTGCAGCCTTGGGGGGCTGCGGGGAGCCCTGGCGGAAAGGGGTCCAATAAAATTTGAACCTGAGCCGACTCTGTGCCTGAGGACTTGGGTCCCTGGAAGGACGCCTCCTCCATCCCCAGGGAGTCAGGGGATCTGCTTGCCCAGTGCCACGCCAGACAAGCCCCTGACCACCCCGCCCCCTGCCAGTGCCTTGGCCAGCTGCTCCCAGACCTGGCTTACACAGCAGAAGGCCCAGTCCTCTGCACGAGGTCACACAGCGTCGCCCAAGCAGGGGGCACACGTGACCCTGCAGCTCCTGCTCCGGCCAGCCGGGACCCCACCACCCTCAGGACCCATGGAGGCACAGAAAGTGGCTTCCCACGGGTCAGCCTGCACGAGGCCACCGTCCCTTCAGGAGCTCTGCAGAGAAGAGGGACAGCATCCCACAGCCCAGAGGCCACAGCCGCAAGGCTCAGGTGCCCAGGGGGAGCCGGGGGGCACCATGGGGGGCACCATGGCGGACACGGGGAAGAGGGAGCGCTATAGCTACAGAGAGGCCCTTTGTCTCCACGAGGAAAAGGCAGGCCAGGGGTCAGGGGAACGAAAGCGGTTGAGGGCATAGCATGGGGCCGGGAGAAACCAAACTGGGGAGATGCCGAAGGAAGAGAGAGGCACTGGGGCGGGAGCAGAGCTCAGAGGGCGTGGGGTGGATGCCTGCACCCCACATCCAAGAGCCTCGGTCGCACCCCCAGCCCTGCTCCTGACTCCGGCTCCCTGCCAGCGCACACCCTGGGAGGCAGCAGTGATGGCTCAGGTGCTGGGGTCCCTGCCACCCTCATGGGAGACCTGGATGGGGCCCCTGGCTGCAGGCTGGCCCAGTCCTGGCTGTTATGGGCATTTGGGGGGCGAAAGAGTGGGATGAGAGCTCTGCCTCTCAAAGAGAATAAGTTTTTTAAAAAGATTTGAGAGACAGAGAAGTCTACCATCTGCTGGTTCACTCCCCAGGTGGCCACAACGGCCAGAGCTATGCCAATCTGATGCCACTTGGGCCATCTTCCACTGCTTTCCCAGGCCATCAGCAGGGAGCTGGATCAGAAGTGGAGCAGCCAGGACTTGAACCAGCGCCCATATGGGATGCCGGCACTGCAGGCGGTGGCTTTACCTGCTACACCACAGCGCCGGCCCCTCTCTGCCTTTCAAGTAGATAAAAATAAACATTCCGAAAAAAGGGAGGGGGAGTTGGAAAGATCCAGAGGGGAGAGACTGGGGGTAGGGACAGGAAAGGGCATGGGAGAGGGACAGCAGGACACCTGCGGACACCTGTGGCCATGACCTCAGCAACACAGCAAAGTGAAACTACAGCCAAAGCCGGCAGGTGAAACACAGGTTGAGCCTCCAGATATCCTAAATACTCCCACCCTCCACACGCCTTAGAGCACCCACCTGATGTCCCGGACAGGCTGTGGTCAACACACAGGTGCACTGAAGACACTCGGGAAAGTGACCCTCAGGCCACGCGTGGAAGGCGCGTCTCAGACATACATGGTCTTCGTGCTTAGATGTGGGTGCAGTCGCTTGAGACGCCAGCATCCCATATGAGCGCCGGTTTGAGTCCCGGCTGCTGCACTTTCCAGTCCAGCTACCTGCTAACGCACCTGGGAAAGCAACAGAGGATGGTCCAAGTACTAAGGCCCCCACGCCCACGTGTGAGACCCAGAAGAAGCTCCTAGCTCCCATCTTTGGCCTGGCTCAAACCAGCTGATAGAAGATCTGTCTCTCCCTCTCTCTCTCTCTCTCTCTCAAATAAATAATAAGTAAATCTTAAAAAAAAAAAAAAATAGAAAAAGGGCCAGTGCTGTGGCGCAGTGGGTTAAAGCCCTGGCCTGAAGTGCCGGCATCCCATATGGGCTCTGGTTTAAGTCCCAGCTGCTCCTCTTCCAATCCAGCTCTCTGCTATGGCCAGGGATAGCAGTAGAAGATGGCCCAAGTCCTTGGGCCCCTGCACTCAAGTGGGAGACCCGGAAGAAGCTCCTGGCACCTGGCTTTGGATCGGCACAGCTCTAGCCGTTGTGGCCATCTGGGGAGTGAACCAGTGCATGGAAGACCTCTCTCTCTCAGTCTCTACTTCTCTCTGTAACTCTGCCTTTCAAATAAATAAAAATGAATCTTAAAAATAGAAAAGGATAAGCAACCTCAAAGAAAATAAGGACAAAAATACATGTATGAAAGAGAAAACACTTAGGGCCAACAAACTTACAAGGACACGCTCAGGGGCTGGCGTTGTGGTACAGTGGGTAAAGCTGCCACCTGCAATGCCAGCATGCCACATGGGTGCCGCTCAGAGTCCCGTCTGATCCACTTCCCAATGCAGCTCCCTGCTAACAGCCTGAGAAAGCAGTGGAAAACTGCCCAAGTGCTTGGGCCCTGCACCTGTATGGGAGACCCGGATGAAGCTCCTGGCTCCTGGGTTCCATCTGGCCCAGCACTGGCCATTGTGGCCATCTGGGGAGTGAACCACAGACGGAAGAGCTCTTTCTCCCCCCACCCCATTTTTCCCACTCCTCTCTGTAAGTTTGCCTTTCAAATAAATTAAAAAGACACACTCAACCTCCATCGTAATCAGGGAAATGCCAATTAAGACGGTGAGCTGCCACTGTAGACCCAGTAGACAAGAACAGAGAAATCAGGGGGCCGGCGCTGTGGTTCACTTGGTTAATCCTCTGCCTTGCGGCGCTGGCATCCCATATGGGCTGGTTGCTCCTCTTCCAGTCCAGCTCTCTGCTGTAGCCTGGGAGGGCAGAGGAGGATGGCCCAAGTGCTTGGGCCTCTGCACCCTCATGGGAGACCAGAAGGAAGCACCTGGCTCCTGGCTTCCAATGGAAGGAAGACTTTTCTCTCTGTCTCGCTCTCTGTCTATAACTCTGTCAAATAAATAAGTAAAAAATTAAAATTAAAAAAAAATTTTTTAAAAATAGAAATCGGAGCAGTAGCAAGTGTGTAGAAAATGAGGCTCAGTAGGAATCTCATAGGTGTTCCCCGGGGGGGGAATACAATTTGCTTTAACCACTTCGGGAAAGGATTCAGCAAAAATCTTTCATCTGAAATGGCTGGTCTTTCATAAAGTTCCAAGGCAACTCAAGATATGTTGCAAAGGCATGAAGATCTGTCTAGTACAGGTACAATAAGCAAGAAACATAAGCAGAAATACAAAATAGCGATGCCATCCATGGGTTGAGACGGTAGGGAGATATAAACCACAGCCACTGTTCTAGTTTTTGAAGGGAAAATCCTTATTACAGTATTAGTGAGCGCAATGCAAAGTTATATTATCCTTATGACAGTATTAGTGAGCACAATGCAAAGTTATATTTTAAAAAAAAAAGCATACAGATTGGGAGAAACTATTTGCAACTATATATCCAAAGATGTGTCCAATAGTATGTAAAGAACTCGTAAGATTCAACAACAATAAAAATGGGCACAGCAGAACTACCCGCAACAGCCAAACGGTGGGACATCCCAAAGGAAGGAAATGCCAATGACTCTTAAGACGGGCTCAGTGCAACAAGCCAGACACAAAAGGTCACACGTTTTGATTCGATACAAATATTCAGAAGAGATATGAATATTCAGAAGAGAGATACCTATAAAAATACAGAACAGTTGGGGCCAGTGTCGTGACATAGTGGGTGAAATCACCACCTGCAATGCCAGCATCCCACATAGGCACTGGTTCCAGTCCCAGCTGCTCCACTTCTGATCCAGCTCTCTGCTAATGGCCTGGGAAGGCAGCGGAGGATGGCCCAAGTGCTTGGTGGCCTGCACCCACATGGGAGACCCGGATGGAGCTCCTGGTTCCTGTATTCAGCCTGGCCCAGCCCTGGCTGTTGCAGTCATTTGGGGAGTGAACCAGAGAATGGAAGATGTCTCTATAACTCTGCCTCTCAAAGAAATGAATACATCTTTTTTTTTTTTTTTTTTTTTTTTTTGACAGGCAGAGTAGAGTGGGTAGTGAGAGAGAGACAGAGAGAAAGGTCTTCCTTTGCCGTTGGTTCACCCTCCAATGGCCGCCGCGGCCGGCGCGCTGCAGCGGGCGCACCGTGCTGATCCGATGGCAGGAGCCAGGTGCTTCTCCTGGTCTCCCATGAGGTGCAGGGCCCAAGGACCTGGGCCATCCTCCACTGCACTCCCGGGCCACAGCAGAGAGCTGGCCTGGAAGAGGGACAACCGGGACAGAATCCGGCGCCCCGACCAGGACTAGAACCCGGTGTGCCGGCACCGCAAGGCGGAGGATTAGCCTAGTGAGCCGCGGCACCGGCCTATGAATACATCTTTTTAAAACAAAGTATAGTTTATAAGCCGGCGCCGCGGCTCACTAGGTTAATCCTCCGCCTTGTGGCGCCGGCACACCGGGGTAGTGGAGGATGGTCCAGGTCCTTGGGCCCTGCACCCGCATGGGAGACCAGGAGAAGCACCTGGCTCCTGGCTTCAGATCAGCGAGATGCGCCGGCCGTAGCGGCCATTGGAGGGTGAAGCAATGGCAAAAAGGAAGACCTTTCTCTCTGTCTCTCTCTCTCACTATCCACTCTGCCTGTCAAAAAAAAAAAAAAAAAAAAGATCTATTTGAAAAGCAGAGCAACAGAGAGAGAGCGGGGTCAATCTTCCCTCTGCCAGTGCACTGCTCAAAGGACTCCAACAGCCAGAGCCAGCCCAGGCTCACAGCAGGAGCCAGGAACTCCACCTGAGTCTACCATGTGGGCAGCAGGAACCCTAAGTACTTGGGCCATCATCTGCTGCCTTCCAGGTACATTAGCGGGAAGGTAAATCAGAAACAGAGCAGGCAGGACCTGAACTGGGGCTCCGACATGGGCTGGCAGCATTACAGTCTGCAGTGTAACCTACTGTGCCAACTCCAGACGTAACTCGGTGCTTTGAACAAATAATAAAACAGACCAACCTCTGGCCAGATTAATCAGGGGACATCAGAGAAGTCGCAACATAAAGACAGGAGGGACTGGCATCTAGCTTAGCAGTTAAGACGCCCACGTCTCACACTGGGGAGTATCTGGACTCAGTTCCTGGCTCCAACTGTCTGCTACTGTGGACCCTGGGAGGCAGTGGTGATGGCTCGGGCAATTGGGCTCCTGCCACCCATGTGGAAGACCTGCGTTGAGTTCCTGGCCCTTGGGAGTGCCCCCACCCTCGTGTGTGTGTGTGTGTGTATCTTCGTGACACTCACATGAATAACTAAAAAATCAAAAAAAGACAGGAAAGCATTCATTACTGCAGATGCTTCACAGACTATAAAAACCAATATTTCTTCACCGAATAAATTTTTAAAAACTTCCAAGAACTGGCCAAGCTCCTAGAAAAGTCCAAGGTGTCAAAACTGACTCAGTGGCCGGCACCATGGCTTAACAGGCTAATCCTCCGCCTAGCGGCGCCAGCACCCCAGGTTCTAGTCCCAGTCGGGGTGCCAGATTCTGTTCTGGTTGCCCCTCTTCCAGGCCAGCTCTCTGCTATGGCCCGGGAAGGCAGTGGAGGATGGCCCAAGTCCTTGGGCCCTGCACCCCATGGGAGACCAGGAGAAGCACCTGGCTCCTGGCTTCAGATCAGCGTGATGCACCGGCCGCAGCGGCCATTGGAGGGTGAACCAACGGCAAAAAGGAAGACCTTTCTCTCTGTCTCTCTCTCACTATCCACTCTGCCTGTCAAAAAAAAAAAAAATTGACTCAGGAAGAAGTTGACACCCTACACAGCCCTATGCATTGGTCCATTTTCCATTAATGCTAGGAGTGCCCATGGCTGGGCAATGTATAGGGAAACGAAGTTCACTTAGCTCACGATTCTGGGGTTCCGATGGCACAGTGGCAGGAGTGTGTACAGAAGCGAGAGCTCACAGGTGAGACAGAAAGCCAGAGAGGTCTGTGAGGAGCCAGGCTCATCCTGACGACCTGTTGTGGGGAGAACTCCGTCAACTCCTTCCTGGGGGGTGGGTGCCTCCAACAGCCTCTGCTCTACCTCCGGGACATGCCACCATAGCCTCACGGGGGACCACACTTCCAGCCACAGATCCTTGGAAGACACACTCAAACCATATACAGAGAGAGAGAGAGATGAGATGAGAGAGAGGGTTCCCTTCCATTGGTTCACTCCCCAAAAGCCCACAGCAGCCAAGCACAGGTCAGCCTGAAGCTGAAGCTGGGAGCTGGGAACTCTACCCAGGTCTCCACGTGGGTGGTGGGAATTAAAGTAATTGAGCCATGGGCCCCTGCCACCCATATGGGAGACACTGGAACAGTTCCTGACTCCTGGCTTTGGCTTGGCTCAGCCCTGACCGTGGTGGCCACTTAGGTAGTGGACCAATGGGTGAAGGATCTCGCTCACTCTACTTTCCAAATAAATTTTTTTTTTGACAGGCAGAGTGGATAGTGAGAGAGAGAGACAGAGAGAAAGGTCTTCCTTTTGCTGTTGGTTCACCCTCCAATGGCCGCTGCGGCCGGAGCATCGCGCTGATCCGAAGGCAGGAGCCAGGTGCTTCTCCTGGTCTCCCATGCGGGTGCAGGGCCCAAGCACTTGGGCCATCCTCCACTGCACTCCCAGGCCACAGCAGAGAGCTGGCCTGGAAGAGGAGCAACCAGGACAGAATCCGGCGCCCTGACCGGGACTAGAACCCGGTGTGCTGGCGCCGCAAGGCGGAGGATTAGCCTGTTAAGCCTCAGCACCAGCCTATTGTGTAAATTTCATCTCATTCAAAAATGACTGGAGCCGGTGTGTGGTGCAGTGGTGAAGCTGCCGTCCCATATCCAGCCGTGCCTGGGCTCCAGTCCCAGCTCTGGATCCTGATCCCAGCTCCCTCTAATGCAGCCTGGGAGGCAGTGGATGGTGGCTCAAGGACTTGGGTTGCTGACACTCAAATGGGTGATAGGACTGAGTTCCCAGCTCTTGGTCACTGGGGAATGAACCAGTGGATGGGCAACCCACCTCCCTGCGTCTCTCAAATAAGCCAATATTTTTAAGAATTCAGCCAGCCCCCTCCCCAGGCACGCATCTTTGTCACAGCCCAGGGGACAGAACGCACCACGCCCCACACAGGGAACTGCAGATGAGCCACAAGGCTTTGTGGAGCCTGCAAGGTGGGATCTGAGGCTCTCAAAGTCCAGGGGTCACCAAGAGCAGCCCAGGCACCTCTCCCTGGAGACGGGATTCTGGAAGCAGAGTGGAGGCTGCAGAGCAAGGTGAGAAAGACCAGCCTGGACGCCCCCTGGTGGACAGATTCGGGACTTCTCGGAGACACACACAATCTGCGTCCCCTAGCAGAGTGCTGCTTCTAAGCTGCTCTCCACCTCCAGGAAGTCCTCCTCTGTGCCTGACCCCAAGCTATGGAAAGGCCATCAACACCCACAGCCGTCACCTGCCCCGACCCAGGCGGTGAGCACCTTGGAGTCTTCCTACTTGATGGCAGAATTGCAGGCCCAGGGCACGGAATCCGCTTCCCTATCTCCAAGGCGGCACTCCCAGCTCTCGCCGGACCTGAAAGCACACCTGCCCCTCCAGTGCCAGATACCCCAAGGCCCCTGCTCCCGCAGAGGGACACAGGAGCTTGGCGATTCCTGACGATGGGGAGAGCCACCTCCCCCTCCCCTTCCTGCAGGCCAGCGTCCCTCCTGGGCACAAGGTCTCCTCACAGGCTGGCCTCCAGCCCGGCTATCCTGAGATAGCCTTGTCCTGAGGGACCACGTGTGCACCTGCTGCTCTGTGCCCCTGGGCTCTGACGTGTGAGCCCGGGGGAGGGGGGGAGCAGTTTCTGAGCCCAGCACCACCAAGCCCACGCTGCACCTGCTCACACTTGCCCCCTACTGCCTCTGTGCATTTTCACATTTTTATTTTATTTGAAAGGCAGAGATTTTCCATCTGTTGGATCCCTCCTAAAATGTCTACAACAGCCAGGGCCAGGCTGAAACCAGGAGCCTGGAATCCCACTGGGATTTCCACAGTTGTGGCAGGAACCCAGGTACTGGGCCATCATCTGCTGCTCTCCCAGACACATTAGCAGGGAGCTGGATGGGAAGTGGAGGAGGGACTTGAACCTCCTCTCATAAGAGAGGCCAGTGGCACAGGTCGACGCCGCGGCTCAATAGGCTAATCCTCCGCCTTGTGGTGCCAGCATCCCGGGTTCTAGTCCCGGTCGGGGCGCCGGATTCTGTCCCGGTTGCCCCTCTTCCAGGCCAGCTCTCTGCTGTGGCCCGGGAAGGCTGTGGCACAGTGAGTAAACGCCCTGGCCTGAAGCACTGGCATCACATATGGGCACTGGTTCGAGAGCCAGCTGCTCCACTTCCGGTCCAGTTCTCTGTTCTGGCCAGGGAAAGCAGTAGAAGATGGCCCAAGTCCTTGGGCCCCTGCACTTGCATGGGAGACCCGGAAGAAGCTCCTGGCTCCTGGCTTCAGATCGGCTCAGCTATGGCTGTTGCAGCCAACTGGGGAGTGAACTAGTGGATAGAAGACCTCTCTCTCTCTCTCTCTCTCTCTCTCTGTGTGTGTGTGTGTGTGTGTGTCTGCCTCTCTCTGTAACTCTTTCAAATAAGTAAAATAAATCTTAAAAAAAAATGCTTTCTCACAGCAACAGTCAATCCTATGCAATTTGTAGACACGGTGTTAACATGCATTTCTGTACATTGGCTGCCACAGAAACACAGCAGCAGGCCCCACGATGGGAGAGCAAGTGAGGAAGGGTGGGAGAGCAGCAAAGGCCCCGACTGGACTGCACAGCTCAGCCAGCGGCCCAGGGCGGCCCAGGCGGAGGCTGTGCCTGGGGCACGTCGGCGGGGAGCTGCAAATGGAGCAGCAAGATCTAGAGAGAAGCCCCTATGGGTGGGGGCTTAACCTGCTACACCACAATGTACCTGTTAAAAACCTGGAGCAGAGGGCCAGCGCAGTGGTGTAGCGGGTGAAGCCCATATGGGCACCAGCTTGACAGCTCTCTGCCACAGCCTGGGAAAGCAGTGGAGGATGGCCCAAACCCCTGGGCCCCTCACCCGCATGGGAGACCTGGAGGAGGCTCCTGGACCCTAGCTTTGGACTGGATCAGCTCAGCTCTGGCCCTTTTGGCCATCTGGGGAGTGGGCTGGTTGATGGAAGACCTCTCTCTCTCTCTGCCTCTGCCTCTCTGTGACTCTGCCTTTCAAATAAATAAATTTTTTTTTTTTTTTTTTTTTTTTTACTTTTTTGACAGGCAGAGTGGACAGTGAGAGAGAGAGACAGAGAGAAAGGTCTTTCTTTGCCGTTGGCTCACCCTCCAGTGGCCGCCGCGCTGATCCGATGGCAGGAGCCAGGTGCTTCTCCTGGTCTCCCATGGGGTGCAGGGCCCAAGGACTTGGGCCATCCTCCACTGCACTCCCGGGCCACAGCAGAGAGCTGGCCTGGAAGAGGGGCAACCGGGATAGAATCCGGTGCCCCGACCGGGACTAGAACCCGGTGTGCCGGTGCCGCAAGGCGGAGGATTAGCCTGTTGAGCCGCGGCGCTGGCCAAATAAATAAATCTTAAAAACCAAACAAACACCCGGAGCACTCAGAGCAGCCCTTCATTCATTCCTCACCCAGTCAGGAACTGCTTACTTGGCCTTCTTCATGATCGCCTTGCGTCAGACAAAGCCTTCCCTGTCTCTGGCACCCTCATGTCCAACCAGGAAGAAGTTCAGGGGCCAGGGCTGTGGCACAGCAGGTTAGGCTGCTGCCTGTGATACCAGCAACCCATGTGAGCACTGGTTCAAGTCCCGGCTGCTCCACCTCCAATCCAACTCCCTGCTAGTGGCCTGGGAAGGCAGCAGAGCATGGCCCAAGTGCTTGGGTCCCTGCCACCACGTGGGAGACCTGGATGGAGCTCCAGGCACCACTACCTGGCCCAGTCCGGCCACTGTGGCCCTCCTGGGGGGAGTGAACCAGCAGGTGGATGATTTCTCTGTCTCTCCCTAACTCTGCCTTTCAAACCAATGAATAAATCTTTTAAAAACAATAGGAGGAGCAGGTGCTGTGGTGTAGTGGGTAAAGCTGCTGCCTGCAGTGCCAGCATCCTGTATAGGCACCAGTTCAAGATCCAGCTGCTCCACTTCCAATCCACCTCTCTGCTATGGCCCGGAAAACAGTGGAAGATGCCCCTAGTCTTCGGGCCCCTGCACCTGTGTTGGAGACCTGGAAGAAGCTCCAGGCTCCTGGCTTCGGATCAGTGCAGCTCCAGTCATTGCAGCCAATCAGGGAGTGAACCAGCGGATGGAAGCTCTCTCTGTCTCAGCACAGCGCCGACGGTCCAAGCGATGGGAACTCAGCCACCCCCATGGGAGTTCCCGGCTCTTGGCCCTGACCCCAGCCCCATCCTGGCCATTGCAGGCACTTGAGGAGTGAGCCAGCAAATGGGAGCTCTCTTTCACTGTCCGTCTCTCTCTCTGCCTCTCAAAATAAATAAAATCACAACCATTTTATTTACATATTCTTCTTTTGTATGGAAGGCGGAGAGAGAAGTTCTATTTACCTGCTGGTTACTCCTCAAATGTCCACAACGGCCAAAGCTGGCTGAGCCCAATCCAAGACCCAGGAACTCCGTGCAGGTCTCCCACGTGGGCGGCAGGGACTTGAGCCATCACTGCTGCCTCCCAGGGTGCGCACCAGCAGGGAGCTGGACCAGAAGCAGAGGAAGCCGGGACTCGACCCAGGCACTCCAGGATGGGGCATGGGCACCATGAGCCACATCCTAACTGCCGCCGCAGAGGCCACTGCTATGACACTGAAAGATCGTAAATGGGTTTACACTGGAGTCTAGGATCTGGGAACACTTTCTCCCATGAAGTAGAATAAACGCTCTGTTTGAGGGAGATCTCTTACAGAGAGAAGGCTGAAGGAAGCAGAAACAGAACAGACAGCGGGCCAATCTTTATAAAGGTGCTCTCCAGGGCGGGCATCGCGACACGGCGTGCTAAGCCACAGCTTGAGGCGGTGACTCCCCCTAGCAGAGCACCGGTTCAAATCCCGGCTGCTCCACTTCTTCCCGCATCCCGCTGATGCACGGGAGGCAGCAGTGAGGGCTGAGCGCTTGGGTCCTTGCCACCCATGTGGGAGATCTGGATGGAGCTCCTGGCTCTTGAGTTTGGCCTGGCCCAGCCCTGGCTGCTGTGGCCATCTGGGGAGTAAACCAGTTTATGGAACTTTTTTTTTTCTCCTTCTGTGGACTCTGCCTTTCAAATAAATAAATCTTTAGAAAGAGAGAGGAAGATATTAATGTATCCAATGTCCATATCACAGGCCTCACGCTCTCATCTGTTCTTGGGGTTCATTCACGATCCCCTCAAATTCATTCACTGTCGCCCTGCATTCCCTACTTTCCTACCCCTTCCCCGCAACGAGGAAGGCACAGAGACCTCGGCACGGCACCGGTCACAGTCACGGGCTCGTCACTGTCCCCACTTTCTCCCCACGCCCGCACATGGTGATAAAGTCCCATCCTCTCTTCCTCAGTTAACCCTGTCCACTTTCATCGGCCCCCTCGGAGGTCAGAGACGCCCCTCTGACTCCCCCCCCCAGCACCATTTCAAATCCTCGTGGCAGCGCCGGCGCATCCACGAGAATACAGAAACCAACAGAAAACGTCTCCGGCGCCCCCAGAGTGCCCACCTGCCCAGGGCCTCGCAGGCTCCCGAGGTGCAGGACCGCTTAGCCCCCAGCCAAGCCTGGCCTGGTCCCCCAGCTCCCGTCCCGGACTCTCAGGCCTGGGCCAACCCCCCGGATTCTCCCCTCTCCTTGATCTTTGCCACCTACATACAGACACGCTGACGCATCTCCCGCCTGTGTTTTTGTTACTGAAACTACTCAGCACAGGATTTGTCATTTACAAGCAGGCAAGCGGCAATTACGCCACCACATGTAACATCCACGTCCCCAGTCGGAGCACCGGGCGTAAAGGCCTGGCTCAGCCCCTGGAGGGCAGCAGCGCTGGCCCAGGCATCTTGGTCCCTGCCACCCCCGTGAGAGACTTGGACTGGGTTCCAGGCTGCCGCCAGGCCGAGATCCACCTGCTGTGGGCACCTGGGGAGGGAACCAGCAGATGGGGGTTCTCTGTCTGCCTCTCTCTGCCCCTCAAATAAAATAAAAGTAAACCACTCAGTGGCCGGCAGTACACTCACAACACTGTGCAACCATTGGCACTTCCTGCTTCCAAATCCCGTTCATCACCCAACTCGGAATCCCCTACTCACCATGTCCTGTGCTCCCCGTCACCAGCAACGCCCTGAGTAGCTTGGAAGTCTGCCTTCTGGCTGCTGTGGTGGCACTGCAGGTTAAGTCACCACTTGGGACGACCACATCCTGGAGTGCCGGTTCAAGTCCCGGCTGCTCTGATTCCGATCCTGCTCCCGGCTAAGGCACCAGATCAGGGACCAAATGCTTGGGTCTCTGACGCCCACGTGGGAAGCCCGGCTGGAGTTCCGGGCTCCGGGTTCAGGCCTGGATGAGAACCGTTCATGCAGGAGCCCAAGGACTTGGGCCGTCCTCCACCGAACTGCCAGGTATATCAGCCGGGAGCTGGACTGGAAATGGAGCAGCCGGGACTAGAACTGGAGTCCACATGGGGTGCCAGCTTACCCTGCTACACAAGGTGCCTGCTGCAGCTGAACTACCTGGAGCAACCCCAAGCAGCCATGCGTTCTCAATCGACATATCGCTTACCCAATCCTGGAACTGTCTTCCTTGAACTTCGGCCTTCTTTGCTATGGCCTTTCACTGCAGACAAAGTCTTCTCTGTCTCTGAGGGCATTTTTAGCCAATAGCAACCTCATCTCCAACCAGAAAGAAGTTCGGGGGCCAGGGTTGTGGCACAGCTGGTTAGGCTGCCACCTGCGATACCAGCAACCCATGTGAGCGCCGGTTCGAGTCCCAGCTGCTCCACTTCCGAGCCAGCTCTCTAACATGCCTGGGAAAGCAGCAGAGGACGGCCCAAGTGCTTGCTTGGGTCCCTGCACCCACGTGGGACACCTGGATGGAGCTCCAGGCTCCTGACTTCTGCCTGGCCCAGTCCTGGCCATTGTGGCATTTTGGGGGAGTGAACCAGCAGGTTGCTGATCTGTCTCTCCATCTCTCCCTAACTTTGCCTTTCAAGCAAATGAATAAATCTTTTAGAAAACAATAGGAATTCGCCCCGTGACTTACCAAAAGCACACTTGCCATGCAAAGCAATGGCCACTCGCTCGCTGTGTGACACACAAGTTCTGGCTCCGTCTCGCGGCTCTGGAACTCTCGCCAAGACTCGCTCCAAGTCCTTGGGCTCCAGTCTCCAGGGCCCGGGTCACTCGACTTCTGCCCCAATAAACCCTCGTGGAGCTGCTCACAGATCCTGCTTTTCTTTTAGCACAGCGCTGACGGTCCAAGTGACAGGGTCTCTGCCACCCCCCTGGGAGACCCGCATTGAGCTCCCAGCTCTTGGCCCCGGCTCCAGCCCCGTCCTGGCCACTGCAGGCATTTGGGGAGTGAACCAGCAAACGGCAGCTCTCTTTCGCTGTCCCTCTCTCTATCTGCCGGTTCACTCCTCATACGGCTGCAACAGCCAAAGCTGGAGGAGCCCGATCCAAGAGCCAGGAGCTCCGGCCAGGTCTGCCGCGTGGCTGGCAGGGACCAGGTACTGCAGCCTTCGCTGCGGCCTCCCAGGATGGGCATTCGCAGGGAGCTGGGCCATTGTGTCTGAGAAACAGCAGATAATAGATAGGAAGCTTCTGACTTCAGCCTGGCCCAGCTCTGCCATTGTGGCCATTTGGAGAGCGGACCAGTAGATTTCTCACCCTCTCTGTTACTTTACCTTTTTTTTTTTTTTTTTTAAGACTTATTTGAAACAGTTACAGAGACAGAGGAAGAAACACACACAGGAGGGGAGGGGAGGGGAGGGGAGGGGAGGGGAGGGGAGGGGAGGGGAGGGGAGGGGTGGGGAGGGAAATCTTCCTCCTGCTTGTTCACTGCTCATGGCACCAATGGCCAGGGCTGGGCTGGGCTGACGTCCAGAGCCTCATCTGGGTCCCCAACATGGCTACAGAGGCCCAAGCACTCGGGCCATCTTCCACTGCTTTCCCAGGCGCACTAGCAGGAAGCTGGATTGGAAGTGGAGGAGCTGGGATTCAAACCAGCTCCCACACAGGATGCTGGTGTTGAAGGCGACAGCTTTATCCACTATGCCACAGCGCCAGCCCATACCCTACTTTTCAGATACATAAATCTTCAAAACAGATTTTTTGGGATCAAAATAAAATTCTTTGTATTCTGTTTTCACACACTTACACACACACACACACACATACACACACAGCAAATCCCAGCTGAGTCTACACAACCCCGCGTTCAGTTTGTCTCTGCACTTTCATTTCTCCACCTGGGGTAAAGTCATTGTCAATGACTCAAATACTCCTCGGCTGAAGAATGAATAAACCCCTTGGGATCTACCAGACAATGGAAAACTACCCAGCCGTGACACGGAGACTCTACAATGTGGACGATGAGAACACTCTGCTCTGTGAAAGAAGCCAAACACAGGCCGGCACCGTGGCTTAACAGGCTAATCCTCCGCCTTGCGGCACTGGCACACCGGGTTCTAGTCCCGGTTGGGGCGCCGGATTCTATCCCGGTTGCCCCTCTTCCAGTCCAGCTCTCTGCTGTGGCCCGGGAAGGCAGTGGATGATGGTCCAAGTCCTTGGGCCCTACACCCGCATGGGAGACCAGGAGAAGCACCTGGCTCCTGGCTTCGGATCAGCGCGATGTGCCAGCTGCAGCGGCCATTGGAGGGTGAACCAATGGCAAAAGGAAGACCTTTCTCTCTGTCTCTCTCTCTCACTATCCACTCTGCCTGTCAGGAAAAAAAAAAAAAAAAGCCAAACACAGACGACCACACAGGGTACGCGTCCATCTACATGGAACGTTCACGACAGGTAACACCTACAGGACAGGGGCTGGCGCCGTGCAGCAGTGGGCTCATCCACTACCTGCAATGCCAGCGTCCCGTAGGAGTCCCGGCTGCTCCACTTCCAGTCCAGCTCCCTGCCAACGCGCCTGGGAATACAGTGCACGATGGTCCAAGTGCCTGGGTCCCTGAACCCACATGGGAGACCCAGATGGAGTTCCAGGCCCTTGGTTTTGGCCTGGCCCTGCCCTGGTTGTTGCAGCCATTTGGGGAGTAAACCAGTGGCTGGAAGAGCTCTCTCTCTCTCCCTCTAACTCTTTCAAATGACAAGACAAAGAGTAGTTGCCAGGGCCTAGGAAGGGGAGCTGGGGCGCAGGGCTTCCTTTTGGGGGTGAAATGTTTGGAACCACAGGTGTTGGTTGCACAAAACTTGGCACTGAATACTGCTGGTTCACACACTCTGAAATGGTTGGTTAATGGTTAATTTTAGATTATGTGAATTCCCCTCGATAAAGAGAGGGAGAAAGTAAAAGGTCGTACAAGGCACACAAAAGCACACAGCCTCCCAGCCCCTCCCGGCCACCTTGCGCCCGTTCAGAATTTACGAGCGCTGGCACCCCAGGTGCGGGCATCTGTGCCCAAGCCACATCCTACTCCTCAGGGGTCCCAAGCCCTCCACCCTGGGGGGCCCAGGCCAGCGTTAGAGATGGGGTGACCGGAATGGCAGGGAGAGCAGTTCCTAGCCGAGAGCCACAGGCAAGGAAGTAGAAGGCATGGGAGGACCGGAGCAGATTCTTGCATCTCCCAAAGACGGGCTTGTGCTGGCCACCAGCGCCGCCCACAGGTCCCAGCTCCCAAGGCGGAGAGGTCTGAGCCCTGCGTGCAGTCGCGGCAGGCACAGGTCCCTCCGCTGGCCAGAGCCTTCCCAGCCTGGGGTTCCTGGGAGGGACTCCCGCCTGGCTTTTCAGGACGGGGTAGACAGACGGCAGCACGGAGCAAGCCCAGCTCCAGGGGACAAAGAGCTGAAATCCCGGGGCCCTCACGCGTGACGCACACCTCTCCCTGCCACCACCCAAGGGCTCAGGGGACAAAACCCAGCAAGGCCACCAACCGCTGTGAATGTCCAGCTCGTGCCCTCTGCTCCACGTGTGGCAGCTGATCTGCAGGGAGGGGCCTGTGAACAGCGGCTCCGGGAGTTCCTGCCTGAACGTGTCCCATCCTCCCCCCGACCCCTGCCACACACACACATCCTGGGCCGATCCGGGCTCCACAGCGTGCGGCAGAAAGGATGCACTTTGGAAATCCCGAGTCCCTGCGGAGGCAGCGTGGCCAAGCTGCTCAAGAGGCCACGTGGAAGCCCCAGGTGTGGTGGCTACCCGTGTGACACTGCCCGTGGTGACACCCGGCCAGCCCAGCCCCCACCACGCAAACAAGAAAACCAACAGAGAGCTGTGGACAAGGGAGGGGCTGTGAGGGTGGGGGGTGGGGACACGGGTGCAGGGGAGAGGCTGCAAGGGTGGATGTGCAGGGCCCTGGGTGCAGGGGAGAGGCTGGGAGGATGGCTGTGTGGGGCTCCAGACACAGCGTGTTTTGCTGTGTCATGAACCCAGGACCCAGCCCACACGGCAGCAGGGGTGGGATGGGCCCTGCAGCCCACCTGTGGTCGAGAAAAACCTCACGAGGGAGATGACTCCCACCGCCTGGCTCCTACTCCTTCTTCCTTCCAGCTGGAAGTCGTCCACAACAGGCCCATTTTCGGCGCAGAATGGCCTCGGAGCAGCCCCAGCCTCCTGCTGGTCACACCCCGAGGCTCCACCATAGAGGAGTGGGGGCGTCACAAAGCCGAGCTTTACCACCTCCAGGAAGCCCTCCTGGTGCACGCCACTCTCCCCCGCCCCCAACCCAGAATGTCACCATCAAGGGGCCAGCTCACCACCTGCTGGAGCTTGGGGCCTGGTGGTGGCAGGTTCCCAGGTTCACGTCTACCTCCGAGGGTCCTGGGGAGGCCACTGCCTTGCAAAGGGGTCCCTGGACACACACCTGGACACAGGCTGCCTTATCTGCTGCCACCCAGGGTGTTGCATTAACCGTAGTTTCTCAGTTACAGCTGAGGCCGTGGTGCCCAGGGAGGGAGAGCCCCCGCCAGGGTGGGTTCCTGTGCTCCTTCCCCATGCAAACCACCCACCACTCCTCACCTCCCTTGTAAGGGGCTCTCCACGCACCTGCCCTGACAATCCCCCCGGGGCAGGTGCCAGTCTCTGCCACAGAGCCCACCAATCGTATGCCTGCTCTCCCTGCCCTGCCCACTCCTGGGACAAACCACAGGAAAGACTGCGGCCCCCGGGTTCAGCCCCTGGCTCCAAACCAGCCCGGGTTCTTCCCGTGTGGGTGTGCACAAGTGTGAACCTCTCCGGGAAGATGGCCCAAGTGCTGGGGCCCTGGGAGACCCGGATGGAGTTCCTGGCTCCTGGCTTCGGCCTGGCCTGGTCCCGGCTGTTGTGTGGGGCGTTTGGGGAGTAAACCAGCAGGTACCAAGATCTGTCTCTCTGCCTTTCAAATAAACAAACATAAAATAAAAATTAAAGCAGAACAGAGCCAAGACCACCCTAGGACGCCCAGCTTCCACCTCACAGGGGAAAACATCAGGGTGGGTGGGGGTCCCCGACTCAGGGCAGGAGGAGGTCTGCCCCGGGGCCCATGTTAACGCAGGCCGCCACGCCAGCCCCGGCTCGCGGGAAGTACGAGGCAGCACAGTTAACAGGGTGCTCAGGACAGGGGTCCCCGAGTCCCACCCCTAACTGGGACTGCAGCAGCACCCCAGGCCGCCCCAGCTAAGGCAGACAGAGTCCCAGAGGCAGGCAGAGGGCGAGAACCACCTTTAATCACTGCCCTCAGCCAGGAGTGTCCAGGCACAGAGCTGTCCCCCCGCCAGGAGCGGCCTGGGGCCAGCCCCTCGGGTCTGGCTACGTCACGTGGTCCACAATCCAAGCTCCCCGGGCCCACGGCGAGTGTCCCGGGACGCCCGACATCCACAGCCATGCCTGCAGGAGCTCGGGACCGGGGTTCTACGTGGCCAGAAGTGGCTGCCTCGGTGTCCCATTTGCGGCCTGGCTGCGCTCAGGGCCGGTGTGACAGGTGGCCAGAGTCCATGCTAGAGCAGGGAGGTTTTCTGTCTGGACAGCAGCAGGGACTCCTTCACGGCCGCCAGCAGCCCCGGTGGGGGCACGTGCCCCTGGGCTCGGAGTCGGGACAACATGACGAGGGTGGCGGCGGCCAGACTGCCGGTCAGCACCACTGTGGGGGACAGACGGACGGCGGTGGGAGCCCCGGCACGGAGGTCACACAAGCAGCCCGAGACCCCGCCCAGACCCCCGTTCCCGGCAGCAGCCACCCCCAGCCCGCCGCACAGGGCAGCCTGTTCACCTTACCAGCAGCTGCGGCGAGCCCATAGGCACTTGGGTTTCCAGCCTGGTACCCGACAGAGGCGGCTGTGGCGTTGCTGAGAGAGGTGACAGTTGTCGGGGTCACGGGGGTGCCCGCGGTTGTGGCATTCCGGTCCTGGAGAGTCTCATTGATTTCTGCAAGAGTCCGGGCAGTGGATAACTGAGGGGAGGGGGAGTGGCAGGAGCCCAGGGTGTGTGGGGAGCACACACGCAGGTGGGTCCCACGCCGACGGGCGCAGGGCCCTGGGGCACGCACCACAGCCGAGTTCGTCGCTGGAGTCAGGACAGTCGCGGTGGCCGTCGCAGCGCCACGTGTGAGGGATGCAGGCGTCCCCCAGCGAGCACCGGATCTCGCCCGCCGGGCAGGGCTGGCGGCTACAGTTGTGCAGGCCCTGATGGCCGCCACTGGCGCAGTCGCTGATGTTGTCACAGGAGCAGGGGAGCCCCGGAGGTGGGCACTGCCCGTTCTGCGTGCATGGCTCGATCCCTGGGGCAGTGTACATGTCAGGTCCCGGATGTCCACCGGGCAGCTCCCCAGACTCTGCAAGCCCCGCCTTGTTCCTAAAGGCTCCACCCCTGATGTGAGATCCACCCTCTTACAAGCTCCTCCCCCTAAGGCCCCGCCTTGAGCCCACATTAGCCTCCACGTCCTCTGAAGTCCAATGCACACAGCCACCTTCCCGGCTCTGCTTGCCAAGCCCCGCCCACCCAAGGCCAGGCCTCTTCCATAAGCCCCGCCCACCCACAGGGAGCTGTTTTCCCACAGGCCCCCTTCCCTCTGCAGCCCCACCCACTGTAAGCTCCGCCCAGGGGCGTGGCCACTCACTGCACTCCTCCTCGTCACTGCCATCCGAGCAGTCGGGGTCGCCATCGCAGCGCCAGGTGAGGGGCACGCAGTAGCCACTGGCGCGGCACTGGAAACTGGAGGGCGGGCACGACCCTGTGCTGGAGCCTGTGGCATGGGAGCAAGTGACTGCTGGGAGGCCCGAGTCAGCACCCTCCTGCAGGAGCGCCCTGCATCGCTGGCTAGCTGTGGCCACCAGGAGACTGGCCGGGTCCCAAGGGACAGGCACCGCATCGGTGGCCACCCCTTGGTGAACCCGTCTACAGAAGGTGAGGCTACAAAGCCTTGGAGGCAGGGCTCCAAGGTCAAGGTCAGCCAGTCCCATCGCCCCACCCCACTTAGAGACTGGGAAACCAAGGCCTTGCAAAGAAATCCTGCTCTGCCCCACCAAGCCCTGTTACCCTGAAGTAGCACCTTGACAGTAGGGATTCCATTCTGGAGAAGCTGAGACTCCGTTCTGGGAAGGTGCCCCCCCTCCCCCACCGTGAGACTCTGGTCTGAAACTATGATCTAAAACAGTTGAACAATAGCAGTCCGCTACATCACACTTGGCAGAGCACAGAAACCCCCTACCATGATCGCTCAAGCTTGAAAGTGAGTAGGCTACAGCTGGGTTAATAATAAAAATGTAATTTGTCTATGTCCTACATATGATTGAAACCAATACCTGGATTAATGTCAGGATTATAATTGGAATTGTTAAGATTGTAACTGGTATTGTCAAGATTATAATTGATACTAGTTTTGCATAGGTTTTAGGTCAGCTTGACCCCGGTAACCATGTATTCCCCCCTGTTCCTAGCAACCATGAATTCCCCTCCCGATTTTGCGGTTTTTGCCTTTATAAACCCTGTTGCTTTGGGCTTCAGGGTCGAGAGTTCTTTAGGGCATGAGCCCACTCTCCACCGCCGGCAATAAAGGACCATCACATTTTATCAATGTGTGGAGCTCCTTTGTTTGCACTCGCTCAGGTACAACAACCCCACCGCCTAAAGTTCTCCCAGACCCGACCACGCCCTCCAGCCTGTCCGGGTGACCCCCTCCCTAGATACCCCAGGCCCGGTTATCTTTAAAAAAAATTATTTATTCATTGACTTCAACGTCAGAGTTAGAGGGAGAGACAGAGAGAAAGAGAGATCTTCCACCCACTGGTTCACTTCCCAAATGGCCGCAATGCCCAGGGTTGGGCAGGCTGAAGCCAGGAGCTTCCTCTGAGTCTCCCACGTGGATGCAGGAGCCCAAGGACTTGGGCCATCATCTGCCGCTTTCCTCAGAGCACTAGCAGAGAGCTGGATAGGAAGTGGCACAGCCGGGTCTTGAACTGGCGCCCATATGGGATGCTGGCATTGCAGATTTCCTCATCTTCAGGTCTCACATTACTTCCTGGGAGTGCAGGTTCGAGTCCCTGCTGCTCTGCTTCTGAGCCAGCGCCCTGTGCTAGTGCTCCTGGGCATGCAGTGTCTGACCCAAGTACACACGGGCCCCCGCCTCACACGGGAGAGCTGGCTGGAGTTCCAGGCTCCTGGCTTTGGCCTGGCCCAGCCCTGGCCATTGCAGCCATTTGGGGAGTGAGTCAGTGGATAGAGGATCTAACTGTGGCTTTCAAATAAATCAATCTTTTTTCTTTTTTTTTTTAATTGCTTCCCGGGAGGGGTCTCAGGGCCCTCTCAGAGACCCAAGAAGCACTGCCTCCCAGGTGTAGCAAAAGTCCTAGACATTCAGGCCGGTGCCGCGGCTCACTAGGCTAATCCTCCGCCTTGCGGCGCCGGCACACCGGGTTCTAGTCCCAGTCGGGGCACCGATCCTGTCCTGGTTGCCCCTCTTCCAGGCCAGCTCTCTGCTGTGGCCAGGGAGTGCAGTGGAGGATGGCCCAAGTGCTTGGGCCCTGCACCCCATGGGAGACCAGGAGAAGCACCTGGCTCCTGCCATCGGATCAGCGCGGTGCGCCGGCCGCAGCGCGCCTACCGCAGCGGCCATTGGAGGGTGAACCAACGGCAAAAGGAAGACCTTTCTCTCTGTCTCTCTCTCACTGTCCACTCTGCCTGTCAAAAAAAAAAAAAAAAGTCCTAGACATTCAGTGGAGGACCCCAGCCCAGGGCAGTGCCCGACAGGAGGCAGACAACCGTTCACACAAGGGTCCAAGCCAGGTGCGGGGGACAGCAAGTGCTCCTGGCCACCGCAGGGCAAGCTTGGGCCAGAGAGGGGCCGGCATAGGAAGCCTCAGGGACACAGGAGGCCTGCAGGGCTTCCTCCTGGGCCCAGCAAGGAGCCTGGCAAACAGCACCTGCTGGCTTGGCCGTGCTCCATTTGCTCGGCCTGGGGCTCTTGCCTGTTCCCTTCACTCCCCACGGGCAGCCCCTTTCCAGGCCCACTGTACCTGCAGATCACACAGTCTCAGAGCCCCGTGGTGCCCGGAAGAGCTGTGGACAACCCGGAGCCGGCTTCCTTCCCTGCCCCCGGGGGGGGGGGGTCTGAGAGCCTGCAGGTGTGGCTTCCTCCCCACAAACCCCAGGCACTTCCCACCCTCCCTCCCTGCTCTCCTGCGATGCCGTGTGTAGGCAGGAGAGCCAGGGCAGCCTGGCTTTATGGGACAGGAGTAGGAAAGACCAGTGACTCCCCTCCCCCCGCCCCCAAGCTGTTAAAGGCCTATATCTGGCGACCCTGTCTCAGCATCATGAGACCGGCTGTGTGTAAATAAAAAAAAAAAAAAGTTTTGTTGGGTGAAATGAATCCTGCCTAAAAAGAACCGAGAAACATTTAACGTCAAAAGTCGGGGGCTCTGGAGCGAGTTCTGGGACCAGATAGGAGGAGCGGGGTAAGCGGGTGAACCTGGGAGTCGAGAGGGATCTGGGGAGGTCGCCCGTACCCCCGCCCCAGCCCCGAGCCACACTGGGTTCCATTTCTCTTGTGAGACAGGTCCAGGGCCTGGAGCAGCGAGGAGAGGGAGGTGGGGGGCGCAGGCGGGGGCAAGAGCTGGAGGGCGGCAGGTGGCTACAGGTCAGTCTGTGCAGCCTTCCCCACCACGCTGGGCTGCAGGGCGGCTTGGAGGTGACATGGGGCAGGCCAGGTGCGGGGGAGGAGGCAGGTGGAGGCAGCTAGGCGAAGACTCCTCACTCAGGACCCTCCCCACGGGCGCCCGGAACGCTACGAGGTCCGGGACCACGTGCAGGAGGAGTGTCCGGGACGGACGTGCCGCTCAGCCAATGGCGAGGCGCAGGCCGCGCACGGGGGCGGGGCGGAGCCGAGGGCGCGCGCCGCGGGGGCCACTCACCGGGGGCCTGAGCCCGGAGCCGCGGCGGCAGCGGAGTCGGGGCGGCCTCCAGGCCCAGGTCGAGGCCGAGCAGCAGCCGCAGGGCCAGGCCCACGGCCAAGCCCAAGGTCGCCGTCCGCCCTGCCGTGCCCCGCGCCATCCAGCCGCTGCTCACGCTGCGCGCCGGCCCGGCCGCGCTCTTATTGCTGCGGACGCGCACGCGCCGGCCGGGCGAGAGGCGGGGCCCGGGCCGTTCAGCCGCGCGGCGCCCGCGGCTATGCGTACCGTAAAGAGCAGAATATACGGGCACACAGAAAAATTGAGGCCCTCCCCGACCTTTCCCAGTGAGAAGGTCTGTCGCAGCGGATGGCGCTGGCAAGCAGTCAGGAACTTCTGGAAATGTCAGTGAACTTGTCGGTGTGCACTCGGGCTGTTTCACGTTCCGCATGCGAACTGCCACAAAGTTTACTGCCTAATGATCCTATGTTATATGGTAGCCTCTCCCCGCAGGCACGCCCCATCCCCTCCCTGGGACTGCAGGTGCCGCCAGTCCTACAAACTGCTTGTGGCTTTATTGTTTGATTTCCCACCGGGACGCCGGCTGCAGGAGCACAGGGTTGTATCCCCAGGGCCTGGCACAGAGTAGGCTCTCAACGAGTCCTTGGTCAACAAGTGAATGAATGAGTGGGCCAGTTCTTGATTTGGGGTCCTGTGACCGCCCCCTCTGGGTAGGTCTCACGCACCCCATCGACCGCCTCATTCAGTCCTCCCAGACCCCAGGAGAAAGACCCGGGGCTGCAATGTTTTCTTTGGGAAATTAAGGAGCCCGTCGACAGCTCTGCCTTGGCAGCCAGCAGGACCCCAGACTGCCAAGTGCCAGCGTTGGGCGCCCCCCCTCACCGAGTCCCCAGGAGGCTGCACGCAGGCACCAGATTTACCCGGAAAGGGCTTCGCTATTGGCCCGTGCCCGAGGCTGCAGGTCTCTCTGGGGTGCCTCTTTGTCCCGTAGTACACCTCAGGCGAGAAGGGGTGCAGAGGCAGTGGTGCGCAGGGGCAGGGCGGAGGGAAAGGACGGCCTGAGGAGGCCCAGGCCTCGGGCAGGGAGGCGTGGATTTGCGGAGCTGACCACGTGTAGAGGTTTGAGGGGGCTCTCAGCTGCCTGGCACAGTTCTCGACCTCCCCAGGTCTCACTGCATACAGCGCTCAGAGCACAGGTGTTCCAGGGAGAACAGCCTGACCCGTGCAGAGACCCGGCCCATCTCTCCTGCACTCTCTCCTGCTCGCTGCTGCACAGGGGCCCTTCCTCCCTGGGCTACCTCCACCTCACCCCACCCTCCACCCCCGGCCCCAGCACAGTGGTTTCTGGCGCAGGGAGGCCTCTCCTGACCTGCCTGGGTGGGCCACCCTTGCTGTCTGCTGAGCGGCAGGTTGGCCTCGGTGGGAAGCTGCTGATGGCTGCTCACTGGAGCACTGGCACTAGGTGAGCAGCTCGTGGCTGGCCCTGCTGCCCCCCACCTCCCAGGAGGGGTCGCCAATTCCCACCATTCTCAGGGGAAGGACAGGCCAGTCTCCAGGGCCCTGCCCCATGTCACCTGCCCCTTCACCCTGGAAGTCAGGAACCACCACCCGGCTCCCACCCCTAGAGCGCTGACTCAGCACCAACTTCACCCAAAGGCTGGGTGAAGCTCCAAAGGTAAAAAGAGGGGCTGGCGTTGTGGCGCTCCAGGTTCGGCCGCCGCTGAGGATCCTGGCCCCCACCCAAGCTCTCACTGCTCCACTGCAGTCCTCCCTGGGAATGTGCCCTCTGGGAGGCACAGGCGCCTGGGCCCCTGCCACGCACAGGGAGACCCGGATGGAGCTCCAGGCTCCCGGCTTCAGCCTGGCCCAGCCCCAGCTGTCGCAGGCATTTCCATTCTGCAAATGGAAGCTCGCTCTCTCTCTGCCGTTCAAATAAACAAATCTTAAACAGAAAAAGAGAAGAAATATTGGAACTCCATGTATTTGTCATAAATTAGGTCACTTTGTCCCTGAAGAAAATCCAAGCAGGAGAAGCAGTCGGCGGCCGCCAGAGGTCAGTCACAGGTAGGGTTGGTCCTTGGACAGCTCCCACCTCCTCATGGGAGGAGCCGGAGTCACTGCCTTCTTCTCTGTGGCCGCCACGGGGGCGCTGGGGGAGGAAAAGGGCTTCAGTTAGGGCCAGGGTGCCCGGGAAGCCTGCGGAGACCTCCGGATCTGGAGGGCAGAGGCGAGCGTCTCAGAAGCCCCAGCCCTGTGCAGGGGCCCTGGCTCCCCAGCTCACAACCCCGCAGTGAGGACAAGGCCCCTTCCTGTTACTTGCAGCGCCCCTGCTGGTCACTGCTCTGTTCCTGGGGCACCAGCACTCACCACCTACAGGGTGGGGATGCCCTACAAGGGTGCCACCTGCAGTGCTGGCATCCCATATGAGTGCAGGTTCACGTCCCTGCAGCTCCACTTCTGATCCAGCTCCTGCTAATGCACCTGGGAAAGCAGCAGAGGACGGCCCAAGTCCTTGAGCCCCTGCACCCACATGGAGAACCAAAAAGTTCCTGGCTCCTGGTTTTGGCCCGGCCCAGCCCCAGCCATTGCAGCCATTTGAGGAGTAAACAGTGAATGGAACATCTCTCTTCATTTCTAACTCTCTCTCTCTGTAACTCTGCATTTCAAATAAATAAATCTTTTTTAAAAAAATATATCGGCAAGGCTGCATTTCTTTAAAAAAATAAAGATTTATTTATTTAAAAGGCAGAGTTACAGAATAGCAGAGGCAGAGAGAGAGAGAAATCGTCCATCCACTGGTTCACTCCCCAGATGGCCACAATGGTTGGAGCTGGGTGGATTTGAAGCCAGGAGCCAAGAGCTTCTTCCAACTCCCACGTGGGTGCAGGGGCCCAAGCACTTAAGCCGTCTTCCGCTGCTTTCCCAGGTGCAGTAGCAGGGAGCTGGATGGGAAGTGGAGCAGCTGGGACTTGAACAAGCACCGATATGGGATGCTGGCACTGCAGGCGGTGGCTTTACCCACTACGCCGCAGCGCTGGCCCCTAAAAAAATATTGTTTTAAGTTAAAGACAAAATTAAAAACATTTTAAAGATCTTAATTTGCTTTATAAAATAATTATTTGTGAGACACAAAAGAGCTTCCATCCAGTGATTCACTCCCCAAATGCCCAAACCGGCAGAGGCTGGGCTGGGTTGAGGCCAAAGCCAGGAGGAAAGAACTCAACCCAAGCCTCTCCCGGGGTGGCAGGAACCCAGTTCTTTGACCATCACTGCTGCCTCCCTGGGTCTGTTAGCAGGAAGCTGGAGTCGGGAGCCAGAGCTGGGAATCAAAACTAGGTGCACTAGTGTGGGATGGGAGCTATGGAATAGAAGGAAGGTTCCAGTGAGCAGAAGAGGTTGGTTTTTATAGACAGAAAAGCCGGGGGGCCAGTGTGGCGGCATAGCGAGTACAGCCACTGCCCACAGCGCTGACATCCCATATGGGTGCTGGTTCGCGTTCCGGCTGCTCCACTTCCAATCCAGCTCTCTGCTATGGCCTGCGAAAGCAGCAGAGGATGGCCCAAGTCTTTGGGACCCTGTACCCACGTGGGAGACCTGGAGGAAGCTCCTGGCTCCTGATTGGCCCAGCCCCAGCCGTTGTAGCCATTTGAAGAGTGAACCAGCGGATGCTCTGTCTCTCCCTCTCTGTCTATAGCTCTTTCCTCTCAAATAAATAAATAAAATCTTTATAAAAAGAGAGAGAATAATACAAAACAGTACTGTTTGAGTTTTTCTCAGGGCTCCTGGAGGAACCCCAGGATTCTATCTGCTTTGCTGAGGGGAGAGCCCTGCCCTGGGCAGGGCTGGATTAAATATGCTCTTGGCGGTCAGGGGGTGCTTGGCCCAGCAGTCCCTAGTTGAGTCTTGGCTCCTCTGCTTCCAATCCAGCTCCCTGCTACTGTGCACCCGAGGAGGCAGCAGGTGATGGCTTAAGTACTTAGGTCCCTGCTACCATGCAGGAGACCTGGTGGAGCTCCTGGCTCCTGGCTTTGGCTGGCCCAGCCCTGGCTGTTGTGGGCTTTTGCGGAGTGAGCCAGTGAATGAAATATCTCTGTCTCTCTGCCTTTCAAATAAATGGAAAACAATGTTTTTAAAGAGGACTTTGGGTTGAGAAGCCCCCTGCAGTCTGGACAGCTGCTGATGCTCCAGTACTGGACTCTTGAAAGTAACCTCGGGGGCCGGCGCTGGGGCGCAGTGGGCTAAGCCACCACCTGCAACACCCGCATCCCATATCAGTGCCAGTTTGAGTCCAGGCTGCTCCACTTCTGACCCGGCTCCCTGCCAACATGTGTGTGAAGACAGCAAGCAGAGGAAGTGGCCTGAGAGCTCAGGCCCCTGCCACCCATGTGGGAGACCCAGAGGAATTCCTGGCTCCTGGCTTCAGCCTGGCCCAGCCCTGGCTATTGTGGCCTTTTGGGGAGTGAATGGAAGATCTCTGTCTCTCCCTCTCTCTCCATTATTCCGTCTTTCAAATAAATAGAGAAATCTTTAAAAAAAAAAAAAAAAGTCATCTTTCTATGAACAGAGGATTCCGGGGCTGCATGGCGGCTCTGGGCGAGCGACGTGGAGGCCTCACCTCTCTGAGGTCTTGCCTGGCTCCAGCGCCTTCTGAGAGGACATGATGATGGAGGGGGGTACGGCTTCGCGGCGGCCGTCGCGGGTGCAGTAGTAGTTGTTGGAGAGCTTGTGGCTGGGGCCCACGGGGAGCTTGGGAGGAGGCTGGGTGCTAGGAAACAAAGACAGAGGCACTGAAGCACACTGACACAGGGCAGAGCTCTCAGGGCCCCGCCGTGGGTGTCCCCACGTCACCGCCACAGCTAAGGGGGGAGGGATCAAGTGGCAGCCTCTGCTCCAGATGCGCAAGTAACACAAGCCCAGGCCCCCAGCTGCCCCGGAGGCAGGGCTGTGGAGGAACCCATGTGAGGCCCCCAGTAGGGAGCGAGGCCATGGTACGGGCTTTGACCAGCACTTGCAGTGCAAAAAACACGGGTACAGCGGCCTCCGAGTTAACCCATCTTTGAGTAGCCGCCCCCACACCCCCACAAAGGCCAGGCTACGGAACCCCGAGCTTCCTGTTATCTGGGAAATTCTTCAGAACCCTGCCAGGATCAAGGCTTATTTCACAAAGAGCGCCTCACCCTTGGAGCCCGCCAGGGCTCTGTACTTCCTGCCACCACGTGGTGACACATCCAGGCCCTGCAGCCAGAGGGGGTGAACAGCGCTCTCTTGGTCCTGGCTGGGGCTAAACCCTGTGCTGAGTTTACCAAGAAGCCTGAATGCTACATTCAGAAACAAAGAGGGGCTTCCCAGAGGGAGGGCCGAGGGACAGGCATTTGGCCCGGCAGCTAAGACCTACGTGGGACCCCTGCATCCCATATCCGAGTCCCAGCTCCACTCTCAATTCCAGCTGCCTGCTCAGGCACACTCTGGGAGAGAACATTTGGCTCCCTGTCCCCCAGATGGAGACCCAGACCGAGTTCCCGGATCCCAGCTTCAGCCTGGCCCAGCCCCACCTAGTGTGGGCACTCAGGCTAGCAGATGGGAGACACTGTCTGCCTCTCAAATATAATAATAATTTCAAGAATGTGTAATGGGGGAGGGGCAGTGTTGTTGCCTAGTGGGTAAAGCAGCAACACTGTTATCCCATATGGGTGCTGGTTCAAGTCCCAGCTGCTCTACTTCTGACCCAGCTCCCTGCTAATGCACCTGGGAAAGCAGCCGAGGACGGCGCAAGCGCTTGAGCCCCTGCACCCTTGGAAGAAGCTCTTGGCTCCTGGCATCGGTCTGACCCAGCCCCAGCCACTGCAGCCATTTGGGGAGTGAACCAGTGGGTGGAAGATCTCTCTCTCTCTCTCTGTCACTCTCTCTCTGTTACTCTTTCAAGTAAATAAATAAATCTTAAAAAATAAAATCCTTGAGGGCCGGTGCTGTGGCTCAACAGGCTAATCCTCCGCCTTGCGGCGCCAGCACACCGGGTTCTAGTCCTGGTCGGGGCACTGGATTCTGTCCCAGTTGCTCTTCTTCCAAACCAGCTCTCTGCTGTGGCCAGGGAGTGCAGTGGAGGATGGCCCAAGTCCTTGGGCCCTGCACCCCATGGGAGACCAGGAGAAGTGCCTGGCTCCTGGCTTCGGATCAGCGCGCCAGCCATAGTGGCCGTTGGAGGGTGAACCAACAGCAAAGGAAGACCTTTCTCTCTGTCTCTCTCACTGTCCACTCTGCCTGTCAAAAAAATAAAATTAAAAATTAAAATAAAATAAAATCCTTAATGTGGAAAGCAACATATTATATTAAAGTCAGGAGCTGGTGCTGCACTTGCACGGGCAGCATCCCACGTTGGAGTGCTGGTTTGAGTCCCAGCTACTCCATTTCCAATACTGTTTCCTGCTAACGTTCCTGGGAGGCAGCAGATGATGACCCAGTTACTTAGGCCACTGCCACCAGCGTGAGAGACATGGATGGAGCTCCTGGCTTCAGTGTAGTTCAGCCCTAGATGTTGTAGCCATTTGGGGAGCGAACCAGTGGACAGATTGATCTCTGTCACCATGCTTTTAAAATAAATAAATAAATAAACACTCCTAAAGAAATGATTCATTTAAGTCATGCACCTGTGAGCCTCTCTGTACACGTGCTCAGAGCTTTCTGCTCCCTGGCCTAGAGAAAGTAAAAAAAGAACCAGGTGTACAACGGGGAGACAAAAATGAACCGCCAGAGGGCGCCACCATCCTCAAAAAATGAAAACATTTACAAAACCGTTTTCCGCTATTACTTATTTTTATTTATTTGAAAGGCAGGGCGACTTGAGTGAGAAACATCTTCCATCCACTAACTGGTTCACTCCTATGCCTGCATCGACCGCGGCTGGGACAGGTTGAAGCTAGTAGCCAGAAGCCTCCTCCAGGTCTCCCACCTCGGGTAGCAGGGTCCCACGCCCTGGGGCCACCCTCTGCTGCTTTTCCCAGGCAGGGAGCTGGGTCAGAAGTGGAGCAGCCGGGACGCGAACCAGCGCCCTTAGAGGATGCAGGCACTGCAGATCAGGGCATTAACCCGCTGCGCCACAGCCCCTGCCGACCGGCCCTCTGACCCCGTGTGGTCAGCAAGTCCCAGCCACACAGACTTCCTCCTCCTGAAGGCTCTGCCCAGCCTCCCGGGCCAGGCACTCAGCCACTGCCTCCGCCGTGGTCGTCCTCACACAGGCTCTGTCCGTCCAAGTGACTGGGCGCTCTCTCCCTCTCCCTTCCATTCTGACGGATGCCCTATCCCCAAGAACGCCTTAGCGCTCCGCAGGACACTTCTGGTTCCAACCCCAGCCGTCACCTTCAGGCAAAGCACTGAGCGTCTGGGCCCCGTGTCTTCCCAGGACGACACCATTAACCGCGCGGGCTGCGGATCCACTCACGCACGCCCGGCCTGGCTGCTCCACCGGTCTGCACGAAGACACCGGCAAGGCCGCAGGCAAACTTGTGCAGCCTGCCGCGGGGCTCGGCGCGGCGCGCCAGGGGTCTGCGGGACACGGAGGCCCGGGGCGGGAGGCCGGGCAGCGAGCGGGGCCTGCTCACCGCTTGGCGATCTCCTGGTAGCGCAGCTGCAGCTTCGCCTGCAGGTCTTGCTGTGGGAGGAGGAGAGGGGAGGTCAGAGGGCCTCCCGGGAGGGGAGAGGAGAGGGGGCAGGGACGACTCGGGGAGCAGCAGATGAACGGGAGGGCACGGGACGGGCAGTCGGGGCAGGCATATGGGCCCTGCGGAGGAAAGCCGGGGTCCCGGGCCAGGGAGAGGGTCAAGGGCCAGGAGGGAGCAGGTGTATCCCGGGCTTCAGGTGAAAGAAAGACCCCGGGCTGGGTGAAAGATCCGGGTTCAGGAGGGAGAAGTGGCGGAAGCGGGCCGGGACGCGCGGAGTCCACAGCCTGCTCCACCCCCCAGAAGGGCCCGATCCGCCCCGCGCACCCCGGACGCCCAATTCCGCAGGCGCTGGATAACCCGGGTAGCAGACGCCATCTTCCGAGCGCGCTGAAGGGCGCCGGTGACGTTTCGCCGCGCGGGCTGCCGGGAAGGGCGCCGCGTGATCTCGCGAGAGCGTGAATGGGCGGGGCTGGGGCTCCGTATAAAAGCTGTCCCCGAAGCACGTGACTCCTCTCCGCCCGTCCGCCGCGAGCCGCCATCATGGACACGAGTAGAGTGCAGCCCATCAAACTGGCCAGGGTGAGGCGAGGCGGGAGTCCGGGGGCCGGAGAGAGGACGGAGGGTGGCGGAGGAGTCGGGCGGGCCGAGGCTGACCCGGCTTCTCCCCTCTAGGTCACCAAGGTGCTGGGCAGGACCGGCTCTCAGGGGCAGTGCACGCAGGTGAGCGGGTGGGGGCGGCCGGCCGGCTTCCCGCGGCCTGAGCCCTGGTGGCAGACGCTCCCGTGGCCCGGAGTCAGCCGCCGGCTCCGAGCCCTCCCGCTGACGGCACTCGGCCTCCGTGGGGCGGGCAGAGGACCCGGGAGCCTCCCGCGCGGGTCGTGGGAGTCCGAGGGCGGTGCCCCTCATTCCTGGGGCTCAGATGTGCCCCCCCCCCCCAGCCCCCGGAGCGTCTCTGTCCCGGCCCCTGTCCTTTCTGATCCCAAATCGGCTTCCTCCCCCGTGCTCCCCGCGGGCTCGCAGGTGCGCGTGGAGTTCATGGACGACACGAGCCGCTCCATCATCCGCAACGTGAAAGGCCCCGTGCGGGAGGGCGACGTGCTCACCCTGCTGGAGTCCGAGCGGGAGGCTCGGAGGCTGCGCTGATGCCGCCGCCGGTGGGTGCACGGCGGACGCTCTGCGCTGGGGGCAGGGGGCTTCGCTAAGCGCGGGGGTGGGGTCGGCCTGTTGCTGGAGGGCCTGTCTCACGCACGGCTCTGTTTACAGGGTTCCCGGATGTCCCGATGACCTGGCGCAGGGGATGATCTGCCGTTGTTAAATAAACCGTCTGTATTGTGTTTAAGCTTCAGCTCTCGTCTGGGTGGTTTGGGGTTTCACTAGGCCACTGTTGGGGACCCCCGGGGGGTCACCATTTCCCTGAACACTTGGATGTGGAGGGGGTGCTGTGGTCTTCCCCAGCAGGGGGACCAACTTTAACGTGTTGTCTTGCCCTGCCACAGACACAGTAGGCTCGTCTCCAGCAACGTTTTATTGGGAAAGAACGTGGGGGATGGGCAGAGCAGGGCTGTATGGGTCCCTGGTCCCTGCTGCGTTGCAGAGCGAGGCTGGGGGGGGAGAGATCTCCCTGCACCCAGGTCCAGCTCAGCTCACTGAGGCTGGGGGTCCCCTTCGCTGTCGCCGCCTCCTCCTTCCCCGGGGGTGGCCGTGGAGGAGTCCAGGGGTGACTGGCTCTAGAGAGAGGGAGGAGGGGTCCTGCTGTTGCCTGTGGGCTCGCCCCTCACCGTGGTCACTGAGAGGGGGCGTCCTGTGCGGAGAGCCAGGCTGCCTGGTTTGCATCCCGCCTCTGCCCCTCTGATTGGGAGGTGCTGGAGCTCTGTAGTGGGGCCGGCGCCCGCCCAGTGGACCAGGTGATTCCGCTGAGAACCCCTCCCCTCCCGGGCAAACTCCCAGAACTGCCCTTCTCCCTGCACCTGCCTCAGGCCAAGGGCTCCTGGTTCCTTCAACGTGAGTCGCCCCATGTGCAGGTAGCAGGAACCCATGCACACACACAGAAGGTGGGTGCTCTTTGCCAACCACTTCCCCGTTTACAGCCTGATCGAATGCCAGCCAGGTAGGGAGTCCTGTGTGCAGCCCCGGGAGAGGGGCCTCCCCTAAGCCTGGTGTGTATCGGGGGGTTTGGTCTCTACCGCAGCTCACCTGGGGACTGGGCTGGCCTGAGCTCAGGTGTGCATGTAGCAGGGCGGCCACCTCATCCTGCTCGGCCTCCAGAGCTATGGCCAGGGCACTCGTGCCCTCCTGCAGAAAGGACAGTCAGGTCCCTGAGCCCGCGCCTGGACACCGCCCCGCACCCCCTGGCAGTGCCTCACGTTGTCCAGGATGGCAGGGTCACAGCCTGGCTGGGCCAGCAGCAGCCGGACGGTGTCCAGGCGTCCATACTCGCTGGCGCACATCAGCGCCGTGGCCCCGTCTGCGTCCTGCGCGTTCACGTCCGCCCCACACTCCAGCAGGGCTGCCACCGTGTCCTGGCGGCCGTGGCTGATGGCCAGCATGAGGGCCGTCTGCCCTGTCTGGGGGACGAGGGAGAAGGGGCGCTCAGGGCAGGACGGAGACTGGGGAGGTGGCGCCCCTGAACGCACAAGCATGGCACGGGCGTCCGCGTACCTGGCTGGCCTTGGCGTTCACGTCCCCCATGCGGAAGAGTCTCTGGACCACAGCCATGTCCTCCGGCCGCCCCACAGAGGTGAGCGCAGCCAGCATGAGGGCCGAGTAGCCGGCTCGGTTCTGGCGGTTGACTTCACAGACCCCTGGGAGGAAGTGGCCGGTCAGCCAGGAGCCGGGCACCCCCAGCCCCCTCCAAGGCAGAACAGCAGTGCTCTCCTTTAATGCCCACAGGGCTTCTCCCTCACACCCTCGGAAACCTGAGACTCGGTATTTCAGGCTGGGCAGACGTGGTTTGCTCGCTGCTGTGTCCCTCAGTACTTAACAATATCCGCACGCAGTAAGTGCCCGGTGCACATTGGTTCACTGAGTGAGCAAGTGTTTTCATGGCTCCCACCCACCAAGTCGCCATCTCCACCCTGCTCTTTAAGGTTGTATTTGAAAGACAGAGTGACAGATTTCCAGCTGCTGGTTCACTCCGCCAATGGCCACAACAGCTGGGGCTAGGCCAGCCAGGAGGGGTCAGGAACTCCACCCAGGACTCGGGGGACAGCTGGGACTCAACACCAGCCCCTACCCTGGTCTCTGGAATCCACCCCAGCTTTCATGGCCAGAACCACCACTGGGGAAGTGGCCTGTGGCCGTGGGGTGCCCACATCCCCTTGTCAGTGCCAGCTGGCACCCCTGCTGCTCTGTGCCAGTCAGGCTTCCTGCTATGTGCCTGGGAAGGTAGTGGGTGACCTGGATGAAGTCCTGGCCCAAACCTGCTGGCTGGCAGGCATTTGGGGAGTGAGCCAGCAGAGGGTTCTGTCTCCTCTCTGCCTTTCAAATCTTTTTAAAAAGCCTGCTTCCCCATTGCTCCTGGAACACGGGTCCCTGTCCACCAAGACCTACAGGCGCCAAGGGTGTTCCTTAGAAGTCCTCACCCCAGCACCCTTGAACTTGGAAAGAATGCTTGCAGATATCATCTTAACACAGGGTCGTGTTAAGACGGGTCCTGATCCAGTTTACATTGTGGAGAGATGGAGACAAACCCAGGAAAGAGCCTACATGGTGAAGGAGTGGCTAAAGTGCCTGTGACCCCAGAATCCTGTATGGGTGATGGTTCATCCAGCTCCCTGCTGATGGCCTGGGAAAAGCAGCAAAACAAGGCCCAAGTCTGAGCTGCCACCCACGAGGAAAACCCGGGAAGCTGCGGCTTGGTTCTTGTGGCCCACCCCGTTCTCCTCTTCCTGGTAGGCCCCAGGAATGATGAGGAAGTGGCAGGAACAGCCCGTGCTCAGTACCCTCAACAAGGAGCAGGATGTCCCTCGAGGCCTTAACCCACTGAGTCCTGCAAGCCCTAGGGGATAGAATCCAGGGTCCCTCACCTACAGTGCAAGTGGGACCGTCCACCCTGGACAGCCAGCTTGGAGAGAGGCGAACAGGCCGGGGTCTGAGATTCCAGAAGTGAGGAGCGAGTGGAAGCAGAGGGGAGAAGCCAGGAGAAGGGGTGGAGATGGTGCCGGTCTGAGTGAGGGCAAGTGGTGCCGAGGGGGGCCGGGAAGAGGAAGCAGCGCCTACACAAGGGGGGTGGGGAGTGCCCAGAAGATTCGGGGTCTTGGGGGAGGAAGGGCCGGGTTCCCATGACAGCATGCAGGTAGGGGCAAAGAACAAGGGTGAGCATTTGTTTAGCTCAGCTTGGGATGCCCACGACCCGGCTCCCACTTCAGCTTCCTGCTTGTGTGAACCCGGGAGGCAGCAGGTGATGGCTCAAGTGCCTGGGTCCCTGCTGGCACCCATGTGGGAGATCAGGTGGATTTGAGTTTCCAGCTCCTGGCTGCAGCCGGGCTCAGTCGCAGCTGTTGGGGAGTGAACCAGCATCCGGGAAGTCTTTATCTGACTTGCAAATAAAAATGTTTAAAGATCATTTATTTATTCGAAAGGCCAAGTGATAGAGACAAAGAGCTGGAGATCTTTCATCTGCTGTTCACTCCCCCAGATGCCTGCTCCCAGGCTGCAGCCAGGAGCCAGGAACTCCTTCTGGGTCTCCCATGCCATGGCCTTCCCAGGCACATTAGCAGGGAGCTGGATCAGAAGTGCAGCAGCTGGGACTCAAACTGGCACTCTGTTACGGGATGCCGGCTTTGCAAGCCACAGCCTAAGTTGCTGCACCACAATGCTAGCCCAGCAGCCGGTGCCTGCCTCACCCTGCCAGCCCCCTCCAAGGCGTGATGTGCCCAGGAAATGCACCATCCCTGTCTGGCCTGGGCAGCTGTGCCCTCTCCCAGGTCACCAAGTCCTGCAGGGATGGGAGGGATCTGTGTGGTAGGTGGACCAGCCTGCAGTGAGGAGAGAGGCCTCCAAGGACAGGCCCGGAGGTTAGCAGATCTGAAGGAGGGCACGGGGGGGGGGGCTCCTGGCTCAGTCCCCCAGGAAAGTCTCTGCGTGTCGGTGTCCTCCCAATTCAGTAAGTATCTATGCACCCAGCGTGCATCTCGGCTCCACCAGGGGAGGAGCTGAGGCAGGTGAGTGGGGGACAGGAGGCCCGGAGAGAGCAGTCAGGGCTTCAACCGATGAGTACCTCCGCCGTAGACTGAATACTGGGGTGAAGTGACAGAAGGCACAGCCACCACACCTCCCACTACGTACCTGGCAACTTGCCCAGGGAGGGAGGAATTGCTGCACCCATTTCACAGATGAGCAAACCAAGGCCGGTGAGATTAAGTAATTAAGAGGTCTACCTATATTCCCAAAGCCCAGTATTCCCTGTCCTTGCAAAGGAGGGTCAGGCAGAGCTGGGCTTGACGGCGGGACCTTGGTGGGCGATCCCTCCTCCACGAACCTTATCACCAGAGGGCGGGCCAGTGCGCCCTCTACTGGCCACTCCCCCCCAAGGTTCCCCAGCCTGGGTCTGCCTCCCCCCGCGCGGCCCCCTCATTCCCTTCCTTAGCTCTGACCCGTATCCAGCAGCAGATTGGAGATGGCCAGGTTCCCATGGGACACGCTGTAGTGCAGCGCTGTGTTCCCGTTGCCGTCCGCCAGGTTCACCACGTGCGCTAGCAGCTCGGCTCCCAGGTGCGCCAGCCCTCGCAGCACCCCGGCCACGGGCTCCGCCTGGGAGCGCCGCTGGCTGGACACTCCTGGGCCACCAGGCGCGCCGCGCCCTGCAGGCATGAGAGCAAAGCAGGCGTCAGCGACCGCCCAGGGCGCAGGGCTGAGCCGGGGCGGCACGGCGGGGCTTCGATCCAGGCTGCCGAGGAGGGCCGCGCCCCTTTCAGAGAGGGATCCAGTCGGTGGGGAACCCAGGCTCCCGGGGGTCAGGGCAGGGATGAGGCTACTGCTCCTGTCCAGGATAGAATCTGGCAGAGCCTGGAGTGAGGCGAAGCGCCAGAGCTCGCTCTTGCCGGAGGGGGCTGCGGCTGGGGACCGAGGGAAAGGTCATTGCTGTTGTGGAGCGAACATCCCTTTGGAGGACCTGGGGTCCGGGGAGGTTCCTGGTGTGTGTGGGGGGATGGAAGTTGGGGACACTCCCCCCAAAAACGCACATGCTCTAGGAAGCCCGGCGTGCTTCCCTAAAAGGAGGTCACGGAGGGCCCCCCGGAGAGGGCTCTCCGAGCACTCACGCCGTCGCGGGCGACCCCACGCGGTCGGCTCAGCTGCTTCTGCAGCGCGGCGCACGCTTCGCGCAAACGCGGACTCAACTCGCACCTGCAGGGGAGGCGGAGCAAGGCTCAGCAGCGGTGGCCCACGACGGCGCGGGCGCTCCCACCCCGGGCCCCTGGCGCCGCTCACCTCCCTTGCGCCCCAGGCTGAGTCGCCTCGGCCTCGGCCTCGGCCTCGGGCTCAGGCTCCAAGCCCTGGGTGTCCTCGCCGCTGGGAGGCCCCGGGGGCCCGGGATCGGCCGCCCCGCCGCTGTCATCCCCGGAGCCGGAGCCGGAGGAGCTGCTCCCCAAGGGCTCGGCTGCGCCGCCGTCCTCACTGTCGCTGTCCTCCTCACTGGACGAACTCTCGTACCTGGAGGCAAAGCGGGGGAGGCATGGGCTAAGCCTCTCCTGCCAGAGTGGGGGAAAGCGGCTGTCTCCCATTTTCCAGATGAGAAAACTGAGGACTGCCGAGGTCACGCGGAGCGCAGAGGGGCGCAGCTGGGATTCACACCCCGTCTAGGTCCCCGCAGTGCTCACTCTCCGTTGAGGACCCCGACAAACTGCAGGCTCTTGGGCCCCTGGCTGGGCTGGGCGCCAGGGGTCCCGTCTCTCCTCTTCATGATGGATTTGAGGATGCCTGGTGGAGAGCAGGTGAGAGCAGTGAGTTCGAGTCCCGCGGCCGGACAACCAGGGCTGAGCGAGGGGTAAGCACTCACCTGCAGGAGCCACGGCCCTGTCTCCATCTGTGGGTCCCGGGGGGTTCTCCTGAGTCAGGGAAGGGGCCTCGGCTGGGGCCTCGGTCTGCGTGGCCTTCTCAGCACTGCTCCAGGGGGTCTGGGTGGCGGCTTCGCGCGGCTGGGACTCCGCGGCCGCCGCTTGCTCTGCAGCCTCGCGGGCTTCCTCCAGCTGCCGCAGCCGGTCCCGCAGGAGCTCGCTCACCCCGCGCTGGTGCTCCAGGCTGGCGTGCAGCATCTCCAGCTCGCGCTCGGCAGCCGCGGGCAGCCCCAGCAACGCCTCGGTCACCCATGCGTCCGCCTCCACGGTCTCAGGGGCCGCCTCCACGCTGGCCTCCCGGGTCTCCCACGCAGCCTGGGCACTCGCCTCTTGGGTCTCGGGCACGGCCTCGGTGCCTGCTTCCCGGGTGTGGGGCTCCCCATCGGGGATTCCGGCCGCCCGGTCGAGAGCCTGGAGAGCCCCCTCGCTGCGTCCCGCTGCCAAGCCGTCGGGGCAGTCTGCCCTGGGGCCGGCTCTGGCGCGGACGCCTCGATCGGAGGTGGCCAGGCGCTCAGTGAGCCGCCGGAGCTGGGCCAGCTTGTCTGGACGCGCTTCGGCCTCCGCATCCGGCTCCAGCTGCCCTCGCGCGGCCAGCAGCCGAGCCTTCTCCGCGCGCAGCAAGCGCACCTGCTCCTGCAGCTCGGGCAGAGCGCGCGCTTGCTCCTCGAGCTCGCGCAGGCGCCGCAGCGCCGCGGCCATCTGCTCGCGCACCAGCTGCAGTTGAGCGGGGCCCGGCGAGGCGAGGGCCGGGTTGGGGGCGGGGCTGGGAGCGGGGCTGCTGAGGCCGGACCCGCGTGGGCTCCGTAGGGCCCCGCGGGAAGGGCTGGGCGCGCGCTCATGCGCCTGCGCCAGCTCCAGCCGCCGACTGGTCTCCAGGAGCGTGTGTTCGACGCGCGGGTTGCGCACGGGCGCGCGCGGCGACAGCTGTGGCCTCAGGAGCCCCGGGGTCGCGCCCGGGGAGAGTGCCCCTGGAGCCCCACCGTCGTCACTGGCAAGAGACTCGCTGGATGTCCAGGCCCCTGGGCTGGGCGCACCTGCGAGGCCGGACCTGGGCACGCGGGGGCGGCGTGGAGGTGGGGGTCCCGGGGCGCGGCGGGCAGCAGGGCCGCGTTCCAGCTCCTCGACGTACTTGAGGAAGTCCAAGTCCAGGTGGAAGCCATAGGGCGTCTCCACTGAGTAGGGCGAGCTCGGGCTTCGTGCTCCCCCGCTGGGGCCCGGGCACAAGCGAGGGCCACCCAGGTCTGCGGGCATGCCAAGGAGGGTGTGCCGTCAGGCCGAGGAGACTCCCCCTGCACCCGCACCAAACCCACCCACACACATCAGACTCTCCTATCTGTATCCAATCACCCAAGCGATGGTGCGGTTAGTGAGCACCTACTATGCGCCAAACACTTTTCTAGACCCTGGGGACACAGCAATGAACGACCACACACATCTCTGCCTTCCAAGTGGCGCTTAAAGTCCTAACAAGCACAATACTAGCAGGATGGAATGGAGGATAGCTGGAGGGGGTGTGGCACTGGCTCTGGTTAGCAGGGAGGGTTTCCTGTGGACGGGAACTTAAAATAATGAGGAGGAAGCAGCTGGGGACAGGAGGCTTCTAGAAGGAAAGACCCGGGGGTGCAAGGGAGCAAGGTCAGTTGGAGTAACCAGGAGGTTCCCAGCAGACTGGTGGGAGGGAGGGGAGAAGAGCTGAAGGCTTGGGCAGGGGCCATGGGGGAGGGCACTTGCTGCGCCTGTGTCAGGGAGCGCCAGGGTCATGGCATTGCCCAGAGGACCTTTCAGAAGAGTCTCTCTGGCCATGGCCACTGAGCGAAGGAGGAACTGCAGGGCTGTGTCCACATGGTGTGGATCCGTGTCCACAGGCAGGATGCATTTTGTACACTCACCGGGCAGGCTCTGGTTCAGGGCAAACTTGGCCATGATTCCTGGAGTGGCTGTCAGTCACACCCTGAAAGGGGGCCCCAGAAGGATGAGGGTGGGCCCGGCACTAGAGCTCCACCCACGCCCACCTCTCCAGGGACCCCTCACCCCACCCCACCCACCCTATGCACACAGGCACTCTCTTTCCTCCTCCTATAAGAGACCTGGACAGTTTGAATGTAGGGACCTCCCCTCCTGCTGCCAGACCTCAGCTAGGGTTTCTGTCCCTTCCCGGGGGAATATGTGACATCACTGCTCTTAACTGGCATTGTGGCACAGCAGGTTAAGTCACTGCATGCAATGCCAGCATCCCATATGGGAGCATCAGTTGTAGTATCTCAGATGCTCCACTTCTGACCTGCTCATAGGCCTGGGAAAGCAGTGAAAGATGGCCCACTTGGGCTTCTGCCAGCACAGTGGGTTCCAGGCTCCTGGCTTCAGCCTGACCCAGCCCCGGCCATTGCAGCCATTTGGGGAGTGAGCCAGCAGATGGAAGGTCTCTCTCTCCCCCACTGTCTGTAACTCTGTTTTTCAAATAAATAAGTAAATCATTTTTAAAATATTTATTTATTTATTGGAAAGAGTTACACAGAGAGAGGAGAGGCAGAGAGAGAGAGAGAGAGGTCCTCCATCCAATGGTTCACTCCCCAATTGGCCACAATGGCTGGAGTTGCAACCAATTGGAAGCCAGGAGCCAGGAGCTTCCTCCAGGTCCCTCACGTGGGTTCAGGGCCCCAAGGACTTGGGCCATCTTCTGCTATCCCAGGCCACAGCAGAGAGCTGGATCAGAAGAGGAGCAGCTGGGTCTCAAACCCGTGCCCATATGGGATGCTGGCATGTCAGGCCAGGGCATTAACCCGATGCGCCACAGCGCTGGCCCAAGTAAATCATTTTTTTAAAAGAGTCTCTCAAAATTTTTTCCCTCCTTAGAGAAATGAAGTGAGATATGTAATTATACTCTGAATTTTTGCCAAGGTCACCTGTAAGAACCTTACAGGAAAGATGGAGGCACTGAAGACACCTGTCTTGCTGGAAGGTCCTCAGTTGAGTTGCCCCCTGGCTCTGTCCTTGGCTTGAAGGAGCTTGTGATAGAACCACAAACAAGGGCCGGTGCTGTGGCATAGTAGGTTAAGCCTTGCACGCAGCCCCGGCATCCCATATGGGTGTCATTTTGTGTTCCCGCTGCTCCACTTCCAAGCCAGCTGTCTGCTATGGCCTGGGAAAGCAGTGGAAGATGGCCCAAGTGTGTGGGCCCCTGCACCTGCGTGGGAGACCTGGAAGAAGTTCCTGGCTTCTGGCTTTGGATTAGCCTAGGTCCAGGCATTGCAGCTATTTGGGGAGTGAACCAGTGGATGGAAGACCTTTCTCTCTGTCTCTCCCTCTCTCTGTCTATATCTCTGCCTCTCAAACAAATAAATAAATCTAAAAGAAAAAAAAAAAAAGAATGACAAGCACTCAGGTTGTCAGAGCTGTGGCTATACATGGGGAGGGGACAAAAGAGTGACCCTTCAGGTGACATGATGGGGTCTCGGGTTTGTTTTATTTTTGACAGGCAGAGTTAGAGAGTGAGAGAGACAAGAGAAAGGTCTTCCTTCCGTTGGTTCACCACTCAAATGGCCGCTACGGCCAGCGCACTGCACCAATCCGAAGCCAGGAGCCAAGTGCTTCTCCTGGTCTCCCATGCGGGTGCAGGGCCCAAGCACTTGGGCCATCCTCACTGCACTCCTGAGCCACAGCAGAGAGCTGGACTGGAAGAGGAGCAACCGGGACAGAATCCGGCGCCCCGACTGGGACCAGAACCCAGGGTGCCGGCGCCACAGGCGGAGGATTAGCCTAGTGAGCCAATGGTGGGGTCTCTAAGAAAGCGAGGGAGATTTGGCACATACCTAACCAGGTGCTATTTAACAAGGTCAAATATTGTGTCCAGAAGTTTCACTAAGAAACACAGAGCAGGCAAGACAGGGCTTTGGAGAACCCAAATGGAAAACCTTCAGGGGCAGGAAGCTGCTTGTATTGAGTGCCTCCAGCATGCCCTGCCTGATGAAATGTAATTCCATTCAACCCTGCAAGGTAGAGACCATCATTCCCATTTTACAGACAGCGAAACAGAGGCCCGGAGTCATTACGTCGGCCGCCTGTGGGAAACATCCTTAGGCTGAACTCTGCGTACCTTTTAGGGACCCCTTGGCCAGCAGTCCCCAGGCACAGCTTTGCACCTGACCTCTGCCAGACCCAATCTATCCTCTCCCTGGCCCACTGCCCACCTGGGCCAACCACATGGCTACCCCTCACCAGCCACCCCCTTCTGGGCTCTTGCATTCCTGATGCCCTCATTCACTGAGCACCCACCAGCCTGCTAACTGTCCCGACTCCGACCCCCCACCTGCATCCAGTCTCTCTGGTCCCCACCCCTAAGCTTCAGAGGGGCCCCTTCCGGTCCCCAGCAGCTGCTTCCCGTCACCTCATACCGGCTGTGAGCCGCTGGCCAGCAGGGCAGAGGGTCATCGCCAAGGACAGCCCGTGCCTCTCTCAACTTGTTTTCAGGAAATTGCCGGGAAAGATCTGGGTTTTGGAAAAAGCCTGGGCCGGGCTTAGGGGTCTGGGTGTGTGACTCAGTGGGGTCGGCCCCTTCCTCCTGTGACCTGGCCCCACCCAAATCTGAGGTGCTGGGCTCTGACAAAACAGCTGTGGGTCGCCCTAAGACCAAGCTGAGCTGCCAAATGGGCGGATGCTCTGGAGTATAACAGCGAAATCAACCCTCTGGCTTCTGCTCTAGACCAAGCTCTATTCTAAGCGATTCACTGACATGAACCTGTTTTATAAATCCTACCAGGAGGCTCGAGGTTGGCCTTCTTATTACCAGTATCCCTCTCTCCACGGTACAAATGGAGAAACTGAGGCACCGGGCCTTTAAGTGACCTGCCCAAGGTCACACAGCGCAGCGGCAGCTGGGCCAGACCAGACCCCCTGGCCTGGTCATTCTATTTGAGCCGCTTTCCCTTTCCAGGAGGGGCAGGGGAGCGGGAGGAGGGAGGTTCGCCCTCCCAGCCTGCACCTGTCAGTTCTTGACCAGGGGCCAGGCGGTATGGAGAGGCAGGTGCACTCCTCGGCGGCTCGAGGGGTGCAGTCTCTCCGGAGTAGGGGGCGTGTAGCTGCGCTGGGCTCTGCAATGGCTCCCCGGCCCGGCTGTCACAGCTAGATACGGATCTTCTGCTTGAGACCCCCTTATTAGGCCGTCAGAGCCGCAGCCACACGCCCCCACGCCCGCCCCAGGGACTATTTCGGGACTCGGCGGGGCGGGGGTGGGGGTGGGGAGGGGTTGCCGCTTCTACTGCGGGTCCTGGGCCTGGGGAGGGGGCGCCTCCCCGCCTCGGGATCCTGGAGGCTGGCACCACCCCTGCCCCCGTCCCCAGTGCTGGGGCGGGACTCTCAGACCCCCGAGGCGGGCTGGAGGACGACAGCGGGAAGGAGGTGGTGTGGCCCCCCGACCTCCACCACCGGGTCAACCTCGCAAAGACAGAGCAGTTTCCTACAGGAAAGGCCCCGGGGCGGTCCCATCCGCTGCCCATTGTCCGCGGGTCCGGGGGCGGCCGTGCCTCCCCCCAACACCATTTCCGCACCCCCCCCCCCAACACATACCCCCCAGTCCGGTGCAAGTGGGCTGGACCCGGGCGCCCAGGCCGTCCGGCAGAGACGCCGGGGAACTGGCCAGGGCGCTAGGGGCGAACAAGCGCCCCCAGTTGGCTCCTGAAGGGCTAGGGGGAGCGGTCTCCTGACCCGGAGCACCCCACCCCACCCCCGTTCTGCCCACTGCCCACCTGGGTCTCCCCGGGTGACTGCACCTGCCCGGTCGCCGCTCGCGGAGCCCGCAGAGGGGCTGGAAGCGCAGCGCTCCGTCGCAGTGTGTCCCCTGATCCCCCTCCCCTCCACTGGACGCCCAAGGCTGACCCCGCAAGCTGGCGTTTTACCTGAAGCCGCAGCCCCGGCCGCGCCCGCACGCGAGCCCGCCCCCTCGAGCTTCGGGGACGGGTTATCAAGGCCTTGACCCTAACGGACGGCCGTGCCAGCCAACCAGCACCCGAAGCTCTCCGACCTGTCCAATAGCGAGAAGAGGTGGGCCTAGAGGGCGGGGCCAGGAGGATGGGGCGGGGATGGGGTGGGGCCTGGGAAGACGGTTCTCCGAGGGCTGCAAGCTGACGGCCGTTGGTGCCCGCGCGACTGCCGCGTCTGGCCGGGCTCCGGGCTGCTTGGATCTGCTCCACGGGGCTCCAGAGAGCCGTGAGAGGACCCCCGAGCAGAACAGTGTCCCGGGGTTTGTGTGATGCGCTCGCTTCCCCGTGGCCGGGGGAAGGTACCAGGACCCCGGATCTTCCTTCACACCACAGGACCTTTGCACATGCGGAGCCACCTTCGGCACTTGTGCGTCCCTGCGCAAGTGCCCCGTGTGTGCCCCGCCCCTCCTGCTTTATTAGCCTGTGAACTGCTGTCAGTCTCTGAGAAGAAGAAAAATAGCACAGCTCTCTCACTTATTTTTTTTTTAAAGAGTTATTTTATTTGAAAAGAAGTTACAGAGAGGCAGAGAGAGAGAGAGAGGATTTCCATCTGCTGGTTCACTCCCCTGATGGTCGCACATCCGGAGTTGCACCGATCCTAAGCCAGGAGCCTGGAGCTTTTTCCAAGTCTCCCAGGCGAGTATGAGAGTCCAAGGATTTGAGCCATTTCCACTGCTTTCCCAAGCCATAGCAGAGAGCTGGATCAGAAGTGGAGCAGCCGGGACTCAAACCAGCACCCATATGGGATGCTGGCACTGCAGGTGGTGGCTTTACCCACTATGCCACAGCGCCAGCCCCCCCCTCACTTATTTATGTACTGATTTGCCAGCTGTTTCTCCCACCAACGTGCCAGAACTATAAAAATGAGGAACTGATTGGTTTGGGACATTGCTTGCACCTCCTTCCACATACAATAGGCACTTCATAACTGTTTGCTACAAAAATAATTTAAAATTACATTAACTCAGGGCTGGCGTTGTGGCACAGCATGTTAAGCCTCTGCCTGTGACACCATTTTGAGCCCCAAGTTACACAGAAAAAAAGGGAGAGGGAGAGGGAGAGAGGAAGAGAGCTCTTCTGTCCACTGGTTCACTCCCCAAATGGCCACAATGGCCAGGGCTGGGCCAGGCTGAAGCCAGGAGCCAGCAGCTCCACCCAGTCTCCCATATGGGTGCAGGAGCCCAAGCACGTGGGTCATCTTCCACTTCCTTCCCAGGTGCATTAGCAGGGAGCCAGATGGGAAGTGGAGCAGCTGGAACTCCAAGCAGCACCCATATGAGATAATGGCACTTCCGGTGGTGGCTTTACCTGCTATACCACAGTGCTGGCTCCTTCAGCATTTAAAAAAAAAAAAACTTTTATTATTTATTTGAAAGGCAGAGATACAAAGAAAAATAGAGACCGAGAGGGGCCAGTGCTGTGGAACAGTGGGTAAAGCCACTGCCTGCAGTGCTGGCATCCCATGTGGGTGCCGGTTGAGTCCCAGCTGCTCCACTTTTTTTTTTTTTTGACAGACAGAGTGGACAGTGAGAGAGACAGAGAGAAAGGTCTTCCTTTTTGCCATTGGTTCACCCTCCAATGGCCGCTGCGGCCGGCGCATCGTGTTGATCCAAAGCCAGGAGCCAGGTGCTTCTCCTGGTCTCCCATGCGGGTACAGGGCCCAAGCACTTGGGCCATCCTCCACTGCACTCCCTGGCCATAGCAGAGAGCTGGCCTGGAAGAGGGGCAACCGGGATAGAATCCGGTGCCCCAACCGGGTCTAGAGCCCGGTGTGCTGGCGCTGCAGGCGGAGGATTAGCCCATTGAGCTGTGGCACCCGCCAACTGCTCCACTTCTTATCCAGCTCTCTGCTATGGTCTGGGAGGGCAGAAGAAGATGGGCTAAGTCCTTGAGTCCCTGCACCTGCGTGGGAGACCCACAGGGAGCTCCTGGCTCCTGGCTTGGGATCAGCGCAGCTCCGACCATTGTGGCCAACTGGGGAGTGAACCAGTGGATGGAAGACCTCTCTCTCTCTCTCTCTGCTTCTCCTTTCTCTCTCTGTGTAACTCTGACTTTTAAATAAATAAATAAATCTTTTTTAAAAAAGAGAGAGAGATCTTATGTCTCTTGGTTCACTCCATAAATGGCTGCAATAGCTGGGACTGGGCCAGGCTGAAGCCAGGAACCTGGAACTCCATCTGGGTCTCCCATGTAGGCGCAGGAACTCAAGCACTTGAACCGTCTTCCACCGCTTTCCTAGGTGCATTAGCAGGGAGCTGGATTAGAAGTGGAGCAGCTGGGACTTGAACCAGAGCCCACACGGGATGCCAGTGACACAGGCAGCAGCTTAATTTGCTGCACCACAGCACGGGCCTCTAATCCAGCATTTGTTGAGCACCTGCCATCCTGGGCCTCAACGCTGAGAGAAGGCAGATTTGCAAGCCAATGTTTCTGTTAAGCTAATGCTTACGTGAAGGGGTGACCAGATGGGAGTCTGGGAGAGGCAAGCCCAAGACTTGGCGTAGGAGGGGGGATATGGACACCTCGAGAATGTTCAGGAAGGCAGCCTACTGACACTGGATGCAGCAGAGTGGGTATTTGCAAAGGAAAACCTGGCGAAATTATGTTCGAGGGTACTGAACAGGCTGGTGAAGGGGCAGGCAGGTGACCCAGCAGTTAGGACGCCACCCCGGAGTGCCCGGGTTTAAGTCCTGGCTCCATTTCTGATTCCAGTTTCCAGCTAATTCACACCTGAGAAGCAGCCGGTCCCTGCCACCCATGTGGGGGACCGGGGTGGAGTTCCTGGCTTGGCTCATGTGAGAAATAAACTAGTGGATGGAAGATTCTCCCATCTCCATCTCTCTCTCACTGCTTTTTAAATAAATAAATAAATAATATTTTTAAATGCATGGAAATCAGAATAAAAAGATAAGTGTATTTTGGTTCAAAAAAAATTTTTTTTGAAATCCATGCATGTGTGAGATCTTCAAAAACTGTGTACCTTGAAACACCCTGGGTCCCTGCCACCCACTTAGGAGAGGAAACTGAGTTGAGCCTGGCCCCACGCTGGCCGTCGTGGGCATTTGGAGATGAAGCAGTGTGCCGCCAGCTCAGCACGTTCCCCTGCCATCCTTATCCCTGCAGATTCCCGGTGGCTTCCAGAACCAGGAGGAGCTCAGGTTTGATCCCTCCGTTGCGTCTCTTCCCCAGCAGGCTCCAGCCCCCAAGCTGCAGTTTTGTCTCAGGAGGCAAGCAGCCCTGGGGGCTGCACATCCTGAAGTCTTCTTCTCCCTTGTGTTTCTTCCTTGTGTGTGAGTTAGAATTCAGCTTTTTAAAAATGTACTTATTTGAGAAGCACGTAGACAAGCGACAGACAGACAACCAGGCAGAGTTCCCATCTGCTGGGAGTTCCCTCCCCCACATACCTGGGAGGACTCAAGCCAGGAGCTCCATCCAGGTCTCCCTCATGGGTGGCAGGGACCCAACTACTTGAGCGACCACTGCTGCCTCCCAGGGTGTGCACTGGCAGGCAGCTGGAGTCAGGAGGAGCTAGAGCGAAGAACTGGAACCCAGGCCCTGTGATCGGGATTCTGGGTGTGCTAACCACTGGACCAAACCCCGACTCCTGGAAAACTTCTTCTCCATAAATAGCAGCTCCCTGTATCCGTGGCTTTTCCCTTCCTGGAGTTATCCACGGTCAGTCGAGGTCTGAAAATATTCCATGGAAACTTTCAGAAATGCACAGGCGTGCATTTGAAATGGCTCACCATCCCCAGCAGGCTGCTGCAGTGCTCAGAGTCCTGCCCGAGATGCGCCCCACCCATCTGCTCCGTGCGCCTGAGCTGTAGGGGCTGCCCTCCTGTTAGTCGTAGGTCTCACATTGAGTGTGGTGGTCTCGCAGGGCTTGTCCTGGGAATCCTGACTTTACTCTGGGAGGCAGCAGTGACGGCTCAAGTTGCTGGACCCCTGCCGCCCACATGGGAGACCCAGATGGAGACTCTGGCTCCTGATTCTGGCCCAGCCCAGCGCTGGCTGTTGGGGACATTTGGGGAGTGAACCAGCAGATTGAAACTTCTCTCTCTCTCTCTCTCTCTCTCTCTCTCTCTCTCTCTGTCTCCCTTTCTCTCTGCCTCTCAAATAAATAACTCAGGCCGGCGCCGTGGCTTAACAGGCTAATCCTCCACCTTGCGGTGCCGGCACACCGGGTTCTAGTCCTGGTCGGGGCGCCGGATTCTATCCCGGTTGCCCCTCTTCCAGGCCAGCTCTCTGCTGTGGCCTGGGAAGGCAGTGGAGGATGGCCCAAGTGCTTGGGCCCTGCACCCGCATGGGAGACCAGGAGAAGCACCTGGCTCCTGGCTTCGGATCAGTGAGATGCGCCAGCCGCAGCAGCCATTGGAGGGTGAACCAACGGCTAAAAGGAAGACCTTTCTCTCTGTCTCTCTCTGTCTCTCTCTGTCTCTCTCCCCCCACTCTGCGTGTCAATAAATAAATAAATAAATAACTCAAATTTTAAACCCCTCTCAGATCCAGGAGGGATTGGCTCCACAACACCTCCCCGCCCGGTGGATCCCCACATTCATGGCCGCTCAAGTCTCTCAAACAGAATGGCTGAGGGGGCAGGGGCCTGGCACTACGGTTAACTCCTATCAGAGAGCTTGCTTCAAGTCCTGGCAACCCCACTTCCAATCCAACTTTCTGCCGATGAGCACCCTGGGAGGCAGCAGGTAGTGGCTCAAATACTTGGGCCCCTGCACCCATGTGGGAGACCCGGAAGGGGTTCCTGGCTCCTGGCTTAAGCCTGGCCCAGCCCTGGCTGTTGTGGGCATTTGGGGGAGATGGAAGACTGATCTCTCTCTCTCTCACTCTCTCTGTCACAATGCCTTTCAAGTGAATAAGTACATCTTAACTCCTCCCAAAAGTAAGTAATTAATTCTTAAAAATAGTTTTAAAAAACAAAGGAAGCTTAAGAGATAGGACCTGGAAATGCAGTGCATAATCGTACATTGGACCAGAGACCAGAAAACAAAAAAATGCTACAAAAAGCATTATTGGACCATAGATAATAATTGGAGGCCGGCGCCGTGGCTTAACAGGCTAATCCTCTGCCTTGCGGCGCCGGCACACCGGGTTCTAGTCCCGGTTGGGGCACCGGATTCTATCGCGGTTGCCCCTCTTCCAGTCCAGCTCTCTGCTATGGCCCGGGAGTGCAGTGGAGGATGGCCCAAGTCCTTGGGCCCTGCACCCGCATGGGAGACCAGGAGAAGCACCTGGCTCCTGGCTTCGGATCAGCGCAGTGCGCCGGCCACAGCGGCCATTGGAGGGTGAACCAACGGCAAAAAGGAAGACCTTTCTCTCTCTCTCACTATCCACTCTGCCTGTCAAAAATAAAAAATAAAATAAAATAAAATAATTGGAATAAGGTCTGTAGTATAGAGCGTAATATGCTGTCAGGTTTTGGCCTTTGTCCGGTTCTTACTTAAAACTCTGGTTTTCAGCCCAGGGAGGCGCTGCCCCACGGGGGACACTGGCCGGATCTGGAGCTCTGTGCAGCGGTCAGGACTGGGATGTGTGCACTCCTGCCCTCTAGTGGACTCAGACCAGAGATGCGGCTCCACGCCGGCGATGCACCTGCTGGTCCCCAGGGCAGAGGGGCAGAGACCATCTGTGAGACCATGTTTTTTCCCAGGAAACACAGGTCGAATTATTTGTATTCAATAATACAGAAGGAGAGGGGAGTAGGGTCTGTGAGTGAATCTCAAAAGCCTCAAAAAACTTGTATTTATATAGCTGTTACTACGTGCACCCACAGATTTATGGTGTGCATACTTAATTTTCCATTTTGACTCTTTAAATATAGTTACTTTGCTTCTCCCTAGATTTTACTGCAGTTTATTTATTTGTTTCTTTGAGAGAAAGAGTGTGAGAGAGAAGTAGGCAGATGAGAGCTTCCATCTGCTGGCTCACTCCCCCAGATGCCTGCAATGTCTGGGGCTGGACCAGCGGCTGAAGCCAGGAGCCAGGAGCTCCATCCAGGGACCCAGGTACTTGGGCCATCACTGGCTTCCTCCCAGGGTGTGCATCAGCAGGGAGCCGGATCAGAAGCAGAGCCAGGGCTGGAATCTAGGCATTCTGGTGTGGGATGTGGGCTGTGCCAGGTGCCTGCCCCAGCTCACAGTTTTGGAGAATAAAAGGCCACCATCAGGTGCACCCCCACTTTGTTTTTGGCTCTAGGGAGGGCTCTCTGCGTAGGGCAGGGACACGTGGGAGAGGAGGCAATCCTGTGATGAGACCGGAAGCCAGAGAGTGGGGAGCAGCCCGTCCAGCTCTTTCATCACAGCTCCTCTCTCAGGGCTTTCTGGGCTCCCTTGAGAACTAGGTTAATCCTTTCCAAAGACAGAGCTGTCAGTCACCTCATCTTCTTGCATAAGGCTCCGCCTCTTAAAGGCCCCACGAACCTCCGTATCCCACGTGAACCCCGGGTGGAGATGTCCTCAAAATGGAACACAGATCAGTGCTTTCAGCCTTCGGAGACTGAGCGGTGTTTGTTGTGGGGCAGAGACTCACTTCAGCCTTCCTTGTTTGGGATCGTTCTTCTGCCACTAGTGGTGGGTCAAGTGTCCAGTCAGATGTCACTTCCTTGGGGGAGGCTTCTCTCATTTCCCAGAGCAGGTGGCCAGCCCCTCACCTCCCAAGCACCTTCATCACAACCTCTAGCCCTCATGATAGTTGGTGTTAGTGACTAACTGTATATATATATATATTATTTATTTGTTTGAAAGGCAGAATTACAGAGGGAGGGAGGGAGAGAGAGAGAGAGAGAGAGAGAGAGAGAGAGAGAGAGATCTTCCATGCACTTTCCCAGGTGCATTAACAGGGAGCTGGATCAGAAGTGGAGCAGCTGGGATTCAAACTGGCTCTTATACGGAATGCCGGCACTGCAGGCGGCGGCTTACCTGGCAGTGCCACAGCACCAGCCCCAAGTGTACATATTTTTCAAGACTTATTTATCTAAAAGGCAGAGAGACAGAGAGAGACACACGGACACAGAGCTCTCATCTGCTGGCTCACTCCCTGAAAGCCTGCAACAGCCAGGACTGGGCCAGATAAAGTTGGGAGATGGGAAATCCACCTGGGTCTCCCACATGGGTGGCAGGCACTCAGCTGTTACTGCTGCCTCCCAGGGTGCACATTAGTAGGAAGCTGGAGTTGGGAGCAGAGATGGGACTTGAATCAGACCCTTTGATATGGGATGCAGGCATCCCAAGAGGTGTCTCACCTCTCAACCGCTACGCCACTCACTCACTGCTGACTGTAGTATTATGGACTGTAGGATTGGGTCTCTCCCAAACTTAGTGGATTGAGGTTGCCCAGGACAGGGCCTGTGCTGTCACCTGCCATGGGTGTCAGCTCTGACAATATCACTTGAGAGGCCGGCGCCGTGGCTTAACAGGCTAATCCTCCGCCTTGTGGCACCGGCACACCGGGTTCTAGTCCCGGTTGGGGCGCCGGATTCTATCGCGGTTGCCCCTCTTCCAGGCCAGCTCTCTGCTATGGCCCGGGAAGGCAGTGGAGGATGGCCCAAGTGCTTGGGCCCTGCACCCGCATGGGAGACCAGGAGAAGCACCTGGCTCCTGGCTTCGGATCAGCGCGATGAGCTGGCCGCAGCGGCCATTGGAGGGTGAACCAACGGCAAAAAGGAAGACCTTTCTCTCTGTCTCTCTCTCTCTCACTATCCACTCTGCCTGTCCAAATATATATATATATATATATATATATATATATATATATATATATATATAACTTGAGAAGCACAGCCTTCTGCCTCCTCCTTTCCCGCTCGACTCTACCCTCCCAGCCCTCCAGGCCAACAGTGCTGGGCTCCCACTGAGCCCTTTCTCTCCCTGCTTCTCACATCCAAGTACATCAGCAAATCCCAGCAGCTCCATCTTCAGGCACCCGGGACCAGCCCTCGTCATTGCTTGCCTGGCCAGGGCAGCCACCACAACCTCCCACATCTCCTATGTTCAGTCCCCATGGGGCAGCCAGAGGGAGTCTCTCTTTTTTAAGATTTTCAAAAATTGCTTGAAAGGCAGAGTGACACAGAGAGATGGAGAGATGGAGAGAGAGAGGGAGAGGGAGAGGAGAGGAGAGGAGAGGAGAGGAGAGGAGAGGAGAGGAGAGGAGAGGAGAGGAGAGGAGAGGAGATCTTCCATCTGCTGGTTCACTCCCCAAATGGCGATAACACTGGGCTGGTCCAGGCCAATGCCTGGAGCCTGGAACTCCTTCTGGGTCTCCCATGTGAGTAGCTGGGGCTTTCCCAGGTGCCTTTAGCAGGGAGCTGGGTCAGAGGCAGAACAGCCAGGACACGAACTGACATTTATACGGGACACCAGCATCTCCAGCAGCAGGTTAGTCTGCTAACCGGAGCCTTATGTCTCCTCTCTGCTCAGCTCCTCCTTGGCTCCCACTGATGCACACTCTGGGAGGCAGCAGGTGACGGCTCCAGTAGTTGGGTCCCTGGCACTCACAGAGGAGACTCAGATGTAGTTCCTGGTTCCTTAAGCTGGGCTGGCTCAGCCCCAGCTATTTCAGGCATTTGGGAAGTAAGCCAGCAGATGGCAGCTCTTTCTCTTGCTCTCTCTCTCTCTCTCTCTCTCCCCTTCATTGCCTTTCAAATAAAACGACAATAAATAAATAAACAACATTGCAAACATCCTCCTGCCATTCTGCACCGCCCCCCATCTCCTTTCTTGGATTCCATTTCCCCCGAGTGCTCGCCGCTGCGCAAGACTTACCTTGTTTACTGTATCAACTCCTTCAGGGCAAAGATCTTCGTCCAGAGTACTTGGGACAGGGCCTGGCACCGGGCAGGTTCTCTGTAAGGGGAGGAGGAAGAGGGGAGAGAAAAGGTGCCACTGATTTCTATTTCCATGTAGCTCCTCCTTTGAATCTCCGGACAGATTCATCTTGGACGAGGAGACCCCAAGCCGCCTCCAGTGCCACCTCCCGCCCCGTGGGACGCTCAGCCTGCACGGGCACCTGTTCCCTGTGGGCAGGAACGCACCTGAGCCGCCTGGACGGCCGCTCTCTGATCCACCACCAGGGGGCGCCAGTCTCCCTGCTAAAGCCCTGGAACAGGGTGCGCTCCCTAATACCTACAGAAAATGAATTCTGTCTCTAGATTTTTTTCTTATTGCTATAAAATAACTTATAATTTTTTTAAAACATTCTTTATAAAAAATAAGACACTCGGAAGGAGGAAGTAAAAACTGGCCCATTAAGAACTCATTTATGCCTAAGCACTCGGTATTGCATCTACCGACAGATTTTTACCTCATGTACTGTTAACATAGTCAGGATTTTTATTCTAACCTTTTACTTTGGGGAATTTTAAACAAAAAAAAGACGTAGAGAAGGACATTATGTGCCCCTGAGCTGTACACTTAGGGATGGTTAAAATGCTTGATTTGATGTTTTATATAGGAGGTCCCTTCACATTCCTAGAGGGACAGGGAGCTGTGATTAAGTTGCAGCTTGGGATGCCTGCATCCCCTGTGACAGTGCCTTCGTTGGAGATCTGCCTCCACGTCCCACCCAGCACCCTGCTGACGCACACCCGGGGAGGCAGCAGGGACGGCTCAGGTATTTGGGTTTCTGCCACTCACATGGGAGACCCAGATGGAGCTCCAGGCTCCTGGCTTTGATCTGGCTCAGCCAGTGCCCAGCTGTTGTGGGCATCTGAGGAATGAGGCAGCTGATGGGAAATCTCATTGTGTCTCTCTCTGTTTCTCTGCCTTCCAAATAGGATGAAAATGGAATCAAAGATAAGTTCAGGTTGGCCCCAAAGGGTTTGAAATCCACGATGCATATTTTTTTCATAATATGCATTTCCCACAAAATTTTGGAAGTGTGCATAGATATAGGAAATGTTTGCACAATAATGATTTTTTTCAGGATTTATTTATTTATTTGTAAAGCAGGGTGACAGAAAGAAGAAGAAGGAGAAGGAGGAGGAGGAGGAGGAGGAGGTGGGAGGGGGAGGGGAGGGGAGGGAGAGGGGGAGGGGGAGGGAGAGGGAGAGTGGGGAGAGGGAGAGCTTCCATTTGCTTGTTCACTACCCAAATGATGGCCAACAGCCAGGGCTGGATCAGGTCTAAGCCAGAGACCAGAGCTCCATCCAGGTCTCCCATGTGGAGTGCAGGGACCCAGTACTGGAGCCCACACTTACTGCCTCCCAGAGGTCCATCAGCAGGAAGCAGGAGTCAGGATCTGGAGTAAAGCATCAATCCCAGGTGCTCTGCCGTTGGCATCTGCACTGTTAGGCTAAACACCCATTTCCAAGACTTCGTAACCATGGCTTGGATCCCAGACTCCCTAAAAGAAAAGCTTGAACAAACTGATTCTTCTCTCTCACACACAGGCAATTTCTTTATGGGAGAAAAGAAACAACTTCAAAGCAAAGTCAAAGGAGAATGAAAACCTGACAAAAGGCAGTGTGCGACTCTTGTTATAGTCAGCTCGCTACGGACCTCCTAGGAGTTGACGAGGAGAAGAACACCCAACAAAGGCTAAGCCAAAGAGATACAGATGTCTGTCGAACACTTCAAATGGTGTTCTCCTACTCAGATTAAAATTAAAACTAGGTGAGAAGGCATTTTTGCACTTAACAGATTGGCAGAAAACCAGCAGTTTGATAAAACAATTTGTGAGCAAGGCTGTGGGGAAATGAGCGATCACGCCCATGTGCTGTTGCCGGCTGTTCCTATTGGCTCGAATCCCACAGAGGACAATTTGGGGACATTTTGCCAACAGTACAAATAGACATCCCCTTTGACATAATAATTCCACGGTAAGGAATTTGCCCTGCGGAAGGAATAGTGGAATACGTACAAAATGAGCATCGGCAAGACTGGATGTTACTGCAGGATTTACAGCAGTTACAGGTTAGGAACAATGCAGGTATCCATTAACAAAGAACAGGTTAAATACCTTATAATCCAAACATAAATTGAGATAAGACACATCTATAAAGAACGAAGATGCTTCTGTATGCTGGCAAGAAGGGAGCTCTCAGATTTATAGCAAGTATTTAAAAAATGGGAGAGTGGGTGCTTGGAGAAGGGGTCAGGATGCCATTTGCAAAGCCCACAGTGCCTGGACTCAAGTCCTGCTCTGCTTCCCATCCAGCTTCCTGCCAGTGTGCACCCTGGACAGCAGAAGTGCACCCTGGACTAGACCTGTGTCTCTGCAGCCTCATGGGAGGGAGACCAGAGTGGAATTCTAGGCTCCTGGCTTCAGCTTGGTCCAGCTGTTGTGGGCATCTTGGGAGCGAACCAGCAGATGGAGCATCTCTGTGTCAGTGTCTGTCAGAGTTACAAAGACAGCCAAAAGCAATTTATAGATTCAGCGCGATACCACTCAAGATACCAAAGACATTCTTCTCAGATCTAGAAAAAATGATGCTGAAATTCATATGGAGACACAGGAGACCTCGAACAGCTAAAGCAATCTTGTACAACAAAAACAAAGCCAAAGCTGGTGGCGTCACAATACCAGATTTCAGGACGTACTACAGGGCAGTTGTAATCAAAACAGCATGGTACTGGTACAGAAACAGATGGATAGACCAATGGAACAGAACAGAAACACCAGAAATCAACCGAAACATCTACAGCCAACTTATATTTGATCTAAAACCAATTCCTGGAGCAAGGACAGTCTATTCAATAAATGGTGCTGGGAAAACTGGATTTCCATGGGCAGAAGCTTGAAGCAAGACCCCTACCTTACACCTTACACAAAAATCCACTCAACATGGATTAAAGACCTAAATCTACGACCCGACACCATCAAATTATTAGAGAACATTGGAAAAAACCTGCAAGATATTGGCACCAGCAAAGACTTCCTGGAAAAGACCCTGGAGGCGCAGGCAGTCAAAGCCAAAATTAACTATTGGGATTGCATCAAATTGAGAAGTTTCTGTAATGCAAAAGAAACAGTCAGGAAAGTGAAGAGGCAACCGACAGAATGGAAAAAAATATTTGCAAACTATACTACAGATAAAGGATTAATAACCAGAATCTACAAAGAAATCAAGAAACTCCACCACAACAAAACAAACAACCCACTTAAGAGATGGGCCAAGGACCTCAATAGACATTTTTCTTTTTTTTTTTTAATTATTTATTTATTTTATTATTTATTTTTATTTATTTATTTATTTTTTTGACAGGCAGAGTGGACACTGAGAGAGAGACAGAGAGGAAGGTCTTCCTTTTGCCGTTGGTTCACCCTCCAATGGCCGCCGCGGTAGGTGCACTGCAGCCAGCGCACCGCGCTGATCCGAAGGCAGGAGCCAGGTGCTTCTCCTGGTCTCCCATGGGGTACAGGGCCCAAGGACTTGAGCCATCCTCCACTGCACTCCCGGGCCACAGCAGAGAGCTGGCCTGGAAGAGGGGCAACCGGGACAGAATCCGGCGCCCCGACCAGGACTAGAACCTGGTGTGCCGGCGCCGCAAGGCGGAGGATTAGCCTAGTGAGCCACGGCGCCGGCCTATCAATAGACATTTTTCAAAAGAGGAAATCCAAATGGCCAACAGGCACATGAAAAAATGTTCAAGATCACTAGCAATCAGGGAAATGCAAATCAAAACCACAATTAGGTTTCACCTCACCCCGGTGAGAATGGCTCACATTCAGAAATCCACCAATAACAGATGCTGGCGAGGATGTGGGGAAAAAGGGACACTAACCCACTGTTGGTGGGAATGCAAACTGGTTAAGCCACTATGGAAGTCAGTCTGGAGATTCCTCAGAAACCTGAATCTAACCCTATCATTCAACCCAGCCATCCCACTCCTTGGAATTTACCCAAAGGAAATTAAATTGGCAAACAACAAAGCGGTCTGCACCTTAATGTTTATTGCTGCTCAATTCACAATAGCTAAGACCTGGAACCAACCCAAATGCCCATCAACAGTAGACTGGATAAAGAAATTATGGGACATGTACTCCATAGAATACTATACAGCAGTAAGAAACAGCGAAACCCAGTCATTTGCAACAAAATGGAGCAATCTGGAAAACATCATGCTGAGTGAAATAAGCCAGTCCCAAAGAGACAAATATAATATGTTCTCTCTGGTGACAACTAACCAAGCACCAAAAAGGAAACCTGTTGAAGTGAAATGGACACTATGAGAAACGGTGACTTAATCAGCCCTTGCCCTGACTGTTGATGAACAACTTAATACGTTATCTCTCTTAGTATTTTTTTTGTCTGTTCTACTTAATACTATTGGTTTAATTCTGTTATTAATACACAGTTATTCTTAAGTGTTGAAACTTAACTGAAAAGTGATCCCTGTTAAATCTAAGAGTGGGAATAAGAGAGAGAAGGGATGTACAATTTGGGACATGCACAATCTGACTTGCCCCAAACGGTAGAGTTAGAAACATACCAGGGGATTCCAATTCAATCCCTTCAAGGTTGCATGTACCAATGCCATCTCACTAGTCCATTTGATCAATTTCTGTTCACAATTGATCATAATGATAGGATTAAGAATCAAAGGGATCACACAAACAAGACTAGTGTCTGCTAATACTAACTGATAGAATAAAAAAGGGAGAGAACGATCCAACATGGGAAGCGGGATACACAACAGACTCATAGAATGGCGGATGTCCTAAACAGCACTCTGGCCTCAGAATCAGCCCTTAAGGCATTCGGATCCGGCTGAAAAGCCCATGAGAGTATTTCAGGCATGGAAAGCCAAGGCACTCTGTTAAAAAAAAAAAAAAAAAAAACCCTAAATGAAAGATCTCCGCGAGTGAGATCCCAGTGGAAAGAACAGGTCATCAAAGAAGGAGGTACCTTTCTCTGAAGGGAGGAGAGAACTTCCACTTTGACTATGACCTTGTCTAAATATGATCAGAGTCGGTGAACTCAAAAGGCTTCCATAGCTTTGGCAACTCATGACAAGAGCCTAGGGTGATTACTGATGCCATAAACAAAAGTGTCAATTTGTTAAGCCAACAACAGGAGTCACTATGCACTTACTCCTCATGTAGGATCTCTGTCCTTAATGCACTGTACATTGTGATTTAATGCTATAACTAGTACTCCAACAGTATTTTTCACTTGGTGTTGCTATGTGGATGCAAACTGTTGAAATCTTTACTTAGTATATACTAAATTGATCTTCTGTATATAAAGAGAACTGAAAATGAATCTTGATGTGAATGGAAGGGGAGAAGGAGCAGGAAAGGGGAGGGTTGCGGGTGGAAGGGAAGTTATGGGGGGGAAAGCCGTTGTAATCCATAAGCTGTACTTTGGAAATTTATATGCATTAAATAAAAGTTTAAAAAAAAAGAGTTACATAGACAGAAGAAGAGACACAGAATGAGAGAGATCTTCCATCTGTAGGTATACTCCCCATATGGCTGCAATGGCCGGGACTGGACCAGACCAAAGCCAGAAGCCAAGAGCTTCATTCAGATCTTTCTAATGGGTGCAGGGGCCCAAGGACTTGGGTCATCTGCTGCTGCTTCCCCAGGTGCATTAACAGGGAGCTGGAAATAGAGCAGCCAAGACTTGAACCAGTACCCACATGGGATACCAGCGTTGCAGATGCTGGCTTAACCCACTATGCCATGCCACTGACCCCATAAAATAAATACTAAAAAATAATACTTTTCAGCCGGCGCCGTGGCTTAACAGGGTAATCCTCCACCTTGCAGCGCCGGCACACCGGGTTCTAGTCCCGGTTGAGGCGCCGGATTCTATCCCGGTTGCCCCTCTTCCAGGCCAGCTCTCTGCTATGGCCTGGGAAGGCAGTGGAGGATGGCCCAAGTGTTTGGGCCCTGCACCCGCATGGGAGACCAGGAGAAGAACCTGGCTCCTGGCTTCCGATCAGCGAGATACGCCATCCGCAGCGGCCACTGGAGGGTGAACCAACGGCAAAAAAGGAAGATCTTTCTCTCTGTCTCTCTCTCTCACTATCCACTCTGCCTGTCAAAAAATATATAATAATAATAATAATAATAATACTTTTCCAAGTTTCACCTGAAAAGAAATGAAGTGTTTGTCCAAAGATTTGGATGCGAATGACCGTGAGACTTGCTTTCTACTGGCCAAAGACAGAACCAGTGAACGTCTTTCTACAAATGAATGGATAAGAGAACTGTGGTTTATCTGTATCCACAATAAATTTGAGTGAATTATTAGTACCCTCTCCAACAGGTGCAGCTCTCCAAATAATTATGCTGCATGAGTGAGAGAAAATAAGTCAAAGGGAGCCCATTCTGGGTGATTCTATTTGTAGAAAATTCTAGAAAATGCCAAGGAATGCCTAGTGACGGAGTGCAGATCCTGATGATACAGGGAGGGGCAGAAGGGAGGAGCCAGGGAGAGAGGTTTCCATGGGACACAGGGATACTTTGGGGTGTGGTAGATATGTCTAGTACCTTAATGGTGGTGATAATTTCATGGGCATGGACATAAGTCAAAGTTTATTACATTATAGGTTCAAATAACTTGCATATGATAATCTACGAATTAGTCTTCTCTAGAGCTACTGAACAAATTCCCCACTGTCTTAATAAAAAGATTTCTTTATATGAAAGCAGAATGACAAAGAGAGGGAGAGACAGAGAGAGATCTTGCATCTTGCATCCGTTGGTTCACGCCCCAAATGATTGCCAACAGCCAGAGCCAGGCCTGGCTGAAGCTAGGAGCCAGGAATGCCATCTGGGTCTCTCACGTGAGTGGCAGGGGCCCACGTACTTGAGCCATCACAGCTGGTTCCCCAGGCACGTGATCTGGGCCAAACACCCATCCCCTCGGTTCGGATCCTGATCCGGGTATGCTATGCGACTTTAGCCAAGTGCCTAAACTTCTAGGAAGTTCCATGTCTCCCAGACTTCACTCCAGCTGATCTGAGCATGACATAGAAAGGATCATGTCAGCGCTCACTGCTGTAGTTGCTCTTATTTCCTTAGGGGCGTCGGAACATTTACCCTTTGGCGCATGATGTCCCAAGGCGGCAGGACAATGGGGCAGGGCACTGGCCGGGGAGGGAGCTGAGCCTGCTCCGTCCCCTCTGAGTCCCAGCTCAGAAGCTTTTTTTTTTTAAGATTTGTTAGTTGTGGTATAGTGGGTAAAGCCAACTCCCTTGTTGTTGTTGTTGTTGTTGTTGTTTGTTTTTTGTTTTTTTTTGTGTGTGTGTGTGTGCGTGTGTGTGTTTTGATAGGCAGAGTAGATAGTGAGAGAGAGAAAGATCTTCCTTTGCCGTTGGTTCACCCCCCAATGGCCGCTGGGGCCAGTGCACCGCGCTGATCCGAAGCCAGGAGCCAGGTGCTTCTCCTGGTCTCCCATGGGGTGCAGGGCCCAAGCACTTGGGCCATCCTCCACTGCCTTCCCGGGCCATAGCAGAGAGCTGGCCTGGAAGAGGAGCAACCAGGATAGAATCTGGCGCCCTGACCGGGACTAGAACCCGGTGTGCTGGCGCCGCAAGGCGGAGGATTAGCCTGTTAAGCCACGGTGCCGGCCCTTAATTTCTATTTTTCTATTTTTTTAAAATTTATTTATTTATTTTTTTGACAGGCAGAGTGGACAGTGAGAGAGACAGAGAGAAAGGTCTTCCTTTGCCATTGGTTCACCCTCCAATGGCTGCCGTGGCCGGTGTACCGCGCTGATCTGAAGGCAGGAGCCAGGTGCTTCTCCTGGTCTCCCATGGGGTGCAGGGCCCAAGCACTTGAGCCATCCCCCACTGCACTCCCAGCCTTAGGGCAGAAGGCGCCGGCCAACCTTGGTGAACTTTTTAAGTACCCACATGGACCCAGCGCTTTCCTGGGCTCATCTGAGAAGGAGGAACAGGTCTCAGGTCACAGTGTCCTTTCATGCTCTTCTTAGACCTGGCTCATCTGTCCCCTGAGCGAAAGAACTCAGGTCTAGATTCCCTGCAGGAAGCCCCCAGCCTTGGGACTGGAAGCCCTAGGACAGGTCTGATCCTTTTCACTTTTTTTTTTTTTTTAATTAAAAAAGTATTTGTATTCATTTTGTTTGCAAGGGAGAGAAAGTTCTTCCATCCACTGTGTGTGTGTTTTTTTAAAAGATTTGTTTTATTTACTTGAAAGGCAGAGTAAAAGAGTGAAAGCGAGAGAGAGAGTGAAAGAGAGAGAGAGAGAGAAAGAGAATGGATGTCTGCTATCCTTTGGTTCATTCCCCAAATGACACCAATGGCAGAGGCTAGGCCAGGCAGAAGCTAGGAACCTTAGTCTCCTGCAGGAGCCCAAATCCTTGGACCATCTTGTGCTCCTTTCCGGGGTGCATTAGCAGGGAACTGCATCAAAGTGGAGCAGCTGGGATCTGAACCAGCATGCCAGCATTGCAAGCAGTGGCTTAACCCATTGTGCCACATTGCCAGCCCCCACTCACTGTTTCACTTCCCAAATGCCTACCACAGCTAGGGTTGGAGCAGGTCAAATACAGGAGCCCAGAACTCCACCCAGGTCTCTCACGTGGGCAGCAGGGGTGCAAGCACTCGGGTCATCACTGTTGCCTCTCAGGGTGTGCATTAGCAGTGCTCCCCCCACTGCAGCACTGATCATCCATGAGTCTAATTATGTGATGAAAATTAGCACAGTTAGGCCGGCGCCGTGGCTTAACAAGCTAATCCTCTGCCTTGCGGCACTGGCACACCGGGTTCTAGTCCCGGTTGGGGCGCCGGATTCTATCCCGGTTGCCCCTCTTCCAGGCCAGCTCTCTGCTATGGCCCGGGAGTGCAGTGGAGGATGGCCCAGGTCCTTGGGCTCTGCACCTGCATGGGAGACCAGGAGAAGCACCTGGCTCCTGGCTACAGATCAGCACGATGTGCCGGCCGCAGCGGCCATTGGAGGGTGAACCAACGGCAAAAAGGAAGACCTTTCTCTCTCTCTCTCTCTCTCTCACTATCCACTCTGCCTGTCAAAAAAAAAAAAAAAAAAAAAAAAGAAAATTAGCACAGTTAGTGGTGCCAACAAGGAGCAAAGAGACATCCTGTGCCTGCTGATAGCACGCACTGAGGAAGACAGCGACCTCACGGAGAAGCAGCAGCAGTCAGGGTGTGCTTTCAAAGACGCCCGTGTCGTGGATGGTGTTGTGTGCAGCGGTTAAGTCGCTGTTCGGAACGCCTGCATCCACACAGAGTCCTGGCTAACCTCCCAATGCCAGCTTTCTGCTGATGCACACCCTGGGAGGCAGCAGGTGACGGCTCAAGGACTTAGGTCCCTGCACCCACGTGGGAGACCTGGACTGCGTTCCCAGCTCCTGATTTCAGGCAGGCTCAGTCCTGGCTGTTGTAGGCATTGGGAGAATGAACCAGCAGATGGAAGGTTCTCTCTCTCTTTCTCTCTGCCTTTCAAATAAAATGGAAACAAATAAATTTTTTAAATTTTACAAAAAAGGGGCCTGGCGCTGTGGCATAGTGGGTAAAGCCACCACCTGCAGTGCCCACATCCCGTATGGGTGCCGGTTCGAGTCCTGGAGGCTCCTCTTCCAATCCAGCTCTCTGCCAATGTGTCTGGGAAAGCTGCAGAATATGATTTAAGTCCTTGGGCCCCTGTACCCAGGTGGGAGACCTGGAAGAAGCCCCTGGTTCCTGGCTTCAGACCAGCCCAGCTTTGGTTGTTGAAGCCATTTGGGGAGTGAACCAGCAGGTGGAAGATATCTCTCTCTCTCTCTCTCTCTCTCTCTCCTGTCTCTCTCCCCCATCTCTCTCTCTGTCTCTCTCTCTCTTTGTCTCTCCTTCTCTCTCTGTACCTCTGCCTTTCAAATAAGTAAATAAGTAAATCTTTAAAATTTTTTTTACAAAAGGCCAGTGTCTTGAGGATAGGGAAGGACCCAAGGGATGTGATGGCAAAACACAGAGTGTGTGATTGTGCCCGGGGATCCTAATGGGAAAGAACATGGCTGTGGAGACATGATTAGCACCAGGGATGGAACTGGAATATGGCCTGTAGATTAGATAACAGAACTGGGTCAGGGCCACGTTTCCTGGAGCTTCCGGCAGTGCTGTGGTTATGTAAGAGAGTTTCTGTTCCAGGCAAAGGGCAAAAGGCACACATCGTGTCTGAAACACGCACTCATGCAGTTCTGAGAAAAACACCGCGTGGGTGTGTGAGAGAGGGTGTATCATCTGGCTGTGCTCCGAGTGTATTCTGTGGGTCTGTGCGTGTTTGCTTTTCTATCACCTACCTATCTACCCACCTACCTATCTATTATATATACGTATATGAGAGACAGACAGACAGACAGATGGAGGCACCTCCCATCTTCTGGATCATTCTTCAAATGCCTAGCAGCCAGGAACTCCATCTAGGTTTCCTATGTGGGTGGCAGGGACCCAATCATTTGAACCATCACTACTGCCTCCCAGCATATGCATTAGCAAGAAGTGAATTTAGCTTAAAACTATTTATTTACTTTTATCTATTTATGTATTTTATATCAATGTGTGTATTATACATGTCTGTGTGTAAATGGTATATATATATTGCATTGTGTGTGTATATATGTATAACTGTGTAAGGTTCTCTAAACAGTTCATAGGGAAAATGGAATTAAAATATAAGTTTGTGGAGCTGATGTTGGGGCACAGCGGGTTAAGCCACTGCCTGCAACACCGGTATCCCATATCAGGGTGCTAATTTGAGTCTTGGCTGATCTAGCTTCCTACTAACGCACCTGGGAGGCAGCAGGTGGTGACCCAAGTCCTTGGGTCCCTGCTACCCGAGTGGCAGACTCAGATGAAACTCCTGGCTCCTGGCTTCAGCCTGGCCCAGTCCTGGTGTTTTGGTTATTTGGGGAATGAATCGGCAGATAGGAGATCGACTCTCTCTCTCTCTTTCTCTCTCTCCCCCTGTGTGTGTGTGTGTGTGTCTTTCTGTCACTCTGCATTCCAAGTGAATAAGTCTTTAAAAAAAAAAAAGTGATATTTGGGTGAAGCAGTTAAGATGCCGCCTGGGGTACCTGTACCCCATATCAGAGTGCCTGGGTTCAAGTGGGAGGTCATTAGGTCATTAGGGAGCCTTGTGCTCCCATGGAATTAATGCCGAGCTTGCTGAGTGAGTCCTCAAGACCCCATGCTGTTGGCCCGCGCTGCGGTTCACTAGGCTAATCCTCCACCTGCGGTGCCAGCACCCCAGGTTCTAGTCCCGGTCGGGGCGCTGCCGGATTCTGTCCTGGTTGCTCCTCTTCCAGTCCAGCTCTCTGATGTGGCCCGGGAGTGCAGTGGAGGATGGCCCAAGTGCTTGGGCCCTGCACCCGCATGGGAGACCAGGAGAAGCACCTGGCTCCTGGCTTCGGATCAGCGCAGCGGCCATTGAGGGGTGAACCAGTGGCAAAGGAAGACCTTTCTCTCTGTCTCTCTCTCTTACTGTCCACTCTGCCTATCAAAAAAAAAAAAAAAAAAAAGATGCCGCCTGGGGTGCCTGTACCCCATGTCAGAGTGCCTGGGTTCAAGTGCCAAGTGGGAGGTCATTAGGTCACGGGGAGCCTTGAACTCCCATGGAATTAATGCTGAGCTTGCTGAGTGAGTCCTCAAGACCCCAGGCTGTGAAATGGGTAAGACTGGGCCCTCCAGTCCCCGGCTTCCTGCCTCCCCCCTGGGACCGTTCCCTCTGGCACCAGCTTCCACCATGATACCAACTACAATGTGACGCAGCTGGAAGCCCTCACCAGAGACTGCACAGGACTGCCCCCTCCTGGACTTGCTGTAAGCGTAAACATTTCCTAGGGGGTGGATATGTGGCCTAGAGGGTTAAGACGCTGCTTGGGCTGCCCATATCCCATACCAGAGTGCCTGGGTTCGAGTCCTGGCTCTGCTTCCAATTCCAGCTTCCTGCTAATGGGCAATGGGGGAGGCAGCAGGTGATTCGTGAGTGAGCTGGTCCCTGCCAGCCACATGGGAGACTCGGATTGAGTTCCTGGCTCCTGCACATATGATAGTGAACCAGTGGATGAGAGGTATCTTTATCTGTCCAGTTGCTTCTCAAGTATTAAGAACAAAGAAAATAAGAATGCACGAGGACATGCTAAACAACAAAATGTGTTCTATCCTCCCACTTTAGGAAATATACCTTCACAGCAATCTGAAAGTTAGATTCACATTTATGATTTTTTCCCCAAAACTTTCTTTAGCTTAGTTTTTTAAATCAGAGTTAAACACATATAGCATGAAATTGAATATTTTTAAAATATTTATTTATTTGTTTGAAAAGCAGAATTACAGAGAGGCAGAATCAGAGAGGTGGGGGGCGGTCTTCCATTTGCTGGTTCACTCCTCAAATGGCCACAACAGATGGAGCTGGGCCAATCCGAAGCCAGGAGCCAGGAGCTTGCTCCAGGTCTCCCTCAAGGATGCAAGGGTCCAATCTTCCACTGCCCTCCCAGGCCATAGCAGAGAGCTGGCTTAGAAGTGGAACAGCTGGGACTCAAACACGAGATGCTAGCACTGCAGGCGGTGGCGTTACCCGCTACACCATGGCGCCGGCCCCAAAGTTGAACATTTTAAAGCATACAATTCAGTGGCATTAAGTACCTTCCCAGCATTCTGCAACCATCACTACTAGCTAGTTCCGGAACACATTCTTAAAGATTAATTAATTAATTAATTACTTTGAGGGAAAGAGTGACAGGGATGGGGAGGGGAGACAGAATGATCTTCCATTTGCTGGTTCACTCCCCAAATGGCTTCAATGGCCAGGGCTGAAGCCAGGAGCCTGGAACCCATCCAGGTCTCTCACATGGGTGAAAGCACTTGTGCCATGCCCACCCCACCCCCTGCCCCACCCAGGCCACTTTCTCAGGTGCATTTGCATTAGCAAGGAGCTAGATCTGCAGCAGAGCACCCAGGACTTGAATCCGTGCTTCCATATGGGACGTGGGTGCTGTAAGGGTGTCTTAGCCTCCTGTGCCACAACACCAGCCCGCATTTTCTGTTTTCTTTCTTTCTTTTTTTTTTTTTTTTAATGTATGAGACAGACATAGAGACATAGCTGCCATTTGCTGGTGTCATTGTCCAAATGCCCACACCTGCCAGGGCTGGCCAAGGCTGAAACCAGGAGTGTAGAACTCGATGCAGGTCTCCCACGTGGGTGGCAGGGACCCGAGCACTTGAGCCATCACTGCTGTCTCCCAGAGTGTCCATTGGCAGGAAGCTGGAGTGGGGAGCCAGCGCTGGGTGTTGACAGCAGGTGCTCTTTCTTGGAGCATGGGCATCCTAACTGGCATGATCATTACCAGGCCAAACACCTGCCCTGTAGTGGTTTGTGTCAACTTGGCTATCCTAAGGGATGCCCAGCTAGCTGGCAAATGTTCCTAGTAGGTAGGTGTGCCTGCACGGGTGCTGTGGACTAGATTAGCACTGGAATTGGTACACTAAAGACGACAGCCCTCCCCTATGGCGTAGGCACCGTCAGTTCATTGTGGGCCCAAAGGGGATAAAAAGGCAAGGAGGCAGGGACAAGGAGCGGCACGTCAAGTTGCCCCCTGGGACACCCACAGTCCCATGTGTCCCTGGGTTCTGATCCAGCTCCCTGCTAACGCACACCCCGGTCAGCAGTAGTGATGGCCTCAGTGCTTGGGTCCCTGACACTCATGTGGGAAACCCAGATGGAGTTCCGACACCTGCCTTCTGCCTGGCCCAGCCCAAGCTGTTGAAGACATTTGGGGAGTAAACCAGGGGCTAGAAGATATCTCTCTCCTTCCCTCCCTCTCTCTTTGCCTTTCAAATAAATAGCATTTAAAAGAGAAAGCATAAAAAGGTAGAGGAAGTGTGAATTCTCCCTCTCTCCTGGAGCTGGGACATCCATGTGGGCTGAATTATAAAATCCCACTTGTGAAGCCTAAGGGAAATGTTAGGCGCCTTGGGGTCTGAGCCCTTATGAACCGGTTAATTCCTTTCCAGGACTGTGGGAGACTGGATTACTGTTTAGAGCAAGTCCTCTCTCTTCCACACGGGCTGGGCTGCCCTTCTACTTTCTAAAACATTGTACTTATTTATTTACTTTTATTCATGTGAAAGGCAGAGAAACAGAAACAGAGAGCTCTTCTATCCCTGACTTCTCTCCCCAGATGCCCTCAACAGCCAGGGCTGGGCCAGGCCAAAACCCAGAGCTAGGAACTACATCCAGATTTTCTTTTCTTTTCTTTTCTTTTCTTTTCTTTCTTTCTTTCTTTCTTTTTTTTTTTTTTTAATTTTTGACAGGCAGAGTGGACAGTAGAGGGAGACAGAGAGAAAGGTCTTCCTTTTTGCCGTTGGTTCACCCTCCAATGGCGATGGCAGGAACCAGGTGCTTCTCCTGGTCTCCCATGGGGTGCAGGGCCCAAGGACTTAGGCCATCCTCCACTGCACTCCCTGGCCATAGCAGAGAGCTGGCCTGGAAGAGGGGCAACCAGGACAGGATCGGTGCCCCGACCGGGACTAGAACCCGGTGTGCTGGCGCCGCAAGGTGGAGGATTAGCCTAGTGAGCCGCGGCGCCGGCCTGCATCCAGATTTTCTAACTACAGGGACCCGAGTCACTGCTGCCTCCCAGGGTGTGTGTGCATTAGCAGGAGGCCGGAAGCTGGAATGGGAATGGGAATGAGAATGGGAAAAGCAGAGCCGAGACTCAAACCCAGGCACTTGGATATATGATGTGGGTGTGCCAAGCACGTCTTAACCACTGCTCCAAGCACCCGCCCTGCCCTTACATTTTCCGCAGAGAGTCGACACGGTCCCGATGCGGTGCCCAGTCTTAGAGTCCCTCACCTGCAGGATGGTGAGCCAAACCAAACCCCTTTCTTTTATAAATGACCCGGTCTCAGGTATTCTGTCTCAGCACCGGAGAACAGATTAGGAGAACGATCTCGGCCAGACCCAGGTAGGAGCCAGGTAGTCTCGTTTCTGACCCAACGTTGGGAGCCACCCACGCCATCACCTCTCCTGCACCCCATCAGCTTTAGCACGCAAGGGAGGCAGGGGTCGCTTGGTGCTAGTGAAGGCAGCAGCATTTCACAACATCTAAGACCGCAGCTGTGAGTCACACGGCCGAGTTCCAAGCCCCAGCTCTGTCCAGACCATTATGAGAACTTGGGCGAGGCCTTCACCTCTCTTTCAACGAGTCCTCATCCGGAAGACAGAATAGCAAGAGTGCCTACGTCGTTCAGAGTTGATATTGGGCTCAAATAGACGTATAATCGCTACCGACAAAGAGAGGGAGAGACACAGAGAGGTCTTCCATCCTCTGGTTCACTCCTCAGATGGCCACAACAGCTGGAGCTGGGCCGATCCGAAGCCAGGAGCCAGGAGCCAGGAGCTTCCTCCAGATCTCCCACATGGGTGCAGGGGCCCAAACACTCGGGCCATCTTCCACTGCTTTCCCAGGCCATAGTAGGGGGCTGGATTGGAAGTGGAGCAGTGGGGACTCAAACCAGCACCCATATGGGATGCAGACACCCCACGTAGGACTTAACTTACTGTACCCCAAAGAGCAGTTTTTAGGATAAAATCCAGAGCCAGCTCCAGCCCTCAGGAAGGACTTTTTTTCCCTTATTTATTTGAGAGGCAGAGAGAAAGGGAGAGGGAGAGGGAGAGGGAGAGGGAGAGGGAGAGGGAGAGGGAGAGGGAGAGGGAAAGGGGAAAGAGAGCACACTCCCATCTCTGTTGCCTCCAGGGTATGCACTCAGGGAGCTGGGATCAGGAATGGAGCCAGGACTCGAACCCAGGCACTGCAACATGGCATGCGAGTGCCTTGGCTCGTGTCGGAACCGTGCTGTGCCCAACAGTGGAGCCTTCTGCAGCTGGCTCTCGGCAGGAAACCCCAGGAGCTGCGAGGGCTCTGTGCGCCCTGGAAAGCAGGTTGTGAAGAAGCCATCCGGTTGGGCACGGGTCACTGATGGTTTCTCTTGATGCAGGAAGCCAGGGGAGCAGGGGAGAAGGCGGCATGGGACAGACAGCCTGGGGTCATTTCGCCTCCCGCTCAGAGAGAAGTCAGTGGCAGGAGGGGCAGCCAGATGGTGGCTGTCTGAAGCCGCTCCTGGTGGGGTTTTCCTCCCTGCCTGTCCCGTCTGTCACTCACTGCCTCCGGGATCAGTCATCTGGCGTCTGGCCCGGCTGAGCCAAGTGTGAGTGGTGGCCTGCACGTCAGCCTGGAGCGTGCAGTTTCAGATTCCACAGCCTGGAGCTGGCTCCCGGCCCTGCTGAGTCAACTCTTCTCGTCTGAGTCTGAGCCAACCTGCCCCAGGGGGGTCCTTCCTGGCAGGGGCTTTTCTCTGCCAGCCCCAGCTCCCTGGCAGGGCTGAGGCAAGTCTGAGGGGGAAGACTGGGGGTGGGGAGTGGGAGATGTCTCAGTGCAAGTTTGTTGAATGAATGCTTAATCCGTGAAAGAAATGGGGTCCAGCCCCACAACCTCCCACGGTTCTCCCTTCATCCCAACCCTGTCCATATGCCAGGCTTAGAGTATTAGCACCTTTCTACCTTCCTGGGAACTCTGGACAAGGCCTGGGCTAAGGGGCAGGCATGGTGGCGAAGTACGTTAATCCTCTGCCTGCGCTGCTGGCATCCCATATGGTCGCCAGTTCTAGTCCCAGACGTCTGTTCTACTTCCGATCCAGCTCTCTGCTATGGCCTGAGTGCTTGGACCCTTGCACCAGCGTGGGAGACCTGGAGGAAGTTCCTGGCTCCTGGCTTCAGATCGGCCCAGCTCCAGCCGTTTCGGCCATTTGGAGAGTGAACCAGTGGGTGGAAGACCTTTCTCTCTGTCTCTCCCCCTCACTATCTGTTAACTCTACCTCTCAAGTAAATAAATAAAATATTAACAAGGCCTGGGCTAAGAGAGCAGATCTCTGTTGAACGAATGAAAGGTTGAGTGAATGAATGAATAAACCAAAAAGGGAGGGAAGGAGAGAGGCCATCGTTTTTCTGTTCTCGAGGTTGCCGCTTTAGCCAAAGCCTTGGACACTGGTGGTGGAGGGTGGGCAATGGGGCGGGGGGTGAGGCCTCGGACTGGAATTTAAGCAAAAGGTGCCCAGGTCCTGCTACTATGGAGGCGCTCATGGTGTGTAGGGGAGGGGTGGTGTGGGGGAAGGAAGGGCGTTAGGATGCACACAGAGCCAACCGCAAGGACGAACCGCGGCGTGGCAAGGACCGGTGGTGGAGGAAGCCCTGGGAAGTCCCCCCCACCCTGCGGCCGGGGCCTCCAGCCTGGTCTTGGGAGTGGAGATGGCGCAGGAGGCCGCCTGGAAGCAGGAAGGTCACAGGCCCCTCGCCGCCGCCCTCTCGCATAACTCGGCACACCAGGGAGGGACCTTTGTAACCTTCTCACAGCCCAGGATCCTCCCCGGCTTCCGACTTGGGCACTTAGGGAAGGGGTCAGGAATGCGCCCAGGACCCGCTGACGCGAGTGCCCTTTCCCCTACTGAGCGCGGCCGGGGTGGGAGAGGATAGAGTGGGGAGGGGGCTTGGAATGCGCCGCCGCCCAGACGGGAAGCATGAGCAACCAGTCACGTTGCGAATGTTGCGCGCAGAAAGGCTGGCCTGGGTCCGGCGCGGAGAATCAGAGCTTTGCACCCTCAGGGCGCACCCCGACTCCGCCAGTTACCACTAGGCTGCCAGCGCACTGGACCCCACCCCTGGCCGCACGCCCCGCCCCCGGAACTCCCCGCGCCCCGCCTCCGAGGCTCGCCTCCCACCCCTGCATCGGGCTTATAAAAGGGGGCGTTGGTCGCCGCGGGCTCACGCCGAGCCGAGCGGGCCTGCGGCTGCCATCTGTTCCCACCTTTGAGCTCCAGCACCCCGAGCGAGTCTCCAGCCCTCGTATCTCCAGCAGCCCGCGTCCGGTGCGAGTCCTCCGCGCCCAGGCCGACGGTGAACATGCGCCGTGCGTCGACAGCCGGTGCAGCCCTGATGCTGTGCGCCGCCACCGCCGGGCTGCTGAGCGCTCAGGGCCGCCCTGCACAGCCCGAGTCGCCGCGCTTCGCGTCCTGGGACGAGATGAACGTGCTGGCGCACGGGCTGCTGCAGCTCGGCCACGGACTGCGCGAACACGTGGAGCGCACCCGCGGGCAGCTGGGCGCCCTGGAGCGGCGCCTGGGCACGTGCGGAGCCGCCTGCCAGGGGTCCGGAGGGACCGCCGCGCCCCCGCAAGCCTCCGAGAGCCCGCTGCCCGGAGGCGAGGCAGCCCCTGAGATCCTCCGCAGCCTGCAGGTACGTGAAGTACTCCCAGGGCTGCCTCTGCGCGCTCCTCCGGGCTCCCCGCCGGCCTGGAAGAGGAGACACAGCCCAACGCCCTTGGGCTTATTTGCACCAGTCTCAAAGGATGGAGATGTGGAAGGGTTGGCCTGGGGGGAGGGGCGGTGAGTGGGGTCGTTTGGAGACGGGGGAGTGGGGGGAGGCTGGGTTCTCACCGGGATTCTCCACCCCTCCCCAGACACAGCTCAAGGCTCAGAACAGCAAGATCGAGCAGTTATTCCACAAGGTGGCCCAGCAGCAGCGGCACCTGGAGAAACAGCACCTGAGAATCCAGAATCTGCAGAGCCAGGTGGCCGAGGGCTGTCCCAGTTGGGGAGGGACGTCAAAAGCGTCCTGACTGGGAGCCACGGGACCGCGGGGTCAGCCTGAGCCCCCAGACCTGACCTCCTTCCCTCCCATCCTATCCCAGGTTGGTCTCCTGACGCCCGTGCACCTACACAATGGGCTGGCCAAGTCCGCCAGAAGGAAGAGGCTCCCCAAAATGGCCCAGCCTGTCGACCCTGCACAGAATGCCAGCCGCCCGCACAGTGAGTGGCTGACCCTCTTGCCAGTGCTGTCCCTGTCCTTGGCAGGTCTTTGTCAGGCCTTGGGGTGAGCCGAGCGACCCCCACCCTTCTGCTGACCACTAGCTGGGGCAGGGGTTGAGAAATAGAAACCCAGAAAGATTGGAGCTGCAGGGGAGCCGGGAGGCAGTGATGCTGCTCAGAAACACTGCCCTGCAGGTTAGAACCTTCTGGCCGCGTGCCAGGTAGGGGGTTCTGAGGTCCCCCTCCCCGGTGATCTCTCGAGGTGTAGATCTGGGATCTAGCTCCCAGGCCAGACACACTCACTCCTGCCATTCCTGGTGCCGCTTCCCTCTGCTGTCCCCAGAGTTCTCATCCTGTCCCCCCACCACCACCACCACCACCCCGGCAGAGAGTGAGCTATGGCCGCTGTCCTCCAGGGTTGGGTCTTTGTGTATGTGGCTGTTTCGACAAACCCGGGGCTTATTTTGGTGCCAGAACGGTCTGAAAGCCCTGCCTGCTTTTGTCGCCGGTGTTCATTCTCAGTGAGCTTTTCCAAGTCCTCTCAGATCCGTGCCTTTCAAAACTTTCTGTTTGCACCAAAATAAACTTTATATTTTGCTTCCATTCGCAACAACCTGTTTGAAATACCCTCCGAATTTCCCCTAATTCCAAACCGCAGGGCTGTCTCTGTGTGTTGCGTGTATCTGGCGCAATCTCCCGGTTCCCACCCTGGGTTCACAGCCCCACACCCGGTTTTCCTCTGCCCCTCCCACCACCTTGTCACCCTGCTGGGCATCTGTGGCCGCTCACAGCCAACTGGGTGAAAGGTCGGATCCCCCTTCACACTTACGGCCTGCCCGCTGGCCCGGTGATCCTGTGGGTCCCCGCCCCCAGACTCCTCCCACCACCCTGTGGTGAGGGGTTTTTCTGGGTCCGGGCTGGGGGAGGTGCGGTGGAAGGTCATGGGGGTGTTTTGTGTAGTTTTGGGACTCCCAGACTCGCGGGCTCAGCCCTGCCAAGTAGGTGAAAGTTCAGAGCTGGAGAGACAAACAGCTGTCACTAATAAAGGCCACATTGGTGGTTTGGCCACGTGCCTGTCCTGATTGGATGGGAGGGAAGTAGGGGAAAGGGGAGCCGCCGGAGGGGGCAGGAAGGTGTCCTCCCTGCGGCTCTGGGCCCGCCCACACTCCCGCGGTTTGGATGCTGGGAGTCTTGGCCTTCCCCTCCCCCTGGTCACCTTTCCCCTACTTTCCCAGCTGGGCTGGGGGCGGTTCTTGCGGCTTCCAGACCTGCCCAGCACTAAGCTCCTTCCCTAGGGTTCTCCTCCCTTCCTCCCTCCCTCCCCAATCCTGCCCCATCTCTCTGGAGAGCTGGGATCCCCAAACCGCGTTCTGCATCCCGCACTGCACCAGCTGGGGTCCCTCTTGTTCAGCTCCCTCTATCATTCTTCCATCAGGTTTTTGTTGGATACATGGTGTGAGCTAGGCTCAGCTCACAGCCGGGGTGGGGGTGGGGCAGGAAGACTTCTATGCCCGTTTTGGGAGATCTGGCCTGGTCTGGGGGAAGGGGTCCTTCCAGAAGCTGAGACCCCAAGACAGGAGTCAGGGGATAGAGTCTGGCAAAGGGACCAGCATGCCCAAAGTCCCTATGGTCAAGGGATGGGAAACCTGTGGACCGGAGCCGGTGGGAGGGAGGCGGGTGGGTGCCATGCAGAGTATAAGCAGATAGATAGGGGGGCGGGGACCATGGGGATCAGGATTCTCCCTCATCCCCCTGTTACCTGCTGCCCAGCTCCCTGAGACCCCAGGAGACCAGCTGCTGCTTCAAGACCCCTCACCCCCCACTTTGTGTGTCTGCAGAGCTGCCCCGGGACTGCCAGGAGCTGTTCGAGGAAGGGGAGCGGCAGAGCGGGCTGTTCCAGATCCAACCTCAGGGGTCCCCACCGTTCCTGGTCAACTGCAAGATGACCTCAGGTGGGACGCACTGAGCCTGGGCGCCCTTGACATTCTGTAGGAGGCGGCCCTTTCTCTGCTGGTTTCCCTCCCCGGGCTCCCAGGGTTGAGAACTGCAGGGCGGGATAACCCGGATTAGCCGGGGACTTGGCCTCCTCCCTCCCTCCCTCCTGTTGGCTCCCGAAGAGGATCTGGCTCCAGGGCCCTGCCTTCTGGCCAGCCCCTGAAGTCCCCCGGGACAAATACGGGGGCAAGTTGGGCTCCCTGGGCTTGGGAATTGGGAGCCAGATGGGGTCGTCAGGTGCCCAGGGAGGAGGGCCCCCCAGTAACTGTGGGTCTCTGGCAGATGGAGGCTGGACGGTAATTCAGAGGCGTCAAGATGGCTCCGTGGACTTTGACCGGCCCTGGGAAGCTTACAAGGCTGGCTTCGGGGACCCCCACGGTGGGTGTTTGCTGTGGGTACCCTAGGAAGGGCGTCCGCGGAGCCGAGTGGGGGCCTGCCTCACCGTGTGGCTTCTCTTGCTGTAGGCGAGTTCTGGCTGGGGCTGGAGAAGGTGCACAGCATCGTGGGGGACCGCGGCAGCCGCCTGGCTGTGCACCTGCAGGACTGGGATGGCAATGCCGAGTCGCTGCAGTTCCCTGTCCACCTGGGCGGGGAGGACACAGCCTACAGCCTGCAGCTCACGGCGCCTGTGGCCAGCAAGCTGGGTGCCACCGCCGTCACGTCCAGCGGCCTCTCCCTGCCCTTCTCCACGTGGGACCAGGACCACGACCTCCGTGGGGACCTTAACTGTGCCAAGAGCCTGTCTGGTGAGCAGGCCCTGCCCCCCCCAATCCTGTCATGCCCCTCGCTGCTGCCGTGTCCTGTCTTCAGCCCCACACTGAACCTGTTCCCTGCCCCTATCTTCTCCTTACTTGCCGGGTACCTTTGGGCCCCTCTAGGCTCAATTTTCCCATCTTTAAAATGGGTATAACCATGGCACCCAGGCCATAAGACTGTTAGGAATGGTGGAATGGTGGCAAGGCCACCGAGACAGACCCCTGCCTCTGTGAAGTGGAACCCGCAAAAGTGCCTTTTGAAGGGGTCAAAAGTAGTGAGTGGAGTATTGGCCGTTTCGTTCGGCCTCAGCTCGCTCGTGTAAATTGATCCCAGAGGTGACACCTGTGTTGGAGAAGTGGGAGCCACGTGCCCTGCGCCAGGCATGGAGCCCTGACTCGTGGTCACGGGTCACGGGAGCTGCGTCACTGTGATGACAGGGCAAGGGGGTGCCCAGGGGCCCTAACACGGCTGCATCTCCCGTAGACCTCACAGTCACTGCCAGAGTGTAGGGTCCCAAGCTCGGTCCGGCCCCAGCCCTGTCCTGACTTGTCCCCTCTCCTCTGCCTTTGCCCTGTAGGTGGCTGGTGGTTCGGCACCTGCAGTCACTCGAACCTCAATGGCCAGTACTTCCACTCCATTCCCCGGCAGCGGCAGCAGCGGAAGAAGGGCATCTTCTGGAAGACCTGGCGGGGCCGCTACTACCCACTGCAGGCCACCACCATGCTGATCCGGCCTGCGGGAGCCGAGGCGGCCTCCTAGCCTCCTCGCTGGGGCCTGCACCCAGGCTCCTCGTGGACACTGACTTTGGCTCGGGCCCAGGAGGTGGCCGGCCACGCCCTGCCCAGGCAGGGGCTCCACGCAGGAGCCATTTGGAGCCTGGTGGAGAGAGCAGATGCCCGCGACTTGAGAGCGGCTCCCCGTCTGAGTGGGGAGCTGCACAGGTTGCTCTTGGAGGAGAACCAGGGCCATGCACGGACCGTGGAAGCGTGGGACTCAGGGGCATTCAGAGACCTCCTCCTCGCCCGCCCGAGGAGTGGGGGACGCAGAGGGACCACTCAGAGATGGCCAGGCTGGCCCTCGACGGCGGACTCAGTCACATTGACTGGTGCGGGGCACCGGGGCGCCCTCACGGTGCTGCCGTGGTGCGAGCTGGCGCAGCGGTGTCCAGGCGGGGTTCACAGGATTCTTGGGAATAAAAGCAACTTCGGAACATTTTGTCCTTTTTTTTTTTTTTTTTTCTTTTTTTTGGCCTTTGGTTTGTTTTTTAAAAGCGCACAAAGTCCACGTCAACATGTGCCGGGGTGGGGAGAACGTGCCCCCAGGTCTCCTGAGGACAAGGCCGGTTGAGCCGCCACCCTCGACTGATGTCACTTTGCTTTATTTATCCTCTCGCCCAGTGTGTTTTCCTTTGCAAAATCATGAGAAAATCCTCACACGCTTCAGTCACAGCACAAACAGGTTAACAGAGAAACAAACTGTAAAATACCTTCTCAGCCACACTTACGCAAAAGAATCTCAGTTACTTTTTTTTTCTTTTTGAGATCAGAGCACGCACTCTCTGGTTCACTCTCCAAATACCTGCAACAGCCAGTGCTGAATCAGGCTGAGGCCAGGCGGGTTCAGGTCTCCCATGTGGGTGGCAGGGACCCAAGTACTTGAGCCATCACCTACTGCCTCCCAGCATCTGCTGTAGCAAGAAGCAGAGGTGGGTTGGCCGGCACCGCGGCTCACTTGGCTAATCCTCTGCCTGCGGCGCCAGCACACTGGGTTCTAGTCCTGGTCGGGGCTCCAGATTCTGTCCCAGTTGCTTCTCTTCCAGCTGACTGCTATGGCCCGAGAGTGCGGTGAAGTATGGCCCAAGTCCTTGGGCCCTGCACCCGCATGGGAGACCAGGAGAAGCACCTGGCTCCTGGCTTCAGATCAGCACAGCGCCGACCATAGCGGCCATTTGGGGGGTGAATCAACGGAAACGGAAGGAAGACCTTTCTGTCTCACTGTCTAACTGCCTGTCAAATAAAAATAAATAAATAAAAGGAAGCAGAGGTGGGAATTGGCCCCCCGGCACGACATGCAGGCATGCAGGTGTCCCAAGTGGTGTCAACCACTGTACCAAATGCCCATCCCCCACAGACTTCTGGAAGTACCTTCATACAGCTGACTGTAAATATGAATGCAGGATTTTTGGTAAATTTTTTGCTCCATATCTACGTATTTCCTACTCTGGAATTTCCTCTTTTTTTTTTTTTTTTTTTTTTCCCCTAAAGCTTTATTTATTGAGAGGCAGGGCTAGGAGAGGAAGAGAGAGGGAAAGAGCGAGCTTCCATCTGCAAGGAATGGCCAAATGGCTACATCGGCCAGAGCTGCGCTGATCTGCAACCAGGAGCCAGAAGCTTCTTCCCAGTCTCCCACGCGGGTGCAGGGGCCCAAGCACTTGGGCCATCCTCTGCTGCTTTCCCAGGCCATTTAGCAGGGGCCTGGATTGGAAGAGGAGCAGCCAGGACTGAAATCGACACCCATACTGGAAAGCCAGCACTGCAGGCAGAGGCTTATCCTACACCCCAGTGCTGGCCCCTAAGGTGACCTTTCTTATGGCAATAGAAATTGAAGATTTCGCTTTTTAAAAGATACACTTACGTATCTGGCAGAGGAACAGACAGAGAGAGGTAGTCTTCTGTCTGCTGGTTCACTGCCTGGGCCTGAGCCAGACTGAAACCAGCAGCCTGGAACTCCACCCCTGTCTCCCATGTGGGTGGCAAGGCCCCAGGGACTTGGGCCATTTTCCACTGCTTTCCCAGATGTGTCGACTTAACCTCCTGTGCCACAGTGCCAGTCCTCAAATTCAGTATTCATTGAGTAGCTACTGCCTACCAAGTCCTGTATCAGATGCCCGGGCTATTCTAGTGAGCAGAAAGACCCTTGCCCTCACTGACCTGGATGCCATAGCCCCTCCTGGGGGCTGTAACTGATGATCCACACCGGGACACTTGGACAGTGAAGTGAGCAGCTCATTCCCAGATGTAATCAGGACCTCCTGACCCAGCTTTTCCTTTTTAAATGTAGTCATAAGGGCGGGTACTCCGCACAGCGGTTAAGACACCACTTGGGACGTCAGTTCCAGGCTCCTGGTGTTTGGACTTGGCTGTTGCAAGCATTTGAGGGAGTGAACCAGCCGATGAACCATCTCTGTCTTTCCAATAAAACCAAAAAAAGAAACATTAAAAATATATAGTCATAGCTCCACCACATCTTCAAAACCAAATCATTCGCTGTAAATAGGTCGGGAAAATTAAAGTTGATGAAAGTAAAACAATACCTGTGCTTTAGGATTCTAGCTGGGAAATTGCTTTACGAGGACACTGAAGGACGTGCGTGGTCTCAGGGACGGGGACATGACCTATACAAGGGACTTGCTGGTGTAATGCGGCAGACTGCTCTACAGTAAACGTTGTTTTCATTTCATTTGGAAGACAGAGACAGACAGAGACATGGAGAGAGATATTTCATCTACCGGTTCACTCTCCAAATGCCCACAACAGCCAGGGCGGGCCCAATCCAAAGACAAGTACTCAGAACTCCGTCCGGGTCTCCCCAGTAGGTGGCAGGGACCCTGGTACTGGAGCCATCACCTGCTGCCTCCCAGGGTGTGCATCACTAGGAAGCTGAATGGGATGCAGAGTAGCTCAGATGCAAACCCAGACTTTCCAGTGTAGGAGGGGGCAGGCATCCCAAACAGTGCCTTAACCACGGTGCCAAACACCTGCGCCAAAAGGCAACTTGTTACAAGTAGGAGTGCACTGTAAAATAAGGATAAAAAGTACAGGAGAGGGGCCAGCATTGTGGCGCAGCGGGTTAAGCCGCCGCCCAGCAACACCAGCATCCGTACTTGAGCATGGGTTTGTATCTTGGCTGCTTCACTTCCCATCCAGTTCCCTGCTAATGCACCTGGGAAAGCAGTGGAGGATGGCCCAAGTCCCTGGGCCCCTGTCACCCACGTGGGAGACCTGGATGGAGATCATGGCTCTGGCCTGGCCCAGCCATCTGGGGAGTGAACCAGCAGATGGAAGATCTCTCTCTGCCTTTCAAATAAATAAATCTTTAAAAAGTGTAGTATAGCGAACTCATAAACCAATCACATAGCCATTATGGTCATTATCAAATATTATGTACTATTCATAGCTGTGTGTGCTAGTCAAGGGAAGGTCTTCAAAAATTTTCATGTTCATATTGTGTAAAAAGAATGTATGGAGGCTGCTGCTGTGGTATAGAAGATGAAGCTACCGTCTGTGACACTGGCATCCCTTATGGGCGCCAGTTCCAGTCCTGGCCACTCCACTTCCGATCCAGCTTCCTGCCAATGTGCCTGGGAAAACAGCAGAGGTTGGCCCAAATGCTTGGGCCCCTGCACCACCCTGGGAGACCCGGAAGAAGCTCCTGGCTTCGGATCAGCCCAGCTCTAGCTGTTGCAGCCATTTGGAGAGTGAACCAGAGATGGAAGACCTCGCTGTCTGTCCCCCTGTCTCTCTCTAACTCTGCCTTTCAAATAAAGGGTCACATGCACATGGGTCAGAAGGGTCACCCAGCGCTTCATGCAAATCTCCACCCCAGGAGGAGCGGTGACCTCTGAACTGGGCCTGCCAGCACTTCCGCCCACCCCTCCAGGTGATGACAAGCACTTCCCCTCTTGTATATTCATTCCCCTCAAAATTAAAAAATATATATATATCCGTTTTCACCGCCCTGGGAGTCACGGCTTTGGAAATGATTCCCCGTCGTCTCCTGATTTGCTGCGAATGAATTACTCTGCGTGACAAGTGCTTCTGGTGTGCTTCCTAGAGTTTGCCAGGGAGCAGGCACACAGGTTGGGGTGGGTAACACTCTCTGCTGGTTCACTAACCAAAGGCCCGAAACAGCCCATACCAGGCCTGGCCAAAGCCAGGAGCTGGCAACACAATCCAAGTGGCCCACGTGGGTGGCAGGGATGCAACTACTTCTGTCACCCACGGGAGCCCGAAGCAGCTATCAAATAGCCCCCAGGGACCCCAATACAGAAGGCAGGTGTATTAACCTCTGGCCAAACGCATACTCCCTGAAAGGTTTTTTTAAATGGGGCATTCCCTCACACAGAGTGTGAGGGGTAAAGGCAGAGTGGGGGAGGGGACAGGGAGCAGACAGCTGCACTGGTCCAGGTGACAGTGGGCACCCAGGACAGGGTGAGAACCGATCAGAACCTAGAGGGATGGAATCAGGCAAGCTGAGGGATGTGACAGGTAGGAAGAGGTGAGGAAGGGGCCCACCATCTCTGGCTTGGTTGGGGAGTGGATGCCGGGAAGGAGTCCTGACGCACACGCCAGGGCTGGGCTCCGAGAGGCAGCAGTTGTTGTAATCACCAGCACACTGAGTTCCATGCTTGCATCACACACCGCTGAACAGAATCTACTCAGCACAGAGGATGCTGGGGTGATGGGGGAATACCCGGTGCCTGCCCTTAGAGGGCTCGTGTTCTGTTGAGGGGGACAAGAAGATAATCCATACTTTATAGCTAATAATAGTGCTGTGCCCAGTAACGTTTGCTGAGAGATCTCAGGGGCTCTTATCACACACACACACACACACATGCACAAGAAGTTAACTATAGAGGTCAAGGGTAGTTAAATGTTAACTAGTACTCACTTCACCATCTATCTATCTATATATGTATGTAGGTATGCCCTCAAAAAATGCATGATGCAGATCTGAAACGTAAAAATCAACAAAAAACACAATGGCATCGAGAAATCCTATGGGCTGGGAGTAAAACAGGCTAAGGGGGAGGGGGGGGGCGGGTTCATGTTGGGGAGCGCCCGGCACCCCAGTAAGCAATTATAAATATTAGCTAAATAAAGCCTTATACGGCAGAAGGTGGACACTTGGGTCAGCGTGTGTTTAAGGAAATGACCCAGTTATTCTCACACGGCGGCTTTCTCCCCCCCGTTTACAGAAGAGGAAACTGAGGCACGGGGGTGGGGTGGGCAAGATGATTGGTACGGAAAGCAACTGCATCCGAGAGGGGGGACCCAGCGCAGAGGTCACCGGAAACGGTCATTCACGGGCTAGGGTAGGAAAGGCCAGAGCAGCGCAGACTGATCTATGACGTCATCGGTACGCTAAGCAGCGTAGCATCACCTGGACGTAGCTCCATTTCCTTTCCCGGACAGGTCCTCTGGTAGTTGGGCAGTCTGAATCCAGCCTCTCATTGGCTACGCACTCCGTCAATCCGTTTCATTCTTCCAGTCTTCCGCCCCGCCTTCCTGAGCCAACCTCTGATAGGCTGCCGCGGCAGTCACTTTAGAAAGGTCCGCATTCCTTCCGCCTTTCTCCAGGAGACCGAGGGCGAGGAGGGCGTATCCCCGGCAGCGCCCACCTCCTGGACTCTGATTCCATCTCTCATTGGCTGAGCGGGGTGCCGGTCGCTACTCCACCCGCTGCCGATTGGCCAACCTACAGCCGCTCTGCGCGGCGCCGGCTCCGCCCCCGTCGGGTGTTTGTGGTGGGGCTGCGGAGTCGCCGATCCCGCCGGAAGCGCCAGGACAATGGGGACCCGGGACGACGAGTACGACTACCTATTCAAAGGTGCGGTCGGTGGGGCGCAGACGGGCGAGGGCGAGGCGGCGAGGCGGTGGGCACGCGAATCGAGGCCGCGCTCCGACCCGCTGGGCCCAGGCCGGAGCCTGAGGCCTGGGACTCGGCCGGTCAGGCATCCGGCAGGGCCAGGGCAGCCGGGGATCCGTCAGTTGCGGGACGGCATGTGCAGCCGTGCGGAGCGGGCGTCCCCGAGAGGCCTGGGGGCCCAGGATGCGCTGAGGCGGGGCCTGGGCCCAGAGGGGGTGGGGCCCGGAGCAGTGGGAGAGGCCGTTAGGGGCGGGGCCTCCGGAGGGGGCGGGGCCACCCCGGGATTTGGCGGGCCCGGCTGGGTTGAAAGTGCGAGTTGGGATGGGGGGGCGGAGCCGTTGGAGGCGGGGCCAGGGTATGGTGGGTGTGTCCAGGAAGTGGGCAGGGTCTGGTTTGATGGGGCGGGACCCATCACGGGCCCAGTTCTGATTGGAGGCAGTGCATCTGGGGGCGGGGCCTGGAGGGGAAGGGCCCGACAGTCGGAACCCGGGATGCGGTGTGGGGAGGAAGCCATGAATTGGGGTGCGGATCCAGAGCTGGGTTGAGAGGCAGCCGTGTGTGCAGCAGTAATTAAGAGAGTTCTTTTTTGCTTAATTTTAAAAATACGTGGAAAACAGAGACAGAGCCCTCACCTGTTATTTCACTCCCCAAATGCCTACAGTGGTCACCACTGGGCCAGGGACCCGAAAACTCGACCGGTCTCTTCCATGGGTAGCAGGAACCCAGTTGAGTCATCGCCGTTGTCTCCCAGGGTCTGCTTTAACAGGAAGCTGGAGTTAGGAGCCGGAGCTGGGTGTGAAACCCGGGTAACCTGGTTGTGGATACCAGTATCTTAACCCCTAAACTGAATGCCTGTGCTAGGAGAACTCCTTCTTGCACTGAGTACCTTCACTTTTCCAAGCACTTTACAGGCGCGTGTTCATGTAAATCCTCCCCGCAACCTTTGAAGTCACTATTGTCCAGCCTCTCTTTTTTAGACAGGGAAACTCAGCCCAGAGAGTCACGTGGGAGCAGGACTGAACCCAGGCCAGCTGTGGACTTGGCCACGTAGGGACGGTGTCTTGGGGGCCTTGCGGCCAGGGTCTGGAATTTGGTGTTGTCAAACTACCGCAGGGCCTTATGCTGATGGCCCAGCGGCGGCCAACCTGCTGCTTCTCCGCCCAAGGGACCCTGGGCGGTACGAGCATCACGTGGGGTGTAGGCGGGCCAGGCGCCAGCTGGGGAGACTCCCTCATTTCTCAGTGGGGTGGGTTTCAGTGTCGCGGGCTGGGCTTTGACCAGGCCCAAGTCTTCTGCTATCCACGCCGGACTCCTTGGCCGACAGTGGCTGCCCTTGACCATCGCCCTGCTAACTGCTCGGTGCCTCTTCCCCTTTCTGGGGGAGTCCAGCCACCTCTGGGAGTGTGCTGTGTGCCTGGAGCCGGCCTTGGCTGACCGCTGTGCCTGTGATATCATGCAGCATGTGGGGGTTGACAGAGGATATGTGTGTGGCAGAAGCCTTCCAGAGGCCAGCTCATGCAGAGGCCAGCGTCGTCATGTGGCCCCACGGGCTGGGGCTGTCACTGGGGGTCAGTGTCAGCCCCAAGGCCTCAACCCTAAAGGCAGGGGGGAGCTGTGGGGGAGTTTTGGAGAGTCAGGATCTGAGGCCCTTCTAGGGACAGGTGGACCAGACTCTGGTCCTGCTGTGGCCGGTGACAGCTGCTCCCAGATGTGGCACTGCCAGGGCCCCCACTTGCCACCTCCCGCTTTCTGTGGTCACCTGCCCCCCTTGTTATTTTCATCCTTTTCTGTTATAAATAACCTGACTCCAAGTGTTTGCCTGAGGCCTGCTGGGTTATTTCCTTGAAGTGTGTTCCCAGAAGTGCAGTTACTGGGTCAGGGGCGACTGTGCGGCCGCGTGGTTCCCGGAGCGGTCCCCGTTGTCGGCTTCCTGGAAGCGCTGCTCCGACTCCTGCAGGAGCTGGCACAGGGCAGGTGCGCGCCTGCCCCGCTGCCCTCCCCTGTTGGCCTGCTTTCCTTGAGTCGAGCAGGTGCCCCGCTGACCTTCTCAAGTGGTGCCGGTAGCAAAAGGTCAGTGTCTCCCACACCAGCCTTCCGCGGCCACCTCCACAGCGCGTCCTGGGCTCTGGGCATTTGTCTCCTGGCGCGCTCACCTTTCCACTCTGTAACTCAGGGGAGCTCTGTGGCTCCAGCAGACTGAGAAGGCAGGAAGGACGGGCCTGGAGGCAGGTGCAGCCCTGCCACTGCATCGCTTGCCCGCCGAAGTGCCTGGGTAATGTCCAGGTCCCATCCAGACGCCCTGGCCAAGGCCGGGGTGGCCTTGCACAGCTCTCTGAGACACAGTTGCACCAGATGTATTGACAAAGGCTGGCTTGGTGACCGCGAGGCTCTCCAGCCCTATCACCTGCTGGGAGTCCCTCAGGAGCTGGAGGGAACAGCCATCCTCCTGCCCTCACCTTGTTGCCAAACCAGCCCCCTTGCCCCTCCTGTCGCCTCCCTGCCGCCGGCTGGGCCCCCGGTGTGGATGAGGGGCCACTGGCTGCCCCCTCCCACCACCGCCTTGTTTTTCTGCTTGGCTCCCCTGACCTCAGGGCCAAGGCCAGCATATCCCGGTGCTGTTGGTTTCCCTCCCCGACCCGCCTGCCCCTCCCCACGAGGAAGGTTGTTTATTTGTACCTAATTATAGAGCCTCCCATTTCTCCTCCTCCCATTTGATCCTGCCAGTCCTGACTTTTCCCGGATACCCCAGATTTCTCTGATAGACGTTGGGCTGTGTCCCCATGGGCCACCAAGGCCCTCCTGGGGTCCTCTCCCCTTCCCCAGAGCCCCTGGCTAATCAGGGCCCATGAGCCCTGGAGGACACAGGTCATGTGGGAAGCTGGCTGCGGCGGCTCAGGCCCTCCCTGTCCTCTGGGTTGTGTCCAGCCTTGCAGGGAAGCGGCCAGCCCCAGAGCTCCCAGAGCAAGCAGCAGCTCCAGGCCCTCCCGCTGCTCTGCTTGCTTGTTGGGGACCCAGACATGGGGGCTCCACCTGTGCCCCAGCTCCCGATCCCTCTCCTCAAAGACCGCTGGGGACTGGGATGTTGGGGGTAGCTTCTTGGCTCTGCCTGCAAGGGAGCGCTGCCTTCCAAACAGCCACTTGGTCTACCCGGGTGTCTGGGTCTGTGCTCCGGGGATGCCACCCTGTCACAGGCCAGACCCGAGCACCCAAGGCCTCCAAAAGGTGCCAGCTCTTTGTTTTTGCCAACTGGGCTTGCCTGCTCTGCAGGCCAAGTGGCATGGCCCCAGGGACCACTCCTGGCCAGCAAAGCCACTGACTTCTGTAGAGATGCTGGCGGCTGTGTCCTCAATGGTCCTTTCTTTCCCCCACACAACAGAGCTGTGTGCCCTCAACAATGCCATTGTCACTCCCGGCCTGCTTGTGGAGCCGGCCTGGCCACTGCCCTGCTGGCCACCTTGGGCGTCAGGCACCCCATCTACCTCCGCCCGCCTTGCCAGGTGACCTTGGGCTGGGAGCTTGGGTGCTGTGGGCCACGTGTTCCCAGCCGTGCGGTGAATTTACCTTGGCCCCTGCGGTAGCCCTGAGAACTGCATAAAGCTGAGGCCTGCAAGGCATTCAGGAGCGAGCCTGCCCCAGATAGAGAGGACATGGGTGGCCAGGCCGGGGCGGGACCACTGGGGCTGTGCAGCCGAGGCAAGACTGGGAAGGGGGTGAAGGCACTGGGGGTCCCCGGCAGGGCCTGAGTTTCTTGTTCTGTTCCGAGGATAGAACTGAGAGCGGAGTGCCCCAGTCCCAGCCGGGCCGTGTGACCCCTTGGGGAGGAGATGAAGGTGGTACGCGCGGTGGTCCCCAGGGCCGGTCCCGCCTGCCCTGCGTGGCCTGGGAGCCGGTCCTTGGCCCCAGCAGCATGGTTGGGAGGCTGCAGGGCCACATCTGTTTGCACCTCTGCATCGTCCTCTGACCTCGGTCGTCCTGTGTGAGGCACATAGGGTGTCACGAGAGGACACCAACCCTGGGGTCACAGGTCTCCCGGGCCGGGCCGGCAGGGGTCTGAGGGAGAGTCTGAGGGATCCTGACGGAGGAGCAGGCGTTTGTGTGAGCTGGAGGGCTGGAGAGGCTGGGGAATCCGGCCTCAGTACCGGACCCAAGGCAAAACCAAGACCCCTCAGCCCTGTGCTTAACAGCCGATGACGCAGGCAGATGGCCTTGGACAAGTCCGTACTTGGTGGGCGTGGTTGGGAGAAGACTGAGCCTACTCTGCTGTCCCCCCCCCCCCCCCCCAGTGTGCCGTCGTCCTGGCTGTTTCCCATCTGAGTCTTGGCTTCTGCATCTGTAAAATGGGTACCAGGAGTTTCCCCATCACAGCCTCATTAAATGCTCTTTTTGTTCTCGCTCTTATTATTTTTGGCCCTGACGCAGCCAGGCCAGAGGGCAGTCTGATCTGCCCCTTCTCTTACCTGTGGCCTTCAGGGTGGTGTCCAGGGCACACTAGGAGCTAGAGGCGGTAGGCCTGGGAGGCTTTGCCAGCCAGTGAGGTGTTTGTTCATTTCACAGATATTTGTGGGCACATCTGTGTGCCAACACCTGTAGATACAGCAGGAGGCAAGACTGGACCTGGGGTTTGACCCTGGGAGAGTTGGGAGCTGCCCAGCCCTAGCACGGAAGACAGCCAAGCTGACTCGGGAGCTCAGAGGTGCCCTCTGGTGGTTGTAAGGAGAACAGGCTTTTGGTTGTGGATCCATGAACTCTGCAATTGTGGGGACCCCTGGAACCCAGGTGGTGCCCTGGACAGGGTGTTGGGAATCTGGGGACACACCCCCCTTTCCATCAAAGAAGTTTTCTGCCTTCAGGCAGAAAAGTACACGTAGAGGTATGGAGCTCAATGAGTGTTCACCAACTGATCCCCTCCCCCCATCTCCAAAACAAAGCATTGCAGCCCCAGAGGCACTCCTCTCCCTCCCTTCCCCTGTGTCTGTTTGAAAGGTGCTGAGGGGCTGGCCTGGGCCGTGAGAGGAAGAAGGGAGTCAGGACACACCAGGGTTTGGGGCTGAGCGCCCGGAAGGACCAAGCTGCTGTTAATCAGAAGGGGTAGGCGGGGTGGGGGGTGGTGAGCAGGCTCCCTGATGTTTGCAGGAGAGGGGAGGCCCGCTGGGTGCCTGCTGCAGGCACAGGGGCTGGCTTGGCCCTGGACTGGCGCTGAGGTCTGGATTCCGTGGTCCTGGAGAACTAGGGGCACAGGGGGTAGAAACAGCGAAGACAGAACTTTCAAGCTGCCTGGGAATCCGGACGGGAGAGGATGGGGCGGTGCCTGGGGCAGGAAGTAGGGTCAGGAGAGAACCTTTTCTTAGCAGGAAGGAGAAATGCCAGCATGGGAGGGCAGCCCGGAGAGCCCTGGGCCTGGTCCCTCCTTTCCAGCCCGGCCAGCCCACGCCTGCTCTGCTCCCTGTGTCCCTCAGCTGCTTTGGGCGGCCCTGCTGCACACGTCATGGCGCCTGGGGTCAGGTGCAATGCCCTGGGGAGCATCTTCCACCTGCGCTGGCCCAGGGCCAGGTGTGGGCTGGGCTGGCCAGCCCGGGGCAGCAGCTGGGGAGGCTGTGCACACTTGTCTATGAACTCTGGGTTCACGCATGCTCACAGCCGCATGGCCCCTCCCTCTGCAACCCGGCTGTGACACAGGAGGGCGGGGGTGGCCAGGGGCTCTGTCCTGTGCTACACGTTTCCCTTCCACATGGAACAGTCGGTGCCTGCAGCACTGAGAGAAGATGGCCCTGGAAACACCAGACAGAAACCCTCATCTGGAGGAGCACTGACCTTCCTGCACCCCAAACCGGGCCACCAGTACTAAAGACAGCTGCTTACTCGGGGCCCTTTGGCCCCAGCCACGCGTGCTCTCACTTCCCCCTCCCGAGAGGGCCTCTGTCCCACGTGCGGAGAAGGCAGCCCAGAGAGGTGCAGTCACTTGCCCAAGGTCACCCAGCTCCAGAGGTCTCTTGAGTTGTTCCCTAGTGCCTGGGTGGGGTTCGGGGGGGCATGCCTGGGATGTCCCCACACCCCAGCTGGCACAGTGCTGCTCTGAGGACCAGTGACTGCGCAGCCCGAACTCCTTGCGACGTTGGCGCCGCGTTTGCAGGGAGCCGCGTGCAGCGTCTGTGGGTGGCTGCGGGGGCGCTTGGGACTCACAGGCCCTCACCTTGCCTCCTCCCCCGCAGTGGTGCTCATCGGGGACTCAGGCGTGGGCAAGAGCAACCTACTGTCGCGCTTCACCCGTAACGAGTTCAACCTGGAGAGCAAGAGCACCATTGGCGTGGAGTTCGCCACCCGCAGCATCCAGGTGGACGGCAAGACCATCAAGGCGCAGATCTGGGACACCGCCGGCCAGGAGCGCTACCGCGCCATCACCTCCGCGTGGGTGTCAGGGCGTGAGGCCTGTGCAGGGGCAGGGCAGGAGAGGGGGGTGGAGGGTGGAGGGACTGCAGGAGAGGGGGGGTAGAGGGTGGAGGGACTGCAGGAGAGGGAGGTAGAGGGTGGAGGGCCTGTGCAGGAGAGGGGGGTGGAGGGTGGAGGGACTGCAGGAGAGGGAGGTAGAGGGTGGAGGGCCTGTGCAGGAGAGGGGGGTGGAGGGTGGAGGGACTGCAGGAGCAGGGCAGGAGAGGGGGGTAGAGGGTGGAGGGACTGCAGGGGCAGGGCAGGAGAGGGGGGTAGAGGGTGGAGGGACTGCAGGAGAGTGGGGTAGAGGGTGGAGGGCCTGAGCAGGGCAGGAGAGGGGGTAGAGGGTGGAGGGACTGCAGGGGCAGGGCAGGAGAGGGGGGTGGAGGGTGGAGGGACTGCAGGAGCAGGGCAGGAGAGGGGGGGTGGAGGGTGAAGGGACTGCAGGGGCAGGGCAGGAGAGGGGGGTAGGGGTGGAGGGCCTGTGCAGGGGCAGGGCAGGAGAGGGGGGTGGAGGGTGGAGGGCCTGAGCAGGGCAGGAGAGGGGGGTGGAGGGTGGAGGGACTGCAGGGGCAGGGCAGGAGAGGGGGGTGGAGGGTGGAGGGACTGCAGGGGCAGGGCAGGAGAGGGGGGTAGGGGTGGAGGGCCTGCAGGAGCAGGGCAGGAGAGGGGGGTAGAGGGTGGAGGGACTGCAGGAGAGGGGGGGTAGAGGGTGGAGGGCCTGTGCAGGGGCAGGGCAGGAGAGGGGGGTAGGGGTGGAGGGCCTGCAGGAGCAGGGCAGGAGAGGGGGGGTAGAGGGTGGAGGGCCTGAGCAGGGCAGGAGAGGGGGGTGGAGGGTGGAGGGACTGCAGGGGCAGGGCAGGAGAGGGGGGTGGAGGGTGGAGGGACTCAGGAGCCGTGGGGCCTCAGCCACACCGGGGGATCGCTGGGAGCCGCATGCGCAGCTCGGGCCCTGGCTCGAGCCCCTCCACTCTGCTCCGCCTTCCCAGCCCTCCTCTTCCTCGTCTCCCTGCTGTTGTGTGGCCCAGGCCATGTCCCACACCTTCTGGGACCCCACTTCCTTTGCTACCTCGAGACCCCCTGCCATCAGGGCCACCCAGGCTCCTCTTCCCGGACGCCTCCCAGCCCCCTGCTGCTGCCCGTCGTGTGTCCTTGGGCCTCCCTGTCTCTGGGTGACCTAGACTTGTACTGCACAGTGGGTGGTCACTTCTGCCCAGTGGTGGCCTTTGTGCCCACAGCTCCTGTCCCCCTCCGTCCCTCCGCTGATGGCCTCAGGACACACAGCCCTGCCCTGGTTCCCGTGAGGCTGCTGCTGCCCATGGAGCCGGGAGGTTCACAGCCGGCACCTGCCCCCTAGGTACTACCGCGGCGCAGTGGGCGCTCTGCTGGTGTACGACATCGCCAAGCACCTGACCTACGAGAACGTGGAGCGCTGGCTGAAGGAGCTGCGGGACCACGCCGACAGCAACATCGTCATCATGCTGGTCGGCAACAAGAGCGACCTGCGCCACCTGCGGGCCGTGCCCACCGATGAGGCCCGCGCCTTTGCAGGTGCCGCACTCCCCGGGCGTGGTGAGTAGCCAGCTGGGTCCCAAACACAGCCCCTGCTCACTGGGCCCTGTTCTCTGTGTTCCAGAGAAGAACAACCTGTCCTTCATCGAGACCTCAGCCCTGGATTCCACCAACGTAGAGGAAGCATTCAAGAACATCCTCACAGGTGGGCACCGGGGCCCGGGGGGGGGGGGGGGCGGCCACCAGCCCCTGGCCTTCTGCTTGTTACACTCGCCGGTCAGTCTGGACACAAGGACAGATGTGCTGCTCCCCGGGGTCAGCCCACATCCGGCCTTGCTGGTGCCTGGGACACAGGGACCCCTGACCCAGCTCCATAGGTGGGCCCTGCGTGGGGGAGTGGGAGGTCCAGAGCTTCCTGGTCCAGTTTATTTTTGGAGGGGAGAGGGGGCCTCTGATGAGAAGAGAACAAGTGGCTGTGGCCAGATGTGGGTCCCACCTTGGGCCTCGCCAGCAGGCAGGCGCCCCCTGTGTGATGAGAGTGTGGACACAGCCTCAGGGATGCTGCCTGGGAGGTGGTCACGGGGGAGGGGGCGCAGCACGCTCACGCCGGATGCCCGCCCTGCCCCTGCCCCGCAGAGATCTACCGCATTGTGTCACAGAAGCAGATCGCCGACCGCGCTGCGCACGACGAGTCCCCCGGCAACAACGTGGTGGACATCAGCGTGCCGCCCACCACCGACGGACAGAAGCCCAGCAAGCTGCAGTGCTGCCAGAGCCTGTGACCGCGCCGCGCCGGCGTCCCTGTCCTCGGCCCTCGTCCTCAGCCCGGCCCCTCTCCCGGCCCCCAGTGACCGGCTCCTCCCGCCCTCCCGCGGGCATCTCGGCAGGAAGGACAGGGCCGGCCAGCGGCGAGGAGGACGGGGCCGACCAGCTGGCTTCTCCTGCTTTTCCGCGGCAGACTCCGGGGAGCGATCGCCTCCCTCCCCGCCCGGCAGTGGGCCCAGCAGGTCCCTCCTCCTCACCCAGAACCCGGGCTGGGCCAGGCAGGCGATGCTCCGGCTCTCCCTCTCCGGCCCTCGGCCTCCTGCCCGCCGCTCCACGACCGCCCGCGCCCTCCCGCCTGTAGGTTGGAGCTGGGAGCAGACCCCGCCCCGTCCCGCCCGCCCCTCTGCACGCCGCGCACCCCCCTGTCTCGTCTCCCCGTGCGGTCAGGAGCCTGTCTGAGTGAAGCAATATCTCCGTGTTTTGTACATACAACCGCTCTTGTAGCCTTTGGGTTTTGTTATTGTAGAGAAACACAGATTCTTTATACACTTTGTAAGATTTACGCCGGCCCCAGCTCTCGATCTCTTCTTCGCCCTGTGGCCCCTGCACTGTTGCCCGTTACTAAAAATGTATACGCCGACTTCCTGTACAGAAACCTGCGGCTGGCCTCTGTCTTCTTTCTCTCGCCAGGCGCCAGGCGGCGGCCCCGAGCCAAGGCCCCTCGCTGCGCGGTGCGCGCCCCCGGGCCACAACGCACGCCCAGCCAGACAAGGCCCAGGGCGGCTATGGGTCCCCTGAGCTGCCCCGCGGGCGCCCCCTGGCGGGGATGGGAGAGTGGAGGCTGTGCAGCGAGGGCCCGCCGGGCTGATGTGGGCGAAGCCAGCCCCAGGCCGACTGAGCCCGCACCAACACTTGAGGGCCCACGGGGAGCACTGGTGATCCAGGCAAAGTGCTGGCGTCCTGTGCCTCCTCCCGGAATCCAGTTTCTCCCTGGTTCCCGTGGGCAGGGCTGGCCGGTTGAACAGACGTGGCCTTCCACCAGCCACCTCTCCCCACCACTGCAGTGGCCTCCTGACGGTGTGTGTCCACTCTGCTGAGCACAGCAGCCGTCCCAGAAGCTCCAGCCAGCTACCAAAGAGGCCACTCATGCCCTGGGTACCTTGCAGGCCAGTCCCTCTTGAATCCAGGCTCTGGAGGGTCGGGCAATCCCAGACATTTCCTGTGGAAAGAGCCAGGAACCACCAGAGAAGGCGAGCTGAGCCACTCGTGTGTGTGCTCATGGCCTAGCTGGGGCTGTGGGTGGGAGGGTAAGGGGGTGTGGTGAGCACCAGCAGGTGGGTCCTGGGGTGCTGACTCCTCCAGGTTTGGGCAGGGCTGGACCTGTGGTGGACAGAGCCTTGGGGGAAGCCAGGAGAGGCAGTGAGGACTCCTAGGTCCCTCACACAGTGCTGTGGTCAGCTGAAATCTCAGGCGCTGTCCCTGTGTGCCAGGCCTTGGGCAGGCATGGGTGTGCTCCCTGTCGCCTTAGGACTTCCAGGCCAGGGATGCTGTTTTCATTACTCTAGCTCCAGTGGCTTCATAAACACATCAAGCTCTGCCCAGGCCTGTTTTTAAGTCTATAAAAGACAGGCACATGCACAGTGATGTGCCACCATTGTCACCATCCATCTCCAGAAATTTCTCATCTTCCCAAACTGAAACTCTGTCCTCATGAAACTCACTCACCCTCCCCCACCCCCCCATTCCACTTCCTGTCTCTCTGACTCTGGGGCGTGGAATCATACAGTTTTGTTTTTGTTTTTTTTAAAGATTTATTTGAGAGGCAGAGTGTACAGAGAGGGAGACACACAGAGATCTTCCATGTTCTAGCTCACTCTCCAAAAGGCCACAACAAGAGGGGCTAGGCTAGACGGAAGCCAGGAACTCCATCCGGGTTTCTCACCTGGGCGGCAGGGTCCCAAGCACTCAGGCCATCTGCTGCTTTCCCAGCTGCATTAGCAGGGAGCTGGATCGGAAGTGGAGCAGCGTCCCTATGAGCTGCTGGCGTCACTGGCAGTTTCACCTGCTGCCCCACCACACCCTCCCTAAGTCACATAATATTGTCCTTTCGTATCTGGCTTCTTTCAGCATAATGTCCTCGGGGGCTGTCCATGTTGTAGCAGGTGTCAGAATTTCCTTTGTTTTTGGAACATTTATTCGTTTTATTTGAAAGGCAGAGCGCTAAAGAAAGAGGGGAGAGAGCTTCTATCAACTGGTTCACTCCCCAAATGGCCACAACAGCCATGTAGGAGCTTCTGACTACATCCAGGTCTCCCAAATGGGTGGCAGTGGCCCAAGGACTTGGGCCATCTTCTGCTGCTTTTCCAGACACATTAGCAGGGAGCTGGATTGGAAGTGGTGCAGTCAGGACTGGAACTGGCGCTTATGTGATTTTCTGTTCTTTGGTTTACCCTCCAGATACACACAATAGCCAGGGCTAAGCCAGGCTGAAATCAGGAGCCCAGAACCAACCTGGGTCTTGCAAGTGGGTGGCAGGGACCCAACTACTTGAGCCACCACTGCTGCCTCCCTGGGTGTGCAGTAACAGCAAGTAGGAATCAGAAGCAGAGCTGGGGCTCCATCCCAGGCACCCTGATGTGGGATGCCAGCGTTCCAAGCTGTGCCAACCACTGTGCCAGAAGCACCCCACCCTGTTTTAAAATTTATTTGAAAAAGGAAGAGAATTATAATTCCGGAACTTTTCCACCACCCTGAAAAGAAATCTATTACCCATTAAGCAATTACTCTCCGTTTGGCCCTGCCCCAGCCCTGGCAACCATTAATCTGCTTGCCTTCTCTGTGGGCCTATCGCACCGTTTAACTAGCTTCTTCATGCCTCGCCCTCCCTGTAGATTGATAGCTGGGTCTGGGGCGTGATTAGACTGGGGACAGGCACTTCATAAATAGTGTCCCCATGTACTTGAAGGACAATTAACATGGACCTGCATCTTGCACTGTAAGCAGCTACTAAGTGTCTCTTGGAGTCATCATCCATTAGGGGCTACTAAGTGGTGATATTCAAACTCCATCCCTTCTTCATTTATTTCTAGAAGACTTCTCTACAGAGAACTGTCTCCTCTTCCATTGTGTGGTTTCCTTGAGGTGCTCTGTGAATACTTAATTTTTTTTTTTTTTTTTTTTGCTCATCAGTTTTACTTTAAAAAAAAAAATTATTTGAAAGATTTACAGAGAGAGAGAGAGGTCTTCCATCCACCGGTTTACTCCCTAATTGGCCACAATGGCCAGTGCTGTGCTGATCCGAAGCCAGGAGCCGGGAGCTTCTTCCGGGTCTCCCATGCGGGTGCAGGGCCCAAGGACTTGGGCCATCCTCCAGTGCACTCCCTGGCCACAGCAGAGAGCTGGCCTGGAAGAGGGGCAACCAGGACAGAATCCGGCACCCCGACCAGGACTAGAGCCCAGTGTGCTGGCGCCGCAGGTGGAGGATTAGCCTGTTGAGCCACAGCACCGGCCGCATGCATATGTATTGTGATGAGAAAGCCAAGATCAGTGAATCCACACTTAGCTCCCACGTCTTGGTTTCTGAATGTCAGTCTGGAACCAGCACTTCTTGGAGGAATGGTTGATTATAGGACTCGGACAAGGGAAAATACAAGACAGGTCAGCCTGGGACACCTTTCGTTGTTTTGTTGTTGTCTTAAGATTTATTTATATTGGGGCCGGCGCCCTGGCCCAGTAGGCTAATCCTCCACTTGCAGTGCCGGCATCTTGAATGGGCACCGGTTCTAGTCCTGGCTGCTCCTGTTCCAATCCAGTTCTCTGCTGTGGCCTGGGAAAGCAGTAGAAGATGGCCCAAGTCTTTGGGCCTTTGCACCCACATGGGAGACCAGGAAGAATCCCCTGGCTCCTGGCTTCAGATCAGCACAGCTCTGGCCATTGCGGCCATTTGGGAAGTGAACCAACGGATGGAAGACATTTCTCTCTGTCTCTTGCACTCACTGTCTATAACTCCTTTCTCTCTCTCTCTCTTTAACTTTGATTTTCAAATAAATAAATAAGTTTCTTTTTGAAAAGTTATGGTTTATCTTTCCATTCAAAAAATAATAGTACAACACAACAGAATTTATCTGAAGCAACTGAACTGGTCTATATGGAGATACTTCAAAAATTTCATAGGAAAGTGATATTAAATATTATGTTTATTATGATGCAAACTTGTTTTTGAACTCCATGGATAGGTTTTTCATAATACACATTTTCCAAGAACCAAGGACCCCTTGTTTGTGCAATAAATTAGCAGAACAGGAAGGGAAAGGAATACTGGGAGTTATTCCCCAGGGTCTCTGCAAGTTCCCAGCTCTCTGCCTAGGACTCTCTTTCCCTCTCTTGTCTCCTAGGTAACTGCTACTCACACCTGTAGCTCAGTTGCTGCCTCTTCAAGGAAATAGTTTTGGACTTCCCAAGTTGCTCCCTGTTTTCAGAACACTCTCCTTACTTGCGACAACAGCTTACACTTGTAATTAATCACTGATTAGGCATTTATCGGGGGAGTGGGAGTGGCGCTGTGATGTAATGGATAAAGCCGCCTCCTGTAGTGCAGGCATCTCATATGGGTATGGGTTTGAGTCCTGGCTGCTCCACTTCCGATACAGCTGTCTGCTGCAGCCGCTACGGCCGGAGCTACACCGATCCAAAGCCAGGAGCCAGATGCTTCTTCCTGGTCTCCCACGCGGGTGCAGGGGCCCAAGCACTTGGGCCATCCTCCACTGCCTTCCCGGGCCACAGCAGAGAGCTGGCCTGGAAGAGGAGCAGCCGAGACTAGAACCTGGCGCCCATATGGGATGCCGGCGCCATAGGCGGAGGATTAACCAAATGAGCCACGGCGCCGGACCCTGGTTTAAATAATTTTTAACATGCCCATTTAAAATAAGTATTTTTACAAATTGACTAGTAATACATTTGTCACCCCCTGGATTGAGGTCTATGAGGGCAGTCCACACTGCGTCCCCAGCACACAGCACAGGGCACAGAGCTGCTGCATGCACGGATTCATGAATGAATGAATGAATGAATGATGAAGGATATTGGACACCCAACTTCTGAAGGTTTCTATTATCGGGGTGGTCTGCAGGTGGCGCAGCCAGCTCCACTAGCGTTCGGCACCGGGATGGGGCGTGGCCAGGGTTGGGGGCGGGGCCGAGGCGCGGCTGGGGCGGAGCCAGCAGCCTGCGGCGCCGCGGGGCCTGTACCGCCCAGGACGTCCCCCGTCGCCTCCGGCCCCGCCTACCGGGGCGGGACGTGCACGACGATTGGAGAGTGCGGACGAGAGGCGGTCATCATTGGTCCGCGGCGCTGTCGGCTCGGCGGGCGGTGTCCGGACGCAGGTGCCGGCCGGAGCCGAGCGAGCGCCGCTGACGGGCCGGGCCGGGCCGGGACACGGGCCAGGGAGAACGGAGGGGCCTGCGCGGCCGCCCGGCCCGGCCGCGGATCAGGTAGGCGCGGGCCGGAGGGTGGATATAGGGCCAGAGGGCGTCTCCTCTCCTTTTGGCCCCGGGTTCGAGGCCCGAGCTTGGCCCCTCGGGCAGGACAGCTGGACTCGGACCCTTGGCCTTAGCCTTTGCCGGGACGCGGGGACCGCAGTTCCGGTCTCGAGGCTGGCGGGGTGGTTTCCTGGGCCTGGCACACAGTAGGCGTCTCTCGGAGTCTCTGTTTCCCAATCTGTAAAACTGGGTCACCCCCTCGCCAACCTCATTCTGGAGGTGTTGTGATGAGGAAAGCGCCCAGCAAAGAGAAGGCGGCCAGTAAGTGGCGAACGTCCTTACCGGAGCTCCTGGAAAGTAGTCAGTATGGTGAAGAACTGGGTGCTGCGCACAGAGACGCTCCCGGACGGCGCCCTGTGTCGTGCGGGTGCTCGAAGCAGGGTGGTCAGAATGTCCACGATGAGCTCCTCTGTCCTCCAGGAACCAGCCGAGGTGAAGTCCTGAACGTGGAACCTGTCACACGAGTCAGAGAGCTTAAGGTCTGTTGCCCGGGGCCACACAGCAGATCAGAGGCAGAGCTGGAGTTAGACCCTGGCCCTTGAGCTGGGCCGTGGAAGGGCAGGAGGACCCACGGGAGTGGAAAAGAAGGAAGAGGAAGGAGTGCATTGGTCAGGGTCTACATTTATCCTAAAAAAAATAAGAAGAGCATTGGGCCGGCGCAGTGGCTCACTCGGTTAATCCTCTGCCTGCGGCACCGGCATCCCATATGGGCGCTGGGTTCTAGTCCCAGTTGCTCCTCTTCCAGTCCGGCTCTCTACTGGGCCCGGGAAGGCAGTGGACCCTGCATCTGCAAGGGAGACCGGGAGGAAGAACCCAGATCCTGGCTTCGGATTGGCGTAGCTCCGGCCGTAGCGGCCATTTGGGGGTGAACCAACGGAAGGAAGACCTGTCTCTCTCTCTCACTGTCTAACTCTATCTGTCAAAAAAAAAAAAAAAAAAAAAAAAAAAGAGCAGTGAGTGTTTATTGAACTCTTACTGTGTGCCAGGTACTGACTGTGTGTCCTGTCAAACCATCCACATAGCTTTGTAAGCTGATAATGCTGGTGATAAGAAGAGTTAATGTTTATGGATACTGCTTTTTTTTTTTTTTTTAAAGATTTATTTTATTTATTTGAAAGAGTTACAGAGAGAGGTAGAGACAGAGAGAGAGGTCTGCCATCTGCTGGTTAACTCCCCAGATGGCTGCAGTGGCCGGAGCTGAGCCGATCCAAAGCCAGGAGGCAGGAGCTTCTTCCAGGTCTCTCACGCAGTGCAGGGGCCCAAGGACTTGGGCCATCTTCTACTGTTTTCTCAGGCCACAGCAGAGCTGGATCAGAAGAGGAGCAGCCAGGTCTAGAACCGGCACCCATATGGGATGCCGGCGCTCAGGCCAGGGCTTTAACCCGCTGTGCCACAGTGTAAGCCCCAGAATACTGCTTCTTAATATTTACCAATTTACAAGCTGCCTCTGATTGTGATTCCCATTCTATGGATGTGAAAACTGAGGCCCAGAGACTTCTGCAACTACCCAAGATCACACTGTGGGGCATTGAAGCCCTCTGACGCCTCTTGCCCTCAGGAAAAGGAGGCTGGGCAGACATGAAAAAGAGTGCGGTACCCCAGTGCCAGCCCAAGGAGGCCTAGGAGGAGACAGCGCCTTCTCCCCCAGCAGTCACAACCCGCCAGTGCCTTCAGCACGTTTGACAGAGGAGAACGATGAGAGGCGAAATGGCTTGAACCAGGACACACAGTGTCAGTGCCAGAGCCAGGGGCTTAAAGAACCTGCATCTCCTGTGGTCCAGACCCACTCACTGGACAAAGTTCAAATCCTGGCTGTGTGACCTTGGGCAAGTAGCAGCCCCTCTCTGAACCCCAGCCTCCCCTACCCCCCTCCCCATCAGATGGAGGAAATCATCAGACTTAGGTCATAGAGTTGTTGTGAATTTGCTGAAATCCATCCCCTGGGCCTTGGGCCAAGTTTGCTTAAGGCCCTGTAGCTCCACACCTACCTCCAACTTGCAGCTGTACTGTCCTTGTGTTGAACCCCAAGTTGGGCCTCTTCCAAGCCCAGGTCTGTGTGGTTTGCATGGACCTCTAAACATCTCTGATTCCCACCTCGGGAGCTGGCGGACCAGGGTCTGGGGAGGGCACGCGATCTGGTTCCCTTATACTTAATAAAAGGATCTAGGAAATGCAGACAGTATGCTGTAGCAGACCCAGAACCAGCAGCATCTGGGGACAGTAGGTGGCAGGTGCCTCAGGGTCCCACCTTTCCAGACCTCACTGAACTGACAGGTGGGGAAGGCAGATGTGGTTGAACACCTTGATGGACAAAACAGAGATTTTCAGAGAGAAAGGGGCGGGGAGAGGGAGAGAGGCATATGCCATTGGGGGGGCAGTGTGGACACCTGTGACACTTTCCCCAGCGCACTCAGGGCAGGCTTCTCCAGGGAGGTGACTTTGAAGGGAACACTTGTGACAAGCATTTCGAGTTCAGCGATGATGAACACAGAGGCAGATTGCTTGGCACAATACCCGGTCCTTAACCTACTGTTGCTGCTAGGATTATTATTTTCAGCGATCTGTGGGCCTGGCATAAGCAGATTTACCAGCGTGTGTTTGTTTCCCTGATAGTGAAAGAAACAGAAGAAATTAGTAGATGGGAGCGGCGGTGATTCTCGTAGCACTTGATTACTTGCAGACAGGCTAAGCCCAGTCTCCAGAGAGGCAGAAGGGATGGATTCCTCTCGGCAGGTGCTCAGCTGCAGGGCCCGGCGGCTTCCTCGCTGGCCTCGGAGCTGAAGGTTCTGGCTCCAGGCGCTCGGGAGGGACGCGGGGGACTGTGGCTTGCTGGACGGGCAGGCCTTGGCCACTGCCCCCGGGATGTTATCTCAGGCCTGCAGCCTTCCCCCAGGCTCCTCCTGCTTTTGCCTGATAGTTGCTTATCTGGCCTCTGGTGGCCCAAGTACAGAGGCCCAGGGAGTCCTGTCGGACTTCCGGCTGAGCTGTTCCGAGGGTACTGATCTGAAGTTAGTCAATAGCTTTCGCTGCGTTTGTTCCTGCTTTGGGTCTTGGATTGTTGAACGGCAGGGGCTGGTCAAAGCTGACTCGGGGTGCGCCAGGGCTTCGTCAGTGCGTGCCTGCCAGGCCCTGGCACTTGGAGTTCCCTTATTTAAGACAGAGAGAGAGGGGAGGGTGGGGGTTGAAACCTTCCCTCTGCGGTTTTCACTCCTCAAGAGCTCACAACAGCCGAGACCGGGCCAGACCAAAGCCAGGAGGCTGGAACTCCATCTGGGTCTCCCTGTGGGCGGCAGGGGCCCAAGCACTTGAGCCGTCACTGCTGCCTCCCAGGGTGTGCATCAGCAGGAAGCTGGAACTGGAAGTGGAGCCAACACTTGATCCCAGGCACTCTGATACTGGATGCCAGCATCCTAGGTAGCATCTCCACTCCTGCACCAAATACCTGCTCCTTGCTTGGGGTCTCTGAAACCTTAGGGGCTCTGCAGCCAGGTCCTGGAGACAAAAACCTGGGGATTGGACAAGTTGGGAACAGAGATGCCGGGCTCCAGAGCGTTGGTGTTGATGCCTCCATTCCTCTCAGGCAAGTCTCAAGCTCTGAATTTCATTGGCTGCTCCAGGATGGAGGAGATGGCCTAAGAGTCCTTGTTTGCTGGTCAGACCCTGAAGCAGAGGAAGATAATGGGAACAGACTTCAGAAGTGCTTTCTGAGGATCCAGCTGTCTCCCACTGCTGCCCCCCAGGGACTGAGGCTACCGCCCTCCGCCCCTGCCTGGGCCATTGCTTCAATGGCCTGAGACCTCCAGGAGTGCCCGGCCTTGTGAAAGGTCAGGAGCCGGAAAGGTCAAGGTGCCTCCGTGTTCTGATCTGTGGAGCAAGTTTCTGACTCAGTTCTGCATCTCCCAAAGGCAGGCTTGCATGCGCAGAGCCCAGCCCTAGGATCAAAGCCACCCAGGACAAATCTCTTCATGGTTGGTGGGGACAGGGCAGTGCTGGCCCCTGGAAAACGCTGAGCACAGGCCTGGGACACAGTAAGTGCTCAGTAGCTGTCAGGTGCTCTTCCTAAACCTGGAAAGGTGATGTAGAAAGTGGAAGGAGGCCTGCAGACTTTCTTTGTGTGTGTGTGTGTGTGTGTTGCGTTTATTTATTTGAAAAGCTGAATTACAGAGAGAGAGAGAGAGAGAGAGAGAGAGAGACACCGAGAGAGAGATCTTCCGACTGCTGGTTCACTCCCTAAATGCCTGTAACGGCTTGGGCTCGTCCAGTCAGAGTCAGGAGCCTGGAACTTCATCCAGGTCTCCCCCAGGGAGGCAGGGCTTCAAGTTCCTGGGCGCATTAGCAGGGAGCTGGATCCAAAGCGGAGCAGTTGGGCCTTGAACTGGTGCTCTGATGTGGGATGCTGGTGTTGCAGGTGTTGGTTTAACCCACTGTGCAGCAACACTAGCCCCAAGCCTGCAGGCTTTGAGGATGGGGCTGGGTCTGGCTCTTCTTAGGAAAACAAGAGATTGTATAACCTGAGCCCCTGTGGTGCACCAACCTTGGGCCAAGTTGCATGAATGTCATCTCATTGAATCTTCTCGGCTCCCTCTCCCTGTCAAAGCCCCATTTTATAGATTAGACAAACTGAGATTCAGAGAGGTAAGTCCTTGTCTATGGTCCCTAGAGTGTTGGTAAGAGGAGACATAAATCCTAGTCCATTGGGCTCACTAACCTCACCCTTAACCTCCCTGACATCTCCCCAGGCTCCTGGGACCATGGGCCTCAGGCCCTGAGGACGCGGGGCTGCCTGTGGCCATGACGACAGGAGACTGCTGTCACCTCCCGGGCTCCCTGTGTGACTGCTCTGGCAGCTCCGCCTTCTCCAAGGTCGTGGAGGCCACGGGCCTCGGGCCACCCCAGTACGTGGCGCAGGTGACCTCAAAGGATGGCCGGCTCCTCTCGACCATCATCCGGGCCTTGGATGCGCCAAGGTAAGTGGCGGCCAGGTGAGTGTCCTGGCATTCTCTTCTCTCCAAGCTGGGTGATCTCCCCCCAGGCTGGGGTCTGCAGTCCAGCCCCTGAGAGAGCCCAGGGGGGTGAATATGTCAGAGAAGGGGGCCCACGCAGGAGCCATCACCCAGAAGCAGACTGGTCAGGTGCAGGCTCTGGACTCACAGTTCCTGAGTTCAAATCCTGAGTGCACCCCTCTCCCTCTGTCCCTGGGTGACCCGGGGACAAGTTACTTCACTGTACCTCCAAAAATGGATACTTTTCCTGATTGAGTTATTCTGAGAGCCTGCAAGGGAGGGGCCAGAGCTGTGGCATTAGGGTAAAGCTGCCGCCTGCAGTGCCGGCATCCCATATGGGCACCTGTTGGAGTCCTGGCTGCTCCACTTCTGATCCGGCTCTCTGCTATGGCCTGAGAAAGCAGTAGAAGACAGCCCGAGTCCTTGGGCCCCTGCACCTGCATGAGAGACCTGGAATAAGCTCCTGGCTCCTGGCTTCGGATCAGTGCAGCTCTGGCCATCGCGGCTATCTGAGAGTGAACCAGTGGATGTAAGACCTCTCTCTCTCTGCCTCTGTCTCTCAAATAAATCAATCTTTAAAAAAATAAATCTTCGGCCGGCGCCGTGGTTCAACAGGCTAATCCTCCGCCTTGCGGCGCCGGCACACCGGGTTCTAGTCCCGGTCGGGGCACCGATCCTGTCCCGGTTGCCCCTCTTCCAGGCCAGCTCTCTGCTGTGGCCAGGGAGTGCAGTGGAGGATGGCCCAAATCCTTGGGCCCTGCACCCCATGGGAGACCAGGAGAAGCACCTGGCTCCTGCCATCGGAACAGCGCGGTGCGCTGGCCGCAGCGCGCCTACCGCGGCGGCCATTGGAGGGTGAACCAACGGCAAAAGGAAGACCTTTCTCTCTGTCTCTCTCTCACTGTCCACTCTGCCTGTCAAAAATAAAAAAAATAAAAAAATAAAATAAAAAAAATAAATAAATCTTCAAATAAATAAATAAATCTTAAAAAAAGAGCCTGCAAGGGGATTTGCCACAAGGCAAGCAGTCGATAAATGTCCAGGTGCTCCTTAATCTACAAGGAGGTTACACCTGGTAAACCCACCTGAAGATGGAAAACACATTTAACATGCATAACCCATGGAACATCATAACCTAGCAATTGGGCACAAGGCAAAGCCTTGGCAACCGCGGGCCCCACTGGGAACCAGGCCTCACTGCCCCGCCCAGCATCACCAGAGAGAATCTTGAGGTTTGTTGCTAGTCTGGGGAAAGATCAAAATCCAAACTTCAAAGTACGGCTCCTACCGCATGTGTATTTTTTTCACATCATCATTGTGTTAGTTTTCTAGAATGGCAGTGAAGTACCCGAGGCTATGACCTTGGTTTTTTTTTTTTTTTTTTTTTTTTTTTTTTCATATTTAAGATTTATCTATTTGGAAGAGAGAGAGAGAGAGAGAGAGAGAATCTTCCATTCAGTGTTTAATTCCCCAGATAGCTGCAAAGGCTGGGGTTGGGCCAGGATGAAGCCAGGAGCCTGGAACTTCTTCCAGGTCTCCCATGTGGGTGCAGGGGCCCAACCACATGGGCCGTCTTCTACTGCTTCTACCAGGCACATTAGCAGGGAGCTAGATTGGAAGTGCAGCAGCCAAGACATGATCTGGTGCCCATATGGGATGCCGACACCACAGTGGAGGCTTAGCCTACCACGCCACAGCACTGGCCCCCTGTGTCTACTCTGTCACTGAGTCACTATGACGCAGTCCCGGGGCTTCCACCCTAACAACCCAGTTCAGTCAAAGAGTCCACCAGCAAATACTGTGATTGGATTTAACACTGTTAATGTAAGACTTCGAGAGCCAACCTTCAGATTTCAGGGTACAAATGTTCAAACAGCAATTGTGAAGCCATTGCGGCCATTTGGGGAATGAACCAGCAGATGGAAGACCTCTCTCTCTCTGTCTCTACTTCTCTCTATAACTCTTTTTTTTTGGACAGACAGAGTGGATAGTGAGAGAGAGACAGAGAGAAAGGTCTTCCTTTTTGCCGTTGGTTCACTCTCCAATGGCTGCTGCGGCCGGCACATCGCGCTGATCCGAAGCCAGGAGCCAGGTGCTTCTCCTGGTCTCCCATGCGGGTGCAGGGCCCAAGCACTTGGGCCATCCTCCACTGCCTTCCCGGGCCACAGCAGAGAGCTGGCCTGGAAGAGGGGCAACCGGGATAGAATCCGGCGCCCCGACCGGGACTAGAACCTGGTGTGCCGGCGCCGCAAGGCGGAGGATTAGCCTGTTAGGCCACGGCACCGGCCTCTCTATAACTCTTTCAAATAAATAAAATAAATCTTTAAAAACATGTTCTTCCTCTTAGAACTGATAACAAATTAGTAAACCAGACATGTTATGCTTACAGATGGTTCTAGAAGGTTCACACCAAGTTTTAAGCACAGTCTCCGACGGATGGGGTGAGACTCAAGGCCAACTTATGCTGTAGCCAAGTGTCACAATGAATTCATGCTTTAAAAAAAAAAAAAAAGATTTACTGGGGCCGACGCCGTGGTGCAGTAGGTTAATTCTCTGCCTGCGGCTCCGGCATCCCATATGGGGGCCGGTTCTAGTCCTGGCTGCTCCTCTTCCAATCCAGCTCTCTGCTGTGGCCTGGGAAAGCAGTGGAAGATGGTCCAAGTACTTGGGCCCCTGCACCCGCATAGGAGACCAGGAAGAAGCTCCTGGCTCCTGGCTTCAGATCAGCGCAGCTCTGGCCATTGCGTTCATTTGGAGAGTGAACCAACGGAAGGAAGACCTCTCTCTCTCTGTCTCTGCCTCTCACTGTCTGTAACTCTACCTCTCAAATAAATAAATACATAAATCTTTAGAGAAAAGATTTATTTATTTGAAAGGTAGAGTTACAGAGAGAAAGAAGGAAGTAGATAGAGAAATCTTCCATCTACTGGTTCATTCCCCAAATGGCTGCAATGGCCAGGGCTATGCCAGGCCAGAGCCAGGAACCAGGAGTTTCTTCTGGGTCTCTCACGTGGGTGCAGGGGCCCAAGCTCTTGGACCATCTTCTGCTTTCCCAGGCACATTAGCAGGGAGCTGGATGGGAAGTGGAGCAGCTGGGACTTGAACCTGTACCCATAGGGGATGCTGACACTGCAGGCCATAGCTTAACCCAACGTGCCACAGCATCAGTTCCTAATTTATAGATTTTTAAAAGTTTTAAATTCATTTCTTTGAGAGACAGAGATAGATAAACATATATTCACACACATAGGAAAAAAGGGAGGGCGCTCCTATTCACTGGTTCACCCCCCAAATGCCTGCAGCAGCCCTGGGTGGGAAGCCAGGAGCTGAGAACTCAATCCAGGTCTTCCGTATGGCAGTTAGGGACCCAGCTACCTGAGCCATCACCTGCTGCCTCCTGAGAGCTGCACAGCAAAGCAGGAACCAGGAGCCAGAGCTGGGCGTCAGACTCAGGGATCTGGTGCCGTACTTGGGCATCCTTAACTGCAGGGCTAACTCACTGCATTTTTAATTTTTTTTAAAATTGTTTTTGAAGATTTATTTTATTTATTTGAAAGACATACTTACGGGGAGAGAGAGAGAGAGAGAGAGGTCTTCCATCCACCGGTTCACTCCCCAAAAGGCCATAACGGTCAGAGCTGAGCTGATCCGAAGCCAGGACCTAGGAGCCAGGAGCTTCCTCCAGGCCAGCCCCAATTCACTGTTTTTTATGCAAAACTAGAAAGAAGCAGATGGAAGCCTCACGGCACTCTGGAGGGCAATCAGCTGCTGCTCCCTACAGATCTGCCCAGTGTCGTAGCCTCCAAGAAGACTTGTTTGAGCCCAGGTCAGATCCGGTGTTCTTCTGGGCATCCTCTGAGGTGCTGGCTTATGTGTCTGCATCTCCGTCAGACCCCCTTGAAGGCAGAAAGGGGTCTGTGCTGGTTGAAGGAGGTTGGGACATAGGAGTCCCCTGGTGGACCCAGGGGCCTCCCAGCCAGGGCTGTGAGGGCTGGGAGGTGAGGAGGAGGCCATGGTGGCTGTAACTGGGGTCTCTCTATTTGGGATTCCTGAGTAGCTGTGTGTCTGGGAAGCCCTGAGTGAATTATTTGTCCCCACTTCGCCCCCTCTTTGAGATCTGGGGAAACAAAAGCCAAAGGGAAGCCGACACCTGTATGGGTGCTGAGCAGAGCAAAGGTGCAGCCCTGGGCCCCACCAGCCTTTCCCGCAGCCCTCAGGGACCCAGGCCAGCAGCAGACAGCGGAGTGGCCCCTGTGCGAGTCCTGCTGTTTTCCAGCCTCCCCAGGGGCAGATAGGGCTCCTCCCACCACTGCCAGGAGCTGGGTTTGGCAGAGGCCACACAGGCTGCCCTCTAGCTCCTAGTGAGTCTCTGCCATCCGAGAGGCCCAGGAATGGGCCTCAGGAGCACCAGTTGTACCCGGCGCCTTGGCTGGTTCCACTATCATAAGAGTCAAGGGCAGGGATTGTGGCACAGCAGGCCAAGCTGCCAGGAGGGAAGCCCACATCCCGAATCAGAGGGCCTGGGATCAAGTCCTGTCTCTGCTTCCAGTCCAGCTCCCTGCCAATGCACCTGGGAGGCAGCAGGTGATGGCCCACGTATGTGGGAGACACGGTTGGAGTTCCTGGTCCTGGCTTTGGCCTGGCCCAGCCACTGGCTGCTGCCTGCATTTGGGGAGTGAACCAGCAGAAGGGATATCTCTCTCTGTCTCTCTCTCTCTGTTGCTCTACCTTTCAAATAAGCCAAAATGAATAAATAAGCATTAAGAAAACTCCCCAAATCTTCCATTTGCTCAAAGGAGACCGATTCCTCAGGGCACAGCAGACTGTGCTAGGTGGAGAATTCGGGGCTCTCAAAGCTGCAGAGGCTGAAGAGGAAGGCTCGGGAGGCATCTCCCAGGCCCAAGACAGTCCGCCAAGGCCCAGGCTCGGGGTCAGCCTCTGGGGACCCCGAGCCTCTGGCTCTCTGCCCAGCCCTTTCAGAGTATTTCCTGGTGTTCTCCCTGCTGTCCTCTTTCCTGAGCTCTGATTGCTCATGTTTTCTCTTCTCTTCTTTCGGGAACATTCTCTGGGCAGCCTGCAGGGCCGGAGTGGGAGGGTCAGAGCACATCCTGCCCATACCCCTCTGGCTGATGTCCCGCCCGTGTCCCTTGCACTGTGGCCCCAGCCTAAGTTCCTGAGCAATACGCATTGTTCGTGTGCTTTGCCTGCTGGGGTGCTCAGGCCCTGGGGGGGCAGACGTCCTGGGTCACAGCCCCAGCTCTGTGGACTACCAGCTGTGTGAGTTTGCACAGGCGAGTTCCCTCCCCAGGACTTCAGCTTCGTCACCTGTCAAACGGGAGCAAATGGATAGGAGGTCTTCAAAAGGTCCATGGAAAAATAAATGCATAGATTTCAAAATTTTCTGCATCAAAATAAACATATCTTTTAAATATTTATTTTTATCTACTTGAAAGGCAGAGCGATAGAGACAGATGGCGAGAGCTCTTCTATTGTCCGAGAAAATAATTTCAGGGGTCAGTGTTGTGGCATAGCTGGTGAGGCTGCTACCTCAACACTGACATCCCATATGGGCACCGGCGTGTGTCTCGGCCACTCTATTTCTGCTCCACCTCCCTGCTAATGGCTTGGGAGGTCAGCGGATGATGGCCCAAGTGCTTGGGCCCCTGCACCTATGTGGGAAACCCAGAGGAAACTTTTAGTTCCTGGCTTGTGACCATTTGGGGAGTGAACCATGGATGGAAGATCTCTCTCTCTCTCTCTCTCTCTCTCTGTGACTCTTGACTTTCAGATAAATAAATGTTAAAAAACTAAAAGCAGGGGCCAGCACCATGGCTTACTTGGTTAATCCTCCGCCTGCGGCGCCGGCATCCCATATGGGCTCTGAGTTCTAGTCCCGGTTGCTCCTCTTCCAGGCCAGCTCTCTACTGTGGCCCAGGAAGGCAGTGGAGGATGGCCCAAGTGCTTGGGCCCTGCACCCACATGGGAGACCAGGAGGAAGCACCTGGCTCCTGGCTTCGGATCGGGCCGTAGCGGCCATTTGGGGGGTGAACCAACGGAAGGAAGACCTTTCTCTCTGTCTCTCTCTCTCACTGTCTAACTCTATCTGTCAAATTAAAACAAAACAAAACAAAACAATAACGAACAAACAAAAAACCCCAGAATTTCAGACGTGAGACAGAGAGAAGTAGTAAGTGACCAGGGGCATCTCAGCAAAGAACTGAGCTGGAGGGAGAGGTTTGGGTGCACAGGTTTCCTCCCACCTCACCCCCCACCCTCCTTCTGGGATGCTGCTGGTTGGAGGGCTTCCTGTGCAGTTCCTCTTGGGACTTCATCAGCACAGTGTTCTGGGATGGCGCAGGCCCCCAGGGGAGGGCTGAGACCCCCTAAGGGGGTCCTGGGCAAGGAAAGACTGCCGAGGTGCAGCTGCCGGTCCCCTCCCAAGGCTGCTCCTACGTTTCTTCCCTCGCCTGACCACACAGAAATTCCTATTTTTGTCCTCCAGCCCCTCCCACACACATAGGCTGAAGTCTATTTTGCTACCTGTTTACTCCCCAGATGCTCACAACAGCCATGGCTGGGTCAGGCCAAAGCCAGGAGCCAGCACCTCCTTCCGAAATCTCCCACGTGGCTGGCAGGGACCCAGCTGCGTGAGCCATTACCTGCTGCCTCCCCGGATGTACGTTAGCGGGAAGCTGGAGTCCAGACTCAAACCAGGCGCTCTGACAGAGGATGTGGCCATCCCAAACAGTGGCTTAACTGCTGCATCCAATACCTCCAGAATTGTCTTTACAAAAGAGATTTATTTTATGCATTTGAATGGCAGTGTGCCAGAGAGAGAAGGAGAGAGAGAGAGAGAGAGAGAGAGAGAGAGAGAGAGAGAGAGAGAGGTCTTCCATCCACTGGTCCACTCCTCAGATGGCTGCAACGGCCAATGCTGGGCCAAGCCAAAGCCAGGAGCCAGGGACTGCATCTGGGTCTCCCACGTGGGTGCAGGGGCCCAAGGACTTGGGCCATTGTCCACTGCTTTCCCAGAGGCATTAGCCAGGGGCTGGGTGGGAAGTGGAGCAGCGGGGACTCGAACCAGCATTCATATGGGATGCCAGCATGGCAGGCAATGGTTTAATCCCCTCTACCACAACATCGCCCTAAACTTATCTTCTAATTCCATTGTTCTGTGACTTTCCTGAGGTCCCATTCTAGGAACCAGTGCATCCCAAGGTGGCTCCTGAGTGCCCAGTACACAGTCAATGCTCAGTAAATATTAGGTCTTGCTTTTGCCTTTTTTTATTTTCCCCTTCCTGTCTCTGAATTTGCTGCTACAGAGCTCTCCAGAAGGGCCCTTCCTCAAGGTTCTTGTCACTCCATTTCCCCGAGCGGTTTCCAGAGCAGGGAATTCCTTTCCTGCTAACTTGTGTGTGTGTGTGTGTTAGGATCAGGGTCTGAGGTTAGAAGGAGACCGGGCACGGCTCTCTTGACATCATGGGAGAAACTAGCAGCCCAGGGCCAGGACAAAACAGAGAGGTCACCAGGCCCTCCCCACCCTGCAGCAGGAGATCCCAGACAGGGACAGAAAACTCTGAGAGGAAACCGACGTTATCTGGAGAACAGCTCTCCCGCTTGCCCTCCTCTGTGTGTTCCCAGCATAACTGTTTTCTGGGCAGACGCGCTTGGAGAACAATGACTCACGTGCTGGCTAACCTCACGGCCCAGTGCGGCCACTCCCCTGCGTCTGCAGCTGCCCCAGGAAGAACTCAGCACCCCAGAGACTGGGGGCCGGCGGCTTCCTGAGGAGCTCTCTGCAGGTGCAGAACCAGGGAGCAGTTCTCCCTGGAAGCGCGGTTTTCTCGCCCAGCAGGGCCTTCAGGTGTGGCTGGATCCACATGGGATGTCGCCACTGCAGTAGTTTAACCTGCTACGCCACAACGCTGGCCCCAGTTCCTGCTGGTTCTGATTGCACCACAGGCCCTGCCCTGAGTTGGTCCCCGTGACATCAGGGGTGTGTGATGCTCTGATTGGTCAGGCCCCAGGTCGTCAGAGGTCACCGGTTCTGCCCTAGCCCTTGAACACTGAGCCGAGAGTGGGATGGTTCGCGCAGGACAACTGGAGGTGGCTTTGCAGGAAGAGATAACGAGGACACTGGGCAGGCAGGTATAAGAGATGACCATCCTGGGCCTAGAAGGGTGCTGCGGGGGCCCTGGGGACGGAACATATCATTCTGCTTGTAGGAGTCCTGGGAAGGCTTCCCAAAGGCTGGGATATTTGGAGCTGGGCATTGTAGGGTGAGTAGGAGTTCTCAACATGGTGGCAACATGGTCGTAACAGAGATCCTGAGACTCAGTGGGTAGTGGAACAGGTGCAGGTGGGAGGTCCGATGGTGGCTCACAGCTCCTGTCTCTGTGTCCAGCGACTGTCCCTTCTGCCGGATCTGCCACGAGGGGGCGAATGGGGAGAGCCTGTTGTCTCCGTGCGGCTGCACTGGCACGCTGGGCGCCGTGCACAAGAGCTGCCTGGAGAAGTGGCTTTCCTCGTCCAACACCAGCTACTGCGAGCTGTGCCACACGGAATTTGCAGTAGAGAAGCGGCCCCGGCCCCTCACAGAGGTAAACCTGGGGAGCCCAAGGTCGGGGTGGGCAGAGGGGAGTGGGGGATGGGGAAGGTGTCGGGCAAGGCCCGGATAGGAGACCTGAGGGGTGATTGGGAGCCAGCGATGGGGGGAGGTGTCGGGCAAGGCCCGGATAGGAGACCTGAGGGGTGAGTGGGAGCCAGCGATGGGGGAAGGTGTCGGGCAAGGCCCGGATAGGAGACCTGAGGGGTGAGTGGGAGCCAGCGATGGGGGGAGGTGTCGGGCAAGGCCCGGATAGGAGACCTGAGGGGTGAGTGGGAGCCAGCGATGGGGGGAGGTGTCGGGCAAGGCCCGGATAGGAGACCTGAGGGGTGATTGGGAGCCAGCGATGGGGGGAGGTGTCGGGCAAGGCCCGGATAGGAGACCTGAGGGGTGATTGGGAGCCAGCGATGGGGGGAGGTGTCGGGCAAGGCCCGGATAGGAGACCTGAGGGGTGAGTGGGAGCCAGCGATGGGGAAAGGTGTCGGGCAAGGCCCGGATAGGAGACCTGAGGGGTGAGTGGGAGCCAGCGATGGGGGGAGGTGTCGGGCAAGGCCCGGATAGGAGACCTGAGGGGTGATTGGGAGCCAGCGATGGGGGAAGGTGTCGGGCAAGGCCCGGATAGGAGACCAGAGGGGTGATTGGGAGCCAGCGATGGGGGAAGGTGTCGGGCAAGGCCCGGATAGGAGACCAGAGGGGTGATTGGGAGCCAGCAATGGGGGAAGGTGTCGGGCAAGGCCTGGATAGGAGACCTGAGGGGTGATTGGGAGCCAGCCATACAGAGAAGCCGAGGATGGGCAGCCTAGCAGAGGGTACAGCACGTGCAAAGGCCCTGAGGTCTGGGAGAGCTCTGTGTTCTTGACTAAGCCTGAATGGCTTTGAGCAAATAATCAAGTTAAAGGAGAGGAGGAGAGTGCCCCTGAAGGGGGTAGTAGCAATCACACCTGGAGTTTGGACTTTAGCCCAAGTGTGATGGGTCAGGGCGGGGACAGGGCATCCGCAGGTGGCCACTGGGCCCCTGAGGCACCAGGCTTCTCCCTGCCCAGCCTGGCCTAGGGTGACTCAGAACTGCATAGTAGATGTCATTTGTCTGTGACAAGTATGGGGAGCAGAGTCCATCCCTGAGGCTGGGGAGTGCTGCCCCATAGTGGTCAGGTCCACAGTGAAGAGCCCCGGGGGCCATGGGCCCCTGAGAAAGCCTCTGATCCACCCAGGAGCCCAGCTCTGGGGAGAATTGTGGGAGCAAGACCCAGGCCCTGCCCGCACCCCTTCCCGCCCTGCACTTGGTCCTTGCTCTCCAGCTGCATGGGCCTCCTGCCTACGTAACTTACCTTGGCCTCCCCCTCCTGCCTCAGGGCCTTTGCACCTGCTGTTCTGCAGCCTGG